>NW_024871154.1:0-1200000 GCF_019054845.1 Dipodomys spectabilis | reverse complement strand
ATGTGGAATCTGCATGCTTAATTCTGTGCCTCTCAATGTAGAATGTGTCTATCCAGTTCACAGGTTATCTAAAGTTTGAATCTATTTATCTCAGTTGTACTGAAGTTAGAAAATGTCAAGGCCAGGTCTGTACTGACTAGAGGCCCTCCTGTTTTGCAAACTCCAGCAACCTATTGATCTACTCTAGTTTAGCCCAGTAAGGAATGTATCAGTCACTGCTGTCTACAGCATGAAAGTCTCCCAAGCATTGCTTCTATGGGTTCCAGGTCTCTTCATGAACGTGAGTGTTCCCTTGAGGATTCCTTAACATGGAAATACCTCCCACTGTGTACAGCATGGGACACCTGTGCTTCTGTTCTCCTTGGCATGGAATGCATCCATTCCAACCATCCTTGAGAAGTTCAGCATTTATTTGTGGTAAGCATTTTCTATCAATTCCTTTCTGATTGAAAATTTTTGTTTTTTTTTCAGGGATTAATTCTTTTTTGTATCCTATGCAGTACTGCATCTTATCCCTCATGGCTCACAGCAATGAAATCTGTGAACTCAAGCTCATCTCTCATGGTCTGTAATTATGTCATGTCTCTGCAGGAAGGAATGAGGTTACTTGGCTCTCCACAGCATGGAATATAGCATGTGGCAGCTCTATTCAGAAGGTAAGTATCATCTCCAGCTTTCCTTTTCCGGGAAGCCAGTTGTGCTGAGGATGGAATCTGTGTAATTCAGCCCTACTAAGGTAGGAATTATGACCTCGATTCTCCTCAGCATATTGACATGTGTATTATAGCATAGAATGTGTCTACCCTAGTCCTCTTCAACATATAGACAGTCACTATCATGTCTCCTCACATTGAAATGTGTTTCCTCGAGTAATTTACAACATGTCATGAGATTCCATCATGCTTGGAGTCCATACACTCTTGGAATGTGTATCATCCATCTCCTGTGAACTATTTGTTTACTCCAGCTTTCTTGAGCAAGGAATGCTCTTGCTTCATGTCTCCACAACTTTGGATGTGTGTCCCTTTTATTTTCCATGAAGAGCTCCTTAGTCCTTTTATTCTCAGAAAGAAGTGCAACTTCCCAGGTTTTCATCAACATGAGTCATGTTTACAGCAGCTCTCTTCTTCCCTGTCAGTTTCTAGTCCCAGAGGTATAGTCTGGAACCTTTCTACTGGGTGTTATGTCACCTTTGAATGCATCGGCTCCTTCTCTCTCCACCAAGAGAGGCTCTTGATGAAGCTGAGGTCACCATGTCATGTGTTGAGAGCAGCTTGCATCAGCAAAATATGAACTCTAGCATTCTCTAGCAAGTAAATGGGAAGTATAGCACTCTTTGGCACAAAGTGCATCTACCTCAGGTCTCCTCAGCATGGCATCTGTCAACACTAGCAAGAAACAACAGATGCTTATTGCAGGTCTCATCAGCACAGAATACATGTATTCTATCCCTCCACATTAGGGAACCCATCTGCTGTGGATTTCCACAGCAGGGAATGTGTTTTCTCCAATTCTCCTAACTGTGGAATGAGTCCCTTCCAGCTCTCGAACATGTAATGTATGTCTTTCAAATCTTGTCAACATAGAATGCTTTTCCTATAGGTCTTTTTATTATGAAGTCTATCTATTAGCTCCATTAAGGAAGCTATGCAGGACTGTGGAATCATCCCTCTTATGTTCATCACAGTATAGAATATATATTCTCTGGCCTTATGAAACTTTCTTCCTTTTCTGCCATCCTGATTACAGCTCTCTTATGTATATTCCAAGGCATTTGATATACCTCTTTTTGTTCTCCTTTGGATGTATAGAGTTTCAGCAACTCTAAAAGGCAAAGCATTCTTTTACCACACGCTGCCTTGGAGTGGGTTTCCTCTGGTTGTGTTATGCAAAAAGAGTTTACATTTGAGAGCATAAAAGCAGCTTAGACTATTTCTGCTGCAGCATTAGTGAAGCCTGATTTTTATTTCATGCACTTCAAAAAGGGATCTGTAATTTTTTTGTTTGCGTCATCTCCTCTAGATGGAATATGTGTAGTCTGGTTCTCATCAGGATGAATTTAACCTGTACCAGCTCTCCTTAGGGTTGATGAAATGGAGCCATTGGTCATATTCCAGGTCTCCTGCAGACATATGTAGGCCTATACTGCCTGGAATCAACCTCATGTTGTCATTCAGCTGATCAAGGAGTGCGTTTATTTTGTGTCCTTATCATGGACTGCAACTACTGTTGCTTTCCAATGAATGGGATGCAGATATTCCAGTCCTGGTCAGCATTGAAACCATCTACTCCAGCTCTTTTCAGGAAGGTAAATGTGCCCTACAGGATTCCTTGTCATGGAATAATCTCACATTATCCTGAGCAGGGTACATACTGAAGCTTTCTTTATCCTGGAATCCATCTATCTACACTCAGCTTAGTAAGGTAAGTGTCAATGTAGGGTCTGATTAGCATTGATTCATCACGCAGTCTGCTCAGCATGGAATGCACTACTGCCCTCTATGTCCTGGAATCCATCTATCTCAGCTCTTCATACTAAGGTAAGTGTCAACTTGGGGTCTTTTTAGCATGGATTCATGTCCTCTTGTTCCTTATTTCTAAATACATCGCTTCCTTCTCTGCTCAGAATGGAATCAATGGCTTGAATCTTGGTCCATGGAGCAACTGGACTCCATGAATTCGTTTGGTATGGATATGGGATGCCTGCTCAACTCAGCACAGAATATGTCACCTCCACTTCACAACTCCATGGTCTCCTTTTATTTCAGGTGTCTTAAACAAGGTAGATGCCCACTCCAGTCATCTGATTACTGCATGTGAACTCTGATTACTACATATCCTTCTGTGATGAAATGCATGTCTTTTGGCAGATGACAGCAAGGAATGTGTCAGCACCAGTGGTCTTCATCAAGGAAGATATCTACTCCAGCTTTACTCAGCATGGATCCTTTTACCCAGGTTCTCAGCTTGGCATGTGTTGAAAACTGTTGTTATTAGAGAGGTAAGTGTCCACTCCAGAATTGTTTAGTATACAGTCGTGCTTGTCTAGGGCTTGTTGGGCTGGATTACATTCACTGCAGCTCTCCTCAGCCTAAGAGCTGTCTACTGCTGGTGTACTCAGATTGTGATCAAGCTTCTGCTTACTTGAGTGCTTTCTTGTTCCTATCACAGGTCCTGCAAACTTTTTTGTTGTTGTTTTAAATTTAAAATTTCATTTTCTTACTTTAGAGGAAATGGCTTTAGCTTGTGATTTTTTTGGTTCATTTGTGTGTTCTTACCTCATGGTATAACCCCTGTTTTCAATGTATTTGCCTCTGGTGCCCTGAAGCTTGTATATACATTTTTCGAATTGGGGAGTGGAAGGGAAATAACAAAATGCTGAATTAAGGATATAGGTTGACCCATTCCAACACTGAAATGTACAAGACACCTTGATGACAACAAACTTTACAACTTTGGGGGTAAGGTAGTTGTTGGGAAGGTGAGGAGCTCTTCCTCTCCTCATCAATGAAAAAAACTGCCTGTATCCCCATCAAGTGTCAATAGGATCCTACTTTATCCAGTAGCCCTCTCTGACTTTGAAGCTCAACTGTCAACTTTTTTCCTTTTACTCTAGGTTCATTATGAAGTTTTCAATGTGTGGGTTCACTTATGGCCTCTAAAGAATGAGAGGTTTCTGGGTACCTCACTGCAGTTACCCATAGCCAGCTTGATGGTGCAGAATTGAGCTGGTTTTTGTAACGTTTTATGTGCAAGTTCCTCTCAAGGTGAGAACGGGTAAGTAAGGATTCCTGTGGTTTAATCTTTGGGAAATGATGTTTTCTGTGTAGGGTTGATTGCAAGTTAGAAATGTGTGATGATTACAGATGAACCTCATGACTGCTGAGTTTTGCTGCAGTTTCCTTTGTTGAAAATGTAGAATGGATATTAGGCCTATGTAGTGCATCATGGTAATAGCAATAAGCCATGCTTGTTTAGGAGCATACAGACCCGGTGCTCTATATCCCTGTCTTCTAGTATTTCTCCCCAAGCTGAAGATGCAGTTTGGGCTTCGCTCTTTATGGCAAATGCATGAGTAGATGAGCACTGAGAATTGAGGATCACTTTTCTTCTAAAATGGCATTAATCCAGTGAATTGTCTTACGATGGATAGAGGCATTCCAGCCTTCCCCTTGTGGAAAGTGCTTGTTCTGTCCTAAGGTCCATTTTTTGTGAACATGGATGGTGTTTCCTCTGTGTTGGGGCAAGAGGAATTTGTCCCTTGTTGCTCTCCTAAGATGAAAAGTGCCTCCTCCATCCTCCTGAGCATGGAATTTGTGTGCTGCCAAGTGGCTCAACATGGAATCAATTTCTTCCAGCCTTGCCCAAGGGAGAAAAATACCTGTTCAGTCTCCCCTGAGCAAGGAATAGATGTTTTTGGCAGTCATCATCCTAAAAGTTTCTATTCCCATTGTCCTCAACCTGAAGTATGTGTCTTTCAGGTCTCTTCAGAGTGGATCTATTTCTTCCAGCTCTGAAGAAGGGAAATATCAAATTTAGCCCTGGACAGTCCTGAATCTATGTCCTTTTGCTCATCCCACTGCAAGAAGTACACCTATTGTAATTTTCTTTAGCATGGAGTCCCTCTCTGAAGGGAATGGAGATATTTCAGTTCTCCTAAGCATCAAAGCCATCTATTCTTGCTCTCTTCAGGAAGGTAAGTGTCATTTTGGTGTCTCAGCACAAATTCATATTTTTTTCTCTATCCTTGTCTTCTGTTGACATTTCTTCCTTCCTTCTCTCCTCAGAACATGGAATTGATTTCTTCAATCTCTCTTCACCATGAGATCCAACCAGTTGAACTGCTTCACAGCAGATAGTATTCTTGAGATCCAATCCACAAGAAATCCATGTGGAGAAATCTACTCAGCATCGCATGGGTCTTATCTAATCTACTTTGACTTAGAAGTCATTTCCCTTAATTTTCTCAGATGAGCATAACAAGTAAAAAATATGTTTATATGACCATAGAAGAGGATGCTAAATGAAATGAACCCCAAGATATGGAGACAAGATTTCTTTTCTTGTTTTTGTTGTTTTAAATGTACTTTTATATGTTGTTTTAAATGACTTTTTGTTTCCTTTGTTTGTTCTTCCCTATGGTATACCCTGTTTTCACTGTACTTGAATTTGGTAGTCTGCATCTTGTATATACATTTGTCTAATCTGGGGAGAGGAAGGGGAATAACAAATCGCTGGAATAAGGACACAGGATCACCCATGGCAACAATGATACCCACAAGACTGTATGTTGGAAATGAACTTTACATCAGGGGTTGGTTGGGGAGGAGTTATCAGGTGGGGGAGGGAAAGGATAGTGGAAGAACAACAAGGGAAGTGGTAACAATGCTCGACAACTAATGCACTCATTGCCTTACTCATGTAACTGTAACCCCTCTGTACAGTATATTTACAATAAAACAAAATTTTATAAAATGTGGGGAAAATGTCAAATACATTTTACTTGAATCCTCACAAACAAAGAGGAAATTTAACTTGCAATTATTTGTTTACCTAGCTACCTAGCCACCCTGCTCAATCAGGAATGTGTTTAGTAAGCATGTATTAATGTCTCAGAATATTTATTCTCAGCAAAGCATTATCTTGGGTCATTTAATCACTTTTTTCTCTTCCTGGGATGCAGTTAAGCTTTCCAATTTGTCTTCAGATTGAAATTCATCTGCTCAGCTTGAGGACAGAAGATTCTGATCCAAAGCCAAGCCATAAAGAAGAGTTTTGACATTCATCTGCGATTACCCAGAACATCTCAAAGTGGAAGTGTAGCTCAAGTGGTAGAGTACTAGTCTTGAGCAAAAACCCTCACACATAGGGCCCTAGGCCTGAGTTCAAGTCCTAGGACTCACAGAAAAATACAAAACAGAAGCAAAACTAAGAATGGAGTCTTAACAATCCTTTTTCAGCCTACAATGGCTGTATCTGCATTTCCTCTTAAACGAAGGTTTCTCATTTAGCTTGCCTTCGCAGGAAATGTGTCCATTATTTCTCCTCAGTAGAGATGGGATCATTGGATTCCTTGTTGCATGAGATGTATTAGCTGCAGGACTTCTCTGCATGTTATCCATCTCTTTCAAATTTGCTAATCAAAGTTGTTTTCCTGTGAAGCATCCTTCAACCTGCAGGACAAGGACTACTTTGCCCTTCTCAGCAAGGAAGGTATACTGACTGTGTCCTGACTGTGGAAGGCTTTGACTCCAGCTCTAGTAGGCATGGAATACATTTCTTCTAATGCCCTGTTTGTTTGTTTGTTTTTGTCGGTCATGGGGCTTGACCTCTGGGCCTAGGCTCAGCCCCTCAGCTCTTCAGCTCAAGGATAGTGCTCTACATCTTGAGCCACTGAGCTGTAAGGTATATTAGATAGCTAGGTTTCATTAGGTAGCCGATGAAGAGAACAGCATGTGCTATTCAGGCAGGAAAAGAAGTTTATTTACCAAACTGCTGCCCCATGCATGGTGGGGAGGCATGGCTGAAAAAGGCAGGGGGAGAACCACCCCTGGGACAGGAAGAGGTGTGGCCAGGTAGACGAAAGGTGTGGCCACACTGGATCAGGATGTGACCTCGGGTCTGGGACCCTCTTAAGGTCAGATGGGAGGCATGTGACCAGAGGTGATCCAGGATGTGACCTAGCAGGAGGGGAAGGTGACTGCTAGCACGTGTGCCAGTTACCTAGGTAACAAACACTGGATGAAACTTAGCCAAGAGGTGGGGAGGTGTCCCTTATGTAGACCTTACAAGAGACACTTCTGGTTTTTTGGTGGTTTATTAGAGAAAAGAGTCTCATGGAGTATCCTGTCCTGGCTGGCTTTGCACCACAGTCCTCAAATCTCACACTCCTAAGTAACTAGGATTACAGGCATGAGCACTGGTGCATGGCCCCAATGCCCATGTTGATGGACTGATTATAAGTATGGACTTGTTCTTCTCTAGCACATGTAGGCATGGATATTTTTGCTTCAACCAGTCTTGACCCTGGTACACAGAGCAGCTCTCTGTGGACTGTGCCTCTCAGACTGCCCAAATATTGCATGTCTCAGGTTCAGCCTTTGTGAACATGGAAGATGTCTCCTCCAGTTTGAGGCAAGATGTAATGTGTCTCCTACAGATCTCATCAGAATGGAAAGTGCCGCCCCTCTCTTTCTGAGTATGGCATGTGTGTGTTGTCTGACATTTCACCATGGAATAGAGCTTTTCCAGTCTTACTCATGTGGAGAGTGCCTCTTCTGTATGCCATGAGCAAGGAATGGGTTAATCTTTACTGTTTTCAGCCTAGAAACTGTCTAGTCCCATTGTCCTCAGCTTGAAATACATGTGTCTCAGCTCTCCTCACGGTGGACCTATTTTTACAGATCTGAGGAAGTGGATGTCAATTCTAATCCTGTACCACATGGATTCCACACCTTCTGCTTACTGCAGTGTAAGGAGATCATCGGATGTAATTCTCTTTCACATATAACTCATGTATACCTTCTTTTCAAGGAATGGAGAGCCTGAATTGCAATTCTCTTTAGTATTGGTCTCATTTGATCTAGTTTTACTCAGGAAGGTGTCATTTTAATACCTCTTAAAATGCAGTCCTATTTGGTACTTCTGTTATTCTTTTGATGTTTGTCCTTTCTCTCTCTTGATAGCTTGGAATTGATTTTTTCAGTCTCTCTTCTTCAACATGGGATCCATCCACTGCTGCTCCTTCACAGATATATGTCTTTTCCAAATGTACTCCAAAAGAACTGTGTGCAGAAATCTACTGAGTATAACTTGAGTGTCCTCTAGGCTTCTACAATGTTGAATGCAATGTCCCTGTGGACTTATCAGTTTGATATTAATCTAACCACTTTTCTCAAGGAGGGAAGTGTTTAGTGAACATGGAACACACTCAAAGATTATTTGTGTTCTCCTCAAAGAGGTGAGTGTTTACATAGTGTATTTATCTCATAAATTCATGACTTTTTTGCCTTTCCAGGATAAAACTAATCTTTTCCTCTCTCCTCAGGTTGGATTCCATCTGCTGAGTTTGAGATCATAGGATCCTGATTCAAAGTGAGTCAGTGCCAAAAATGTTGTGAGACTTATAATCAATTTCCATACAAAAAATCTGGAAGTGGAACTGTGGTTCAAGTGATAGAGCACTATCCTTGTGAAAATAATCTCATGGACAGAGCCCAGGCCCTGAATTCAAGCCCTGAACAGCAGAAAAAGAAGATAACCAAAACCCAAACAACATAGTCAGGCAAGAGTTAACCATCTCTTCTCTGCCTGCTATGCATGTATCTGGACTGACTCTCCTTGTCATTTATCTTGCCTCAGCAAGAAACATGTTTAATCTTTCTACTCAGGGCAGATGGGTTGTTTTCCATACCCAGGTTGCATGAAATGCATTGCCTGCAGATCTTTCCTGCATGTAATCCATCTCTTTCATCACTGCTAATCAAGGTAGAGCTCTTTGTAAGGACCCATCAACATGGAGGCAAATGGTTTCTGACCTTCTCAAAGGAAGGAATGTTTCTTACCTATGTCCGTACCTTAGAAGGTTTGACTCCATAGAATCCATGTCTTCTAGTTCCCTGTGTATGCAATGACTGTCAGTATGGAGGACTTCTTCTCCATCTGCTATACACATTGAATTCTTCCGCTGCTTCAATCATGACCCTGGCCTGTGGGTACTCAGGGCACCTCACTGCAGCTTTCCTCAGAATGTAAAGTTCCTCATCTGTCCTCCTGAGCATGGAAGGAGTGTGCTGCCAGGTGTCTCACCATGTAATGGAGCCCTTCCATCCTTGCTCATGAGGACAGTGTCTATTCTGCCTTTCTTCAGCATGTAATGAAGATTTCTTTTTATTTCAAAGAGCATTTGCTATTCATACATATAAAAGACAACAAGTGTTAAACACTATTTACCAGACTGGGTTGAAATGCCTGAAAGATATCATCTTGTAGAGCAACATCATGAGATCTTGATTCTGTTTATCAAAACTTTTGTTGTTGTTGTTGTTGTTGTCGTTGTTGTTTTCCCAGGCCTGTGGCTTGAACTCAAGGCCTGGACACTGTCCCCGAGCTTCTTTTTGCGCAAGGCTCACACCCCTTGAGCCACAGTGCCACTTCTGGCTATTTCTATGTATGTGGTACTGAGGTTTTGAACTCAGGGCTTCATGTGTGCTAGGCAAGCACTTTACCACTAAGCCACATTCTCAAGCCTTATCACAACTTTAACAGATGAAGAAACCAAGGAATCAAAAAAGTTGACAACAGTATCACAGATGACAAACTTTGAGAGTCCAGTCCTCTCCCTCTCTATGAATACTATAAAACATAGTATAATATTAAGCAAGAAGAGTCCCCACACACTATTTTTTACAGTGCTTTTATTGTACTTTTAAAAGTGATGTACAGAAGGGTTACACTTACATAAGCCAGCTAAAGAATACATTTCTTTTTGTTTAACCCTTCATTAGCTTTCTTCCAGTTCTCTCCTCCAGTTCCAACCCAGAAGTTAAATAGTAGATTTTTCACCATACTGTCTAATAAGTACTACATCTTTATTTGTACATATTAAATATTAGCAATCTAATATTTTCAAAGTCTAATACAAAAGGAAACTTCTGTTTTATAGTTTAGTTTTAAGATTAACCAATTTCAAATGACAAAAGTAAACAATAGAATTTATGAGTTTTTAAAAATAATTTTTTGAGATTGATTACAAAAATTTCACAAATTTCACAGTATTGCGAGATACTGATACTTACAGTCACAAACACATTTTAACCTTCACAAGGCAAGTTGTCATTATCATGGTCTATAATGTTTGTGAATTGTAGGAGCTTTGACAATACAATTATTTCATCCACATTGGGTGATATGTACATTTCTTTCCTTTTGCTTAGTGTAAGCTGTTTCCACTTTCCCTCAATAAGCATTTCTGTCAGTGATGATTTCTATGTAAACTGCAGTGTATGGAGTTTCTACTATCACAATATTCATTGCTTGGTTTTGAATCTTCTTGTGACTATTTTTGATGTGAAATTAACCATATTTTGGGTAGACAGAGGAGTAGATTGTGTATTCTATGCTTTCTTTCCTCTGCCTACCTCTATAAATCTACTGCCCTGTCAAGACTGAACTCCTCCCAATTATTTTCAAAACACACTCTTAAACCTCTCAACAAAATTTTGGCCAATCGACTTCAACAATTCATCCAAAAGTATGATACACCACGATCAAACATGATTCATTTCCGGGATGTAAAGCTGGTTCAATAGATGCAAATCAATTAATATAATTCATCACATCAACAAGAGCAAGGATAAGAACCATATGGTTATAACAACAGAAGCAGAAAAAGCATTTAACAAGATCCAACACACCTTTATGATGAAGATGCTGTAAAAATTAGGAATCCAGGAAACATTCCTCAATACAACAAAGGCTACATATGACAAACCTACAGCCAGCATTATACTTAATGGTAAAAAAATAAAGCCAGTTCCTCTTAACTCAGAAATGAGACAAGGATGTCCACTCTCTCCACTTCTCTTCAAGTTAGTATTAGAATGCCTACCTACAGCAATAAGACAAGATGCAAACATAAAAGGGATCCAAATAGGGAAAGATGAAGTAAAACTCTCCCTCTTTGCAGCTGACATGATCTTGTATTTAAAGAACCTATGGGCTCCACTTCCAAGTTACTTGAGCTGATTGGAAACTTCGGCAAAGTAGCAGGGTATAAAATTAACCCTCAGAAATCAATGGCTTTTCTGTATGCCAATAATGAGAAGAGTTCAGCTGAAATTAGGAAATCAACCGCTTTTGTAATAGCCCCACAAAAAATAAAATACTTAAGAGTTAGCTTAACAAAAGAGGTGAAGGACCTGTATGTCGAAAACTTTAAAAACCTGAAAAAGGAAATAAAAGCAGAGCTTAGAAAGTGGCAAAACCTCCCATGCTCCTGCATTGGAAGGATCAACATTGTGAAAATGGCAATGTTTCCCAAGGCTATCTACAAATTCAATGTGATACGTAGCAATATTCCAACCTCATTCTTCAAGGAAATAGAAGAGGCAATCCAAAAATTCATATGGAAAAATAAAAGACCCCGAATAGCAAAAATGATCCTTAACAGAAAGAACAGTGCTGGAGGAATTTCAATACCAAATTTCAAACTTTACTACAAAGCCATAGTAATCAAAACAGCTTAGCACTGGCACAAGAACAGACGTCAGGACCAATGGCATATAATTAAAAACCCAGAAATGAACCCACAGACCTATAGCCATCTAATCTTCAATAAGGGAGCTAAAATAATAGAATGGAAGAAAGACAGCCTAGTCAGTAAATGGTGCTGGAAAAATTGGTAGAATTTGTAGAATACTAAAGCTAGATCCTTATCTATCACCCTGCACCAGAATCAACTCCAAATGGATCAAAGACCTCGGAGTCAAAGCAGACACTCTGAAAACATTACAGGATGGTATAGGAGAAACCCTATATCTCCTTGGCACAAGCCAAAATTTTCTTAATAGAGACCAAGAAATACAACAAATCAGAGAAAGGTTGGACAAATGGGATTTCATGGAACTGCAGAGCTTCTGCATGGCAAAGGACATAGCTAGCAAGATCAATAGAAAGCCCACGGATTGGGAGAAGATCTTCACTAGCCATACAATGGGCAAGGGTCTCATATCTAAAATATACCTAGCACTCAAAAAATTAAATCCCCCAACAACAAATCCTCAAAGAAACAACTGACGAGGAAAGAAGGATGGCCAATAGACACATGAAGAAATGCTAAACCATAAAAGAAATGCAAATCAAAACAACACTGAGATATCACCTCACCCCAGTTAGAACTCTAATAACAAGAACTCTAATAACAACTGATGCTGGAAGGGATGTGGACAGAAGGGAACCTTACTGCATTGTTGGTAGGAGTGTAAACTTGTTCACCCACTTTGGAAAGTAGTATGAAGGTTCCTTAAAAGAATCCACATAGAGCTCCCCTATGTCCCAGCAATCCCACTTTTGGGCATTTACCCAAATGATCACAAACAAGACCATACTAAAGCTACCAGCACGACTATGTTTATTGCAGCATTATTTAACATAGCTAAGATATGGAATCCACCCAGATACCCCTCAGTAGATGAATGGATCAAGAAAATGTGGTATATATACACAATGGAATGCTATGCCTCCATCAGAAAGAATGACATTGCCCTATTTGTTAGGAAATGGAAAGACTTGGAAAAAGTTGTATTAAGTGAAGTAAGCCAGGCCCAAAGAAACATAGGTCCCATGGTTTCCTGTATTTGCAATAACTAGTATATGTCTGAGACAAACAGAAATGGTCAAATAAGTTGATGTTAGGTGAAATGAACCCCAAGATAAGGACTCAAATGTTTTTTTCTTGCTTGCTTTTGTTTCGAACATATTTATATTTCTGTGTTGCTTTGTATGTCCCTCCTGATGGTATAGTCCCTGTTTTCACTGTATTTGATGTTGAGATAATTTGTGGAGGGGATGGGAAAAACCAAATTGTTTAAATACGGATACAGGTGGACCCTTGCAACCATGAGATGTACAAGACTTTATGTCGAAAAACGAACTTTACAACTTTGGCTGGGAGGGAAGGGGGAAGGGATGGTAGGTGAAAGAAAGGAGGAGGCAACAATGCTTGATAAGAAATGTACTCATTATCTTGCCCATGTAATTGTAACCCTTCTGTATGGCATTTTCACAATATTATATATATATATATATATATATATATATATATATATATATATAATTTCCACAAGTGGAGTTCCTGTGGCTCTGTGAACAAGGGAAATGTGTACATCAGTTCTTGTGAGGCTAAAACAAATGTCTTCCAGCTCTTGTCATAACAGAACCATATCTTCCAGATAAGAGCAAGGTAAAAGTCAAGTCTTAGCTCTCCTAGGGTGGATTTATTTCTTCCAAATAAGGGGGATGTACATTTCAATCTAGGCCCTACTCCCTGAAATCAAACTTTTTGTGCTGATTTTCAACTCAAGTATATAATACATAGAGATTCTCCTTACCGTGAAATCCATGTACACCCTCACGCCTAGAAATAATGTGCCTATATTCCACATTTCTTACTTATTGATGCTCTGAAGTCCTGCTCTCTCCAGGAAGGCAAATGTCACGTTCAGAAGTGGTCCTCAGAGAATCCTCATGTCCCATACTCCTCAGCATGGACCACACATACAGGTGTCCTTCTGGGCATGGAATCCATTTTTTCAAAGTTTTATCAGGAAGGTAAGTGTCATTTTGGTGTCCCTTTAGCATGAAATCATACTGTTTTCCTCTGTCCTCTTCTTGATATTGTCCTTTCTGTCCCTCTACTTAGAGCTTGGAATTGATTTCTTCAGTCTGTTTTCAAGATGGGATCAATGCTCTGGAGCTCATTCACATGGTGTACACCTTCTCCAGCTAACTTCAGTTGAGATCTGCCTGTAGATTATCTATTTAATATAGCAAATCTTCAAAATCGAAGCAGTGTTTCTGAGTACATCTCACTATGAAATGCATCTAACTGCTCTTCTAGAAGGAATGTGTTTCATGAACGTGGTATACTCTCTGAGAATATCTGTGTTCTCCTCAGAGAGGTAAGTGTTAATTGGGGTGTCTTTATCAGGAACTCATCACGTTTCTGGCTTCCTCAGATGGAATTTATCTTTCTCATCTCTCTTCAGCTTGGAATCAACCTGCTTAGGCTATACCTCTCCAAAGCCAGCTTTTGAGTCCACAAAGCTGTTTTCTGTAACTATCCCAAAAAATGCTGGAATTGTAACTGTGGCTAAAATGTTAGCAGAAAAACACTACCTCATGGACCTCATCCAGGCTATATTTAATAGCCCTAGGATTGTCATAAAACCAACAAAACCAAAACTAAACCCAGAATTCAGAATGCAATGGGACTTAGCCATCTCTGCTCAGCCTGCAATGCCTGTATTTGAGCTGACCTCCTATGGGAAGGTGTCTAATTTAGCTTCTCCCTGCAGAAAATGTGTCACAGCCTTCTCCTCAGCAGACATGAGTCTCTTCTGTTTGCCTATGCTGAGAGATGCATTGCCTTCAGGTCTTATCTGCAAGTAATGCATCCATTTCAGCTCTGAAAATCAAGGCAGGTTACCACGGAAGGATCCTACAGCAAGAAGGCAAATGGCTTCTGCTCTACTCAGGAAGGAATGTCTCCAAAAATTATGCTAATCTTGGAAGTCTTTGACTTCAGTGCTAGTCATGGAATCCATCCTTTCCTGTTGCCTTGTGTATTAGAGTGAGTTTCAGCATGGGTTAGTTCTACTCCACCATGTGTGGACATGGGTTTCTTGGTTGCCATCAATTGTAACCTTGGCTTGTGGGTACAGAGGGTAGCTCTCCATGGAATGATTCTGCCAGCCTCTCTGAGTATGGAATGTCTTAGGTCCAGTCTTTATGAACCTGAAGATGTTTCCACTGTGTTGGGGCAAGAGGAATTTGTCCCTTGCAGCTCTCCTGAGATGAAAAGTGCCTCCTCCGTCCTCCTGAGCATGGAATTTGTGTGCTGCCAAGTGGCTCACCATGGAATGAATTTCTTCCAGCCTTGCTCAAGAGCAAAGTACCTATTCAGTCTCCCCTGAGCAAGGAATGGAATGTCATTGGCCTGTAAAGTGTCTATTCCTGTTGTCCTCATCCTGAAGAAATAGATCCTCAGGCTGGATCTATTTCTTCCAGCTCCAAGTCTAGGCCTGAACAGTCCTGAATCCATGTCCTTTTGCTCACCTCACTACAAGAACTATACCTAGTGTAATTTTCTTTAGCATGGAGTCCTTGCATACTTTCTCTGAAGAGAATGGAGATATTCTAATTCTCCTGAGCATCCAAGCCATCTAGTCCAGCTCTCCTCAGGAAGGTAAGTGTCATTTTGGTGTCTCATTACCACAAAGTCATATTTGTTTCTCTGTCCTTCTGTTGACATTTCTTCTTTCCTTCTCTCCTCAGAACATGGAATTGAATTTTTAATTCTCTCTTCACTATGAGATCCAACCAGTTGAGCTGCTTCACAGCTCAACACAGTATAGTGTTCTTGAGATCTGATACAGAAGAAATCATGTGCAGAAATCTACTCAGCATAGCATGGGTCTTCTGTCTACTTTGACATAGAAGTCAAGTCACTTAGCAGAAAAAGCTCAAAAACTAATTTCATATGACCCTATAAGATAATGGTAAATGAAATGAATCCCAAGATATGGAGACAAGAGGTCCTTCCCTGTTGTTGTTGTTTTTAATGTATTGTATGATTTTTTTGTTTCCTTTGTATGTTCTTCCCTCTATGGTATATCACTGCTGTCACTGTACTTGGTTTTGATACACTGCATCTTGTATATACATTTGTCTAATCTTGGTAGGAGAAGGGGAATAACAAAATGCTGAAACAAGGATACTGGATGACCCATTTCAACAATGATACCCACAAGACAGTATACCGGAAACTAACTTTACAACTCCGGGTGGGGGAGGGAAGGGAGAACAACAAGCGAGGGGTAGCAATGCTTGACAAGTAATGTTCTCATTGTCACACCTTGTAACTGTAACCCCTCTGTACAGCATCTGAACAATAAATAAAAAGTTTTAATTGTGGGGAAAATGTCAAATTTTACCTGAATCCTCAAAAAATCAAAGATGAAAATTCAACTTGCAATTATTTATTTACCTTAATTTACGTCACATCCTCCTGGATTATTCTGTGTTACATAAATAAATTGATATTAACCACCCAAAAAGAAGTCATATCCCTGTGGACTCCTCATTGTGAAATGCCCCTGGTCACCCTTGTCAATCAGGAATGTTTTTAGTAAGCATGTAATACTCTATCAGAGTATTTATTCTCTCCTCAGAAAGTAAAGCATTAACTTGGATCTTTTTGTCCCTTTTTTCCCTTCCTGGGATGCAATTAATCTTTCCTATTTGTTTTCAGATTAGAATCCATCAGCTCAGGTTGAGGACAGAAGATTCTGAAGCAAAGCCAAGCCATGAAGAATTTGTGAGATTTATCTACAATTACCCAGAAAATCTTAAAGTGGAAGTGTAGCTCAAGTACTAGAGTGCTAGTCATGAGCAAAATAAAACTCACAGATAGGGCCCTAGCACTGAGTTCAAGTCCTAGGACTGACACAAAATAACAAAACAGAAGCAAAACTAAGAATGGAGTCTTAACCATCTGTTTTCAGCCTACAATGGCTATATCTGAATCTCCTCTTAAATGAAGTTTTCTCATTTAGCTTGCCTTGGCAGAAATGTACCAATTACTTTACCTCAGTGGAGATGGGACCCTTCTTGGATTCCCTGTTACATGAGATGTATTAGCTGCAGGATTTCTCTGCATGTTATCCATCTCTTTCAACTTTGATAATCAAGGTAGTTTTCCTGTGAAGGATCCTTCAGCCTCCATGACAAAGATTTCTGCTCTTCTCAGCAAGGAATGTCTCCTACGTTAGTCCTGACTGTGGAAGGCTGTGACTCCAGCTCTAGTGAGCATTGAATACATGTCTTCCAATACCCTCTTTTGTTGTTGTTGTTATTGTCAGTCATGGAGTTTGAACTCTGGGCCTAGGCTCTGTCCCTCAGTTCTTTAGCTGAAGGCTAGCACTCTACCACTTGAGCCACAGCGCCACTTCTGGTTTTCTGATGGTTTATTGGAGATAAGAGTCTCATGGACTTTCCTGCCTGGGCTGGTTTTGAACTGCGATTCTCAGATCTCAGCCTCCTGCATAGCTAGGATTACAGGCATGAGCCACTGGCACCTTGTACCAATACCCTCATTGATGGACTGAGTATAATGTGGAGTTGTTCTTCTCTAGCACATGTAGGCAGGGGGATTTTTTTTCTCTATCAATCTTGACCCTGGTATATGGGTACTCAGAGCAGTTCTCCATGGACTGTGTCTCTCAGACTGCCAAAATATGGCATGTATCAGGTTCAGTCTTTGTGAACATGGAAGATGTCTACTCCATTTTGAGACAAGATGTATCTCCTGCAGGAATGGAGCTTTTCTGGTCTTGTTCATGTGGACAGTACCTGTTCTGTCTGCTATGAGCAAGGAATGGATTATCCTTTGCTGTTTTCAGCCTAGAAACTGTCTAGTCCCATTGTCCTCGTCTGTCCTTTGCCTCAGGGTGGATTTATTTTTACAGATCTGAGGAAAGTGAATGTCGAGTCTAGCCCTGATTCCACACCTTCTGCTCACCTCAGTGCAAGGAGAACATCCAATGTAAAATCCCTGTAGCGTGAAATCCATTGCACCTCTTTTCAGGGAATGGAGTGCCTATATTGCAATTCTCCTTAGTACTGGCCCCATCTAATCCAGTTTTCCTCAGGAAGGTAAGTGTCATTTTGATATCTTTTTTAGATGCAATCCTATTTGTTTCCTTTGCTCTTCTCTTGACATTTATCCTTTCTTTCTTGACAGATTGGAATTGATTTCTTCAGTCTCTCTTCAACATGGGATCCATCCACTGCTGCTCCTTTATGTCTTCTCCAACTCTACTCCAAAAGGGCTCTGTGTGCAGAAATTTACTGAGTATAGCTTGGGTTTCCTCTATTCTTCTTCAACATAGAATGCAATGTCCTTGTGGATTCATCATATGATATGAATCTAACCATTTTTCTCAAGGAGGGAAGTGTTTAGTGAACATGGAATACACTCTCAGATGATTTGTGTTCTCCTTACAGAGGTAAGCATTCATATAGGGTATCTATCTCATAAATTCATGACTTTTTTCCCTTCCCAGGATAAAACTAATCTTTCCCATCTCTCTTCAGGTTGGTTTCCATCTGCTGAGTTTAAGAGAGGATCCTGATTCAAAGTGAGTCAGTGCCAAAAATATTGTGAGATTTAGCAGCAATTACCCTACATCAAATCTGGAAGTGGAACTGTGGTTTAAGTGGTAGAGCACTAGCCTTGAGGAAAATAATCTCATGGACAGAGCCCATGCCCTGAATAGGCACAAAAAGAAGATAAACAAAACCCAAAGAACATAATCAGGCAAGAATGAATCATCTCTTCTCAGCCTGCAATGATTGTATTCGGACTGACTCTCCTCATTTATCTTGCCTCAGCAAGAAACATGTTTAATCTTTCTATTGAGGGCAGATGGGTTGTCTTCCATTTCCCTGTTGCCTGAAATGCATTGCCTGCAGATCTTTTCTGCATGTAATCCATCTCTTTCATCACTGCTAATCAAGGTAGATCTCTTCTGAAGGACCCACCAGCATGGAAGCAAATGGTTTTTGCTCTTCTCAAAGCAAGGAATGTTTCCTACATGTGTCCTTACCTTGGAAGGTTTGACTCCAGCTTGATAGGCATAGAGTCCATGTCTTCCAGTTCCCTATGGATGAAGTGATTGTCAGTATGAAGTACCTCTTCTCCAATCTCTGTACACATTGAGTTCTTCATCTTCACCAGTCATGACCCTTGCCTGTGGGTACTCAGGGCACCTCACTGCAGCACTCTTCAGAATGTAAAGTTCCTCATCTGTCCTCCTGAGCATGGAAGGAGTGTGCAGCCAAGCATCTCACCATGTAATGGAGCTCTTCCATCCTTGCTCATGAGGACAGTGTAATGGGGATTTGTTTTTTTTTTATTTCCAAGATTATTTGCTATACATACATATAAAAGCCAATATGTTAAATACTATTTACCAGATTTGATTGAAATGCCTGAGAGATACCATCTTTTGGAACAGCATCCTGAGATCTAGTTTCTATATATCACATCTTTTAACAGGTGAACAAACCGACGTATCAAAAAAATGGACCACAAACTTTGCCACTCTGGTCCTTTCCCTCTCTATGAATACTATAAAACATAGCATAATATTAAGCAAGAAGAATGCCTACATGATAGTTTTTACAGTGTTTGCTTTTTATTGTTATTTTAAAAGTGATTTACAGAAGGGTTACAGTTATATAAAACAGCTGAAAATACATTTTTTCTTTTTTTTTTGAAGGAAATATTTATTTTTTATTCATTTTTATTTTTTATTTTTTGTGAATACACTGTACAGAGGGGTTACAATTACATAGGCAGGTTAATGCGTACATTTCTTATCAAGCATTGCAGCCTCCTCCTTTGTTTACCCTTCACATCCCTTCCCAGCCTCCCCCCCACCCCCCTTCCCAATCCTCCCAGCTTCCCCCCCCCCCACCAACATTGTAACACTCGTTTTCGACATGACAACTTGTACTTCTCATTGTTGCAACAGGTCCACCTGTATCCTTAAACGACTTGTTTTTCCCCATCTCCTCTACAAGTTATACTGACATCAAATATAGTGAAAGCACCGGTTATACTGTGGGGGAGGGACATACAAAGCTACAAAGAGATAATCTTATAAATGCGTTAGAAACAAATGCATGAAAGGAAAAAAACATTAAAATACATATCTAAGGATTCCTTTTCCTAACATCACATTATCTGACCTTTTCCACTTGACTCATACATATACTAGATATTGCAAATAAGGGAAACCATGGGACCTGTGTTTCTTTGGGCCTGGCTTACTTCACTTAATATAATTTTTTCCAAGTTTTTCCATTTCCTAACAAATGAGGCAATGTCATTCTTTCTGATGGAGGCATAGAATTCCATTGTGTATATATACCACATTTTCTTGATCCATTCATCTACTGAGGGGCATCTGGGCTGGTACATTTCTTTTTTTCTTAATGTAAATCCTTCATTAGCTTTCTCCCAGTTCTCTCCTCCAGTCCCAATCCAGGAGTTAAATAGTTGATTTTTTTGAGATAGTGTCTTGTAAGTAGGATATGTTTATTTTATATATATTAAATATTAGTACTCTAATAAAATAGTTTCAAAGTCTAGCACAAAAGGAAGCTTTGTTATAGTTTAGTTTTACAGATTAACGAATTTCAAATGACATAAGAATAAAATTTTTGAGTTCTTTGTAATAATTTGGGATTGAGTGATTACATCCATTTCACAAATTTCCAAGTATTGTGAGATAATGATACATAGTTAAAGTCCCAAACAAATTTTAACCTTCACAAGGCAAATTGTCATTATCATGGTCTATAATGTTTGTGAATTCTGTGAGCTTTGACAATACAACTCTTTCTTCCACATCAGGTGATATGTATCTTGCTTTCCTTTTGTTTAGTGTAAGCTGTTTCCTCTTTCCCTCACCAATCATTGCTGTCAGTGATGATTTCTGTGTAAACTGCCGTGTGTGGAGCTTCTACTCTCACAATTTTCATTGCCTGGTTTTGAATATTCATGTGTCTATTTTTGATGTAAAATCAACCATATGTAGGCTAGAGGAGGAGATTATGTATTCTATGCTTCCTTTCCTCTGCCTACCTCTATAAATCTACACCCACAGCAACACTGAACTCCTTCCAATTATTTTCAAAACACACTGTTGTATCTGTAAGACCATATTGAAAAAACTTCAAACAAACAGAGGCAATAAACTTTTCTATTATCATATCCGATTTTCTGTTTAAATGTAAATACATTCCAATTCTATTTTCTTTTTTTTATTTTTATTTTTGGTCGGTCGTGGGGCTTGAACTCTGAGCTTGGGCGCTGTCCCTGAGCTCTTCAGCTCAAGGTGAGCACTCTACTGCTTGAGCCACAGCGCCACTTCTGGTTTTCTAGTGGTTTATTGGAGATGAGTCTCACGGACTTTCCTTCCCAGGCTGGCTTTGAACTGCAGTCCTCAGATCTCAGTCTCCTGAGTAGCTATGATTACAGGTATGAGCTACTGGCGCCTGGCTTCCAATTCTATTTATTTTAATTCCATTTTGTAGTTTAATCATAGTCAGTTTTAAAAGACTGACAATTTCTAGTGAAATTCCCAGACTTTTTTTTTTTTTTTTTACTTTTTATTGTAAAAATACTGTACAAAAGGGTTACAATTACATGGGCAAGATAATGAGTATATTTCTTATCAAGCATTGTTGCCTCCTCCTCTGTTTCCCTTTCCTATCCCTTCCCCATCTCCCCACCCCCAAAGTTGTAAAGTGTGATTGTGACATCAATGGGAAGTTCTCCTCAGAGTAGACTTCAAGTGCAAAGAGCTCACAATTACTTGGCCCAGTCAATATCAATTTCCTTAACACAGAAAAGCCCAACATAACTTTTGTGGGTTCCACCTCTATTTTAATTATATATGATCCCAATTTTGGGGAAGTACTTTTCTAGGGCTAGAGGCTATTAGTGTTTGAAACAAACACCTGATACTTCTGTTGTTTGATATTGCAATGGAACTTTATCCCCTTCATATCTACTGTATAATGTTGGTGTCTACATGCTCCCCCACCAGACTGAGATTTACATAAGTATTCAAAGCTTTCCTTCTTCTAATACCTTTATTTAAAAAAAAAAAGTTTAGTCTTTTTGTAAAGGTGGTGAACAAGGGGGGGTACAGTTACATAAGTAAGGTAATGAGTACATTTCTTTTTAATACCTTGTCAGTGTGAGGATTCTAAAACTAAGGTTAAACTCAAGTGACGTAAATGTAATTTTTTGTGTATATTAGCTACAGCAACACATGGAATATAATTTCAAAAGTGTATGTAGGTCGCCATGGATACGCAGCCGTTAAGCCGCGAAGGCATGGCTTAGAACACTTTATGGGACCAGAGCTTGGGCTCCTGGCCCCCAGTTTCCCTGATGGCGAACCACTCTCGGGTGCGCGATGCCTCAGTTCAACCACCTCCACTGCCCAAGCAGCAGGCCTGACGCCAGGCTGCAAGCAGGTGCAAAAGGGTCATGGCACAGGGCGAGGCCTGGGGTTATCCCCGCCCTTCGGAGACATCGGCTTCCGGGGCAGTCGCAGGTAGGGGCTTGTCTGGCCTGCCAGTCCTCTCTAGGTGTCCTGTTCGGACCTCTGCAGTTCCTGACTGTCATTCGCCCTCGCCTCCCTGCCAGCCACCTTAGCTAACTTAATGCAGGAATATCTCAGCGCGCTCCCCACAGAGATGGCTTACAAGGGGCAGAAGCTAGCTGAACAGATGTTTCAAGGAATTATTCTTTTTTCTGCAATAGTTGTATTTATCTATGGGTGCGTGGCTGAACAGTTTGGGTGGGCAGTCTATATAGTTATGGCCAGATTTGCTTTCTTGTGTTTGCAGATACTTCCTCCATGGCTGCCTATCAAATACATCCCCTCAAATGGTTACCTGTTCATGACTCAGAAACAGAAGACAAGAAAACGGTATAGAAAATTTAAGAGGCATGCTAAAAATAATTGATTGGGGTTTTCATGACTCAACACCATTTTTGTCTTCTCTGAGATGAGATAAATTGCTCTCATAACCAAATCATGAGCTTAAAACTCCCTAGTCTCATAAACACAGTTTCACTTAGATTTAGTTTTCTTTATATTTCAAAGGCAGTTAGAAATAACTTAGTTGTGTTAGACTTGTAAATATTTTAGACCAACTCTTCATAATCTTGTTATGAAATGGAAAACAAAAACACAAGTATGCAGTATTTCTTCCAGGTATAAATAATGAGTGCCTCATAAATGACAGCAAGAAAAAAATAGTGTATATAAACTCTCGGGCTGAGCCTAATAGGGAAGATTATATGCTGGCATTCATTCAATGGGGAGAAGAAATGATAACAAGCAAGTCCTAAACACTGGGTTGTGAAGGCAGGATATGTTTTGCAAGGGCTCTCTTCAAGGCCCCCATGACATCCTTATTTCTCAGCCTATAGAAAAGAAGGTTCAGGGCTGAGGTGACCATTGTGTAGAAAAAGGAGAGGAGCTTGTCATGTCTGGGCCTATGGAAAGAAATGGGAAGAACACACATGACAATGACAGACCCCTAATGCATCCCAAGTACAGTCAGAAGAGCAGGTTGACATGGGCTTTATTCCATCCTTCATTTGAGGAGAGGAATTAGTGTGTAAGACACCAGAATGGCAGAAAGTGGGTAATCAGTAACATCAAACCCATCATACAAACCTTAAAGTTCTTATCTAGATGCATCTGCACAGGCCAGCTTCAGCAGTGGTAGGATATCACAGTTTATGTGTTTAGTCATCTAGCCTTTGCAAAAGGGATAGTGCAAAAAGTATGTGACATATCCAAGGCTGCTCAGAGAGGTAAGGATCCATAATGTGGTCACCAGAATCCAAATGAAACATGATTCCATGCATATCATGTAGTTCAGATGATGCCAAAAACCACACACTTGTCATAAGATAGAGAACCTCTGCCCCACATTGCATCAGTTCCAAGAATTCAGAAAGGCATGGGCTCCAAAGGAGATGGCTGTGGGGTGAAACTTGATGTGAGGATTAGAAAGAATTACCTATGCAGCAGGCACATGGGCAGTAGGAACCTCACATCCATGTGATAGCAAGGACCAGTAGTCCATTACAGGTCAGTGATTGTGTACAGAGTAGGAAGCCTGCTGTCAGTCAGAATGCCTGGGAAGATGAAGTCCATTTCCAAAGTAGAGTTGCAGAGCTTCATCTCCTAGAATCAGATATGTAGTGGAAGCATTACTAAGAGATGTAAGCAGTATTTGTATGGACTCAGGCCAACTAGGGTAACCAAACAGAAATTTTGTGGGATATCTTTATTCCTATGTTTTGCCTTTGCTTTCAAATTTCCTGAATGTTTTCAGAGTCAAATCCCAATGAACCAAAGACCTCAATGTAAGACGATCCCCTGAAACTATTACAGGGAGTTTTGAAGGAAACACTAGGGCTTCTTGGTACAGGTTGAATCTTTCTAAGATCCAGAAACACAACAAATTAAAGAAAGGCTGGATAAATGGGACTGTATTAATCTCTAGCATTTCTGCCAGGAAAAGGACATAGCTAGCAAAATAAATGGAAAGTCCAGACATTGGAATATCTTTACTCTCTATACAATAGACAGGGGCCTAATATTTAAAATATATTTAGAGGTCAAAAAATTAAATCCCCAAAAACAAATGCTCAAAGAAACAACCACTCCATTAAGAAGTGGGCTAAAGACTTGAAGAGAAATTTCTCTGAAGAAGAAATAAGAATGGCCAATAGACAAATGAAGAAATGCTCAACATATCTGGCCATCAAAGAAATGCAAATCAAAACAACATTGAGATTCTACTTTAGCCCAGTTAGAATAACCATTATCAAGCAAACAAAAAATAGTAGATGCTGGCAGGGCTGTGACAGAAAGGGAATGCAATGTAATTCTTTTCTGCACAAAAGCATGTACTACTACTCTCAGGAAAGACAGTATGTTTATTCCAATGCTGAAGCCATCTAGTTCAGCTTGGTCAGAAGGTGAAGGTCCAGTTCAAGTGTCTTTCTCATTTTATCAGTATGTTTCATTCTGCTCAGCATGGATTACAATTACAACTGTCCTCCTTGGCAGGGAATTCATCTATTCTAATTCTTCTAAGGAAGATGGGTGTCATTTTGTTCTCTCTTTAGCATGAAATCCTATTTTTTTCTCTGCCATCATCTGACATTTGTCTTTACCTTCTCAGAGCATGGAATTTATTTCTTCAGACTCTTTTCCAGGCTTAGTGTATCTACTGGAGCTTATTTGTGTGATGGATTTTTCTCATATATCTTGCTATGCAGAATCTGTCTGCAGCATATCCATTTAGCATACCATGGGTCAACTCCAGTCTTCTGCAATGTCAAAGTGATGTCACCAGGGGCTCCAAAGTATGGAATATTGCTAACCTCTCTTCTCCTCAAACAATGTGTTTTCTTGTCTATTGGACACTACCGTCTTCTTCAACTATATATCTCTTTTTTCTTTTTTCTTTTTTTTTGTCAGTCATGGGGCTTGAACTCCAGGCCTGAGTGCTGTCCCTCAGCTCTTCAGCTCAAGGCAAGCACTCTACCACTTGAGCTACAGCACCACTTCTTTTTTTCTGGTGGTTTATTGGAGATAGGAGTCTCACAGTCTTTCCTGCCCGGGCTGGCTTTGAACTACGATCCTCAGATCTCAGCCTCCTGAGTAGCTAGGATTACAGGCGTGAGCCACCAGTGCCTGGCTTCAACCATATTTCTTGTGGACTCAGTCCTGTGAGATTATTTTGGGTATGGAAAGCAATCAGCAATCTAAGTGTCTATTTCAACACTCCATGCCTGGACAAAGAATATACCTATTACAATTCTTTTTGTCAATGTGTTTTCAAAAGCAGCTGTGCACATCAAGATGCCTACTTCAGTTCTCTGTGCTACAGAGTCTACCATATATGCATTTGCAACAGTTTTCATCAATACTGAAGACATACCATATATTCTGCCCTCCACATGGAATCTACATAGTCCATCTAATCTGTCTATCCTCAGCATGAACTCTCTGTTCTTCAGCTCTTCTCACCATGCCGGGATATGACTTGATCTGTACTTTGCATGGTATATATGGTTTGAAATTTTCCTCAAGAGCAAGAAAATCTCTCCATGGCTGTTTTGCTCATGAAATGCACCTCCGCATGGATTATGCCTTCTCCAGCTCCTCTCAGCCTCGAATTTGCCCTTGCGTTTGGATTGGTTTCCTTCACGATGTCCTCACCAAAAATTTCCTTTATTCTGGCTCTTTTTAAAAGATCATATGCAGTCTAGTACCCTAGAGCATGGGTTTGTATCCTCCGGTTCAGATTAGCATGAATTCATCATAGGCAATTCTGTTCTATGTCAAAGGCATCATCTCTGGCTCTCCTCAGTACTGATGCAAGCATTCCATGTGTCTTGTGCATGAAATTCAGTAACTGGTGTTTTCCTCATAGAGGTAAGTTTTCACTTTGGGACGTTTTCTTACACACTGATGAGTTTACTTTTTTCAAAGCATACAACTAATGTTTTCCATCTCTTCCCAGCTTGGAAACCATCTGATTTGGCTGTATTCCACATGAGATGGATTTATTCTCAGCATGGGAAGGGTCTGTGGCTTTCCTCCTCAGAAAGGTAAGTGTCTACTGTAGCATCCATCAGCGTGGCATGTGAATTTCCCATTTCTCCTTGGCTTTGAATGCATTTGCTCCAGCTTGATTTCTCAGGAAGAAATGTATCAACTCCAATGGTCTTGATGAAGGAAAGCACCAACTCTATAGTTATGCCTAGCTGAGATCCCTGCCCACAGGATGTCAGCATAGGATGTGTGAAAGACAGTTCATTTGGCAACATATGTATCAACTCCAGATTTTGTCAGCATGAAGTCTAGCTAGTACAGTGCAGCTTGTTATGGAAGATGTGCACTGCAGCTCTGATGAAGCCCAGCATAGAAAGGAATGTGTCTTCTCCAACTCCTGTCATCAAGAAATCCATCACCCATTTACGCATGTCTCTCCAGTCTGTTACGTTCCGTACAATTCCTCTGCTCAGCATGAAATGCATCCATAGGGGCTCACTCAGTAAGGAAAACCTTATTTCCAGCCTTATAAAGCATGGAATGCTTATCCTGCAATTTTGTAAGTAATATCATAAGAATGAACCATCTCTTCACTGAGAATGTATATAAATGTATTCTCCACATAAACTGTTTCTTCTCCAGCTCTTCTGAGCATGAAATGTATTTCCCATGGCTATCTTTAGCAGAAAATGCATGTAATACAGGTGTTTTCACCTGGGAATTATGTTTGCTCAGTTCCCTTCCATGGGAAATGTGTCTCCTTCAGAACTTCTCAGCATTGGTTTCCCTGAGGCTGTTCTTGGCACAGGAACCCTCAATTCCAGTTCTGGTAAGCAAAGTAGATCTCAACTCCAGGATTTCTTACAAGGAGTAGAGACTTCTGTATTTCTTTCATGGAATGGATCAGCTCCAGTTTTCCTCGGTAAGGTATGTTTACTCCAGCAGTCTGTTGCATGGAATCTTGCCTCCTGCATTTCTCATTATCTTGGAATGTACCCAATTGGACTCTGTTTTCCTTGGAATTTCTCTACTCAGTCTCTCAGTATGGCATGTCCTTAAAACAGCTTTTGTCAGCAATGTAAGGTGCAAGTGTGGCATACCTGCATATGTAATTGGCTAGTACGGTGGAACTTAGCCTAGAATATATTGATTATAAATAACTCTGAGTATGGGATGCAACTTCTTTAGCCCATCTCTGTATGGAATCCACCTATTCAAATTTGTCATTTTGGAATCCAGGTAACCCAAAGTTTGCAATGCACCTCAATATGAAATGTGATTACTCCATCTCTACTCTGCATGAATTGCAGCCACAGGTGCTGTCTTACAAAGTGTCAGCCTTCCAGCTGTACAATGCCTGCAATCCATCTCCTCTAGTCCATTTGAGAATGGAATGACACTCTCCAGGTCTCTTCATTTGGGAAGGTTGTATAAAAGAACACTCTTCATCCGTGAAAGGCTCTTGTTTGAGCACTTGTCAGCTTGGAGTGTGTGTCCTCATGTCTGCACACCCTACAATGTGTTTCTCTAGCTTTCCTCCACATACAATGGGTCAACCATCTCCCTTCAATATAGAATGCCTTGCCTCACCTTTTGTCAGCCTGCAAATGTCTCCTCAACTTTAGGCATGGAGAATATGTTCACCTAATGTGGGGACTGTGGAGTATGTCAATTCCAGGTTAAGTCCAGGACTTCCCAGCATGGAGTCTACCTCCTCCAATGTGATGGTCACGAAAAGGGATTGCTGCTGGTTGTATCACCACAAATGTGGCTCCTCCAGCCTTTCTCATGTGGACTGTGTCTGCACCAGCACCTCTATGCATGGAATATTTCTACACTCGTTCGTAGCCCTTTAAAATACATTTTGTCCAGCACTCCTGAAATTCGAATCTATTTTTTCCAGATCCTTTGAGTACAGAAAATATTAAAACCAAGTCTGATGCCCGCCCCCTTTTGCTCACTCCAGCAAGGATTAGATACACTCTAATTATTCTACGCATGAGATATTTCTGTCCACTGATGCCTAGACGAAGAAGTGGATGTCTTCCAAGACTCCTTGGCATGGCAACCATAGATTCCAGATCTCAACAGGAAAATAAAATCCCTTGAGGATTCTTCATCATTGAAACAACTCCTGCCAGTCCCCTCCGCATGGAACATACATGCTCCTGTTCTCCTGGGCATGGAATGCATCTATTTCAGCTCCCCTCTGTAAGGTAAGCATTTATTTGGGACACACACTTCGTAGCATGGAACCATCTCCATTCTGAATCCTCATGCAAGATTGAATCTTTTCCTTCTTTGCTAAGACTATGAAATTGATCACTTCAGTCTGTCCGCTAAATGGAATTAATGTACTTGAGTTCATTCCTCATGCTCTATGTTTACTTGTGCTTCTGCAGGATGGAATGAAGCTACTGTCACTGACCAGCATGGAAATCTTCAAGTGCAGGTCTATTCAAAAGGTAATTATTTCCGGCTGTACTGTTTGTAGAATGTGTATACTCCAGCTATTTTCCAAATGGAATCTGTCTAATGCAGCCCTTCTCAGGTAAGTAATTTCTAACTCAACTCTCAGCATGGCATCCATTTCCAATATGTGTCTGTATAGCATAGAATGTGTCTAATATGTTCTCTTTAGGGAGACATAGAATGTGTCTCTAAATTCTCCTGATGGAATGATGAAACATTATTTTCAAAATGGCATGAAACCTGTTTATGTCTCCTCCACTTGGAATAAAAGCGCTTTCCTCTGCATGCAGTATGTCTGCTCCTGTTCTCAGCAAGAAATTAATCTGCTGAGCTCACTGTGGTATCATTTCTAGTATAAAAAGAGAAGACAGCTTGAGCACTCCACTTCAAATTGGAGACTCCCCCAGCTCTCCTCAACATGGAATGCATGCATTCTAGCTTTCTGTATCAGAGAATGTGTCTACTGCTGCTTTTGTCAGCACAAAATGTTTCACCAGTTCTCCTCAACATGGAATGTGTCTCCAAAAGCTCCCTTCTTAATGAAATGTATGTCCTCCAATCTTCTAATCATGCAATGCTTTTCAACTCGGTCTGCTTATGAATGAAATTTATGTACTTGAGTTCTCCTATGCAAAGTACACATGTAGTCCAAATCTAGTCCAGCACTATGAGGAAACAATCATCCAAGCTCTCCTCAATAGGGAATATACCTGTGCTTCCCACAAAAACCTCTAGAATGAATACGTTCCTGTTCGGATCAGCAGTGAAACAATCTTCTCTAGGTCTGTTTAGCAAAGATAGTCTGTCATGGAATTATCTCGCTCTGTACTCAGCATGGAATATAGGACTGCGCTCTGAACTGCAATCCATCTGTCTGAGCTCCACCAACTCAGGTATGTGTCAAATTGGGGTCTCCTTAGCTTGGAATCCTTTATCCTTCTTTCTCATTCATTATTTACAAATGCATCTTTCCATCTCTTCAGGATGGAATCAATGCCTTACATCTCTTCATATAGTGAAACTGATCTTCGCCAATACTTTCAGAATGGAATATTTTGGCATCATCTCTATTCAGTATGGAATATTTGGTTCTTCTCAGCATGACATCATCCATGTATTCCAGCTCTGATCAGCAGGGTAAATGATAATTCCAGTATTATGTTCAATACAGGTGAAATGATTTGCTAATTTTCCTCTTGTTCTAAAAATGCATGCTTTCGTAGCAGGTGCCAGCAGGAGGTGAGTCAGCAGCAGTTGCCTTCATCAAGGAATACACCTATTCAAGTTCTCCTCAGCATGCATCTTTCTACTCAGGATCTCAGCATGGAGCGTTTTGAAAGCGACTGTCATCAGCAAGGTAAGTGCCAATGTAAGCATTCTTTAGCATGCAGTCTTAGTAGCATAGTATTCCCTGTCACAAACTGTTTCTACTGCTGTTCTATTCAGCATGAGATCTGTTTCCCTCCATTCTACTCAGTGTGACTCACTTGAGTGATCTCTAGGCCATTCAGTTACCTAGAACCTGCATCCTCCTTGTAGAATTTGATCTGCTCACATACACTCTGCATGGCATATGTCTACAGCTTTCATCCTCAGAGAGGTAAATGTGTGTTTTAGCACCATTCTTCGTTTGGACTTGGCTTGGAATGCATTTGCCTCCAGCCATATTTCCCCAAGAAGCATTTTATCACATCCAGCTGTCTTCACCAAGGAATACACGATCTCTACGTGTGCCAGCTGTGATCCCTGTGCTCAGCATGTCAGGCTGGCAAGTGTTATAGGCAGTTCTCCTTGGCAAGCAAGGTATGCATCAACTCCAGTTTTTGGCAGCATGGAGCCTTGCTACTTCCTGCTCCTTGTAATGGAGTATCTGTGCTGTATCTCTGAGCATGTCTAGTACAGGCACTAAGCCCAGTACAGAAAGGAATGTGTCTTCTCCAACTCTTTTCCTCATGGAATACATCACCCATTCAGGGAAGGCCTTGCCAGCCTGGCTTGACCTTATGAATCTAGATATCAGCATGAAATATATGCACAGGTGCTAACTGAATAGGGAAGGTCTCATTTCCAGCTGTACAAAACATGGAATGCAAGTCTTCTCATTTGTTGTTAGTGGAGTGAGAATGGACCAGCTCTCCTTCTCTGGGAATGTGTATCAATGTATTCTCGATACAAAAACTTTTCTCCTCCAGTGCTTCTGAGCATCAGATGCATTTCCCATGACTATCTTCAGCACAGAATGCATGTAATCCAGATGTCTACAACAGGGAACACATTGCTTCAGATGTTTTATCCGAAAAAAAAATGCCTTCACGAGGCTGGGAAGGTGGCTCAGTGGTAGAGCGCTTGCCTTGCATGCCTGAGGCCCTGGGTTCAATTCTTCAGCACCATATAAGCAAAAAGAACAAAGACAGAAGTAATGTTGTGACTCAAGTGGTAGAGCGCTACCCTTGAGCTGAAGAGCTGAGGGACAGCACCCAGGCCCAGAGTTCAGGCCCCACGTCCGGACCCAAAAAAAAAAAAATGTCTTCACTACATCTAATGGTTTCCCTGAGGCAGTTCCTGGCAAAGAAACATCAAATCCAGCTCTGGTCATCAAGGGAGGTTTGAACTCCAGGATTCTCCTGCATGCAGTAGGGACTTTTGAATATCTGCCATAGAATGGATTAGATCCTGTTCTCCTCACGAAGGTTTAAGAGTCTATTTCCTCAAGTTACTTCATGGCTTCTTCTCTAGCTCATTTCTCCTTACCAGGGAATGCATGGAATTGCTCTCTCTTTGGCTTGGAATGTCTCTATTTAGTCTCTCAGGATGGCATGTCTTGAAAGAAGCTTTAAATGTGGCATTCTGCGGGATGCAGTTGGATCGTCAATGATACTTGGTCTAGAATGCCTCAACTTAGTATACAATATAAATGTTGAGGCCATCCCTGCCTGGATTCTGTCTATACCTAATCCTGTCATCTTGAAATCAATGTAGCCAAAGATTGCAATGCTCCTTGGCTTGAAATGTGAGTACTCATCCTCTGCTGTGCATGAATTGCACCATGGGTGCTATCTTAGGAAAGATTTGCTTTCCACCCATACAAGGCTTGCAGTTCTTCTCCTCCAATCCCTCTTGTTCCAGCATCCCTCTGCCAGGAGCATGTACTCCAGATAAGCAAACCATGCATGAATCTCCACCTTTCCTCGAACTTGTAATATGTTCATACACCTTCACTCAATGTGGAATGTCTCTCCTCAAATTTGTCAATCAGAATGTCGTGAGTCTCCTCCAGTTTTGAGCAAGAGGAATATGACTTATCTAGTTTTTTGGCATGTACAATACTTCTGTTTCAGTGGTCTGTATGTGGAATATATATTCTCCAATTCCAGGCATGTGGAATAGGTCTCCGCCAACATTGGGGCCAGGCCTCTTCAGCATTGTGGTGAGCAGGAAAGTTAATGTCTGCAGCTTGTCTTGCCAGGAATGGGGCTCCTCCAGCCTTCCTCCTGTGGCATCTGTATGCTTCAGTGCCTCTCAGCAAAGAATGTGTCTATCCAGTTCACAGTCTACAATCTACCACTTCCAGCATATCTTAAGTTGGAATCCATTTGTCTCAGTTGTCCTGAAGATGGAAAATGTCAAGGGCTGGTCTCTACAGACAGGAGGCCATCTCCTTTAGCTCACTCTAGAAAGGAATAGATCCACTCTGCTGTTGCTCAGCAAGGAATGTACCTGTCGTTACTTTCTGGAGCATGACGTGGATGCATCCCAAGTCTCCCAAGCATTGCTATAATCGATTCCAGCTCTTTTCAGGAACTTGAATGTCCCCTTGAGGATTCCTGAACATGGAAATATGCCCAATATCTACCTACAGCATGGGACACATGTGCTCCTGTTCTCCTTGGCCTGGAATGCACCGATTCCAAACAACCTTGAGAAGTTCAGCATTTAGTTGGGGTAAGCAGTTGATATCATCTCCTTTCTGTATCCTCATGCAGTACTGCATCTTATCCCTCTTTGCTCACAGCAATAAAATCGGCCCAATCGACCTCATCTCTCATGGTCTATGTCTCCCTCATGTCTCTGCAGGAAGGAATGAAGCTACCGCGGCTCTCCACAGCATGGAATGTACATGTGCAGCAAAACTCAGCAGGTAAGTATCATTTCCAGCTTTGCTTTTGGTGGCAGCGGTGAACTCCAGGTGTGCTGAGAATGGAATCTGTGTTATGCAGCCCTCCTCAGGTAGGTAATTATTAACAAAGTTCTCCTCAGCATGTTGACATGTGTACTTATAGCATAGGACGGGTCTACTCTAATCCTCAACATATAGACTGTCACTCTCTTGTCTCATTACACTGGAATGTGTGAACTCCAGGGATTTACAGCATGGCATGAGATTCCACCATGCCTCCTGCACTTGGAATGTGTCCCTTCCATCTGCCTTCACTGAACAAGTTGTTTACTCCAGCTGTCTTGAGCAAGGAATGCTCCTGCTCTTTTTCTCCTCAGCATGGGATGTGTGTCCCTTACCCTTTTCCATGAGGAACATCCTTTCATTTAAGCAAGAAGTGCAACTCCTCAGGTTTTCATCCACATGAGTCCTGTCTACAGCAGCCCTGTTCTTCCCTGACACTTTCTAGTCCTGCATTTTGCAGCCTGTAATCTGTCTGCTGCGGGTTAGGTCATCTTGGAATGCATCGGCTCCATCTCTCTCCATTAAGAGAGGCTCTTGATGAAGCTGAGGCCATCATGGCACTTGTGGAGAGGAGCTCACATCAGCAAAGTGTTCACACTAGCATTCCCCAAGAAGTAACTTGGGAGTATAGCACTCTTTGGCATGGGGTGTATCTACCCCAGCTCTCCTCAGCATGGAATCTGTCAACAGCAGTCGGACTCAGGATGTGCTATGCCAGTTGCAGGTCTAATCAGCATGTATTCTGTCTCTCCACATCAGGCAACCCACCTGCTGTGGATTCCTACAGCAGGGAATGTGTCTTCTCCAATTCCCCTATCCATGGGATGTGTTTCCTCCAACTATCTTCCATGTGTAATGTATGGCTTTCAAACATTGTCGACATGGATTGCTTTTCTTATAGATCCGTTTAGTATGAAATCTATGGATGAGCTCCATTAAACAAGCTGGACATCTGTGGTCAAGTATGTGGAATCGTCCATCTTCTGTTCATCACAGTATGGAATATAGAGAGAGATGCTCTGGCCTTATCAACCTTTCTTCCTGTGTCTGTCATCCCAGAAGTCTTTGATTCCAGCTCTCTTAGGTGTATTCCAAGGCATGTGATGCACCTCACCTAGTTCTCCTGTGGATGTGTTGAGTTTCAGCATCTCTGCAAAGTACACAATGCTTCCACAACCAACTGCCACAAGTGGGTCCCCTCTGCTTGATTTATGCACAAAAAATTTGCATGTGAGGGAATAAAAGCATAGACTATTTCTGCTGCAGCTTTCCTGAAGCCTCATCTTTTACTGCAAGCACTTCAGCATGAGATGGGTTTCTCTGGTTTGCCTCCAATCGTCTGGATTGAATATGTCTAGTCTGCCTCTCATCAGGCTGAATTAATCTATTCCTGCTCTACTTGGTTTCGATGAAATAGAGCTACTGGTCTTACTCCAGGTCTCCTGAGGAAAGTCCATGTGAATTCCAGGCCTGGAATCAATCTCATGTTGCTCATGCAAATGAGCCAGAAGTTCATCTCTGCTAAGTGTCCTTATCATGGAATGCATCTACATCTGCTTTCCGGGGAATGGGATGCAGGTGTTCCACATCTGCTCAACTTTAAAACCATCCACTCCAGCTCTTTTCAGGAAAGAAAATGTGCACTCTAAGTTTGTGTGTCATGGAATTATCGCACTGTGCTCAGCATGGAATATAGGACCGCTCCCTGAACTGCAATCCATCTATCTGAGCTCCACTTACTCAGGTATGTGTCCAATTGGGGTCACTTTAGCATGGAATTCTTTATACTTCTTTCTCATTCATTATTTACAAATGCATCTTTCCATCTCTTCATGTGTAGCAGGGGATGAGTCAGCAGCAGTTGCCTTCATCAAGGAATACACCTATCCAAGTTCTCCTCAGCATGCATCTTTCTACTCAGAATCTCAGCATGGTACGTGTTGAAAGCAACTGTCATCGGCAAGGTAAGTGCCCAGGTAAGCATTTTTTAGCATGAAGTCTTAGTAGCATAGTGCTCACTGTCACAAACTATTTCTACTGCTGTTCTTCTCAGCATGAAATCTGTTTCCCTCCATTCTACTCAGAGTGACTGAGCGGTTTTCTGCTCACTCGAGTGACCTCTAGGCCTTTCAGGAACCTAGAGCCTGACTCCACCTTGTAGAATATGAGCTGCTCACACACACACACACTCTGCATGGCATATGTCTGCAGCTTTCATCCTCAGAGAGGTAAATGTGTGTTTTAGCACCATTCTTCGTTTGGACTTGGCTTGGAATGCATTTGCCTCCAGCCATATTTCTCCAGGAAGGGTTTTATCACATCCAGCTGTCTTCATAAAGGAATACACATTCTCTGCGTGTGCCAGCTGCGATCCCTGTGCTCAGCATGTCAGACTGGCAAGTGCAATAAAAAGTTCTCCTTGGCAAGCAAGGTATGCATCAAGTCCAGTTTTTGGCAGCATAGAGCCTTGCTACTTCCTGCTCCTTGTCATGCAATACCTGTGCTGTAGCTCTGAGCAAGCCCATTACAGGGGCTAAGCCCAGTACAGAAAGGAGTGTGTCTTCTCCAACGCTTTTCCTCATGGAATCCATCACCCATACAGGGAAGGCCTTGCCAGCCTGGGTTTACCTTATGAATCCAGTTATCATCACGAAATGAATGCACTGTTGCTACTGAATATGGAAGGTCTAATTTCCACTGCACAAAACATGGAATGCAAGTCTTCTCATTTGTTATTAGTGGAGTAAGAATGGACCAGCTCTCCTTCTCTGGGAATGTGTATCCATGTATTCTCTACCCTAGAACTTTTCTCCTCCAGTTCTTCTGAACATCAAATGCATTACAACGGCTATCTTCAGCACAGAATGCATACAATCCAGATGTCTACACCAGCGAATACAATGCTTCAGAAGTTTTTTTCTGAAAAAAAATTGCCTTCTCGGAGCTGGGAAGGGGCTCAGTGGTAGAGCGCTTGCCTTGCATGCCTGAGGTCCTGGGTTCGATTCCTCAGCACCACATAAGCAATAAGAACAAAGCTAGAAGTAGCGATGTGGCAAAAGTGGTAGAGCGCTAGCCTTGAGCTGAAGAGCTGAGGGACAGCGCCCAGGCCCAGACTTCAGGTCCCACAACTGGACCCAAAAATAAATTGCCTTCACTACATCCAGTGGTTTCCCTGAGGCAGTTCCAGGCACAGGAATATCAAATCCAGCTCTGGTCATCAAGGGAGGATTGAACTCCAGGATTCTCCTGCATGCAGTAGGGACTTTTGCATATCTGCCATGGAATGGATCAGATCCTGTTCTCCTCAGGAAGGTTTAAGAGTCTATTTCCTCAAGTTATTTCATGGCTTCTTCTCTAGTTCATAGTTCTCCTCACCAGGGACTGCATAGAATTGCTGTCTCTTTAGCTTGGAGTGTCTCTACTCAGTCCCTCAGGATGGCATGTCTTGAAAACATCTCTTATCAGCAAGAACGGTTTTAAATGTGCCATTCTGCAGGATGCAGTCAGATCGTCAAATGATACTTGGCCTAAAATGCCTCAACTTAGTATTCAATATAAATGTTGAGTCCATCACTGCCTGGATTCTGTCTACACCTACTCCTGTCAACTTGAAATCACTGTAGCCAAAGATTGCAATGCACCTTGGCATGAAATGTGAGTGCTTGTCCTCTGCTGTGCATAAATTGCACCATGGGTGCTATCTTAGGAAACATTTGCTTTCTACCCATACAAGGCGTGAAGTTCATCTCCTCCAATCCCTGTAAGAATGGAGTGAGATTCAATATTCAACAAGCTAGAGCTCTTGTTCCAGCATCCCTTCACCAGGAGTATGTATACTCCAGATAAGCACACCATGCAAACTCTTTCTCCAGCTTTCCTCCACTTGTAATATGTTCATACAACTCCACTTGATGTGGAATGTCTCTCCTCAAGTGTTCTCAATCCAGAATGTCGTGTGTCTCCTCCAGTTTTGAGCGAGAGGAATATGACTTCTCTAGTTTTTTGGCATGTACAATACTTCTTCTCCAGTAGTCAGTATGTGAAATATATATTCTCCAATTCCAGGCATGTGGAATAGGTCTCCACCAACTTTGAGGCCAGGTCTCTTCAGCATTGTCGTGAGCAGGAAAATTATGTTCTGCAGCATGTCTGGACAGGAAGGGGGCTCCTCCAGCCTTCCTCCTGTGGAATCTGTATGCTTCATTGCCTCTCAGAAAAGAATTTGTCTATCCAGTTCACAATCTACAATGTATCTCTTCCAGCATATCTTAAGTTGGAATCCATTTATCTCAGTTGTCCTGAAGATGGAAAATGTCCAGACCAGGTCTCTACAGACTGGAGGCCATCCTTGGTCACTCTAGCAAGGAATAGATCCACTGTACTGTTGCTCAGCAAGGAATGTACCTGTTGTTACTTTCTGGAGCATGAAGTGGATGGGTCCCAATTCTCCCAAGCATAGCTATCATCGATTCCAACTCTTTTCAGGAACTTGAATGTCCCCTTGAAGATTCCTGAACATGGAAATATGCCCAACTACCTACCCACAGCATGGGACACATGTGCTCCTGTTCTCCTTGGCATGGGATGCATCTATTCCAAACAACCTTGAGAAGTTCAGCATTTAGTTGGGGTAAGCATTTGTTACCATCTCCTTTCTGTATTCTCATGCAGTACTGCATCTTATCCCTCATTGCTCACAGCAATGAAATCTGCCCACTCGACCTCATTTCTCATGGGCTATGTCTCCCTCATGTCTCTGCAGGAAGGAATAACGCTACTGTTGCGCTCCACAGCATGGAATGTACACGTGCAGCTCAACTCAGAAGGTAAGTACCATTTCCAGTTTTCCTTGTGGTGGCAGCTGTCTACTCGAGGTGTGCTTAGAATGGAATCTGTGTAATGCAGTCCTCCTCAGGTAGGTAATTATTAACAAAGTTCTCCTCAGCATGTTGACATGTGTACTTATAGCATAGGACGTGTCTACTCTAATCCTCAACATATAGAGTGTCACTCTCTTGTCTCGTTACACTGGAATGTGTGAACTCCAGAGATTTACGGCATGGCATGAGATTCCACCATGCCTCCTGCACTTGGAATGTGTCCCTTCCATCTGCCTTCACTGAACAAGTTGTTACTCCAGCTGTCTTGAGCAAGGAATGCTCCTGCTCATTTTCTCCTCAGCATGGGATGTGTGTCCCTTACCCTTTTCCATGAGGAACATCCTTTCATTTAAGCAAGAAGTGCAACTCCTCAGGTTTTCATCCACATGAGTCCTGTCTACAGCAGCCCTCTTCTTCCCTGACACTTTCGAGTCCCCCGTCTTGCAGTCTGGAATCTGTCTGCTGCGGGTTAGGTCATCTTGGAATGCATCGGCTCCATCTCTCTCCATTAAGAGAGGCTCTTGATGAAGCTGAGGCCATCCTGGCATTGTGGAGAGCAGTTCACATCAGCAAAGTGTTCACACTAGCATTCCCCAACATGTAACTTGGGAGTATAGCACTCTTTGGCATGAAGTGCATCTACCCCAGCTCTCCTCAGCATGGCATCTGTCAACAGCAGTTCGACTCAGGATGTGCTATGCCTGCTGCAGGTCTAATCAACATGTATTCTGTCTCTCCACCTATGGCAACCCATCCGCTGTGGATTTCTACAGCAGGGAATGTGTCTTCTCCAATTCCCCTATCCATGGAATGTGTCTCCTCCAGCTGTTTTCCATGTGTAATGTATGGCTTTCAAAACTTGTCGGCTTGGATTTCTTCTCCTGTAGATCTGTTTAGTATGAAATCTTTCAATGAGCTTCATTAAACAAGCTGGACATCTACAGTCAAGGATGTGGAATTGTCCATCTTCTCTTCATCACATTATGGAATATATAGAGAGACTCTCTGACCTTATCAACCTTCCTTCCTGTTTCTGTCATCCCAGAAGTCTTTGATTCCAGCTCTCTTAGGTGAATTCCAAGGTGTGATGCACCTCACCTAGTTATCCTTTGGATGTATTGAATTTCAGCAACTCTGCAAGGTATAGAATGCTTCGACAACACCCTGCTATGGAGTGGGTCCCCTCTGCTTGGATTATGCATGAAGAATTTGCAGCCTCATCTTTTACTGCAAGCACTTCAGCATTGGATGTGTTTCCTCTGCTTTGCTTCAGCTCGTCTGGATCAAATATGTCTAGTCTGCCTCTCATCAGGCTGAATTAATCTATTCCTGCTCTACCTGGTTTGGATGAAATAGAGCTACTGTTCTTACTCCAGGTCTCCTGAGGAAAGTCAATGTGAATTCCAGGCCTGGAATCAATCTCATGTTGCTCACTCAACTGAGCAAGAAGTGCATCTATGCTAAGTGTCCTTATCATGGAATGCACCTACATCTGCATTCCAAAAATGGGATGCAGGTGTTCTAGTTCTGCTCAACTTTGAAACCATCTACTCTAGCTCTTTTCAAGAAGGAAAATGGGCACTCTAAGTTTGTCTGTCATGGAATTATCTCACTCTGTACTCAGCATGGAATATAGGACTGCTCTGTGAACTGCAATCCATCTATCTGAGCTCCACTTACTCAGGCATGTGTCCAATTGGGGTTTCTTTAGCATGGAATTCTTTATACTTCTTTCTCAGTCATTATTTACAAATGCATCTTTCCATCTCTTCATGTGTAGCAGGGGATGAGTCAGCAGCAGTTGCCTTCATCAAGGAATACACCTATTCAAGTTCTCCTCAGCATGCATCTTTCTACTCAGAATCTCAGCATGGTACGTGTTGAAAGGGACTGTCATCGGCAAGGTAAGTGCTCAGGTAAGCCTTCTTTAGCATGCAGTCTTAGTAGCATAGTGCTCCCTGTCACAAACTATTTCTACTGCTGTTCTCCTCAGCATGAGATCTGTTTTCCTCCATTCTACTCAGAGTGACTGAGCGGTTTTCTGCTCCCTTAAGTGACCTATCAGCCATTGAGGAACTTAGAGCCTGAGTCCACCTTGTAGAATATGAGCTGCTGACACACACACACACTCTGCATGGCATATGTCTGCAGCTTTCATCCTCAGAGAGGTAAATGTGTGTTTTAGCACCATTCTTCGTTTGGACTTGGCTTGGAATGCATTTGCCTCCAGCCATATTTCCCCAGGAAGGGTTTTATCACATCCAGCTGTCTTCACCAAGGAATACACGTTCTCTACGTGTGCCAGCTGGGATCCCTGTGCTCAGCATGTCAGGCTGGCAAGGGATATAGGAAGTTCTCCTTGGCAAACAAGGTATGCATCAACTCCAGTTTTTGGCAACATGGAGCCTTGCTATTTCCTGCTCCTTGTCATGCAATACCTGTGCTGTAGCTCTGAGCAAGTCCAGTACAGGGGCTAAGCCCAGTACAGAAAGGAGTGTGTCTTCTCCAAATCTTTTCCTCTTGGAATCCATCACCCATTCACTAAAGGCCTTGCCAGCCTGGCTTGACCTTATGAATACAGTTATCAGCATGAAATGAATGCACTGGTGCAACTAAATATGGAAGGTCTAATTTCCAGCTGCACAAAACATGGAATGCAAGTCTTCTCATATTTTGTTTGTGGAATGAGAATGGACCAGCTCTTCTTCTCTCGGAATGTATATCCATGTATTCTTTAACCTAGAATGTTTTTCCTCCAGTTTTTCTGAGCATCAAATGCATTTCCATGGCTATCTTCAGCACAGAATGCATGTAATCCAGATGTCTACACCAGCGAATACATTGATTCAGATGTTTTTTCTGAAAAAAATTGCCTTCACGGGGCTGAGAAGGTGGCTCAGTGGTAGAGTGCTTGCCCTGCATGCCTGAGGCCCTGAGTTTGATTCCTCAGCACCACGTAAGCAAACAGAACAAAGCTGGAAGTGGCACTGTGGCACAAATGTTAGAGCACTAACTTGAGTTGAAGAGCTGAGGGACAGCGCCCAGGCCCAGACTTCAGGTCCCACGACCGGACCCCGAAAAAAAAAATTGCCTTCACTACATCCAGTGGTTTCCCTGAGGCAGTTCCAGGCACAGGAGTATCAAATCCAGCTCTGGTCATCAAGGGAGGATTGAACTCCAGAATTCTCCTGCATGCAGTAGGGACTTCTGCATGTCTCCCATGGAATGGATCAGATCCAGTTTTCCTCAGGAAGGTTTAAGAGTCTATTTCCTCAAGTTATTTCATGGCTTCTTCTCTAGTTCATTTCTCCTCACCAGGGACTGCATGGAATTGCTGTCTCTTTGGCTTGGAGTGTCTCTACTCAGTCTCTCAGGATGGCATGTCTTGAAAGCATCTCTTGTCAGCAAGAACTGTTTTAAACGTGGTATTCTGCAGGATACAGTCGGATCATCTTGGCCTAAAATGCCTCAATTAGTATTGTATACTAATACAATATAAATGTTGAGGCCATCCCTGCCTGGATTTAGTCTACACCTATTCCTGTAATCTTGGAATCACTGTAGCCAAAGATTGCAATGCTCCTTGGAATGAAATGTGAGTACTCGTCCTATGCTGTGCATAAAGTGCACCATGGGTGCTAACTTAGGAAATATTTTCTTTCTACCCATACAAGGCATGAAGTTCATCTCCTCCAATCCCTGTAAGAATGGAGTGAGATTCAATGTTCAGCAAGCTAGAACTCTTGTTCCAGCATCCCTCCACCAGGAGCATGTATACTCCAGATAAGCACACTATGCAAACTGTTTCTCCAGCTTTCCTCCACTTGTAATATGTTCATACAACTCCACTCAATGTGGAATGTCTCTCCTCAAGTGTTCTTAATCCAGAATGTCATGGGTCTCCTCCAGTTTTGAGCAAGAGAAATATGACTTCTCTAGTTTGGGGGCATGTGTAATACTTATCCTTCAGTGGTCAGTATGTGGAATATATATTCTCCAATTCCAGGCATGTGGAATAGGTCTCCGCCAACTTTGGGGCTAGGCCTCTTCAGCATTGTCGTGAGCAGGAAAGTTATGTTCTGCAGCCTGTCTCGGCAGGAATGGGGCTCCTCCAGCCTTCCTCCTGTGGAATCTGTATACTTCAGTGCCTGTGTAGAATGTGTCTATCCAGTTCACAGTCTACAATCTACCACTTCCAGCATATCTCAACTTGCAATCCATTTATCTCAGTTGTCCTGAGGATGGAAAATGTCAAGGCCAAGTCTCTACAGACTGGAGGCCATCTCCTTTAGCTCACTCTAGCAAGGAATAGATCCACTCTACTGTTGCTCCGCAAGGAATGTACCTGTCGTTACTTTCTGGAGAGTCTCCCAAGCATTGCTATCATCGATTCCAGCACTTTTCAGGAACTTGAATGTTCCCTTGAGGATTTCTGAACATGGAAATATGCCCAATATCTACCTACAGCATGGGACACATGTGCTCCTGTTCTCCTTGTCCTGGAATGCATCTATTCTAAACATCCTTGAGAAGTTCCGCATTTAGTTGGGGTAAGCATTTGTTATCACCTCCTTTCTGTATTCTCATGCAGTACTGCATCTTATCCCTCATTGCTCACAGCAATGAAATCTGCGCACTCTAGCTCATTTCTCATGGTCTATGTATACTCTTATGTCTCTGCAGGAAGGAATGAAGCTACTGTGGCTCTCCAGAGCATGGAATGTGGCACGTGCAGCTTGACTCAGAAGGTAAGTATCATTTCCAGCTTTGCTTTTGGTGGCAGCGGTGAACTCCAGGTGTGCTGAGAATGGAATCTGTGTAATGCAGCCCTCCTCAGGTAGGTAATTATTAACAAAGTTCTCCTCAGCATGTTGACATGTGTACTTATAGCATAGGACATGTCTACTCTAATACTCAACATATAGACTGTCACTCTCTTGTTTCGTTACACTGGAATGTGTGAACTCCAGGGATTTACAGCATGGCATGAGATTCCACCATGCCTCCTGAACTTGGAATGTGTCCCTTCCATCTGCCTTCACTGAACAAGTTGTTACTCCAGCTGTCTTGAGCAAGGAATGCTCCTGCTCATTTTCTCCTCAGCATGGGATGTGTGTCTCTTAACCTTTTCCATGAAGAACATCCTTTCATTTAAGCAACAAGTGCAACTCCTCAGGTTTTCATCAAATGAGTCCTGCCTACAGCAGCCCTCTTCTTCCCTGACACTTTCGAGTCTCCCATCTTGTAGTCTGGAATCTGTCTGCTGCAGGTTAGATCATCTTGGAATGCATCGGCTCCATCTCTCTCCATGAAGAGAGGTTCTTGATGAAGCTGAAGCCATCCTGGCACTTGTGGAGAGGAGCTCACATCAGCAAAGTGTTCACACTAGTATTCCCCAGGAAGTAACTGGGGAGTAAAGCACTCTTTGGCATGGAGTGCATCTACCCCAGCTCTCCTCAGCATGGCGTCTGTCAACAGCAGTTCGACTCAGGATGTGCTATGCCTGTTGCAGGTCTAATCAGCATGTATTCTATCTCTCCACATCAGCAACCCATCCGCTGTGGATTTCTACAGCAGGGAATGTGTCTTCTCCAATTCCCCTATCCATGGGATGTGTCTCTTCCATCTCTCTTCCATGTGTAATGTATGGCTTTCAAGCTTTGTCGATATGGATTGCTTTTCTATAGGTGTTTTTATTATGAAATCTATCGATGAGCTCCATTAAACAAGCTGGACGTCTATGGTCAAGGATGTGGAATCGTCCATCTTCTGTTCATCACAGTATGGAATATATAGAGAGAGACTCTGGCCTTATCAACCTTTCCTCCAGTTTCTCTCATCCCCAAAGTCTTTGATTCCAGCTCTCTTAGGTGTATTCCAAGGCATGTGATGTACCTCACCTTGTTCTCCTTTGAATGTATTGAGATGCAGCACCTCTGCAAGGAATAGAATGCTTTGACAACACCCTGCCACGAGTGGGTCCCCTCTCCTTGGATTATGCATGAAGAAATTTACATGTTCAGGCATAAAAGCATAGATTATTTCTGCTGCAGCTTTCCTGAAGCCTCATCTTTTATTGCAAGCACTTCAGCATGGGATGTGTTTCCTCTTTTTTGCTTCATCTCGTCTGGATCGAATATGTCTAGTCTGCCTCACATCAGGCTGAATTAATCTATTCCTGCTCTACTTGGTTTGGATGAAATAGAGCTACTTGTCTTACTCCAGGTCTCCTGAGGAAAGTCAATGTGAATTCCAGGCCTGGAATCAATCTCATGTTGCTCACTCAACTGAGCAAGAAGTGCATCTATGTAAAGTGTCCTTATCATGGAATATATCTACATCTGCTTTCCGGGGAAAGGGCGCAGGTGTTCTAGTTCTGCTCAACTTTGAAACCATCCACTCCAGCTCTTTTCAGGAAGGAAAATGTGCACTCTAAGTTTGTCTGTCATGGAATTATCTCGCTCTATACACAGCATGGAATATAGGACTTCTCTCTGAACTGCAATCGATCTGAGCTCCACTTACTCAGGTATGTGCCCAATTGGGGTCTCTTTAGCATGGAATCCTTTATACTTCTTTCTCATTCATTATTTACAAATGCATCTTTCCATCTCTTCATGTGTCAGCAGCAGCAGTTGCCTTCATCAAGGAATACACCTATTCAAGTTCTCCTCAGCATGCATCTTTCTACTCAGAATCTCAGCATGGTACGTGTTGAAAGGGACTGTCATCGGCAAGGTAAGTGCTCAGGTAAGCCTTCTTTAGCATGCAGTCTTAGTAGCATAGTGCTCCCTGTCACAAACTATTTCTACTGCTGTTCTCCTCAGCATGAGCTCTGTTTCCCTCCATTCTACTCTGAGTGACTGAGCGGTTTTCTGCTCACTGGAGTGACTTCTAGGCCTTTCAGGAACCTAGAGCCTGACTCCACCTTGTAGAATATGAGCTGCTCACACACACACACACACACACACACACACACACACACACACACACACACACACACACACACACACACACTCTGCATGGCATATGTCTGCAGCTTTCATCCTCAGAGAGGGAAATGTGTGTTTTAGCACCATTCTTCGTTTGGGCTTGGCTCGGAATGCATTTGCCTCCAGCCATATTTCCCCAGGACGATTTTTATCACATCCAGCTGTCTTCACCAAGGAATACACATTCTCTACGTGTGCAGGCTAGGATCCCTGTGCTCAGCATGCCAGGCTGGCAAGTGCTATAGGAAGTTCTCCTTGGCAAGCAAGGTATGCATCAACTCCAGGTTTTGGCAGCATGGAGCCTTGCTACTTCCTGCTCGTTGTCATGGAATACCTGTGCTGTAGCTCTGAGCAAGTCTAGTACAGGCACTAAGCCCAGTACAGAAAGGTGTGTGTTTTCTCGAACTCTTTTCCTCATGGAATCCATCACCCATTCACTAAAGGCCTTGTCAGCCTGGGTTTACTTTATGAATCCAGTTGTCAGCATGAAATGAATGCACAGGTGCTAACTGAATATGGAAAATCTCATTTCCAGCTGCACAAAACATGGAATGTAAGTCCTCTCATTTGTTGTTAGTGGAGTGAAAATGGACCAGCTCTCCTTCTCTGGGAATGTGTATCCATGTATTCTCTACGTGGGAATGTGCCTACTGCTGCTTTCCTCAGCAGAGAAAGTGTTTCCTCACCGTGGAAGGTGTCTCCTCCACATGAGATGCATTTCTTCCAATTCATTTCATTATGGAATGCCTTTCCTGTAGCTCTGTTTAGCATGAGCTCTATTCCAGCTCTGCTAAACACGGTAGATGTCTATTCCAACACTATGAAGAATTGACCATCTTCTGCTCTTCTCAGTATGGAATGTATCTGCTCTGGCCTCTATTTCTGCTTCTGTCACCATGGAAGTCTTTGATTCCAGCGTTTCTAAGTGTATTGTTAGGTATTTCATAAACCTCTCCAGTTTGTCCTTGGAGTACAGTGCATGTCTGCTGCTCTCTAATGAATAGAATTCATCAACAGCATCCTATAATGGAGCAGGTCTCCTCCAGTTGTGTGATGTACAACTGCTACAGCTTTCCGGAAGACATGATATTTTGCTGCAATTTCAACATAAGATGTGTTCTCCTCTAATTTGCCTCAATTTGCATTGTACCTCCTCTTAGTCTCCTATGGATGGAATGAATATGTCTAGTCTGGTTCTCGTCAGGCTGAAATGCTTCTCTTCCAATTTTCCTGGAGGTGGATGAAATGGAGCTGCAGGTCTTATATTCCATGTCTCCAGAGAGAAATTCATGACAGCTCCAAATCTGTACAGCCTGGAACCAATCTCATTCCTCATGCAACTCAGTAAGAAATCCACCTATTCTTACTGTTCTTATCATGGAATGCATTTGCTCCTGGTCTTCAGGAAATGAGATGCATGATTTCCAACTTGATTCAGCATTGGAACCACCTTCTCCACCTCTTTTCAAGAAGATAAATGTGCACTCCAGGTCTCTCTATCATGGAATCATCACTCTCTCTACTTAGCAGGAATATAGCACTGCTCCCTTCATCCTGGAATCTATCTGAACTCTGCTAACGAAGGTAAATGTCAACTTGGATCTTTTTAGCATGGACTGCCCTCCTTTCTGTTTTCCTTATTTCCCGATGCATATTTTCCATTTTTCCTCAGAATGGAATCAATGCCTTGCAATTCATTGTGTGTACAATTGGTTTCCACAAATGCTTTCAATATGCGATATGTTGACACCATCTCTACTCAGAATGAAATATGTCAATACAGTTCTCCTTCTAATGACATCCATTTATTCCAGCTCATTTTAGCAAGGTAAATGTCCTACAGTAATGTGTTTAATATATGTGAAATCTGTTTACAATTTGTCTTTTTTTTTGTGAGTCGTGGGTCTTGAACTTTCGGCCTGGGCGCTGTCTCTCAGCTCTTCAGCTCAAGGCTAGTGCTCTACCACTTGAACCACAGCACCACTTCCAGATTTTTCTGTTTATGTGGTGCTGAGGAATTGAACCCAGGGTTTTATGCATGTGAGGCAAGCGCTCTACCACTGAGCCGCCTTCCCAGCCCACAACATGTCTTTTTGTTATGAAATGCATCTCTTTGGGTGGGTGTTTGGAATGTGTCAGATTCTGTTCTTTTTTCTCTTCATCAAGGAATACACCTATTCCAACTCTCCTCGGCATGAATCCTTCTACCCAGGGTCTCAGAATGGCTTGTGTTTAGAACAGCTCCCATCAGCAAGGTAAGTGACGATGCCAGTATTGTGTAGCATGCAGTGTCGCTAGTATAGTGCTCATTGCCCTGAATTACTTCTACTTCAGGTCTCCTTGGCATGAGATCTGTCTACCTCTCTTCTACTCTGCTCGATTGAGCAGTTTTCTGCTCACTCAATGACCTCTACTGCCTTTAGACTCCAGGATCTTGCACTCCTCTTTGTAGAATGTGACCTACTCAGGTACTGTCAGCATGGGATATGTCTGTAGATGTCATCCTCATAGAGGTAAGTATATCTGCTTTAGCATCCTTCAGCATGGCATGCTTCTTTCACATTTCAACTTGGCTTGGATTACATTTGCTCCAGCCCAATTTCTCACAAAGAATTGTATAAAGTCCAAATGTCTTCATCAAGGAATGTTCCAACTGTTTGTATGCCTGCCTGGGATCCCTGTCCTCAGCATATCAGCCTGGGATGTGTTAAAGGTGATTTTCCTTGGGAATGTATGTGTCACCTCAACTTTTTGTCAGCATGGAGTCTAACCAATTCAGTGTTCCTTGTCATGAAATACGTCTACTTCAGCTCTGATCAGGAATAACACAATGAAATATGTCTCCTCCAACTCTTGTCATAATGGAATCCATCACCCATTTACTGAAATTCTTGTCATCCTGTGATGTACCTAACAGTTCCTATTATTACCATGAAATGAATGCACAGGTGCCCACTCACAAAGGAGATTAATAGTTCCAGCTGTACAAAACATGGAATGCATGTCCTGCTCATTTTTGATAATGTACTGGGAATTGACTAAGCTCTCCTCAGTGTATGTGTGTAAATGCACTCTCCATGTAGAATGTTTCTCCTCCAGTTCTCTCAGACTTTACTGTATTTCTGTGAATATCTTCAGCACACACAGAGTGTATATAATACAGCTGTCTTCACCAGGGAATATATCTTTTCAGCCAGATAATTTTCAAGTGTGGCATTGTTGAATATTCAGGTGGCTACCACCATGCTACTTGGCCTGGAATATGTTGACTATCGCTCTCCTGAGCATGGAATGCCACTTCCTTAACCCATCTCAGCATGGAATCTATTTCTAACATTGTCTTCTTGTAATCCCTGTTCCCAATGTCGGCAATGCTCCTTGGCATGCAATGTGATTTGTTCAGCTATACTCTGCATGAATGGGAACCACAGGTGCTGTTTTAGGGAAAGTTTGCTTCCCAGCTGTACAATGCCTGCATGCATCTTCTCCAAAACACTTGAGAATTGCGCGAGATTCACCCAGCTCTCCCCATTTAGGAAATTGTATAATTGAGTTCTTCTCAGCAAAGAACTGCTCTGGTTCTAGCACTCATCAGCCTGAAGTATATGTACTCTAGATCAGCACACCATGCAATGTGTTTCTCCAACTTTCCTCCACATGGAATGTGTTCCTCCAACTTTCCTCAATGTAGAGTGCTTCTCCTCATATTTTCTCAGCCTGGAATATGTCCCCTCCAGTTTGGAGCATGGCGAATACATCTCCTCCAGGTCTCCTCAGCAAGGAATGTGTATCTTCCATTGTCATGAGCATGAAATGTGCACACTGCAGGTCAGCCCAACATGGATTCTATCTGTGCCAGCCCCTCTCAGCATGGAATGGATCTACTCTAGTTCATAGCCTAAACTGTACCTCTTCCAGCACTCCTCAATGCATTTAGTCCAGTTCCCCCAAGGAAGGAAAATGTGAACGCAAGGTCTGTACTGACTCACGCCTGTGTACTTTTGCTTACTCCCGCAAGGAATAGATCCACTCTGATTTTTCTTAGCATGGGATATGTCTGTCACTGCTCCCTAGAGCATGAAGTGGTTGTATTCCAAGTTTCCCAGCATGCATTCTGGCTCTCTGAATGCAAGGGGAATGCTCCATGAGGATTCTTTATCATGGAAACATCTTCTCCCACTCTCCTCTGTATGGGATACATGTGCTCCTGCTCTCCCCTGGGCACGGAATGCATCTATTCCAACTCTCCTCAGAAAGGTAAGCATTTATTTGGGCCAATAATTTCTTAGTATGTAACCGTCTCTTTCCTGTATCTTCAGGAAGGATGAAATCTTCCCTCTTTGCTCAGAGCATGAAATTGATCTCATCAGCCTGTCCACTGAATGCCAGTACTCCAGTTCATTCCTCATGGTCTATGTGCACACCTTGCCTCTGAGGGATGGAATGAAGCTATTGTCACTCCTGGCAACATGGAAAGCATGAAGTGCAGCCCTTCTCAGAAGGTAAGTATCATCACCAGTTGTCCTCTTTGTGGAAACTGCCTACGCTAGCTGTGCTGAGAATTGAATGTGTCTAATACAGTCCTCTTCGGGTAGGGAATTTCTAACTCAATTCTCCTCAGCATGGAATCCACTTCCAACATATGTCCTTATACTATAGAACATGTCTGCCCTTATACCCTTCAACATAGAATCTGTCTGTCTCTGTTTTCTTTCTGATGTAATGTGCCCACTCCAGTGATTTTTCAACATGGCATGAGATCCCTTCATGTTTCCTCTACTTGTAGAATGCATATCATCCAGCTCCCTTCACTGAGCAAAGTGTCCACTCCAGCTATTTTGAGCAAGGAATGCTCCTACTCCAACTCTCCTCAGCATGGAATATGTATCCTCTTACTCTTTTCCACGAGGAGCACATTACTCCATCTTTTCTCAGCCTGGAGTGCATCTCCTCAGGCTCTCAGCATAGAATGTGTCTAAAGCAGCTCTCCTCTTCATGGTCAGTGTCTAGACCACCATTCTGCATATTGGAAACGCTCTGCTGCGTGTCTGCTAAGCTTGGACTGCATCACCTCCAGATCTTTTCATCAAGAGGTTCTTGATGAAGCCGAGGCTCTCAGCATAGCATGAACTGAATCAGTTCTTGTCAGAAAGTGAGGTATCTACTTGGACAATGTGGAGTCAACAATCTGCTCTTCTCAGTATGGCCTTGCCAACCTCTGTTCCTGTTTCTTCACCATGGAGCTCTTTGATTCCAGCTCTCCTAGGTATATTCCTAGGGGTCCTAGTTCTCCTAGGATACATTAGTCTCAGCAGCTCTACAATGCATAGAATTCTTCAACAGCCCCCCCCACACTTCATGTGGCAGATCTTAAATTGTGTTATGCAGTGAGTAGATGCATTTGAAGGCACAAAAAAACATGAAATGCTTCTGTTGCAGCTTTCCTGAAGACCTGATCTTTGACTGCAGGGCCCTTCAACATGGGATGTGTCTCCTTTAGCTTGCCTCTATGTACATTGTATCTCCTTTTATACCTCACTGGATAGAATAGGCCTAGTCTGCTTCTTGTCAGGCTGAAATGCATCTCTTCTAGCTCTCCTTGGGATGGATGAAATGGAGCTCCAGGTCTTATTCCAGGTCTCCTGAGGAAAGTCAACATCAACTCCATACGTGTACAACTTGGAATCAATCTCCTATTGCTCACACACCTCAGCATGAAATACTAATACTCTAAGTATTCTTATCATGGAATGCATCTAGTCCTGATCTCCAGGGAATGGAATGCATATGTTCCAGTTCTGCCCAGCATTCAAACCATCTACTTCCGCTCTTTTCAGGAAGAAGGTAAATGTTCACTCCAGGTTTCTCTAACACAGAATCATTCCCCACTCTGCTTTCTTTGTCCTGGAATCCATCTATCTCAGCTCTGCATACCAAAGTCAGTGTCAACTCAGGGTCTCTTTAGCATGGATTCATGACCTTCCTCTTATTTCCAAATACATCTCTTACATTTCTTCTCAGGGTGGAATCAATGTCTTGAATCTCTCTTCATGTTAGAATTGGTCTCCGCAAATTATTTCTGTATGGGATGTGTCAGCACCATCTCTACTTTGCAGGAAATATGTCAACTTCAGTTCTCAGCATGGCCTCCATTTATTCCAGCTCTCTTAAGCAGGGTAAATGTCCACTCTAGTCATCTGTAGCATGAAATCTTTTTTACTCCTTGCCTTTTTGTTATGAAAAACTTCTCTTTTACCAGACATCAGCAAGGAATGCATCAGCTCCGGCTCTCTTCAACAAGGAATGTACCTTTTCCAGCTCTCCTCAGCGTGGATCCTCCTAGACATGGTCTCAGCATGGCATGTGTTTAGAGCAGCTCTCATCAGCAAGGTAAGTTTTAACACTAACATTCTTTAGCATGTATTCTGGCTAATACAATGCTTATTGGCCTGGACTACTATTGTAGCTCTCCCCACCTACACCAAGACAGCTGCAGTGTGGAGAGGTGGTATATGGGATTATCGTTGCCTCTCTGACCCACCCTTGACTGCAACTCCATTATGGAGCACTGGCTTCTGTGTGAATAGATGGGTGAGTCAGACTTGGTCGTATCTAGTACTTTTCCTCCAATCACAGGTATCAGCAAAGAGATACACAGACCATCCATCCTTGACTTTCCCAAGCAGTGGCCTGGGGTTGTCCCTGGTCTCCTGGATGGAATGTCATTGTTGGCCTCACTATTTGAGCATGATCCTCCTATCCTGCTGGCAGCCTCCATGGAGCTCTTTTTTTTTTTTTGCAGAACAGATGGCAACCAACTTTTCTGATGTCCAAGTACTGTGTGCCCTGATACCACCTCACGTGGAGAGACCCAGTGGGAGACCCTTCATACTCCAATGACTGATGCACTTCCTCCCCTCACGTCCTTCTAGATGAAACTCCACATCCTGCACGTACGTCTTGAGCTACGTCTTCCTCAAGACAAGCACAACTTCTGGCATTTAAAGTTGGTCTCCCAGGAAGCTCAGAGCATCACCACCGTGAACATGGGTCCTCCGTTTCCACAATGGCTTTCATCCCTCACCCCAGCCATCTTGTGGCGTTAACTATCATTCAGTTAAATCAGCTGTACAATAAGCAGGGACTGACTCACTCTAGTTCTTCCTATCCATGCATCCCGTTTGATTTCTGTTTCTTATCTGTATTTTACCTTAATTGTTTTCTTTCCATCGATTTTTAATTAACATTAAAAATGTTATTGCAAACAAAGGAGGAGGCAACAATGCTTGATAAGAAATGTACGCATTACCTTGCCCATGTAATTGTAACCCCTCTGTACGGTATTTTCACAATTTAAAAAATAGTAAATGTTATTGCATAAGTAGTAGTATAACAACCATAAAGAAACTGTGTTTCAAAAATGTTTCTGCCTTTTCTATTTAACATTAGTGCCTTAGTTGTTACCTTTGTGTGTGTGTGTGTGTGTGTGTGTGTGTGTGTGTGTGTGTACTGAGGCATCAATTCAGGGTATCATGTTTTCAGTCAGCTTTTTCACTCAAGGCTGGAGCCCTGCCTTTTGAACCTCCCTTTCTGACTCTTTGCTGATTAATTGGAGATAATTGTGAGGCTCTGAGTTCAAGTGTTAATGCCAGCACAGATTGGTCTGCATGGGCTGGCTTCAAATGTTTATCTTCAGATCTCAGCCTCCTGAGTAGCTGAGATTATAGATGTGAGCCAGTAGCACCTGGCTTGTTTTTGTTTTATTGGGGAACCTTATGTTCTTCCACATGACTTGCAAGATACCTTGTTTCCTGATCTGTGCCTCTTTGCCAGTGAATTCCTCTCCAATTTCCTGGGATTACATCTGTGCTCCAGCCACCCTGAATTACTTACCATTCCCCCTTTGCTCATTTTCTTCCTTATTCCCAGAGAAACCTTCCTTCTCATTCCTGTAGCAAAATGTCTGTCTGCTTGCCAAAACTCAATAGGAAACCACCTGGTCTATGTATCCCTCTCTCATTAGCTTTCATCTTATTCCTCGATACAAGATCTCTTACACAGTTTTGGAACTGTGGGTTCATTTATGGCCCCCAAGAATGAGCAGTTCTGGGTAGAACACTGTTATCATTCATAACATGCTTCATTCTGCAGATCTGTGGTGGCTTTGTGTTTAGTGGAAAGCACTAGTAAAATGAGCATTCCCCTCACAGAACAGTTACAGTAACACCACAGCCTTGGGCTTTGGGAACTGGTGTTTTGTATATAGGGTCCTTTTTTTGGTAGTAATGCCTGCTGATTACAGACTGGCCACATGGTGGCACAAACGCTTCTTGTTTCACACTGGATTACTGGATACTAGGCCCTGATTAGCCCATTATAGAGAGCCTATAAGCCATTGTTTATCCTCAAACTCTTTTATTAATGAACATATAGATCTTACCCCACGTGTCCTTGTCTCTCAATGTTGCTCTACAAGGCACAGCTTCAACTTGAGCCTCTCTCTTTATGGAAAATGCAAAATAAGATGACCAGTGAGAAATGAGCAGTGTTTTGGCAATGTCATAATGTATTTATGTGTCTGTATGTGTGAGAATGTATTTGTGTGTGTGTGTGTGTGTGTGTGTGTGTGATTGTGAGCACTGTGAGATTTGTATGTGTTCATGTGCTTGCATATGTTCATGCTGCATTTGTGTGATTGGTGTGCATTGTGGAGTACATGTGGAGGGTTGTCTGTGCACATGTGTACAAGTGCATGTTCATGTTAGGGATATGTATGTGAGCTTTTGTGTGCATTTTATAGGCATGTGTGTGCTTGTGTGTTAGGGGTATGTGTGCATTGTGTTGGGGGTATGTATGTATGGATGTGCATTGCTGACCTCAAGATGGGTCTTGGCATAGTTTTACAGTCCTGGCACTCAGGTCAAGGTGTGTTTGAGACTGGAGGGTGGACACTTCTTGCTGGGAAGAGCTGATCCCTGCTTCAACTGCCCTGGTGCACCTGTATGCTGACAGGTGGAAAAGCACTGAAGGTCTGTGCATTAGAGCTTGGTGTGGGAGTGAGGTGAGGCTAGAGATGCCGGTGTCCCCAGGTTTAGTGGCCCAAGAGTCATAGTCATGGTCACTCATCTGGAATGGAGGCAACTGGGAACTGGCCTGTCTGGAGTTAACCACTCCACTGATGGGGTCCCCAACCCTGGGTAGAGTTGAAACCTTGTTTTTAAACTCCAGGCTCAAACTCCAGGAGCACCTGGTGGTGGTACCCCCTGGGTTCTGCTGCTGTAAATCTGCATCATGGAGAGATATAGGAACTCCAGGTCTCAGTGTGGGGCTGGGGGAAGCTGCTCTTGACCAGCACAGTTCTACAGTGACTATCTTCTGATTGGCAATCACACGAAGCAGAGTGGTGAGCAGGGGTCGGTGGGCTGCCATGCTGAGGGGCACCTGCATGTTCCAGGTGGTTGGTACTAGGGATTCTGATAAGATCTCTTCTTTATCTCAATTCCCTACAAGTAGGTGGTTTGTGCCCCTGTACTGAAAACTTGTCAGTGCATATTTCTGTCCCTAGATGGTGCTGCTGCACCATGTCCTGAGCCAGGCATGGTCTAATGAGTTGAGGTGTTTTCTGTCTTGGAGATGGGGGAAGAGAGAAATGATTTACGTTGAGACAGTGGCCCAAACTAGCAACATTAGTTGCTAATTTGTTGAGCATGGCTCCGGAGTTCTGATCCTGATCTATTGCTAAGGTTTCTGTGACTTTGGGCAAATTGCTTAGAGGGTTTGGGGGCTGGTTGAGTGATTTACTGTATATGAAATACTTAGAAAAGAGTCCAACACATAGTAAGTTGCTCAATAATCTAGTACTTCTTTCTGAATGACACTGCAGTGACCTGGATCAGTTGGGTGCAGGGACCGTGGCTGGGACTCTCTTTGCATCTCAGTTGACTGGCCAGAGCATGAGCTCGGTAGACTATGCTCTTCTCTATTCCCATCAGTCAGAGGAGGCAGTTATTGTGTCATGTGGCTTCAGAGAAGGACCCCAGGTGACCAGAGAGAGACTTCTGGGAGGAGGTGGTATATAGGATAGGTGGTTATCTGTGCTGTCCGTGAATGGAATGGATTTGCTCATGACTGTCTGGGCTCTGGGGTCTGCAAACAGAACATATCTGCCACACAGTGAGAAGCAAAGAGGAACCTGGTGCCAGCACTTTCTAGTGGCACCATTTCCTTTTTTAAAAAATTGTGCTGAATTATTTACCATAGCTAAGATATGGAACCAACCCAGATGCCTCTCAGTAGATGAATGGATCAAGAAAATGTGATGTGATGTGTGTGTGTGTGTGTGTGTGTGTGTGTGTGTGTGTGTGTGTGTGTGTGTGTGTGTGTGTGTGTAATGGAATTCTATGCCTCCATCAGAAAGAATGACATTGTCCCATTTGTTAGGAAGTGGAAAGACTTGGAAAAAATTATATTAAGTGAAGTAAGCCAGGCCCAAAGAAACATAGGTCCCATAGTTTCCCTTATTTGCAGTAACTAGTATATGTCTGAGACAAGCAGAAAAGCTATGTACATATGGCCAGATAAGATGATGTTAATGAAACCCAAGATAGGGACACAAGTGGTTGTTTGTTTCTTGCTATTGTTTCTAACATATTTATGATGTACCATGTGATTTTTTGTTGCTTTGTATGTTCCCAGATGTGCAGCCTGGAATCTTTCTACTGGGTGTTATGTCACCTTTGAATGCATCGGCTCCTTCTCTCTCCACCAAGAGAGGCTTTTGATGAAGCTGTGGCCATCATGGCATGTATTGAGAGCATCTTGCATCAGCAAAATATGAACTCTAGCATTCTGCAACAAGTAATTGGGAAGTATAGCACTCTTTGGCACAAAGTGCATCTGCCTCAGGTCTCCTCAGCATGGCATCTGTCAACACTAGCAATAAGCATCAGATGCTTACTGCAGGTCACATCAGCATAGAATACATGTATTCTATCCCTCCACATTAGGGAACCCATCTGCTGTGGATTTCCACAGCAGGGAATGTGTTTTCTCCAATTCTCCTAACTGTGGAATGAGTCCCTTCCAGCTCTCGAACATGTAATGTATGTCTTTCAAATCTTGTCAACATAGAATGCTTTTCCTATAGGTCTTTTTAGTATGAAATCTATCCATTAGCTCCATTAAGGAAGCTATGCAGGACTGTGGAATCATCCCTCTTACGTTCATCACAGTATAGAATATATATTCTCTGGCCTTATGAAACTTTCTTCCTTTTTTGCCGTCCTGATTACAGCTCTCTTATGTATATTCCAAGGCATTTGATATACCTCTTTTTGTTCTCCTTTGGATGTATAGAGTTTCAGCAACTCTAAAAGGCATAGCATTCTTTTACCACACGCTGCCTTGGAGTGGGTTTCCTCTGGTTGTGTAATGCAAAAAGAGTTTGCATTTGAGAGCATAATAGCAGCATAGACTATTTCTGCTGCAGTTTTGGTGAAGCCTGATTTTTATTTCATGCACTTCAAAAAGGGATCTGTAAGTTTTTTGTTTGCGTCAGCTCCTCTAGATGGAATATGTGTAGTCTGGTCCTCATCAGGATGAATTTAACCTGTACCAGCTCTCCTTAGGGTTGATGAAATGGAGCCATTGGTCATATTCCAGGTCTCCTGCAGACATATGTAGGCCTATACTGCCTGGAATCCACCTCATGTTGTCATTCAGCTGATCAAGGAGTGCATTTATTTTGTGTCCTTATCATGGACTGCAACTACTGTTGCTTTCCAATGAATGGGATGCAGATATTCCAGTCCTGGTCAGCATTGAAACCATCTACTCCAGCTCTTTTCAGGAAGGTAAATGTGCCCTGCAGGTTTCCTTGTCATGGAATAATCTCACATTATCCTGAGCATGGTACATACTGAAGCTTTCTTTATCCTGGAATCCATCTATCTACACTCAGCTTAGTAAGGTAAGTGTCAATGTAGGGTCTGATTAGCATTGATTCATTACCCAGTCTGCTCAGCATGGAATGTACTACTGCCCTCTATGTCCTGGAATCCATGTATCTCAGCTCTTCATACTAAGGTACGTGTCAACTTGGGGTCTTTTTAGCATGGATTCATGTCCTCCTTGTTCCTTATTTCTAAATACATCGCTTCCTTCTCTGCTCAGAATGGAATCAATGGCTTGAATCTTGTTCCATGGTGCAACTGGACTCCATGAATTCATTTAGTATGGATATGGGATGCCTGCTCAACTCAGCACCGAATATGCCACCTCCACTTCACATCTCCATGGTCTGCTTTTATTTCAGGTGTCTTAAACAAGGTAGATGCCCACTCGAGTCATCTGGTTACTGCATGTGAACTCTGATTACTACATATCCTTCTGTGATGAAATGCATGTCTTTTGGCAGATGACAGCAAGGAATGTGTCAGCTCCAGTGCTCTTCATCAAGGATGATATCTACTCCAGCTTTCCTCAGCATGGATCCTTTTACCCAGGTTCTCAGCTTGGTATGTGTTGAAAACTGTTGTTTTTAGTGAGGTAAGTGTCCACTCCAGAATTGTTTACTATACAGTCGTGCTTGTCTAGGGCTTGTTGCCCTGGATTACATTCACTGCAGCTCTCCTCAGCCTGAGAGCGGTCTACTGCTGGTGTACTCAGATTGTGATCAACCTTCTGCTTACTTGAGTGCTTTCTTGTTCCTATCAGAAGTCCTGCAAACTTTTTTGTTGTTGTTTTAAATTTAAAATTTCATTTTCTTACTTTAGAGGAAATGGCTTTAGCTTGTGATTTTTTGTTTCATTTGTGTGTTCTTACCTCATGGTATAGCCTCTGTTTTCAATGTATTTGACTCTGGTGCCCTGAAGCTTGTATATACATTTTTCGAATTGGGGAGTGGAAGGGAAATAACAAAATGCTGAATTAAGGATATAGGTTGACCCATTCCAACACTGAAATGCACAAGACAACTTGTTGACAACTTACTTTACAACGTTGGGGGTAAGGTAGTTGTTGGGAAGGTGAGGAGGGAAGGAATGGTAGGGGAAAAACAAAGGAGGAGGTAACCACATTACTCATGTAACTGTAACCCCTCTGAAGAGTATTTTTACAGTAAAAATATATTAAAAATTTATTTCCTGAATTGTGAACTCAGAGCCTTGAGCACTGTTTGTTTATTTAACTTATATCATGTGCTATGACACTTGAGCTATGTGCTCATTCTTACATATTGATGGTAAATTTGAAAATTTGATTTGTGTTGACTGTATTTAAGAGCTTAATCCTGACAGTTCAGACTTCTGTACACATGAACATGTGATCTAACTGGTAGAGTTATAGATATAGAACTGTCACAAAAAGCCTTAGCATGCTGAGTTGCTAGGCACAGAGAGATGAAACCCCAGTTTGGTTAACTCTTGTTTTTTTTAAAATTTTTTTCTAACTTCTATTTACTTTTAAATTCTGATATTAGGATTTGATATAAGGGTAAAGGCTTTGCCCCTCAGTGTTTATGCTCAAGGCTAGTGTTTGGCCATTTGAGTCACAGATCCCTTGTGATTTTTAGTGGTTAATGGGAGAGAAGTTCTCCCAGAGTTTCTTGCTTGGGTGGCTTTGAACCATGATCCTCATATCTCAGATTCCTAATACAGTAGAAATACAATGAGTGAGTTAACCCTGGAAGTAACTCATTTGTTATCAGACATGATTTCAATGAGACAGCAAACTGCAAATCAGAAATTGAGGGTTTTCTGCAGAAGGGGCCATGAATGAAACCAATGCTGTTTTCCCCTCTGTAGACCCAGGATTGTAGACTTTTTCTTTCTGCAGGCCTTGGCAGCCACAACCTTGTATGTCATGTGACTGTCTCTCCAATCTCAGCTCAGTGCAGTTAGAGTGAAACACATTTGTTTTCTCCCAGATTTTAAGGCAAGAGATGCAATCATCATCCTCTGTGTACATGAGAACCATTCCCCATTAGGTCCACTTGCCCTGCTCACTATGTACTGGAGATCCAAGTAGTGATGCTACTTGTGAAGTCCAAATAGGTACATTTGAGCTGCACATGGTCCTCCAGGAATATTCTGCCTGGATATTTTGGATATTCTGCCTAAGTAGAGAATTTTTCTCTAATTCTTCTCTCTAGGAAACCAAAGCATGGATGCTGTCTCCTCTAGTTCATTGGACTTGTAGTTTCCATCCCCCCTTCACTAAGTGAGAAGTGTTGTTTAAGCTGGAAGCATAAGATACTAGTCAAATAGGAAAGGTGAGTCCAGATTCTAGGTATCCTGAGTATGAGGATGGGGATCTTCATTGTCTCTTGGGATCAGGTCTGGCACCAATTGCAGCAGCATTGAAGGCATATAATAGATAAAGGGCTTTCTCTCCCTGTTGGTTGCATGGGTTTCCCTCTGGCCAATATGAGGAATCCATTGGGATCCTGAGTGGACTTTGAAATCCTCTTAGTTGATAGTAGATAAATCACAAACTCTCTATAGGTTAGAATATTTGCCAGCTTCTCTCTCTCTAAGAGCCCCTTATTGACTTTAAGGCCCGCAGTGCCTTCACTGACATCTTCCTGTCTCTCACTAGCTTCCTTTTTAATTGTGTGAAGATACTTTATCCCAAAGGCATTTCCTGCCCTTTGTCCTCCCCCAACCCCAGAGCCTCACCTGACACAGATCTGGCATAGAACAGGCGTTGATTAAGATTCATGCATCATCATGTTGCTAAATTAAGGGTCACATTATGAAAAATATGGCTGCTACATGTTTCATAGTCCTGGGAACAGCACAGCTTGTCCCCATCTAAATCAAGACAGCTACAGTGTGGGGAGGGTCGTATATGGGATCACTGTTGTCTCTGTGGCCCATTCTTGACTGCATCTCCATTATGGGTCACTGGATTCTGTACAAATATATGGGTGAGTCAGACTTGGTCACATCCAGTACTTTCCCTCCAATCACATAGGGCATCTATCCCTGCCTTTCATAAGGAGTGGACTGGAGTTTCCCATGGTCTCCTGGATGGAATGTCTTTGTTGGCCTCACCACAGGACTATGATGCTCCTGTAATGCTGTCAGCCTCTCACTGTGGAACAGATGACAATACAGCCAGTCTGGTGTCCAAGTATTGTGTGCCCTATGAACACCCTACGTGCATTGACCCAGTGGGGGATCCCTCATCCTCCAATAATTTACATGATACCCTTCTTATCCCTCATGTCCTTCTTCCAGATGGAACTTTACATCTCACCAACCTTTGGCTATGTTTTCCACATGACAAGAACCACTTTCATCATTTTAAGTTGAATCCCCAGGAACCTTGGAACATCATCACCATCAGCATAGGTCCTCAGTTTCCACAATGGCTTCATTTCTCACCCTGGTCATTTTGTGGAGTTAAGTGTTGTTTCATTAATTTGTTGCACAAGGATCAGAGACTGGCTCATAACTCTTCCTAGCAATGCATCTCTTTTGATTTCTATTTTATATTCACAAATAACCTGCAATTTTTATTACCTAACAGTTTCCTTTCCTTCAGTCATTTAGAATAAAATGTGATTTCATGAGTTATCCTGTAAGGACTACAATAAATTTTGTATCAAAGATGTTTATGTCTTTTCTGCTTCTTCAGTTTTTTGCCTAGTTGAGATAGACACTCTGTGTGTGTGTGTGTGTGTGTGTGTGTGTGTGTGTGTGTGTGTGTGTGTGAATTGTATGGCTTGAACTTGGGTTTCCCTTTACGACTTGAGCTCTACCTCCCCTTTGACTTTTTTGCTGGCTAATTCGAGATAAGATTGTGTCAGACTTGTCTGACTGACTGGCTTTCAAAATCCATCTTTATATCTTTACCTCCTCTGTATTTGAGATTATAGAGCTCAGCCATTGTCATCCAGTGTTGTTTTTTAAAAACTGTTTTGAAGATCTTTCATTCTCTTCCACATGACATACAAGACACCTTGTTCTTGAGATTTGCCAGCAGAGTCCTCCCCAGTCCCCCAGAATAACTTCTGTGGTGCAGTCATCCAGAGTTCCTACCATACTCCCATCACCGTGTTCCTGCCTATGCTCCTTCTCTTCTCCATTCTTTGGGAGTTCTTCCTCTCCTCATCAATGAAAAAAACTGCCTGTATCCCCATCAAGTGTCAATAGTATCCTACTTTATCCAGTAGCCCCCTCTGACTTTGAATCTCAACTGTCAACTTTTTTCCCTTTACTCTAGGTCCATTATGCAGTTTTCAAAGTGTGGGTTCACTTATAGCCTCCAAAGAATGAGAGGCTTCTGGGTACCTCACTGCAGTTACCCATAGCCAGCTTGATGGTACAGAATGGAGCTGGTTTTTGTAACGTTTTATGTGCAAGTTCTTCTCAAGGTGAGAACGGGTAAGTAAGGATTCCTGTGGTTTAGGCTTTGGGAAATGATGTTTTCTGTGTAGGGTTGATTGCAAGTTAGAAATGTGTGATGATTACAGATGAACCTCATGACTGCTGAGTTTTGCTGCAGTTTTCTGTGTTGAAAATGTAGAATGGATATTAGGCCTATGTAGTGCATCATGGTAATAGCAATAAACCATGCTTGTTTAGGAGCATACAGACCCGGTGCTCTATATCCCTGTCTTCTAGTATTTCTCCCCAAGCTGAAGATGCAGTTTGGGCTTCGCTCTTTATGGCAAATGCATGAGTAGATGAGCACTGAGAATTGAGGATCACTTTTGTTCTAAAATAGCATCAATCCAGTGAATTGTCTTACGATGGATAGAGGCATTCCAGCCTTCCCCTTGTGGAAAGTGCTTGTTCTGTCCTAAAGTCCATTTTTTGTGAACATGGATGGTGTTTCCTCTGTGTTGGGGCAAGAGGAATTTGTCCCTTGCAGCTCTCCTAAGATGAAAAGTGCCTCCTCCATCCTCCTGAGCATGAAATTTGTGTGCTGCCAAGTGGCTCAACATGGAATCAATTTCTTCCAGCCTTGCCCAAGGGAGAAAAATACCTGTTCAGTCTCCCCTGAGCAAGGAATAGATTTTTTTGGCAGTCATCATCCTAAAAGTTTCTATTCCCATTGTCCTCAACCTGAAGTATGTGTCTTTCAGGTCTCTTCAGAGTGGATCTCTTTCTTCCAGCTCTGAAGAAGGGAAATATCAAATTTAGCCCTGGACAGTCCTGAATCTATGTCCTTTTGCTCATCCCACTGCAAGAAGTACACCTATTGTAATTTTCTTTAGCATGGAGTCCCTCTCTGAAGGGAATGGAGATATTTCAGTTCTCCTAAGCATCAAAGCCATCTATTCTGGCTCTCTTCAGGAAGGTAAGTGTCATTTTAGTGTCTCAACACAAATTCATATTTTTTTCTCTATCCTTGTCTTCTGTTGACATTTCTTCCTTCCTTCTCTCCTCAGAACATGGAATTGATTTCTTCAATCTCTCTTCACCATGAGATCCAACCAGCTGACCTGCTTCACAGCAGAGAGTATTCTTGAGATCCAATCCACAAGAAATCCATGTGGAGAAATCTACTCAGCATCGCATGGGTCTTCTCTAATCTACTTTGACTTAGAAGTCATTTCCCTTAATTTTCTCAGATGAGCATAACAAGTAAAAAATATGTTTATATGACCATAGAAGAGGATGCTAAATGAAATGAACCCCAAGATATGGAGACAAGATTTCTTTTCTTGTTTTTGTTGTTTTAAATGTACTTTTATATGTTGTTTTAAATGACTTTTTGTTTCTTTTGTTTGTTCTTCCCTATGGTATACCCCGTTTTCACTGTACTTGAATTTGGTAGTCTGCATCTTGTATATACATTTGTCTAATCTGGGGAGAGGAAGGGGAATAACAAATCGCTGGAATAAGGACACAGGATCACCCATGGCAACAATGATACCCACAAGACTGTATGTTGGAAATGAACTTTACATCAGGGGTTGGTTGGGGAGGAGTTATCAGGTGGGGGAGGGAAAGGATAGTGGAAGAACAACAAGGGAAGTGGTAACAATGCTGGACAACTAATGTACTCATTGCCTTACTCATGTAACTGTAACCCCTCTGTACAGCATCTTTACAATAAAACAAAATTTTAAAAAATGTGGGGTAAATGTCAAATACATTTTACTTGAATCCTCACAAACAAAGAGGAAATTTAACTTGCAATTATTTGTTTACCTAGCCACCTAGCCACCCTGCTCAATCAGGAATGTGTTTAGTAAGCATGTATTACTGTCTCAGAATATTTATTCTCAGCAAAGCATTATCTTGGGTCATTTAATCACTTTTTTCTCTTCCTGGAATGCAGTTAAGCTTTCCAATTTGTCTTCAGATTGAAATTCATCTGCTCAGCTTGAGGACAGAAGAGTCTGATTCAAAGCCAAGCCATAAAGAAGAGTTTTGACAATCATCTGCGATTACCCAGAACATCTCAAAGTGGAAGTGTAGCTCAAGTGGTAGAGTACTAGTCTTGAGCAAAAACCCTCACACATAGGGACCTAGCCCTGAGTTCAAGTCCTAGGACTCACAGAAAAATACAAAACAGAAGGAAAACTAAGAATGGAGTCTTAACAATCCTTTTTCAGCCTACAGTGGCTGTATGTGCATTTCCTCTTAAACGAAGGTTTCTCATGTAGCTTGCCTTCGCAGGAAATGTGTCCATTATTTCTCCTCAGTAGAGATGGGACCGTTGGATTCCCTGTTGCATGAGACGTATTAGCTGCAGGACTTCTCTGCATGTTATCCATCTCTTTCAACTTTGCTAATCAAGGTAGTTTTCCTGTGAAGCATCCTTCAACCTGCAGGACAAGGACTTCTCTGCTCTTCTCAGCAAGGAAGGTCTCCTGACTGTGTCCTGACTGTGGAAGGCTTTGACTCCAGCTCTAGTAGGCATGGAATACATTTCTTCTAATGCCCTGTTTGTTTGTTTTTGTCGGTCATGGGGCTTGACCTCTGGGCCTAGGCTCTGTCCCTCAGCTCTTCAGCTCAAGGATAGTGCTCTACATCTTGAGCCACTGAGCTGTAAGGTATATTAGATAGCTAGGTTTCATTAGGTAGCCGATGAAGAGAACACCATGTGCTATTCAGGCAGGAAAAGAAGTTTATTTACCAAACTGCTGCCCCATGCATGGTGGGGAGGCATGGCTGAAAAAGGCAGGGGGAGAACCACCCCTGGGACAGGAAGAGTTGTGGCCAGGTGGGGGAAAGGTGTGGCCACACTGGATCAGAAGGTGACCTCAGGGTCTGGGACCCTCTTAAGGTCAGATGGGAAGCATATGACAAGAGGTGATTCAGGATGTGACCTAGCAGGAGGGGGAGGTGACTGCTAGCAGGTGTGCCAGTTACCTAGGTAACAGACACTGGAAGAAACTTAGCCAAGAGGTGGGGAGGTGTCCCTTATGTAGACCTTACAAGAGACACTTCTGGTTTTTTGGTGGTTTATTAGAGAAAAGAATCTCATGGAGTGTCCTGTCCTGGCTGGCTTTGCACCACAGTCCTCAGATCTCAGACTCCTAAGTAGCTAGGATTATAGGCATGAGCACTGGTGCATGGCCCCAGTGCCCATGTTGATGGACTGATTATAAGTATGGACTTGTTCTTCTCTAGCACATGTAGGCATGGATATTTTTGTTTCAAGCAGTCTTGACCCTGGTACACAGAGCAGCTCTCTGTGGACTGTGCCTCTCAGACTGCCCAAATATTGCATGCCTCATGTTCAGCCTTTGTGAACATGGAAGATGTCTCCTCCAGTCTGAGGCAAGTTGTAATGTGTCTCCTACAGATCTCATCAGAATGGAAAGTGCCGTCCCTCTCTTTCTGAGTATGGCATGTGTGTGTTGTCTGATATTTCACCATGGAATAGAGCTTTTCCAGTCTTACTCATGTGGAGAGTGCCTCTTCTGTATGCCATGAGCAAGGAATGGGTTAATCTTTACTGTTTTCAGCCTAGAAACTGTCTAGTCCCATTGTCCTCAGCTTGAAATACATGTGTCTCAGCTCTCCTCACGGTGGACCTATTTTTACAGATCTGAGGAAGTGGATGTCAATTCTAATCCTGTACCACATGGATTCCACACCTTCTGCTTACTGCAGTGTAAGGAGATCATCGGATGTAATTCTCTTTCACATATAACTCATGTATACCTTCTTTTCAAGGAATGGAGAGCCTGAATTGCAATTCTCTTTAGTATTGGTCTCATTTGATCTAGTTTTCCTCAGGAAGGTGTCATTTTAATATCTCTTAAAATGCAGTCCTATTTGGTTCCTCTGTTATTCTTTTGATGTTTGTCCTTTCTCTCTCTTGATAGCTTGGAATTGATTTTTTCAGTCTGTCTTCTTCAACATGGGATCCATCCACTGCTGCTCCTTCACAGATATATGTCTTTTCCAAATGTACTCCAAAAGAACTCTGTGTGCAGAAATCTACTGAGTATAACTTGAGTGTCCTCTAGGCTTCTACAATGTTGAATGCAATGTCCCTGTGGACTTATCAGTTTGATATTAATCTAACCACTTTTCTCAAAGAGGGAAGTGTTTAGTGAACATGGAACACACTCCCAGATTATTTGTGTTCTCCTCAAAGAGGTGAGTGTTTACATAGGGTATTTATCTCATAAATTCATGACTTTTTTGCCTTTCCAGGATAAAACTAATCTTTTCCTCTCTCCTCAGGTTGGATTCCATCTGCTGAGTTTGAGATCATAGGATCCTGATTCAAAGTGAGTCAGTGCCAAAAATGTTGTGAGACTTATAATCAATTTCCATACAAAAAATCTGGAAGTGTAACTGTGATTCAAGTGATAGAGCACTAGCCTTGAGAAAATAATCTCATGGACAGAGCCCAGGCCCTGAATTCAAGCCCTGAACAGCAGAAAAAGAAGATAACCAAAACCCAAACAACATAGTCAGGCAAGAGTTAACCATCTCTTCTCTGCCTGCTATGCATGTATCTGGACTGACTCTCCTTGTCATTTATCTTGCCTCAGCAAGAAACATGTTTAATCTTTCTACTCAGAGCAGATGGGTTGTTTTCCATACCCAGGTTGCATGAAATGCATTGCCTGCAGATCTTTCCTGCATGTAATCCATCTCTTTCATCACTGCTAATCAAGGTAGAGCTCTTTGTAAGGACCCATCAACATGGAGGCAAATGGTTTCTGCCCTTCTCAAAGGAAGGAATGTTTCTTACCTATGTCCTTACCTTAGAAGGTTTGACTCCATAGAATCCATGTCTTCTAGTTTCCTGTGTATGAAATGACTGTCAGTATGGAGGACTTCTTCTCCATCTGCTATACACATTGAGTTCTTCCGCTGCTTCAATCATGACCCTGGCCTGTGGGTACTCAGGGCACCTCACTGCAGCTTTCCTCAGAATGTAAAGTTCCTCATCTGTCCTCCTGAGCATGGAAGGAGTGTGCTGCCAGGTGTCTCACCATGGAATGGAGCCCTTCCATCCTTGCTCATGAGGACAGTGTCTATTCTGCCTTTCTTCAGCATGTAATGAAGATTTCTTTTTATTTCAAAGAGCATTTGCTATTCATACATATAAAAGACAACAAGTGATAAACACTATTTACCAGACTGGGTTGAAATGCCTGAAAGATATCATCTTGTAGAGCAACATCATGAGATCTTGATTCTGTTTATCAAAACTTTTGTTGTTGTTGTTGTTCTTGTTCTTGTTGTTTTCCCAGGCCTGTGGCTTGAACTCAAGGCCTGGACACTGTCCCCGAGCTTCTTTTTGCGCAAGGCTCACACCCCTTGAACCACAGTGCCACTTCTGGCTATTTCTATGTATGTGGTACTGAGGTTTTGAACTCAGGGCTTCATGTGTGCTAGGCAAGCACTTTACCACTAAGCCACATTCTCAAGCCTTATCACAACTTTTAACAGATGAAGAAACCAAGGAATCAAAAAAGTTGACAACAGTATCACAGATGACAAACTTTGAGAGTCCAGTCCTCTCCCTCTCTATGAATACTATAAAACATAGTATAATATTAAGCAAGAAGAGTCCCCACACACTATTTTTTACAGTGCTTTTATTGTACTTTTAAAAGTGATGTACAGAAGGATTACAATTATATAAGCCAGCTAAAGAATACATTTCTTTTTGTTTAACCCTTCATTAGCTTTCTTCCAGTTCTCTCCTGCAGTTCCAACCCAGAAGTTAAATAGTAGATTTTTCACCATACTGTCTAATAAGTACTACATCTTTATTTGTACATATTAAATATTAGCAATCTAATATTTTCAAAGTCTAATACAAAAGGAAACTTCTGTTTTATAGTTTAGTTTTAAGATTAACCAATTTCAAATGACAAAAGTAAACAATAGAATTTATGAGTTTTTAAAAATAATTTTTTGAGATTGATTACAAAAATTTCACAAATTTCACAGTATTGCGAGATACTGATACTTACAGTCACAAACACATTTTAACCTTCACAAGGCAAATTGTCATTATCATGGTCTATAATGTTTGTGAATTGTAGGAGCTTTGACAATACAATTATTTCATCCACATTGGGTGATATGTGCATTTCTTTCCTTTTGCTTAGTGTAAGCTGTTTCCTCTTTCCCTCAATAAGCATTTCTGTCAGTGATGATTTCTATGTAAACTGCAGTGTATGGAGTTTCTACTATCACAATATTCATTGCTTGGTTTTGAATCTTCTTGTGTCTATTTTTGATGTGAAATCAACCATATTTTGGGTAGACAGAGGAGTAGATTATGTATTCTATGCTTTCTTTCCTCTGCCTACCTCTATAAATCTACTGCCCTGTCAAGACTGAACTCCTCCCAATTATTTTCAAAACACACTCTTAAACTTCTCAACAAAATTTTGGCCAATCGACTTCAACAATTCATCCAAAAGTATGATACACCACGATCAAACATGATTCATTTCAGGGATGTAAAGCTGGTTCAATATATGCAAATCAATTAATATAATTCATCACATCAACAAGAGCAAGGATAAGAACCATATGGTTATAACAACAGAAGCAGAAAAAGCATTTAACAAGATCCAACACACCTTTATGATGAAGATGCTGTAAAAATTAGGAATCCAGGGAACATTCCTCAATACAACAAAGGCTACATATGACAAACCTACAGCCAGCATTATACTTAATGGTAAAAAAATAAAGCCAGTTCCTCTTAACTCAGAAATGAGACAAGGATGTCCACTCTCTCCACTTCTCTTCAAGTTAGTATTAGAATGCCTACCTACAGCAATAAGACAAGATGCAAACATAAAAGGGATCCAAATAGGGAAAGATGAAGTAAAACTCTCCCTCTTTGCAGCTGACATGATCTTGTATTTAAAGAACCTATGGGCTCCACTTCCAAGTTACTTGAGCTGATTGGAAACTTCGGCAAAGTAGCAGGGTATAAAATTAACCCTCAGAAATCAATGGCTTTTCTGTATGCCAATAATGAGAAGAGTTCAGCTGAAATTAGGAAATCAACCGCTTTTGTAATAGCCCCACAAAAAATAAAATACTTAAGAGTTAGCTTAACAAAAGAGGTGAAGGACCTGTATGTCGAAAACTTTAAAAACCTGAAAAAGGAAATCAAAGCAGAGCTTAGAAAGTGGCAAAACCTCCCATGCTCCTGCATTGGAAGGATCAACATTGTGAAAATGGCAATGTTTCCCAAGGCTATCTACAAATTCAATGTGATACGTAGCAATATTCCAACCTCATTCTTCAAGGAAATAGAAGAGGCAATCCAAAAATTCATATGGAAAAATAAAAGACCCCGAATAGCAAAAATGATCCTTAACAGAAAGAACAGTGCTGGAGGAATTTCAATACCAAATTTCAAACTTTACTACAAAGCCATAGTAATCAAAACAGCTTAGCACTGGCACAAGAACAGACGTCAGGACCAATGGCATATAATTAAAAACCCAGAAATGAACCCACAGACCAATAGCCATCTAATCTTCAATAAGGGAGCTAAAATAATAGAATGGAAGAAAGACAGCCTAGTCAGTAAATGGTGCTGGAAAAATTGGTAGAATTTGTAGAATACTAAAGCTAGATCCTTATCTATCACCCTGCACCAGAATCAACTCCAAATGGATCAAAGACCTCGGAGTCAAAGCAGACACTCTGAAAACATTACAGGATGGTATAGGAGAAACCCTATATCTCCTTGGCACAAGCCAAAATTTTCTTAATAGAGACCAAGAAATACAACAAATCAGAGAAAGGTTGGACAAATGGGATTTCATGGAACTGCAGAGCTTCTGCATGGCAAAGGACATATCTAGCAAGATCAATAGAAAGCCCACGGATTGGGAGATCTTCACTAGCCATACAATGGGCAAGGGTCTCATATCTAAAATATACCTAGCACTCAAAAAATTAAATCCCCCAACAACAAATCCTCAAAGAAACAACTGACGAGGAAAGAAGGATGGCCAATAGACACATGAAGAAATGCTAAACCATAAAAGAAATGCAAATCAAAACAACACTGAGATATCACCTCACCCCAGTTAGAACTCTAATAACAAGAACTCTAATAACAACTGATGCTGGAAGGGATGTGGACAGAAGGGAACCTTACTGCATTGTTGGTAGGAGTGTAAACTTGTTCACCCACTTTGGAAAGTAGTAGGAAGGTTCCTTAAAAGAATCCACATAGAGCTCCCCTATGTGCCAGCAATCCCACTTTTGGGCATTTACCCAAATGATCACAAACAAGACCATACTAAAGCTACCAGCACGACTATGTTTATTGCAGCATTATTTAACATAGCTAAGATATAGAATCCACCCAGATACCCCTCAGTAGATGAATGGATCAAGAAAATGTGGTATATATACACAATGGAATGCTATGCCTCCATCAGAAAGAATGACATTGCCCTATTTGTTAGGAAATGGAAAGACTTGGAAAAAGTTGTATTAAGTGAAGTAAGCCAGGCCCAAAGAAACATAGGTCCCATGGTTTCCTGTATTTGCAATAACTAGTATATGTCTGAGACAAACGGAAATGGTCAAATAAGTTGATGATAGGTGAAATGAACCCCAAGATAAGGACTCAAATGTTTTTTTCTTGCTTGCTATTGTTTCGAACATATTTATATTTCTGTGTTGCTTTGTATGTCCCTCCTGATGGTATAGTCCCTGTTTTCACTGTATTTGATGTTGAGATAATTTGTGGAGGGGATGGGAAAAACCAAATTGTTTAAATACGGATACAGGTGGACCCTTGCAACCATGAGATGTACAAGACTTTATGTCGAAAAACGAACTTTACAACTTTGGCTGGGAGGGAAGCGGGGAAGGGGTGGTAGGTGAAAGAAAGGAGGAGGCAACAAGGCTTGATAAGAAATGTACTCATTATCTTGCCCATGTAATTGTAACCCCTCTGTATGGCATTTTCACAATATTATATATATATAATTTCCACAAGTGGAGTTCCTGTGGCTCTGTGAACAAGGGAAATGTGTACATCAGTTCTTGTGAGGCTAAAACAAATGTCTTCCAGCTCTTGTCATAACAGAACCATATCTTCCAGATAAGAGCAAGGTAAAAGTCAAGTCTTAGCTCTCCTGGGGTGGATTTATTTCTTCCAAATAAGGGGGATGTACATTTCAATCTAGGCCCTACTCCCTGAAATCAAACTTTTTGTGCTGATTTTCAACTCAAGTATATAATACACAGAGATTCTCCTTACCGTGAAATCCATGTACACCCTCACGCCTAGAAATAATGTGCCTATATTCCACATTTCTTACTTATTGATGCTCTGAAGTCCTACTCTCTTCAGGAAGGCAAATGTCATGTTCAGAAGTGGTCCCCAGAGAATCCTCATGTCCCATACTCCTCAGCATGGACCACACATACAGGTGTCCTTCTGGGCATGGAATCCATTTTTTCAAAGTTTTATCAGGAAGGTAAGTGTCATTTTGGTGTCCCTTTAGCATGAAATCATACTGTTTTCCTCTGTCCTCTTCTTGATATTGTCCTTTCTGTCCCTCTACTTAGAGCTTGGAATTGATTTCTTCAGTCTGTTTTCAAGATGGGATCAATGCTCTGGAGCTCATTCACATGGTGTACACCTTCTCCAGCTAACTTCAGTTGAGATCTGCCTGTAGATTATCTATTTGATATAGCATGGGTCTACTTGTGTCTTCTTCAAAATCGAAGCAGTGTTTCTGAGTACATCTCACTATGAAATGCATCTAACTGCTCTTCTAGAAGGAATGTGTTTCATGAACGTGGTATACTCTCTGAGAATATCTGTGTTCTCCTCAGAGAGGTAAGTGTTAATTGGGGTGTCTTTATCAGGAACTCATCACGTTTCTGGCTTCCTCAGATGGAATTTATCTTTCTCATCTCTCTTCAGCTTGGAATCAACCTGCTTAGGCTATACCTCTCCAAAGCCAGCTTTTGAGTCCACAAAGCTGTTTTCTATAACTATCCCAAAAAATGCTGGAATTGTAGCTGTGGCTAAAATGTTAGCAGAAAAACACTACCTCATGGACCTCATCCAGGCTATATTTAATAGCCCTAGGATTGTCATAAAACCAACAAAACCAAAACTAAACCCAGAATTCAGAATGCAATGGGACTTAGCCATCTCTGCTCAGCCTGCAATGCCTGTATTTGAGCTGACCTCCTATGGGAAGGTGTCTAATTTAGCTTCTCCCTGCAGAAAACGTGTCACAGCCTTCTCCTCAGCAGAGATGAGTCTCTTCTGTTTGCCTATGCTGAGAGATGCATTGCCTTCAGGTCTTCTCTGCAAGTAATGCATCCATTTCAGCTCTGAAAATCAAGGCAGGTTACCACGGAAGGATCCTACAGCAAGAAGGCAAATGGCTTCTGCTCTACTCAGGAAGGAATGTCTCCAAAAATTATGCTAATCTTGGAAGTCTTTGACTTCAGTGCTAGTCATGGAATCCATCCTTTCCTGTTGCCTTGTGTATTAGAGTGAGTTTCAGCATGGGTTAGTTCTACTCCACCATGTGTGGACATGGGTTTCTTGGTTGCCATCAATTGTAACCTTGGCTTGTGGGTACAGAGGGTAGCTCTCCATGGAATGATTCTGCCAGCCTCTCTGAGTATGGAATGTCTTAGGTCCAGTCTTTATGAACCTGAAGATGTTTCCACTGTGTTGGGGCAAGAGGAATTTGTCCCTTGCAGCTCTCCTGAGATGAAAAGTGCCTCCTCCGTCCTCCTGAGCATGGAATTTGTGTGCTGCCAAGTGGCTCACCATGGAATGAATTTCTTCCAGCCTTGCTCAAGAGCAAAGTACCTATTCAGTCTCCCCTGAGCAAGGAATGGAATGTCATTAGCCTGTAAAGTGTCTATTCCTGTTGTCCTCATCCTGAAGAAATAGATCCTCAGGCTGGATCTATTTCTTCCAGCTCCAAGTCTAGGCCTGAACAGTCCTGAATCCATGTCCTTTTGCTCACCTCACTACAAGAAGTATACCTAGTGTAATTTTCTTTAGCATAGAGTCCTTGCATACTTTCTCTGAAGAGAATGGAGATATTCTAATTCTCCTGAGCATCCAAGCCATCTAGTCCAGCTCTCCTCAGGAAGGTAAGTGTCATTTTGGTGTCTCATTACCACAAAGTCATATTTGTTTCTCTGTCCTTCTGTTGACATTTCTTCTTTCCTTCTCTCCTCAGAACATGGAATTGAATTTTTAATTCTCTCTTCACTATGAGATCCAACCAGTTGAGCTGCTTCACAGCTCAACACAGTATATTGTTCTTGAGATCTGATACAGAAGAAATCATGTGCAGAAATCTACTCAGCATAGTGTGGGTCTTCTGTCTACTTTGACATAGAAGTCAAGTCACTTAGCAGAAAAAGCTCAAAAACTAATTTCATATGACCCTATAAGATAATGGTAAATGAAATGAATCCCAAGATATGGAGACAAGAGGTCCTTCCTTGTTGTTGTTGTTTTTAATGTATTGTATGATTTTTTTGTTTCCTTTGTATGTTCTTCCCCCTGTGGTATATCACTGCTGTCACTGTACTTGGTTTTGATACACTGCATCTTGTATATACATTTGTCTAATCTTGGTAGGAGAAGGGGAATAACAAAATGCTGAAACAAGGATACTGGATGACCCATTTCAACAATGATACCCACAGGACAGAATACCGGAAATTAACTTTACAACTCCGGGTGGGGGAGGTGGGGGAGGGAAGGGAGAACAGCAAGGGAGGGGTAGCAATGCTTGACAAGTAATGTTCTCATTGTCACACCTTGTAAGTGTAACCCCTCTGTACAGCATCTGAACAATAAATAAAAAGTTTTAAATGTGGGGAAAATGTCAAATTTAACCTGAATCCTCAAAAAATCAAAGATGAAAATTCAACTTGCAATTATTTATTTACCTTAATTTACGTCACATCCTCCTGGATTATTCTGTGTTACATAAATAAATTGATATTAACCACCCAAAAAGAAGTCATATCCCTGTGGACTCCTCATTGTGAAATGCCCCTGGTCACCCTTGTCAATCAGGAATGTTTTTAGTAAGCATGTAATACTCTATCAGAGTATTTATTCTCTCCTCAGAAAGTAAAGCATTAACTTGGATCTTTTTATCCCTTTTTTCCCTTCCTGGGATGCAATTAATCTTTCCTATTTGTCTTCAGATTAGAATCCATCAGCTCAGGTTGAGGACAGAAGATTCTGAAGCAAAGCCAAGCCATGAAGAAGAATTTGTGAGATTTATCTACAATTACCCAGAAAATCTTAAAGTGGAAGTGTAGCTCAAGTACTAGAGTGCGAGTCATGAGCAAAATAAAACTCACAGATAGGGCCCTAGCACTGAGTTCAAGTGCTAGGACTGACACAAAATAACAAAACAGAAGCAAAACTAAGAATGGAGTCTTAACCATCTGTTTTCAGCCTACAATGGCTATATCTGAATCTCCTCTTAAATGAAGGTTTCTCATTTAGCTTGCCTTGGCAGAAATGTACCAATTACTTTACCTCAGTGGAGATGGACCCTCCTTGGATTCCCTGTTACATGAGATGTATTAGCTGCAGGATTTCTCTGCATGTTATCCATCTCTTTCAACTTTGATAATCAAGGTAGTTTTCCTGTGAAGGATCCTTCAGCCTCCATGACAAAGATTTCTGCTCTTCTCAGCCAGGAATGTCTCCTACGTTAGTCCTGACTGTGGAAGGCTGTGACTCCAGCTCTAGTGAGCATTGAATACATGTCTTCCAATACCCTCTTTTGTTGTTGTTGTTGTTATTGTCAGTCATGGAGTTTGAACTCTGGGCCTAGGCTCTGTCCCTCAGTTCTTTAGCTGAAGGCTAGCACTCTACCACTTGAGCCACAGCGCCACTTCTGGTTTTCTGATGGTTTATTGGAGATAAGAGTCTTATGGACTTTCCTGCCTGGGCTGGTTTCGAACTGCAATTCTCAGATCTCAGCCTCCTGCATAGCTAGGATTACAGGCATGAGCCACTGGCACCTTGTACCAATACCCTCATTGATGGACTGAGTATAATGTGGAGTTGTTCTTCTCTAGCACATGTAGGCAGGGGGATTTTTTTTCTCTATCAATCTTGACCCTGGTATATGGGTACTCAGAGCAGTTCTCCATGGACTGTGTCTCTCAGACTGCCAAAATATGGCATGTATCAGGTTCAGTCTTTGTGAACATGGAAGATGTCTACTCCATTTTGAGACAAGATGTATCTGCTGCAGAAATGGAGCTTTTCTGGTCTTGTTCATGTGGACAGTACCTGTTCTGTCTGCTATGAGCAAGGAATGGATTATCCTTTGCTGTTTTCAGCCTAGAAACTGTCTAGTCCCATTGTCCTCGTCTGTCCTTTGCCTCAGGGTGGATTTATTTTTACAGATCTGAGGAAAGTGAATGTCAAGTCTAGCCCTTATTCCACACCTTCTGCTCACCTCAGTGCAAGGAGAACATCCAATGTCAATTCCCTGTAGCGTGAAATCCATTGCACCTCTTTTCAGGGAATGGAGTGCCTATATTGCAATTCTCCTTAGTACTGGCCCCATCTAATCCAGTTTTCCTCAGGAAGGTAAGTGTCATTTTGATATCTTTTTTAGATGCAATCCTATTTGTTTCCTTTGTTCTTCTCTTGACATTTATCCTTTCTTTCTTGACAGATTGGAATTGATTTCTTCAGTCTCTCTTCAACATGGGATCCAAAAACTGCTGCTCCTTTATGTCTTCTCCAACTCTACTCCAAAAGTACTCTGTGTGCAGAAATCTACTGAGTATAGCTTCGGTGTCCTCTATTCTTCTTCAACATAGAATGCAATGTCCTTGTGGATTCATCATATGATATGAATCTAACCATTTTTCTCAAGGAGGGAAGTGTTTAGTGAACATGGAATACACTCTCAGATGATTTGTGTTCTCCTTAGAGAGGTAAGCATTCATATAGGGTATCTATCTCATAAATTCATGACTTTTTTCCCTTCCCAGGATAAAACTAATCTTTCCCATCTCTCTTCAGGTTGGTTTCTATCTGCTGAGTTTAAGATCAGAGGATCCTGATTCAAAGTGAGTCAGTGCCAAAAATATTGTGAGATTTAGCAGCAATTACCCTACATAAAATCTGGAAGTGGAACTGTGGTTTAAGTGGTAGAGCACTAGCCTTGAGGAAAATAATCTCATGGACAGAGCCCATGCCCTGAATAGGCACAAAAAGAAGATAAACAAAACCCAAAGAACATAATCAGGCAAGAATGAATCATCTCTTCTCAGCCTACAATGATTGTATTTGGACTGACTCTCCTCATTTATCTTGCCTCAGCAAGAAACATGTTTAATCTTTCTATTGAGGGCAGATGGGTTGTCTTCCATTTCCCTGTTGCCTGAAATGCATTGCCTGCAGATCTTTTCTGCATGTAATCCATCTCTTTCATCACTGCTAATCAAGGTAGATCTCTTCTGAAGGACTCACCAGTATGGAAGCAAATGGTTTCTGCCCTTCTCAAAGCAAGGAATGTTTCCTACCTATGTCCTTACTTTGGAAGGTTTGACTCCAGCTTGATAGGCATAGAGTCCAAGTCTTCCAGTTCCCTATGGATGAAGTGATTGTCAGTATGAAGTACCTCTTCTCCAATCTCTGTACACATTGAGTTCTTCATCTTCAACAGTCATGACCCTTGCCTTTGGGTACTCAGGGCACCTCACTGCAGCACTCTTCAGAATGTAAAGTTCCTCATCTGTCCTCCTGAGCATGGAAGGAGTGTGCAGCCAAGCATCTCACCATGTAATGGAGCTCTTCCATCCTTGCTCATGAGGACAGTGTAATGGGGGTTTGTTTTTTTTATTTCCAAGATTATTTGCTATACATACATATAAAAGCCAATATGTTAAATACTATTTACCAGATTTGATTGAAATGCCTGAGAGATACCATCTTGTGGAACAGCATCCTGAGATCTAGTTTCTATATATCACATCTTTTAACAGGTGAACAAACCGACATATCAAAAAAATGGACCACAAACTTTGCCACTCTGGTCCTTTCCCTCTCTATGAATACTATAAAACATAGCATAATATTAAGCAAGAAGAATGCCTGCATGATAGCTTTTACAGTGTTTGCTTTTTATTGTTATTTTAAAAGTGATGTACAGAAGGGTTACAGTTATATAAAACAGCTGAAAATACATTTTTTCTTTTTTTTGAAGTAAATATTTATTTATTTTTTATTTTTTTTATTTTTTTTATTTTTTATTTTTTGTAAACACACTGTACAGAGGGGTTACAATTACATGGGCAGGTTAATGCGTACATTTCTTATCAAGCATTGCAGCCTCCTCCTTTGTTTACCCTTCACATCCCTTCCCAGCCTCCCCCCCGCACTCCCCTACCCAATCCTCCCCGCTTCCCCCCCCCCACCAACATTGTAACACTCGTTTTCGATATGACAACTTGTACTTCTCATTGTTGCAACAGGTCCACCTGTATCCTTAAATGACTTGTTTTTCCCCATCTCCTCTACAAGTTATACTGACATCAAATATAGTGAAAGCACGGGTTATACTGTGGGGGAGGGACATACAAAGCTACAAAGAGATAATCTTATAAATGCGTTAGAAACAAATGCATGAAAGGAAAAAAACATTAAAATACATATCTAAGGATTCCTTTTCCTAACATCACATTATCTGACCTTTTCCACTTGATTCATACATATACTAGATATTGCAAATAAGGGAAACCATGGGACCTGTGTTTCTTTGGGCCTGGCTTACTTCACTTAATATAATTTTTTCCAAGTTTTTCCATTTCCTAACAAATGAGGCAATGTCATTCTTTCTGATGGAGGCATAGAATTCCATTGTGTATATATACCACATTTTCTTGATCCATTCATCTACTGAGGGGCATCTGGGCTGGTACATTTCTTTTTTTCTTAATGTAAATCCTTCATTAGCTTTCTCCCAGTTCTCTCCTCCAGTCCCAATCCAGGAGTTAAATAGTTGATTTTTTTGAGATAGTGTCTTGTAAGTAGTATATGTTTATTTTATATATATTAAATATTAGTACTCTAATAAAATAGTTTCAAAGTCTAGCACAAAAGGAAGCTTTGTTATAGTTTAGTTTTACAGATTAACGAATTTCAAATGACATAAGAATAAAATTTTTGAGTTGTTTGTAATAATTTGAGATTGAGTGATTACATCCATTTCACAAATTTCCAAGTATTGTGAGATAATGATACATAGTTAAAGTCCCAAACAAATTTTAACCTTCACAAGGCAAATTGTCATTGTCATGGTCTATAATGTTTGTGAATTCTGTGAGCTTTGACAATACAACTCTTTCTTCCACATCAGGTGATATGTATCTTACTTTCCTTTTGTTTAGTGTAAGCTGTTCCCTCTTTCCCTCACCAATCATTGCTGTCAGTGATGATTTCTGTGTAAACTGCCGTGTGTGGAGCTTCTACTCTCACAATTTTCATTGCCTGGTTTTGAATATTCATGTGTCTATTTTTGATGTAAAATCAACCATATGTAGGCTAGAGGAGGAGATTATGTATTCTATGCTTCCTTTCCTCTGCCTACCTCTATAAATCTACACCCACAGCAACACTGAACTCCTTCCAATTATTTTCAAAACACACTGTTGTATCTGTAAGACCATATTGAAAAAACTTCAAACCACAGAGGCAATAAACTTTTCTATTATGATATCCGATTTTCTATTTAAATGTAAAAACATTCCAATTCTATTTTCTTTTTTTTATTTTTATTTTTGGTCGGTCGTGGGGCTTGAACTCTGAGCTTGGGCGCTGTCCCTGCGCTCTTCAGCTCAAGGTGAGCACTCTATTGCTTGAGCCACAGCGCCACTTCTGGTTTTCTAGTGGTTTATTGGAGATGAGTCTCACGGACTTTCTTTCCCAGGCTGGCTTTGAACTGCAGTCCTCAGATCTCAGTCTCCTGGGTAGCTATGATTACAGGTATGAGCTACTGTCGCCTGGCTTCCAATTCTATTTATTTTAATTCCATTTTGTAGTTTAATCATAGTCAGTTTTAAAAGACTGGCAATTTCTAGTGAAATTCCCAGACTTTTTTTTTTTTACTTTTTATTGTAAAAATACTGTACAAAAGGGTTACAATTACATGGGCAAGATAATGAGTATATTTCTTATCAAGCATTGTTGCCTCCACCTCTGTTTCCCTTTCCTATCCCTTCCCCATCTCCCCACCCCCAAAGTTGTAAAGTGTGATTGTGACATCAATGGGAAGTTCTCTCAGAGTAGACTTCAAGTGCAATGAGCTCACAATTACTTGGCCCAGTCAATATCAATTTCCTTAACACAGAAAAGCCCAACATAACTTTTGTGGGTTCCACCTCTATTTTAAGTATATATGATCCCAATTTGGGGGAAGTACTTTTCTAAGGCTAGAGGCTATTAGTGTTTGAAACAAACACCTGATACTTCTGTTGTTTGACATTGCAATGGAACTTTATCCCCTTCATATCTACTGTATAATGTTGGTGTCTACATGCTCCCCCACCAGACTGAGATTTACATAAGTATTCAAAGCTTTCCTTCTTCTAATACCTTTATTTTTTAAAAAAAAAAGTTTAGTCTTTTTGTAAAGGTGGTGAACAAGGTGGGTTACAGTTACATAAGTAAGGTAATGAGTACATTTCTTTTTAATACCTTGTCAGTGTGAGGATTCTAAAACTAAGGTTAAACTCAAGTGACGTAAATGTAATTTTTTGTGTATATTAGCTACAGCAACACATGGAATATAATTTCAAAAGTGTATGTAGGTCGCCATGGAGACGCAGCCATTAAGCCGCGAAGGCACGGCTTACAACACTTTATGGGACCAGAGCTTGGGCTCCTGGCCCCCAGTTTCCCTGATGGCGAACCACTCTCGGGTGCGCGATGCCTCAGTTCAACCACCTCCACTTCCCAAGCAGCAGGCCTGACGCCAGGCTGCAAGCAGGTGCAAAAGGGTCATGGCACAGGGCGAGGACTGGGGTTATCCCCGCCCTTCGGAGACATCGGCTTCCGGGGCAGTCGCAGGTAGGGGCTTGTCTGGCCTGCCAGTCCTCTCTAGGTGTCCTGTTCGGACCTCTGCAGTTCCTGACTGTCATTCGCCCTCGCCTCCCTGCCAGCCACCTTAGCTAACTTAATGCAGGAATATCTCAGCGCGCTCCCCACAGAGATGGCTTACAAGGGGCAGAAGCTAGCTGAACAGATGTTTCAAGGAATTATTTTTTTTTCTGCAATAGTTGGATTTATCTATGGGTGCGAGGCTGAACAGTTTGGGTGGGCAGTCTATATAGTTATGGTCAGATTTGCTTTTTCGGGTTTGCAGACACTTCCTCCATGGCTGTCTATCAAATACATCCCCTCAAATGGTTACCTGTTCATGACTCAGAAACAGAAGACAAGAAAACGGTATAGAAAATTTAAGAGGCATGCTAAAAATAATTGATTGGGGTTTTCATGACTCAACACCATTTTTGTCTTCTCTGAGATGAGATAAATTGCTCTCATAACCAAATCATGAGCTTACTCCCTAGTCTCATAAACACAGCTTCACTTAGATTTAGTTTTCTTTATATTTCTTTTTTTTTTAAATTTTATTTTATTTTATTTGCGAACATACTGTACAGAGGGGTTACAATTACATGGTCAGGATAATGCATACATTTCTTACCAAGCATTGCAGCCTCCTCCTTTGTTTACCATTCACCTCCCTTCCCAGCCTCCCCCCTCCACCCACCCAATCATACCCCCTTTTCCCCCCCTCCGACATTGTAAAGCTGGTTTTGACATGACATTTTGTACTTCTCATTGTTGCAACAGGTCCACCTGAATCCTTAAACGACTTGTTTGTCCCCATCTCCTCCACATGTTATACTGACATCAAATATAGTGAAAGCAGGGGTTACACTGTGGGGGAGGGACATACAAAGCAACCAAGAAATAATCTTATAAATGCGTTAGAAACACATGCATGAAAGAAACAAAAACATTAAAATACATATTTGAAGGTTCGTTTTCCAAACATCACATTCTCTGACTTTTTCCGCTTGACTCATACCTATACTAGATATTGCAAATAAGGGAAACCATGGGACCTATGTTTCTTTGGGCCTGGCTCACTTCACTTAATATAATTTTTTCCAAGCCTTTCCATTTCCTAACAAATGGGGCAATGTCATTCTTTCTGATGAAGGCATAGAATTCCATTGTGTATATATACCACATCTTCTTGATCCATTCATCTATTGAGGGGCATCTGGGTTGGTTCCATATCTTAGCTATGGTAAATAATGCTGCAATAAACATAGTTGTGCTGGTAGCTTTAGTGTGGTCTTTTTTGTAAACATTAGGGTAAATGCCCAAAAGTGGGATTGCTGGGTCATAGGGGAGCACTATGTGAAGTCTTTTGAGGAACCTCCATACTGCTTTCCAAAGTGGTTGAACAAGTTTACAATCCCACCAACAATGAAGTAAGGTTCCTTTCTGTCCACATCCCCTCCAGCATCTGTTGTTGTTAGAGTTCTTGATTTTTGCTGTTCTAACTGGAGTGAGGTGATATCTCAATGTTGTTTTAATTTGCATTTCTTTTATGGCTAGGGATGTTGAACATTTCTTCATGTGTCTATTGGCCATCCTTCTTTCTTCTTCAGAGAAGCTTCTCTTTAAGTCTTTCGCCCACTTACTTATTGGGCAGTTGTTTCTTTGAGGATTTGTTGTTGGGTGGTTTAATTTTTTGAGTTCCAAGTATATTTTAGATATGAGACCCTTGTCCGTTGTATGGCTAGTAAAGATCTTCTCCCAGTCCGTGGGCTTTCTATTGATCTTGCTAGCTATGTCATTTGCCCTGCAGAAGCTCTGCAACCTTATACAATCCCATTTGTCCAACCTTTCTTTGATTTGTTGTGTTTCCGGGTCTCTATTCAGAAAATTTCGGCCTGAGCCAAGGAGACCCAGGGTTTCTCCTATTCCATCCTGTAATGTTTTCAGAGTGTCTGCTTTGAGTTCAAGGTCTTTGATCCATTTGGAGTTGATTCTGGTGCAGGGTGATATATAAGGATCTAGCTTTAGTTTTCTACATGTAGTTAACCAGTTTTGCCAGCACCATTTACTGAAGAGGCTGTCTATCTTCCATTCTATTGTTTTAGCTCCCTTATCGAAGATTAGATGGCTATAGGTCTGTAGGTTCATTTCTGGGTTTTCAATTCTATTCCATTGGTCCTGAGGTCTGTTCTTATGCCAATACCAAGCTGTTTTGATTACTATGGCTTTATAGTAGAGTTTGAAATTTGGTATTGATATTCCTCCAGCAGTGTTATTTCCGTTGAGGAGCGTTTTTGCTATTCGGGGTCTTTTATTGTTCCATATGAATTTTTGGATTGCCTCTTCTATTTCCTTGAAGAATGAGGGTGGAATTTTGATAGGTATTGCGTTGAATTTGTAGATAGCCTTGGGAAGTATTGCCATTTTCACGATGTTAATCTTTCCAATCCAGGAGGGAGCATGGGAGGTTTTGCCATTTTTTAAGTTCTGTGTTGATTTCCTTTTTCAAGATTTTAAAGTTTTCATCATAGAGGTCCTTCACTTCTTTAGTTAAGTTAATTCCTGCATGCAGTATGTCTGCTCCTGTTCTCAGCAAGAAATTAATCTGCTGAGCTCACTGTGGTATCATTTCTAGTATAAAAAGAGAAGAAGACAGCTTGAGCACTCCACTTCAAATTGGAGACTCCCCCAGCTCTCCTCAACATGGAATGCATGTATTCTAGCTTTCTGTATCAGAGAATGTGTCTACTGCTGCTTTTGTCAGCACAAAATGTTTCACCAGTTCTCCTCAACATGGAATGTGTCTCCAAAAGCTCCCTTCTTAATGAAATGTATGTCCTCCAATCTTCTAATCATGCAATGCTTTTCAACTCGGTCTGCTTATGAATGAAATTTATGTACTTGAGTTCTCCTATGCAAAGTACACATGTAGTCCAAATCTAGTCCAGCACTATGAGGAAACAATCATCCAAGCTCTCCTCAATAGGGAATATACCTGTGCTTCCCACAAAAACCTCTAGAATGAATACGTTCCTGTTCGGATCAGCAGTGAAACAATCTTCTCTAGGTCTGTTTAGCAAAGATAGTCTGTCATGGAATTATCTCGCTCTGTACTCAGCATGGAATATAGGACTGTGCTCTGAACTGCAATCCATCTGTCTGAGCTCCACCAACTCAGGTATGTGTCAAATTGGGGTCTTCTTAGCTTGGAATCCTTTATCCTTCTTTCTCATTCATTATTTACAAATGCATCTTTCCATCTCTTCATGATGGAATCAATGCCTTACATCTCTTCATATAGTGAAACTGATCTTCGCCAATACTTTCAGAATGGAATATTTTGGCATTATCTCTATTCAGCATGGAATATTTGGTTCTTCTCAGCATGACATCATCCATGTATTCCAGCTCTGATCAGCAGGGTAAATGATAATTCCAGTATTATGTTCAATACAGGTGAAATGATTTGCTAATTTTCCTCTTGTTCTAAAAATGCATCCCTTTCGCAGGAGGTGTCAGCAGGAGGTGAGTCAGCAGCAGTTGCCTTCATCAAGGAATACACCTATTCAAGTTCTCCTCAGCATGCATCTTGCTGCTCAGGATCTCAGCATGGTACGTGTTGAAAGCGACTGTCATCAGCAAGGTAAGTGTCAATGTAAGCATTCTTTAGCATGCAGTCTTTCTTAGTAGCATAGTGTTCCCTGTCACAAACTGTTTCTACTGCTGTTCTCTTCAGCATGAGATCTGTTTCCCTCCATTCTACTCAGTGTGACTGAGTGGTTTCTGCTCACTTGAGTGATCTCTAGGCCATTCAGTTACCTAGAACCTGCATCCTCCTTGTAGAATTTGATCTGGTCACATACACTCTGCATGGCATATGTCTACAGCTTTCATCCTCAGAGAGGTAAATGTGTATTTTAGCACCATTCTTCGTTTGGACTTGGCTTGGAATACATTTGCCTCCAGCCATATTTCCCCAGGAAGCATTTTATCACATCCAGCTGTCATCACCAAGGAATACACGTTCTCTACGTGTGCCAGCTGGGATCCCTGTGCTCAGCATGTCAGGCTGGCAAGTGCTATAGGAAGGTCTCCTTGGCAAGCAAGGTATACATCAACTCCAGTTTTTGGCAGCATGGAGACTTGCTACTTCCTGCTCCTTGTAATGGAATATCTGTGCTGTATCTCTGAGCAAGTCTAGCACAGGCACTAAGCCCAGTACAGAAAGGATTGTGTCTTCTCCAACTCTTTTCCTCATGGAATCCATCACCCATTCAGGGAAGGCCTTGCCAGCCTGGCTTGACCTTATGAATCTAGATATCAGAATGAAATATATGCACAGGTGCTAACTGAATATGGAAGGGCTCATTTCCAGCTGCACAAAACATGGAATGCAAGTCTTCTCATTTGTTGTTAGTGGAGTGAGAATGGACTGATCAGCAGGGTAAATGATAATTCCAGTATTATGTTCAATACAGGTGAAATGATTTGCTAATTTTCCTCTTGTTCTAAAAATGCATCCCTTTCGCAGGAGGTGTCAGCAGGAGGTGACACCTTCCCTGGGAATGTGTATCAATGTATTCTCCTCCAGTGCTTCTGAGCGTCAGATGCATTTCCCATGACTATCTTCAGCACAGAATGGATGTAATCCAGATGTCTACAACAGGGAACACATTGCTTCAGATGTTTTATCTGAAAAAAAAATTGCCTTCACGAGGCTGGCAAGGGTGGCTCAGTGGTAGAGCGCTTGCCTTGCATGCCTGAGGCCCTGGGTTCAATTCTTTGGCACCATATAAGCAAAAAGAACAAAGACAGAAGTAATGTTGTGGCTCAAGTGGTAGAGTGCTACCCGTGAGCTGAAGAGCTGAGGGACAGCGCCCAGGCCCAGAGTTCAGGCCCCACGTCAGGACCCAAAAAAAAAAAAAAAAATGACTTCACTACATCTAATGATTTCCCTGAGGCAGTTCCTGGCAAAGAAACATCAAATCCAGCTCTGGTCATCAAGGGAGGTTTGAACTCCAGGATTCTCCTGCATGCAGTAGGGACTTTTGAATATCTGCCATGGAATAGATTAGATCCTGTTCTCCTCACGAAGGTTTAAGAGTCTATTTCCTCAAGTTACTTCATGGCTTCTTCTCTAGCTCATTTCTCCTTAACAGGGATGCATGGAATTGCTGTCTCTTTGGCTTGGAATGTCTCTATTTAGTCTCTCAGGATGGCATGTCTTGAAAGAAGCTTTTGTCAGCAAGAACAGTTTTAAATGTGGCATTCTGCGGGATGCAGTTGGATCGTCAATGATACTTGGTCTAGAATGCCTCAACTTAGCATACAATATAAATGTTGAGGCCATCCCTGCCTGGATTCTGTCTCCACCTACTTCTGTCATCTTGGAATCAACGTAGCCAAAGACTGCAATGCTCCTTGGCATGAAATGTGAGTACTCATCCTCTGCTGTGCATGAATTGCACCATGGGTGCTATCTTAGGAAAGATTTGCTTTCCACCCATACAAGGCTTGCAGTTCTTCTCCTCCAATCCCTGTGAGAATGGAGTGAGATTCAACATTCAGCAAGCTAGAGCTCTTGTTCCAGCATCCCTCTGCCAGGAGCATGTACTCCAGATAAGCAAACCATGCATGAATCTCCACCTTTCCTCGAACTTGTAATATGTTCATACACCTTTACTCAATGTGGAATGTCTCTCCTCAAATATTTCAATCAGAATGTCGTGAGCCTCCTCCAGTTTTGAGCAAGAGGAATATGACTTCTCTAGTTTTTTGGCGTGTACAATACTTCTGTTTCAGTGGTCTGTATGTGGAATATATATTCTCCAATTCCAGGCATGTGGAATAGGTCTCAGCCAACTTTGGGGCCAGGCCTCTTCAGCATTGTGGTGAGCAGGAAAGTTAATGTCTGCAGCGTGTCTTGCCAGGAATGGGGCTCCTCCAGCCTTCCTCCTGTGGCATCTGTATGCTTCAGTGCCCCTCAGCAAAGAATGTGTCTATTCAGTTCACAGTCTACAATCTACCACTTCCAGCATATCTTAAGTTGGAATCCATTTGTCTCAGTTGTCCTGAAGATGGAAAATGTCAAGGGCTGGTCTCTACAGACTGGAGACCATCTCCTTTAGCTCACTCTAGAAAGGAATAGATCCACTCTGCTGTTGCTCAGCAAGGAATGTACCTGTCGTTACTTTCTGGAGCATGACGTGGATGCATCCCAAGTCTCCCAAGCATTGCTATCGTCGATTCCAGCTCTTTTCAGGAACTTGAATGTCCCCTTGAGGATTCCTGAACATGGAAATATGCCCAGCTACCTACCTACAGCATGGGACACATGTGCTCCTGTTCTCCTTGGCCTGGAATGCAACATTTCAAAACAACCTTGAGAAGTTCTGCATTTAGTTGGGGTAAGATTTGTTATCATCTCCTTTCTGTATCCTCATGCAGTACTGCATCTTATCCCTCATTGCTCACAGCAATGAAATCGGCCCAATGGACCTCATTTCTCATGGGCTATGTCTCCCTCATGTCTCTGCAGGAAGCAATGAAGCTACTGTGGCTCTCCACAGCATGGAATGTACACGTGCAGCTCAACTCAGCAGGTAAGTATCATTTCCAGCTTTGCTTTTGGTGGCAGCGGTGAACTCCAGGTGTGCTGAGAATGGAATCTGTGTAATGCAGCCCTCCTCAGGTAGGTAATTATTAACAAAGTTCTCCTCAGCATGTTGACATGTGTACTTATAGCATAGGACATGTCTACCCATATCCTCAACATATAGACTGTCACTCTCTTGTCTCATTACACTGGAATGTGTGGACTCCAGGGATTTACAGCATGGCATGAGATTCCACCATGCCTCCTGAACTTGGAATGTGTCCCTTCCATCTGCCTTCACTGAACAAGTTGTTACTCCAGGTGTCTTGAGCAAGGAATGCTCCTGCTCATTTTCTCCTCAGCATGGGATGTGTGTCCCTTACCCTTTTCCATGAGGAACATCCTTTCATTTAAGCAAGAAGTGCAACTCCTCAGGCTTTCATCCACATGAGTCCTGTCTACAGCAGCCCTCTTCTTCCCTGACACTTTCTAGTCCTGCATTTTGCAGCCTGGAATCTGTCTGCTGCGGGTTAGGTCATCTTGGAATGTATCGGCTCCATCTCTCTCCATTAAGAGAGGCTCTTGATGAAGCTGAGGCCATCCTGGCATTGTGGATAGGAGCTCACATCAGCAAAGTGTTCACACTAGCATTCCCCAAGAAGTAACTTGGGAGTATAGCACTCTTGGGCATGGAGTGCATCTACCCCAGCTCTCCTCAGCATGGCATCTGTCAACAGCAGTTCGACTCAGGATGTGCTATGCCTGCTGCAGGTCTAATCAGCATGTATTCTGTCTCTCCAAATCAGGCAACCCACCTGCTGTGGATTTCTACAGCAGGGAATATGTCTTCTCCAATTCTCCTATCCATGGATTGTGTTTCCTCCAACTCTCTTGCATGTGTAATGTATGGCTTTCAAACATTCTCGACATGGATTGCTTTTCTTGTAGATCCGTTTAGTATGAAATCTATGGATGAGCTCCATTAAACAAGCTGGACATCTGTGGTCAAGTATGTGGAATCGTCCATCTTCTGTTCATCACAGTATGGAATATATAGAGAGACGCTCTGGCCTTATCAACCTTTCTTCCTGTGTCTGTCATCCCAGAAGTCTTTGATTCCAGCTCTCTTAGGTGTATTCCAAGGCATGTGATGCACCTCACGTAGTTCTCCTGCGGATGTGTTGAGTTTCAGCATCTCTGCAAAGTACACAATGCTTCCACAACACATTGCCACAAGTGGGTCCCCTCTCCTTGATTTATGCACAAAAAATTTGCATGTGAGGGCATAAAAGCATAGACTATTTCTGCTGCAGCTCTCCTGAAGCCTCATCTTTTACTGCAAGCACTTCAGCATGAGATGGGTTTCTCTGGTTTGCCTCCAATCGTCTGGATTGAATATGTCTAGTCTGCCTCTCATCAGGCTGAATTAATCTATTCCTGCTCTACTTGGTTTCGATGAAATAGAGCTACTGGTCTTACTCCAGGTCTCCTGAGGAAAGTCCATGTGAATTCCAGGCCTGGAATCAATCTGATGTTGCTCATTCAAATGAGCCAGAAGTTCATCTGTGCTAAGTGTCCTTATCATGGAATGCATCTACATCTGCTTTCCGGGGAATGGGATGCAGGTGTTCCACATCTGCTCAACTTTAAAACCATCCACTCCAGGTCTTTTCAGGAAAGAAAATGGGCACTCTAAGTTTGTGTGTCATGGAATTATCGCACTGTACTCAGCATGGAATATAGGACCGCTCCCTGAACTGCAATCCATCTATCTGAGCTCCACTTACTCAGGTATGTGTCCAATTTGGGTCACTTTAGCATGGAATTCTTTATACTTCTTTCTCATTCATTATATACAAATGCATCTTTCCATCTCTACAGGATGGAATGATTTTCTACATTTCCTTTTGTTCTGAAATACACCATTTCTTAGCAGGTGTCAGCAGGGGATGAGTCAGCAGCAGTTGCCTTCATCAAGGAATACACCTATTCAAGTGCTCCTCAGCATGCATCTTTCTACTCAGGATCTCAGCATGGTACGTGTTGAAAGCAACTGGCATTGGCAAGGTAAGTGCCCAGGTAAGCATTTTTTAGCATGCAGTCTTAGTAGCATAGTGCTCCCTGTCACAAAGTATTTCTACTGCTGTTCTCTTCAGCATGAGATCTGTTTCCCTCCATTCTACTCAGAGTGACTGAGCGGTTTTCTGCTCACTCGAGTGACCTCTAGGCCTTTCAGGAACCTAGAGCCTGACTCCTCCTTGTAGAAGATCACTATGCATGGCATATGTCTGCAACTTTCATCCTCAGAGAGGTAAATATGTGTTTTAGCACCATTCTTCGTTTGGACTTGGCTTGGAATGCATTTGCCTCCAGCCATATTTCTCCAGGAAGGGTTTTATCACATCCAGCTGTCTTCATAAAAGAATACACGTTCTCTACGTGTGCCAGCTGGGATCCCTGTGCTCAGCATGTCAAACTGGCAAGTGCTATAGGAAGTTCTCCTTGGCAAGCAAGGTATGCATCAACTCCAGTTTTTGGCAGCATAGAGCCTTGCTATTTCCTGCTCCTTGTCATGCAATATCTGTGCTGTAGCTCTGAGCAAGCCCATTACAGGGGCTAAGTCCAGTACAGAAAAGAGTGTGTCTTCTCCAACGCTTTTCCTCATGGAATCCATCACCCATACAGGGAAGGCCTTGCCAGCCTGGGTTTACCTTATGAATCCAGTTATCATCACGAAATGAATGCACTGTTGCTACTGAATATGGAAGGTCTAATTTCCACTGCACAAAACATGGAATGCAAGTCTTCTCATTTGTTATTAGTGGAGTAAGAATGGACCAGCTCTCCTTCTCTGGGAATGTGTATCCATGTATTCTCTACCCTAGAACTTTTCTCCTCCAGTTCTTCTGAACATCAAATGCATTTCAACGGCTATCTTCAGCACAGAATGCATACAATCCAGATGTCTACATCAGCGAATACATTGCTTCAGAAATTTTTTCTGAAAAAAATTGCCTTCTCAGAGCTGGGAAGGTGACTCAGTGGTAGAGCGCTTGCCTGCATGCCTGAGGTCCTGGGTTCGATTCCTCAGCACCACATAAGCAATAAGAACAAAGCTAGAAGTAGCGATGTGGCAAAAGTGGTAGAGCGCTAGCCTTGAGCTGAAGAGCTGAGGGACAGCGCCCAGGCCCAGACTTCAGGTCCCACGACTGGACCCAAAAATAAATTGCCTTCACTACATCCAGTGGTTTCCCTGAGGCAGTTCCAGGCACAGGAATATCAAATCCAGCTCTGGTCATCAAGGGAGGATTGAACTCCAGAATTCTCCTGCATGCAGTACGGACTTCTGCATGTCTCCCATGGAATGTGTCAGATCCAGTTTTCCTCAGGAAGGTTTAAGAGTCTATTTCCTCAAGTTATTTCATGGCTTCTTCTCTAGTGCATTTCTCCTCAACTGGGACTGCAGAGAATTGCTGTCTCTTTAGCTTGGAGTGTCTCTACTCAGTCTCTCAGGATGGCATGTCTTGAAAACATCTCTTGTCAGCAAGAACAGTTTTAAATGTGCCATTCTGCAGGATGCAGTCGAATCGTCAAATGATACTTGGCCTAAAATGCCTCAACTTAGTATTCAATATAAATGTTGAGTCCATCACTGCCTGGATTCTGTCTACACCTACTCCTGTCAACTTGAAATCACTGTAGCCAAAGATTGCAATGCACCTTGGCATGAAATGTGAGTGCTTGTCCTCTGCTGTGCATAAATTGCACCATGGGTGCTATCTTAGGAAACATTTGCTTTCTACCCATACAAGGCATGAAGTTCATTTCCTCCAATCCCTGTAAGAATGTGAGATTCAATATTCAACAAGCTAGAGCTCTTGTTCCAGCATCCCTTCACCAGGAGTATGTATACTCCAGATAAGCACACCATGCAAACTCTTTCTCCAGCTTTCCTCCACTTGTAATATGTTCATACAACTCCACTCGATGTGGAATGTCTCTCCTCAAGTGTTCTTAATCCGGAATGTCATGTGTCTCCTCCAGATTTGAGCAAGAGGAATATGACTTCTATAGTTTTTTGGCATGTACAATACTTCTCCTCCAGTAGTCAGTATGTGAAATATATATTCTCCAATTCCAGGCATGTGGAATAGGTCTCCACCAACTTTGAGGCCAGGTCTTTTCAGCATTGGCGTGAGCAGGAAAATTATGTTCTGCAGCATGTCTTGACAGGAAGGGGGCTCCTCCAGCCTTCCTCCTGTGGAATCTGTATGCTTCATTGCCTCTCAGAAAAGAATTTGTCTATCCAGTTCACAATCTACAATGTATCTCTTCCAGCATATCTTAAGTTGGAATCAATTTATCTCAGTTGTCCTGAAGATGGAAAATGTCCAGGACAGGTCTCTACAGACTGGAGGCCATCCTTGCTCACTCTAGCAAGGAATAGATCCACTGTACTGTTGCTCAGCAAGGAATGTACCTGTTGTTACTTTCTGGAGCATGAAGTGGATGGGTCCCAATTCTCCCAAGCATAGCTATCATCGATTCCAGCTCTTTTCAGGAACTTGAATGTCCCCTTGAGGATTCCTGAACGTGGAAATATGCCCAGCTACCTACCTACAGCATGGGACACATGTGCTCCTGTTCTCCTTGGCATGGAATGCATCTATTCCAAACATCCTTGAGAAGTTCAGCATTTAGTTGGGGTAAGCATTTGTTACCATCTCCTTTCTGTATTCTCATGCAGTACTGCATCTTATCCCTCATTGCTCACAGCATTGAAATCTGCCCACTCGACCTCATTTCTCATGGTCTATGCCTCCCTCATGTCTCTGCAGGAAGGAATGACGCTACTGTGGCGCTCCACAGCATGGAATGTACACGTGCAGCTCAACTCAGAAGGTAAGTACCATTTCCAGTTTTCCTTGTGGTGGCAGCTGTCTACTCGAGGTGTGCTGAGAATGGAATCTGTGTAATGCAGCCCTCCTCAGGTAGGTAATTATTAACAAAGTTCTCCTCAGCATGTTGACATGTGTACTTATAGCATAGGACGTGTCTACTCTAATCCTCAACATATAGAGTGTCACTCTCTTGTCTCATTACACTGGAATGTTTGGACTCCAGGGATTTACAGCATGGAATGAGATTCCACCATGCATCCTATACCTTCCATCTGCCTTCACTGAACAAGTTGTTTACTCCAGCAGTCCTGAGCAAGGAATGCTCCTGCTCATTTTCTCCTCAGCATGGGATGTGTGTCCCTTACCCTTTTCCATGAGGAACATCCTTTCATTTAAGCAAGAAGTGCAACTCCTCAGGTTTTCATCCACATGAGTCCTGTCTACAGCAGCCCTCTTCTTCCTTGACACTTTCGAGTCTCCCATCTTGCAGTCTGGAATCTGTCTGCTGCAGGTTAGGTCATCTTGGAATGCATTGGCTCCATCTCTCTCCATGAAGAGAGGTTCTTGATGAAGCTGAGGCTATCCTGGCATTGTGGAGAGGAGCTCACATCAGCAAATGTTCACACTAGCATTCCCCAAGAAGTAACTTGGGAGTATAGCACTCTTTGGCATGGAGTGCATCTACCCCAGCTCTCCTCAGCATGGCATCTGTCAACAGCAGCTCCACTCAGGATGTGCTATGCCTGTTGCAGGTCTAATCAGCATGTATTCTGTCTCTCCACATATGGCAACCCATCCGCTGTGGATTTCTACAGCAGGGAATGTGTCTTCTCCAATTCCCCTATCCATGGAATGTGTCTCCTCCAGCTGTTTTCCATGTGTAATGTATGGTTTTCAAAACTTGTCGGCTTGGATTTCTTCTCCTGTAGATCTGTTTAGTATGAAATCTTTCAATGAGCTTCATTAAACAAGCTGGACATCTACAGTCAAGGATGTGGAATTGTCCACCTTTTCTTCATCACATTATGGAATATATAGAGAGACTCTCTGGCCTTATCAACCTTCCTTCCTGTTTCTGTCATCCCAGAAGTCTTTGATTCCAGCTCTCTTAGGTGAATTCCAAGGTGTGATGCACCTCACCTAGTTATCCTTTGTATGTATTGAATTTCAGCAACTCTGCAAAGTATAGAATGCTTCGACAACACCCTGCCATGGAGTGGGTCCCCTCTGCTTGGATTATGCAAGAAGAATTTGCAGCCTCATCTTTTACTGCAAGCACTTCAGCATTGGATGTGTTTCCTCTGCTTTGCTTCAGGTTGTCTGGATCAAATATGTCTAGTCTGCCTCTCATCAGGCTGAATTAATCTATTCCTGCTCTACCTGGTTTGGATGAAATAGAGCTACTTGTCTTACTCCAGGTCTCCTGAGGAAAGTCAATGTGAATTCCAGGCCTGGAATCAATCTCATGTTGCTCACTCAACTGAGCAAGAAGTGCATCTATGCTGTGTCCTTATCATGGAATGCATCTGCATCTGCATTCCAAAAATGGGATGCAGGTGTTCTAGTTCTGCTCAACTTTGAAACCATCTACTCTAGCTCTTTTCAAGAAGGAAAATGGGCACTCTAAGTTTGTGTGTCATGGAATTATCGCACTGTACTCAGCATGGAATATAGGACTGCTCCCTGAACTGCAATCCATCTATCTGAGCTCCACTTACTCAGGTATGTGTCCAATTGGGGTTTCTTTAGCATTGAATTCTTTATACTTCTTTCTCATTCATTATTTACAAATGCATCTTTCCATCTCTTCATGTGTAGCAGGGGATGAGTCAGCAGCAGTTGCCTTCATCAAGGAATACACCTATTCAAGTTCTCCTCAGCATGCATCTTTCTACTCAGAATCTCAGCATGGTACGTGTTGAAAGGGACTGTCATCAGCAAGGTAAGTGCCCAGGTAAGCATTTTTTAGCATGCAGTCTTAGTAGCATAGTGCTCCCTGTCACAAACTATTTCTACTGCTGTTCTCCTCAGCATGAGATCTCTTTTCCTCCATTCTACTCAGAGTGACTGAGCGGTTTTCTGCTCCCTTAAGTGACCTATCGGCCATTGAGGAACTTAGAGCCTGACTCCACCTTGTAGAATATGAGCTGCTGACACACACACACACTCTGCATGGCATATGTCTGCAGCTTTCATCCTCAGAGAGGTAAATGTGTGTTTTAGCACCATTCTTCATTTGGACTTGGCTTGGAATGCATTTGCCTCCAGCCATATTTCCCCAGGAAGGGTTTTATCACATCCAGCTGTCTTCACCAAGGAATACACGTTCTCTACGTGTGCCAGCTGGGATCCCTGTGCTCAGCATGTCAGGCTGGCAAGTGATATAGGAAGTTCTCCTTGGCAAGCAAGGTATGCATCAACTCCAGCTTTTGGCAACATGGAGCCTTGCTATTTCCTGCTCCTTGTCATGGAATACCTGTGCTGTAGCTCTGAGCAAGTACAGTACAGGGGCTAAGCCCAGTACAGAAAGGAGTGTGTCTTCTCCAAATCTTTTCCTCATGGAATCCATCACCCATTCACTGAAGGCCTTGCCAGCCTGGCTTGACCTTATGAATACAGTTATCAGCATGAAATGAATGCACTGGTGCAACTAAATATGGAAGGTCTTATTTCTAGCACAAAACATGGAATGAAAGTCTTCTCATTTTTTGTTAGTGGAATGAGAGTGGACCAGCTCTTCTTCTCTCGGAATGTATATCCATGTATTCTTTAACCTAGAATGTTTTTCCTCCAGTTTTTCTGAGCATCAAATGCATTTCCATGGCTATCTTCAGCACAGAATGCATGTAATCCAGATGTCTACACCAGCGAATACATTGATTCAGATGTTTTTTCTGAAAAAAATTGCCTTCACGGGGCTGAGAAGGTGGCTCAGTGGTAGAATGCTTGCCTTGCATGCCTGAGGCCCTGGGTTTGATTCCTCAGCACCACATAAGCAAACAGAACAAAGCTGGAAGTGGCACTGTGGCACAAATGGTAGAGCACTAGCCTTGAGTTGAAGAGCTGAGGGACAGTGCCCAGGCCCATACTTCAGGTCCCATGACCGGACCCCCAAAAAAAAAATTGCCTTCACTACATCCAGTGGTTTCCCTGAGGCAGTTCCTGGCACAGGAGTATCAAATCCAGCTCTGGTCATCAAGGGAGGACTGAACTCCAGAATTCTCCTGCATGCAGTAGGGACTTCTGCATGTCTCCCATGGAATGGATCAGATCCAGTTTTCCACAGGAAGGTTTAAGAATCTATTTCCTCAAGTTATTTCATGGCTTCTTCTCTAGTTCATTTCTCCTCACCAGGGACTGCATGGAATTGCTGTCTCTTTGGCTTGGAGTGTCTCTACTCAGTCTGTCAGGATGGCATGTCTTGAAAGCATCTCTTGTCAACAAGAACTGTTTTAAATGTGCTATTCTGCAGGATACAGTCGGATCATCAGATGATACTTGGCCTAAAATGCCTCAACTTAGTATACAATATAAATGTTGAGGCCATCCCTGCCTGGATTTAGTCTACACCTATTCCTGTAATCTTGGAATCACTGTAGCCAAAGATTGCAATGCTCCTTGGAATGAAATGTGAGTACTCGTCCTATGCTGTGCATAAAGTGCACCATGGGTGCTAACTTAGGAAAGATTTGCTTTCTACCCATACAAGGCATGAAGTTCATCTCCTCCAATCCCTGTAAGAATGGAGTGCGATTCAATATTCAGCAACCTAGAACTCTTGTTCCAGCATCCCTCCACCAGGAGCATGTATACACCAGATAAGCACACTATGCAAACTGTTTCTCCAGCTTTCCTCCACTTGTAATATGTTCATACAACTCCACTCAATGTGGAATGTCTCTCCTCAAGTGTTCTCAATCCAGAATGTCATGGGTCTCCTCCAGTTTTGAGCAAGAGAAATATGACTTCTCTAGTTTGGGGGCATGTGTAATACTTATCCTTCAGTATTCAGTATGTGGAATATATATTCTCCAATTCCAGGCATGTGGAATAGGTCTCCGCCAACTTTGGGGCTAGGCCTCTTCAGCATTGTCGTGAGCAGGAAAGTTATGTTCTGCAGCCTGTCTCGGCAGGAATGGGGCTCCTCCAGCCTTCCTCCTGTGGAATCTGTATACTTCAGTGACTGTGTACAATGTGTCTATCCAGTTCACAGTCTACAATCTACCACTTCCAGCATATCTCAAGTTGCAATCCATTTATCTCAGTAGTCCTGAGGATGGAAAATGTCGAGGCCAGGTCTCTACAGACTGGAGGCCATCTCCTTTAGGTCACTCTAGCAAGGAATAGAACCACCCTACTGTTGCTCCATAAGGAATGTACCTGTTGTTACTTTCTGGAGCATGACTTGGATGCGTCTCGAGTCTCCCAAGCATTGCTATCATCGATTCCAGCTCTTTTCAGGAATTTGAATGTTCCCTTGTGGATTCCTGAACATGGAAATATGCCCAGCTACCTACCTACAGCATGGGACACATGTGCTCCTGTTCTCCTTGGCCTGGAATGCATCTATTCCAAACAACCTTGAGAAGTTCAGCATTTAGTTGGGGTAAGCATTTGTTATCATCTCCTTTCTGTATCCTCATGCAGTACTGCATCTTATCCCTCATTGCTCACAGCAATGAAATCTGCCCACTCGACCTCATTTTTCATGGTCTATGTATACGCTTATGTCTCTGCAGGAAGGAATGAAGCTTCTGTGGCTCTCCAGAGCATGGAATGTAGCACGTGCAGCTCGACTCAGAAGGTAAGTGTCATTTCCAGCTTTGCTTTTGGTGGCAGCTGTGAACTCCAGGTGTGCTGAGAATGGAATCTGTGTAATGCAGCCCTCCTCAGGTAGGTAATTATTAACAAAGTTCTCTTCAGCATGTTGACATGTGTACTTATAGCATAGGACATGTCTACTCTAATCCTCAACATATAGACTGTCACTCTCTTGTCTCATTACACTGGAATGTGTGGACTCCAGGGATTTACAGCATGGCATGAGATTCCACCATGCCTCCTGAACTTGGAATGTGTCCCTTCCATCTGCCTTCACTGAACAAGTTGTTACTCCAGCTGTCTTGAGCAAGGAATGCTCCTGCTCATTTTCTCCTCAGCATGGGATGTGTGTCCCTTACCCTTTTCTATGAGGAACATCCTTTCATTTAAGCAAGAAGTGCAACTGCTCAGGTTTTCATCCACATGAGTCCTGTCTACAGCAGCCCTCTTCTTCCCTGACACTTTCGGGTCTCCCATCTTGCAGTCTGGAATCTGTCTGCTGCAGGTTAGGTCATCTTGGAATGCATCGGCTCCATCTCTCTCCATGAAGAGAGGCTCTTGATGAAGCTGAGGCCATCCTGGCATTGTGGAGAGGAGCTCACATCAGCAAAGTGTTCACACTAGCATTCCCCAGGAAGTAACTGGGGAGTAAAGCACTCTTTGGCATGGAGTGCATCTACCCCAGCTTTCCTCAGCATGGCATCTGTCAACAGCAGTTCGACTCAGGATGTGCTATGCCTGTTGCAGGTCTAATCAGCATGTATTCTGTCTCTCCACATCAGCAACCCATCCGCTGTGGATTTTTACAGCAGGGAATGTGTCTTCTCCAATTTCCCTATCCATGGGATGTGTCTCCTCCATCTCTCTTCCATATGTAATGTATGGCTTTCAAGCTTTGTCGGCATGGATTGCTTTTCTATAGGTGTGTTTATTATGAAATCTATCGATGAGCTCCATTAAACAAGCTGGACGTCTATGGTCAAGGATGTGGAATCGTCCATCTTCTGTTCATCACAGTATGGAATATAGAGAGAGAGACTCTGGCCTTATCAACCTTTCCTCCAGTTTCTCTCATCCCCGAAGTCTTTGATTCCAGCTCTCTTAGGTGTATTCCAAGGCATGTGATGTACCTCACCTTGTTCTCCTTTAAATGTATTGAGATGCAGCACCTCTGCAAGGAATAGAATGCTTTGGCAACACCCTGCCACGAGTGGGTCCCCTCTAGTTGGATTATGCATGAAGAAATTTACATGTTCAGGCATAAAAGCATAGATTATTTTTGCTGCAGCTTTCCTGAAGCCTCATCTTTTACTGCAAGCACTTCAGCATGGGATGTGTTTCCTCTGCTTTGCTTCAGCTCGTCTGGATTGAATTTGTCTAGTCTGCCTCACATCAGGCTGAATTAATCTATTCCTGCTCTACTTTGTTTGGATGAAATAGAGCTACTTGTCTTACTCCAGGTCTCCTGAGGAAAGTTAATGTGAATTCCAGGCCTGGAATCAATCTCATGTTGCTCACTCAACTGAGCAAGAAGTGCATCTATGTGAAGTGTCCTTATCATGGAATATATCTACATCTGCTTTCCGGGGAAAGGGCGCAGGTGTTCTAGTTCTGCTCAACTTTGAAACCATCCACTCCAGCTCTTTTCAGGAAGGAAAATGTGCACTCTAAGTTTGTCTGTCATGGAATTATCTCGCTCTATACGCAGTATGGAATATAGGACTTCTCTCTGCACTGCAATCCATCTATCTGAGCTCCACTTACTCAGGTATGTGTCCAATTGGGGTTTCTTTAGCATGGTATCCTTTATACTTCTTTCTCATTCATTATTCACAAATGCATCTTTCCATCTCTTCATGTGTAGCAGGGGATGAGTCAGCAGCAGTTGCCTTCATCAAGGAATACACCTATTCAAGTTCTCCTCAGCATGCGTCTTTCTACTCAGAATCTCAGCATGGTACGTGTTGAAAGGGAGTGTCATCGCAAGGTAAGTGCTCAGGTAAGCCTTCTTTAGCATGCAGTCTTAGTAGCATAGTGCTCCCTGTCACAAACTATTTCTACTGCTGTTCTCCTCAGCATGAGATCTGTTTCCCTCCATTCTACTCTGAGTGACTGAGCGGTCTTCTGCTCACTGGAGTGACTTCTAGGCCTTTCAGGAAGCTAGAGCCTGACTCCACCTTGTAGAATATGAGCTGCTCACACACACACACACACACACACACACACACACACACACACACACATACACACACACACACACACACACACGCACACACACACACACACACACACACACACACACACTCTGCATGGCATATGTCTGCAGCTTTCATCCTCAGAGAGGGAAAAGTGTGTTTTAGCACCATTCTTCGTTTGGGCTTGGCTCGGAATGCATTTGCCTCCAGCCATATTTCCCCAGGACGATTTTTATCACATCCAGCTGTCTTCACCAAGGAATACACATTCTCTACGTGTGCAGGCTAGGATCCCTGTGCTCAGCATGCCAGGCTGGCAAGTGCTATAGGAAGTTCTCCTTGGCAAGCAAGGTATGCATCAACTCCAGGTTTTGGCAGCATGGAGCCTTGCTACTTCCTGCTCGTTGTCATGGAATACCTGTGCTGTAGCTCTGAGCAAGTCTAGTACAGGCACTAAGCCCAGTACAGAAAGGTGTGTGTTTTCTCGAACTCTTTTCCTCATGGAATCCATCACCCATTCACTAAAGGCCTTGTCAGCCTGGGTTTACTTAATGAATCCAGTTGTCAGCATGAAATGAATGCACAGGTGCTAACTGAATATGGAAAATCTCATTTCCAGCTGCACAAAACATGGAATGTAAGTCCTCTCATTTGTTGTTAGTGGAGTGAAAATGGACCAGCTCTCCTTCTCTGGGAATGTGTATCAATATATTCTCTACCCTAGAATGTTTCTCCTCCAGTTCTTCTGAGCATCAAATGCATTTCAATGGCTATCTTCAGCACAGAATGCATGTAATCCAGATGTCTACACCAGCGAATACATTGATTCAGATGTTTTTTCTGAAAAAAATTGCCTTCACGGGGCTGGGAAGGTGGCTCAGTGGTAGAGTGCTTGCCTTGGATGCCTGAGTCCCTGGGTTTGCTTCCTCAGCACCACATAAGCAAACAGAACAAAGCTGGAAGTGGCACTGTGGCACAAATGGTAGAGCGCTAGCCTTGAGCTGAAGAGCTGAGGGACAGCGCCCAGGCCCAGAGTTCAGGCCCCACGACCGGACCCAAAAAAAAAAAATTGCCTTCACTACATCCAGTGGTTTCCCTGAGTCAGTTCCAGGCACAGGAATATCAAATCCAGCTCTGGTCATCAAGGGAGGTTTGAACTCCAGAATTCTCCTGCATGCAGTAGGGACTTCTGCATGTCTCCCATGGAATGTGTCAGATCCAGTTCTCCTCAGGAAGGTTTAAGAGTCTATTTCCTCAAGTTATTTCATGGCTTCTTCTCTAGTTCATTTCTCCTCACCAGGGACTGCATGGAATTGCCATCTCTTTGGCTTGGAGGGTCTCTACTCAGTCTCTCAGGATGGCATGTCTTGAAAGCATCTCTTGTCAGCAAGAACGGTTTTAAATGTGGCATTCTGCAGGATGCAGTCAGATCGTCAGATGATACTTGGCCTAGAATGCTTCAACTTAGTATAGAATATAAATGTTGAGGCCATCCCTGCCTGGATTCTGTCTACACCTACTCTTGTCATCTTGGAATCACTGTAGCCAAAGTGTGCAGTGCTCCTCGGCATGAAATGTGAGTACTCGTCCTCTACTTTGTAAGAATTGCATCATGGGTGCTATCTTAGAAAACATTTGCTTTCTACCCATACAAGGCATGAAGTTCATCTCCTCCAATCCCTGTAAAAATGGAGTGAGATTCAATGTTCAGCAACCTAGAACTCTTGTTCCAGCATCCCTCTGCCAGGAGCATATATACTCCAGATAAGCACACCTTGCTACCTGTTTCTCCAGCTTTCCTCGCCTTGGAATATGTTCATACAACTCCACTCGATGTGGAATGTCTCTCCTCAAGTGTTCTCAATCCAGAATGTCGTGGGTCTCCTCCAGTTTTGAGCAAGAGAAATATGACTTCTCTAGTTTTTTGGCATGGGAAACATTTCTACTGCAGTGATCAGTATGTGCAATCTATATTCTCTAATTCCAGGCATGAGGAATAGGTCTTCGCCAGCTTTGGGGCCAGGCCTCTTCAGCATTGTGGTGAGCAGGAAAGTTATGTTCTACAGCTTGTCTGGGCAGGAATGGGGCTCCCCCAGCCTTCCTCCTGTGGAATCTGTATGCTTCAGTGCCTGTATAGAATGTGTCTATCCAGTTCACAGTCTACAATCTACCACTTCCAGCATATCTTAAGTTGGAATCCATTTGTCTCAGTTGTCCTGAAGATGGAAAATGTCAAGGGCTGGTCTCTACAGACTGGAGACCACCTCCTTTAGCTCACTCTAGCAAGGAATAGATCCACTCTACTGTTGCTCAGCAAGGAATGTACCTGTCGTTACTTTCTGGAGCATGACTTGGATGCATCCCAAGTCTCCCAAGCATTGCTTTCATCGATTCCAGCTCTTTCCAGGAAGTTGAATGTTCCCTTGAGGATTCCTTAACATGGAAATATGCCCAATATCTACCTACAGCATGGGACACGTGTGCTCCTGTTCTCCTTGGCATGGAATTCATCTATTCCAAACATCCTTGAGAAGTTCAGCATTTAGTTGGGGTAAGCATTTGTTATGGTCTCCTTTCTATATCCTCATGCAGTACTACCTATTATCCCTCATTGCTCACAGCAATGAAATCTGCGCTCTCGACCTCATTTCTCATGGTCTATGTCTCCCTCATGTCTCTGCAGGAAGGAATGACGCTACTGTGGCTCTCCATAGCATGGAATGTACACGTGCAGCTCAACTCAGAAGGTAAGTATCATTTCCTGCTCTCCTTGTGTTGGCAGCTGTCTACTCGAGGTGTGCTGAGAATGGAATCTGTGTAATGCAGCCCTCCTCAGGTAGGTAATTATTAACAAAGTTCTCCTCAGCATGTTGACATGTGTACTCATAGCATAGGACATGTCTACCCATATCCTCAACATATAGACTGTCACTCTCTTTTCTCGTTACATTGGAATGTGTGTACTGGAAGAATTTACATCATGGCATGAGATTCCACCATGCCTCCTGAGCATGGAATGTGTAGCTTCCATCTCCCTTCACTGAACAAGTTGTTTACTCCAGCTGTTTTGAGCTAGGAAGGCTCCTGCTCCATCTCTCCTCATCATGCATAATTTGTCCACTGAGTGTACCTCCTCAGTTTCTCCTCAGTATGGAGCTTGGTAAATCAACTCTCCTTTTCTTGGACAATTATTCTTACATCAGTCTAAAGCTTGAAATCTGTCTGCTGCATGTTCTTTCATCTTGGAATCCATCACTTCTAGTTCTCTTCATCAAGAGAGTTTCTTGATGGCGCTGAGGCTCTCAGCTTGACATGTGCTGAAAGCAGCTCTTTTCAGTAAGGTAAGTGTCAACTCTGGCATTCTCTGCATGGAATCTGAAGTGTATAACTCTCCTTGGCATTAAGTACATTTACTTCAGTTCTCTTCTGCATAGGAGAGATCTGTGGACTCCATTTCTACTCAGAATGAGAATGCCTCTTGCACGGAATGTGTATTACCACAAGAAGTGGTATGAAATATGCCTGCAGCTTCACTTTTCAGTATGAATGTATCCAGAGAGCTCACTCGGTTATTATTTCCAGTATATAAAGGAAAGAAGACATCTTTTTCAGTCTTTTGCAGTCTACTTCAGAATGGAGTGGGACTCTATCAGCTTTTGTCAACATGGAGTATTCTAACTCTCGACATCAGGGAATGTGCCTACTGCTGCTTTCCTCAGCAGAGAAAGTGTTTCCTCACCGTGGAAGGTGTCTCCTCCACATGAGATGCATTTCTTCCAATTCATTTCATTATGGAATGCCTTTCCTGTAGCTCTGTTTAGCATGAGCTCTATTCCAGTTCTGCTAAACACGGTAGATGTCTATTCCAACACTATGAAGAATTGACCATCTTCTGCTCTTCTCAGTATGGAATGTATCTGCTCTGGCCTCTATTTCTGCTTCTGACACCATGGAAGTCTTTGATTCCAGCGTTTCTAAGTGTATTGTTAGGTATTTCATATACCTCTCCAGTTTGTCCTTGGAGTACAGTGCATGTCAGCTGCTCTCTAATGAAATGGAATCATCACTCTCTCTACTTAGCAGGAATATAGCACTGCTCCCTTCATCCTGGAATCTATCTGAACTCTGCTAACGAAGGTAAATGTCAACTTGGATCTTTTTAGCATGGACTGCCCTCCTTTCTGTTTTCCTTATTTCCCGATGCATATTTTCCATTTTTCCTCAGAATGGAATCAATGCCTTGCAATTCATTGTGTGTACAATTGGTTTTCACAAATGCTTTCAATATGCGATATGTTGACACCATCTCTACTCAGAATGAAATATGTCAATACAGTTCTCCTTCTAATGACATCCATTTATTCCAGCTCATTTTAGCAAGGTAAATGTCCTACAGTAATGTGTTTAATATATGTGAAATCTGTTTACAATTTGTCTTTTTGTTTTGTGAGTCGTGGGTCTTGAACTTTGGGCCTGGGCGCTGTCTCTCAGCTCTTCAGCTCAAGGCTAGTGCTCTACCACTTGAGCCACAGCACCACTTCCAGATTTTTCTGTTTATGTGGTGCTGAGGAATTGAACCCAGGGTCTTATGCATGTGAGGCAAGCGCTCTACCACTGAGCCGCCTTCCCAGCCCACAACATGTCTTTTTGTTATGAAATGCATCTCTTTGGGTGGGTGTTTGGAATGTGTCAGATTCTGTTCTTTTTTCTCTTCATCAAGGAATACACCTATTCCAACTCTCCTCGGGATGAATCCTTCTACCCAGGGTCTCAGATTGGCATGTGTTTAGAACAGCTCCCATAAGCAAGGTAAGTGACGATGCCAGTATTGTGTAGCATGCAGTGTCGCTAGTATAGTGCTCATTGCCCTGAATTACTTCTACTTCAGGTCTCCTTGGCATGAGATCTGTCTACCTCTCTTCTACTCTGCTCGATTGAGCAGTTTTCTGCTCACTCAATGACCTCTACTGCCTTTAGACTCCAGGATCTTGCACTCCTCTTTGTAGAATGTGACCTACTCAGGTACTGTCAGCATGGGATATGTCTGTAGATGTCATCCTCATAGAGGTAAGTATCTGCTTTAGCATCCTTCAGCATGGCATGCTTCTTTCACATTTCAACTTGGCTTGGATTACATTTGCTCCAGCCCAATTTCTCACAAAGAATTGTATAAAGTCCAAATGTCTTCATCAAGGAATGTTCCAACTGTTTGTACACCTGCCTGGGATCCCTGTCCTCAGCATATCAGCCTGGGATGTGTTAAAGGTGATTTTCCTTGGGAATGTATGTGTCACCTCAACTTTTTGTCAGCATGGAGTCTAACCAATTCAGTGTTCCTTGTCATGAAATACGTCTACTTCAGCTCTGATCAGGAATAACACAATGAAATATGTCTCCTCCAACTCTTGTCATAATGGAATCCATCACCCATTTACTGAAATTCTTGTCATCCTGTGATGTACCTAACAGTTCCTATTATTAGCATGAAATGAATGCACAGGTGCCCACTCACAAAGGAGATTAATAGTTCCAGCTGTACAAAACATGGAATGCATGTCCTGCTCATTTTTGATAATGTACTGGGAATTGACTAAGCTCTCCTCAGTGAATGTGTGTAAATGCACTCTCCATGTAGAATGTTTCTCCTCCAGTTCTCTCAGACTTTACTGTATTTCTGTGAATATCTTCAGCACACACAGAGTGTATATAATACAGCTGTCTTCACCAGGGAATATATCTTTTCAGCCAGATAATTTTCAAGTGTGGTATTGTTGAATATTCAGGTGGCTACCACCATGCTACTTGGCCTGGAATATGTTGACTATCGCTCTCCTGAGCATGGAATGCCACTTCTCTAACCCATCTCAGCATGGAATCTATTTCTAACATTGTCTTCTTGTAATCCCTGTTCCCAATGTCGGCAATGCTCCTTGGCATGCAATGTGATTTGTTCAGCTATACTCTGCATGAATGGGAGCCACAGGTGCTGTTTTAGGGAAAGTTTGTTTTCCAGCTGTACAATGCCTGCATGCATCTTCTCCAAAACACTTGAGAATTGCGCGAGATTCACCCAGCTCTCCCCATTTAGGAAATTGTATAATTGAGTTCTTCTCAGCAAAGAACTGCTCTGGTTCTAGCACTCATCAGCCTGAAGTATATGTACTCTAGATCAGCACACCATGCAATGTGTTTCTCCAACTTTCCTCCACATGGAATGTGTTCCTCCAACTTTCCTCAATGTAGAGTGCTTCTCCTCATATTTTCTCAGCCTGGAATATGTCCCCTCCAGTTTGGAGCATGGCGAATACATCTCCTCCAGGTCTCCTCAGCAAGGAATGTGTATCTTCCATTGTCATGAGCATGAAATGTGCACACTGCAGGTCAGCCCAACATGGATTCTATCTGTGCCAGCCCCTCTCAGCATGGAATGGATCTACTCTAGTTCATAGCCTAAACTGTACCTCTTCCAGCACTCCTCAATGCATTTAGTCCAGTTCCCCCAAGGAAGGAAAATGTGAACGCAAGGTCTGTACTGACTCACGCCTGTGTACTTTTGCTTACTCCCGCAAGGAATAGATCCACTCTGATTTTTCTTAGCATGGGATATGTCTGTCACTGCTCCCTAGAGCATGAAGTGGTTGTATTCCAAGTTTCCCAGCATGCATTCTGGCTCTCTGAATGCAAGGGGAATGCTCCATGAGGATTCTTTATCATGGAAACATCTTCTCCCACTCTCCTCTGTATGGGATACATGTGCTCCTGCTCTCCCCTGGGCACGGAATGCATCTATTCCAACTCTCCTCAGAAAGGTAAGCATTTATTTGGGCCAATAATTTCTTAGTATGTAACCGTCTCTTTCCTGTATCTTCAGGAAGGATGAAATCTTCCCTCTTTGCTCAGAGCATGAAATTGATCTCATCAGCCTGTCCACTGAATGCCAGTACTCCAGTTCATTCCTCATGGTCTATGTGCACACCTTGCCTCTGAGGGATGGAATGAAGCTATTGTCACTCCTGGCAACATGGAAAGCATGAAGTGCAGCCCTTCTCAGAAGGTAAGTATCATCACCAGTTGTCCTCTTTGTGGAAACTGCCTACGCTAGCTGTGCTGAGAATTGAATGTGTCTAATACAGTCCTCTTCGGGTAGGGAATTTCTAACTCAATTCTCCTCAGCATGGAATCCACTTCCAACATATGTCCTTATACTATAGAACATGTCTGCCCTTATACCCTTCAACATAGAATCTGTCTGTCTCTGTTTTCTTTCTGATGTAATGTGCCCACTCCAGTGATTTTTCAACATGGCATGAGATCCCTTCATGTTTCCTCTACTTGTAGAATGCATATCATCCAGCTCCCTTCACTGAGCAAAGTGTCCACTCCAGCTATTTTGAGCAAGGAATGCTCCTACTCCAACTCTCCTCAGCATGGAATATGTATCCTCTTACTCTTTTCCACGAGGAGCACATTACTCCATCTTTTCTCAGCCTGGAGTGCATCTCCTCAGGCTCTCAGCATAGAATGTGTCTAAAGCAGCTCTCCTCTTCATGGTCAGTGTCTAGACCACCATTCTGCATATTGGAAACGCTCTGCTGCGTGTCTGCTAAGCTTGGACTGCATCACCTCCAGATCTTTTCATCAAGAGGTTCTTGATGAAGCCGAGGCTCTCAGCATAGCATGAACTGAATCTGTTCTTGTCAGAAAGTGAGGTATCTACTTGGACAATGTGGAGTCAACAATCTGCTCTTCTCAGTATGGCCTTGCCAACCTCTGTTCCTGTTTCTTCACCATGGAGCTCTTTGATTCCAGCTCTCCTAGGTATATTCCTAGGGGTCCTAGTTCTCCTAGGATACATTAGTCTCAGCAGCTCTACAATGCATAGAATTCTTCAACAGCCCCCCCCCCACTTCATGTGGCAGATCTTAAATTGTGTTATGCAGTGAGTAGATGCATTTGAAGGCACAAAAAAACATGAAATGCTTCTGTTGCAGCTTTCCTGAAGACCTGATCTTTGACTGCAGGGCCCTTCAACATGGGATGTGTCTCCTTTAGCTTGCCTCTATGTACATTGTATCTCCTTTTATACCTCACTGGATAGAATAGGCCTAGTCTGCTTCTTGTCAGGCTGAAATGCATCTCTTCTAGCTCTCCTTGGGATGGATGAAATGGAGCTCCAGGTCTTATTCCAGGTCTCCTGAGGAAAGTCAACATCAACTCCATACGTGTACAACTTGGAATCAATCTCCTATTGCTCACACACCTCAGCATGAAATACTAATACTCTAAGTATTCTTATCATGGAATGCATCTAGTCCTGATCTCCAGGGAATGGAATGCATATGTTCCAGTTCTGGCCAGCATTCAAACCATCTACTTCCGCTCTTTTCAGGAAGAAGGTAAATGTTCACTCCAGGTTTCTCTAACACAGAATCATTCCCCACTCTGCTTTCTTTGTCCTGGAATCCATCTATCTCAGCTCTGCATACCAAAGTCAGTGTCAACTCAGGGTCTCTTTAGCATGGATTCATGACCTTCCTCTTATTTCCAAATACATCTCTTACATTTCTTCTCAGGGTGGAATCAATGTCTTGAATCTCTCTTCATGTTAGAATTGGTCTCCGCAAATTATTTCTGTATGGGATGTGTCAGCACCATCTCTACTTTGCAGGAAATATGTCAACTTCAGTTCTCAGCATGGCCTCCATTTATTCCAGCTCTCTTAAGCAGGGTAAATGTCCACTCTAGTCATCTGTAGCATGAAATCTTTTTTACTCCTTGCCTTTTTGTTATGAAAAACTTCTCTTTTACCAGACATCAGCAAGGAATGCATCAGCTCCGGCTCTCTTCAACAAGGAATGTACCTTTTCCAGCTCTCCTCAGCGTGGATCCTCCTAGACATGGTCTCAGCATGGCATGTGTTTAGAGCAGCTCTCATCAGCAAGGTAAGTTTTAACACTAACATTCTTTAGCATGTAGTCTGGCTAATACAATGCTTATTGGCCTGGACTACTATTGTAGCTCTCCCCACCTACACCAAGACAGCTGCAGTGTGGAGAGGTGGTCTATGGGATTATCGTTGCCTCTCTGACCCACCCTTGACTGCAACTCCATTATGGAGCACTGGCTTCTGTGTGAATAGATGGGTGAGTCAGACTTGGTCGTATCTAGTACTTTTCCTCCAATCACAGGTATCAGCAAAGAGATACACAGACCATCCATCCTTGACTTTCCCAAGCAGTGGCCTGGGGTTGTCCCTGGTCTCCTGGATGGAATGTCATTGTTGGCCTCACTATTTGAGCATGATCCTCCTATCCTGCTGGCAGCCTCCATGGAGCTCTTTTTTTTTTTTTTGCAGAACAGATGGCAACCAACTTTTCTGATGTCCAAGTACTGTGTGCCCTGATACCACCTCACGTGGAGAGACCCAGTGGGAGACCCTTCATACTCCAATGACTGATGCACTTCCTCCCCTCACGTCCTTCTAGATGAAACTCCACATCCTGCACGTACGTCTTGAGCTACGTCTTCCTCAAGACAAGCACAACTTCTGGCATTTAAAGTTGGTCTCCCAGGAAGCTCAGAGCATCACCACCGTGAACATGGGTCCTCCGTTTCCACAATGGCTTTCATCCCTCACCCCAGCCATCTTGTGGCGTTAACTATCATTCAGTTAAATCAGCTGTACAATAAGCAGGGACTGACTCACTCTAGTTCTTCCTATCCATGCATCCCGTTTGATTTCTGTTTCTTATCTGTATTTTACCTTAATTGTTTTCTTTCCATCGATTTTTAATTAACATTAAAAATGTTATTGCAAACAAAGGAGGAGGCAACAATGCTTGATAAGAAATGTACTCATTACCTTGCCCATGTAATTGTAACCCCTCTGTACGGTATTTTCACAATTTAAAAAATAGTAAATGTTATTGCATAAGTAGTAGTATAACAACCATAAAGAAACTGTGTTTCAAAAATGTTTCTGCCTTTTCTATTTAACGTTAGTGCCTTAGTTGTTACCTTTGTGTGTGTGTGTGTGTGTGTGTGTGTGTGTGTGTGTGTGTGTGTGTGTGTACTGAGGCATCAATTCAGGGTATCATGTTTTCAGTCAGCTTTTTCACTCAAGGCTGGAGCCCTGCCTTTTGAACCTCCCTTTCTGACTCTTTGCTGGTTAATTGGAGATAATTGTGAGGCTCTGAGTTCAAGTGTTAATGCCAGCACAGATTTGTCTGCATGGGCTGGCTTCAAATGTTTATCTTCAGATCTCAGCCTCCTGAGTAGCTGAGATTATAGATGTGAGCCAGTAGCACCTGGCTTGTTTTTGTTTTATTGGGGAACCTTATGTTCTTCCACATGACTTGCAAGATACCTTGTTTCCTGACCTGTGCCTCTTTGCCAGTGAATTCCTCTCCAATTTCCTGGGATTACATCTGTGCTCCAGCCACCCTGAATTACTTACCATTCCCCCTTTGCTCATTTTCTTCCTTATTCCCAGAGAAACCTTCCTTCTCATTCCTGTAGCAAAATGTCTGTTTGCTTGCCAAAACTCAATAGGAAACCACCTGGTCTATGTATCCCTCTCTCATTAGCTTTCATCTTATTCCTCGATACAAGATCTCTTACACAGTTTTGGAACTGTGGGTTCATTTATGGCCCCCAAGAATGAGCAATTCTGAGTAGAACCCTGTCATCATTCATAACATGCTTCATTCTGCAGATCTGTGGTGGCTTTGTGTTTAGTGGAAAGCACTAGTAAAATGAGCGTTCCCCTCACAGAACAGTTACAGTAACACCACAGCCTTGGGCTTTGGGAACTGGTGTTTTGTATATAGGGTCCTTTTTTTGGTAGTAATGCCTGCTGATTACAGACTGGCCACATGGTGGCACAAACGCTTCTTGTTTCACACTGGATTACTGGATACTAGGCCCTGATTAGCCCATTATAGAGAGCCTATAAGCCCTTGTTTATCCTCAAAGTCTTTTATTAATGAACATATAGATCTTACCCCACGTGTCCTTGTCTCTCAATGTTGCTCTACAAGGCACAGCTTCAACTTGAGCCTCTCTCTTTGTGGAAAATGCATAATAAGATGACCAGTGAGAAATGAGCAGTGTTTTCGCAATGTCATAATGTATTTATGTGTCTGTATGTGTGAGAAGGTATTTGTGTGTGTGTGTGTGTGTGTGATTGTGAGCACTGTGAGATTTGTATGTGTTCATGTGCTTGCATATGTTCATGCTGCATTTGTGTGATTGGTGTGCATTGTGGAGTACATGTGGAGGGTTGTCTGTGCACATGTGTACGAGTGCATGTTCATGTTAGGGATATGTATGTGAGCTTTTGTGTGCATTTGATAGGCATGTGTGTGCTTGTGTGTTAGGGGTATGTGTGCATTGTGTTGGGGGTATGTATGGATGGATGTGCATTGCTGACTGCAAGATGGGTCTTGGCATAGTTTTACAGTCCTGGCACTCAGGTCAAGGTGTGTTTGAGACTGGAGGGTGGATACTTCTTGCTGGGAAGAGCTGATCCCTGCTTCAACTGCCCTGGTGCACCTGTATGCTGACAGGTGGAAAAGCACTGAAGGTCTGTGCATTAGAGCTTGGTGTGGGAGTGAGGTGAGGTTAGAGATGCCGGTGTCCCCAGGCTGAGTGGCCCAAGAGTCATAGTCATGGTCACTCATCTGGAATGAGGCAACTGGGAACTGGCCTGTCAAGAGGTAACCACTCCACTGATGGGGTCCCCAACCCTGGGTAGAGTTGAAACCTTGTTTTTAAACTCCAGGCTCAAACTCCAGGAGCACCTGGTGGTGGTACCCCCTGGGTTCTGCTGCTGTAATTCTGCATCATGGAGAGATATAAGGATTCCAGGTCTCAGTGTGGGGCTGGGGGAAGCTGCTCTTGACCAGCACAGTTCTACAGTGACTATCTTCTGATTGGCAATCACACGAAGCAGAGTGGTGAGCAGGGGTCGGTGGGCTGCCGTGCTGAGGGGCACCTGCATGTTCCAGGTGGTTGGTACTAGGGATTCTGATAAGATCTCTTCTTTATCTCAATTCCCTACAAGTAGGTGGTTTGTGCCCCTGTACTGAAAACTTGTCAGTGCATATTTCTGTCCCTAGATGGTGCTGCTGCACCATGTCCTGAGCCAGGCAAGGTCTAATGAGTTGAGATGTTTTCTGTCTTGGAGATGGGGGAAGAGAGAAATGATTTACGTTGAGACAGTGGCCCAAACTAGCAACATTAGTTGCTAATTTTGTTGAGCATGGCTCCGGAGTTCTGATCCTGATCTATTGCTAAGGTTTCTGTGACTTTGGGCAAATTGCTTAGAGGGTTTGGGGGCTGGTTGAGTGATTTACTGTATATGAAATACTTAGAAAAGAGTCCAACACATAGTAAGTTGCTCAATAATCTAGTACTTCTTTCTGAATGACACTGCAGTGACCTGGATCAGTTGGGTGCAGGGACCGTGGCTGGGACTCTCTTTGCATCTCAGTTGACTGGCCAGAGCATGAGCTCGGTAGACTATGCTCTTCTCTATTCCCATCAGTCAGAGGAGGCAGTTATTGTGTCATGTGGCTTCAGAGAAGGACCCCAGGTGACCAGAGAGAGACTTCTGGGAGGAGGTGGTATATAGGATAGGTGGTTATCTGTGCTGTCCGTGAATGGAATGGATTTGCTCATGACTGTCTGGGCTCTGGGGTCTGCAAACAGAACATATCTGCCACACAGTGAGAAGCAAAGAGGAACCTGGTGCCAGCACTTTCTAGTGGCACCATTTCCTTTTTTAAAAAATTGTGCTGAATTATTTACCATAGCTAAGATATGGAACCAACCCATATGCCTCTCAGTAGATGAATGGATCAAGAAAATGTGATGTGTGTGTGTGTGTGTGTGTGTGTGTGTGTGTGTGTGTGTGTGTGTGTGTGTGTGTATAATGGAATTCTATGCCTCCATCAGAAAGAATGACATTGTCCCATTTGTTAGGAAGTGGAAAGACTTGGAAAAAATTATATTAAGTGAAGTAAGCCAGGCCCAAAGAAACATAGGTCCCATAGTTTCCCTTATTTGCAGTAACTAGTATATGTCTGAGACAAGCAGAAAAGCTATGTACATATGGCCAGATAAGATGATGTTAATGAAACCCAAGATAGGGACACAAGTGGTTGTTTGTTTCTTGCTATTGTTTCTAACATATTTATAATGTACCATGTGATTTTTTGTTGCTTTGTATGTTCCCAGATGTGCAGCCTGGAATCTTTCTACTGGGTGTTATGTCACCTTTGAATGCATCGGCTCCATCTCTCTCCACCAAGAGAGGCTCTTGATGAAGCTGTGGCCATCATGGCATGTATTGAGAGCATCTTGCATCAGCAAAATATGAACTGTAGCATTCTGCAACAAGTAATTGGGAAGTATAGCACTCTTTGGCACAAAGTGCATCTGCCTCAGGTCTCCTCAGCATGGCATCTGTCAACACTAGCAATAAGCATCAGATGCTTACTGCAGGTCACATCAGCATAGAATACATGTATTCTATCCCTCCACATTAGGGAACCCATCTGCTGTGGATTTCCACAGCAGGGAATGTGTTTTCTCCAATTCTCCTAACTGTGGAATGAGTCCCTTCCAGCTCTCGAACATGTAATGTATGTCTTTCAAATCTTGTCAACATAGAATGCTCTTCCTATAGGTCTTTTTAGTATGAAATCTATCTATTAGCTCCATTAAGGAAGCTATGCAGGACTGTGGAATCATCCCTCTTATGTTCATCACAGTATAGAATATATATTCTCTGGCCTTATGAAACTTTCTTCCTTTTCTGCCATCCTGATTACAGCTCTCTTATGTATATTCCAAGGCATTTGATATACCTCTTTTTGTTCTCCTTTGGATGTATAGAGTTTCAGCAACTCTAAAAGGCATAGCATTCTTTTACCACACGCTGCCTTGGAGTGGGTTTCCTCTGGTTGAGTTATGCAAAAAGAGTTTGCATTTGAGAGCATAAAAGCAGCATAGACTATTTCTGCTGCAGCTTTCGTGAAGCCTGATTTTTATTTCATGCACTTCAAAAAGGGATCTGTAATTTTTTTGTTTGCATCAGCTCCTCTAGATGGAATATGTGTAGTCTGGTCCTCATCAGGATGAATTTAACCTGTACCAGCTCTCCTTAGGGTTGATGAAATGGAGCCATTGGTCATATTCCAGGTCTCCTGCAGACATATGTAGGCCTATACTGCCTGGAATCAACCTCATATTGCTCATTCAGCTGATCAAGGAGTGCATTTATTTTGTGTCCTTATCATGGACTGCAACTACTGTTGCTTTCCAATGAATGGGATGCAGATATTCCAGTCCTGGTCAGCATTGAAACCATTTACTCCAGCTCTTTTCAGGAAGGTAAATGTGCCCTGCAGGTTTCCTTGTCATGGAATAATCTCACATTATCCTGAGCATGGTATATACTGAAGCTTTCTTTGTCCTGGAATCCATCTATCTACACTCAGCTTAGTAAGGTAAGTGTCAATGTAGGTTCTCATTAGCATTGATTCATCACGCAGTCTGCTCAGCATGGAATGTACTACTGCCCTCTTTGTCCTGGAATCCATCTACCTCAGCTCTTCATACTAAGGTACGTGTCAACTTGGGGTCTTTTTAGCATGGATTCATGTCCTCCTTGTTCCTTATTTCTAAATACATCGCTTCCTTCTCTGCTCAGAATGGAATCAATGGCTTGAATCTTGTTCCATGGTGCAACTGGACTCCATGAATTCGTTTGGTATGGATATGCGATGCACGCTCTACTCAGCACGGAATATGCCACCTCCACTTCACATCTCCATGGTCTCCTTTTATTTCAGGTGTCTTAAACAAGGTAGATGCCCACTCGAGTCATCTGGTTACTGCATGTGAACTCTGATTACTACATATCCTTCTGTGATGAAATGGATGTCTTTTGGCAGATGACAGCAAGGAATATGTCAGCTCCAGTGCTCTTCATCAAGGATGATATCTACTCCAGCTTTACTCAGCATGGATCCTTTTACCCAGGTTCTAAGCATGGCATGTGTTGAAAACAGTTGTTTTTAGTGAGGTAAGTGTCCACTCCAGAATTGTTTAGTATACAGTCGTGCTTGTCTAGGGCTTGTTGGGCTGGATTACATTCACTGCAGCTCTCCTCAGCCTGAGAGCTGTCTACTGCTGGTGTACTCAGCTTGTGATCAAGCTTCTGCTTACTTGAGTGCTCTCTTGTTCCTATCACAGGTCCTGCAAACTTTTTGTTGTTGTTTTAAATTTAAAATTTCATTTCCTTACTTTAGAGGAAACGGCTTTAGCTTGTGATTTTTTTGTTTCATTTGTGTGTTCTTACCTCATGGTATAACCCCTGTTTTCAATGTATTTGACTCTGGTGCCCTGAAGCTTGTATATACATTTTTCGAATTGGGGAGTGGAAGGGAAATAACAAAATGCTGAATTAAGGATATAGGTTGACCCATTCCAACACTGAAATGCACAAGACATCTTGTTGACAACTTACTTTACAACTTTGGGGGTAAGGTAGTTGTTGGGAAGGTGAGGAGGGAAGGAATGGTAGGGGGAAAACAAAGGAGGAGGTAACCACATTACTCATGTAACTGTAACCCCTCTGAAGAGTATTTTTACAGTAAAAATATATTAAAAATTTATTAACTGAATTGTGAACTCAGAGCCTTGAGCCCTGTTTGTTTATTTAACTTATATCATGAGCTATGGCACTTGAGCTATGTGCTCATTCTTACATATTGATGGTAAATTTGAAAATTTGATTTGTGTTGACTGTATTTAAGAGCTTAATCCTGACAGTTCAGACTTCTGTACACATGAACATGTGATCTAACTGGTAGAGTTATAGATATAGAACTGTCACAAAAAGCCTTAGCATGCTGAGTTGCTAGGCACAGAGAGATGAAACCCCAGTTTGGTTAACTCTTGTTTTTTTTTTAAATTTTTTTCTAACTTCTATTTACTTTTAAATTCTGATATTAGGATTTGATTTAAGATAAAGGCTTTGCCCCTCAGTGTTTATGCTCAAGGCTAGTGTTTGGCCATTTGAGTCACAAGTCCCTTCTGATTTTTAGTGGTTAATAGGAGAGAAGGTCTCCCAGAGTTTCTTGCTTGGGTGGCTTTGAACCATGATCCTCATACCTCAGATTCCTAATACAGTAGAAATACAATGCGTGAGTTAACCCTGGAAGTAACTCATTTGTTATCAGACATGATTTCAATGAGACAGCAAACTGCGAATCAGAAATTGAGGGTTTTCTGCAGAAGGGGCCATGAATGAAACCAATGCTGTTTTCCCCTCTGTAGACCCAGGATTGTAGACTTTTTCTTTCGGCAGGCCTTGACAGCCACAACCTTGTATGTCATGTGACTGTCTCTCCAGTCTCAGCTCAGTGCAGTTAGAGTGAAACACATTTGTTTTCTCCCAGATTTTAAGGCAAGAGATACAATCATCATCCTCTGTGTACATGAGAACCATTCCCCATTAGGTCCACTTGCCCTGCTCACTATGTACTGGAGATCCAAGTAGTGATGCTACTTGTGAAGTCCAAATAGGTACATTTGAGCTGCACATGGTCCTCCAGGAATATTCTGCCTGGATATTTTGGATATTCTGCCTAAGTAGAGAATTTTTCTCTAATTCTTCTCTCTAGGAAACCAAAGTATGGATGCTGTCTCCTCTAGTTTATTGGACTTGTAGTTTCCATCCCCCCTTCACTAAGTGAGAAGTGTTGTTTAAGCTGGAAGCATAAGATACTAGTCAAATAGGAAAGGTGAGTCCAGATTCTAGGTATCCTGAGTATGAGGATGGGGATCTTCATTGTCTCTTGGGATCAGGTCTGGCACCAATTGCAGCAGCATTGAAGGCATATAATAGATAAAGGCCTTTCTCTCCCTGTTGGTTGCATGGGTTTCCCTCTGGCCGATATGAGGAATCCATTGGGATCCTGAGTGGACTTTGAAATCCTCTTAATTGATAGTAGATAAATCACAAACTCTCTATAGGTTAGAATATTTGCCAGCTTCTCTCTCTCTGAGAGCCCCTTATTGACTTTAAGGCCCGCAGTGCCTTCACTGACATCTTCCTGTCTCTCACTAGCTTCCTTTTTAACTGTGTGAAGATACTTTATCCCAAAGGCATTTCCTGCTCTATGCCCTCCCCCAACCCCAGAGCCTCACCTGACACAGATCTGGCATAGAACAGGCGTTGATTAAGAGTCATGCATCATCATGTTGCTAAATTAAGGGTCACGTTATGAAAAATGTGGCTGCTACATGTTTCATAGTCCTGGGAAGAGCACAGCTTGTCCACATCTACACCAAGACAGCTGCAGTGTAGGGAGGGTTGTATATGGGATCACTGTTGCCTCTGTGGCCCATTCTTGACTGCATCTCCATTATGGGTCACTGGATTCTGTACAAATATATGGGTGAGTCAGACTTGGTCACATCTAGTACTTTCCCTCCAATCACATAGGGCATCTATCCCTGCCTTTCATAAGGAGTGGACTGGAGTTTCCCATGGTCTCCTGGATGGAATGTCATTGTTGGCCTCACCACATGACTATGATGCTCCTGTCATGCTGTCAGCCTCTCACTGTGGAACAGATGACAATACAGCCAGTCTGGTGTCCAGGTACTGTGTGCCCTATGAACACCCTACGTGCATTGACCCAGTGGGGGATCCCTCATCCTCCAATAATTTACCTGATACCCTTCTTATCCCTCATGTCCTTCTTCCAGATGGAACTTCACATCACACCCACCTTTGGCTATGTTTTCCACATGACAAGAACCACTTTCATCATTTTAAGTTGACTCCCCAGGAACCTTGGAACATCATCACCATCAGCATAGGTCCTCAGTTTCCACAATGGCTTCATTTCTCACCCTGGTCATTTTGTGGAGTTAAGTGTTGTTTCATTAATTTGTTGCACAAGGATCAGAGACTGGCTCGTAACTCTTCCTAGCAATGCATCTCTTTTGATTTCTATTTTATATTCACAAATAACCTGCAATTTTTATTACCTAACAGTTTCCTTTCCATCAGTCATTTAGAATAAAATGTGATTTCATGAGTTATCCTGTAAGGACTACAATAAATTTTGTATCAAAGATGTTTATGTCTTTTCTGCTTCTTCAGTTTTTTGCCTAGTTGAGAGAGACACTCTGTGTGTGTGTGTGTGTGTGTGTGTGTGTGTGTGTGTGTGTGAATTGTATGGCTTGAACTCGGGGTTCCCTTTAAGACTTGAGCTCCACCTCCCCTTTGACTTTTTTGCTGGCTAATTGGAGATAAGGTTGTGTCAGACTTGTCTGACTGACTGGCTTTCAAAATCCATCTTTATATCTTTACCTCCTGGGTATTTGAGATTATAGAGCTCAGCCATTGTCACCAAGCGTAGTTTTTTAAAAACTGTTTTAAAGATCTTTCATTCTCTTCCACATGACATACAAGACACCTTGTTCTTGAGATTTGTCAGCAGAGTCCTCCCCAATCCCCCAGAATAACTGCTGTGGTGCAGTCATCCAGAGTTCCTACCATACTCCCATCACCGTGTTCCTGCCTATGCTCCTTCTCTTCTCCATTCTTTGGGAGCTCTTCCTCTCCTCATCAATGAAAACATTGCCTGTATACCCATCAAGTGTCAATAGGATCCTACTTTTTCCAGGTACCCCCCTCTGACTTTGAAGCTCAACTGTCAACTTTTTTCCCTTTACTCTAAGTCCATTATGCAGTTTTCAAAGTATGGGTTCACTATTGTCTCCAAAGAATGAGAGGCTTGGATATGGTGCTGTGGCTCAAGTGGAAGTGTACTAGCCTTGAGCTGAAGAGCTGAGGAACCGTGCCTAGGCCCATAGTTCAAGCCATATGATCAAAAAAAAAATGAGAGGCTTCTGAGTACCTCACTGCAGTTACTGCAGCTTGATGGTGCAGAACTAAGCTGGTTTTTTTTAATGTTTTATTTGCAAGTTCCTCTCAAGGTGAGAACGGTAAGTAAGGATTCCTGTGGTTTAGGCTTTGGGACCTGATGTTTTCTGTCTAGAGTTGATTGAAAGTTAGCAGTGTGTGATGATTACAGATGAACCTCATGACTGCTGAGTTTTGTTGCAGTTTTCTTTGTTGAAAATGTAGAATGGATATTAGGCCTATGTAGTGCATCATGCTAATAGTAATAAGCCATGCTTGTTAGGAGCATACAGACCCGGTGCTCTATATCCTTGTCTTCTAGTATTTCTCCACAAGCTGAAGATGCAGGTTGGGCTTCTCTCTTTATGGAAAATGCATGAGTAGATGAGCAGTGAGAGTTGAGGATCACTTTTGTTCTAAAATAGCATGAAACGAGTGAAATGTCTTAATATGGATAGAAGAATTCCAGGCTTCCCCTTGTGGAAAGTGCTTGTTCTGCCCTAAGGTCCATTTTTTGTGAACCTGGAAGATATTTCCTCTGTGATGGGGCAAGAGGAATTTGTCCCTTGCAGCTCTCCTGAGATGCAAAGTGCCTCCTCCATCCTCCTGAGCATGGAATTTGTGTGCTACCAAGTGGCTCGCTATGGATGAATTTCTTCCAGCCTTGATCAAGGGAAAAATACCTGTTCAGTCTCCCCTGAGCAAGGAATAGATTTTTTTTGGCAGTCATCATCCTCAAAAGTTTTATTCCTGTTGTCCTCTACCTGAAGTACGTGTCTTTCAGCTCTCTTCAGGGTGGATCTATTTCTTCCAGCTCTGAAGAAGGGAAATATCAATTTTAGGCCTGGACAGTCCTGAATTCATGTTCTTTTGCTCATCCCACTGCAAGAAGTACACCTATTGTAATTTTCTTTAGCATGGAATCCTTGCATAAGTCTCTGAAGGAAATGGAGATATTTCAGTTCTCCTAAGCACCAAAGCCATCTCTTCCAGCTCTCCTCAGGAAGGTAATTGTCATTTTGGTGTCTCAGCACAAATTCATATTTTTTCTCTATCCTTGTCTTCTGTTGACATTTCTTCTTTCCTTCTTTCCTCAGAACATGGAATTGATTTCTTCAATCTCTCTTCACCATGAGATCCAACCAGTTGAGCTGCTTCACAGCAGATAGTGTTGTTGAGATCTAGTCCACCAGAAATCCATGTGCAGAACCTACTCAGCATTGCATGGGTCTTCTCTAATCTACTTTACTTAGAAGTCATATCCCTTAATTTTCTCAGATGAGCAGAAAAAGTAACAAATGTGTTTATATTACCGTAGAAGAGGCTGCTAAATGAAATGAACCCCAAGATATGGAGACAAGATTTCTTTTCTTGTTTTTGTTGTTTTAAATGTACTTTTATATGTTGTTTTAAATGACTTTTTGTTTCTTTTGTTTGTTCTTCCCTATGGTATATCCCGTTTTCACTGTACTTGAATTTGGTAGTCTGCATCTTGTATATACATTTGTCTAATGTGGCGAGGGGAAGGGGAATAACAAATCGCTGAAATAAGGACACAGGAGCAACCATGGAAACAATGATACCCACAAGATAGTATATTGGAAATAAACTTTACATCAGGGGTTGGTTGGGGAGGAGTTATCAGGTGGGGGAGGGAAGAAGAGTGGGAGAACAACAAGGGAAGTGGTAACAATGCTCGACAACTAATATACTCATTGCCTTACTCATGTAACTGTAACCCCTCTGTACAGCATCTTTACAATAAAATAAAAATTTAAAAAATGTAGGGAAAATGTCAAATACATTTTACTTGAATCCTCAAAAACACAGAGGAAAATTTAACTTGCAATTATTAGTTTACCTTATCTTATACCACAGTCTTCCTGGTTATTCTGTGTTAAATGAATAAATTTATATTAACCCAAATAAAAAAGAAGTGATATCCATAAGGACCCCTCAGTATGAAATGCACCTATCCACCCTGCTCAACCAGGAATGTGTTTACTAAGCATGTATTTATTCTCAGCAAAGCATTATCTTGGGTCATTTAATCACTTTTCTCTCTTCCTGGGATGCAGTTAATCTTTCCAATATGTCTTCAGATTGAAATCCATTTGCTCAGGTTGAGGACAGAAGAGTCTGATTCAAAGCCAAGCCATAAAGAAGAGTTTTGACATTCATCTGCGATTACCCAGAACATCTCAAAGTGGAAGTATAGCTCAAGTGGAAGAGTACTAGTCTTGAGGAAAAACCCTAACACATAGGGACCTAGCCCTGAGTTCAAGGCCTAGGACTCACAGAAAAATACAAAACAGAAACAAAACTAACAATCTTTTTCAACATACAATGGCTGTATCTGCATTTCCTCTTAAACAAAGGTTTCTCATTTAGCTTGCCTTTGCAGGAAATGTGTCCATTGTTTCTCCTCAGTAGAGATGTGACCGTTGGATTCCCTGTTGCATGAGACGTATTAGCTGCAGGACTTCTCTGCATGTTATCCATCTCTTTCAACTTTGCTAATCAAGGTAGTTTTCCTGTGAAGCATCCTTCAACCTGCAGGACAAGGACTACTCTGCCCTTCTCAGCAAGGAAGGTCTCCTGACTGTGTCCTGACTGTGGAAGGCTTTGACTCCAGCTCTAGTAGGCTTGGAATACATTTCTTCTAATGCCCTGTTTGTTTGTTTGTTTTTGTGGGTCATGGGGCTTGAACTCTAGGCCTGGGCTCTGTCCCTCAGCTCTTCAGCTCAAGGATAGTGCTCTACCTCTTGAGCCACTGAGCTGTAAGCTATATTAAAGAGGTAAGTTTCATTAGGTAGCGGATGAAGAGAACACCACTTGCTATTCAGGCAGGCAAAGAAATTTATTTACCAAACTGCTGCCCCATGCATGGTGGGGAGGCATGGCTGAAAAAGGAAGGGGGAGAAGCACCCCGGGACAGGAAGAGTTGTGGCCATGTGGGGGAAAGGTGTGGCCACACTGGATTGGGAGGTGACCTTGGGTAGGGACCCTCTTAAGGTCAGATGGGAGGCATGTGACCAGAGGTGATTCAGGAAGTAACCTAGCAGGAGGGGGAGGTGACTGCTAGCAGGTGTGCCAGTTACCTAGGTAACAGACACTCGATGAAACTTAGCCAAGAGGTGGGGAGGTGTCCCTTATGTAGAACTTACAAGAGGTACTTCTGGTTTTTTGGTGGTTTATTAGAGATAAGATTCTCATGGATTTTCCTGTCCTTTCTGGCTTTGAACCACAGTCCTCAGATCTCAGACTCCTAAGTAGCTAGGATTATAGGCATGAGCCACTGGTGCCCGGCCCCAGTGCCCATGTTAATGGACTGATTATAAGTATGGACTTGTTCTTCTCTAGCACATGTAGGCAAATATATACTTGTTTCAAGCAGTCTTGACCCTGGTACCCAGAGCAGCTCTCTGTGGACTGTGCCTCCCAGACTGCCCAAATATTGCATGCCTCAGGTTCAGGCTTTGTGAACATGGAAGATGTCTCCTCCAGTTTGAGGCAAGATGTAATGTGTCTCCTGCAGATCTCATGAGAATGGAAAGTGCCTCCTCTCTCTTTCTGAGTATGGGAGGTGGGTGCTGTCTGACTTTTCACCAAGGAATAGAGCTTTTCCAGCCTTACTCATGTGAAGAGAGCCTCTTCTGTCTGCCATGAGCAAGGAATGGGTCAATCTTTACTGTTTTCAGCCTAGAAACTGTCTAGTCCCATTGTCCTCAGCTTGAAATACATGTGTCTCAGCTCTCCTCAGGGTGAACCTATTTGTACAGATCTGAGGAAATGGATGTCAAGTCTAATCCTGTACCACATGGATTCCACACCTTCTGCTTACTTCAGTATACGGAGATCATCGGATGTAATTGTCTTTCACATATAACACATGTATACATTCTTTTCACAGAATACAAAGCCTATATGGCAATTCTCCTTAGTATTGGTCTCATTTGGTCCAGTTTTCCTCAGGAAGGTGTCATTTTAATATCTCTTAAAATTCAGTCCTATTTGGTTCCTCTGTTATTCTTTTGATGTTTGTCCTTTCTCTCTCTTGACAGCTTGGAATTGATTTTTGCAGTCTCTCTTGTTCAACATGGGATCCATCCACTGCTGCTCCTTCACAAATATATGTCTTCTCCAAATCTCCTCCAAAAGGACTCTGTGTGCAGAAACCTACTGAGTATAACTTGAGTGTCCTCTAGTCTTCTACAATGTTGAATGCAATGTCCCTTTGAACTCATCAGTTTGATACTAATCTAACCACTTTTTTCAAGTCGGGAAGTGTTTATTGAACATGGAATACACTCCCAAATGATTTGTGTTCTCCTCAAAGAGGTGAGTGTTTACATAGTGTATCTACCTCATAAATTCATAACTTTTTCCCCTTTCCAAGATAAAACTAATCTTTCCATCTCTCCTCAGGTTGGATTCCATCTACTGAGTTTGAGATCAGTAGATCCTGATTCAAAGTGAGTCTGTGCCAAAAATGTTGTGAGACATATTATCAATATCCGTACAAAAAAGTCTGGAAGTGGAGCTGTGGTTCCAGTGGTAGAGCACTAGCCTTGAGAAAATAATCTCATAGATAAAGCCCAGGCCCTGAATTCAAAATCTGAACAGGCAAAAAAGAGAAGATAAACAAAACCCAAACAACATAGTCAGACAAAAGCTAACCATCTCTTCTCTGCCTGCAATGCATGTATCTGGACTGACTCTCCTTGTCATTTATCTTGCCTCAGCAAGAAACATGTTTAATCTTTCTACTCAGGGCAGATGGGTTGTTTTGCATTTCCTTGTTGTATGAAATGCACAGCCTTAAGGTCTTCTCTGCAAGTAATGCATCCATTTCAGCTCTGAAAATCAAGGCCGGTTACCACGGAAGGATCCTACACCAGGAAGGCAAATGGCTTCTGCTCTACTCAGGAAGGATTGTATCCAAAAATTATGCTAATCTTGGAAGTCTTTGACTTCAGTGCTAGTCATGGAATCCATACTTTCCTGTTGCCCTGTGTATTAGAGTGAGTTTCAGCAGGTTAGATCTACTCCACTATGTATGGACATAGATTTCTTGGTCTCCATCTATTTTAATGTTGGCTTGTGGGTACAGAGGGTAGCTTTCCATGGAAGGTTTCTGCCAGCCTCTCTGAGTATGGAATGTCTTAAGTCCAGTCTTTATGAACCTGAAGATGTTTCCTCTGTGTTGGGGCAAGAGGAATTTGTCCCTTGCAGCTCTCCTGAGATGAAAAATGCCTCCTCCATCCTCCTGAGCATGGAATTTGTGTGCTGCCAAGTGGCTCACCATGGATGAATTTCTTCCAGCCTCGCTCAAGGGCAAAGTACCTATTCAGTCACCCCTGATCAAGGAATGGAATTTGTTTGGCTGCCATCAGCCTGTAAAGTGTCTATTCCCATTGTCTTCATGCTGATGTACATGTCTTCAAGCTCTCCTCAGGGTGGATCTATTTCTTCCAGCTCTGAGGAAGGGAAATATCAAGTATAGGCCTGGACAGTCCTGAATCTGTGTCCTTTTGCTCATGTCACTGCAAGAAGTATACCTAGTGTAATTTTCTTTAGCATGGAGTCCTTGCATAACTTCTCTGAAGGGAATGGAGATATTCTAATTCTCCTAAGCATGAAAGCCATCTAGTCCAACTCTCCTCAGGAAGGTGAGTGCCATTTTGGTGTCTCATTAGCAAAAAGTCATATTTGTTTCCTCTATTCTTCTGTTGATATTTCTTCTTTCCTTCTCTCTTCAGAACATAGAATTGATTTCTTCAATCTCTCTTCACCATGAGATCCAACCAGTTGAGCTGCTTCAGAGCATACAGTGTTCTTGAGATCCAATCCACAAGAAATCCATGTGCAGAAATCTATTCAGCATAGCATGGGTCTTCTCCTGTCTACTTTGACTTAGAAATCCTATCCCTTAATTTTCTCAACTGAGCAGAAAAAGCTCATACATTATGTTCATATGACCATATAAAAGGTTGCTAAATGAAATGAACCCCAAGATATGGAAAGAAGAATCCTTCCTCCTTGTTGTTGTTTAAAATGTACTATGATTTTTTTGTTTCCTTTGTATGTTCTTTCCCCTATGGTATAGCCCATATTGTTACTGTGCTTGATTTTTTTATTGTGATGTGCTTTATTTTGATACCCTGCATCTTGTATATACATTTGTCTAATCTGGGGAAGGGAAGGAGAATAACAAAACAAGAACACAGGTTGACCCATTTCAACAATGACAACCACAAGATAGTATATTGGAAATGACCATAACAACTTTGGGGGACAACAACAAATCTTCAAAGAAACAACTGTCCAATAAATAAGTGGGCTAAAGACTTAAAGAGAAGCTTCTCTGAAGAGGAAAGAAGGATGGCCTATAGACACATGAAGAAATGCTCAACCTCCCTAGCCATAAAAGAAATGCAATTCAAAACAACTTTGAGATACCACCTCACCCCATTTAGAATGGCTATAATCAAGAACTCTACTAACAACATATGCTGGAGGGGATGTGGACAGAAGGGAATCTTACAGCATTGTTGATGGGACTGTAAACTTGCTCAACCACTCTGGAAAGCAGTATGGAGGTTCCTCAAAAGACTTCACATAGAGCTCCCCTATGACCCAGCAAACCCACTTTTGGGCATTTACCCAAATGCTCACAAACAACACCACATTAGAGCTACCAGCACGACTATGTTTCTTGCAGCATTATTTATCATAGCTATGATATGGAACCAACCCAGATGCCCCTCAGTAGATGAATGGATCAAGAAAACGTGGTTCATACACACAATGGAATTCTATGCCTCCATCAGAAAGAATGTCATTGCCCCATTTGTTAGAAAAGGGAAAGACTTGGAAAAAATTATATTAAGTGAAGTAAGCCAGGCCCAAAGGAACATAGGTCTCATGGTTTCCCTTATTTGAAATAACTGATATATGTCTGAATCAAGTAGAAAAGGTCCAATAAGTTGATGTAAGGGAAATGAACCCTAAGATATTCAATTTTTTTCATGTGATTTTTTTCTAGCTCATAAGATTATTTCTTTGTTGCTTTGTATGTCCCTCCCCTACGGTATAACCCCTGCTTTCACTGTATTTGATGTAGGTAAAATTTGTGGAGGGGAAGGGGAAAAACAAATCGTTTAAATAGGGATAGAGGTGGAAACATTGCAACAATGAGATGTACAAGTCGGTATGTCGAAAACAAACTTTACAACTTTGATGGGGGGAGGAGGATTGGGTGTGATGGCTGGGAGAGGATGGGAAGGGTTGGGAAGGGGAAACAAAGGAGGAGGCTTCAATGCTTGATAAGAAATGTACTCATTATCTTGCCCATGTAATTGTAACCCCTCTGTACAGTATTTTCACAATAAAAATAAACTTTGGGTGAGATGGGGTGGGGAGCAGTGTGGGAGGTGGGGGAGGGGAGGGAAAGTGGGAGAACAACAAGGAAAGTGGTAATGGTGCTCAACAAGTAATGTACTCGTTGCCTTACTCAAGTCACTGTAACCCCTCTGTACAACATCTTTATTTTATAAAAAAAAATTCTATATGGGAGAAAATATCAAATTAATTTTACTTGAATCATCAAAACACAAAGAGGGAAATTCAATTTGCAATTATTTATTTACCTTAACTTACATCACAGTCCTCCTGGATTATTCTGTGTTAAATAAATTAATTAATATTGATCCAAATAAAAAGAATTCTTATCAATGTGGATTCCTCAGTATGAAATGCACCGAGCCACCTGCTCAATCAGGAATCTTTTAGTCAGCATGTAATATTCTTTCAGAGTATTTATTCTCTCCTCAGTGAACAAAGCATTAACTTGCATCTTTTCATCACTTTTTGCCTTCCTAGGAAGGAATTAATCTTTCCTATTTTTCTTCATATTGGTATCCATCTGCTCAGGTATAAGACAAGATTCTGGATTCAAAGCCAAGACATGAAGAAGAGTTTGTGAGATTTATCTGCAATTACCCAGAGAATTTCAAAGTAGAAGTGTGGCTTAAGTGGTAGATTGCTAGTCTTGACCAAAAAAACCTCACAGATAAGGGCCCTGCACTGAGTTCAACTCCTAGGACTGACAGAAAACAACAAAACAGAAGCAAAACTAAGAATGGAGTCTTAACCATCTGTTTTCAGCCTTCACTAGCGGTATCTGCATCTCCACTTAAATGAAGGTTTCTCATTTAGCTTGCCTTGGAAGGAAATGTGTCTGTTACTCCCCCTCAATAGAGATGGGACCACTTGGTTTCCCTGTTTCATGAGATGTAGTAGCTGCAGGAATTCTCTGCAGGCTATCCATCTCTTTCAAATTTGCTAATCAAGGTAGCTTTTCTGTGAAGGGTCCTTCAGACTGCAGGAAAAGTCTTCAGCCCTTCTCAGCAAGGAATGTGTCCTACATTTGTCTTGACTGTGGAAGGCTTTGACTCCAGCTATAATAGGCATGGCATACATGTCTTCCAACACCTTTGGGTTACTGTTTTTGGTATTGTTTTTTTGCTTTGGTGGGTCATGTGGCTTGAACTCTGAACCTGGTCTCTGTCCCTCAAATCTTCACCTCAAGGCTAGTGCTCTACCACTTGAGCCACTTCTGGTTTTCAAATGATTTATTAGAGATAAGAGTCTCATGGACTTTTCTACCAGGGCTGGCTTTGAACCATGATCCTCAGATCTCAGCCTCTTGAGTAGCTAGGATTACAGGCAGAAGCCACTAACACCCAGCTCCAATGTCCTTGTTGATGGACTCAGTATAGTAATAGGCTATTCTTCTCTGGTACATTTAGACAGGGAGGTTTTTAGTCTCTACCTGTCTTGACCCTGGTACGTTAGCACTCAGAACAGCTATCCATGGACTTTGTCACTCAGACTGCCAAAATATGGCTGTCTTAGGCTCAGCCTTTTTGTACATGGAAAAAATGTCCTCAATTTTGAGGCAAGATGTAATGTGTCTCTTGCAGGCTCATCAGAAAGTGCCTCCTTCCTCTTTCTGAGTATGGCAGGTGTGAGTTGACTGGCATCTCACCATGGAATGTAGCTTTTCCAGCCTTTCTTCCTGCCTTACTCATGTGGATAATGCCTGTTCTGTCCACCATGAGCAAGGAATGGATTATCCTTTGCTGTTTTCAGCCTAGAAACTGTCTAGTCCCATTGTCCTCAGCGTGAATTACATGTGTCTCAGCTCTCAGGGTGTCTCTATTTTTGCAGATCTGAGTGTCAAGTCCAGTCCTATACACCCTGATTACACAACTACTGCTTAACTCAGTGCAAGGAGAACATCCAATGTAATTCCCTATAGCGTGAAATCCATCCCACCTCTATTCAAGGAATGGAGTGTCTATATTGCAATTCTCCTTAGTGTTTGTCCCATCTAGGGCAGTTTTCCTCAGAAAGGTAAGTGTCATTTTAGTATCTCTTAACATGCAGTCCTATTTGGTTCCTCTGTTCTGCTTCTGACATTTGTCCTTTCTTTCTCTCTTCATAGTTTGAATTGATTTCTTCTGTCTCTATTCAACATGGGATCCATCCACTGCTGCTCCTTTACAGATATATGTCTTCTCCAAATCTACTCCAAAAGGAATCTGTGTGCAGAAATCTTCTGAGTATAACTTGAGTGTCTCTATTCTTCTTCAATATAGAAGCAATGACCCTGTGGTCTTCTCACTATGAAATGAATCTAAACACTTTTCTCAAGAAGGGAAGTGTTTAGTTAACATGAAATACAGTATCAGATGATTTGTGTTCTCCTCAAACAGGTAAGCATTCCCATGGAATATCTATCTCATAAATTCAGCACAATAAAGAAAATAAATTCATGACGTTTTTCCCTTCCCAGGATGAAACTAACCATTCTCATCTCTCCTCAGGTTGGATTCCATCTGCTGAGTTAGAGATCAGAAGACCCTGATTCATAGTGAGTCAGTGCCAAAATATTGTGAGACTTATCTGCAATTACCTTCCAAAGCAGAGTTGTGCATCCACTAGCCTTGAGAAAAATAATATCATGGAGAGAGCTCAGGCCCTTAAATCAAGCCCTGAAGAGGTAGAAAAGAAGATAAAGAAAACCCAAGCAATATTACCAGGCAAGAATTAACCATCTTCTCAGCTTGCAGTGCTTGTATCCAGACTGACTCTCCTCATTCATCTGACCTCAGCAAGAAACATATTTAATCATTCTACTCAGGGCAGATGGGTTGTCTTCCATTTCCCTGTTGCATGAAATGCATTGCCTGCAGATATTTTCTGTATGTAATCCATCTCTTTCATCAATGCTAACCAAGGTAGTGCTCTTTGTAAGGACCCACCAGTATGGAGGCAAATGGTTTCTACCCTTCTCAAAGCAAGGAATGTTTCTTACCTATGTCCTTACTTTGGAAGGCTTGACTCCAGCTTGGTAGGCATAGAATCCAGGTCTTCCAGCTCCCTAAGGATGACATGATTGTCAGTATGAAGTACCTCTTCTCCAATCTCTGTACACATTGAGTTCTTCATCTTCAACAGTCATGACCCTTGCCTGTGGGTACTCAGGGCACCTCACTGCAGCACTCTTCAGAATGTAAAGTTTCTCATCTGTCCTCTTGAGCATGGAAGGAGTGTGCAGCCAAGCATCTCACAATGTAATGGAGCTCTTCCATCCTTGCTCATGAGAACTTTCCTATGCTGTCTTTCTTCAACATGCAATGAGGATTTGTTTTCTATTTCGACAATTTTTTTTGATTCATACATATAAAAGCCAACATGGGTTAAACACTATTTACCTGACTTGGTTGAAGTGCCTGAGAAACATCATGAGAATTGATTTCTATTTAATCACATCTTTTGTTGTTTTTCTTTCAGTCTTGAGCATGAACTCAGGGCCTGGACACTGTCCCTGAGTTTCTATTTGCTCAAGGCTAGAACTCTACCACATGAGCCACAGTAACACTTTCTAACTCTTCAATGAAATTGAAAGTGAATTCACTACCAAACTCTTTCTATGATACCATCATAACCCTCATCCCAAAACCAGGCAGGGATTCATCAAAGAAAGAGAACTATAGACCTAGTTCTTTGATGAACATTGATGCAAAACTTCTCAACAAAATTTTGGCCAATCGACTTCAACAACTCATCAAAAAAATCATACACCACGATCAAACAGGATTCATTCAGGGATGCAAAGCTGGTTCAATATACGCAAATCAACTAATGTAATTCATCACATCAATAACTGGTTCAGTTTTTGAGTGTGGCAGATGTCCCTTCCAGTTTGGGGCATTGTGTAATGTTTCTCCTGCAGCTCTTCTCAGAATGAAAGGTCCTCTTCCAACATCCAGAGCATGGAAGGTGTGTGTTCCTAGGTGTCTATCCATGGTATAGATCCGTGGAAGGTTACCATACTATATCCCCTGAACAAGGAACATATTTCTTTTCCTACCATCAGCCTGGAAGGTGTTTATTCCAATGTTCTCAGGCTGACATGCATGTCTTCTAGCTGTCTTCATCGTGGATCTTTCTTCCAGAAAAGAGGAAGGTGAAGCCTAGGCTCATACTGCCCTGAACCCATCTCCTGTTGCTCACTCCAGTGCAAGGAGTCCACTTAATATAATTCTCTTCACCTGGAATTCATGTACATCTTCTCTCCAGGGAATGAGTGTATATATTCCAATCCTCTTTAGTGTTGGACTCATCTATTCTAGCTCTCTTCAGGAAGGTAAGTGTCATTTTGTTGTCTCTTTACAATGAAGTCCTATTTGTTTTCTCTGTCCTTTTGTTGATGTTTGTCCTTTTCTTTCTCTCCATAGTGTGTCTTCTACTTGGGCTATATCCACTCAAGCTCCTTCATGTTATCACCAGATCTACTTCATGTCTCTCAAGATCTACTCTGCAAAGAATCCATTTGCAGAAATCTACTTAGACTAGCATGGGCCTACTAGACTGTTCTTCAAAATAGAAGCAATGATCCTGCTCCCCAGGGATAATCAACAGCACGAAATGACTCTCATTACTCTTCTCAGTGAGGAATATGTTGTGTGACCAGGGAATACTCTGTCATTTTATTTGTCATCTCCTCAGAGAGGTAAATGTCAAACTAAGTGTCTCTATATCACTAAGTCTTCACTTTTTTTCCTTCCCAGGATGAACCTAACTTTTTCCATCTGTCCTTAGGCTGGAATCCATCTGCTTAGGTTGAGATAAGAGGATCCTGTTTCCAAGCCAGCATGTTAGTGAAGTGAGAGAAGTGTTAGAGAAGTTAGTGAGACTTATCTGCAGTTACCCACCAAAGGATGAAATGGAGCTGTGGTAGAAGTGGTAGACCAGTAGCCTCAAGAAAAATAACTCAGGGGCAGCCTGCAGGCCCTGAATTCAAGTCCAGGATCTACAAAAAAACAAAACCAAAACCAATTCAAAACACAGAATGGAGCAAGACTTAACCATCTCTTCTCATCCGACAATGCCAATATTCTAGCGGTCATCCTATGTGAAGATGTTTAATTTAGCTTGCGCCATAAAGAAATGTGTTTAGTTTTTCAACTCATGACACATGGGCCTCTTCCATGTGTCTGTTGCATGAGCTGCATTGCCTTCAGGTCATCTCTGCATGTAATGCTTCTCTTTCCGCTTTGGTAATCAAATTAGATCTCTTGTGAATGTCTCCACAGCATGGAGGCAAATGTCTTCTGCCCTTGTCAGCAAGGAATGTCCAGTCCATTTGTCCTAATCACGAAAGGCTTTGACTCCTGCCCACTAGGTATAGAATGCAGACTTCCATTATTCCTGAGGAGAGAGTGCATGTCAGTATGCAGTACTTCCACTCCGTCAAGTATAGGCAAAAAGGCCTTTGTGTCCATCAAGTGTGACCATGGTATATGAGTAGTCATGCTAGCTTCCCATGGAATATGTCTCTCACCCTCTCTCAATACGGAATGTCTCATTCCAGCCTTTTGTTAAACTTTTGGACAATATCTATTATTAGTGTGTTTTCTAATTACATAGAATCCTGAGCTACTACTTTAATACATTTATCATTTAGTCTGTGACATTTACATGGATTTTGCTCTGAACTCCCTAATGAGTACATTTTCATATTAGGAAGACAAATAATTTTACTTTTTTTTTTAATTTTTAAATATTTTTTATTGTAAAGATACTTTACAGAGGGGTTACAATTACATGAGTAAGGTAATAAGTCCATTTCCTATGGAGCATTATTAAACATCATTTGTTTTTCCCTTACCATGCCTTTCCTCTCCACCTCCCAAACTCCTCCCTCCCACACCCAAAGGTGTAAAGTTCATTTTCAACATAGTATCTTGTACATCTCATTATTACAATGGGTCCTTATTTCAGCGTTTTGCTATTTCCCTTCTTCTACCTAACTTTTTTAAAAAATGTATATATAAGATGCTGGGCATTGGAATCAAATACAGTGTAAACAGAGGTTATACCATGGGAGAAAAACATACAAAAGAAACAAAAAATCACCATAGTACATTATAAGTACATTAAAAACAACAGCAAGTATTGTTTCTAGCATATTTATAAGATATTTCTTTGTTGCTTTGTATCTCCCTCCCCCATGGTATAACCTGTTTTCACTGTATTTGATGTTGGTATTCCTTGTGGAGAGAAAGAGCAAAAACAAATTGTTTAAATAGGGATACAAGTGGACCCATGATATTATGTCAAATAATGAACTATACAACTTTGGTGCTGGGAAACAGGAGGGTAAATACCGGAAGGGATGGGAAGGGGAAACAAAAGAGGAGGCAACAATGCTTGATAAGAAATGTACTCATTGCCTTACCCCTGTAATTGTAACCCATCTGTACGGCATTTTCACAATTAAAAAAAAACAAAATTTACAATTTTGGCAAGTCGGCTGGGGAGGGGAGATGAGAATGGATAGTAAGGGGAAACAAAGGAGGAGACAATAATGATTGATAAGAAATGTACTCATTACCTTGCCCATGTAAATGTAACCCCTCTGTATGGTATTTTCACAATATATAAAATAAATAATTAAAACAGCAAGAAAGACAAAACTTCATGTGTCCCTATCTTCGGGTTCATTTCACTTAACATCAGATTATATAGTCATATGTACATAGCTTTTGACCTTTTCTGCTTGTCCTAGACATATACTAGTTATTGCAGATGAAGAAACAATGGGACCTATGTTTCATTGGGCCTGGCTTACTCCACATAATATAAATTTTTCCAAGTCTTTCAATTTCCTAACAAATGGGGCAGTGTCATTCTTTCTGATAGAAAGAGGCATAGAATTCCTTTGTGTGTGTGTGCGTGTGTGTGTGTGTGTGTACATACACATATACATACCACATATTCTTCATTTATTCATCTACTGAAGGGCATCAGGTTGGTTCCATATCTTATCTATGGTGAATAATGCTATGATAAACATAGTTCTGCTGGTAGCTTTAGTATGGTCTTGTTTGTGATCGTTCAGGTAAATGCCTAAAAGTGGGATTGCTGGGTCATAGGGGAAGCTCTATGTGCAGTCTTTTGAGGACCCTCCATAATGTTTTCCAAAGTGGTTGAACAAGTTTACACTCCCACCAACAATGCAGTAGGATTCCCTTTAACACAAACAATTTTAAATGTTCATTTTATCCCTAGAATCAACAGGTATTTTACTCAGACATTGCACAATCTAACTCTACTATATGAAAAACTTTAGAGTATAACTATTTAAACAACTTTTTCAAAACTGCAAGAATGTGTAAGATCTGATTCTATAATTTTAGAGAATTCTTAGAAAATGATGTTATTTGTCTTTGATCTATTTCCTTGAATAACTTTAGTAATCATTTGGCTAGACATACTTGAGATAAATGGTAAGTGTAACACTAACCATTAATATTTTACTAGTGCCACATATCTAGGCTCCCATCACATCCAGGTGGTGCACAATCATGCCAACAAGAGAAATGCCTAATTACAAAGGAGCAAACCCAAATAAGTATATCTGTAATTGTTTGCAATGACTAGTACATGTCTAGGACAAGCAGAGATGGTCAATTGCTATGTACATATGACCACATGAGATAATGTTAAGCAAAATGTACCCCAATACAGGAATACAAGTGGGTTTTTCTTTCTTGCTAGTGTTTTTGATGTACCTACAATGCATTATGTGATTCTTTTGTTTCTTTTGTATATTCCCCCACAGCATAACCCCTGTTCTCAATGGATTTATGCAGGTGTTCTGCATCTTGCATATACATTTCTGTAATTTAGGGAATGGAATGGATACTGGGGAATGCTTAAATGGGAATGCAGGCTGACCCATTGTGACAAAGAGATGTAAAGTACATTATGTTGAAAACCAGCTTTACAATACCAGGGGGATGGGGCAGAGGCGGAGTTGGGGAGATGGGAAGGGAAGGGAAGGTAGAGTGAAAACAAAGGAGGAGGTAACAATGCTCTCTATGAAATGTACTAGTTACAATACTTGTGTAACTGTAACCCCTCTATATAACTTTTTTCCATTATATATATATATATATATATATATATATATATATATAAACACAAAAAATAAATAAATACACAAAAAAGGAAAAATGCCCTAACTACAAAGGAGCAAACCCAAAGTAAAAATGTCTTTAATTAAGTGGATACCTATTATGAACATGTTATTTGAAATTCTTATGCTAGTCTTTATAAAAGAATACATTAAAATTAATATTAAACTCAGTAAGTCCAGACCTGATGTTTTACAATTAATAAATAAAAAGACAAAAAAGTAAAAAGCAAAAAACTCCTGTGAACTTTGAAAAAAGACATCTTATCTAACATCTGTGTGGACAAATATTTTTCATTCTTGTATTTTACAGTACTAGCAAAATATTGTATCTTTCTACAAACAACAAAAAACAAGCGTACAGTATTTGAAATGTCTCTGAAAAGAATGCCAAACTTTTGAAAGTACACTCAAAATGTTTTCCAGGATAAGGTCATTAAAATCTTAGGTTAAAATTGCTGTAAGTATGGTACTTATAAATAAGTTAGAAACAATAGCAAGTAAGAAAAAAAGCCCCTTGTATCCCTATGTTGGGGTTCATTTCGCATAACCTCATCTCATCTGACCTTTTCTGCTTGTCCCAGATATATACTAGTTATTGCAAATAAGGGAAACCATTGGACCTATGTTTCTTTTTTCCTGGCTTACTTCACTTAATATAACGTATGTATAGGGTACCGTCTGATATTTTATTGTTGCTTTGTATGTTCCTCCCCCATAGTATAATCCCTGTTTTCACTGTATTTGGTATTGTTATGATTTTGGGAGGGGAAGGGTAAAAACAAATTGTTTATACAGGAATACAGATGGACCCATTGCAACAATGAGATGTACAAGACAGTATGTGAAAAACAAATTTAAATTTTGGCTGGGGTGAGAGGTGGAGGGAGAGGTGTAGCTGAGGAGATGGGAGGGAAGGGATGGTAGGGCAAAAACAAAGTAGGAGACAGCAATGATGGATAAGAAATGTACTCATTACCTTGCTCATGTAACTGAAACCCTTCTGTACGGTATTTTCACAATAAAAAACTTAATTTAAAAATTGCTGCAAGCAGTTCAGGCAAAAAAATGCATATTGCTTTGTTTTAAAAGCAAACAATGTCAATAGTGTTTAAAACATGATTATCCATGAGAAACTATTGTGAAACACTTATGAATACTTCTTGGGAACTGTCACAGTTTGGCAAGTAATATTATAATGGTTGAGACCCGTAACAAAGAGGTAATATACGGTGTGGGGGGTAGTGAAAAATCTGAAATTATCTTAATATGATAAAAGTACAAAAACCCAGCTTTCTTTTTCTTTTTTTGATTATTGATTTTTTTGTGAAAATACCATAGAGAGAGGTTACAGTTACATGAGGAAGGTAGTGAGTACATTTCTTATCAATTATTGTTGCCTCCTCCTTTGTTATTTCCCTACTATTCCTGCCCACCCATCTCCACAACACTCCCCCACACCCAGCCAAAGTTGTAAAGTTCATTTTCAACTGAGTTTGAAATTTCTAGCATCACAACAATTTGCATATAATGTAGTGCTATGAGCGTTTGTCCAGAAAAACTTCCAAAGTCTTGAAACTAGTATACATAAACCAGGATGGAATCTATTAGGATAAATGATTTAAATATGACCAGAATAGCTCATCAAGTACTGCAAGATACTCTCACCTACATCACTGAATCATAAGCCAGCCTAGGCAAAACGGTGTTCTCCATAACTGACTGAGTAACAAGCTCAGATAAGGCAGATCAAACCTCAGAGATACGCAATTGCCCAAGAAACGTAGGTTGCATGAAGTCTCCTTCAATGTTTTGGTTGCCAACAGTTAATGTGACACCAATGAAAATACAGACATTTACTTCCCCGGGTATGGAATATCTCCTTCCAGGCATTGTGAACGTGGAAGATGTTGCCTTCAGTTTGGGGAAAAATGTAATGTGCCTCCTGCAGCTCTCAGAATGGAAACTGGCCTCTCCACCTCTGGAACATGGAGGGTGTATGTTGCTGAGCCTCCACCATGGAATGGAGCTCTTCCCAGCCTTGCTCAAGGGAAAGTGCTTGTTCTCTGTCCCCTGAGCAAGGATAGATTTTCTTTGTCTGTCCTCAGCCTGGAAAGTGTTCGCTGCACTTGTCTTCATCCTGAAGTATCTAGCTCTACTATCTGAAGTCTTCTAGCTCTCCTCAGGGTGAATTTACTTCTTCCATATTTGAGTAAGGTGAATGTCAAGTCTCTGCCTGCTCTGCCCTGAATCCATCTCCTTCTGCTCAATCACTGCAAGGAGTACATCTAGAGTTTATTCTCCTTAGCATTGTATCCAGAGGGAATGGAGTGCATCTATTTTAATTCTCCTTAGTATTGAAGCCTTCTAGTCCAGCTCTACCCAGGAAGATAAGTGTCATTTGGCTGTTTCTTTAGCATGAAATCATATTTGTTTCCATTCCTCTTCAATTGATGTTTTTACTTCTCTTCTCAATCATAGTTTTGATTTCTTCATTATCTCTTCAACATGGGATCCATCCATTTGAGCTTCTTCACAGAATATATGTCTTCTCCAGATCTTCTCTGTCAGAAATCCATGTGCAAATAGCTAGACAGTGTAGCATGAGTCTCCTCAAGTCCTGATGTCCCTATGCACACAAGTATGAAATTTATGTATCTACTCAATGAGGAACATGTTTAATTAGCATCGAATATACTCTCCAAATAATGAGCTTTCCTTAATGAGGTAAGTGTTAACTTTGTGTCTCTTTATCATGAACTCATTTTTCCCTTCCCAGGATGAATCCAATTATTTCGTTCTATCTTCAGGTAGAAATCCATCTGTTCAGGTTGAGACCAGAAGACCTTGGTTTCAAGCTAGCTCACACAGAAAAGTTTGTGATGCTTATCTGCAATTATCCTGTAGAAGATGGAAGTGGATCTGGCCCCAAGTAGTAGGGCACTAGCCTTGAGTAAAAAAAGCTCTGGGGGGCTGGGAAGGTGGCTCAGTGGTAGAGCGCTTGCCTTGCATGCATGAGGCCCTGGGTTTGATTCCTCAGCACCACATAAGCAGAAAAAAAAATCTTGAAGTGGAGAGTGCTAAACTTGAGCTGCAGTGCTGAAAACCAAATCCAAATGAAAACACAGATGGAGTGAGAGTTGATCATCTCTTCTCAACGTGCAATGCCTGTAATTGAGCTCTCCTCTAAATGAAGGTGTATGATTTACCATCCTCAGCAGGAAATTTGTGTAATGCTTCTCAGCAGAGATGGGTCTCTAAGTTTTCCCTGTTGCATGAGATGCATTGCCTACAGTTCTTCTCTACATGCGATCTTTCTCTTTCATCAAGTTAGATTTTCTTTGAAGAATCCATCAGCATGTATGTTTCCTCTCTTTGTCCTGAATGAGGACAGCTTTGATTTCTGCTCTAGTAGTAGGCATTGAATCCAAGTGTCCCAGTTGCCCTGTGCATTGAGTATGGTTATCATATAATAGTTCTTCTCTAGCATGTTGGCCATGCATTTTTGGTTTCCATCAATTGTGACTGGTGTGTGGGTACTCAAGGCATCTTCCCTTGCAATGTGTCTCTCAGCTTCCCTGACTATGAAGTGCCTCAGTTACAGCATTTGTAAACATGGAGCATGTCTCCTGACGTTGGGGCAAGATACATTGTGCCTCCTGTAGTTCTCCTGAGAATGGCCAGTGCTTCCTCCATCCTGTGGAACATGAAAGGTGTGATGCCAATAGTCTCACCAAGGACTAAGTCTCTTCCAGTTTTGCTCATGTGGAAAGTGACTTTTCTGTCTCTCCTGAGCAAGGAATGGATTTTCTTTGGCTGTTCTTTTTGACCAGTTGTTTTGTACCTGAAACGCATGTCTTTAATTTGTAGAGTGAATCTACTTCTTCCAGATCTGGGATGGGAACTGTCAAGTCCAGGCCTTTATTAACAGGAATCAATCTCCTCCTTAGCAAATCAGGCATCTAGCGTAATTTTCCATAGCTCATATGCATCTACTTCTATTCTCTCTGGAACGGAGTGCATGTATTCCAATTCTCCCCTTTGTTGAAACCATCTACTCAGCAAGGTGAATGTCTAGTTCCCAGGTGATTTTCTCAGGAATCAACCTGTCGCCTTCTGCTCAGCCTGAGATACATATACAACTGGTCTCCTAGTCATAGAATCAATGTATTTCAGCTCTCCTCAGGAAGGTGAGTGTCACTTTGTTGTCTCTTTAGCATGACATGATATTTTTTCCTGTGTCCTCTTGACAATTTTCCTTGCTCTCTCTAGAGCATTGAAGTGATTTTTGTCAGAGTCTCTTCTCCATGGGATGTATCCTCCTGAACTCCTTCGCAGGTTTATGCCTTTTTCATCTTGCCTTTCAATAACAGTCCCTCTGCAACATACCCATAAGCATAGCATGGGCCGACTCTAGTCTTCTTCAACATAGAAGGCTGTCCCTGAGGATTCCTCACATGAAATGCATCTAAATGCTCTTCCCAGGGAGGGAGGCATTTTTTATGTTTTATTCAGTCATTTTTAGTTATTTTTACTGTAAAGTTACTGTATGAAGGGCTACAGTTACATGAGTAGGGTAATGAGTACATTTGCTATTGAGCATTGTTACCTCCTCCTTTGATTTTCCCCCACATTCACTTCCATCCCCACCTCCCCAACTGGAGGGAGACATTATTTTCTGCCATAGAATACTTTCTCAGAGTAGTTGTAATCAACTCAGCTATCATTCTCAGGAAGGGTGTAGTTGAGCACTGTTCAACATGGAATCCATCTCTTGCATCTCACCTAAGCTTGTAGTGCATTTGTTCCAACAGTTCTTGGAAGAAATGTGTAAAGTGCAGTTGTCTTTGTCTGCTAGATACCTTCGGTCAGGATCTCACCATGGCCTGTGTTGAAAGCGGTCCCAGTTGACAAGCTATGTGTCCCTTTCAGCATCGGTCAGCATATTGTCTGGCTGGTAGAGTGCTCCTTGTCATGGAAAAGGCCTACTGCGGCTTTGATCCCCTTGGATGTTGTGGAGCTCCACCAGGTGAGCACAGAATGGTTGTGTCCACTCCAACTCTGTAATGACAGTCTCCTTTGTCTGGGAGGCATAGTACTCTACCTCTTGTGGGAATGAAATGAATGCCCGCATGTTCATTCAGTGTGCAATGTGTGTTTTCTAGCTTCACAAGTATGGAATGCATGTGCTGCAGTCCACTTAAGAATGGAGTAAGGATGAGAGGCACCAGTGGTTCTTACCTGTAAACTAACTACTCAGATGGCTGAGAGACCTGATGATTTGGGTTTGGACACCCCTTGCCATAAAGAGGGAGAGAGATGTTTTCTGCAATTACCCACTGAAAGGTTTGATATGGGGCTGTGGCTGAAGTGGTCGAGTGCTAGCCTTGGGCAAAACACTTCAGGTACAGCACCCAGGCTCTGATCTGACCAGCATAAAACACACAAAATGAAAGCCAAGATACTATTGAGAAACAACCTTTACTTCTGAGCCATTAATGCCCCTAACCAGGCTCTCTTTTTGAGTGAAGGTGTCTAAATTAGCTAGCTTCAGCAGGAAAGTTTTCAAATCATTTTCAGCAGAGATGGATCTTTTCAGTTTCCTTGTTGCATTAAGTACATTGTCTGCAGTTCTTCATGTAATCTAACTCTTTTGAGATAGGTTTCCTATGAAGGATACTATAGCATCAAGGCAAATGGCTTGTGTCCTGTCAACACTGAATATCTCCTAAATTTGTGCTAACTGTTTAAAGCTTTGAATCCAGCTCTACAAGGCATGAAAGCCAAGTCTTCCAGTTCTGGCTTGGATGCAGTGAGTGTATGCATGGAGTACTTCTTTTCCAGGTGGTGTATACGCTGTATGTTGTTGTCAATAATGACCCTTGCCTTGGGTTCTCAGGGCACCTCCCTTTGGAATGTGTTTCTCATCTTCTGTGAATATGGAATCTCTCAGGCCCAACTTTTGTGAACACGGAAGTTGTACTTCCTAGTTTGGGCAACATGTTATGTTTCTGGTGTAGCTCTCCTCAGAATGAAAAGTGCTTCCTTCATCCTCTTGTGCATGGTGGCTTTGTGCTACCAGTCTTCTCATCATAGAATTGTGCCCTTTCACTTTTTCTCTGGGTACTTCCTGTTCTGTCTCTCCTCTACACAGTGGTTTTTCCCCCTTCTTGTCCTCACAGATTTGTCTGTTCTAATTTTCTTCATACTGCAATGTTACACCTTCCAGCTTTCCTCAGCATGGACCTATTTCTTTCAGTCCTGAAGTAGTTAAATGTCAGGCTTAGGCATGTATTGCCTGGATTCCATTTCTCTTCTTCAATTTAGCAAAATGTATATGAAGTGTAATTCTCCATAGCCCTAATGCATCAATTCATGTTCTACAAGGAATGTAGCCCATATATCTGTTTTCTGGTGGCAAGTACATCTTTTACAATGTTAGCATGTGGGATATATTTCCTCCAGTTTTGAGCATGTGGAAGATGTTGGCTCAATATTTGTGCATGTGGAATATGTGTCTTCCATTTGTTGGCATATGGAATCTATTTTCTCCAATTTGGACTTGTGGAATATGTGTCCTGCAGTTTGTGCAATGCAGAAAATGCCTGGTCCATGTTTGTTCATGTGGAATATATTTTCTCCAGGTTTGGACATTGGAATCTTTGTCTTCTCCATGTTTGTGTATGTGGAATATAAATCTTACAGTTTTTTGACATGTGGAATAAGCTTCTTCCTTTTGTGCAAGGGGAAAATGTCTTCTACCGTTTTGGGCATGTGGAAGATATCTCCTCCAGTTTCAGGAAGGTGGAATTAATCTCTTTGGGTTTTGTCATGTGGAATCTGACTTCACCAATGTTGAGCATGCCGAAGATACCAGCTCTTCTTTTGAGCATGTAGAATATAGTCGCTGTCGTGTTCAACATGTGAAAAATATCTCCTCTTAGTTTTTAGATTTGGAATTGACCTCTTCAAAATGTTAGTTGGTGGAATATGCGTGCTCCAATATCTGGCAGTGGAATATGTTTTTTTTCTGATTTGAGTATGAGGAAGATGTGTTCTCTAGAATGACTGAGTAGAATATATAATTCAATATGACTCATGGGATATGTCAACTTCAGTTTTGAGCAAGTGGAATAAGTCTACTTCTGGGGGAAAGGAGAAGGGTTCTGCTCCAGTTTGGGGAATGCAGAAGACGTCTCTTCTAGGTTTGTGCATGTGGAAAATATCTGTTCCTGTTCTCTGGATGCAAACTACATCTTTTCCAATTTTGGAATGTGGAATATACTTCCTCCAGTGTTGAGCATGTGGAAGATGTCTGCTCAATATTTGTGCATGTGAAATATGTCTGTTCCATTTGTGACATATGGAATGTATCTTCTCCAATTTTGTGTCCTGCAGATTGTGCCATGTAGAAAATGCCTGGTCACTGTTTGTGGATGTGGAATGTATTTCCTCCAGGTTTGGACATTGGAATATTTGTCTTCTCCATGTTTGTGTATGTGGAATGTACTTCTTCCAGTTTTTGGCATGTGGAATAAGTTTCCTTCCTTTTTGTGAAAGTGGAAGATGTCTCTTCCAGTTTTTGGCATGTGGGAGATATCTCCTCCAGTTTCCGGAAGGTGGAATTAATCTGTGTGTGTTGGCATGTGGAATCTGTCTTCTCGAATGTCGGGCATGGTAAATTTTCCTGCTCTACTTTTGCACATGTGAAATATAGTTGCTAAAGATTTCAACATATGGAAGATATCTCCTCTATGGCTGGGCATGTGGAATATATGTTTTCTAAATTTTGGCTTGGAGAATATGATCTGCTTTGGAATATTTCATTTCTGATTTGAGCCTGGGAAGATGTCTTCACCAAATGAAGCATGTGTAAGATATTTCCTTCATTTTCAGTAATGTGTAATTAATCTCTTCGGGTTTGGGTTTGTGGACTCTGTCTTCACCAATGTGGTACATATCGAAGATACCTGGTCTTCCTTTGGGCATGAGGAATATGGTTGCTGTAGTTTTCAACATGTGGAAGATATCTCCTCCATGTTTTGGCATGTGCAATATATCCCTTCTTATTTTTGGCCTGTAGAATGTATCTACTCTATTATCTGCCTGTGGAATATGGCTTTTCTGATGTGCCCATGTGGAAGTTGTCTCCTCCAGTTTGAGCAAGTGGAAGATGTCTTCCCTGTTTTCAGTAATGGGGAAGTAATCTCTATGTGTTTTGGCATGTGGAATCTGTCTTCCCCAATGTTGGGCATACTGAAGATACCTGCTCTTCTTTTGGGCATGTAGAATATAGTCACTGTCGGGTTCAGCATGTGGAAGATATCTCCTCCAAGGTTTCAGATGTGGAATATATCTCTTCAAGGAGTTGGTAGAATATATCTGCTCCAATATCTCCCATTGGAATACGTTTTTTTTTTTACTTGAGCATGAGGAATATGTCTTCTCCAGTTTGGGCGTGTGGACTGTGTCATGAGATATGTCTCATGGAATATGTCACCTCCACTTTTGAGCAAGAGGATTAAGTCTACTTCTGGGGGCAAGTAGAATGGTTTTGCTCCAGTTTTGGGGATGCAGTAGACGACTCCTCCAGGTTTGTGCATGTGGAATATGTCTGTTCCTGTTTTCTGGTTGTAAGTTATATCTTTTCTAATTTTGGCATGTGGAATACACTTCCTCCAGTTTTGAGCATGTGGAAGATGTCTGTTCAATATTTGTGCATGTGGAATATGTCTCTTCCATTTGTTGGCATATGGAATATATCTTCTCCATTTTTGGGCATGTGGACTATGTGTCCTGCAGTTTGTGCTATGCATAAAATGCCTGATCCATGTTTGTGGATGTGGAATATATTGCCTCCATATTTGGATATTGGAATATTTGTCTTCTCCATGTTTCTGTATGTGGAATATAAATCTTCCAGTTTTTGGCATGTGGAGTAATATTCCTTCTTTTTTGTGCAAGTGGAAAAAGTCTTCTCCTGTTTTTGGCATGTGGGAGATATCTCTTCCAGCTACGGGATAGTGGAATTAATCAGTTTGGTTGTTGGCATGTGGAATCTGTCTTCACGAATGTAGGTCCTACTGAAGATACATGCTCTTCTTTTGCACATGTGAAATATAGTTGCTATAGTTTTCAACATATAGAAGATAATCCTTCCATGGTTGGATGTGTGGGATATATTTTTTCTAAATTTTGGCCTGGAAAAAATTATCGTTTTTTGGAATACTTCTTTTCTGATTGAGCATGTGGAAGATATGTCCTCCAAGTTAAGCATATGGAAGTTGTCTTCTTCAATTTGTGCCTGGGAAGATGTCTTCACCAAATGAAGCACCTGTAAGATATCTTCTCCACTTTCAGTAATGTGTAATTAATCTCTTCGGGTTTGGGCTTGTGGAATCTATCTTCACCAATGTGGTGCGAGTCGAAGATACCTGGTCTTCCTTTGGACCTGTGGAATACAGTTGCTGTAGTTTTCAAATGTGGAAGATACCTTCTCCGATTTTTGGCATGTGCAATATATCTCTTCTAATTTTTGGCCTGTAGAATGTATCTACTCTAATATCTGCCGGTGGAATATGTCTTTTGATGTGCCCATGTGGAAGGTGTCTCCTCCAATTTGAGCATATGGAAGATGTCTTCTCTAATTTCAGTAATGGGGAATTAATCTCTTTGGGTTTTGGTATGTGGAATCTGTCTTCACCAATGTTGGGCATGCTGAAGATACCTGCTCTTCTTTTGGGCATGTAGAATATAGTCACTGTCTTGTTAAACATGTGGAAGATATCTCCTCCAAGTTTTCAGATGTGGAATATATCTCTTCAAAATGTTAGTTGGTAGAATATATCTGCTCAAATATCTGCCAGTGGAATATGATTTTTTTAATTTGAGCATGAGGAAGATGTCTTCTCCAGTTTGAACGTGTGGAATGTGACATGGAATATATCTCATGGAATATGTCACCTCCAGTTTTGAGCAAGACGAATAAGTCTACTTCTGGAGGCAAGTAAAATGGTTTTGCTCCAGTTTTGGGGATGCAGTAGATGACTCCTCCAGGTTTGTGCATGTGGAATATGTCTGTTCCTGTGTTCTGGATGTAAGGTATATCTTTTCTAATTTTGGCATGTGGAATACACTTCCTCCTGTTTTGAGCATGTGGAAGATGTCTCTTCCATTTGTTTGCATATGGAATATATCTTCTCCAATTTTGGGCTTGTGGAATATGTGTCCTGAAGATTGTTCCATGTCAAAAATTCCTGGTCCATGTTTGTTCATGTGGAATATATTTCCTCCAGGTTTGGACATTGGAATATTTGTCTTCTCCATGCTTGTGTATGTGGAACATGAATCTTCCAGTTTTTTTGGCATGTGGAATATGCTTCTTCCTTTTTGTGCAAGTGGAAGATGTGTTCTTCCATTTTGGGCATGTGGGAGATAGCTCCTCCAGTTTCGGGAAAGTGGAATTCATCTGTTTGGGTGTTGTCATGTGGAATCTGTCTTCTCCAATGTCGGGCATGCTGAAGATACCTGCTCTCCTTTTGCACATGTGGAATATATTTGCTATAGTTTTCAACATATGGAAGGTATCTCCTCCAGGGTTCGGCATGTGGAATATGTTTTCTATATTTTGGCCCGGAGAATATGATCTGCTTTTGGAATATTTCTCTTGTGATTTGAGCCTGGGAAGATGTCTGCACCAAATGAAGCATGATAAGATATCCCCTCCACTTTCAATAATGTGTAATTAATCTCTTCGATTTGGGCTTCTGGAATCTGTCTTCACCAATGTGGTGCATATCGAAGATACCTGCTCTTCCTTTGGGCATGTGGAATATAGTTGCTGTAGTTTTGAACATGTGGAAGATATGTCCTTCATTTTTTAGCAGGTGCAATATATCTCTTCTAATTTTTGGCCTGTAGAATGTATCTCCTCTAATATCTGCCTGTGCCCATGTGGAAGATCTCTACTTCAATTTGATCATGTGGAAAATGTCTTCTCTAATTTCTTTGGGTTTTGGCATGTGGAATCTGTTTTCACCAATGTTGGGCATGCTGAAGATACTGGCTCTTCTTTTCGGCATGTCACTGTCGGGTTCAACATGTGGAAGATATGTCCTCCAAGTTCTCAGATGTGGAATATATCTCTTCAAAGTGTTACTTGGTAGAATATACCTGCCCCATTATCTCCCAGTGGAATATGTTTTTTTTATTTGAGCATGAAGAACATGTCTTCTCCAGTTTGAGCATGTGGAATGAGTCATGGGGCATGTCTCATTGAATATGTCACCTCCAGTTTTGAGCAAGTGGAATAAGTCTACTTCTGGGGGCAAGTTGAAGGGTTGTGCTCCGTTTTGGGAATGCAGAAGATATCTTCTCCAGGTTTGTGCATGTGGAATATGCCTGTTCCTGTTTTCTGGATGTAAACGATATCTTTTCCAATTTTGGCATGTGTAATATACTTCCTCCAGTTTTGAGCATGTGGAAGATGTCTGCTCAATATTTGTGCATGTGGAATATGGCTCTTCCATTCGCTGTCATATGGAATATATCTTCTCCAATTTTGGGCTTGTGGAATATGTGTCCTGCAGATTGGGCCATGCAGAAAATGCCTGGTCCCTGTTTGTTCCTGTGGAATATACTTCTTCCAGGTTCGGACATTGGAATATTTGTCTTCTCCAAGTTTGTGTATGTGGAATATAAATCTTCCAGTTTTTGGCAAGTGAAATAAGTTTCCTTCCTTTTTGTGCAAGTTGAAGATGTCTTCTCCAGCTTTGGCATGTGGGAAATATCTCCTCCAGTTTCGGGAAAGTGGAATTAAACTGTTTGGGTGTTGGCATGTGGAATCTGTCTTCACCAATGTTGGGCCTGCTGAAGATACCTACTCTTCTTTTGCACATGTGGAATATAGTTGCTATGGTTTTCAACATATGGAGGATATCTTTTTCCATGGTTGTGCATGTGGAATATATGTTTTCTAAATTTTGGCCTGGAGAATATGATCTGCCTTTGTAATATTTCTTTTCTGATTTGTGTATGTGGAAGATGTCGCCTCCAACTTAAGCATATGAAAGTTATCTTCTCCAATTTGAGCCTGGGAAGATGTATTCACCAAATGAAGCATGCGTAAGGTATCTCCTCCACTTTCAGTAATGTGTAATTAATCTCTTCGGGTTTGGACTTGTGGAATCTGTCTTCACCAATGTGGTAGGAGTCAAAGATACCTGGTCTTCCTTTGGGCATGTGGAATATAGTTGCTGTAGTTTTCAACATGTGGAAGATATCTCCTCCATGTTTTGGCCTGTGCAATATATCTCTTCTAATTTTGGGCCTGTAGAATGTATCTGCTCTAATATCTGCTGGTGGAATATGTCTTTTGATGTACCATGTGGAAGATGTCTCCACCAATTTGAGCATGTGGAGGATGTCTTCTCTAATTTCAGTAATGGGGAATTAATCTCTTTGGGTTTTGGCATGTGGAATCTTTCTTCACCAATGTTGGGCATGCTGAAGATACCTGCTCTTCTTTGGGGCATATAGAATATAGTCGCTGTCATGTTCAATATGTGGAAGGTATCTCCTAAGTTTTCAGATGTGGAATATATCTCTTCAAAGTGTTAATTGTTAGAATATATCTGCTCCAATATCTACTAGTGGAATATGATTTTTTCAATTTGACCATGAGGAAGATGTCTTCTCCAGTTTGAGCATGTGGAATGTGTCATGGACTATATCTCCTGGAATATGTGACCTCCAATTTTGAGCAAGTGGAATAAGTCTACTTCTGGGAGCAAGTAGAAAGGTTTTGCTTCAGTTTTGGGAATGCAGAAGACATTTCCTCCAGGTTTGTGCATGTGGAATATGTCTGTCCCTGTTTTCTGGATGTAAGTTATAACTTTTCCAATTTTGGAATGTGGAATATACTTCCTCCAGTTTTGAGCATGTGAAAGATATCTGCTCAATATTTGTGCCTATGGAATATAACTCTTTCATTTTTTGGCATATGGAATATATCTTCTCCAATTTTGAGCATGTGGACTATGTGTCCTGCAATTTGTGACATGCAGAAAATTCCTGGTCCATGTTTGTTCATGTGGAATATATTTCCTCCAGGTTTGGACACTGGAATATTTGTCTTCTCCATGTTTGTGTATGTGGAATATAAATCTTCCAGTTTTTGTCATGTGGAATAAGCTTCTTCCTTTTTGTGTAAGTGGAAGATGTCTTCTCCAGTTTTGGGCGTGTGGGAGATATCTCCTCCAGTTTCGGGAATGTGGAAATAATCTGTTTGGGTGTTGGCATGTGGAATCTGTCTTCTCCAATGTCTGGCATGCTGAAGATACCTGCTCTCCTTTTGCACATGTGGAATATATTTGCTATAGTTTTCAACATATGGAAGATATCTCCTCCATGGTCGGGCAGGTGGAATATATGTTTTCTAAATTTTAGCCTGGAAAATATGGTCTGCTTTTGGAATATTTCTTTTCTGATTTGAGCCTGGGAAGATATCTGTACCAAATTAAGCATGTTTAAGATATCCCTTCCACTTTCAATAATATGTAATTAATCGCTTCAGTTTTGGATTCTGGAATCTGTCTTCACCAACGTGGTGCATGTTGAAGATACCTGGTCTTCCTTGGGCATGTGGAATATAGTTGCTGTAGTTTTCAACATGTGGAAGGTATCTCCTCCGTGTTTGGGCATGTGCAATATATCTCTTCTAATTTTTGGCCTGTAGAATGTGTCTGCTCTAATATCTGTCTGTGGAGTATGTCTTTTCTGATGTGCCCATATGGAAGATCTCTCCTTCAACTTGAGCATGTGGAAGATGTCTTCTCTAATTTCATTAATTGGGAATTAATCTCTTTGGGTGTTGGCATGTGGAATCTCTCTTCACCGATGTTGGGCATGCTGAAGATACCGGCTCTTCTTTTGGGCATGTAGAATATAGTCACTCTCAGGTTCAACATGTGGAAGATATCTCCTCCACGTTTTCATATGCAGAACATATCTCTTCAAAGTGTTAGTTGGTAGAATATATCTGCCACAATATCTCCCAGTGGAATATTTTTTTTATCTTTGATCATGAAGAACATGTCTTCTCCAGTTTGAGCGTCTGGAATGTGTCATGGGGCATGTCTCATGGAATATGTCACCTCCAGTTTTGAGCAAGTGGAATAAGTCTACCTCTGGGGGCAAGTAGAAGGATTGTGCTCCGGTTTGGGGAATGCAGAAGACGTCTCCTCCAGGTTTGTGCATGTGGAATATATCTGTTCCTGTTTTCTGGATGTAAGCTATATCTTTTCCAATTTTGGAATGTAGAATATACTTCCTTCAGTTTTGAGCATGTGGAAGATGTCTGCTCAATATTTGTGCATGTGGAATATATCTCTTCCATTTGTTGGCATATGGAATATATCTTCTCCAATTTTGGGCTTGTGGAATATGTGTCCTGCCGATTGGGCCATGCAGAAAATGCCTGGTCCATGTTTGTTCATGTTGAATATATTTCTTCTAGGTTTGGACATTGGAATATTTGTCTTCTTCATGTTTGTGTATGTGGAATATAAATCTTCCAGTTTTGGGATGTGGAATAAGCTTCCTTTTTTGCAAGTGGAAGATGTCTTCTCCAGCATTTGGCATGTGGGAAATATCTCCTCCAGTTTCGGGAAAGTGGAATTAAACTGTTTGGGTGTTGGAATGTGGAATTTGTGTTCACCAATGTTGGGTATGCTGAAGATACCTGCTCTTCTTTTGTACATGTGGATAGTTACTGTAGTTTTCAACATATGCAAGATATCTCCTCCGTGGTTGAACATGTGGAATATATGTTTTCTAAATTTTGGCCTGGAGAATATGATCTGCCTTTGGAATATTTCTTTTCTGATTTGAACATGTGGAAGATGTCTCCTGCAACTTAAGCATATGAAAGTTATCTTCTCCAATTTGAGCCTGGGAAGATTTCTTCAACAAATGAAGCATGGGTAAGGTATCTCCTCCACTTTCAGTAAGGTATAATTAATCTCTTTGGGTTTGGACTTGTGGAATCTGTCTTCTCCAATGTGGTGCGAGTCGAAGATACCTGGTCTTCCTTTGGGCATGTGGAATATAGTTGCTGAAGTTTTCAACATGTGGAAGATATCTGCTCCGTGTTTTGGCATGTGGAATATACCTCTTCTTATTTTTGGCCTGTAGAATGTATCTCCTCTTATATCTGCCTGTGGAATATGTCTTTTCTGATGTGCTCATGTTGAAGATGATCTGGTCGAATTTCAGCATGTGCAAGATGTCTTCTCCAATTTATATATCTGCAAGAGGACTTATCCAGTTTGAGCCTGTGGAAGATTTCTCCTCCAATTCCAGTAATGGGGAATTAATCTCTTTGGGATTTTGGCATGTGGAATCTGTCTTCACCAATGTTGGGCATGCTGAAGATACCTGCTCTTCTATTGGGCATGTGGAATATAGTTCCTCTAAGTGTTGAACACGTGGAAGATGTGTCCTCCAAATTTTGGCATGTGGAATATATCTCTTCAATGTTTTGGTTGGTAGAATATATCTGCTCCAATGTCTGCGTATGGAATATATATTTTTTTCTGATTTGACAATGTGGAACATGTCTCCTCCAATTTGAGCTTGTGGAAGATGTCTCACCGAGGTTTGTACTTGTGGAATATATGTATTCCACATATTTGGAATATATGTGCTTCTGTTGTGGGCTATTGGAATAGGATTTTTCCAGTTTGTTCCACGTGTAAGATGTTGCCTCCAGTTTGGGGCATGTGACATTCATTTCCTCCTGTTTTGGGTATATGGAAGTTTTCTCCTCCAGTTTTGTAGATGTGGAGTACATATCTCTTTCATTTGTCAGCATATGGAATATGTCCCTTCATGTTTGTAGCATGTGAATATGTCTCCTAATTTATGCCAAGTGGAATATTTTTTTTTCTTATTTGGGGCACATGGAACTTGTCATGTTCTGTGGGCATGTGAACTATATCTCTAGCTTTACGCACGTGGCAGATGTCTTGTCCAGGTTTGGTTATGTGGAATAAGTCTGTTTCAGTTTTTCACACTTTGAATATGTCCGCTGCAAGTTTGTGCTTGTGGAATAAGTCCTCCAACTCTGTGCTTATGGAATATATCACTTCCAGTTTTGAACATATGGAATAAATCTATGCCTTGGGGCATGTGGAAGTGTTTTACTCCAGTTTTGGGAATGCAGAAGACGACTCATCCAGATTTGTGCATGTGGTATATACCTCCTCCAGTTTTGAGCATGTGGAAGATGTCTGCTCAATATTTGTGCATGTGGAATATATCTCTTCCAATTTTTGGCATATGGAATATATCTTCTCCAATTGTGGGCATGTGGAATATGTGTCCTGCAGTTTGTGCCATCAAAAAATGCCTGGTCTGTGTTTGTTCATGTGAAATATATTTCCTCCCGGTTTGGACATTAGAATATTTGTCTGCTCCATATTTGTGTATGTGGAATATAAATCTTCCAGTTTTGGCATGTGGAAAAAGTTTCCTCATTTTGTGCAAGTGGAAGATGTCTTCCCCAGTTTTTGACATCTGGAAGATAATCTCCTCCAATTTCGGGAAAGCAGATTGAATGTGTTTGGGTCTTGACATTTGAAATCTGTCTTCACCAATGTTGGGCATGCTGAAGATACCTGCTCTTCTTTTGCGCATGTGGATTATTGTTGGTGTAATTTTCAATATGTGGAAAATGTCTCTTCCATAGATGGGCATGTGGAACATATGCTCACTAATTTTGGGCCTGGAGAATATATCTGCTCCAATATCTGCTTGTGGAATATGTTTTTTTTTTTATGAGCATGTGGAAGATGTCTCCTCAAATTTGAGTGTGTGGAAGATGTCTTCTCCAATTTGAGCATGTGGAAGATGTCTCATCCCAGCTTTGTACACGTGGAATATATCTCTTCTACATATATATAATATACTTATATTATGTATGTGCTTCTGTTTTTGGCTTTTGGAGTATGTTTCTTTCAGTTTTGGGCATGTGGAAGGTGTCGCCTCCAACTTTGGGCATGTGGCATCAATCTCCTCTTATTTGGGGCATGTAGAAGTTTTCTCCTCCAGTGTTGTGGATGTTGATCAAGTCTCTTGAATTTCTCAGCATGTGAAATGTGTCTCTTCAAGTTTTGGCACATGGAATATGTCTCTAAATTGAGGCCATGTGGATTATGTCTCTTCTTATTTTGGGCACATGGAAGATGTTTTCTTCTGTGGGCATGTGGAATATGACAACAGTTTTATCCATATGGAAGATGCCTTGTAAACTTTTGGGCATGTGGAATAGGTCTATTTAATGTTTTGGCATTTGGAATACATCTGCTGCAAGTCTCTGCCTGTGGAATCAGCCCTAAAACTCTGTGCTTATGGAATATGTCACCTCCAATTTGGAGCATATGGAATAAATCTACTCCTGGGGTCATGTGGAAGCATTCTTCTCCAGTTTTGGGAATACAGAAGATGTCTCCTCCAGGTTTTAGGATATCAACTATATCTTTTCCAATTCTGGCATGTGGAATATGCCTCCTCCAGTTTAGAGCATGTGGAAGATATCTTCTCACTATTTGTGCAAGTGGAATATGTCTTTTCCATGTTTGGCCTATGGAATATATCCTCTCCAATTTTCGACGTGCGGAATATGCATCCTGCAGTATGTGCCATGCAAAAAATGCCTGGTCCTTGTTTGTTCATGTGGAATACATTTCCTCCAGTTTTGGACATCAGAATATTTGTCTTCTCCATGTTTATGTATGTGGAATATAAATTTCCAGTTTTTGGCATGTGAAATAAGTTTTTTCCTCCCTTTTTGTGCAAGTGGAATATGTCTTCTCCAGATTTAACAAGTGGAAGATATCTCCTACAATTTCCGGAATATGGAATTAATCTGTTTGTATTTTGGCATATGGAATCTCTCTTCAGCAATGTTTGGCTTGTTGAAGGTTCCTGCTCTTGTTTTGCACATATGGGTTATAGTTGGTGTAAATTTTTACATGTGGAATATATCTCATCCAAGGTTGGGCATGTGGAATATATGCTCACTAATTTTTGGCCTGGAGAGTATATCTGCTCCAATATCTGCTTTTGGAATATGTCTTTTCTGATTTGAGCATGTGGAAATGTCTTCTTCTATTTGAGCAAGTGGAAGATGTCTCCTCCAACTTAAGGAAAGGAAATATGTCTTCTTCAGTTTGAGCATGCGAAGATGTCTTCACCAAATTGAGCATGTCTAAGATCTCCTCCAATTTCAATAATGTGGAATTAATATTTTTGGGTTTTGGCTTGTGGAATCTCTCTTCAACAATGTAGTTCATATCAAAGATACCTGTCTTCATTTGGTCAAGTGGAATATAGTTGCTGTAGTTTTCAACATATGGAAGATATCTCCTTCATGTTTTGGCATGTGAAATATATCTCTTCTACTTTTTGGCCTGTAGAATATATCTGTTCCAATATCTACTTGTGGAATATGTCTTTTCTGATGTGCGCATGAAGATGTTGTCTTGTCCAATCTGAGCATGTGGAAGATGTCTCCTCCAATTTAAGTATGTGAAAGATGACCTATCCCATTTGAGCACATGGAAGATATCTCCTCCAATTTCATTAATGGGGAATTAATCTCTTTGGGTTTGCATGTGGAATCTGTCTTCACCAATGTTGGACAATTTGAAGATACCTGCTCTTCTTTTGGGCATGTGGAATATAGTCGCTGTAGTTTTCAGCATGTGGAGGGTATCTTCTCCATGTTTTCACATGTAGAATATATCTCTTCTAATGTTTGGTCTGTAGAATAAACGTGCTCTAATATCTACCTGTGGAATATGTCTTTTCTGATTTGAGCATGTGGTAGATGTCTCCTTCAATTTGAATATGTGGAAGATGTCTTCTTTAATTTGAGCATGTAGAAGATGCCTCCTCCAATGAGAAAGATGCCTCCTCCAATGAGAAAGTTATCTCCTCCAATTTTGAGCATGTGGAAGATGTTTCCTCTAATTTGGGCCTGTGGAAGATGTCTCACCCAGCTTTGTACACGTGGAATATATTTCTTCTACATGTATGTATATATATATATATATATATATATATATACTTATATATATATACTTATATATGTGCTTCTGTTTTTTGGCTTTGGAAATTATTTCTTCAAGTTTGGGACATGTGGAAGGTGTCACCTCCAATTTTAGGCACATGCCATCCATCTCCTCCCGTCTGGGGCATGTAGAAGTTTTCTCCTCTGGAAGGAATATGTGCAATCTAGTTCTTTGCATGTGAGTTACATTGCTTTTCCAATTCTCATCTATGTGAAATGGAGCTGCAGGTCTTACTGAAGATCTCTAAAGGAAAGTCAATGGCAACTCCAGGCCTGTACATACTGGAATCAATCTCCTGTTACTCACCTCAAGAAGAAATGTATCCACTCTAAGGGTGCTTATCATGGAATGCATCTACTCCTGCTCTTCAGGGAATGGATTGAATATGCTCCAGAACTGTTCATCGTTGAAGCCACCTTCTCCAGCTCTTTTCAGAAAGGTAAGTGTGCACTCTTAAGTTGGTCTATCCTGGAATCATCTCACTTTGTACTCAGCATGGAATATAGTACTCCTCTCTCTCCTGCAACCAACTATTTGTGCTCCACTTACTTGGGGTCTCTTTAGCATGTTATTCTTTTTCCATCTCTCTCTTTCTTTTTTTCCAAATGCATCTTTTTCCATCTCTTCAGAATGGAATCAATACTTTGCATCTCTTCTCATGGTGAATTGATCTACACCAATACTATCAGGATGGAATATTTCAACACCATCTCTATTCAGCATGTAATATTTGAATTCTAGTTCTTTTCAGTGTGACAGCATCCATTTATATTCCAGCTCTCTTAAGTAACTCCAGTGTTAGGTTAAATATATGTAAAATGTATTTGCTACATTTCCTTTTGTTTTGAAATGCATCTCTTACAACAGGTGCCAGCAGGGCTTGATTCAGCACCAGTTTTCTTCCTCAAGGAATGCACCTATTCAAGTTCTCCTCAGCATGCACCTTCCTACTCAGGATCTTAGCATGGAATGTGTTTAAAGAGACTATCATCAGCAAGGTAAGTGTCAATGTAAGCATTTGTTAGCATGCAGTCTTAGTAGCTTAGTGCTCCTTCTCATGGACTACATTCACTGCTGTTCTTCTCAGCATGAGATCTATTTACCTCCATTTTACTCTGTATGACTGAGCAGGTTTCTGCTCACTTGAGTGACCTTGGCCATTCAGCAACCTAGAGACTAAATCCTCCTTGTAGAATGTGATCGCCTCACACATACTCTAAATATACCTATGTATATGTCAGCAGCTGCCATCCTCATGAAGGGAAGTGTATGTTTTAACACCTTTCAGCAGGGCATGTTTCTTTCGCCTTTGTACATGGCTTGGAATGCATTTAACTCCAGCCATACTTCTCTAGGAAGGATTTTATCACATCCATCTATCTTCATCAAGGAATACACCTAGTCTACGGGTGCCAGCTGGGATCCCTCTGTTCAGTGTGTCAGCCTGGCAAGTGCTAAAGGCAGCTCTCCTTACAAAGGAAAGTATGCATGAACTACAATTTTTGGTAGCATGAGGTCTTGTTAGTTCCGTGCTCCTTGTCATGGAATACCATGAAGTCCAGTATCGGGCCCAAACCCAGTACAAAAAGGAGTGTGTCTTCCCCAACACCATGGAATCCATCACCCATTCAATGAAGGTCTTGCCAGCCTGGGTTTTCCTTATGACCCCTGTTATCAGCATGAAAGGAATGCACAGGTGCTAACTGAATATGGAAGATTTAATTCAAGGTGTAGGAAACATGGAATGGAAGTCCTCTCACTTTTTGTTAATAGAGTGAGAATGGATCAGCTTTTCTTCTCTGGGTATGTGTATCAATGTATTCTCTACCTTAAATGTTTCTCCTCCAGTTCTTTTCTTTTGAGAAAATACTGTACAGAGTGGGTTACAATTACATGGACAAGATAATGAGTACATTTCTTATCAAGCATTGTAGCCTCCTCCTTTGTTTCCCCTTTCCCATCCCTTCCTATCCTCTCCCGCCCTGCCCCCAGTTCTTCTGACCATTGAATACATTTCCCATGGCTATCTTCAGCACAGAATGCACATAATCCAGGTGTCTTCACCAGGGAATATGTGTGCCCAATTGTTTGTTCGGAAAAATTTTCCTTTACAACATTCAATAGTTCCCCCTGAGGCTGTTCCTGGCACAGGAATATCAATTCCAGCTCTGGTAATCAAGGCAAGTTTGAACTCCAGGATTCTCCTGCATGCAATAGGGACTTCTTATTTCTTCCACGGAATGGATCAGATCCAGTTCTCCTCAGGGAGATTTAAGTGTCTATTCCAACAGCTTCTTTCATGGAATTTTATCTACTTCACTTCCCCTACCTGAGGCTGCATGGAATTGCCATCTCTTTGGCTTGGAAGGTCTCTAATCCGTCTCTTAATATGGCATGTCTTTAAAGCAGCTCTTGTCAGCAAGAAAATTTTGGGGTTTGAAAATAGTTTTTTATTGTAAAAATACTTTACAGAGGGTTACAGTTACAAGAGTAAGGAAATGAGCAACTTTGCTATTGAACATTGTTATCTTCTCCCTTGGTTTTCCCCTACCATCCCTTCTTGCCCTATTCCTCCCCACCCTCAACTCCTCCCCCGGCTCCTCCTCCCACCAAAGTTGTAAAGTTCATTTTCAACATAGTGTCTTATTGATATCAATGTTACAATGGATTAGCCTGTATCCTTATTGAAGCATTTTGTTATTTCACTTCCCCTCAAATTAGAAAATGTATATACAAGATGCAGGGCACCAGAATCAAATACAGTGAAAACAGGGGTTATACTGTGGGGGAAGGACATATCAAAGAAGCAAAAAATCATATAGTACATTATAAATATGGCCTTTATGTCCATATCTTGGGGTTCATTTCACTTAGCATCATGTTATAGTGTCATATGCACATAGCTTTTGCCCTTTGTTGCTTCTTCTAGATATATACTAGTTACTGCACATAAAGGAAACCATGGGATCTATGTTTCTTTGGGCCTGGATTACATCACTTATAATATTTTCCAAGTCTTGCCATTTCCTAACAAACAGGGTGATGCCATTCTTTCTGATGGAGACATAGAATTCAATAATGTACTTATATATATGTATATACCACATTTAGCAAGAATAGATTTAAATGATTTAAGTGTAGCATTCTGCATTCTGCAGTTGGACAGTAAGATGCTACTTGTCCTTGTTTGCATCAACTTATTATGGAATGCAAATTCTTAAGCCCTTCACTGCATGGAATCTGTATAAACCTACTCCTGTAATCTTGGAATCACTATAGCCAAAGTTTGCAATGTTCTTCAGCATGTACTATGATTACTGGCTTTCTATTCTGCATGAATTGCACCATGGCTGCTATCTTAGGAAATATTTGCTTTCCACCCATACAATGCATGCAGTACATCTCCTCCAATCCTGGTGAGAGTGGGGTGAGATTCACTACTCAGCAGAGAAGAGCTCTTGTTCCAGCATCCCTCAGGCAGGAGCATGTGTACTCTAGATAAACACACCATGAAATGTTTATCTCCATCATATATACATATATAAAAATATATTAAAAATGTTGTATAGAGGGGTTACAGTTACATGAGTAGGTTAAGAAGGACATTTCAGAGCAAGCATTGTTACCTCCTCCTTTGTTTTCCCCTTACCATCACTTCCCTCCCCACCTCCCCGACTCCTCCCATCCCACCCAGCCCAACATTGTAAAGTTGGTTTTCAACATAGTGTCCTGTATACCTCGTCATCACAATGGGTCAGCCTGCATCCCATTTAAGCGTTCCCCAATATGTCTTCCCCTCCTCAAATTACAAAAATGTATATACAAGGTGCAGAACACCAGCACCAAATCTGGTGAATACAGGGGTTATACTGTGGTGGTAGAACAAGAAAAAAAAAAGAATCACATACTGCATTGTACATACAATAAAAACGCTAACAAGAAAAAAACACTTGTGTCCCTGTCATGGGGTATAGTTCACTTAACATTATCTCATGTGGTTATATGTACATAGCCTTTGACCTTCTCTGCTTGTCCTAGACATGTACTAGTCATTGTAAACAAGAGAAACCAGGGGACCTATGTTTCTTTGTCTTACTTCACTTAATATAAATTTTTTCCAAGTCTTTCCATTTCCTAACAAATAGGGTGCTGTCATTCTTTCTAATGGTGGCATAGAATTCCTACACATACACACACACACACATACTCACACACACAAACACACACATCTCATCACATTTTCTTGATCCATTCATCTACTGAGGGGCATTGGGGTTGGTTCAATATCTTAGCTATAAACATGCTTGTGCTGGTAGCTTGTTTGTGATATTGTTTGTGATCGTTTGGGTAAATGCCCAAACGTGGGATTGCTGGATCATAGGGGAGCTCTATGTGGAGTTTTTTGAGGAACCTCCATATATTGCTTTCCAGAATGGTTGAACTAGTTTACACTCCCACCAACAATGCAGTAGAGTTCCCTTTTGGCCACATCCCCTCCAGCATCTTTTGTTACTAGATTTCTTGATTCTAGCCATTCTAACTGGAGTGAGGTGGAATCTCAATGTTGTTTTGATTTGATTTTTTTTTTCTTGGTTGGTTGTGGGGCTTGAAGTCTGGGTCTGGGTGCTGTCCCTCAGCTCTTCAGCTCAAGGCAAGTGATCTACCACTTGACCCACAGCACCACTTCATTTTTCTAGTGGTTTATTCAAGATAAGAGTCTCACGGACTTTCCTGCCCGGGCTGGCTTTGAACCGAGATCCTCAGATCTCAGCCTCCTGAGTAGCTAGGATTACAGGCCTGAGCCAACAACACCCGGCTGATTTGCATATTTTTATTGCTAGAGAAGTTAAGCATGTCCTCATGTGTCTCTTGGCCATTCTTATTTCCTCTTCAGAGAAGTTTCTCTTTAGCCCACTATTTATGGGGCAGTTGATTCTTTGAGGATTTGTTTGGGGATTTAGTTTTTTGAGTTCCAAGTATATTTTAGATATGAGGCCCTTATCCATTGTCTGGCTAGTGAAGATCTTCTCCCAATCCGTGGGCTTTCTATTGATCTTGCTAGCTATGTCCTTTGCCTTGCAGAAGCTCTGCAGTTCCATGCAAGCCCATTTGTCCAACTTTTCTTTGATTTGTTGTGCTTCTGGTCTCTATTAAAAATTTTTTGACCTGTGCCAAGGTGCCCTAGAGTTTCTCCTATTCCTTCCTGTTTTGTTAACATGGAGTCTGCTTTTATTTCGAGGTCTTTGATCCATTTGGAGTTGATTCTGGTGCACGGTGACATATACAGATCTAGCTTTAATTTTCTACAAGTGTTTAACCAATTTTGCCTTTTACTTTAATTTTCCACAAGTGTTTAACCCATTTTGCCTTTTACTGAAAAAGCTGTTTTTCTTCCTTTCTATTTCTTTAGTTCCCTTGTCAAAGATTAGGTGGCTGTAGGTCAGTGGGTTTATTTCTGAGTCTTCAGTCCTATTCCATTGGTCTTCAGATCGGTTCTTGTGCCATTTCCAAGGTGTTTTGATTACTATAGTTTGCAGTAGAGTTTGAAATTTAGAATGGATATTCCTCCAGTCTTGTTCTTTCTACCAAGGATCATTTTTGCCATTTGGGGTCTTTTAATGTTCCATATGATCTTTAGTATTGCTTCTTCTATTACATTGAAGAATGAGTTTGGGATATTGATAGGTATCGCATTGAATTTGTAGATACCCTTTGGCAGTATTTGGCAGTATTTTCACCATGTTAATCCTCCCAATCCAGGAGCATCAGAGGTATTTCCACTTGCTTAGTTCTGCTTTGATTTCCTTTTTCAAGTTTTTAAAGGTTTTGTCATAGAGGTCCTTCTCCTCTTTTGTTAAGCTGAATTCTAAGTATTTTATTTTTTGTGGGGCTATTACAAAAGGAGTTGATTTCCTAATATCAGCCAAACTCTTCTCATTATTGGAATACAGAAAAGCCATTGAAGCTGGGGGCTGGGGGCTCACGCCTGTAATCCTAGCTACTCAGGAGGCTGAGATCTGAGGATCTCAGTTCAAAGCCAGCCCGGGCAGGAAAGACTGTGAGACTCCTATCTCCAATAAACCACCAGAAAACCAGAAGTGGCACTGTAGCTCAATTGGTAAAGCGCTCGCCTTGAGCTGAAGAGCTGAGGGACAGCGCCCAGGCCCAGAGTTCAAGCCCCACGACAGACAAAAAAAAAAAAAAAAAAAAAAGAAAAGCCATTGATTTTTCAGGGTTAATTTTATACCCTGCTACTTTGCCAAAGTTTCCAGTCAGCTCAAGTAACTGTGGAGTGGAGTCCATGGGGTTCTTTAACTTTCTTTTTTTTCTTTTTTTTGTAAGAATACCGTACAGAGGAGTTACAATTACATGGGCAAGATAAGGAGTACATTTCTTATCAAGTTTTGTTGCCTCCTCTTTGTTTCCCCTTCCCATCCCTTCCCCTACTCCCCCCACTGGATCCTCCCCCCCCCACACCAAAGTTGTAAAGTTCATTTTTCGACATAAATACTTGTACATCTCATTGTTGCAATGGGTCAATCTGTATCCCTAGTTAAATGATTTGTTTTTGCCCTTCCACCTCCACAAATTATACCAACATCAAACATAGTGAAAGCAGGGGTCATGGGGTTCTTTAAATACAAGATCATGTCATCTGCAAAGAGGGAGAGTTTTACTTCATCTTTCCCTAATTGGATTCCCTTTATGTCTGCACCTTGTCTTATTTCCCTAGCTAGGCATTCTAATACTAGGTTGCAGAGGAGTGGAGAGAGGGGACATCCTAGTCTCATTCCTAAATTTAGAGGAAATGGCTTTAGTTTTTTACCAGTAAGTATGATGGTGGCTGTAGGTTTGTCAATACAGCCCTTATTATATTGAGAAATGTTCCATGGATTCCTAGTTTTCCCAGAGCTTTCATAATAAAGGGGTGTTGTATCTTGTCAAATGCTTTTTCTGCATCTGTTGAAATGTGGTTCTTCCCCTTGCTCTTGTTGATGTGATGAATTATATTAATTTTTTGCATATATTGAACCAGCTTTGCATCCCTAAAATGAATCCTGTTTGATTGTGGTGTGTGATTTTTTTTGACGAGTTGTTGAAATCAATTGGCCAAGGTTTTGTTGAGAAGTTTCCCATTGATATTCATCAAAGAAATAGTTCTCTTTCTTTGATGAGTCCCTGCCTGGTTTTGGGATGAAGGTTATGCTGGCTTCATAAAAAGTGTGTGGTAATGACTTTTTGCTTTCAATTTCATTGAAGAGATGGAGGAGTATGGTTCTGAGTTCTGCTTTGAGGCCTTGTAGATAAACACACCATGAAATGTTTTTCTGCATTGTAATTTTTAATGAAATATGTTCATCAACTGCCACTTAAAGTGGAATGCCTCTCCCCAAGTTTTCTCAACCCAGAATGTAACTGTGTCTCCTCCAGTTTTGAGCAAGAGAAATATGTCTTCTGCAGTTTTAAGCATGTGGAATATGTCTGCTACAATTTCCATTATCTGGGATATATCTTCTCCAATTTAAGACATGTGAAGTACATCTCCTCCTGTTATGGACAGGAGGAATTTATCATTTCCAGTGTGGGGCATGTGGAATAGGTCTCCTCCAAGTTTGGGGCCTGAGCTCCTCAGCATTGTCATGAGCATGAAAGTTGTATTCTGCAGGTTGTCTCGGCATGAATGGGTCTCCTCCAGCCTTCCTCATGTGGAATCTGTATGCTTTAGTGCCTCTCAGGGTAGACTGTGTCTGTCCAGGTCACAGTCTAAAATGTATCACTTCCAGCAAATCTTAAGTTGGAATCCCATTGTCTCAGTTGTCCTGAAGATGGAAAATGTCAAGGCCAGGTCTTCACAGACTGGTGGCCATTTATTAGTGCTCACTCTAGCAAGGAATATATTTACTATAGATTTTCTCAGCAAGGAATATATCAGACAGTGCTTTCTGGAGCACAAAATGGATGTGTCCCAGTCTCCCAAGAATTGGCACCATGGAATCCAGCTCTCTTTAGGAAGTTGATTGTTCCCTTGAGGAATCCTTAACATGGAAATATCTCCTACTATCTACAGCCTTGGACACACAGGTGCTCCTGTTCTCCTTGGCATGGAATGCATCTATTCCAACCATCCTGGGAAACTCAGCATTCATTTGGGGTAAGCATTTGTTATCATCTCCTTTCTGTATCCTCATGCAGTACTGAATCTTATCCCTCATTGCTCACAGTAATGAAATCTGTGTTCTCAAGCTCCTTTTTTGTGTCTACCTCAAGTCTCTATAGGAAGGAATGAAGCTACTCTGGCTCTCCACAGCATGGAATGTAGCAAGTTGCAGCTCTACTCAGAAGATAAGGTTCATCTCCAGTTTTCCCTTTGGTGGAAACTGCCTATACCAGGTGTGTTGAGAATGGAATCTGTGTAATTCAGCCCTCCTCAGGTAGGTAATTATTAACTCAGTTCTCCTCAGCATGTGGACCTGTGTACTTATAGCTCTTCAACACATAGCCTGTCGCTCTCATGTCTCCTTACATTGGACTGTGTCGACTCCATTTACAACATGGCATGGGATTCCACCCTGCCTCCCTGCACTTGGAATGTGTAGCGTCCATCTCCCTTCACTGACCAAGTTGTTTACTCCAGCTGTCTTGAGCAAGGATTGCTCCTGCTCCATCTCTCCTCAGCATGGGATGTGTGTCCTTAACTATTTTCCATGAAGAACATCTTAGTCCTTTTCATCTCAGCAAGAAGTGCAACTCCTCAGGTTTTCATCATCTTCAGTCATATCCACAGAATCTTTATTTTTCTCTGTCACTTTGTAGTCCCACATTTTGCAGCCTGGAATCTGCTGTGTGTTAGGTCACCTGTGAATGCCTTGGCTCAATCTCTCTCCATCAAGAGAGACTCTGGTTGAATCCAAGGATATCATGGCATGTTTTGAAAACACCTCACATCAGCAAATATCAACTCTAGAATTCTGCAGCAAGTAAACTGGGAAGTATAGCACTTTTTGGCACGGAGTGCATCTACCTCAGCTCTCCTCAACATGGCATCTGTGAACAACAGTTCTACTCAGGATGTGATATATCTGTTACAGCTCTCATCATCACAGAACACATGTATTGTTTCTCTCCATTATCAGGAAACCCATCTGCTGTGGCTTTCCACAGCAGGGAATGTGACTTCTCCAATTCTCCTATGGAATGTGTCTCCTCCAGCTCAGTTTTCCTATCCGTCTGCTATTCCTAAAGGAATGCTTTTCCTATAGGTCTGTTTATCATGAAATTTATCAATGAGCTCCATTAATCAATCTAGGCCTCTATGGTCAGTACTGTGGAATCATCCATCTTATGTTCATTACTGTATGGGAGGTATTCTCTCTGGCCTTATCAACCTTTCTTCCTGTTTCCGTCATCCTGGAAGTCTTTGATTCCAGCTCTCTGAGTTGTATTCCAACACATGTGAAACATCTCTCCTAGTTCTGCTTTGGATGTACTGAGTTTCAGCATCTCTGCAAGGCATAGAATTCTTTGGCAACAACCTGCCATGGAGTGGGGCCCCTCTGGTTTTATTATGCACAAAGAATTTGCATTTGAGGATAGAAAAATATAGACTATTTCTGCTGCAGCTTCCCTGAAGCCTGATCTTTTACTGCAAGCACTTCAACATGGGATGTGTTTCCTCTGATTTGTTTCAGCTCCTCTGGATCGAATATGTCTAGTCTGCTTCTCATCAGGCTGAAATTATTCTATGCCAGCTCTCCTTGGTATGGATGAAATAGAGCTACTGGTATTACACCAAGTCTCCTAAAGAATGTCCATGAATTCTAACCTGTAGAACCTGGAATCAATCTCATATTGCTCACTCAATTGAGCAAGACGTACATATATGCTAAGTTTCCTTATCATGGACTGCATCTACTGCTGCTTTCCAGGGAATGGAAGGCAGATATTCCAGTTCTGCTCACCATTGAAACCAACTACTCCAGCTCTTTTCAGTAATGTAATTGTGTACTCAAATTTTGCTATCACAGAATCATCTCTCTCTGTACTCAGCATGGAATACAATATTGCACTCTGTCCAACTATCTGAGCTCCACTTTCTAAGGTATGTGTCAACTTGGGGTGGCTTTAGCATGGAATTATTTCTCCTTCTCTCTCTTTCCTTTTTTCCAAATGCATCTTTCCATCTCTTCAGAATGGAATCAATGCCTTGCATTTCTTCTCATGGTGAAATTGATCTTCAACAATACTACCAGGATCGAATATTTTGACATCATTTCTATTCAGCATGGAATATTTGGTTCTTCTGAGCGTGACATCATCCATGTATTCCAGCTCTTATCATCAGGGTAAATGATCACTCCAGTGTTATGTTCAATACAGATAAAATGGATTTGCTACATTTCCTCTTGTTTTGAAATGCATCCCTTTCCTAGCAGGTGCCAGCAGGGGGTGAGTCAGCAGCAGTTGCCTTCATCTAGGAATATACCTATTCAAGTTCTCCTCAGCATGCATCTTGCTGCTCAGGATCTCAGCATGGTATGTGTTGAAAGCGACTGTCATAGGCAAGGTAAGTGTCAATGTAAGCATTCTTTAGCATTCAGTCTTAGTGCTCCTTCTCATGCGTTACATTTACTGCTGTTCTCAACGTGAGATCCCTTTTCCCGCATTCTAGTCGGTGTAACTGAGCAATTTTCTGCTCACCCAGTGACTTCTGGGCCATTCAGCACCTAGAGCCTGAATCCTCCTCGTAGTATGGGATCTCCTCAGGCATACTCTGCGTGGCTTATATCTATAGCTTTCATCCTCAGAAAGGGAAGTATGTGTTTTAACACCTTTCAGCATGGCATGTTTCTTTCACATTCATACATGGCTTGGAATGCATTTGCCTCCAGCCATATTTCTCAGGAAGAAGTTTGTCAAATCCAGCTGTCTTCCTCAAGGAATACACCTACTCTGTGTATGCCAGCTGGGATCCCTGTGCTCAGCTTATCAGCCTGGCAAGTGCTAAAGACAGTTCTCCTTGGAAAGCTATGCTTCAACTCCAGTTTTGGCAGCATGGAGTCTTGCTAGTTCCGCGCTCCTTGTCATGGAATTCCTGTGCTGTAGTTCAGTTCCAGTACCTGGACCAAGCTCAATTCAGAATGGAGTGTGTCTTCTCCAACTCTCTCCCTCACGGAATTCATCACTGACGGTCTTGCCAGCCTGGGTTCAACTCCTGATCCCTGTTACAGCATGAAATGAATGCATAGGTGCTAACTGAATATGGAAAATTTTAATGCAAGCTGTACAAAACATGGAATGCAAGTCCTCTAATTTAATTAAGTGAGAATGGACCAGCTCTTCTTCTCTGGGATTGTGTAGAAATATAATATCTCCTCTAGACTGTTTCTCCTCTAGTTCTGAGCAAAAAAGGCATTTCCCATGGCTACTTCCAGCACACAGTGCATGTGTCTTCACCAGGGAATATGATTGTTTATTTCTCTTTCCTGAAAAAATTCCCTTCACAGCAGGGCCCCAGTTTCTCACGAATGTAGTCCTAGCTACTCAGGAGGGTGAGTTCTGAGGATCGTGATTCAAAGCCAGCCCAAGCAGGAGAATCTGTGAGACTCTTTTCTCTAATGAACCACTCAGAATACCGGAAGTGGTGCTGTGTGTCAAGTGGTAGAGTGCTAGACTTGAGCTGAAGAGCTGAGGGACATTGCCCAGTCCCAGAGTTTCAGTCCTATGACTGACAAAAAAAATTGTATTCACAATATTCAATAGTTTTCCTGAAGCTATTCTTGGCCCAGGAACATTAACTCCAGCTCTTATAATCAAAAGAGGTTTAACCTCCAGGATTCTTCTGCACAGAGAATCAGCTCCAGTTCTCCTCAGAAAGGTTTAACTGTCTATTCCAGCAACTTATTTCATGGAATCTTGCCTAGCCCATTTCTCCTCACCTGGGACTGCATTGAATTGCCACCTCATTGGGTTGGAAGGTATCTACTCAGTCTCTCAGTGTGTCATGCTTTTAAAGCAGCTTTTGTCAACAAGCAAAGTTGCATAGTAAGATGCTACTTGGCCTAGAATGCATTAACTTAGTATGGTATGCAAATTCTTTAGCCTAAGCCTGCATGGAATTTGTCTACACCTACTGCTGTCATCTTGAATCACTACAGTCTAAGTTTGCAATTCTCCTCAGCATGAAATATGATTACATGTTCTCTACTGTGCGCGAATTGCACCATAGATGCTATCTTCAGAGAGATTGGCTTTCCCCTTACACAATTGCAATACATATCCTCCAATCCACATGAGAATGGAGTGAGATTCACTACTCAGCAGAGAAGAGGTCTTGTTCCAGCATACCTCAGCCCAGAGCATGTACACTTCAGATAAATGGGCCATGTAATGTGTTTTTTCCAGTTTTCTTCCACATGGAATATGTTCATCCACCTCCACTTGATGTGGAATGTCTCTCCTCAAATTTTTTCAACCCAAAATGTGAGTGTGTCTCCTCCAGTTTTGAGCCAGAAGAATATGCCTTCTCAGTTTTAGGCATATGGAATATGTCTCCTGCTGTTTTTGGTACATGGAATATATCTTCTCCAATGTCAGGCATTTGGAATATATCTCCTCCACTTTTAGTCAGGAGGAATTTCACACCTACAATTTGGGGCATATGGAATATCTCCTCCAAGTTTGAGGCCAGGTCTCCTCAGCATTGTCATGAACATGAACGTTATGTTCTACAGGTCGTCTTGGCATGAATGGGCTCCTCCAACCTTCCTCATGTGGAATCCTCATGCTTCATTCAGTGCCTCTCAATGTTGAATGTGTCCATCCAGTTCACAGTTTAAAATGTATCTCTTTTAGCATATCTAATGTTTGAATCTATTTATCTCAGTTTTCCTGAAGTGAGAAAATGTCAAGGCCAGGTCTGTACTGACTAGAGGCCCTCCTGTTTTGTGAACTCCAGCAACCTATTGATCTACTCTAGTTTAGCTCAGCAAGGAATGTATCTGTCACTGCTCTCTAGAGCATGAAAGTCTCCCAAGCATTGCTTCTATGGGTTCCAGGTCTCTTCATGAACTTGAGTGTTCCCTTGAGGATTCCTTAACATGGAAATACCTCCCACTGTGTACAGCATGGGACACCTGTGCTTCTGTTCTCCTTGGCATGGAATGCATCCATTCCAACCATCCTTGAGAAGTTCAGCATTTATTTGTGGTAAGCATTTGCTATCAATTCCTTTTTCATTGAATTATTTTTGTTTTTTTTTTTCAGGGATTAATTCCTTTTTGTATCCTCATGCAGTACTGCATCTTATCCCTCATTGCTCACGGCAATGAAATCTGTGCACTCAAGTTCATCTCTCATGGTCTATAATTATGTCATGTCTCTGCAGGATGTAATGAAGCTACTTGGCTCTCCACAGCATGGAATGTAGCATGTTGCAGCTCTATTCAGAAGGTAAGTATCATCTCCAGCTTTCCTTTTCTTGGAAGCCATCTATTCCAGTTGTGCTGAGGATGGAATCTGTGTAATTCAGCCCTCCTAAGGTAGGAATTATGACCCCGATTCTCCTCAGCATATTGACATGTGTACTTATAGCATAGAATGTGTCTACCCTAGTCCTCTTAAACATATAGACTGTCACTGTCATGTCTCCTCACATTGAAATGTGTTGCCTCCAGTAATTTACAACATGGCATGAGTTTCCATCATGCTTGGAGTCAATACACTCTTGGAATGTGTATCATCCATCTCCTGTGAACAATTTGTTTACTGCAGCTTTCTTGAGCAAGGAATGCTCTTGCTTCATGTCTACACAACTTTGGATGTGTGTCCCTTTTTATTTTTCCATGAAGAGCTCCTTAGTCCTTTTATTCTCAGAAAGAAGTGCAACTTCCTAGGTTTTCATCAACATGATTCATGTTTACAGCAGCTCTCTTCTTCCCTGTCTGTTTCTAGTCCCAGATGTGCAGCCTGGAATCTTTCTACTGCATGTTATGTCACCTTTGAATGCATCAGCTCCATCTCTCTCCACCAAGAGAGGCTCTTGATGAAGCTGAGGCCATCATGGCATGTGTTGAGAACAGCTTGCATCAGCAAATATCAACTCTAGCATTCTGCAACAAGTAATTGGGAAGTATAGCACGCTTTGTCACAAAGTGCATCTGCCTCAGGTCTCCTCAGCATGGCATCTGTCAACACTAGCAATAAGCATCAGATGCTTATTGCAGGTCTCATCAGCAGAGAATACATGTATTCTATCCCTCCACATTAGGGAACACATCTGCTGTGGATTTCCACAGCAGGGAATGTGTTTTCTCCAATTCTCCTAACTATGGAATGTGTCCCTTGCAGCTCTCAAACATGTAATATATGTCTTTCAAATCTTGTCAACATAGATTGCTTTTCCTATAGTTCTTTTTAGTATGAAATCTATCTGTGAGCTCCTTTAAGCAACTATGCAGAACTGTGGAATCATTCATCTTATGTTCATCAGAGTATAGAATGTATATTATCTGGCCTTATGAAACTTTCTTCCTGTTTCTGCCATCCTGATTACAGCTCTCTTATGTATATTCCAAGGCATTTGATATACCTCTTTTTATTCTCCTTTGGATGTACAGAGTTTCAGCAACTCTAAAAGGCATAGAATTCTTTTACCACACCCTGCCATGGACTGGGTTTCCTCTGGTGGTGTTATGCAAAAAGAGTTTGCATTTGAGAGCATGAAAGCAGCATAGACTATTTCTGCTGCAGCTTTTGTGAAGCCTGATTTTTATTGAATGCACTTCAACAAGGGATATGAAATTTTTTTTGTTTGCGTCAGCTCCTCTAGATGGAATATGTGTAGTCTGGTTCTCATCAGGATGAATTTAACTTGCACCAGCTCTCCTTAGGGTTAATGAAATGCAGCAATTGCTCATATCCCAGGTCTCCTGCAGACATATGTAGGCCTGTACAGCCTGGAATCAATCTCATGTTGCTCATTCAGCTGAGCAAGGAGTGCATTTATGCTGTGTCCTTATCATAGTCTGCATCTACTGCTGCTTTCCAATGAATTGGATGCAGATATTCCAGTACTGCTCAACATTGAAACCATCTACTCCAGCTCTTTTCAGGAAGGTAAATGTGCACTGCGGGATTACTTGTCATAGAATAATCTAATACTTTCCTGAGCATGGTATATACTGAAGCTTTCTTTGTCCTGGAATCCATCTATCTACGCTCCGCTTAGTAAGGTAAGTGTCAATGTAGGGTCTGATTAGCATTGATTCATCACAAAGTCTGCTCAGCACGGAATGCACTACTGCCCTCTGGAATTCCTGGAATCCATCTATGTCAGCTCTTCATACTAAGGTAAGTGTCAACTTGTGGTCTCTTTAGCATGGATTCATGTCTTCCTCTTTCCTTATTTCTAAATACATCTCTTCCTTCTCTGCTCAGAATGGAATCAATGGCTTGAATCTCTCACCATGTTGGAACTGGACTCCATGAATTCGTTTGGTATGAATATGGGATGCCCACTCTACTCAGCTCAGAATATGTCACCTCCACTTCACATCACCATGGTCTCCTTTTATTTCTGGTGTCTTAAACAAGGTAGTTGCCCACTCCAGTCATCTGTTTACTGCATGTGAACTCTGGTTACTCCATGTCCTTTTGTGATGAAATGCATGTATTTTAGCAGATGACAGCAAGGAATGTGTCAGTTCCAGTGCTCTTCATCAAGGAAGATATCTACTCCAGCTTTCCTCAGCATGAATCCTTCTACTCAGATTCTCAGAATGGCATGTGTTGAACACAGTTGTTATTAGTAAGGTAAGTATCCACTCCAGAATTGTTTAGTATACAGTCTTGCTTGTCTAGGGCTTGTTGGGCTGGATTACATTCACTGCAGCTCTCCTTAGCCTGAGAGCTGTCTACTGCTGGTGTACTCAGCTTCTGATCAAGCTTCTGCTTACTTGAGTGCTTTCTTGTTCCTATCACAGGTCCTGCTAACATTTTTGTTGTTGTATTTAATTTAAAATTTCATTTCCTTACTTTAGAGGAAATGGCTTTAGCCTGTGATTTTTTTGTTTCATTTGTATGTTCTTACACCATGGTATAACCCCTGTTTTCAATGCATTTGACTCTGGTGCCCAGAAGCTTGTATATACATTTTTCAAATTGGGGAGTGGAAGGGAAATAACAAAATGCTGAATTAAGGATATTCTAACACTGAAATGTACAAGACAGCATGTTGACAACAAACTTTACAACTTTGGGGGTAGGGTGGAGGCAGTTGTTGGGAAGGTAAGGAAGGAAGGAATGGTAGGGGAAAACAAAGGAGGAGGTAACAAAATTACTCATGTAACTGTAACCCCTTTGAACAGTATTTTTACAGTAAAAAAAATTCAAAAATTTATTTCCTGAATTGTGAACTCAGAGCCTTGAGCCCTATTTGTTTATTTAACTTATATCATGTGCTATGGCACTTGAACCATGTGCTCATTTACATATTGATGGTAAATTTGAAAATTTGATTTGTGTTGACTGTATTTAAGAGCTTAATCCTGAAAATTCAGACTTCTGTACACATGAACATGTGAGTTAAAGATATACAATTGTCACACACTCACACAAAAAGCTTTAGCATGATGAGTAGCTAGTCACACAGAGGTGAAACACCAACTTTTTTTTTTTTTTAATTTTCTAACTTCTATTTACTTTTTAATGCTGATATTAGGATTTGATTTAAGGGTAAAGGCTTTGTCCCTGAGTGTTTATGCTCAAGGCTAGTGTTTGGCCATTTGAATCACAGATCCCTTCTGATTTTTAGTGGTTAATGGGAGAGAAGGTCTCCCAGAGAGTCTTGCTTGGGTGGCTTTAAACCATGATTCTCTTATCTCAGATTCCTAATACAGTAGAAATACAATGATTGAGTTACTTCTGGCCTGTTATATGTTATCAGACATGCTTTCAATGGAACATCAAACTGCGAATCAGAAATTGAGTGCTTTCTGCAGAAGGGGCCATGAATGAAACCAATGCTGTTTTCCCATCTGTAGACCTAGGATTGTAGAATTTTCTTTCTGCAGGCCTTGGCAGCCACAACCTTCTGTGTCATGTGACTGTCTCTCCAATATTAGTGAAGTCAGAGTGAAGCATATTTGTTTTCCTCCAGATTTTAAGGCAAGAGATACAATCATCATCCTCTGTGTACATTAGAACCATTCCCCATTAAGTTCACTTGCCCTGCTCACTATGTACTGGAGATCTAAGTAGTGATGCTACATTTTTTTATTTTTTTATTGTGAAAATATTGTACAGAGGGATTACAATTACATGGGCAAGATAGTGAGTACATTTTTTTTTTATTGTAAAAATACTGTACAGAGGGGTTACAATTACATGGACAAGATAGTGAGTACATTTATTTTTTTTTTAATTTTATTTTATTTTATTTGAGAACATACTGTACAGAGGGGTTACAATTACATGGTCAGGATAATGCATACATTTCTTACCAAGCATTGCAGCCTCCTCCTTTGTTTACCCTACACCTCCCTTCCCAGCCTCCCCCCTCCCCCCAACCCAATCATACCCCCCCTCCCCCCCCTCCGACATTGTAAAGCTGGTTTTGACATGACATTTTGTACTTCTCATTGTTGCAACAGGTCCACCTGAATCCTTAAACGACTTGTTTGTCCCCATCTCCTCCACATGTTATACTGACATCAAATATAGTGAAAGCGGGGGTTACACTGTGGGGGAGGGACATACAAAGCAACCAAGAAATAATCTTATAAATGTGTTAGAAACACATGCATGAAAGAAACAAAAACATTAAAATACATATTTGAGGGTTCGTTTTCCTACCATCACATTCTCTGACTTTTTCCGCTTGACTCATACCTATACTAGATATTGCAAATAAGGGAAACCATGGGACCTATTTTTCTTTGGGCCTGGCTTACTTCACTTAATATAATTTTTTCCAAGCCTTTCCATTTCCTAACAAATGGGGCAATGTCATTCTTTCTGATGGAGGCATAGAATTCCATTGTGTATATATACCACATCTTCTTGATCCATTCATCTATTGAGGGGCATCTGGGTTGGTTCCATAGCTTAGCTATGGTAAATAATGCTGCAATAAACATAGTTGTGCTGGTAGCTTTAGTGTGGTCTTTTTTGTAAACATTAGGGTAAATGCCCAAAAGTGGGATTGCTGGGTCATAGGGGAGCTCTATGTGGAGTCTTTTGAGGAACCTCCATACTGCTTTCCAAAGTGGTTGAACAAGTTTACATTCCCACCAACAATGAAGTAAGGTTCCTTTCTGTCCACATCCCCTCCAGCATCTGTTGTTGTTAGAGTTCTTGATTTTTGCTGTTCTAACTGGAGTGAGGTGATATCTCAATGTTGTTTTGATTTGCATTTCTTTTATGGCTAGGGATGTTGAACATTTCTTCATGTGTCTATTGGCCATCCTTCTTTCTTCTTCAGAGAAGCTTCTCTTTAAGTCTTTCGCCCACTTACTTATTGGGCAGTTGTTTCTTTGAGGATTTGTTGTTGGGGGGTTTAATTTTTTGAGTTCCAAGTATATTTTAGATATGAGACCCTTGTCCGTTGTATGGCTAGTAAAGATCTTCTCCCAGTCCGTGGGCTTTCTATTGATCTTGCTAGCTATGTCATTTGCCCTGCAGAAGCTCTGCAACCTTATGCAATCCCATTTGTCCAACCTTTCTTTGATTTGTTGTGTTTCCGGGTCTCTATTCAGAAAATTTCGGCCTGAGCCAAGGAGACCCAGGGTTTCTCCTATTCCATCCTGTAATGTTTTCAGAGTGTCTGCTTTGAGTTCAAGGTCTTTGATCCATTTGGAGTTGATTCTGGTGCAGGGTGATATATAAGGATCTAGCTTAAGTTTTCTACATGTAGTTAACCAATTTTGCCAGCACCATTTACTGAAGAGGTTGTCTTTCTTCCATTCTATTGTTTTAGCTCCCTTATCAAAGATTAGATGGCTATAGGTCTGTAGGTTCATTTCTGGGTTTTCAATTCTATTCCATTGGTCCTGAGGTCTGTTCTTATGCCAATACCAAGCTGTTTTGATTACTATGGCTTTATAGTAGAGTTTGAAGTTTGGTATTGATATTCCTCCAGCAGTGTTCTTTCCGTTGAGGAGCGTTTTTGCTATTCGGGGCTTTTATTGTTCCATATGAATTTTTGGATTGCCTCTTCTATTTCCTTGAAGAATGAGGGTGGAATTTTGATAGGTATTGCGTTGAATTTGTAGATAGCCTTGGGAAGTATTGTCATTTTCACGATGTTAATCTTTCCAATCCAGGAGCATGGGAGGTTTTGCCATTTTTTAAGTTCTGTGTTGATTTCCTTTTTCAAGATTTTAAAGTTTTCATCATAGAGATCCTTCACTTCTTTAGTTAAGTTAATTCCTAGGTATTTTATTTTTTGTGGGGCTATTACAAATGGAGTTGCTTTCCTAATTTCAGCCACACTTTTCTCATTGTTGGCATACAGAAAAGCCATTGATTTTTGGGGGTTAATTTTATAACCTGCTACTTTGCCAAAGTTTTGAATCAGCTTGAGTAATTTGGGAGTGGAGTCTATGGGATTCTTTAAATACAAGATCATGTCATCTGCAAAGAGGGAGAGTTTTATTTCTTCTTTCCCTATTTGGATCCCCTTTATGTCTGCATCTTGTCTTATTGCTGTAGCTAGGCATTCTAATACTAAATTGAAGAGGAGTGGAGAGAGTGGGCATCCTTGTCTTGTTCCTGAGTTAAGAGGAAATGGCTTTAGTTTTTCACCATTGAGTATAATGCTGGCTGTAGGTTTGTCATATACAGCCTTTATTGTATTGAGGAATGTTCCATGGATTCCTAATTTTTCCAAAACCTTCATCATAAAGGGGTGTTGGATCTTGTCGAATGCTTTTTCTGCGTCTATTGAGATAACCATGTGGTTCTTATTCTTGCTCCTGTTGATGTGATGAATAATATTAATTGATTTGCGTATATTGAACCAGCTTTGCATCCCTGAAGTGAATCCTGTTTGATCGTGGTGTATGATTTTTTGGATGAATTGTTGAAGTCGGTTGGCCAAAATTTTGTTGAGAAGTTTTGCATCAATGTTCATCAAAGAAATGGGTCTATAGTTCTCTTTCTTTGATGAGTCCCTGCCTGGTTTTGGGATGAGGGTTATGATGGCTTCATAGAATGTGTTCGGTAGTGAGCTTTCTCTTTCAATTTCATTGAAGAGTTGGAGGAGAATTGGTGTGAGCTCTGCTTTGAAGGCCTTGTAAAAATCCGCTGTAAAACCATCTGGTCCTGGACTTTTCTTAGCTGGGAGGTCTCTTATTGCTGTTTCTATTTCAATGCTTGATATGGGCCTGTTAAGATAGTTTACCTCATCTTGGTTTAGTTTTGGCATGTCAATATTTGCTAGGAAGAGGTCCATTTCTGTCAAGTTCTCAAACTTATTAGCATAAAGTTTTGAGAAGTATTCCCTTATAATGTTCTGAATCTTGGTTGTTTCTGTGGTGATGTGTCCATTCTCATCTCTGAGTTTATTAATTTGGGTGTGTTCTCTTCTTTTTCTGATAAGATTTGCTAAGGGTCTGTCAATTTTGTTAAGTTTTTCGAAGAACCAACTCTTTGTTTTGTTGATTCTTTCTATAGTTTTTTTGGATTCTAATTCATTTAATTCTGATTTAATTTTGATTATTTCTTTCTGTCTACTGGATTGGGGTTTATCTTGCTGCTCTTTTTCAAGGAGGTTTAGATGTGTCATTAAATTGTTAGTTTCAGATCTCTCCAATTTGTTGATGTAGGAGCTCAGAGCTATACACTTGCCTCTGAGTACTGCCTTTGCTGTGTCCCAGAGGAGCTGGTATTTTGTGTGTTCATTTTTGTTGAATAGGATGAACATTTGAATTTCCTTTCTAATCTCTTCCATGACCCACTCATGATTCAGCAGTGTGTTGTTGTGAGTACATTTCTTATCAAGCATTGTAGCCTCCTCCTTTGTTTACCCTTCCCATCCCTTCCCATCTTCCCTCACCCTCACCCAATCCTCCCCCCCCCCCAAGTTGTAAAGTTGGTTTTCGACATGATAACTTACATTTCTCATTGTTGCAACAGGTCCACCTGTATCCTTATTTAAACGACTTGTTTTTCCCCTTCCCCTCCACAAATTATACCAACATCAAATACAGTGAAAGCAGGGGTTATACTGTGGGGGAGGGACATAAAAAGAAACAAAGGAATAATCTTATAATTGCGTTAGAAACAAATGCATGAAAGAAAAAAAAACGTTTAAAATACATATCTTAGGGATCATTTTCCTAACATCACCTTATCTGACCTTTTCTGCTTGACTCATACATATACTAGATATTGCAAATAAGGGAAATCATGGGACCTGTGTTTCTTTGGGCTTGGCTTACTTCTCTTAATATAATTTAAGACTCCACATAGAGCTCCCCTATGACCCAGCAGTCCCACTTTTGGGCATTTACCCAAATGTTTACAAACAAGACCATACTAAAGCTACCAGCACAACTATGTTTATTGCAGCATTATTTACCATAGCTAAGATCTGGAACCAACCCAGATGCCCCTCAGTAGATGAATGGATCAAGAAAATGTGGTATGTATACACAATGGAATTCTATGCCTCCATCAGAAAGAATGACATTGCCCCATTTGTTAGGAAATGGAAAGACTTGGAAAAAATTATATTAAGTGAAGTAGTGATGCTACTTGTGAAGTCCAAATAGGTACATTTAAGCTGGGCATGGTCCTCCAAGAATATTCTGCCTGGATATTTTGGATATTCTGCCTAAGTAGAGAATTTTTCTCTGATTTCTCTCTCTAGGAAACTAAAGCATGGATGCTGTCTCCTCTAGTTCATTGGACTTGTAGTTTCTATCCCCCCTTCACTAAGTGAGAAGTGTTGTTTAAGCTGGAAGCATAAGATACTAGTCAAATAGGAAAGGTGAGTCCAGATTTTAGATACCCTGGGTATGAGGATGAGGATCCTCATTGTCTCTTGGGATCAGGTCTGGCACCAATTGTAGCAGCATTGAAGGCATATATTGACTTTCTCTCTGTTGGTTGCATGGGTTTACCTCTAACCAATATGAGGAATCCATTGGGATCCTGAGTGGACTTGGAATTCCTCTTAAGTGATAGTAGATAAATCACAAGCTCTCTATAGGCTGGAATATTTGCCAGCCTCTCTCTCTCTGAGAGCCCTTTATTACCTGTAAGGCCCGCAGTGCCTTCACTGACATCTTCTTCCTGTCTCTCAGTAGCTTTCTTTTTAATTGTGTGAAGAAACTTTATCACAAAGGCAGTTCCTGCCCCATGTCCTCCCTCCCCCCAGAGCCTCACCTCACACAGACCTGGCATAGAACAGGCGTTGATGAAGAGTCATGCATCATCATGTTGCTAAATTAAGGGTCGCATTATGAAGAATTTGGCTGCTACATGTTTCATAGTCCTGGGAACACCACAGCGTGTCCCCGACTACACCAAGACAGCTGCAGTGTGGGGAGGGTCATGGGATCACTGTTGCCTCTATGGCCCATTCTTGACTGCATCTCCATTATGGGTCACAGGATTCTGTAAAATATATGGGTGAGTCAGACTTGGTCACATCTAGTACTTTCCCTCCAATCACATAGGCCATCTGTCCCTGCTTTCACAAGGAGTGGGCTGGAGTTTCCCATGGTCTCCTGGATGGAATGTCATTGTTGGCCTCACCACAGGAGCACGATCCTCCTGTCTGTCTTGTTGTCAGCCTCTCGCTGTGGAACAGATGAAAATACAGCCAGTCTGGTGTCCAGGTATTGTGTGCCCTATGAACACCCTACGTGCATTGACCCAGTGGGGGAATCCCTCATCCTCCAATAATTTACATGATACCCTTCTTATCCCTCATGTCCTTATTCCAGATGGAACTTCACATCTCACCCACCTTTGGCTATGTTTTCCATATGACAAGAACCACTTTCATCACTTTCAGTTGACTCCCCAGGAACCTTGGAACATCATCACCATCAGCATAGGTCCTCAGTTTCCACAATGGCTTCATTTCTCACCCTGGTCACTTTGTGGAGTTAACTGTTGTTTCATTAATTCATTGCACAAGGATCAGAGACTGGCTCATAACTCTTCCTAGCAATGCATCTCTTTTTATTTCCATTTTATATCCACAAATAACCTGCAAATTTCTTTACCTATCAGTTTCCTTTCCAACAATCATTCAGAATAAAATGTGATTTCATGAGTCATCCTGTAAGGACTACAATAAATTTTGTATCAAAGTTGTTTCTGTCTTTTCTGTTTCTTCAACTTTTTGCCCAGTCCTCTGTGTGTGTGTGTGTGTGTGTGTGTGTGTGTGTGTGTGTGTGTGCCTGTGCACATGCGTGTGACTACTGTGGCTTGAACTCCAGGTCCCTTTTACCACTTGAGCTCCACCTCCCTTTGACTTTTTGCTGGCTAATTTTAGGGAAGGTTGTGTCAGATTTGTCTGGCTGGCTGGCTTTGAAAATCCATCTTTATGTCTCTGCCTCATGGGTAATTGAGGTTATAGAAGTCAGCCATTGTCACCCAGTGTTGTTTTATAAAAACTGTTTTGAAGACCTTTTGTGCTCTTCCACATGACATACAAGACACCTTGCTTCTTGAGATTTGCCAGCACAGTCCTCCCCAATCCCCCAGAATCACTTCTGTGGTGCAGTCATCCAGAGTTCCTACCATACTCCCATCACCGTGTTCCTGCCTATGCTCCTTCTCTTCTCCATTCTTTGGGAGCTCTTCCTCTCCTCATCAATGAAAAAAAACTGCCTGTATCCCCATCAAGTGTCAATTGTATCCTACTTTTTCCAGGTTGCCCCCTCTGACTTTGAAGCTCAACTGTCAACTTTACTCTAGGTCCATTATGCAGTTTTCAAAGTGTGGGTTCACTTATGGTCTCCAAAGAATGAGAGGCTTCTGGGTACCTCACTGCAGTTACCCATAGCCAGCTTAATGGTGCAGAACTGAGCTGGTTTTTTTAACATTTTATGTGCAAGTTCCTCTCAAGGTGAGATCAGGTAAGTAAGGATTCCTGTGGCTTTAAGCTTTGGGAACTGATGTTTTCTGTCTAGGGTTGATTGCAAGTTAGAAATGTGTGATGATTACAGATGAACCTCATGACTGCGGAGTTTTCTGTGTTGATAATGTAGAATGGATATTAGGCCTATGTAGTGCATCATGGTAATAGCAATAAGCCATGCTTGTTTAGGAACATACACACCCGGTGCTGTATATCCCTGTCTTCTAGTATTTCTCCACAAGCTGAAGCTGCAGGTTGGGCTTCTCTCTTTATGGAAAATGCATGAGTAGATGAGCACTGAGAGTTGTGGATTATTTTTGTTCTACCATAGCATGAAATGAGTGCATAGTCTTAGGATGGATGGAGGTATTCCATCCATCCCCTTGTGGAAAGTGCTTGTTCTGTCCTAAGGTCTATTTTTTGTGAACCTGGAAGGTGTTTCCTCTGTGTTGGGGCACGAGGAATTTGGGCCTTGCAGCTCTGCTAAGATGGACAGTGCCTCCTCCATCCTCCTGAGCATGGAATTTATGTGCTGCCAAGTGGCTCGCTATGATGAATTTCTTCCAGCCTTGCTCAAGGGAAAAATACCTGTTCAGTCTTCCCTGAGCAAAGAATGGATTTTATTTGGCTGTCATCATCCTCAAAAGTGTCTATTCCCATTGTCCTCAACCTGAAGTACGTGTCTTTCAGCTCTCTATAGGATGGATCTATTCCAGTTATGAAGGGAAATATCAAGTCTAGGCCTCAACAGTCCTGAATCCATGTCGTTTTGCTCATCTCAATGCACGAAGTACAACTACTATATTTTTCTTTAGCATAGAGTCCTTGCATACCTCTGAACGGAATGGAGATATTTCAATTCTCCTAAGACTGAAAGTCATCCTCAGGAAGGTAAATATCATTTTGGTATCTCAGCACAAATTCATATTTTTTCTCTATCCTTGTCTTGACATTTCTTCTTTCCTTTTCTCCTCAGAACATGGAATTTCTTCAGTCTCTCCTCAACATGAGATCCACCCAGTTGAGCTGCTTCACAGCATATAGTATTCTTGAGATCTAGTCCACGAGAAATCCATTTGCTGAAATATTCTCAGCATAGCATGGGTATTCTCCTGTCTACTTTACTTAGAAGTCATATCCTTTAATTTTCTCAGATAAGCTGAAAAAGTAAAAAATCTGTGTTTATATGACTATAGAAGAAAATGCTAAATGAAATGAACCTCAAGATATGGAGACAAGATTTCCTTTCTTGTTGTTATTGTTTTAAATGTACTTTTATATGTTGTTTTAAATGACTTTTTGTTTCTTTTTTTTGTTCTTCCCTATGGTATACCCCGTTTTCACTGTACTTGAATTTGGTAGTCTGCATCTTGTGTATACATTTTACTAATCTGGGGAGAGGAAGGGGAATAACAAATCGCTGAAATAAGGACACAGGATAACCCATGGCAACAATGATACCCACAAGACAGTATATTGGAAATGAACTTTATATCAGGGGTTGGTTGGGGAGGAGTTATGGGGAGGAGGGAAGGGGTAGTGGGAGATCAACAAGGGAAGTGGTAAAAATGCTCAACAACTAATGTACTCATTGCCTTACTCATGTAACTGTAACCCCTCTGTACAGCATCTTTACAATAAAATAAAATTTATAAAAATGTGGGGAAAATATCAAATACATTTTACTTGAATCCTCAAAAACCGAGAGGAAAATTTAACTTGCAATTATTTGTTTACCTTATCTTACACCACAGTCCTCCTGGATGATACTGTGTTAAATAAATAAATTGATATTAACCCAAATAAAAAAGAAGTGATATGCATGTGGACCCTTCAGTATGAAATATACCTAGCCACCCTGCTCAATCAGAAATGTGTTTATTAAGCATGTATCACTCCCTCAGAATATTTATTCTCAGCAAAGCATGATCTTGGGTCATTTAATCACTTTTTTCTCTTTCTGGGGTGCAGTTAATCTTTCCAATTTGTCTTCAGATTGGAATCCATCTGCTCAGGTTGAGGACAGAAGATTCTGATTCAAAGGCAAGCTATAAACAAGAGTTTTGACATTTATCTGTGATTACCTAGATAATCTCAAATTGGAAGTGTAGCTCAGGTGGTAGAATGCTAGTCTTGAGCAAAAACCCTCACACATAGGGCCCTTGCCCAGAGTTCAAATCCTAGGACTCACAGAAAAATACAAAACAGAAGCAAAACTAAGAATGGAGTCTTAATCCTTTTTCAACGTACAATGGCTGTATCTGCATTTCCTCTTAAACGAAGGTTTCTCATTTAGCTTGCCTTTGCAGGAACTGTGTCCATTATTTCTCCTCAGTAGAGATGGGACTGTTGGATTCCCTGTTGCATGAGACGTATTAGCTGCAGGACTTCTCTGCATGTTATCCATCTCTTTCAACTTTGCTAAGAAAGGTAGTTTTCCTATGAAGGATCATTCAGCCTGCAGGACAAGGACTTCTCTGCCCTTGTAAGCAAGGATTGTCTCCTGACTGTGTCCTGACTGTGGAAGGCTTTGACTCCAGCTCTAATAGATATGGAATACATTTCTTCTAATTCCCTGTTTGTTTGTTTGTTTGTTTTGGGGGGTCATGGGCTTGAACTCTGGGCCTGGGTTCTGTCCCTCAGCTCTTCAGCTCAAGGATAGTGCTCTACCTCTTGAGCCACTGAGCTGTAAGATATATTAAATAGCTAGGTTTCATTAGGTAGCTGATGAAGAGAACAGCTGGTGCTATTCAGGCAGGAAAAGAAATTTACTTACCAAACTGCTGCCCTATGCATGGTGGGGAGGCATGGCTGAAAAAGGAAGGGGGAGAACCACCCCCAGGACAGGAAGAGGTGTGGCCAGGTGGGGGAAAAGTGTGGCCACACTGGATCAGGAGTGACCTTGGGTCTGGGACCCTCTTAAGGTTAGATGGGAGGCATGTGATCAGAGGTGATCCAAGATGAGACAGCTAACAGGTGTGCCAGTTACCTACGTAACAGACACTGGATGAAACTTAGCCAAAAGGTGAGGAGGTGTCCCATATGTAGAACTTACAAGAGCCACTTCAGGTTTTTGGGTGATTTATTAGAGATAAGAGTCTCATGCATTTTCCTACCCTGGCTGGGTTTGAACCCCAGTCCTCAGATCTCAGACTCCTAAGTAGCTAGGATTATAGGCATGAGCCACTGGTGCCCCGCTCCAATGTCCATGTTGATGGACTGATTATAAGTATGGAGTTGTTCTTCTCTAGCACATGTAGGCAAATATATTGTTGTTTCAAGCAGTCTTGACCCTGGTACACAGAGCAGCTCTCTGTGGACTGTGCCTATCAGACTGCCCAAATATTGCATGTCCCAGGTTCAGCCTTTGTGAACATGGAAGATGTCTCCTCCAGTTTAAGGCAAGATGTAATGTGTCTCCTGCAGATCTCATCAGAATGGAAAGTGCCTCCTCCCTCTTTCTGAGTATGGCATGTGTGTGCTGTCTGACATTTCACCATGGAATAGACCTTTTCCAGTCTTACTCACGTGGAGAGTTCCTCTTCTGTCTGCCATGAGCAAGGAATGAGTCAATCTTTACTGTTTTCAGCCTAGAAACTGTCTAGTCCCATTGTCCTCAGCTTGAATACATGTATCTCAGCTCTCCTCAGGGTGGACCTATTTGTACAGATCTGAGGAAGTAGCTGTCAAGTCTAATCCTGTGCCACCCGGATTCCACACCTTCTGCTTACTTCAGTGTACGGAGATCATCGTATGTAATCCTCTTTCACATATAACACATGTATACCTTCTTTTCACAGAATACAAAGCCTATATTGCAATTCTCCTTAGTATTGGTCTCATTTGGTCCAGTTTTCCTCAGGAAGGTGTCATTTTAATATCTCTTAAAATGCAGTCCTATTTGTTTCCTCTTATTCTTTTGATGTTTGTCCTTTCTCTCTCTTGACAGCTTGGAATTGATTTTTGCAGTCTCTCTTCTTCAACGTGGGATCCATCCACTGCTGGTCCTTCACAGATATATGTCTTCTCCAAATCTACTCCAAAAGGACTCTGTGTGCAGAAATCTACTGAGTATAACTTGAGTGTCCTCTAGTCTTCTGCAATGTTGAATGCAATGTCCCTATAGACTCATCAGTTTAATATTAATCTAACCACTTTTCTCAAGGAGTGGAGTGTTTAGTGAACATGGAATACATTCCCAAATGATTTGTGTTCTCCTCAAAGAGGTGAGTGTTTACATAGGGTATCTACCTCCTAAATTCATGACTTTTTTCCCTTTCCAGGATAAAACTAATCTTTCCATCTCTCCTCAGGCTGGATTCCATCTGCTGAGTTTGAGATCAGTGGATCCTGATTCAAAATGAGTCAGTGCCAAAAATGTTGTGAGACTTATCATCAATTTCCGTACAAAAAAATCTGGAAGTGGAGCTGTGGTTCAAGTGGTAGAGCACTAGCCTTGAGAAAATAATCTCATAGATAGAGCCCAGGCCCTGAATTCAAACCCTGAACAGGCAAAAAAGAGAAGATAAACAAAACCCAAACAACACAGTCAGACAAAAGTTAACCATCTCTTCTCTGCCTGCAATGCATGTATCTGGACTGACTCTCCTTGTCATTTATCTTGCCTCAGCAAGAAACATGTTTAATCTTTCTACTCAGGGCACATGGGTTGTTTTCCATTTCCTTTTTGCAGAAAATGCACAGCCTTAAGGTCTTCTCTGCAAGTAATGCATCCATTTCAGCTCTGAAAATCAAGGCAGGTTACCACCGAAGGATCCTACAGCAGGAAGGTAAATGGCTTCTGCTCTACTCAGGAAGGAATGTCTCCAAAAATTATGCTAATCTTGGAAGTCTTTGACTTCAGTGCTAGTCATGGAATCCATACTTTCCTGTTGCCATGTGTATTAGAGTGAGTTTCAGCGGGTTAGTTCTACTCCACTATGTATGGACATAGATTTCTTGGTCTCCATCTATTGTGACCTTGGTTTGTGGGTACAGACCGTAGCTTTCCATGGAAGGATTCTGCCAGCCTCTCTGAGTATGGAATGTCTTAGGTCCAGTCATTATGAACCTGAAGATGTTTCCTCTGTGTTGGGGCAAGAGGAATTTGTCCCTTGCAGCTCTCCTGAGATAGAAAGTGCCTCCTCCATCCTCCTGAGCATGGAATTTGTGTGCTGCCAAGTTGCTTACAATGGAATGAATTTCTTCCAGCCTTGCTCAGGGGCAAAATACCTATTCAGTCACCCCTGAGCAAGGAATGGATTTTGTTTGGCTGCCGTCAGCCTGTAAAGTGTCTATTCCCATTGTCTTCATCCTGAAGTACATGTCTTCCAGCTCTCCTCAAAGGGAAATATCAAGTATAGGCCTGGACAGTCCTGAATCCATGTCCTTTTGCTCACGTGACTGCAAGAAGTACACCTAGTGTAATTTTCTTTAGCATGGAGTCCTTGCATAACTTCTCTGAAGGGAATGGACATATTCTAATTCTCCTAAGCATGAAAGCCATCTAGTCCAACTCTCCTCAGGAAGGTAAGTGCCATTTTGGTGTCTCATTAGCAAAAAGTCATATTTGGTTCCTCTATTCTTCTGTTGACATTTCTTCTTTCCTTCTCTCCTCAGAACATAGAATTGATTTCTTCAATCTCTCTTCTCCATGAGATCCAACCAGTTGAGCTGCTTCACAGCATATAATGTTCTTGAGATCCAATCCACAAGAAATCCATGTGCAGAAATCTATTCTGCATAGAGTGGGTCTTCTCCTGCCTATTTTGACTTAGAAATCATATCCCTTAATTTTCTCAGATTAGCAAAAAAACCTCATTAGCTATGTCCATATGACCATATAAGAGGATACTAAATGAAATGAACCCCAAGATATGGAGAGAAGAGTCCTTCCTCCTTGTTGTTGTTTTAAATGTACTATGATTTTTTTGTTTCCTTTGTATGTTCTTTCCCCTATGGTATAGGCCATACTGTTACTGTGCTTGATTTTTTTATTGTGATGTGCTTGATTTTGATACCCTGCATCTTGTATATACATTTGTCTAATCTGGGGAAGGGAAGGAGAATAACAAAACGCTGAAACAAGAACACAGGATGACCCATTTCAACAATGACAACCACAAAATAGTATATTGGAAATGACCATAACAACTTTGGGGGGCAACAACAAATCCTCAAAGAAACAACTGCCCAGTAAATAAGTGGGCTAAAGACTTAAAGAGAAACTTCTCTGAAGAGGAAAGAAGGATGGCCAATAGACACATGAAGAAATGCTCAACCTCCCTAGCCATAAAAGAAATGCAAATCAAAACAACTTTGAGATACCACCTCACCCCAGCTAGAATAGCTCTAATCAAGAACTCTAATAACAACAGATGCTGGAGGGTATGTGGACAGAAGGGAACCTTACTGCATTGTTGGTGGGAGTGTAAAACTTGTTCAACCACTCTGGAAAGCAGTATGGGGATTCCTCAAAAGTCTCCACATAGAGTTCCCCTAAGACACAGCAATGTCACTTTTGGGCATTTACACAAATGCTCACAAACAACACCATATTAGAGCTACCAGCACGACTATGTTTCTTGCAGCGTTATTTACCATAGCTAAGATATGGAACCAACCCAGATGCCCCTCAGTCTTTGAATGGATCAAGAACTGGTGCTACATATACAAAATTGATTTCTATGCCCCCATCAGAAAGAATGGCATTGCCCCATTAGTTAGGAAAGGGAAAGACTTGGAAAAGATTACATTAAGTGAAGTAAGCCAGGCCCAAAGAAACATAGGTCCCATGGTTTCCCTTATTTGCAATAACTAATATATGCCTGAGTCAAGCAGAAAGGTCAGATAAGTTGATGTTAGGGAAATTAACCCTAAGATATGTATTCAAATGTTTTTTTTTTCTTTCATGTGATTTTTCTAACGCAAAAGATTATTTCTTTGTTGCTTTGTATGTCCCTTCCCCACTGTATAACCCTTGCTTTCAATGTATGTGATGTCGGTATAATTTGTGGAGAGGAAGGGAAAAAACAAATCGTTTAAATAGGGATAAAGGAGGACCCATTGCAACAATGAGATGTACAAGTCGTTATGTTGAAAAAGAACTTTACAACTTTGATGGGGGGAGGAGGATTGGTTGTGATGGCTGGGAGAGGACGGGAAGGGATGGGAAGGGGAAAAAAAGAGGAGGCTACAATGCTTGATAAGAAATGTACTCATTATCTTGCCCATGTAATTGTAATCCCTCTGTACAGTATTTTCACAATAAAAATAAACTTTGGGTGAGATGGGGTGGGGAGCAGTGAGGGAGGTGGGGGAGGGGAGGGATAGTGGGAGAACAACAAGGAAAGTGGTAACAGTGCTCAACAAGTAATGTACTCGTTCCCTTACTCAGGTCACTGTAACCCCTCTGTACAGCATCTTTATTTTATAATAAAAAATTCTATATGGGAGAAAATATCAAATTAATTTTACTTGAATCATCAAAACACAAAGAGGGAAATTCAATTTGCAATTATTTATTTACCTTAACTTACATCACAGTCCTCCTGGATTATTCTGTGTTAAATAAATTAATTAATATTGATCCAAATAAAAAGAATTCTTATCAATGTGGATTCCTCAGTATGAAATGCACCGAGCCACCTGCTCAATCAGGAATCTTTTAGTCAGCATGTAATATTCTTTCAGAGTATTTATTCTCTCCTCAGTGAACAAAGCATTAACTTGCATCTTTTCATCACTTTTTGCCTTCCTAGGAAGGAATTAATCTTTCCTATTTTTCTTCATATTGGTATCCATCTGCTCAGGTATAAGACAAGATTCTGGATTCAAAGCCAAGACATGAAGAAGAGTTTGTGAGATTTATCTGCAATTACCCAGAGAATTTCAAAGTAGAAGTGTGGCTTAAGTGGTAGATTGCTAGTCTTGACCAAAAAAACCTCACAGATAAGGGCCCTGCACTGACTTCAACTCCTAGGACTGACAGAAAACAACAAAACAGAAGCAAAACTAAGAATGGAGTCTTAACCATCTGTTTTCAGCCTTCATAAGCGGTATCTGCATCTCCACTTAAATGAAGGTTTCTCATTTAGCTTGCCTTGGAAGGAAATGTGTCTGTTACTCCCCCTCAATAGAGATGGGACCACTTGGTTTCCCTATTTAATGAGATGTAGTAGCTGCAGGAATTCTCTGCAGGCTATCCATCTCTTTCAAATTTGCTAATCAAGGTAGCTTTTCTGTGAAGGGTCCTTCAGCCTGCAGGAAAAGTCTTCAGCCCTTCTCAGCAAGGAATGTGTCCTACATTTGTCTTGACTGTGGAAGGCTTTGACTCCAGCTATAATAGGCATGGCATACATGTCTTCCAACACCTTTGGGTTACTGTTTTTGGTATTGTTTTTTTGCTTTGGTGGGTCATGTGGCTTGAACTCTGAACCTGGTCTCTGTCCCTCAAATCTTCACCTCAAGGCTAGTGCTCTACCACTTGAGCCACTTCTGGTTTTCAAATGATTTATTAGAGATAAGAGTCTCATGGACTTTCCTACCAGGGCTGGCTTTGAACCATGATCCTCAGATCTCAGCCTCTTGAGAAGCTAGGATTACAGGCAGAAGCCACTAACACCCAGCTCCAATGTCCTTGTTGATGGACTCAGTATAGTAATAGGCTATTCTTCTCTGGTACATTTAGACAGGGAGGTTTTTAGTCTCTACCTGTCTTGACCCTGGTACGTTAGCACTCAGAACAGCTATCCATGGACTTTGTCACTCAGACTGCCAAAATATGGCTGTCTTAGGCTCAGCCTTTTTGTACATGGAAAAAATGTCCTCAATTTTGAGGCAAGATGTAATGTGTCTCTTGCAGGCTCATCAGAAAGTGCCTCCTTCCTCTTTCTGAGTATGGCAGGTGTGAGTTGACTGGCATCTCACCGTGGAATGTAGCTTTTCCAGCCTTTCTTCCTGCCTTACTCATGTGGATAATGCATGTTCTGTCCACCATGAGCAAGGAATGGATTATCCTTTGCTGTTTTCAGCCTAGAAACTGTCTAGTCCCATTGTCCTCAGCGTGAATTACATGTGTCTCAGCTCTCAGGGTGTCTCTATTTTTGCAGATCTGAGTGTCAAGTCCAGTCCTATACACCCTGATTACACAACTACTGCTTAACTCAGTGCAAGGAGAACATCCAATGTAATTCCCTGTAGCGTGAAATCCATCCCACCTCTATTCAAGGAATGGAGTGTCTATATTGCAATTCTCCTTAGTGTTTGTCCCATCTAGGGCAGTTTTCCTCAGGAAGGTAAGTGTCATTTTAGTATCTCTTAACATGCAGTCCTATTTGGTTCCTCTGTTCTGCTTCTGACATTTGTCCTTTCTTTCTCTCTTCATAGTTTGAATTGATTTCTTCTGTCTCTATTCAACATGGGATCCATCCACTGATGCTCCTTTACAGATATATGTCTTCTCCAAATCTACTCCAAAAGGAATCTGTGTGCAGAAATCTTCTGAGTATAACTTGAGTGTCTCTATTCTTCTTCAATATAGAAGCAATGACCCTGTGGTCTTCTCACTATGAAATGAATCTAAACACTTTTCTCAAGAAGGGAAGTGTTTAGTTAACATGAAATACAGTCTCAGATGATTTGTGTTCTCCTCAAACACGTAAGCATTCCCATAGAATATCTATCTCATAAATTCAGCACAATAAAGAAAATAAATTCATGACGTTTTTCCCTTCCCAGGATGAAACTAACCATTCTCATCTCTCCTCAGGTTGGATTCCATCTGCTGAGTTAGAGATCAGAAGACCCTGATTCATAGTGAGTCAGTGCCAAAATATTGTGAGACTTATCTGCAATTACCTTCCAAAGCAGAGTTGTGCATCCACTAGCCTTGAGAAAAATAATATCATGGAGAGAGCTCAGGCCCTTAAATCAAGCCCTGAAGAGGTAGAAAAGAAGATAAAGAAAACCCAAGCAATATTACCAGGCCAGAATTAACCATCTTCTCAGCTTGCAGTGCTTGTATCCAGACTGACTCTCCTCATTCATCTGACCTCAGCAAGAAACATATTTAATCATTCTACTCAGGGCAGATGGGTTGTCTTCCATTTCCCTGTTGCATGAAATGCATTGCCTGCAGATATTTTCTGTATGTAATCCATCTCTTTCATCAATGCTAACCAAGGTAGTGCTCTTTGTAAGGACCCACCAGTATGGAGGCAAATGGTTTCTACCCTTCTCAAAGCAAGGAATGTTTCTTACCTATGTCCTTACTTTGGAAGGCTTGACTCCAGCTTGGTAGGCATAGAATCCAGGTCTTCCAGCTCCCTAAGGATGACATGATTGTCAGTATGAAGTACCTCTTCTCCAATCTCTGTACACATTGAGTTCTTCATCTTCAACAGTCATGACCCTTGCCTGTGGGTACTCAGGGCACCTCACTGCAGCACTCTTCAGAATGTAAAGTTTCTCATCTGTCCTCTTGAGCATGGAAGGAGTGTGCAGCCAAGCATCTCACAATGTAATGGAGCTCTTCCATCCTTGCTCATGAGAACTTTCCCATGCTGTCTTTCTTCAACATGCAATGAAGATTTGTTTTCTATTTCGACAATTTTTTTGATTCATACATATAAAAGCCAACATGGGTTAAACACTATTTACCTGACTTGGTTGAAGTGCCTGAGAAACATCATGAGAATTGATTTCTATTTAATCACATCTTTTGTTGTTTTTCTTTCAGTCTTGAGCATGAACTCAGGGCCTGGACACTGTCCCTGAGTTTCTATTTGCTCAAGGCTAGAACTCTACCACATGAGCCACAGTACCACTTCTCTAACTCTTCAATGAAATTGAAAGTGAATTCACTACCAAACTCTTTCTATGATACCATCATAACCCTCATCCCAAAACCAGGCAGGGATTCATCAAAGAAAGAGAACTATAGACCTAGTTCTTTGATGAACATTGATGCAAAACTTCTCAACAAAATTTTGGCCAATCGACTTCAACAACTCATCAAAAAAATCATACACCACGATCAAACAGGATTCATTCAGGGATGCAAAGCTGGTTCAATATACGCAAATTAACTAATGTAATTCATCACATCAATAACTGGTTCAGTTCTTGAGTGTGGCAGATGTCCCTTCCAGTTTGGGGCATTGTGTAATGTTTCTCCTGCAGCTCTTCTCAGAATGAAAGGTCCTCTTCCAACATCCAGAGCATGGAAGGTGTGTGTTCCTAGGTGTCTATCCATGGTATAGATCCGTGGAAGGTTACCATACTATATCCCCTGAACAAGGAACATATTTCTTTTCCTACCATCAGCCTGGAAGGTGTTTATTCCAATGTTCTCAGGCTGACATGCATGTCTTCTAGCTGTCTTCATCGTGGATCTTTCTTCCAGAAAAGAGGAAGGTGAAGCCTAAGCTCATACTGCCCTGAACCCATCTCCTGTTGCTCACACCAGTGCAAGGAGTCCACTTAATATAATTCTCTTCACCTGGAATTCATGTACATCTTCTCTCCAGGGAATGAGTGTATATATTCCAATCCTCTTTAGTGTTGGACTCATCTATTCTAGCTCTCTTCAGGAAGGTAAGTGTCATTTTGTTGTCTCTTTACAATGAAGTCCTATTTGTTTTCTCTGTCCTTTTGTTGATGTTTGTCCTTTTCTTTCTCTCCATAGTGTGTCTTCTACTTGGGCTATATCCACTCAAGCTCCTTCATGTTATCACCAGATCTACTTCATGTCTCTCAAGATCTACTCTGCAAAGAATCCATTTGCAGAAATCTACTTAGACTAGCATGGGCCTACTAGACTGTTCTTCAAAATAGAAGCAATGATCCTGCTCCCCAGGGATAATCAACAGCACGAAATGACTCTCATTACTCTTCTCAGTGAGGAATATGTTGTGTGACCAGGGAATACTCTGTCATTTTATTTGTCATCTCCTCAGAGAGGTAAGTGTCAAACTAAGTGTCTCTATATCACTAAGTCTTCACTTTTTTTCCTTCCCAGGATGAACCTAACTTTTTCCATCTGTCCTCAGGCTGGAATCCATCTGCTTAGGTTGAGATGAGAGGATCCTGTTTCCAAGCCAGCATGTTAGTGAAGTGAGAGAAGTGTTAGAGAAGTTAGTGAGACTTATCTGCAGTTACCCACCAAAGGATGAAATGGAGCTGTGGTAGAAGTGGTAGACCAGTAGCCTCAAGAAAAATAACTCAGGGGCAGCCTGCAGGCCCTGAATTCAAGTCCAGGATCTACACAAAAAACAAAACCAAAACCAATTCAAAACACAGAATGGAGCAAGACTTAACCATCTCTTCTCATCCGACAATGCCAATATTCTAGCGGTCATCCTATGTGAAGATGTTTAATTTAGCTTGCGCCATAAAGAAATGTGTTTAGTTTTTCAACTCATGACACATGGGCCTCTTCCATGTGTCTGTTGCATGAACTGCATTGCCTTCAGGTCATCTCTGCATGTAATACTTCTCTTTCCGCTTTGGTAATCAAATTAGATCTCTTGTGAATGTCTCCACAGCATGGAGGCAAATGTCTTCTGCCCTTGTCAGCAAGGAATGTCCAGTCCATTTGTCCTAATCACGAAAGGCTTTGACTCCTGCCCACTAGGTATAGAATGCAGACTTCCATTATTCCTGAGGAGAGAGTGCATGTCAGTATGCAGTACTTCCACTCCGTCATGTATAGGCAAAAAGGCCTTTGTGTCCATCAAGTGTGACCATGGTATATGAGTAGTCATGCTAGCTTCCCATGGAATATGTCTCTCACCCTCTCTCAATACGGAATGTCTCATTCCAGCCTTTTGTTAAACTTTTGGACAATATCTACTATTAGTGTGTTTTCTAATTACATAGAATCCTGAGCTACTACTTTAATACATTTATCATTTAGTCTGTGACATTGACATGGATTTTGCTCTGAACTCCCTAATGAGTACATTTTCATATTAGGAAGACAAATAATTTTACTTTTTTTTTAATTTTTAAATATTTTTTATTGTAAAGATACTTTACAGAGGGGTTACAATTACATGAGCAAGGTAATAAGTCCATTTCCTATGGAGCATTATTAAACATCATTTGTTTTTCCCTTACCATGCCTTTCCTCTCCACCTCCCAAACTCCTCCCTCCCACACCCAAAGGTGTAAAGTTCATTTTCAACATAGTATCTTGTACATCTCATTATTACAATGGGTCCTTATTTCAGCGTTTTGCTATTTCCCTTCTTCTACCTAACTTTTTTAAAAAATGTATATATAAGATGCTGGGCATTCGAATCAAATACAGTGTAAACGGAGGTTATACCATGGGAGAAAAACATACAAAAGAAACAAAAATCACCATAGTACATTATAAGTACATTAAAAACAACAGCAAGTATTGTTTCTAGCATATTTATAAGATATTTCTTTGTTGCTTTGTATCTCCCTCCCCCATGGTATAACCTGTTTTCACTGTATTTGATGTTGGTATTCCTTGTGGAGAGAAAGAGCAAAAACAAATTGTTTAAATAGGGATACAAGTGGACCCATGATATTATGTCAAATAATGAACTATACAACTTTGGTGCTGGGAAACAGGAGGGTAAATACGGGAAGGGATGGGAAGGGGAAACAAAAGAGGAGGCAACAATGCTTGATAAGAAATGTACTCATTGCCTTACCCATGTAATTGTAACCCATCTGTACGGCATTTTCACAATTAAAAAAAAAAACGAAATTTACAATTTTGGCAAGTCGGCTGGGGAGGGGAGATGAGAATGGATAGTAAGGGGAAACAAAGGAGGAGACAATAATGATTGATAAGAAATGTACTCATTACCTTGCCCATGTAAATGTAACCCATCTGTATGGTATTTTCACAATATATAAAATAAATAATTAAAACAGCAAGAAAGACAAAACTTCATGTGTCCCTATCTTCGGGTTAATTTCACTTAACATCAGATTATATAGTCATATGTACATAGCTTTTGACCTTTTCTGCTTGTCCTAGACATATACTAGTTATTGCAGATGAAGAAACAATGGGACCTATGTTTCATTGGGCCTGGCTTACTTCACATAATATAAATTTTTCCAAGTCTTTCAATTTCCTAACAAATGGGGCAGTGTCATTCTTTCTGATAGAAAGAGGCATAGAATTCCTTTGTGTGTATGTGCGTGTGTGTGTGTGTGTACATACATATACACATACCACATATTCTTGATTTATTCATCTACTGAAGGGCATCAGGTTGGTTCCATATCTTATCTATGGTGAATAATGCTATGATAAACATAGTTCTGCTGGTAGCTTTAGTATGGCCTTGTTTGTGATCGTTCAGGTAAATGCCTAAAAGTGGGATTGCTGGGTCATAGGGGAAGCTCTATGTGCAGTCTTTTGAGGACCCTCCATAATGTTTTCCAAAGTGGTTGAACAAGTTTACACTCCCACCAACAATGCAGTAGGATTCCCTTTAACACAAACAATTTTAAATGTTCATTTTATCCCTAGAATCAACAGGTATTTTACTCAGACATTGCACAATCTAACTCTACTATATGAAAAACTTTAGAGTATAACTATTTAAACAACTTTTTCAAAACTGCAAGAATGTGTAAGATCTGATTCTATAATTTTAGAGAATTCTTAGAAAATGATGTTATTTGTCTTTGATCTATTTCCTTGAATAACTTTAGTAATCATTTGGCTAGACATACTTGAGATAAATGGTAAGTGTAACACTAACCATTAATATTTTACTAGTGCCACATATCTAGGCTCCCATCACATCCAGGTGGTGCACAATCATGCCAACAAGAGAAATGCCTAATTACAAAGGAGCAAACCCAAATAAGTATATCTGTAATTGTTTGCAATGACTAGTACATGTCTAGGACAAGCAGAGATGGTCAATTGCTATGTACATATGACCACATGAGATAATGTTAAGCAAAATGTACCCCAATACAGGAATTCAAGTGGGTTTTTCTTTCTTGCTAGTGTTTTTGATGTACCTACAATGCATTATGTGATTCTTTTGTTTCTTTTGTATATTCCCCCACAGCATAACCCCTGTTCTCAATGGATTTGTGCAGGTGTTCTGCATCTTGCATATACATTTCTGTAATTTAGGGAATGGAATGGATACTGGGGAATGCTTAAATGGGAATGCAGGCTGACCCATTGTGACAAAGAGATGTAAAGTACATTATGTTGAAAACCAGCTTTACAATACCAGGGGGATGGGGCAGAGGCGGAGTTGGGGAGATGGGAAGGGAAGGGAAGGTAGAGTGAAAACAAAGGAGGAGGTAACAATGCTCTCTATGAAATGTACTAGTTACCATACTTGTGTAACTGTAACCCCTCTATACAACTTTTTTCCATTATATATATATATATATATATATATATATATATATATATATATATATACACAAAAAATAAATAAATACACAAAAAAGGAAAAATGCCCTAACTACAAAGGAGCAAACCCAAAGTAAAAATGTCTTTAATTAAGTGGATACCTATTATGAACATGTTATTTGAAATTCTTATGCTAGTCTTTATAAAAGAATACATTAAAATTAATATTAAACTCAGTAAGTCCAGACCTGATGTTTTACAATTAATAAATAAAAAGAGAAAAAAGTAAAAAGCAAAAAACTCCTGTGAACTTTGAAAAAAGACATCTTATCTAACATCTGTGTGGACAAATATTTTTCATTCTTGTATTTTACAGTACTAGCAAAATATTGTATCTTTCTACAAACAACAAAAAACAAGCGTACAGTATTTGAAATGTCTCTGAAAAGAATGCCAAACTTTTGAAAGTACACTCAAAATGTTTTCCAGGATAAGGTCATTAAAATCTTAGGTTAAAATTGCTGTAAGTATGGTACTTATAAATAAGTTAGAAACAATAGCAAGTAAGAAAAAAAGCCCCTTGTATCCCTATGTTGGGGTTCATTTCGCATAACCTCATCTCATCTGACCTTTTCTGCTTGTCCCAGATATATACTAGTTATTGCAAATAAGGGAAACCATTGGACCTATGTTTCTTTTTTCCTGGCTTACTTCACTTAATATAACGTATGTATAGGGTACCGTCTGATATTTTATTGTTGCTTTGTATGTTCCTCCCCCATAGTATAATCCCTGTTTTCACTTTATTTGGTATTGTTATGATTTTGGGAGGGCAAGGGCAAAAACAAATTGTTTATACAGGAATACAGATGGACCCATTGCAACAATGAGATGTACAAGACAGTATGTGGAAAACAAATTTAAATTTTGACTGGGGTGAGAGGTGGAGGGAGAGGTGTAGCTGAGGAGATGGGAGGGAAGGGATGGTAGGGCAAAAACAAGGTAGGAGACAACAATGTTGGATAAGAAATGTACTCATTACCTTGCTCATGTAACTGTAACCCCTCTGTACAGTATTTTCACAATAAAAAACTTAATTTAAAAATTGCTGCAAGCAGTTCAGGCAAAAAAATGCATATTGCTTTGTTTTAAAAGCAAACAATGTCAATAGTGTTTAAAACATGATTATCCATGAGAAACTATTGTGAAACACTTATGAATACTTCTTGGGAACTGTCACAGTTTGGCAAGTAATAGAATAATGGTTGAGACCTGTAACAAAGAGGTAATATACGGTGTGGGGGGTAGTGAAAAATCTGAAATTATCTTAATATGATAAAAGTACAAAAACACAGCTTTCTTTTTCTTTTTTTGATTATTGATTTTTTTGTGAAAATACCATAGAGAGAGGTTACAGTTACATGAGGAAGGTAGTGAGTACATTTCTTATCAATTATTGTTGCCTCCTCCTTTGTTATTTCCCTACTATTCCTGCCCACCCATCTCCACAACACTCCCCCACACCCAGCCAAAGTTGTAAAGTTCATTTTCAACTGAGTTTGAAATTTCTAGCATCACAACAATTTGCATATAATGTAGTGCTATGAGCGTTTGTCCAGAAAAACTTCCAAAGTCTTGAAACTAGTATACATAAACCAGGATGGAATCTATTAGGATAAATGATTTATATATGACCAAAAGAGCTCATCAAGTACTGCAAGATACTCTCACCTACATCACTGAATCATAAGCCAGCCTAGGCAAAACTGTGTTCTCCATAACTGACTCAGTAACAATCTCAGATAAGGCAGATCAAACCTCAGAGATACGCAATTGCCCAAGAAACGTAGGTTGCATGAAGTCTCCTTCAATGATTTGGTTGCCAACAGTTAATGTGACACCAATGAAAATACAGACATTTACTTCCCCGGGTATGGAATATCTCCTTCCAGGCATTGTGAACATGGAAGATGTTGCCTCCAGTTTGGGAAAAATTATAATGTGCCTCCTGCAGCTCTCAGAATGGAAACTGGCCTCTCCACCTCTGGAACATGGAGGGTGTATGTTGCTGAGCCTCCACCATGGAATGGAGCTCTTCCCAGCCTTGCTCAAGGGAAAGTGCTTGTTCTCTGTCCCCTGAGCAAGGATAGATTTTCTTTGTCTGTCCTCAGCCTGGAAAGTGTTCGCTGCACTTGTCTTCATCCTGAAGTATCTAGCTCTACTATCTGAAGTCTTCTAGCTCTCCTCAGGGTGAATTTACTTCTTCCATATCTGAGTAAGGTGAATGTCAAGTCTCTGCCTTCTCTGCCCTGAATCCATCTCCTTCTGCTCAATCACTGCAAAGAGTACATCTAGAGTTTATTCTCCTTAGCATTGTATCCAGAGGGAATGGAGTGCATCTATTCTAATTCTCCTTAGTATTGAAGCCTTCTAGTCCAGCTCTACCCAGGAAGGTAAGTGTCATTTGGCTGTTTCTTTAGCATGAAATCATATTTGTTTCCATTCCTCTTCAATTGATGTTTTTACTTCTTTTCTCAATCATAGTTTTGATTTCTTCATTATCTCTTCAACATGGGATCCATCTACTTGAGCTCCTTCGCAGAATATATGTCTTCTCCAGATCTTCTCTGTCAGAAATCCATGTGCAAATAGCTAGACAGTGTAGCATGAGTCTCCTCAAGTCCTGATGTCCCTATGCACACAAGTATGAAATTTATGTATCTACTCAATGAGGAACATGTTTAATTAGCATGGAATATACTCTCCAAATAATGATCTTTCCTTAATGAGGTAAGTGTTAACTTTGTGTCTCTTTACCATGAACTCATTTTTCCCTTCCCAGGATGAATCCAATTATTTCGTTCTATCTTCAGGTAGAAATCCATCTGTTCAGGTTGAGACCAGAAGACCTTGGTTTCAAGCCAGCTCACACAGAAAAGTTTGTGATGCTTATCTGCAATTATCCTGTAGAAGATGGAAGTGGATCTAGCCCCAAGTAGTAGGGCACTAGCCTTGAGTAAAAAAGTTCTGGGGGGCTGGGAAGGTGGCTCAGTGGTAGAGCGCTTGCCCTGCATGCATGAGGCCCTGGGTTTGATTCCTCAGCACCACATAAGCAAAAAAAAAATCTCGAAGTGGAGAGTGCTAAACTTGAGCTGAAGTGCTGAAAACCAAATCCAAATGAAAACACAGATGGAGTGAGAGTTGATCATCTCTTCTCAGCGTGCAATGCCTGTAATTGAGCTCTCCTCTAAATGAAGGTGTATGATTGACCATCCTCAGCATTAAATTTGTGTAATGCTTCTCAGCAGAGATGGGTCTCTAAGTTTTCCCTGTTGCATGAGATGCATTGCCTACAGTTCTTCTCTACATGCGATCTTTCTCTTTCATCAAGTTAGATTTTCTTTGAAGAATCCATCAGCATGTATGTTTCCTCTCTTTGTCCTGAATGAGGACAGCTTTGATTTCTGTTCTAATAGTAGGCATTCAATCCAAGTGTCCCAGTTGCCCTGTGCATTGAGTATGGTTATCATATAATAGTTATTCTCTAGCATGTTGGCCATGCATTTTTTGTTTCCATCAATTGTGACTGGTGTGTGGGTACTCAAGGCATCTTCCCTTGCAATGTGTCTCTCAGCTTCCCTGACTATGAAGGGCCTCAGTTACAGCATTTGTAAACATGGAGGATGTCTCCTGAAGTTGGGGCAAGATGCATTGTGTCTCCTGTAGTTCTCCCTAGAATGGCCAGTGCTTCCTCCATCCTGTGGAACATGAAAGGTGTGATGCCAATAGTCTCACCAAGGACTAAGTCTCTTCCAGTTTCGCTCATGTAGAAAGTGACTTTTCTGTCTCTCCTGAGCAAGGAATGGATTTTCTTTGGCTGTTCTTTTTGACCAGTTGTTTTGTACCTGAAATGCATGTCTTTAAGTTGTAGAGTGAATCTACTTCTTCCAGATCTGGGATGGGAACTGTCAAGTCCAGGCCTTTATTAACAGGAATCAATCTCCTCCATAGCAAATCATGCATCTAGTGTAATTTTCCATAGCTCATATGCATCTACTTCTATTCTCTCGGGAACGGAGTCCATGTATTCCAATTCTCCCCTTTGTTGAAACCATCTACTCAGCAAGGTGAATGTCTAGTTCCCAGGTGATTTTCTCAGGAATCAACCTGTCGCCTTCTGCTCAGCATGGGATGCATATACAACTGGTCTCCTAGTCATAGAATCAATGTATTTCAGCTCTGCTCAGGAAGGTGAGTGACACTTTGTTGTCTCTTTATCATGAAATGATATTCTTTCCCGTGTCCTCTTGACAATTTTCCTTGCTCTCTCTAAAGCATTGAAGTGATTTTTGTCAGAGTCTCTTCTCCATGGGATGTATCCTCTTGAACTCCTTCGCAGATTTATGCCTTTTTCATCTTGCCTTTCAATAACAGTCCCTCTGCAGCATACCCATAAGCATAGCATGGGCCGACTCAAGTCTTCTTCAACATAGAAGGCTGTCCCTGAGGATTCCTCACATGAAATGCATCTAAGTGCTCTTCCCAGGGAGGGAGGCATTTTTTATGTTTTATTCAGTCATTTTTAGTTATTTTTATTGTGAAGTTACTGTATGAAGGGCTACAGTTACATGAGTAGGGTAATGAGTACATTTGCTATTGAGCATTGTTACCTCCTCCTTTGATTTTCCCCCACATTCACATCCGTCCCCACCTCCCCAATTGGAGAGGGAAATTATTTTCTGCCATAGAATACTTTCTCAGATTAGTTGTAATCAACTCAGCTATCATTCTCAGGAAGGGTGTAGTTGAGCACTGTTCAACATGGAATCCATCTCTTGCATCTCACCTAAGCTTGTAGTGCATTTGCTCCAACAGTTCTTGGAAGAAATGTGTGAAGTGCAGTTGTCTTTGTCTGCTAGATACCTTCGGTCAGGATCTCACCATGGCCTCTGTTGAAAGCAGTCCCAGTTGACAAGCTATGTGCCCCTTTCAGCATCGGTCAGCATATTGTCTGGCTGGTAGAGTGCTCCTTGTCATGGAAAAGGCCTACTGCGGCTTTGATCCGCTTGGATGTTGTGGAGCTCCACGAGGTGAGCACAGAATGGTTGTGTCCACTCCAACTCTGTAATGACAGTCTCCTTTGTCTGGGAGGCATAGTACTCTACCTCTTGTGAGAATGAAACGAATGCCCCATGTTCATTCAGTGTGCAATGTGTGTTTTCTAACTTCACAAGTATGGAATGCATGTGCTGCAGTCCACTTAAGAATGGAGTAAGGATGAGAGGCACCAGTGGTTCTTACCTGTAAACTAACTACTCAGATGGCTGAGAGACCTGATGATTTGGGTTTGGACACCTCTTGCCAGAAAGAGGGAGAGAGATGTTTTCTGCAATTACCCACTGAAAGGTTTGATATGGGGCTGTGGCTCAAGTGGTCGAGTGTTAGCCTTGGGCAAAACACTTCAGGGACAGCACCCAGGCTCTGATCTGACCAGCATAAAACACAGAAAATGAAAGCCACGATACTATTGAGAAACAACCTTTACTTCTGAGCCATTAATGCCCCTAACCAGGCTCTTTTTTTGAGTGAAGGTGTCTAAATTAGCTAGCTTTAGCAGGAAAGTTGTCAAATCATTTTCAGCAGAGATGGATCTTTTCAGTTTCCTTCTTGCATTAAGTACATTGTCTGCGGTTCTTCATGTAATCTATCTCTTTTGAGATAGGTTTCCTATGAAGGATACTATAGCATCAAGGCAAATGGCTTGTGTCCTGTCAACACTGAATATCTCCTAAATTTGTGCTAACTGTTTAAAGCTTTGAATCCAGCTCTACAAGACATGAAAGCCAAGTCTTCCAGTTCTGGCTTGGATGCAGTGAGTGTATGCATGGAGTACTTCTTTTCCAGGTGTTGTATATGCTGTATGTTGTTGTCAATAATGACCCTTGCCTTGGGTTCTCAGGGCACCTCCCTTTGGAATGTGTTTCTCATCTTCTGTGAATATGGAATCTCTCAGGCCCAACTTTTGTGAACACGGAAGTTGTACTTCCTAGTTTGGGCAACATGTTATGTTTCTGGTGTAGCTCTCCTCAGAATGAAAAGTGCTACCTTCATCCTCTTGTGCATGGTGGCTTTGTGCTACCAGTCTTCTCATCATAGAATTGTGCCCTTTCACTTTTGCTCAGGGTAGTTCCTGTTCTGTCTCTCCTCTACACAGTGGTTTTTCCCCCTTGCTTGTCCTCACAGATTTGTCTGTTCTAATTTTCTTCATACTGCAATGTTACACCTTCCAGCTTTCCTCAGCATGGACCTATTTCTTTCAGTCCTGAAGTAGTTAAATGTCAGGCTTAGGCATGTATTGCCTGGATTCCATTTCTCTTCTTCAATTTAGCAAAATGTATATGAAGTGTAATTCTCCATAGCCCTAATGCATCAATTCATGTTCTACAAGGAATGGAGCCCATATATCTGTTTTCTGGTGGCAAGTACATCTTTTACAATGTTAGCATGTGGGATATATTTCCTCCAGTTTTGAGCATGTGGAAGATGTTGGCTCAATATTTGTGCATGTGGAATATGTGTCTTCCATTTGTTGGCATATGGAATCTATCTTCTCCAATTTGGACTTGTGGAATATGTGTCCTGCAGTTTGTGCAATGCAGAAAATGCCTGGTCCATGTTTGTTCATGTGGAATATATTTTCTCCAGGTTTGGACATTGGAATCTTTGTCTTCTCCATGCTTGTGTATGTGGAATATAAATCTTACAGTTTTTTGACATGTGGAATAAGCTTCTTCCTTTTGTGCAAGGGGAAAATGTCTTCTACCGTTTTGGGCATGTGGAAGATATCTCCTCCAGTTTCAGGAAAGTGGAATTAATCTCTTTGGGTTTTGTCATGTGGAATCTGACTTCACCAATGTTGAGCATGCTGAAGATGCCAGCTCTTCTTTTGAGCATGTAGAATATAGTCGCTGTCGTGTTCAACATGTGAAAAATATCTCCTCCTAGTTTTTAGATTTGGAATTGACCTCTTAAAAACGTTAGTTGGTGGAATATGCCTGCTCCAATATCTGGCAGTGGAATATGTTTTTTTCTGATTTGAGTATGAGGAAGATGTGTTCTCCAGAATGACTGAGTAGAATATATAATTCAATATGACTCATGGGATATGTCAACTTCAGTTTGAGCAAGTGGAATAAGTCTACTTCTGGGGGAAAGTAGAAGGGTTCTGCTCCAGTTTTGGGAATGCAGTAGACGACTCCTCCAGGTTTGTGCATGTGGAATATGTCTGTTCTTGTGTTCTGGATGTAAGTTATATCTTTTCTAATTTTGGCATGTGGAATACACTTCCTCCTGTTTTGAGCATGTGGAAGATGTCTGTTCAATATTTGTGCATGTGGAATATGTCTGTTCCTGTTTTCTGGATGTAACTCATATCTTTTCTAATTTTGGCATGTAGAATACACTTCCTCCAGTTTTGAGCATGGAGAAGATGTCTGTTCAATATTTGTGCATGTGGAATATATCTCTTCCATTTGTTTGCATATGGAATATATCTTCTCCAATTTTGGGCTTGTGGAATATGTGTCCTGAAGATTGTTCCATGTCAAAAATTCCTGGTCCATGTTTGTTCATGTGGAATATATTTCCTCCAGGTTTGGACATTGGAATATTTGTCTTCTCCATGCTTGTGTATGTGGAATATGAATCTTCCAGTTTTTTGGCATGTGGAATAAGCTTCTTCCTTTTTGTGCAAGTGGAAGATGTCTTCTCCCATTTTGGGCATGTGGGAGATATCTCCTCCAGTTTCGGGAAAGTGGAATTCATCTGTTTGAGTGTTGGCATGTGGAATCTGTCTTCTCCAATGTCGGGCATGCTGAAGATACCTGCTCTTCTTTTGCACATGTGGAATATATTTGCTATAGTTTTCAACATATGGAAGATATCTCCTCCAGGGTTCAGCATGTGGAATATATGTTTTCTATATTTTGGCCCGGAGAATATGATCTGCTTTTGGAATATTTCTCTTCTGATTTGAGCCTGATAAGATATCTGCACCAAATGAAGTATGATAAGATATCCCCTCCACTTTCAATAATGTGTAATTAATCTCTTCAATTTGGGCTTGTGGAATCTGTCTTCACCAATGTGGTGCATATCGAAGATACCTGGTCTTCCTTTGGGCATGTGGAATATAGTTGCTGTAGTTTTGAACTTGTGGAAGGTATGTCCTTCATTTTTTACCATGTGCAATATATCTCTTCTAATTTTTGGCCTGTAGAATGTATCTCCTCTAATATCTGCCTGTGCCCATGTTTAAGATCTCTACTTCAATTTGATCATGTGGAAGATGACTTCTCTAATTTCAGTAATGGGGAATTAATCTCTTTGGGTTTTTGCATGTGGAATCTGTTTTCACCAATGTTGGGCATGCTGAAGATACCGGTTCTTCTTTTCGGCATGTCACTGTCGGGTTCAACATGTGGAAGATATGTCCTCCAAGTTCTCAGATGTGGAATATATCTCTTCAAAGTGTTAGTTGATAGAATATACCTGCCCCATTATCTCCCAGTGGAATATGTTTTTTTTTAATTGAGCATGAAGAACATGTCTTCTCCAGTTTGAGCATGTGGAATGAGTCATGGGGCATGTCTCATGGAATATGTCATCTCCAGTTTTGAGCAAGTGGAATAAGTCTACTTCTGGGGGCAAGTAGAAGGGTTGTGCTCCGTTTTGGGAATGCAGAAGATATCTTCTCCAGGTTTGTGCATGTGGAATATGCCTGTTCCTGTTTTCTGGATGTAAACTATATCTTTTCCAATTTTGGCATGTGTAATATACTTCCTCCAGTTTTGAGCATATGGAAGATGTCTGCTCAATATTTGTGCATGTGGAATATGGCTCTTCCATTTGTTGGCATATGGAATATATCTTCTCCAATTTTGGGCTTGTGGAATATGCGTCCTGCAGATTGGGCCATGCAGAAAAAGCCTGGTCCCAGTTTGTTCCTGTGGAATATACTTCTTCCAGGTTTGGACATTGGAATATTTGTCTTCTCCAAGTTTGTGTATGTGGAATATAAATCTTCCAGTTTTTGGCAAGTGGAATAAGTTTCCTTCCTTTTTGTGCAAGTTGAAGATGTCTTCTCCAGCTTTGGCATGTGGGAAATATCTCCTCCAGTTTCGGGAAAGTGGAATTAAACTGTTTGGGTGTTGGCATGTGGAATCTGTCTTCACCAATGTTGGGCCTGCTGAAGGTACCTACTCTTCTTATGCACATGTGGAATATAGTTGCTATGGTTTTCAACATATGGAGGATATCTTTTCCATGGTTGGGCATGTGGAATATATGTTTTCTAAATTTTGGCCTGGAGAATAAGATCTGCCTTTGGAATATTTCTTTTCTGATTTGAGTATGTGGAAGATGTCTCCTCCAACTTAAGCATATGAAAGTTATCTTCTCCAATTTGAGCCTGGGAAGATGTATTCACCAAATGAAGCATGCGTAAGGTATCTCCTCCACTTTCAGTAATGTGTAATTAATCTCTTTGGGTTTGGACTTGTGGAATCTGTCTTCACCAATGTGGTAGGAGTCAAAGATACCTGGTCTTCCTTTGGGCATGTGGAATATAGTTGCTGTAGTTTTCAACATGTGGAAGATATCTCCTCCATGTTTTGGCCTGTGCAATATATCTCTTCTAATTTTTGGCCTGTAGAATGTATCTGCTCTAATATCTGCCGGTGGAATATGTCTTTTGATGTACCATGTGGAAGATGTTTCCACCAATTTGAGCATGTGGAAGATGTCTTCTCTAATTTCAGTAATGGGGACTTAATCTCTTTGGGTTTTGGCATGTGGAATCTTTCTTCACCAATGTTGGGCATGCTGAAGATACCTGCTCTTCTTTTGGGCATATAGAATATAGTCGCTGTCATGTTCAACATGTGGAAGGTATCTCCTCCAAGTTTTCAGATGTGGAATATATCTCTTCAAATTGTTAGTTGTTAGAATATATCTGCTCCAATATCTACTAGTGGAATATGATTTTTTCAATTTGAGCATGAGGAAGATGTCTTCTCCAGTTTGAGCGTGTGGAATGTGTCATGGAATATATCTCATGGAATATGTGTCCTCCAATTTTGAGCAAGTGGAATAAGTCTACTTCTGGGAGCAAGTAGAAGGGTTCTGCTTCAGTTTTGGGAATGCAGAAGACATTTCCTCCAGGTTTGTTCATGTGGAATATGTCTGTCCCTGTTTTCTGGATGTAAGTTATAACTTTTCCAATTTTGGAATGTGGAATATACTTCCTCCAGTTTTGAGCATGTGGAAGATATCTGCTCAATATTTGTGCCTATGGAATATATCTCTTTCATTTTTTGGCATATGGAATATATCTTCTCCAATTTTGAGCATGTGGACTATGTGTCCTGCAATTTGTGCCATGCAGAAAATTCCTGGTCCATGTTTGTTCATGTGGAATATATTTCCTCCAGGTTTGGACATTGGAATATTTGTCTTCTCCATGTTTGTGTATGTGGAATATAAATCTTCCATTTTCTGTCATGTGGAATAAGCTTCTTCCTTTTTGTGTAAGTGGAAGATGTCTTCTTCAGTTTTGGGCGTGTGGGAGCTATCTCCTCTAGTTTCGGGAATGTGGAAATAATGTGTTTGCGTGTTGGCATGTGGAATCTGTCTTCTCCAATGTCTGGCATGCTGAAGATACCTGCTCTCCTTTTGCACATGTGGAATATATTTGCTATAGTTTTCAACATATGGAAGATATCTCCTCCATGGTCGGACATGTGGAATATATGTTTTCTAAATTTTAGCCTGGAGAATATGGTCTGCTTTTGGAATATTTCTTTTCTGATTTGAGCCTGGGAAGATATCTGTACCAAATGAGGCACGTTTACGATATCCCTTCCACTTTCAATAATATGTAATTAATCTCTTCAGTTTTGGATTCTGGAATCTGTCTTCACCAACGTGGTGCATGTCGAAGATACCTGGTCTTCCTTTCTGCATGTGGAATATAGTTGCTGTAGTTTTCAACATGTGGAAGGTATCTCCTCCGTGTTTTGGCATGTGGAATATATCTCTTCTAATTTTTGGCCTGTCGAATGTGTCTGCTCTAATATCTGCCTGTGGAGTATGTCTTTTCTGATGTGCCCATATGGAAGATCTCTCCTTCAACTTGAGCATGTGGAAGATGTCTTCTCTAATTTCATTAATGGGGAATTAATCTCTTTGGGTTTTGTCATGTGGAATCTGTCTTCACCGATGTTGGGCATGCTGAAGATACCGGCTCTTCTTTTGGGCATGTAGAATATAGTCACTCTCAGGTTCAACATGTGGAAGATATCTCCTCCACGTTTTCATATGCGGAACATATCTCTTCAAAGTGTTAGTTGGTAGAATATATCTGCCACAATATCTCCCCGTGGAATATTTTTTTTATCTTTGATCATGAAGAACATGTCTTCTCCAGTTTGAGCATCTGGAATGTGTCATGGGATATGTGTCATGGAATATGTCACCTCCAGTTTTGAGCAAGTGGAATAAGTCTACCTCTGGGAGCAAGTAGAAGGATTGTGCTCCGGTTTGGGGAATGCAGAAGACATCTCCTCCAGGTTTGTGCATGTGGAATATGTCTGTTCCTGTTTTCTGGATGTAAGCTTTATGTTTTCCAAAATTGACATGTGGAATATACTTCCTCCAGTTTTGAGCATGTGGAAGATGTCTGCTCAATATTTGTGCATGTGGAATATATCTCTTCCATTTTTGGCATATGGAATATATCTTCTCCAATTTTGGGCTTGTGGAATATCTGTCCTGCAGATTGGGCCATGCAGAAAATGCCTGGTCCCTGTTTGTTCATGTGGAATATATTTCTTCCAGGTTTGGACATTGGAATATTTGTCTTCTTCATGTTTGTGTATGTGGAATATAAATCTTCCAGTTTTTGGCATGTGGAATAAGCTTCCTTTTTTGCAAGTGGAAGATGTCTTCACCAGCGTTTGGCATGTGGGAAATATCTCCTACAATTTCGGGATAGTGGAATTAATCTGTTTGGGTGTTGGCATGTGGAATTTGTGTTCACCAATGTTGGGTATGCTGAAGATACCTTCTCTTCTTTTGTACATGTGGAATATAGTTACTGTAGTTTTCAACATATGGAAGATATCTCCTCCGTGGTTGGACATGTGGAATATATGTTTTCTAAATTTTGGCCTGGAGAATATGATCTGCCTTTGGAAAATTTTTTTCTGATTTGAGCATGTGGAAGGTGTCTCCTCCAACTTAAGCATATGAAAGTTATCTTCTCCAATTTGAGCCTGGGAAGATTTCTTCAACAATTGAAGCATGGGTAAGGTATCTCCTCCACTTTCAGTAAGGTATAATTAATCTCTTCGGGTTTGGACTTGTGGAATCTGTCTTCTCCAATGTGGTGCGAGTCGAAGATACCTGGTCTTCCTTTGGGCATGTGGAATATAGTTGCTGAAGTTTTCAACATGTGGAAGATATCTGCTCCGTGTTTTGGCATGTGGAATCTACCTCTTCTTATTTTTGGCCTGTAGAATGTGTCTCCTCTTATATGTGCCTGTGGAATATGTCTTTTCTGATGTGCTCATGTTGAAGATGATCTGGTCGAATTTCAGCATGTGCAAGATGTCTTCTCCAATTTATATATCTGCAAGAGGACTTATCCAGTTTGAGCCTGTGGAAGATTTCTCCTCCAATTCCAGTAATGGGGAATTAATCTCTTTGGGATTTTGGCATGTGGAATCTGTCTTCACCAATATTGGGCATGCTGAAGATACCTGCTCTTCTATTGGGCATGTGGAATATAGTTCCTCTAAGTGTTGAACACGTGGAAGATGTGTCCTCCAAATTTTGGCATGTGGAATATATCTCTTCAATGTTTTGGTCGGTAGAATATATCTGCTCCAATGTCTGCGTATGGAATATATTTTTTTTCTGATTTGACAATGTGGAACATGTCTCCTCCAATTTGAGCTTGTGGAAGTTGTCTCACCGAGGTTTGTACTTCTGGAATATATGTATTCCACGTATACTGAGTATATGTGCTTCTGTTGTGGGCTATTGGAATAGGATTTTTCCAGTTTGGGCCACGTGGAAGATGTCGCCTCCAGTTTGGGGCATGTGACATTCATTTCCTCCTGTTTTGGGTATATGGAAGTTTTCTCCTCCAGTTTTATGGATGTGGAGTATATATCTCTTTCATTTGTCAGCATATGGAATATGTCCCTTCATGTTTGTAGCGTGTGAATATGTCTCCTAATTTATGCCAAGTGGAATATATTTTTTTCTTATTTGGGCCACATGGAACTTGTCATGTTCAGTGGGCATGTGAACTATATCTCTAGCTTTACCCACGTGGCAGATGTCTTGCCCAGTTTGGTTATGTGGAACAAGTCTGTTTCAGTTTTTCACACTTTGAATATGTCCGCTGCAAGTTTGTGCTTGTGGAATAAGTCCTCCAACTCTGTGCTTATGGAATATATCGTTTCCAGTTTTGAACATATGGAATAAATCTCTTCCTTGGGGCATGTGGAAGTGTGCTACTCCAGTTTTGGGAATGCAGAAGACGACTCATCCAGATTTGTGCATGTGGTATATACCTCCTCCAGTTTTGAGCATGTGGAAGATGTCTGCTCAATATTTGTGCATGTGGAATATGTCTCTTCCAATTTTTGGCATATGGAATATATCTTCTCCAATTGTGGGCATGTGGAATATGTGTCCTGCAGTTTGTGCCATCAGAAAATGCCTGGTCTGTGTTTGTTCATGTGAAATATATTTCCTCCTGGTTTGGACATTAGAATATTTGTCGTCTCCATAGTTGAGTATGTGGAATATGAATCTTCCAGTTTGGGCATGTGGAAAAAGTTTCCTCATTTTGTGCAAGTGGAAGATGTCGTCTCCAGTTTTTGGCATTTGGAAGATAATCTCCTCCAATTTCGGGAAATTGGAATGAATGTGTTTGGGTCTTGGCATGTGGAATCTGTCTTCACCAATGTTGGGCATGCTGAAGATTCCTGCTCTTCTTTCGCGCATGTGGATTATTGTTGGTGCAATTTTCAATATGTGGAAGATGTCTCTTCCATGGATGGGCATGTGGAACATATGCTCACTAATGTTGGGCCTGGAGAATATATCTGCTCCAATATCTGCTTGTGGAATATATTTTTTTCTAATATGGGCATGTGGAAGATATCTCCTCAAATTTGAGCGTGTGGAAGATGTCTTCTCCAATTTGAGCATGTGGAAGATGTCTCACCCCAGCTTTGTACACGTGGAATATATCTCTTCTACATATATGTAATATATTTATATTATGTATGTGCTTCTGTTTTTGGCTTTTGGAATATGTTTCTTCCAGTTTTGGGCATGTGGAAGGTGTCGCCTCCAAATTTGGGCACGTTTCATCAATCTCCTCTTATTTGAGGCATGTAGAAGTTTTCTCCTCCAGATGTTTTCTTCTGTGGGCATGTGGAATATGACTCCAGTTTTACTCATATGGAAGATGCCTTGTAAACTTTTGGGCATGTGGAATAGGTCTATTTCAGTTTTTGGCATTTGGATTACATCTGCTGCAAGTCTCTGCCTGTGGAATCAGCCCTCAAACTCTGTGCTTATGGAATACCTCACCTCCAATTTGGAGCATATGGAATAAATCTACTCCTGGGGTCATTTGGAAGCATTCTTCTCCAGTTTTGGGAATACTGAAGATGTCTCCTCCAGATTTGTGGATGTAGATGTGGAATATGTCTGCTCCTGTTTTCTGGAAGTCAACTATATCTTTTCCAATTTTGGCATGTGGAATATGCCTCCTCCAGTTTAGAGCATGTGGAAGATGTCTGCTCAATATTTGTGCAAGTGGAATATGTCTTTTCCATGTTTGGCCTTTGGAATATATCTTCTCCAATTTTGAACGTGCGGAGTATGCATCCTGCAGTTTGTGCCATGCAAAAAATGCCTGGTCCTTGTTTGTTCATGTGGAATACATTTCCTCCAGCTTTGTCTTCTCCATGTTTGTGTATGTGGAATATAAATCTTCCAGTTTTTGGCATGTGAAATAAATTTTTTCCTTCCTTTTTGTGCAAGTGGAATATGTCTTCTCCAGATTTGGCAAGTGGAAGATATCTCCTTCAAGTTCTGGAATGTGGAATTAATCTGTTTGTATTTTGGCTTCTGGAATCTCTCTTCAGCAATGTTTGGCTTGTTGAAGGACCTGCTCTTGTTTTGCACATATGGGTTATAGTTGGTGTAATTTTCTACTTGTGGAATATATCACATCCATGGTTGGGGATGTGGAATATATGCTCACTAATTTTTGGCCTGGAGCGTATATCTGCTCCAATATCTGCTTTTGGAATATATCTTTTCTGATTTGAGCATGTGGAAATGTCTTCTTCTATTTGAGCAAGTGGAAGATGTCTCCTCCAACTTAAGCATCGGAAAGATGTCTTCTCCAATTTGAGCATGCGAAGATGTCTTCACCAATTGAGCATGTCAAAGATCTCCTCCAATTTCAATAATGTGGAATTAATATTTTTGGGTTTTGGCTTGTGGAATCTCTCTTCAACAATGTAGTTCATATCGAAGATACCTGTCATCATTTGGTCAAGTAGAATATAGTTGCTGTAGTTTTTAACATGTGGAAGATATCTCCTTCATGTTTTGGCATGTGGAATATATCTCTTCTACTTTTTGGCTTGTAGAATATATCTGCTCCAATATCTACTTGTGGAATATGTCTTTTCTGATGTACGCATGAGAATGTTGTCCTGTCCAATCTGAGCATGTGGAAGATGTCTCCTTCAATTTAAGTATGTGAAAGATGACTTACCAATTTGAGCACATGGAAGATATCTCCTCCAATTTCATTAATGGGGAATTAATCTCTTTGGGTTGGCATGTGGAAACTGTCTTCACCAATGTTGGACAATTTGAAGATACCTGTTCTTCTTTTGGGCATGTGGAATATAGTCGCTGTAGTTTTCAGCATGTGAAGGATATCTTCTCCATGTTTTCACATGTGGAATATATCTCTTCTAATGTTTGGTCTGTAGAATAAACATGCTCTAATATCTACCTGTGAAATACGTCTTTTCTGATTTGAGCATGTGGTAGATGTCTCCTTCAATTTGAGCATGTGGAAGATGTCTTCTTTAATTTGAGCATGTAGAAGATGCCTCCTCCAATGAGAAAGATATCTCCTCCAATTTTGAGCATGTGGAAGATGTTTCCTCCAATCTGGGCATGTGGAAGATTTCTCACCCAGCTTTGTACACGTGGAATATATCTCTTCTACACACACACACACACACACACACACACACACACACACACACACACACACATAATATACTTATATTATATATGTTCTTCTGTTTTTTGGCTTTTGGAATTTGTTTCTTCAAGTTTGGGACATGTGGAAGGTGTCACCTCCAATTTTAGGTACAGGCCATCCATCTCCTCCGTTTGGGGCATGTAGAAGTTTTCTCCTCCGGAAGGAATATGTGCAATCTAGTTCTTTGCTGGTGAATCACGTCTCTTTTCCAATTCTCATCTATGTGAAATGGAGCTCCAGGTCTTCTGAAGATCTCTAAAGAAAAGTCAATGGCAACTCCAGGCCTGTACATACTGGAATCAATCTCCTGTTACTCACCTCAAGACGAAATGTATCCACTCTAAGGGTGCTTGTCATGGAATGCATCTACTCCTGCTCTTCAGGGAATGGATTGAATATGCTCCAGAACTGCTCATCGTTGAAGCCACCTTCTCCAGCTCTTTTCAGAAAGGTAAGTGTGCACTCTTAAGTTGGTCTATCCTGGAATAATCTCAATTTGTACTCAGCATGGAATATAGTGCTACTCTCTCTCCTGCAACCAACTATTTGTGCTCCACTTACTTGGGGTCTCTTTAGCATCTTATTCTTTTTCCATCTCACTCTTTCTTTTTTTCCAAATGCATCTTTTTCCATCTCTTCAGAATGGAATCAATACTTTGCTTCTCTTCTCATGGTGAAATTGATCTTCACCAATACTATCAGGATGGAATATTTCAAAACCATCTCTATTCAGCAGGTAATATTTGAATTCTAGTTCTTCTCAGTGTGACAGCTTCCATTTACATTCCAGCTTCTTAAGTAACTCCAGTGTTAGGTTAAATATATGTGAAATATATTTGCTACATTTCCTTTTGTTTTGAAATGCATCTCTTACAACAGGTGCCAGCAGGGCTTGATTCAGCACCAGTTTTCTTCCTCAAGGAATGCACCTATTCAAGTTCTCCTCAGCATGCACCTTCCTACTCAGGATCTCAGCATGGAATGTGTTTAAAGAATGTGTCATCAGCAAGGTAAGTGTCAATGTAAGCATTTTTTAGCATGCAGTCTTAGTAGCTTAGTGCTCCTTCTTACGGACTACATTTACTGCTGTTCTCCTCAGCAAGAGATCTATTTACCTCCATTTTACTCTGTATGACTGAGCAGGTCTGCTCACTTGTGTGACCTTGACCATTCAGCAGCCTAGAGACTAAATCCTCCTTGTAGAATGTGATCGACTCAGGCATACTCTACATATGAATGTATATGTCTGCAGCTTTCATCCTCACAAAGGGAAGTGTATGCTTTAACATCTTTCAGCATGGCATGTTTCTTTCACATTTGTACCTGGCTTGGAATGCATTTAACTCCAGCCATAATTCTCCAGGAAAGATTTTATCACATCCAACTATCTTCATCATGGAATACACCTACTCTACAGGTGCCAGCTTGGATCCCTCTGTTTAGCATGTCAGCCTGGCAAGTGCTAAAGGCAGTTCTCCTTGGCAAGAAAGGTATGCATGAACTACAATTTTTGGCAGCATGGGGTCTTGCTAGTTCTGTGCTCCTTGTCATGGAATACCTGTGCTGTAATCTGATTGAGTCCAGTACAGGGCCCAAGCCCAGTACTATAAGAAGTGTGTCTTTTCCAACACTTTCCCTCATGGAATCCATCACCCATTCAATGAAGGTCTTGCCAGCCTGGGTTTTCCTTATGACCCCTGTTATCAGCATGAAAGGAATGCACAGGTGCTAACTTGATATGGAAGATTTAATTCAAGGTGTAGGAAACATGGAATGGAAGTCCTCTCACTTTTTGTTAATATAGTGAGAATGGATCAGCTTTTCTTCCCTGGGAATGTGTATCAATGTATTCTCTACCTTAAATGTTTCTCTTCCAGATCTTTTTTTAACTGTGAAAATACTGTACACAAGGGGTTACAATTACATGGACAAGATAATGAGTACATTTCTTATCAAGCATTGTAGCCTCCTCCTTTGTTTCCCCTTCCCATCCCTTCCCATCCTCTCCCCGCCCTGCCTCCAGTTCTTCTGACCATTGAATACATTTCCCATGGCTATCTTCAGCACAGAATGCATATAATCCAGGTGTCTTCACCAGGCAATATGTGTGTTCAATTGTTTGTTCTGAAATTTTTCCCTTTACAACATTCAATAGTTCCCCCTGAAGCTGTTCCTGGCACAGGAATATCAATTCCAGCTCTGGTAATCAAGGCAGGTTTGAACTCCAGGATTCTCCTGCATGTAGTAGGGACTTCTGTATTTCTTCCATGGAATGGATGAGATCCAGTTCTCCTCATGAAGATTTAAGTGTCTATTCCAGCAGCTTCTTTCATGGAATTTTGTCTACTTCACTTTTCTTACCTGGGGCTGGATGGAATTGCCATCTCTTTGGCTTGGAAGGTCTCTACTCCATCTCTCAATATGGCATGTCTTTAAAGCAGTTCTTGTCAGCAAGAAAAATTTAGCTTTTTAATAGTTTTTTTTATTGTAAAAATCCTTTTCAGAGGGGTTACAGGTACAGGAGTAAGGAAATGAGTACATTTGCTATTGAGCATTGTTATCTTCTCCTTCGTTTTCCCCCTACCATCCCTTCTAGTCCCACTCCTCCCCACCCCCAACTCCTCCCCTAGTTACACCTCCCCCGAAGTTGTAAAGTTTATTTTCAACATAGTGTCTTGTAGATATCATTGTTACAATGAATTATTCTGTATCTTTATGGAAGCATTTTGTTATTTCAGTTCTCCTCAAATTAGAAAATGTATATACAAGATGCAGGGCACCAGAATCAAATACAGTGAAAACAAGAGTTATACTGTGGGGTAAGAACATACCAAAGAAACAAAAAAATCACATAATACATTATAAATATGGTAAAAACAATAGGAAGAAAGAAAAAAGCACTTATGTCCATATCTTGGGGTTCATTTTACTTAACGTTATGTTATGCTGTCATATGTACATAGCTTTTGCACTTTGTTGCTTCTTCTAGATATATAATATTTACTGCACATAAAGGAAACCTTGGGATCTATATTTCTTTGGGCCTGGATTACATTACTTATAATATTTAATTAAATAATTTTACATCACTTATAATATTGCCATTTCCTAAAAAAAGGGTGATGTCATTCTTTCTGATGGAGACATAGAATTCAATTGTATACATATACATATATATATATATACACACCACATTTAGCAAGAACAGATTTAAATGTGGCATTCTGCATTCTGCAGTTGGACAGTAAGATGCTACTTGGCCTAGATTGCATCAACTTGTTATGGAATGCAAATTCTTAAGCCCTTCACTGCATAGAATCGGTATAAACGTACTCCTGTATTTTTGGAATCAATATAGTCAAAGTTTGCAATGCTCTTCAGCATGAAATATGATTACTGGCTCTCTATTCTGCATGAATTACACCATGGCTGCTATGTTAGGAAATATTTGCTTTCCACCCATACAATGCATGCAGTACATCTCCTCTAATCCTCATGAGAATGGAGGGAGATTCACTACTCAGCAGAGAAGAGCTCTTGTCCCAGCATCCCTCAGGCAGGAGCATGTGTACTCTAGATAAACACACCATGAAATGTTTATCTCCATCATATATACATATATATATATAAACATATTAAAATGTTGTATGGAGGGGTTACAGTTACATGAGTAGGTTAATAAGGACATTTCAGAGCAAGCATTCTTACCTCCCCCTCTCTTTTTCCTCTACCATCACTTCCCTCCCCACCTCCCCGACTCCTCCCATCCCATCCCACCCAAACATTGTAAAGTTCGTTTTCAACATAGTGTCCTGTATACCTCATCATCACAATGGGTCAGCCTTCATCCCCATTTAAGCGTTCCCCAATATTTCTTCCTCTCCTCAAATTACAAAAATGTATATACAAGGTGCAGAACACCAGCACCAAATCTAGTGAAAACAGAGGTTCTATTGTGGGGGTAGAACAAGAAAAAAAAAGAATCACATAGTGCATTTTACATACAATAAAAACACTAACAAGAAAAAAAAAAACACTTGTGTCTCTGTCATGGGGTACATTTTGCTTGACATTATCTCATATGGTTATATGTACATAGCCTTTGACCTTCTCTGCTTGTCCTAGACATGTACTAGTCATAAACAAGAGAAACCATGGGACCTATGTTTCTTTGGCTTACTTCACTTAATATAATTTTTTTCCAAATCTTTCCATTTCCAAACAAATGGCGTGCTGTCATTCTTTCTAATGGAGGAATAGAATTCCTGCATGCACGCACGCACACACACACACACACACACACACACACACACACACACACACACATACACACACACACACAAATATCACATCACATGTTCTTGATCCATTCATCTACTGAGGGGCATTAGGGTTGGTTCAATTCCTTAGCTATGGTAAATAATGCTGCTATAAACATGCTTGTGCTGGTAGCTTGTTTGTGACCTTATTTGTGATCGTTTGGGTAAATGCCCAAAAGTAGGATTTCTGGGTCATAGGGGAGCTCTATGTGGAGTCTTTTTAGGAACCTCAATATACTGCTTTCCAGAGTGGCTAAACAAGTTTACACTCCCAACAACAATGCAGTAGGTTTCCCTTTTGGCCACATCACCTCCAGCATCTGTTGTTACTAGATTTCTTGATTCTAGCCATTCTAACTGGGGTGAGGTGGAATCTCAATGTTGTTTTGATTTGCATTTCTTTTTTTTCTTGGTTGATTGTGGGGCTTGAAGTCTGGGTCTGGGTGCTGTCCCTCAACTCTTCAGCTCAAGGCGAGTGCTCAACCGCTTGAGCCACAGCACCACTTCCAGTTTCCTAGTGGTTTATTGGAGATAATAGTCTCACTGACTTTCCTACTCGGCTGGCTTTGAACTGAGATTCTAAGAGCTCAGCCTCCTGAATAGCTAGGATTACAGGCGGGAGCCACCAGCGCCCAGCTGATTTGCATGTTTTTTTATGGCTAGAGAAGTTAAGCATTTCCTCATGTGTCTATTGGACATTCTTATTTCCTCTGCAGAGAAGTTTCTCTATAAGTCTTTAGCCCACTATTTATTGGGCAGTTGTTTCTTTGAGGATTTGTTGGAGGTTTTAGTTTTTTGAGTTCTAAGTATATTTTAGATATGAGACCCTTATCCCATCATCTGGCTAGTGAAGATCTTCTCCCAATCCGTGGACTTTCTATTGATCTTGCTAGCTATGTACTTTGCCTTGCAGAAGCTCTGCAGTTCCATGCAAGCCCACTTGTCCAATCTTTCTTTGATTTGTTGTGCTTCTGGTCTCTATTAAAAAAATTTTGGCCTGTGCCAAGGAGCCCTAGAGTTTCTCCTATTCCTTCCTGTATTGTTGTCATGGAGCCTGCTTTTATTTCAAGGTCTTTGATCCATTTGGAGTTGATTATGGTTTAGGGTGATATATACAGATCTAGCTTTAATTTTCTACAAGTGTTTAAACAATTTTGCCTTTTACTGAAAAAGTTGTTTTTCTTTCTATTTCTTTATATCCCTTGTCAAAGATTAGGTGGCTGTAAGCCAGTGGGTTTATTTCTGAGTCTTCAGTTTGATTCCATTGTTCTTCAGATCTGTTCTTGTGTCATTACCAAGTTGTTTTGATTACAATGGTTTGCAGTAGGGTTTGAAATTTATTATGGATGTTCTTCCAGCATTGTTCTTTCTACTAAAGATTGTTTTTGCTATTTGGGGTCTTTTACTGTTCCAATGAATTTTTGGATTGCTTCTTCTATTTCATTGAAGAATGAGTTTGGGATATTAATAGGTATCACATTGAATTTGTAGATACCCTTTGGCAGTAAGTATTGACATTTTCACAATGTTCATCCTCCCAATCCAGGAGCATCATAGGTTTTTCCACTTGTTTAGTTCTGCTTTGATTTCCTTTTTCAAGTTTTTAAAGTGTTCTTCATACAGTTCCTTCACCTCTTTTGTTACATTAACTCCTGAACATTTTATTTTTTGTGGGGCTATTACAAAAGGGGTTGATTTCCTAATTTCAGCCAAACTCTTTTCATTATTGGCATACAGAAAAGCCATTGATTTCTGAGGGTTAATTTTATACCCTGCTACTTTGCTAAAGTTTCCAATTAGCTCAAGTAACTTGGGAGTGTACGAATACCGTGCAGAGGAGTTACAATTACATGGGCAAGATAACGAGTACATTTCTTATCAAGCATTATTACCTCCTCTGTGTTTCCCCTTCCTATCTGTTCCCATACTGCTCCCACCCAATCCTCGCCCCCCACCAAAGTTAAAAAGTTCATTTTTTGACATAATGACTTCTACATCTCATTGTTGCAATGGGTCCACCTGTATCCCTAGTTAAATGATTTGTTTTTGCCCTTCCACCTCCACAAATTCTACCAACATCAAATACAGTGAAAGCATGGTTCCTGGGTTCTTTAAATACCAGATCATGTCATCTGCAAAGAGGGAGAGTTTTACTTCATCTTTCCCTATTTGGATTCCCTTTATATCTGCATCTTATCTTATTTCCCTAGCCTAGGCATTCTAATACTAGGTTGAAGAGGAGTGGAGAGAGTAGACATCCTTGTCACGTTCCTAAATTTAGAGGAAATGGCTTTAGTTTTTTTACCAGTAAGTATGATGCTGGCTGTAGGTTTGTCAATACAGCCCTTATTATATTGAGAAATGTTCCATGGATTCCTAGTTTTTCCAGAGCTTTCATAATAAAGGGCTGTGTGATCTTGTCAAATACTTTTTCTACATCTATTGAGATGTGGTTCTTACCCTTGCTCTTGTTGATGTGGTGAATTATATTAATTTTTTGCATATATTAGACCAGCTTGCATCCCTGAAATTAATCCTGTTTGATTGTGGTGTATGATTTTTTGATGAGTTGTTGAAGTCAATTGGCCAAGTTTTGTTGAGAAGTTTCCCATCGATATTCATCAAAGAAATGGGTCTATAATTTTCTGTCTTTGATGAGTCCCTGCCTGGTTTTGGGATGAGGGTTATGCTGGCCTCATTAAAAGAGTGTGGTAATGAATTTTTGCTTTCAATTTCATTGAAGAGATGGAGGAGTATGGGTGTGAGTTCTGCTTTGAGGCCTTATAGATAAACATACCATGAAATGTTTTACTCCATCTTAATTTTAAATGAAATATGTTCATCCACTGCCTCTTAAAGTGGAATGTCTCTCCTCAAGTTTTCTCAACCCAGAATGTGACTGTGTCTTCCTCCAGTTTTGAGCAAGAGAAATATGTCTTCTCCAGTTTTAGGCATGTTGAATATGTCTGCTACAGTTTACCTTATCTGGATTTTATCTTCTCCAATTTCAGACATGTGGAATACGACTCTGCCTGTTATGGACAGGAGGAATTTATCATTTCCAGTGTGGGGCATGAGGATTATGTCTCCACCAAGTTTAGGGCCAGATCTCCTCAGCATTGTAATGAGCATGAAAGTTGTATTCTGCAGGTTGTCACGGCATGAATGGGTCTCCTCCAGCCTTCCTCATGTGGAATCTGTATGCTTTAGTTCCTCTCAGGGTAGACTGTGTCTGTCAAGGTCACAGTCTAATCTGTATCACTTCCAGCAAATAGTAAGTGGGCATCCATTTGATCCATTTGTCTCAGTTGTCCTGAAGATGGAAAATGTCAAGCCCAGGTCTTCACAGACTGGTAGCCATTTACTTTTGCTCACTCTAGCAAGGAATATATTTACTATAGATTTTCTGAGTAAGGAATATATCAGACAGTGCTTTCTGGAGCACAAAATGGATGTGTCCCACTCTCCCAAGAATTGGCACCATGGAATCCAGCTCTCCTTAGGAAGTTGATTGTTCCCTTGAGGAATCCTTAACATGGAAATATCTCCTACTCTCTACAGCATTTGGACACAAAGGTGCTCCTGTTTTCCTTGGCATGGAATGCATCTATTCCAACCGACCTGGGAAACTCAGCATTCATTTGGGGTAAGCATTTGTTATCATCTCCTTTCTGTATCCTCATGCAGTACTGAATCTTATCCCTCATTGCTCACAGCAATGAAATCTGTGTACTCAAGCTCATTTCTCATGTCTACCTCAAGTCTCTGTAGGAAGGAATGAAGCTACTCTGGCTCTCCATATCATGGAATGTAGCAGGTTGCAGCTCTAATCAGAAGATAAGAATCATCTCCAGCTTTCCCTTTGGTGGAAACTGCCTATTCCAGGTGTGTTGAGAACGGAATCTGTGTAATTCAGCCCTCCTCAGGTAGGTAGTAATTAACTCAGTTCTCCTCAGCATGTGGACATGTGTACTTATAGCTCTACAACACATAGCCTGCCACTCTCATGTCTCCTTACATTGGACTTGTTGACTCAATTTACAACATGGCATGGGATTCCACCCTGCCCCCCTGAACTTGGAATGTGTAGCTTCCATCTCCCTTCACTGACAAAGTTGTTTACTCCAACTGTCTTGAGCAAGGATTGCTCCTGCTCCATGTCTCCTCCTATGTTCCATGAAGAACATCTCAGGATTTTAGTCTCAGCAAGAAGCGCAACTCCTCAGGTTTTCATCATCTTCAATCATATCCACAGCAGCTTTCTTCTTCACTGTCACATTTTGCAGCCTGGAATCTGTCTGCTGCGAGTTAGGTCACCTGTGAATGCCTTGGCTCCATCTCTCTCCATCAAGAGAGACTTTTGTTGAATCCAAGGCCATCCTGGCATGTGTTGAAAGCACCTCCCAACAGCAAATGTCAACTCTAGAATTCTGTAGCAAGTAAACTGGGAAGTATAGCACTTTTTGGCATGGAGTGCATCTACCTCAGCTCTCCTCAATATGGCATCTGTGAACAACAGTTCTACTCAGGATGTAATATATCTGTTACAGCTCTCATCATCACAGAACACATGTATTGTTTCTCTCCGTATCAGGGAACCCATCTGCTGTGGCTTTCCACAGCAGGCAATGTGACTTCTCCAATTCTCCTATGGAATGTGTCTCCTCCAGCTCACTTTTCCTATAGGTCTGATATTCCTATAGGAATGCTTTTCCTATAGGTCTATTTAGTATGAAATTTTATTTTGTATGAAAGTTACATTCTACAGGACATCTTGGCATGATTGGGCTCTTCCAGCCTTCCTCATGTGGAATCTGCATGCTTAATTCTGTGCCTCTCAATGTAGAATGTGTCTATCCAGTTCACAGGTTATCTAAAGTTTGAATCTATTTATCTCAGTTGTACTGAAGTTAGAAAATGTCAAGGCCAGTTCTGTACTGACTAGAGGCCCTCCTGTTTTGCAAACTCCAACAACTTATTGATCTACTCTAGTTTAGCTCAGCAAGGAATGTATCAGTCACCGCTCTCTACAGCATGAAAGTCTCCCAAGCATTGCTTCTATGGGTTCCAGGTCTCTTCATGAACTTGAATGTTCCCTTGAGGATTCCTTAACATGGAAATACCTCCCACTGTGTACAGCATGGAATGCATGTGCTTCTGTTCTCCTTGGCATGGAATGCATCCATTCCAACCATCCTTGAGAAGTTCAGCATTTATTTGTGGTAAACATTTGCTATCAATTCCTTTCTGATTGAAATTTATTTCAGAGATTAATTCCTTTTTGTATCCTCCTGCAGTATTGCATCTTATCCCTCATTTCTCACAGCAATGAAATCAGTGAACTCAAGCTCATCTCTCATGGTCTATAATCATGTCATGTCTCTGCAGGAAGGAATGAGGTTACTTGGCTCTCCACAGCATGGAATATAGCATGTGGCAGCTCTATTCAGAAGGTAAGTATCATCTCCAGGTTTCCTTTTCCTGGAAGCCATCTATTCCAGATGTGCTGAGGATGGAATCTGTGTAATTCAGCCCTCCTAAGGTAGGTAATTATTACCTCAATTCTCCTCAGCATATTGACATGTGTACTTACAGCATAGAATGTGTCTACCCTAGTCCTCTTCAACATATAGACAGTCACTGTCATGTCTCCTCACATTGGAATGAGTTGATTCCAGTAATTTACAACATGGTATGAAATTCCATCATGCTTGGAGTCCATACACTCTTGGAATGTGTATCATCCATCTCCTGTGAACTATTTGTTTACTCCAGCTTTCTTGAGCAAGGAATGCTCTTACTTCATGTCTACACAACTTTGGATGTGTGTCCCTATTTATTTTCCACGAAGAGCTCCTTAGTCCTTTTATTCTCAGAAAGAAGTGCAACTTCCCAGGTTTTCATCAACATGATGTCATGTTTACAGCAGCTCTCTTCTTCCCTGTCAGTTTCTAGTCCCAGAGGTATAGTCTGGAATCTTTCTACTGGGTGTTATGTCACCTTTGAATGCATCGGCTCCTTCTCTCTCCACCAAGAGAGGCTCTTGATGAAGCTGAGGTCACCATGTCATGTGTTGAGAGTAGTTTGCATCAGCAAAATATCAACTCTAGCATTCTGCAACAAGTAATTGGGAATTATAGCACTCTTTGGCACAAAGTGCATCTACCTCAGGTCTCCTCAACATGGCATCTGTCAAAACTAGCAAGAAACAACAGATGCTTATTGCAGATCACATCAGCATAGAACACATGTATTCTATCCCTCCACATTAGGGAACCCATCTGCTGTGGATTTCCACAGCACGGAATGTGTTTTCTCCAATTCTCCTAACTGTGGAATGAGTCCCTTCCAGCTCTCGAACATGTAATGTATGTCTTTCAAATCTTGTCAACATAGAATGCTTTTCCTATAGGCCTTTTTAGTATGAAATCTATCTATTAGCTCCATTAAGGAAGCTATGCAGGACTGTGGAATCATCCCTCTTATGTTCATCACAGTATAGAATATATATTCTCTGGCCTTATGAAACTTTCTTCCTTTTCTGCCATCCTGATTACAGCTCTCTTATGTATATTCCAAGGCATTTGATATACCTCTTTTTGTTCTCCTTTGGATGTATAGAGTTTCAGCAACTCTAAAAGGCATAGCATTCTTTTACCACACGCTGCCTTGGAGTGGGTTTCCTCTGGTTGTGTAATGCAAAAAGAGTTTGCATTTGAGAGCATAAAAGCAGCATAGACTATTTCTGCTGCAGCTTTCGTGAAGCCTGATTTTTATTTCATGCACTTCAAAAAGGGATCTGTAATTTTATTGTTTGCGTCAGCTCCTCTAGATGGAATATGTGTAGTCTGGTCCTCATCAGGATGAATTTAACCTGTACCAGCCCTCCTTAGGTTTGATGATATGGAGCCATTGGTCATATTCCAGGTCTCCTGCAGACATATGTAGGCCTATACTGCCTGGAATCCACCTCATGTTGCTCATTCAGCTGATCAAGGAGCGCATTTATTTTGTGTCCTTATCATGGACTGCAACTACTGTTGCTTTCCAATGAATGGGATGCAGATATTCCAGTCCTGGTCAGCATTGAAACCATCTACTCCAGCTCTTTTCAGGAAGGTAAATGTGCCCTGCAGGTTTCCTTGTCATGGAATAATCTCACATTATCCTGAGCATGGTACATACTGAAGATTTCTTTATCCTGGATTCCATCTATCTACGCTCAGCTTAGTAAGGTAAGTGTCAATGTAGGTTCTCATTAGCATTGATTCATCACGCAGTCTGCTCAGCATGGAATGCACTACTGCCCTCTATGTCCTGGAATCCATCTATCTCAGCTCTTCATACTAAGGTACGTGTCAACTTGGGGTCTCTTTAGCATGGATTCATGTCCTCCTTGTTCCTTATTTCTAAATACATCGCTTCCTTCTCTGCTCAGAATCGAATCAATGGCTTGAATCTTGGTCCATGGTGCAACTCGACTCCATGAATTCGTTTGGTATGGATATGGGATGCCTGCTCACCTCAGCACAGAATATGCCACCTCCACTTCACATCTCCATGGTCTCCTTTTATTTCAGGTGTCTTAAACAAGGTAGATGCCCACTCCAGCCATCTGATTACTGCATGTGAACTCTGATTACTACATATTCTTCTGTGATGAAATGCATGTCTTTTGGCAGATGACAGCAAGGAATGTGTCAGCTCCAGTGCTCTTCATCAAGGATGATATCTACTCCAGCTTTACTCAGCATGGATCCTTTTACCCAGGTTCTCAGCTTGGCATGTGTTGAAAACAGTTGTTTTTAGTGAGGTAAGTGTCCACTCCAGAATTGTTTAGTATACAGTCGTGCTTGTCTAGGGCTTGTTGGGCTGGATTACATTCACTGCAGCTCTCCTCAGCCTGAGAGCGGTCTACTGCTGGTGTACTCAGATTGTGATCAAGCTTCTGCTTACTTGAGTGCTTTCTTGTTCCTATCACAGGTCCTGCAGACTTTTTGTTGTTGTTTTAAATTTAAAATTTCATTTTCTTACTTTAGAGGAAATGGCTTTAGCTAGTGATTTTTTTGTTTCATTTGTGTGTTCTTACCTCGTGGCATAACCCCTGTTTTCAATGTATTTGACTCTGGTGCCCTGAAGCTTGTATATACATTTTTCGAATTGGGGAGTGGAAGGGAAATAACAAAATGCTGAATTAAGGATATAGGTTGACCCATTCCAACACTGAAATGCACAAGACATCTTGTTGACAACTTACTTTACAACTTTGGGGGTAAGGTAGTTGTTGGGAAGGTGAGGAGGGAAGGAATGGTAGGGGAAAAACAAAGGAGGAGGTAACCACATTACTCATGTAACTGTAACCCCTCTGAAGAGTATTTTTACAGTAAAAATATAAAAAAAATTTATTTCCTGAATTGTGAACTCAGAGCCTTGAGCCCTGTTTGTTTATTTAACTTATATCATGAGCTATGGCACTTGAGCTATGTGCTCATTCTTCCATATTGATGGTAAATTTGAAAATTTGATTTGTGTTGACTGTATTTAAAAACTTAATCCTGACAGTTCAGACTTCTGTACACATGAACCATGTGATCTAACTGGTAGAGTTATAGATATAGAACTGTCACAAAAAGCCTTAGCATGCTGAGTTGCTAGGCACAGAGAGATGAAACCCCAGTTTGGTTAACTCTTGTTTTTTTTTTTAATTTTTTTCTAACTTCTATTTACTTTTAAATTCTGATATTATGATTTGATTTAAGATAAAGGCTTTGCCCCTCAGTGTTTATGCTCAAGGCTAGTGTTTGGCCATTTGAGTCACAAGTCCCTTCTGACTTTTAGTGGTTAATGGGAAAGAAGGTCTCCCAGAGTTTCTTGCTTGGGTGGCTTTGAACCATGATCCTCATATCTCAGATTCCTAATACAGTAGAAATACAATGAGTGAGTTAACCCTGGAAGTAACTCATTTGTTATCAGACATGATTTCAATGAGACAGCAAACTGCGAATCAGAAATTGAGGGTTTTCTGCAGAAGGGGCCATGAATGAAACCAATGCTGTTTTCCCCTCTGTAGACCCAGGATTGTAGACTTTTTCTTTCTGCAGGCCTTGACAGCCACAACCTTGTATGTCATGTGACTGTCTCTCCAATCTCAGCTCAGTGCAGATAGAGTGAAACACATTTGTTTTCTCCCAGATTTTAAGGCAAGAGATACAATCATCATCCTCTGTGTACATGAAAACCATTCTCCATTAGGTCCACTTGCCTTGCTCACTATGTATTGGAGATCCAAGTAGTGATGCTACTTGTGAAGTCCAAATAGTTACATTTGAGTTGCACATGGTCCTCCAGGAATATTCTGCCTGGATATTTTGGATATTCTGCCTAAGTAGAGAATTTTTCTCTAATTCTTCTCTCTAGGAAACCAAAGCATGGATGCTGTCTCCTCTAGTTCATTGGACTTGTAGTTTCCATCCCCCCTTCACTAAGTGAGAAGTGTTGTTTAAGCTGGAAGCATAAGATACTAGTCAAATAGGAAAGGTGAGTCCAGATTCTAGGTATCCTGAGTATGAGGATGGGGATCTTCATTGTCTCTTGGGATCAGGTCTGGCATCAATTGCAGCAGCATTGAAGGCATATAATAGATAAAGGGCTTTCTCTCCCTGTTGGTTGCATGGGTTTCCCTCTGGCCAATATGAGGAATCCATTGGGATCCTGAGTGGACTTTGAAATCCTCTTAATTGATAGTAGATAAATCACAAACTCTCTATAGGTTAGAATATTTGCCAGCTTCTCTCTCTGTGAGAGCCCCTTATTGCCTTTAAGGCCCGCAGTGCCTTCACTGACATCTTCCTGTCTCTCACTAGCTTTCTTTTTAATTGTGTGAAGATATTTTATCCCAAAGGCATTTCCTGCCCTATGTCCTCCCCCAACCCCAGAGCCTCACCTGACACAGATCTGGCATAGAACAGGCGTTGATTAAGAGTCATGCATCATCATGTTGCTAAATTAAGGGTCACATTATGAAAAATGTGGCTGCTACATGTTTCATAGTCCTGGGAACAGCACAGCTTGTCCCCATCTAAATCAAGACAGCTAGAGTGTGGGGAGGGTCGTATATGGGATCACTGTTGTCTCTGTGGCCCATTCTTGACTGCATCTCCATTATGGGTCACTGGATTCTGTACAAATATATGGGTGAGTCAGTCTTGGTCACATCTAGTACTTTTCCTCCAATCACATAGGGCATCTATCCCTGCCTTTCATAAGGAGTGGGCTGGAGTTTCCCATGGTCTCCTGGATGGAATGTCATTGTTGGCCTCACCACATGACTATGATGCTCCTGTCATGCTGTCAGCCTCTCACTGTGGAACAGATGACAATACAGCCAGTCTGGTGTCCAGGTACTTTGTGCCCTATGAACACCCTATGTGCATTGACCCAGTGGGGGAATCCCTCATCCTCCAATAATTTACATGGTACCCTTCTTATCCCTCATGTCCTTCTTCCAGATGGAACTTCACATCACATCGGTCTTTGGCTATGTTTTCCACATGACAAGAACCACTTTCATCATTTTCAGTTGACTCCCCAGGAACCTTGGAACATCATCACCATCAGCATAGGTCCTCAGTTTCCACAATGGCTTCATTTCTCACCCTGGTCATTTTGTGGAGTTAAGTGTTGTTTCATTAATTTGTTGCACAAGGATCAGAGACTGGCTCATAACTCTTCCTAGCAATGCATCTCTTTTGATTTCTATTTTATATTCACAAATAACCTGCAATTTTTATTACCTAACAGTTTCCTTTTCATCAGTCATTTAGAATAATATGTGATTTCATGAGTTATCCTGTAACGACTACAATAAATTTTGTATCAAAGATGTTTATGTCTTTTCTGCTTCTTCAGTTTTTTGCCTAGTTGAGAGAGACACTCTGTGTGTGTGTGTGTGTGTGTGTGTGTGTGTGTGTGTGTGTGTGTGTGTGTGTGTGTGTGTGTGTGTGTGTGTGTGAAGTGTATGGCTTGAACTCGGGGTTCCCTTTACGACTTGAGCTCCACCTCCCCTTTGACTTTTTAGGTGGCTAATTCTTGATAAGGTGGTGTCAGACTTGTCTGACTGACTGGATTTCAAAATCCATCTTTATATCTTTACCTCCTGGGTATTTGAGATTATAGAGCTCAGCCATTGTCACCCAGTGTTGTTTTTTAAAAACTGTTTTGAAGATCTTTCATTCTCTTCCAAATGACATACAAGACACATTGTTCTTGAGATTTGCCAGCACAGTCCTCCCCAATCCCCCAGAATAACTTCTGTGGTGCAGTCATCCAGAGTTCCTACCATACTCCCATCACCGTGTTCCTGCCTATGCTCCTTCTCTTCTCCATTCTCTGGGAGTTCTTCCTCTCCTCATCAATGAAAAAACTGCCTGTATCCCTAACAAGTGTCAATAGGATCCTACTTTATCCAGTAGCCCCCTCTGACTTTGAAGCTCAACTCTCAACTTTTTTCCCTTTACTCTAGGTCCATTATGCATTTTTCAAAGTGTGGGTTCACTTATAGCCTCCAAAGAATGAGAGGCTTCTGGGTACCTCACTGCAGTTACCCATAGCCATCTTGATGGTGCAGAATTGAGCTGGTTTTTGTAACGTTTTATGTGCAAGTTCCTCTCAAGGTGAGAACGGGTAAGTAAGGATTCCTGTGGTTTAGGCTTTGGGAAATGATGTTTTCTGTGTAGGGTTGATTGCAAGTTAGAAATGTGTGATGATTACAGATGAACCTCATGACTGCTGAGTTTTGCTGCAGTTTTCTGTGGTGATAATGTAGAATGGATATTAGGCCTATGTAGTGCATCATGGTAATAGCAATAAACCATGCTTGTTTAGGAGCATACAGACCCGGTGCTCTATATCCCTGTCTTCTAGTATTTCTCCCCAAGCTGAAGATGCAGTTTGGGCTTCGCTCTTTATGGCAAATGCATGAGTAGATGAGCACTGAGAATTGAGGATCACATTTGTTCTAAAATAGCATCAATCCAGTGAATTGTCTTACGATGGATAGAGGCATTCCAGCCTTCCCCTTGTGGAAAGTGCTTGTTCTGTCCTAAAGTCCATTTTTTGTGAACATGGATGGTGTTTCCTCTGTGTTGGGGCAAGAGGAATTTGTCCCTTGCAGCTCTCGTGAGATGGACAGTGCCTCCTCCATCCTCCTGAGCATGGAATTTATGTGCTGCCAAGTGGCTCAACATGGAATCAATTTCTTCCAGCCTTGCCCAAGGGAGAAAAATACCTGTTCAGTCTCCCCTGAGCAAGGAATAGATTTTTTTGGCAGTCATCATCCTAAAAGTTTCTATTCCCATTGTCCTCAACCTGAAGTACGTGTCTTTCAGGTCTTTTCAGAGTGGATCTATTTCTTCCAGCTCTGAAGAAGGGAAATATCAAATTTAGCCCTGGACAGTCCTGAATCTATGTCCTTTTGCTCATCCCACTGCAAGAAGTACACCTATTGTAATTTTCTTTAGCATGGAGTCCCTCTCTGAAGGGAATGGAGATATTTCAGTTCTCCTAAGCATCAAAGCCATCTATTCTGGCTCTCTTCAGGAAGGTAAGTGTCATTTTGGTGTCTCAGCACAAATTCATATTTTTTTCTCTATCCTTGTCTTCTGTTGACATTTCTTCCTTCCTTCTCTCCTCAGAACATGGAATTGATTTCTTCAATCTCTCTTCACCATGAGATCCAACCAGTTGAGCTGCTTCACAGCAGATAGTATTCTTTTTTTTTTTTTAAATTTAATTTAATTTTATTTGTGAACATACTGTACAGAGGAGTTACAGGGGCAGGATAATGCGTACATTTCTTACCAAGCATTGCAGCCTCCTCCTTTGTTTACCCTTCACATCCCTTCCCAGCCTCCCCTCTCCCCCCCTAATCCCAATCCTTCTCCTCCCCCCCACCCCCCGCACCAACGTTGTAAAGCTCGTTTTGGACATGACAACTTGTACTTCTCATTGTTGCAACAGGTCCACCTGTATCCTTAAACAACTGGTTTTTCCCCATCTCCTACACAAGTTATACTGACATCAAAAATAGTGAAAGCAGGGGTTATACTGTGGGGGAGGGACATACAAAGCAACAAAGAGATAATCTTATAAATGTGCTAGAAACACATGCATGAAAGAAAAAAAACATTAAAATACACATCTAAGGGTTCATTTTCCTGACATCACATTATCTGACCTTTTCCGCTTGACTCATACATATACTAGATATTACAAATAAGGGAAACCATGGGACCTACGTTTCTTTGGGCCTGGCTTACTTCACTTAATACAATTTTTTCCAAGTTTTTCCATTTCCTAACAAATGGGGCAATGTCATTCTTTCTGATGGAGGCATAGAATTCCATTGTGTATATATACCACATTCTCTTGATCCATTCATCTACTGAGGGGCATCTGGGTTGGTTCCATATCTTAGCTATGGTAAATAATGCTGCAATAAACACAGTTGTGCTGGTAGCTTTAGTGTGGTCTTGTTTGTAAACATTAGGGTAAATGCCCAAAAGTGGGATTGCTGGGTCATAGGGGAGCTCTATGTGAAGTCTTTTGAGGAACCTCCATACTGCTTTCCAAAGTGGTTGAACAAGTTTACATTCCCACCAACAATGAAGTAAGGTTCCTTTCTGTCCACATCCCCTCCAGCATCTGTTGTTGTTAGAGTTCTTGATTTTTGCCATTCTAACTGGAGTGAGGTGATATCTCAATGTTGTTTTGATTTGCATTTCTTTTATGGCTAGGGATGTTGAACATTTCTTCATGTGTCTATTGGCCATCCTTCTTTCTTCTTCAGAGAAGTTTCTCTTTAAGTCTTTCGCCCACTTATTTATTGGGCAGTTGTTTCTTTGAGGATTTGTTGTTGGGGGGTTTAATTTTTTGAGTTCCAAGTATATTTTAGATATGAGACCCTTGTCCGTTGTATGGCTAGTAAAGATCTTCTCCCAATCCGTGGGCTTTCTATTGATCTTGCTAGCTATGTCATTTGCCCTGCAGTAGCTCTGCAACCTTATGCAATCCCATTTGTCCAACCTTTCTTTGATTTGTTGTGTTTCCGGGTCTCTATTCAGAAAATTTCGGCCTGAGCCAAGGAGACCTAGGGTTTCTCCTATTCCATCCTGTAATGTTTTCAGAGTGTCCGCTTTGAGTTCAAGGACTTTGATCCATTTGGAGTTGATTCTGGTGCAGGGTGATATATACGGATCTAGCTTAAGCTTTCTACATGTTGTTAACCAATTTTTCCCGCACCATTTACTGAAGAGGTTGTCTTTCTTCCATTCTATTTTTTTAGCTCCCTTATCGAAGATTAGATGGCTATAGGTCTGTAGGTTCATTTCTGGGTTTTCAATTCTATTCCATTGGTCCTGAGGTCTGTTCTTATGCCAATACCAAGCTGTTTTGATTACTATGGCTTTATAGTAGAGTTTGAAGTTTGGTATTGATATTCCTCCAGCAGTGTTCTTTCCATTCAGGAGCGTTTTTGCTATTCGGGGTCTTTTATTGTTCCATATGAATTTTTGGATTGCCTCTTCTATTTCCTTGAAGAATGAGGTTGGAATTTGGATAGGTATTGCGTTGAATTTGTAGATAGCCTTGGGAAGTATTGCCATTTTCACGATGTTAATCTTTCCAATCCAGGAGCATGGGAGGTTTTGCCATTTTTTAAGTTCTGTGTTGATTTCCTTTTTCAAGATTTTAAAGTTTTCATCATAGAGGTCCTTCACTTCTTTAGTTAAGTTAATTCCTAGGTATTTTATTTTTTGTGGGGCTATTACAAATGGAGTTGCTTTCCTAATTTCAGCCACACTTTTCTCATTGTTGGCATACAGAAAAGCCATTGATTTTTGGGGGTTAATTTTATAACCTGCTACTTTGCCAAAGTTTTGAATCAGCTTGAGTAATTTGGGAGTGGAGTCTATGGGATTCTTTAAATACAAGATCATGTCATCTGCAAAGAGGGAGAGTTTTATTTCTTCTTTCCCTATTTGGATCCCCTTTATGTCTGCATCTTGTCTTATTGCTGTAGCTAGGCATTCTAATACTAGATTGAAGAGAAGTGGAGAGAGTGGGCATCCTTGTCTTGTTCCTGAGTTAAGAGGAAATGGCTTTAGTTTTTCACCATTGAGTATAATGCTGGCTGTAGGTTTGTCATATACAGCCTTTATTGTATTGAGGAATGTTCCATGGATTCCTAATTTTTCCAAAACCTTCATCATAAAGGGGTGTTGGATCTTGTCGAATGCTTTTTCTGCATCTATTGAGATAACCATGTGGTTCTTATTCTTGCTCCTGTTGATGTGATGAATAATATTAATTGATTTGCGTATATTGAACCAGCTTTGCATCCCTGAAATGAATCCTGTTTGATCGTGATGTATGATTTTTTGGATGAATTTTTGAAGTCGATTGGCCAAAATTTTGTTGAGAAGTTTTGCATCAATGTTCATCAAAGAAATGGGTCTATAGTTCTCTTTCTTTGATGAGTCCCTGCCTGGTTTTGGGATGAGGGTTATGATGGCTTCATAGAATGTGTTCGGTAGTGAGCTTTCTCTTTCAATTTCATTGAAGAGTTGGAGGAGTATTGGTGTGAGCTCTGATTTGAAGGCCTTGTAAAATTCCGCTGTAAAACCATCTGGACCTGGACTTTTCTTAGCTGGGAGGTCTCTTATTGCTGTTTCTATTTCAATGCTTGATATGGGCCTGTTAACCTGGTTTAACTCATCTTGGTTTAGTTTTGGCATGTCAATATTTGCTAGGAAGAGGTCCATTTCTGTCAAGTTCTCAAACTTATTAGCATAAAGTTTTGAGAAGTATTCCCTTATAATGTTCTGAATCTTGGTTGTCTCCGTGGTGATGTTTCCATTCTCATCTCTGAGTTTATTAATTTGGGTGTGTTCTCTTCTTTTTCTGATAAGATTTGCTAAGGGTCTGTCAATTTTGTTAAGTTTTTCGAAGAACCAACTCTTTGTTTTGTTGATTCTTTCTATAGTTTTTTTGGATTCTAATTCATTTAATTCTGATTTAATTTTGATTATTTCTTTCCATCTACTGGATTGGGGTTTATCTTGCTGCTCTTTTTCAAGGAGGTTTAGGTGTGTCATTAAATTGCTAGTTTCAGATCTCTCCAATTTATTGATGTAGGAGCTCAGAGCTATAAACTTGCCTCTGAGTACTGCCTTTGCTGTGTCCCAGAGGAGCTGGTAATTTGTGTTGAATAGCATGAACATTTGAATTTCCTTTCTAATCTCTTCCATGACCCACTCTTGATTCAACAGTGTGTTGTTCAGCCTCCATGTGATACCGGACTTTCTTTGGTGGCTTTTGGTGTTGAGTTCTAACTTTATTCCCTTGTGGTCAGAGAGAATGCAAGGTATAACTTCAATGTTTCTGAATTTAGACAAGTCTGCTTTGTGGCCTAAAATGTGGTCTATTTTAGAAAACGTTCCATGTGCTGCTGAGAAAAACGTGTATTCTGATGCTGCTGGGTGAAATGTTCGGTAGATGTCTGTTAAGTCTAGTTGATCTATGCAGCTGTTTAGATCTGCGGTTTCTCTGTTGAGTTTTTGCCGAGTTGATCTATCTAGTGGGGAGAGTGGTGTGTTAAAATCCCCAACAATTAATGTCTTTGGATCTATATGGGATTTGAGGGAAAGTAGTGTTTCTTTGATAAATTTGGGTGCTCCATTGTTTGGTGAATAGGTATTTAGAATTGTAATATCCTCCTGAAGGAGAGATCCTTTAATTAGTATGTAGCGACCTTCTTTATCTCTTTTCACGAATTTTAATTTGAAGTCTATTTTATCTGATATTAAGATTGCAACTCCCGCCTGTTTATGGGGGCCGTTTGCTTGGTAGATTTTGTTCCAGCCTTTAACATTGAAAATGTGTTTGTTTTTACGGGCAAGATGTGACTCCTGCAGGCAGCTAATAGAAGGTTCTTGTTTTTTAATCCAACTAGACAGTCTATGTCGCTTAATTGGAGAGTTGAGTCCGTTAACGTTAAGAGATAGGACTGAGAGGTATTTGGGAGTTCCTGCCATGTTATCCACCTTCTTGGGGGCTGCAAAAACTGGGTTCTTCCTATGGTTCTTGGATTCTCAGTTTGGGTGCAGTTTCTTGGCCTTCGTTGCGGTCTTGTTGGTTTTCTGTGTGTAGGACATCTTTAAGAATCTTTTGTAGGGCTGGTTTGGTGGAGATGTATTGTTTCAATTTTTCTTTGCTATGGAAGGTTTTTATTTGGCCTTCAGTTATGAAGGAGAGTTTAGCTGGGTACAGTATTCTTGGTTGATAGTTGTTTGTTTTTAGGGCATGGCATACATCATTCCAGGCTCTTCTTGCTTTGATTGTCTCTGCTGAGAAATCTGAGGTGATTCTATTTGGTTTCCCTTTATAGGTGATTAACCTTTTCTCCTTGACAGCTTTAAGGATCTTTTCCTTAGTCTGAGTTGATCCTGTGTGGATTATAATGTGACGGTGGGATGTCCTATTCTGGTCTGGTCTATTTGGGGTTCTAAAAGCTTCTTGTATCTGAATAGGCCTATCTTTTTGTATGTTTGGGAAGTTCTCTGCTAGGATCCTGTTAAACAAATTTCCTAGACCATTAACTTCTGTTTCTAGGTGCTCCTCTACACCCATTATCCTTAGATTAGGCCTTCTGATGGTGTCTTCCAGGTGTTGGATAGATCTATCATACTTCTTGGACTTGTCTTGGATGGTTGTATGTTCTTTCTCTATAATATCTAGGCTGTCTTCAATCCCTGAGATTCGATCTTCTGCATGGTCTAACCTGCTGTCAAGACTCTCTACTTTGTTTTTTATCTCTTTTCCTTCTAATTGGTCAGCTTTGATGGCTTCAAGTTCTTTGTTGAAGCTGTGTTTTAGGTCTTGTATGAATTTCTTTAGTTCCTTAATTTGGTGTTCAGTGTTTGTTCTCAAATCACTTAGTTGATTGGTTATGGTTTCTTTGGACTCCCATTCCTTCTGTTGGGTTCCATTCAGCATTCCCTTTGTGGTCTCCCTGACTTCCTTCAGCTCCTTGTTAATGGATTCCATGAATGCCTTTAGTGATCTTTGTGTGTTCTCTACCTGGTCTCTCAATTCCTGAATTACTCTTTCATTAGCTTCCTCCCGTTTGTGGGATTCCTGCAGTTCTCTTTCCTCCCGTTCGTGGGATTCCTGCAGTTCTCTTTGAGTGTTCTCAGCCTGCTCACGCCATTCCTCCCTTTCTCTTTGAGTATTCTCAAGTTGTTCACGCAAATCCTGTATCAGTTTTTGAGTAGCTTCCTCACGCTTATGATATTCCTGTATAAACTTTTGGGATGCCTCCTCTCTCTCCCTATCACGCTCATACAGAGTCCTTTGTAAGTTGTCAAACTTCTCATTTATCATGTTTGCCACCAGTGTTTGTAGAGCTATTTGCGAACTCTCCTCTGGATTGTTCATTATCTGATCTGACCCCTGATTATCAAGATTGGGAATTGAGATACCCGGATTTGCCATTTTTCTTGTGTTTTTCCGGCTTACTCTGCCCATTTGAGATGAAAATAGCACCAGTTTTGTGCTAGAACACTATCTTAAGGCAACCATCAACCAACATTTGCATTTATACAGTCAATAGTCTACAGATACAAACTAGTTCAACAGATACATCTATTCAACATCAAACAACTATATGTTAATGGGCTTCGAACCGCAGAGAAGAATTTGGTAAACCAGAAATTTTTAGGGTTAGGGAGAGATGTGGGTAAAAATTAGGAATAGATTGGTGTGGGGAGGCACAGGGAGAGTTAACTATGTCCTAATCTCAATGCAGGAAATAGGTTGGGTAAGATGCAAGTAGAAAGGGAGAGAAAAAGAAGAAAGGGAAAGGGAAATGAAAAGAGAATAGAAAAAAAAATTAGGAACGTAAAAATTAATATAGTTATGGAGATTGAAAGACCATCTATTTAGAGAGGAATGTGAATATAATGAGAAAACAGGAGGGAGATAGAGGAGATGTGAAAAACTTAAAAAATGCTTAAAATATTATATAGGTATAAAGAGGTAGTACTGCTATTAAGGAATTTAAGTCTCAGAGGTTTTGGATTGAGTAATAAATTTGTGGATTAAGTGTGTACACAATGGGGGATAGGGTCTACTAGTTAACTATGGGTTTATCTGAGGATGTGCAGGACAAGAGTTAAGTCACATACAGAAGAACAAAAGAAAGGAAAAGGTGAAAAGGATAAGAAAGGGAGAAAAAAAAGATCAGAAGTTCAGTAGAGCTAGACAAAAAACAAAAAGATAATTAAGAAAGAAAGAAAAAGAGAGAGAAGACAAGAAAAGAAAGGAAAACGTACATTCACTTATTCCTAAAATAAAAATTATAAGAGGGAAAAAAAAGTTACTGGAAAACAATTATTTTTCAAAAAAGGCAAAAATTAAAGATTAATAAAAGTTTTAGAAAAGGAAAAAAAAATTTATATATATATAAGGTACCAAAAAAAAAAAAAGAAAAAAGAAAAAAGAAAAGAAGAAAAAAAAAAAGCTCTTTGATTTTTTTTTTTTTGATTTTTTTGGGAGGGGTGGGAAGAATCCTGTATCTCCCTTTTGTCTGTAACCAGCCTCTTGTTGGAGTCTCTGGTCAGCTTGAGGTCCTGTGGCTTGATTGGTTTCTTAAGTCAGTTTGTTCGAACAGGCAGAAAAATGCTCTGCTTTACCCAAGATTTTGAGATCCCCCTCCCAGGTTAGTTTAATGGGAGGGTGATCTGCTTTGAGAATCACAAAAGAGGGGTGATGAGGCTAGGTTCTGGTAGAGTTGAGGCCTTTCAACAAACAGTAGCTTTTCCCTGGGGCTATTTTGTGAAAAAAACTCACAGCACCCAGCCTGGAGCCATTCTCAGGGTTTCTGTTTTTCAATTGATTGTGGAGGCTGCTAGAGGGAGGGGCAGCCTCTGGCTCTGGTTACCCAGTGAGGAAAGCCACTCCAATGGCTGGTGCCTGAGCTGGGTGACTTTTCCCTGGATGGAGCTGAGTCTGGCAGGTCACTTCGCCGTTAAGTTCTTGTGACCTGTTAAATGACTCGTTTTATTCCAAGGCCTGAGTTGGAGCTAGCAGCTCCTCCAAACTTTGTAGGTATCCAAGATGGAGATCACCGGTGCTGGGGGGGGGGGAGGTGTGGCCTTCCCTCCTCTGCTCCCTGAGAAGGAGTGAGGACGTCGGGCTTCTACTCAAGCCGAGCCTTGGATCCTGGGTCGTCTCTGGTCTGCAAACTGCAGGATGAAGATGTCGGCTCCTTGTCGGTTCTTGCTGGTGTTGAGTAGAAACCTCTCGCCCGCTGCATCTGGCTCCTTCGTCCCGGACTCTCTGTGTGAGCGCTGCAGATAGTATTCTTGAGATCCAATCCACAAGAAATCCATGTGGAGAAATCTACTCAGCATCGCATGGGTCTTCTCTAATCTACTTTGACTTAGAAGTCATTTCCCTTAATTTTCTCAGATGAGCATAACAAGTAAAAAATATGTTTATATGACCATAGAAGAGGATGCTAAATGAAATGAACCCCAAGATATGGAGACAAGATTTCTTTTCTTGTTTTTGTTGTTTTAATTGTACTTTTATATGTTGTTTTAAGTGACTTTTTGTTTCCTTTGTTTGTTCTTCCCTATGGTATATCCCGTTTTCACTGTACTTGAATTTGGTAGTCTGCATCTTGTATATACATTTGTCTAATCTGGGGAGGGGAAGGGGAATAACAAATCGCTGGAATAAGGACACAGGATCACCCATGGCAACAATGATACCCACAAGACTGTATATTGGAAATAAACTTTACATCAGGGGTTGGTTGGGGAGGAGTTATCAGGTGGGGGAGGGAAAGGATAGTGGAAGAACAACAAGGGAAGTGGTAACAATGCTCGACAACTAATGCACTCATTGCCTTACTCATGTAACTGTAACCCCTCTGTACAGCATCTTTACAATAAAACAAAATTTTAAAAAATGTGGGGAAAATGTCAAATACATTTTACTTGAATCCTCACAAACAAAGAGGAAATTTAACTTGCAACTATTTGTTTACCTAGCTACCTAGCCACCCTGCTCAATCAGGAATGTGTTTAGTAAGCATGTATTAATGTCTCAGAATATTTATTCTCAGCAAAGCATTATCTTGGGTCATTTAATCACTTTTTTCTCTTCCTGGGATGCAGTTAATCTTTCCAATTCATCTGCTCAGCTTGAGGACAGAAGATTCTGATCCAAAGCCAAGCCATAAAGAAGAGTTTTGACATTCATCTGCGATTACCAGAACATCTCAAAGTGGAAGTGTAGCTCAAGTGGTAGAGTACTAGTCTTGAGCAAAAACCCTCACACATAGGGCCCTAGGCCTGAGTTCAAGTCCTAGGACTCACAGAAAAATACAAAACAGAAGCTAAACTAAGAATGGAGTCTTAACAATCCTTTTTCAGCCTACAATGGCTGTATCTGCATTTCCTCTTAAACGAAGGTTTCTCATTTAGCTTGCCTTCGCAGGAAATGTGTCCATTATTTCTCCTCAGTAGAGATGGGACTGTTGGATTCCCTGTTGCATGAGACGTATTAGCTGCAGGACTTCTCTGCATGTTATCCATCTCTTTGAAATTTGCTAATCAAAGTAGTTTTCCTGTGAAGCATCCTTCAACCTGCAGGACAAGGACTACTCTGTCCTTGTAAGCAAGGAATGTCTCCTGACTGTGTCCTGACTGTGGAAGGCTTTGACTCCAGCTCTAGTAGTCATGGAATACATTTCTTCTAATGCCCTGTTTGTTTTTGTCGGTCATGGGGCTTGACCTCTGGGCCTAGGCTCTGTCCCTCAGCTCTTCAGCTAAAGGATAGTGCTCTACATCTTGAGCCACTGAGCTGTAAGGTATATTAGATAGCTAGGTTTCATTAGGTAGCCGATGAAGAGAACAGCATGTGCTATTCAGGCAGGAAAAGAAGTTTATTTACCAAACTGCTGCCCCATGCATAGTGGGGAGGCATGGCTGAAAAAGGCAGGGGGAGAACCACCCCTGGGACAGGAAGAGGTGTGGCCAGGTAGGCGAAAGGTATGGCCACACTGGATCAGGATGTGACCTCGGGTCTGGGACCCTCTTAAGGTTAGATGGGAGGCATGTGACCAGAGGTGATCCAGGATGTGACCTAGCAGGAGTGGAAGGTGACTGCTAGCAGGTGTGCCAGTTACCTAGGTAACAAACACTGGTTGAAACTTAGCCAAGAGGCGGGGAGGTGTCCCTTATGTAGACCTTACAAGAGCCACTTCTGGTTTTTTGGTGGTTTATTAGAGATAAGAGTCTCATGGAGTGTCCTGTCCTGGCTGGCTTTGCGCCACAGTCCTCAAATCTCAGACTCCTAAGTAACTAGGATTATAGGCATGAGCCACTGGTGCCCGGCCCCAATGCCCATGTTGATGGACTGATTATGAGTATGGAGTTGTTCTTCTCTAGCACATGTAGGCATGGATATTATGTTTCAAGCAGTCTTGACCCTGGTACACAGAGCAGCTCTCTGTGGACTGTGCCTCTCAGACTGCCCAAATATTGCATGCCTCAGGTTCAGCCTTTGTGAACATGGAAGATGTCTCCTCCAGTCTGAGGCAAGTTGTAATGTGTCTCCTACAGATCTCATCAGAATGGAAAGTGCCGCCCCTCTCTTTCTGAGTATGGCATGTGTGTGTTGTCTGACATTTCACCATGGAATAGAGCTTTTCCAGTCTTACTCATGTGGAGAGTGCCTCTTCTGTATGCCATGAGCAAGGAATGGGTTAATCTTTACTGTTTTCAGCCTAGAAACTGTCTAGTCCCATTGTCCTCAGCTTGAAATACATGTGTCTCAGCTCTCCTCACGGTGGACCTATTTTTACAGATCTGAGGAAGTGGATGTCAATTCTAATCCTGTACCACATGGATTCCACACCTTCTGCTTACTTCAGTGTAAGGAGATCATCGGATGTAATTCTCTTTCACATATAACTCATGTATACCTTCTTTTCAAGGAATGGAGAGCCTGAATTGCAATTCTCTTTAGTATTGGTCTCATTTGATCTAGTTTTACTCAGGAAGGTGTCATTTTAATATCTCTTAAAATGCAGTCCTATTTGGTTCCTCTGTTATTCTTTTGATGTTTGTCCTTTCTCTCTCTTGATAGCTTGGAATTGATTTTTTCAGTCTCTCTTCTTCAACATGGGATCCATCCACTGGTCCTTCACAGATATATGTCTTTTCCAAATGTACTCCAAAAGAACTGTGTGCAGAAATCTACTGAGTATAACTTGAGTGTCCTCTAGGCTTCTACAATGTTGAATGCAATGTCCCTGTGGACGTATCAGTTTGATATTAATCTAACTACTTTTCTCAAGGAGGGAAGTGTTTAGTGAACATGGAACACACTCCCAGATTATTTGTGTTCTCCTCAAAGAGGTGAGTGTTTACATAGTGTATTTATCTCATAAATTCATGACTTTTTTGCCTTTCCAGGATAAAACTAATCTTTTCCTCTCTCCTCAGGTAGGATTCCATCTGCTGAGTTTGAGATCATAGGATCCTGATTCAAAGTGAGTCAGTGCCAAAAATGTTGTGAGACTTATCATCAATTTCCATACAAAAAATCTGGAAGTGGAACTGTGGTTCAAGTGATAGAGCACTAGCCTTGAGAAAATAATCTCATGGACAGAGCCCAGGCCCTGAATTCAAGCCCTGAACAGCAGAAAAAGAAGATAACCAAAACCCAAACAACATAGTCAGGCAAGAGTTAACCATCTCTTCTCTGCCTGCTATGCATGTATCTGGACTGACTCTCCTTGTCATTTATCTTGCCTCAGCAAGAAACATGTTTAATCTTTCTACTCAGAGCAGATGGGTTGTTTTCCATACCCAGGTTGCATGAAATGCATTGCCTGCAGATCTTTCCTGCATGTAATCCATCTCTTTCATCACTGCTAATCAAGGTAGATCTCTTTGTAAGGACCCACCAACATGGAGGCAAATGGTTTCTGCCCTTCTCAAAGGAAGGAATGTTTCTTACCTATGTCCTTACCTTAGAAGGTTTGACTCCATAGAATCCATGTCTTCTAGTTCCCTGTGTATGAAATGACTGTCAGTATGGAGGACTTCTTCTCCATCTGCTATACACATTGAGTTCTTCCGCTGCTTCAATCATGACCCTGGCCTGTGGGTACTCAGGGCACCTCACTGCAGCTTTCCTCAGAATGTAAAGTTCCTCATCTGTCCTCCTGAGCATGGAAGGAGTGTGCTGCCAGGTGTCTCACCATGTAATGGAGCCCTTCCATCCTTGCTCATGAGGACAGTGTCTATTCTGCCTTTCTTCAGCATGTAATGAAGATTTCTTTTTATTTCAAAGAGCATTTGCTATTCATACATATAGAAGACAACAAGTGTTAAACACTATTTACCAGACTGGGTTGAAATGCCTGAAAGATATCATCTTGTAGAGCAACATCATGAGATCTTGATTCTGTTTATCAAAACTTTTGTTGTTGTTGTTGTTGTTTTCCCAGGCCTGTGGCTTGAACTCAAGGCCTGGACACTGTCCCCGAGCTTCTTTTTGCGCAAGGCTCACACCCCTTGAGCCACAGTGCCACTTCTGGCTATTTCTATGTATGTGGTACTGAGGTTTTGAACTCAGGGCTTCATGTGTGCTAGGCAAGCACTTTACCACTAAGCCACATTCCCAAGCCTTATCACAACTTTTAACAGATGAAGAAACCAAGGAATCAAAAATTGACAACAGTATCACAGATGACAAACTTTGAGAGTCCAGTCCTCTCCCTCTCTATGAATACTATAAAACATAGTATAATATTAGGCAAGAAGAGTCCCCACACACTATTTTTTACAGTGCTTTTATTGTACTTTTAAAGTGATGTACAGAAGGGTTACACTTATATAAGCCAGCTAAAGAATACATTTCTTTTTGTTTAACCCTTCATTAGCTTTCTTCCAGTTCTCTCCTCCAGTTCCAACCCAGAAGTTAAATAGTAGATTTTTCACCATACTGTCTAATAAGTACTACCTCTTTATTTGTACATATTAAATATTAGCAATCTAATATTTTCAAAGTCTAATACAAAAGGAAACTTCTGTTTTATAGTTTAGTTTTAAGATTAACCAATTTCAAATGACAAAAGTAAACAATAGAATTTATGAGTTTTTAAAAATAATTTTTTGAGATTGATTACAAAAATTTCACAAATTTCACAGTATTGCGAGATACTGATACTTACAGTCACAAACACATTTTAACCTTCACAAGGCAAATTGTCATTATCATGGTCTATAATGTTTGTGAATTGTAGGAGCTTTGACAATACAATTATTTCATCCACATTGGGTGATATGTACATTTCTTTCCTTTTGCTTAGTGTAAGCTGTTTCCTCTTTCCCTCAATAAGCATTTCTGTCAGTGATGATTTCTATGTAAACTGCAGTGTATGGAGTTTCTACTATCACAATATTCATTGCTTGGTTTTGAATCTTCTTGTGTCTATTTTTGATGTGAAATCAACCATATTTTGGGTAGACAGAGGAGTAGATTATGTATTCTATGCTTTCTTTCCTCTGCCTACCTCTATAAATCTACTGCCCTGTCAAGACTGAACTCCTCCCAATTATTTTCAAAACACACTCTTAAACTTCTCAACAAAATTTTGGCCAATCGACTTCAACAATTCATCCAAAAGTATGATACACCACGATCAAACATGATTCATTTCCGGGATGTAAAGCTGGTTCAATATATGCAAATCAATTAATATAATTCATCACATCAACAAGAGCAAGGATAAGAACCATATGGTTATAACAACAGAAGCAGAAAAAGCATTTAACAAGATCCAACACACCTTTATGATGAAGATGCTGTAAAAATTAGGAATCCAGGGAACATTCCTCAATACAACAAAGGCTACATATGACAAACCTACAGCCAGCATTATACTTAATGGTAAAAAAAATAAAGCCAGTTCCTCTTAACTCAGAAATGAGACAAGGATGTCCACTCTCTCCACTTCTCTTCAAGTTAGTATTAGAATGCCTACCTACAGCAATAAGACAAGATGCAAACATAAAAGGGATCCAAATAGGGAAAGATGAAGTAAAACTCTCCCTCTTTGCAGCTGACATGATCTTGTATTTAAAGAACCTATGGGCTCCACTTCCAAGTTACTTGAGCTGATTGGAAACTTCGGCAAAGTAGCAGGGTATAAAATTAACCCTCAGAAATCAATGGCTTTTCTGTATGCCAATAATGAGAAGAGTTCAGCTGAAATTAGGAAATCAACCGCTTTTGTATAATAGCCCCACAAAAAATAAAATACTTAAGAGTTAGCTTAACAAAAGAGGTGAAGGACCTGTATGTCGAAAACTTTAAAAACCTGAAAAAGGAAATCAAAGCAGAGCTTAGAAAGTGGCAAAACCTCCCATGCTCCTGCATAGGAAGGATCAACATTGTGAAAATGGCAATGTTTCCCAAGGCTATCTACAAATTCAATGTGATACGTAGCAATATTCCAACCTCATTCTTCAAGGAAATAGAAGAGGCAATCCAAAAATTCATATGGAAAAATAAAAGACCCCGAATAGCAAAAATGATCCTTAACAGAAAGAACAGTGCTGGAGGAATTTCAATACCAAATTTCAAACTTTACTACAAAGCCATAGTAATCAAAACAGCTTAGCACTGGCACAAGAACAGACGTCAGGACCAATGGCATATAATTAAAAACCCAGAAATGAACCCACAGACCTATAGCCATCTAATCTTCAATAAGGGAGCTAAAATAATAGAATGGAAGAAAGACAGCCTAGTCAGTAAATGGTGCTGGAAAAATTGGTAGAATTTGTAGAATACTAAAGCTAGATCCTTATCTATCACCCTGCACCAGAATCAACTCCAAATGGATCAAAGACCTCGGAGTCAAAGCAGACACTCTGAAAACATTACAGGATGGTATAGGAGAAACCCTATATCTCCTTGGCACAAGCCAAAATTTTCTTAATAGAGACCAAGAAATACAACAAATCAGAGAAAGGTTGGACAAATGGGATTTCATGGAACTGCAGAGCTTCTGCATGGCAAAGGACATAGCTAGCAAGATCAATAGAAAGCCCACGGATTGGGAGAAGATCTTCACTAGCCATACAATGGGCAAGGGTCTCATATCTAAAATATACCTAGCACTCAAAAAATTAAATCCCCCAACAACAAATCCTCAAAGAAACAACTGACGAGGAAAGAAGGATGGCCAATAGACACATGAAGAAATGCTAAACCATAAAAGAAATGCAAATCAAAACAACACTGAGATATCACCTCACCCCAGTTAGAACTCTAATAACAAGAACTCTAATAACAACAGATGCTGGAAGGGATGTGGACAGAAGGGAACCTTACTGCATTGTTGGTAGGAGTGTAAACTTGTTCACCCACTTTGGAAAGTAGTATGAAGGTTCCTTAAAAGAATCCACATAGAGCTCCCCTATGTCCCAGCAATCCCACTTTTGGGCATTTACCCAAATGATCACAAACAAGACCATACTAAAGCTACCAGGACGACTATGTTTATCGCAGCATTATTTAACATAGCTAAGATATGGAATCCACCCAGATACCCCTCAGTAGATGAATGGATCAAGAAAATGTGGTATATATACACAATGGAATGCTATGCCTCCATCAGAAAGAATGACATTGCCCTATTTGTTAGGAAATGGAAAGACTTGGAAAAAGTTGTATTAAGTGAAGTAAGCCAGGCCCAAAGAAACATAGGTCCCATGGTTTCCTGTATTTGCAATAACTAGTATATGTCTGAGACAAACAGAAGTGGTCAAATAAGTTGATGTTAGGTGAACTGAACCCCAAGATAAAGACTCAAATGCTTTTTTTTCTTGCTTGCTATTGTTTCGAACATATTTATATTTCTGTGTTGCTTTGTATGTCCCTCCTGATGGTATAGTCCCTGTTTTCACTGTATTTGATGTTGAGATAATTTGTGGAGGGGATGGGAAAAACCAAATTGTTTAAATACGGATACAGGTGGACCCTTGCAATCATGAGATGTACAAGACTTTATGTCGAAAAACGAACTTTACAACTTTGGCTGGGAGGGAAGGGGGAAGGGATGGTAGGTGAAAGAAAGGAGGAGGCAACAATGCTTGATAAGAAATGTACTCATTATCTTGCCTATGTAATTGTAACCCCTCTGTATGGCATTTTCACAATATTTTATATATATATATATATATATATATATATATATATATATAATTTCCACAAGTGGAGTTCCTGTGGCTCTGTGAACAAGTGAAATGTGTACATCAGTTCTTGTGAGGCTAAAACAAATGTCTTCCAGCTCTTGTCATAACAGAACCATATCTTCCAGATAAGAGCAAGGTAAAAGTCAAGTCTTAGCTCTCCTGGGGTGGATTTATTTCTTCCAAATAAGGGGGATGTACATTTCAATCTAGGCCCTACTCCCTGAAATCAAACTTTTTGTGCTGATTTTCAACTCAAGTATATAATACATAGAGATTCTCCTTACCGTGAAATCCATGTACACACTCACGCCTAGAAATAATGTGCCTATATTCCACATTTCTTACTTATTGATGCTCTGAAGTCCTACTCTCTTCAGGAAGGCAAATGTCATGTTCAGAAGTGGTCCCCAGAGAATCCTCATGTCCCATACTCCTCAGCATGGACCACACATACAGGTGTCCTTCTGGGCATGGAATCCATTCTTTCAAAGTTTTATCAGGAAGGTAAGTGTCATTTTGGTGTCCCTTTAGCATGAAATCATACTGTTTTCCTCTGTCCTCTTCTTGATATTGTCCTTTCTGTCCCTCTACTTAGAGCTTGGAATTGATTTCTTCAGTCTGTTTTCAAGATGGGATCAATGCTCTGGAGCTCATTCACATGGTGTACACCTTCTCCAGCTAACTTCAGTTGAGATCTGCCTGTAGATTATCTATTTGATATAGCATGGGTCTACTTGTGTCTTCTTCAAAATCGAAGCAGTGTTTCTGAGTACATCTCACTATGAAATGCATCTAACTGCTCTTCTAGAAGGAATGTGTTTCATGAACGTGGTATACTCTCTGAGAATATCTGTGTTCTCCTCAGAGAGGTAAGTGTTAATTGGGGTGTCTTTATCAGGAACTCATCACGTTTCTGGCTTCCTCAGATGGAATTTATCTTTCTCATCTCTCTTCAGCTTGGAATCAACCTGCTTAGGCTATACCTCTCCAAAGCCAGCTTTTGAGTCCACAAAGCTGTTTTCTGTAACTATCCCAAAAAATGCTGGAATTGTAGCTGTGGCTAAAATGTTAGCAGAAAAACACTACCTCATGGACCTCATCCAGGCTATATTTAATAGCCCTAGGATTGTCATAAAACCAACAAAACCAAAACTAAACCCAGAATTCAGAATGCAATGGGACTTAGCCATCTCTGCTCAGCCTGCAATGCCTGTATTTGAGCTGACCTCCTATGGGAAGGTGTCTAATTTAGCTTCTCCCTGCAGAAAACGTGTCACAGCCTTCTCCTCAGCAGAGATGAGTCTCTTCTGTTTGCCTATGCTGAGAGATGCATTGCCTTCAGGTCTTCTCTGCAAGTAATGCATCCATTTCAGCTCTGAAAATCAAGGCAGGTTACCACGGAAGGATCCTACAGCAAGAAGGCAAATGGCTTCTGCTCTACTCAGGAAGGAATGTCTCCAAAAATTATGCTAATCTTGGAAGTCTTTGACTTCAGTGCTAGTCATGGAATCCATCCTTTCCTGTTGCCTTGTGTATTAGAGTGAGTTTCAGCATGGGTTAGTTCTACTCCACCATGTGTGGACATGGGTTTCTTGGTTGCCATCAATTGTAACCTTGGCTTGTGGGTACAGAGGGTAGCTCTCCATGGAATGATTCTGCCAGCCTCTCTGAGTATGGAATGTCTTAGGTCCAGTCTTTATGAACCTGAAGATGTTTCCACTGTGTTGGGGCAAGAGGAATTTGTCCCTTGCAGCTCTCCTGAGATGAAAAGTGCCTCCTCCGTCCTCCTGAGCATGGAATTTGTGTGCTGCCAAGTGGCTCACCATGGAATGAATTTCTTCCAGCCTTGCTCAAGAGCAAAGTACCTATTCAGTCTCCCCTGAGCAAGGAATGGAATGTCATTAGCCTGTAAAGTGTCTATTCCTGTTGTCCTCATCCTGAAGAAATAGATCCTCAGGCTGGATCTATTTCTTCCAGCTCCAAGTCTAGGCCTGAACAGTCCTGAATCCATGTCCTTTTGCTCACCTCACTACAAGAAGTATACCTAGTGTAATTTTCTTTAGCATAGAGTCCTTGCATACTTTCTCTGAAGAGAATGGAGATATTCTAATTCTCCTGAGCATCCAAGCCATCTAGTCCAGCTCTCTTCAGGAAGGTAAGTGTCATTTTGGTGTCTCATTACCACAAAGTCATATTTGTTTCTCTGTCCTTCTGTTGACATTTCTTCTTTCCTTCTCTCCTCAGAACATGGAATTGAATTTTTAATTCTCTCTTCACTATGAGATCCAACCAGTTGAGCTGCTTCACAGCTCAACACAGTATAGTGTTCTTGAGATCTGATACAGAAGAAATCATGTGCAGAAATCTACTCAGCATAGTGTGGGTCTTCTGTCTACTTTGACATAGAAGTCAAGTCACTTAGCAGAAAAAGCTCAAAAACTAATTTCATATGACCCTATAAGATAATGGTAAATGAAATGAATCCCAAGATATGGAGACAAGAGGTCCTTCCTTGTTGTTGGTGTTTTTAATGTATTGTATGATTTTTTTGTTTCCTTTGTATGTTCTTCCCCCTGTGGTATATCACTGCTGTCACTCTACTTGGTTTTGATACACTGCATCTTGTATATACATTTGTCTAATCTTGGTAGGAGAAGGGGAATAACAAAATGCTGAAACAAGGATACTGGATGACCCATTTCAACAATGATACCCACAGGACAGAATACCGGAAATTAACTTTACAACTCCGGGTGGGGGAGGTGGGGGAGGGAAGGGAGAACAGCAAGGGAGGGGTAGCAATGCTTGACAAGTAATGTTCTCATTGTCACACCTTGTAACTGTAACCCCTCTGTACAGCATCTGAACAATAAATAAAAAGTTTTAAATGTGGGGAAAATGTCAAATTTTACCTGAATCCTCAAAAAATCAAAGATGAAAATTCAACTTGCAATTATTTATTTACCTTAATTTACGTCACATCCTCCTGGATTATTCTGTGTTACATAAATAAATTGATATTAACCACCCAAAAAGAAGTCATATCCCTGTGGACTCCTCATTGTGAAATGCCCCTGGTCACCCTTGTCAATCAGGAATGTTTTTAGTAAGCATGTAATACTCTATCAGAGTATTTATTCTCTCCTCAGAAAGTAAAGCATTAACTTGGATCTTTTTATCCCTTTTTTCCCTTCCTGGGATGCAATTAATCTTTCCTATTTGTCTTCAGATTAGAATCCATCAGCTCAGGTTGAGGACAGAGGATTCTGAAGCAAAGCCAAGCCATGAAGAAGAATTTGTGAGATTTATCTACAATTACCCAGAAAATCTTAAAGTGGAAGTGTAGCTCAAGTACTAGAGTGCGAGTCATGAGCAAAATAAAACTCACAGATAGGGCCCTAGCACTGAGTTCAAGTGCTAGGACTGACACAAAATAACAAAACAGAAGCAAAACTAAGAATGGAGTCTTAACCATCTGTTTTCAGCCTACAATGGCTATATCTGAATCTCCTCTTAAATGAAGGTTTCTCATTTAGCTTGCCTTGGCAGAAATGTACCAATTACTTTACCTCAGTGGAGATGGACCCTCCTTGGATTCCCTGTTACATGAGATGTATTAGCTGCAGGATTTCTCTGCATGTTATCCATCTCTTTCAACTTTGATAATCAAGGTAGTTTTCCTGTGAAGGATCCTTCAGCCTCCATGACAAAGATTTCTGCTCTTCTCAGCCAGGAATGTCTCCTACGTTAGTCCTGACTGTGGAAGGCTGTGACTCCAGCTCTAGTGAGCATTGAATACATGTCTTCCAATACCCTCTTTTGTTGTTGTTGTTGTTATTGTCAGTCATGGAGTTTGAACTCTGGGCCTAGGCTCTGTCCCTCAGTTCTTTAGCTGAAGGCTAGCACTCTACCACTTGAGCCACAGCGCCACTTCTGGTTTTCTGATGGTTTATTGGAGATAAGAGTCTTATGGACTTTCCTGCCTGGGCTGGTTTTGAACTGCAATTCTCAGATCTCAGCCTCCTGCATAGCTAGGATTACAGGCATGAGCCACTGGCACCTTGTACCAATACCCTCATTGATGGACTGAGTATAATGTGGAGTTGTTCTTCTCTAGCACATGTAGGCAGGGGGATTTTTTTTCTCTATCAATCTTGACCCTGGTATATGGGTACTCAGAGCAGTTCTCCATGGACTGTGTCTCTCAGACTGCCAAAATATGGCATGTATCAGGTTCAGTCTTTGTGAACATGGAAGATGTCTACTCCATTTTGAGACAAGATGTATCTGCTGCAGAAATGGAGCTTTTCTGGTCTTGTTCATGTGGACAGTACCTGTTCTGTCTGCTATGAGCAAGGAATGGATTATCCTTTGCTGTTTTCAGCCTAGAAACTGTCTAGTCCCATTGTCCTCGTCTGTCCTTTGCCTCAGGGTGGATTTATTTTTACAGATCTGAGGAAAGTGAATGTCAAGTCTAGCCCTTATTCCACACCTTCTGCTCACCTCAGTGCAAGGAGAACATCCAATGTCAATTCCCTGTAGCGTGAAATCCATTGCACCTCTTTTCAGGGAATGGAGTGCCTATATTGCAATTCTCCTTAGTACTGGCCCCATCTAATCCAGTTTTCCTCAGGAAGGTAAGTGTCATTTTGATATCTTTTTTAGATGCAATCCTATTTGTTTCCTTTGTTCTTCTCTTGACATTTATCCTTTCTTTCTTGACAGATTGGAATTGATTTCTTCAGTCTCTCTTCAACATGGGATCCAAAAACTGCTGCTCCTTTATGTCTTCTCCAACTCTACTCCAAAAGTACTCTGTGTGCAGAAATCTACTGAGTATAGCTTCGGTGTCCTCTATTCTTCTTCAACATAGAATGCAATGTCCTTGTGGATTCATCATATGATATGAATCTAACCATTTTTCTCAAGGAGGGAAGTGTTTAGTGAACATGGAATACACTCTCAGATGATTTGTGTTCTCCTTAGAGAGGTAAGCATTCATATAGGGTATCTATCTCATAAATTCATGACTTTTTTCCCTTCCCAGGATAAAACTAATCTTTCCCATCTCTCTTCAGGTTGGTTTCTATCTGCTGAGTTTAAGATCAGAGGATCCTGATTCAAAGTGAGTCAGTGCCAAAAATATTGTGAGATTTAGCAGCAATTACCCTACATAAAATCTGGAAGTGGAACTGTGGTTTAAGTGGTAGAGCACTAGCCTTGAGGAAAATAATCTCATGGACAGAGCCCATGCCCTGAATAGGCACAAAAAGAAGATAAACAAAACCCAAAGAACATAATCAGGCAAGAATGAATCATCTCTTCTCAGCCTACAATGATTGTATTTGGACTGACTCTCCTCATTTATCTTGCCTCAGCAAGAAACATGTTTAATCTTTCTATTGAGGGCAGATGGGTTGTCTTCCATTTCCCTGTTGCCTGAAATGCATTGCCTGCAGATCTTTTCTGCATGTAATCCATCGCTTTCATCACTGCTAATCAAGGTAGATCTCTTCTGAAGGACTCACCAGTATGGAAGCAAATGGTTTCTGCCCTTCTCAAAGCAAGGAATGTTTCCTACCTATGTCCTTACTTTGGAAGGTTTGACTCCAGCTTGATAGGCATAGAGTCCAAGTCTTCCAGTTCCCTATGGATGAAGTGATTGTCAGTATGAAGTACCTCTTCTCCAATCTCTGTACACATTGAGTTCTTCATCTTCAACAGTCATGACCCTTGCCTTTGGGTACTCAGGGCACCTCACTGCAGCACTCTTCAGAATGTAAAGTTCCTCATCTGTCCTCCTGAGCATGGAAGGAGTGTGCAGCCAAGCATCTCACCATGTAATGGAGCTCTTCCATCCTTGCTCATGAGGACAGTGTAATGGGGGTTTGTTTTTTTTATTTCCAAGATTATTTGCTATACATACATATAAAAGCCAATATGTTAAATACTATTTACCAGATTTGATTGAAATGCCTGAGAGATACCATCTTGTGGAACAGCATCCTGAGATCTAGTTTCTATATATCACATCTTTTAACAGGTGAACAAACCGACATATCAAAAAAATGGACCACAAACTTTGCCACTCTGGTCCTTTCCCTCTCTATGAATACTATAAAACATAGCATAATATTAAGCAAGAAGAATGCCTGCATGATAGCTTTTACAGTGTTTGCTTTTTATTGTTATTTTAAAAGTGATGTACAGAAGGGTTACAGTTATATAAAACAGCTGAAAATACATTTTTTCTTTTTTTTGAAGTAAATATTTATTTATTTTTTATTTTTTTTATTTTTTTTATTTTTTATTTTTTGTAAACACACTGTACAGAGGGGTTACAATTACATGGGCAGGTTAATGCGTACATTTCTTATCAAGCATTGCAGCCTCCTCCTTTGTTTACCCTTCACATCCCTTCCCAGCCTCCCCCCCGCACTCCCCTACCCAATCCTCCCCGCTTCCCCCCCCCCACCAACATTGTAACACTCGTTTTCGATATGACAACTTGTACTTCTCATTGTTGCAACAGGTCCACCTGTATCCTTAAATGACTTGTTTTTCCCCATCTCCTCTACAAGTTATACTGACATCAAATATAGTGAAAGCACGGGTTATACTGTGGGGGAGGGACATACAAAGCTACAAAGAGATAATCTTATAAATGCGTTAGAAACAAATGCATGAAAGGAAAAAAACATTAAAATACATATCTAAGGATTCCTTTTCCTAACATCACATTATCTGACCTTTTCCACTTGATTCATACATATACTAGATATTGCAAATAAGGGAAACCATGGGACCTGTGTTTCTTTGGGCCTGGCTTACTTCACTTAATATAATTTTTTCCAAGTTTTTCCATTTCCTAACAAATGAGGCAATGTCATTCTTTCTGATGGAGGCATAGAATTCCATTGTGTATATATACCACATTTTCTTGATCCATTCATCTACTGAGGGGCATCTGGGCTGGTACATTTCTTTTTTTCTTAATGTAAATCCTTCATTAGCTTTCTCCCAGTTCTCTCCTCCAGTCCCAATCCAGGAGTTAAATAGTTGATTTTTTTGAGATAGTGTCTTGTAAGTAGTATATGTTTATTTTATATATATTAAATATTAGTACTCTAATAAAATAGTTTCAAAGTCTAGCACAAAAGGAAGCTTTGTTATAGTTTAGTTTTACAGATTAACGAATTTCAAATGACATAAGAATAAAATTTTTGAGTTGTTTGTAATAATTTGAGATTGAGTGATTACATCCATTTCACAAATTTCCAAGTATTGTGAGATAATGATACATAGTTAAAGTCCCAAACAAATTTTAACCTTCACAAGGCAAATTGTCATTGTCATGGTCTATAATGTTTGTGAATTCTGTGAGCTTTGACAATACAACTCTTTCTTCCACATCAGGTGATATGTATCTTACTTTCCTTTTGTTTAGTGTAAGCTGTTCCCTCTTTCCCTCACCAATCATTGCTGTCAGTGATGATTTCTGTGTAAACTGCCGTGTGTGGAGCTTCTACTCTCACAATTTTCATTGCCTGGTTTTGAATATTCATGTGTCTATTTTTGATGTAAAATCAACCATATGTAGGCTAGAGGAGGAGATTATGTATTCTATGCTTCCTTTCCTCTGCCTACCTCTATAAATCTACACCCACAGCAACACTGAACTCCTTCCAATTATTTTCAAAACACACTGTTGTATCTGTAAGACCATATTGAAAAAACTTCAAACCACAGAGGCAATAAACTTTTCTATTATGATATCCGATTTTCTATTTAAATGTAAATACATTCCAATTCTATTTTCTTTTTTTTATTTTTATTTTTGGTCGGTCGTGGGGCTTGAACTCTGAGCTTGGGCGCTGTCCCTGCGCTCTTCAGCTCAAGGTGAGCACTCTATTGCTTGAGCCACAGCGCCACTTCTGGTTTTCTAGTGGTTTATTGGAGATGAGTCTCACGGACTTTCTTTCCCAGGCTGGCTTTGAACTGCAGTCCTCAGATCTCAGTCTCCTGGGTAGCTATGATTACAGGTATGAGCTACTGTCGCCTGGCTTCCAATTCTATTTATTTTAATTCCATTTTGTAGTTTAATCATAGTCAGTTTTAAAAGACTGGCAATTTCTAGTGAAATTCCCAGACTTTTTTTTTTTTACTTTTTATTGTAAAAATACTGTACAAAAGGGTTACAATTACATGGGCAAGATAATGAGTATATTTCTTATCAAGCATTGTTGCCTCCACCTCTGTTTCCCTTTCCTATCCCTTCCCCATCTCCCCACCCCCAAAGTTGTAAAGTGTGATTGTGACATCAATGGGAAGTTCTCTCAGAGTAGACTTCAAGTGCAATGAGCTCACAATTACTTGGCCCAGTCAATATCAATTTCCTTAACACAGAAAAGCCCAACATAACTTTTGTGGGTTCCACCTCTATTTTAAGTATATATGATCCCAATTTGGGGGAAGTACTTTTCTAAGGCTAGAGGCTATTAGTGTTTAAAACAAACACTTGATACTTCTGTTGTTTGACATTGCAATGGAACTTTATCCCCTTCATATCTACTGTATAATGTTGGTGTCTACATGCTCCCCCACCAGACTGAGATTTACATAAGTATTCAAAGCTTTCCTTCTTCTAATACCTTTATTTTAAAAAAAAAAAAAGTTTAGTCTTTTTGTAAAGGTGGTGAACAAGGTGGGTTACAGTTACATAAGTAAGGTAATGAGTACATTTCTTTTTAATACCTTGTCAGTGTGAGGATTCTAAAACTAAGGTTAAACTCAAGTGACGTAAATGTAATTTTTTGTGTATATTAGCTACAGCAACACATGGAATATAATTTCAAAAGTGTATGTAGGTCGCCATGGAGACGCAGCCGTTAAGCCGCGAAGGCACGGCTTACAACACTTTATGGGACCAGAGCTTGGGCTCCTGGCCCCCAGTTTCCCTGATGGCGAACCACTCTCGGGTGCGCGATGCCTCAGTTCAACCACCTCCACTTCCCAAGCAGCAGGCCTGACGCCAGGCTGCAAGCAGGTGCAAAAGGGTCATGGCACAGGGCGAGGCCTGGGGTTATCCCCGCCCTTCGGAGACATCGGCTTCCGGGGCAGTGGCAGGTAGGGGCTTGTCTGGCCTGCCAGTCCTCTCTAGGTGTCCTGTTCGGACCTCTGCAGTTCCTGACTGTCATTCGCCCTCGCCTCCCTGCCAGCCACCTTAGCTAACTTAATGCAGGAATATCTCAGCCCGCTCCCCACACAGATGGCTTACCAGGGGCAGAAGCTAGCTGAACAGATGTTTCAAGGAATTATTTTTTTTTCTGCAATAGTTGGATTTATCTATGGGTGCGAGGCTGAACAGTTTGGGTGGGCAGTCTATATAGTTATGGTCAGATTTGCTTTTTCGTGTTTGCAGACACTTCCTCCATGGCTGTCTATCAAATACATCCCCTCAAATGGTTACCTGTTCATGACTCAGAAACAGAAGACAAGAAAACGGTATAGAAAATTTAAGAGGCATGCTAAAAATAATTGATTGGGGTTTTCATGACTCAACACCATTTTTGTCTTCTCTGAGATGAGATAAATTGCTCTCATAACCAAATCATGAGCTTAAAACTCCCTAGTCTCATAAACACAGCTTCACTTAGATTTAGTTTTCTTTATATTTCTTTTTTTTTTTAATTTTATTTTATTTTATTTGCGAACATACTGTACAGAGGGGTTACAATTACATGGTCAGGATAATGCATACATTTCTTACCAAGCATTGCAGCCTCCTCCTTTGTTTACCATTCACCTCCCTTCCCAGCCTCCCCCCTCCACCCACCCAATCATACCCCCTTTTCCCCCCCTCCGACATTGTAAAGCTGGTTTTGACATGACATTTTGTACTTCTCATTGTTGCAACAGGTCCACCTGAATCCTTAAACGACTTGTTTGTCCCCATCTCCTCCACATGTTATACTGACATCAAATATAGTGAAAGCAGGGGTTACACTGTGGGGGAGGGACATACAAAGCAACCAAGAAATAATCTTATAAATGCGTTAGAAACACATGCATGAAAGAAACAAAAACATTAAAATACATATTTGAGGGTTCGTTTTCCAAACATCACATTCTCTGACTTTTTCCGCTTGACTCATACCTATACTAGATATTGCAAATAAGGGAAACCATGGGACCTATGTTTCTTTGGGCCTGGCTCACTTCACTTAATATAATTTTTTCCAAGCCTTTCCATTTCCTAACAAATGGGGCAATGTCATTCTTTCTGATGAAGGCATAGAATTCCATTGTGTATATATACCACATCTTCTTGATCCATTCATCTATTGAGGGGCATCTGGGTTGGTTCCATATCTTAGCTATGGTAAATAATGCTGCAATAAACATAGTTGTGCTGGTAGCTTTAGTGTGGTCTTTTTTGTAAACATTAGGGTAAATGCCCAAAAGTGGGATTGCTGGGTCATAGGGGAGCTCTATGTGAAGTCTTTTGAGGAACCTCCATACTGCTTTCCAAAGTGGTTGAACAAGTTTACAATCCCACCAACAATGAAGTAAGGTTCCTTTCTGTCCACATCCCCTCCAGCATCTGTTGTTGTTAGAGTTCTTGATTTTTGCTGTTCTAACTGGAGTGAGGTGATATCTCAATGTTGTTTTAATTTGCATTTCTTTTATGGCTAGGGATGTTGAACATTTCTTCATGTGTCTATTGGCCATCCTTCTTTCTTCTTCAGAGAAGCTTCTCTTTAAGTCTTTCGCCCACTTACTTATTGGGCAGTTGTTTCTTTGAGGATTTGTTGTTGGGTGGTTTAATTTTTTGAGTTCCAAGTATATTTTAGATATGAGACCCTTGTCTGTTGTATGGCTAGTAAAGATCTTCTCCCAGTCCGTGGGCTTTCTATTGATCTTGCTAGCTATGTCATTTGCCATGCAGAAGCTCTGCAACCTTATACAATCCCATTTGTCCAACCTTTCTTTGATTTGTTGTGTTTCCGGGTCTCTATTCAGAAAATTTCGGCCTGAGCCAAGGAGACCCAGGGTTTCTCCTATTCCATCCTGTAATGTTTTCAGAGTGTCTGCTTTGAGTTCAAGGTCTTTGATCCATTTGGAGTTGATTCTGGTGCAGGGTGATATATAAGGATCTAGCTTTAGTTTTCTACATGTAGTTAACCAGTTTTGCCAGCACCATTTACTGAAGAGGCTGTCTATCTTCCATTCTATTGTTTTAGCTCCCTTATCGAAGATTAGATGGCTATAGGTCTGTAGGTTCATTTCTGGGTTTTCAATTCTATTCCATTGGTCCTGAGGTCTGTTCTTATGCCAATACCAAGCTGTTTTGATTACTATGGCTTTATAGTAGAGTTTGAAATTTGGTATTGATATTCCTCCAGCAGTGTTATTTCCGTTGAGGAGCGTTTTTGCTATTCGGGGTCTTTTATTGTTCCATATGAATTTTTGGATTGCCTCTTCTATTTCCTTGAAGAATGAGGGTGGAATTTTGATAGGTATTGCGTTGAATTTGTAGATAGCCTTGGGAAGTATTGCCATTTTCACGATGTTAATCTTTCCAATCCAGGAGGGAGCATGGGAGGTTTTGCCATTTTTTAAGTTCTGTGTTGATTTCCTTTTTCAAGATTTTAAAGTTTTCATCATAGAGGTCCTTCACTTCTTTAGTTAAGTTAATTCCTGCATGCAGTATGTCTGCTCCTGTTCTCAGCAAGAAATTAATCTGCTGAGCTCACTGTGGTATCATTTCTAGTATAAAAAGAGAAGAAGACAGCTTGAGCACTCCACTTCAAATTGGAGACTCCCCCAGCTCTCCTCAACATGGAATGCATGTATTCTAGCTTTCTGTATCAGAGAATGTGTCTACTGCTGCTTTTGTCAGCACAAAATGTTTCACCAGTTCTCCTCAACATGGAATGTGTCTCCAAAAGCTCCCTTCTTAATGAAATGTATGTCCTCCAATCTTCTAATCATGCAATGCTTTTCAACTCGGTCTGCTTATGAATGAAATTTATGTACTTGAGTTCTCCTATGCAAAGTACACATGTAGTCCAAATCTAGTCCAGCACTATGAGGAAACAATCATCCAAGCTCTCCTCAATAGGGAATATACCTGTGCTTCCCACAAAAACCTCTAGAATGAATACGTTCCTGTTCGGATCAGCAGTGAAACAATCTTCTCTAGGTCTGTTTAGCAAAGATAGTCTGTCATGGAATTATCTCGCTCTGTACTCAGCATGGAATATAGGACTGTGCTCTGAACTGCAATCCATCTGTCTGAGCTCCACCAACTCAGGTATGTGTCAAATTGGGGTCTTCTTAGCTTGGAATCCTTTATCCTTCTTTCTCATTCATTATTTACAAATGCATCTTTCCATCTCTTCATGATGGAATCAATGCCTTACATCTCTTCATATAGTGAAACTGATCTTCGCCAATACTTTCAGAATGGAATATTTTGGCATTATCTCTATTCAGCATGGAATATTTGGTTCTTCTCAGCATGACATCATCCATGTATTCCAGCTCTGATCAGCAGGGTAAATGATAATTCCAGTATTATGTTCAATACAGGTGAAATGATTTGCTAATTTTCCTCTTGTTCTAAAAATGCATCCCTTTCGCAGGAGGTGTCAGCAGGAGGTGAGTCAGCAGCAGTTGCCTTCATCAAGGAATACACCTATTCAAGTTCTCCTCAGCATGCATCTTGCTGCTCAGGATCTCAGCATGGTACGTGTTGAAAGCGACTGTCATCAGCAAGGTAAGTGTCAATGTAAGCATTCTTTAGCATGCAGTCTTTCTTAGTAGCATAGTGTTCCCTGTCACAAACTGTTTCTACTGCTGTTCTCTTCAGCATGAGATCTGTTTCCCTCCATTCTACTCAGTGTGACTGAGTGGTTTCTGCTCACTTGAGTGATCTCTAGGCCATTCAGTTACCTAGAACCTGCATCCTCCTTGTAGAATTTGATCTGGTCACATACACTCTGCATGGCATATGTCTACAGCTTTCATCCTCAGAGAGGTAAATGTGTATTTTAGCACCATTCTTCGTTTGGACTTGGCTTGGAATACATTTGCCTCCAGCCACATTTCCCCAGGAAGCATTTTATCACATCCAGCTGTCATCACCAAGGAATACACGTTCTCTACGTGTGCCAGCTGGGATCCCTGTGCTCAGCATGTCAGGCTGGCAAATGCTATAGGAAGGTCTCCTTGGCAAGCAAGGTATACATCAACTCCAGTTTTTGGCAGCATGGAGACTTGCTACTTCCTGCTCCTTGTAATGGAATATCTGTGCTGTATCTCTGAGCAAGTCTACCACAGGCACTAAGCCCAGTACAGAAAGGAGTGTGTCTTCTCCAACTCTTTTCCTCATGGAATCCATCACCCATTCAGGGAAGGCCTTGCCAGCCTGGCTTGACCTTATGAATCTAGATATCAGAATGAAATATATGCACAGGTGCTAACTGAATATGGAAGGGCTCATTTCCAGCTGCACAAAACATGGAATGCAAGTCTTCTTATTTGTTGTTAGTGGAGTGAGAATGGACCAGCTCTCCTTCCCTGGGAATGTGTATCAATGTATTCTCCTCCAGTGCTTCTGAGCGTCAGATGCATTTCCCATGACTATCTTCAGCACAGAATGGATGTAATCCAGATGTCTACAACAGGGAACACATTGCTTCAGATGTTTTATCTGAAAAAAAAATTGCCTTCACGAGGCTGGCAAGGGTGGCTCAGTGGTAGAGCGCTTGCCTTGCATGCCTGAGGCCCTGGGTTCAATTCTTTGGCACCATATAAGCAAAAAGAACAAAGACAGAAGTAATGTTGTGGCTCAAGTGGTAGAGTGCTACCCGTGAGCTGAAGAGCTGAGGGACAGCGCCCAGGCCCAGAGTTCAGGCCCCACGTCAGGACCCAAAAAAAAAAAAAAAAATGACTTCACTACATCTAATGATTTCCCTGAGGCAGTTCCTGGCAAAGAAACATCAAATCCAGCTCTGGTCATCAAGGGAGGTTTGAACTCCAGGATTCTCCTGCATGCAGTAGGGACTTTTGAATATCTGCCATGGAATAGATTAGATCCTGTTCTCCTCACGAAGGTTTAAGAGTCTATTTCCTCAAGTTACTTCATGGCTTCTTCTCTAGCTCATTTCTCCTTAACAGGGATGCATGGAATTGCTGTCTCTTTGGCTTGGAATGTCTCTATTTAGTCTCTCAGGATGGCATGTCTTGAAAGAAGCTTTTGTCAGCAAGAACAGTTTTAAATGTGGCATTCTGCGGGATGCAGTTGGATCGTCAATGATACTTGGTCTAGAATGCCTCAACTTAGCATACAATATAAATGTTGAGGCCATCCCTGCCTGGATTCTGTCTCCACCTACTTCTGTCATCTTGGAATCAACGTAGCCAAAGACTGCAATGCTCCTTGGCATGAAATGTGAGTACTCATCCTCTGCTGTGCATGAATTGCACCATGGGTGCTATCTTAGGAAAGATTTGCTTTCCACCCATACAAGGCTTGCAGTTCTTCTCCTCCAATCCCTGTGAGAATGGAGTGAGATTCAACATTCAGCAAGCTAGAGCTCTTGTTCCAGCATCCCTCTGCCAGGAGCATGTACTCCAGATAAGCAAACCATGCATGAATCTCCACCTTTCCTCGAACTTGTAATATGTTCATACACCTTCACTCAATGTGGAATGTCTCTCCTCAAATATTTCAATCAGAATGTCGTGAGCCTCCTCCAGTTTTGAGCAAGAGGAATATGACTTCTCTAGTTTTTTGGCGTGTACAATACTTCTGTTTCAGTGGTCTGTATGTGGAATATATATTCTCCAATTCCAGGCATGTGGAATAGGTCTCAGCCAACTTTGGGGCCAGGCCTCTTCAGCATTGTGGTGAGCAGGAAAGTTAATGTCTGCAGCTTGTCTTGCCAGGAATGGGGCTCCTCCAGCCTTCCTCCTGTGGCATCTGTATGCTTCAGTGCCCCTCAGCAAAGAATGTGTCTATCCAGTTCACAGTCTACAATCTACCACTTCCAGCATATCTTAAGTTGGAATCCATTTGTCTCAGTTGTCCTGAAGATGGAAAATGTCAAGGGCTGGTCTCTACAGACTGGAGACCATCTCCTTTAGCTCACTCTAGAAAGGAATAGATCCACTCTGCTGTTGCTCAGCAAGGAATGTACCTGTCGTTACTTTCTGGAGCATGACGTGGATGCATCCCAAGTCTCCCAAGCATTGCTATCGTCGATTCCAGCTCTTTTCAGGAACTTGAATGTCCCCTTGAGGATTCCTGAACATGGAAATATGCCCAGCTACCTACCTACAGCATGGGACACATGTGCTCCTGTTCTCCTTGGCCTGGAATGCATCATTTCAAAACAACCTTGAGAAGTTCTGCATTTAGTTGGGGTAAGATTTGTTATCATCTCCTTTCTGTATCCTCATGCAGTACTGCATCTTATCCCTCATTGCTCACAGCAATGAAATCGGCCCAATGGACCTCATTTCTCATGGGCTATGTCTCCCTCATGTCTCTGCAAGAAGCAATGAAGCTGCTGTGGCTCTCCACAGCATGGAATAGACACGTGCAGCTCAACTCAGAAGGTAAGTACCATTTCCAGCTTTGCTTTTGGTGGCAGCGGTGAACTCCAGGTGTGCTGAGAATGGAATCTGTGTAATGCAGCCCTCCTCAGGTAGGTAATTATTAACAAAGTTCTCCTCAGCATGTTGACATGTGTACTTATAGCATAGGACATGTCTACCCATATCCTCAACATATAGACTGTCACTCTCTTGTCTCATTACACTGGAATGTGTGGACTCCAGGGATTTACAGCATGGCATGAGATTCCACCATGCCTCCTGAACTTGGAATGTGTCCCTTCCATCTGCCTTCACTGAACAAGTTGTTACTCCAGGTGTCTTGAGCAAGGAATGCTCCTGCTCATTTTCTCCTCAGCATGGGATGTGTGTCCCTTACCCTTTTCCATGAGGAACATCCTTTCATTTAAGCAAGAAGTGCAACTCCTCAGGCTTTCATCAACATGAGTCCTGTCTACAGCAGCCCTCTTCTTCCCTGACACTTTCTAGTCCTGCATTTTGCAGCCTGGAATCTGTCTGCTGCGGGTTAGGTCATCTTGGAATGTATCGGCTCCATCTCTCTCCATTAAGAGAGGCTCTTGATGAAGCTGAGGCCATCCTGGCATTGTGGATAGGAGCTCACATCAGCAAAGTGTTCACACTAGCATTCCCCAAGAAGTAACTTGGGAGTATAGCACTCTTGGGCATGGAGTGCATCTACCCACCCCAGCTCTCCTCAGCATGGCATCTGTCAACAGCAGTTCGACTCAGGATGTGCTATGCCTGCTGCAGGTCTAATCAGCATGTATTCTGTCTCTCCACATCAGGCAACCCACCTGCTGTGGATTTCTACTGCAGGGAATATGTCGTCTCCAATTCTCCTATCCATGGATTGTGTTTCCTCCAACTCTCTTCCATGTGTAATGCATGGCTTTCAAACATTGTCGACATGGATTGATTTTCTTATAGATCCGTTTAGTATGAAATCTATGGATGAGCTCTATTAAACAAGCTGGACATCTGTGGTCAAGTATGTGGAATCGTCCATCTTCTGTTCATCGCAGTATGGAATATATAGAGAGACGCTCTGGCCTTATCAACCTTTCTTCCTGTGTCTGTCATCCCAGAAGTCTTTGATTCCAGCTCTCTTAGGTGTATTCCAAGGCATGTGATGCACCTCACCTAGTTCTCCTGTGGATGTGTTGAGTTTCAGCATCTCTGCAAAGTACACAATGCTTCCACAACACACTGCCACAAGTGGGTCCCCTCTGCTTGATTTATGCACAAAAAATTTGCATGTGAGGGAATAAAAGCATAGACTATTTCTGCTGCAACTTTCCTGAAGCCTCATCTTTTACTGCAAGCACTTCAGCATGAGATGGGTTTCTCTGGTTTGCCTCCAATCGTCTGGATTGAACATGTCTAGTCTGCCTCTCATCAGGCTGAATTAATCTATTCCTGCTCTACTTGGTTTTGATGAAATAGAGCTACTGGTCTTACTCCAGGTCTCCTGAGGAAAGTCCATGTGAATTCCAGGCCTGGAATCAATCTCATGTTGCTCATTCAAATGAGCCAGAAGTTCATCTATGCTAAGTGTCCTTATCATGGAATGCATCTACATCTGCTTTCCGGGGAATGGGATGCAGGTGTTCCACATCTGCTCAACTTTAAAACCATCCACTCCAGGTCTTTTCAGGAAAGAAAATGGGCACTCTAAGTTTGTGTGTCATGGAATTATCGCACTGTACTCAGCATGGAATATAGGACTGCTCCCTGAACTGCAATCCATCTATCTGAGCTCCACTTCCTCAGGTATGTGTCCAATTTGGGTCACTTTAGCATGGAATTCTTTATACTTCTTTCTCATTCATTATATACAAATGCATCTTTCCATTTCTACAGGATGGAATGATTTCTACATTTCCTTTTGTTCTGAAATACACCCTTTCATAGCAGGTGTCAGCAGGGGCTGAGTCAGCACCAGTTGCCTTCATGAAGGAATACACCTATTCAAGTTCTCCTCAGCATGCATCTTTCTACTCAGGATCTCAGCATGGTACGTGTTGAAAGCAACTGGCATCGGCAAGGTAAGTGCCCAGGTAAGCATTTTTTAGCATGCAGTCTTAGTGGCATAGTGCTCCCTGTCACAAACTATTTCTACTGCTGTTCTCCTCAGCATGAGATCTATTTCCCTCCATTCTACTCAGAGTGACTGAGCGGTTTTCTGCTCACTCGAGTGACCTCTAGGCCTTTCAGGAACCTAGAGCCTGACTCCACCTTGTAGAATATCACTATGCATGGCATATGTCTGCAGCTTTCATCCTCAGAGAGGTAAATGTGTGTTTTAGCACCATTCTTCGTTTGGACTTGGCTTGGAATGCATTTGCCTCCAGCCATATTTCTCCAGGAAGGGTTTTATCATATCCAGCTGTCTTCATAAAGGAATACACGTTCTCTACGTGTGCCAGCTGGGATCCCTGTGCTCAGCATGTCAGACTGGCAAGTGCTATAGGAAGTTCTCCTTGGCAAGCAAGGTATGCATCAACTCCAGTTTTTGGCAGCATAGAGCCTTGCTACTTCCTGCTCCTTGTCATGCAACCTGTGCTGTAGCTCTGAGCAAGTCCATTACTGGGGCTAAGTCCAGTACAGAAAGGAGTGTGTCTTCTCCAACGCTTTTCCTCATGGAATCCATCACCCATACAGGGAAGGCATTGCCAGCCTGGGTTTACCTTATGATTCCAGTTATCATCACGAAATGAATGCACTGTTGCTACTGAATATGGAAGGTCTAATTTCCACTGCACAAAACATGGAATGTAAGTCTTCTCATTTGTTATTAGTGGAGTAAGAATGGACCAGCTCTCCTTCTCTGGGAATGTGTATCCATGTATTCTCTACCCTAGAACTTTTCTCCTCCAGTTCTGAACATCAAATGCATTTCAATGGCTATCTTCAGCACAGAATGCATACAATCCAGATGTCTACATCAGCGAATACATTGTTTCAGAGGTTTTTTCTGAAAAAAAATTGCCTTCTCAGAGCTGGGAAGGTGGCTGAGTGGTAGAGCGCTTGCCTGCATGCCTGAGGTCCTGGGTTCGATTCCTCAGCACCACATAAGCAATAAGAACAAAGCTAGAAGTAGCGATGTGGCAAAAATGGTAGAGTGCTAGCCTTGAGTTGAAGAGCTGAGGGACAGCGCCCAGGCCCAGAGTTCAGGTCCCACAACTGGACCCAAAAATAAATTGCCTTCACTACATCCAGTGGTTTCCCTGAGGCAGTTCCAGGCACAGGAATATCAAATCCAGCTATGGTCATCAAGGGAGGATTGAACTCCAGAATTCTCCTGCATGCAGTAGGGACTTCTGCATGTCTCCCATGGAATGTGTCAGAGCCAGTATTCCTCAGGAAGGTTTAAGAGTCTATTTCCTCAAGTTATTTCATGGCTTCTTCTATAGTGCATTTCTCCTCAACAGGGACTGCAGAGAATTGCTGTCTCTTTAGCTTGGAGTGTCTCTACACAGTCTCTCTGGATGGCATGTCTTGAAAACATCTCTTGTCAGCAAGAACGGTTATACATGTGCCATTCTGCAGGATGCAGTCGGATCGTCAAATGATACTTGGCCTAAAATGCCTCAACTTAGTATTCAATATAAATGTTGAGTCCATCACTGCCTGGATTCTGTCTACACCTACTCCTGTCAACTTGAAATCACTGTAGCCAAAGATTGCAATGCACCTTGGCATGAAATGTGAGTACTCATCCTCTGCTGTGCATAAATTGCACCATGGGTGCTATCTTAGGAAACATTTGCTTTCTACCCATACAAGGCATGAAGTTCATCTCCTCCAATCCCTGTAAGAATGGAGTGAGATTCAATATTCAGCAACCTAGAACTCTTGTTCCAGCATCACTTCACCAGGAGTATGTATACTCCAGATAAGCACACCATGCAAACTCTTTCTCCAGCTTTCCTCCACTTGTAATATGTTCATACAACTCCACTTGATGTGGAATGTCTCTCCTCAAGTTTTCTCAATCCGGAATGTCATGTGTCTCCTCCAGTTTTGAGCAAGAGGAATATGACTTCTCTAGTTTTTTGGCATGTACAATACTTCTCCTCCAGTAGTCAGTATGTGAAATATATATTCTCCAATTCCAGGCATGTGGAATAGGTCTCCACCAACTTTGGGGCCAGGTCTCTTCAGCTTTGTGGTGAGCAGGAAAATTAAGTTCTGCAGCATGTCTCGACAGGAAGGGGGCTCCTCCAGCTTTCCTCCTGTGGAATCTGTATGCTTCAGTGCCTCTCAGAAAAGAATTTGTCTATCCAGTTCACAATCTACAATGTATCTCTTCCAGCATATCTTAAGTTGGAATCCATTTATCTCAGTTGTCCTGAAGATGGAAAATGTTCAGGCCAGGTCTCTACAGACTGGAGGCCATCGTTGCTCACTCTAGCAAGGAATAGATCCACTGTACTGTTGCTCAGCAAGGAATGTACCTGTTGTTACTTTCTGGAGCATGAAGTGGATGGTTCCCAATTCTCCCAAGCATAGCTATCATCGATTCCAGCTCTTTTCAGGAACTTGAATGTCCCCTTGAAGATTCCTGAACATGGAAATATATCCAACTATCTACATACAGCATGGGACACATGTGCTCCTGTTCTCCTTGGCATGGAATGCATCTATTCCAAACATACTTGAGAAGTTCCGCATTTAGTTGGGGTAAGCATTTGTTATCATCTCCTTTCTGTATTCTCATGCAGTACTGCATCTTATCCCTCATTGTTCACAGTAATGAAATCTGCCCACTCGACCTCATTTCTCATGGTCTATGTCTCCCTCATGTCTCTGCAGGAAGGAATGACGCTACTGTTGTGCTCCACAGCATGGAATGTACACGTGCAGCTCAACTCAGAAGGTAAGTACCATTTCCAGTTTTCCTTGTGGTGGCAGCTGTCTACTCGAGGTGTGCTGAGAATGGAATCTGTGTAATGCACCCCTCCTCAGGTAGGTAATTATTAACAAAGTTCTCCTCAGCATGTTGACATGTGTACTTATAGCATAGGACATGTCTACTCTAATCCTCAACATATAGACTGTCACTCTCTTGTCTCGTTACACTGGAATGTGTGGACTCCAGGGATTTACAGCATGGCATGAGATTCCACCATGCCTCCTGAACTTGGAATGTGTCCCTTCCATCTGCCTTCACTGAACAAGTTGTTTACTCCAGCTGTCTTGAGCAAGGAATGCTCCTGCTCATTTTCTCCTCAGCATGGGATGTGTGCCCCTTACCCTTTTCCATGAGGAACATCCTTTCATTTAACCAAGAAGTGCAACTCCTCAGGTTTTCATCCACATGAGTCCTGTCTACAGCAGCCCTGTTCTTCACTGACACTTTCTAGTCCCCCATCTTGCAGTCTGGAATCTGTCTGCTGCGGGTTAGGTCATCTTGGAATGCATCGGCTCCATCTCTCTCCATTAAGAGAGGCTCTTGATGAAGCTGAGGCCATCCTGGCATTGTGGAGAGGAGCTCACATCAGCAAAGTGTTCACACTAGCATTCCCCAAGAAGTAACTTGGGAGTATAGCACTCTTGGGCATGGAGTGCATCTACCCCAGCTCTCCTCAGCATGGCATCTGTCAACAGCAGCTCGACTCAGGATGTGCTATGCCTGTTGCAGGTCTAATCAGCATGTATTCTGTCTCTCCACATACGGCAACCCATCCGCTGTGGATTTCTACAGCAGGGAACGTGTCTTCTCCAATTCCTCTATCCATGGAATGTGTCTCCTCCAGCTGTTTTCCATGTGTAATGTATGGCTTTCAAAACTTGTCGGCTTGGATATCTTCTCCTATAGATCTGTTTAGTATGAAATCTTTCAATGAGCTTCATTAAACAAGCTGGACATCTACAGTCAAGGATGTAGAATCGTCCATCTTCTCTTCATCACACTATGCAATATATAGAGAGATGCTCTGGCCTTATCAACCTTCCTTCCTGTTTCTGTCATCCCAGAAGTCTTTGATTCCAGCTCTCTTAGGTGAATTCCAAGGTGTGATGCACCTCACCTAGTTATCCTTTGGATGTATTGAATTTCAGCAACTCTGCAAGGTATAGAATGCCTCGACAACACCCTGCCATGGAGTGGGTCCCCTCTGCTTGGATTATGCATGAAGAATTTGCAGCCTCATCTTTTACTGCAAGCACTTCAGCATTGGATGTGTTTCCTCTGCTTTGCCTCAGCTTGTCTGGATCAAATATGTCTAGTCTGCCTCTCATCAGGCTGAATTAATCTATTCCTGCTCTACCTGGTTTGGATGAAATAGAGGTACTGTTCTTACTCCAGGTCTCCGGAGGAAAGTCAATGTGAATTCCAGGCCTGGAATCAATCTCATGTTGCTCACTCAATTGAGCAAGAAGTGCATCTATGCTAAGTGTCCTTATCATGGAATGGATCTACATCTGCATTCCAAAAATGGGATGCAGGTGTTCTAGTTCTGCTCAACTTTGAAACCATCTACTCTAGCTCTTTTCAAGAAGGAAAATGGGCACTCTAACTTTGTGTGTCATGGAATTATCTCACTCTGTACTCAGCATGGAATATAGGACGGCTCCCTGAACTGCAATCCATCTATCTGAGCTCCACTTACTCAGGTATGTGTCCAATTGGGGTTTCTTTAGCATGGAATTCTTTATACTTCTTTCTCAGTCATTATTTACAAATGCAACCTTCCATCTCTTCATGTGTAGCAGGGGATGAGTCAGCAGCAGTTGCCTTCATCAAGGAATACACCTATTCAAGTTCTCCTTAGCATGCATCTTTCTACTCAGAATCTCAGCATGGTACGTGGTGAAAGGGACTGTCATCAGCAAGGTAAGTGCCCAGGTAAGCATTTTTTAGCATGCAGTCTTAGTAGCATAGTGCTCCCTGTCACAAACTATTTCTACTGCTGTTCTCCTCAGCATAAGATCTGTTTTCCTCCATTCTACTCAGAGTGACTGAGCGGTTTTCTTCTCCCTTAAGTGACCTATCGGCCATTGAGGAACTTAGAGCCTGACTCCACCTTGTAGAATATGAGCTGCTGACACACACACACACTCTGCATGGCATATGTCTGCAGCTTTCATCCTCAGAGAGGTAAATGTGTGTTTTAGCACCATTCTTCATTTGGACTTGGCTTGGAATGCATTTGCCTCCAGCCATATTTCCCCAGGAAGGGTTTTATCACATCCAGCTGTCTTCACCAAGGAATACACGTTCTCTACGTGTGCCAGCTGGGATCCCTGTGCTCAGCATGTCAGGCTGGCAAGTGATATAGGAAGTTCTCCTTAGCAAGCAAGGTATGCATCAACTCCAGGTTTTGGCAACATGGAGCCTTGCTATTTCCTGCTCCTTGTCATGGAATACCTGTGCTGTAGCTCTGAGCAAGTACAGTACAGGGGCTAAGCCCAGTACAGAAAGGAGTATGTCTTCAACAATTTTCCTCATGGAATCAATCACCCATTCGCTGAAGGCCTTGCCAGCCTGGCTTGACCTTATGAATACAGTTATCAGCATGAAATGAATGCACTGGTGCAACTAAATATGGAAGGTCCAATTTCCAGCTGCACAAAACATGGAATGCAAGTCTTCTCATTTTTTGTTAGTGGAATGAGAATGGACCAGCTCTTCTTCTCTCGGAATGTATATCCATGTATTCTTTAACCTAGAATGGTTTTCCTCCAGTTTTTCTGAGCATCAAATGCATTTCCATGGCGATCTTCAGCACAGAATGCACGTAATCCAGATGTCTACACCAGCGAATACATTGATTCAGATGTTTTTTCTGAAAAAAATTGCCATCACAGGACTGAGAAGGTGGCTCAGTGGTAGAGTGCTTGCCTTGCATGCCTGAGGCCCTGGGTTTGATTCCTCAGCACCACATAAGCAAACAGAACAAAGCTGGAAGTGGCACTGTGGCACAAATGGTAGAGCGTTAGCCTTGAGTTGAAGAGCTGAGGGACAGTGCCCAGGCCCAGACTTCAGGTCCCACGACCGGACCCCCAAAAAAAAAATTGCCTTCACTACATTCAGTGGTTTCCCTGAGGCAGTTACTGGCACAGGAATATCAAACCGAGCTCTGGTCATCAAGGGAGGTTTGAACTCCAGAATTCTCCTGCATGCAGTAGGGACTTCTGCATGTCTCCCATGGAATGGATCAGATCCAGTTTTCCTCAGGAAGGTTTAAGAGTCTATTTCCTCAAGTTATTTCATGGCTTCTTCTCTAGTTCATTTCTCCTCACCAGGGACTGCATGGAATTGCTGTCTCTTTGGCTTGGAGTGTCTCTACTCAGTCTCTCAGGATGGCATGTCTTGAAAGCATCTCTTGTCAGCAAGAACTGTTTTAAATGTGGTATTCTGCAGGATACAGTCGGATCATCAGATGATACTTGGCCTAAAATGCCTCAACTTAGTATACAATATAAATGTTGAGGCCATCCCTGCCTGGATTTAGTCTACACCTATTCCTGTAATCTTGGAATCACTGTAGCCAAAGATTGCAATGCTCCTTGGAATGAAATGTGAGTACTCGTCCTATGCTGTGCATAAAGTGCACCATGGGTGCTAACTTAGGAAAGATTTGCTTTCTACCCATACAAGGCATGAAGTTCATCTCCTCCAATCCCTGTAAGAATGGAGTGAGATTCAATGTTCAGCAAGCTAGAACTCTTGTTCCAGCATCCCTCCACCAGGAGCATGTATACTCCAGATAAGCACACTATGCAAACTGTTTCTCCAGCTTTCCTCCACTTGTAATATGTTCATACAACTCCACTCAATGTGGAATGTCTCTCCTCAAGTGTTCTTAATCCAGAATGTCATGGGTCTCCTCCAGTTTTGAGCAAGAGAAATATGACTTCTCTAGTTTGGGGGCATGTGTAATACTTATCCTTCAGTGGTCAGTATGTGGAATATATATTCTCCAATTCCAGGCATGTGGAATAGGTCTCCGCCAACTTTGGGGCTAGGCCTCTTCAGCATTGTCGTGAGCAGGAAAGTTATGTTCTGCAGCCTGTCTCGGCAGTAATGGGGCTCCTCCAGCCTTCCTCCTGTGGAATCTGTATACTTCAGTGCCTGTGTAGAATGTGTCTATCCAGTTCACAGTCTACAATCCTACCACTTCCAGCATATCTCAAGTTGCAATCCATTTATCTCAGTTGTCCTGAGGATGGAAAATGTCAAGGCCAGGTCTCTACAGACTGGAGGCCATCTCCTTTAGCTCACTCTAGCGAGGAATAGATCCACTCTACTGTTGCTCCGCAAGGAATGTACCTGTTGTTACTTTCTGGAGCATCACTTGGATGCGTCCCTAGTCTCCCAAACATTGCTATCATTGATTCCAGCTCTTTCCAAGAACTTGAATGTCCCATTGAGGATTTCTGAACATGGAAATATGCCCAGCTACCTACCTACAGCATGGGACACATGTGCTCCTGTTCTCCTTGGCCTGGAATGCATCTATTCTAAACATCCTTGAGAAGTTCAGCATTCATTTGGGGTAAGCATTTGTTATCATCTCCTTTCTGTATTCTCATGCAGTACTGCATCTTATCCCTCATTGCTCACAGCAATGAAATCTGCGCACTCTAGCTCATTTTTCATGGTCTATGTCTCTCTTATGTCTCTGCAGGAAGGAATGAAGCTACTGTGGCTCTCCAGAGCATGGAATGTAGCACGTGCAGCTCGACTCAGAAGGTAAGTGTCATTTCCAGTTTTGCTTTTGGTGGCAGCGGTGAACTCCAGGTGTGCTGAGAATGGAATCTGTGTAATGCACCCCTCCTCAGGTAGGTAATTATTAACAAAGTTTTCCTCAGCATGTTGACATGTGTACTTATAGCATAGGACATGTCTACTCTAATCCTCAACATATAGACTGTCACTCTCTTGTCTCGTTACACTGGAATGTGTGAACTCCAGGGATTTACAGCATGGCATGAGATTCCACCATGCCTCCTGAACTTGGAATGTGTCCCTTCCGTCTGCCTTCACTGAACAAGTTGTTACTCCAGCTGTCTTGAGCAAGGAATGCTCCTGCTCATTTTCTCCTCAGCATGGGATGTGTGTCCCTTACCCTTTTCCATGAAGAACATGCTTTCATTTAAGCAACAAGTGCAACTCCTCAGGTTTTCATCCACATGAGTCCTGTCTACAGCAGCCCTCTTCTTCCCTGACACTTTCAAGTCTCCCATCTTGCAGTGTGGAATCTGTCTGCTGCAGGTTAGGTCATCTTGGAATGCATCGGCTCCATCTCTCTCCATGAAGAGAGGTTCTTGATGAAGCTGAAGCCATCCTGGCACTTGTGGAGAGGAGCTCACATCAGCAAAGTGTTCACACTAGCATTCCCCAGGAAGTAACTGGGGAGTAAAGCACTCTTTGGCATGGAGTGCATCTACCCCAGATCTCCTCAGCATGGCATCTGTCAACAGCTGCTCCACTCAGGATGTGCTATGCCTGTTGCAGGTCAAATCAGCATGTATTCTGTCTCTCCACATCAGCAACCCATCCGCTGTGGATTTCTACAGCAGGGAATGTGTCTTCTCCAGTTCTCCTATCCATGGAATGTGTCTCCTCCAGCTCTCTTCCATGTGTAATGTATGGCTTTCAAGCTTTGTCGACATGGATTGCTTTTCTATAGGTGTGTTTATTATGAAATCTATCGATGAGCTCCATTAAACAAGCTGGACGTCTATGGTCAAGGATGTGGAATCGTCCATCTTCTGTTCATCACAGTATGGAATATAGAGAGAGAGACTCTGGCCTTATCAACCTTTCCTCCAGTTTCTCTCATCCCCGAAGTCTTTGATTCCAGCTCTCTTAGGTGTATTCCAAGGCATGTGATGTACCTCACCTTGTTCTCCTTTGAATGTATTGAGATGCAGCACCTCTGCAAGGAATAGAATGCTTTGACAACACCCTGCCACGAGTGGGTCCCCTCTCCTTGGATTATGCATGAAGAAATTTACATGTTCAGGCATAAAAGCATAGATTATATTTGCTGCAGCTTTCCTGAAGCCTCATCTTTTATTGCAAGCACTTCAGCATGGGATGTGTTTCCTCTGGTTTGCCTCAGCTCGTCTGGATCGAATATGTCTAGTCTGCCTCACATCAGGCTGAATTAATCTATTCCTGCTCTACTTGGTTTGGATGAAATAGAGCTACTTGTCTTACTCCAGGTCTCCTGAGGAAAGTCAATGTGAATTCCAGGCCTGGAATCAATCTCATGTTGCTCACTCAACTGAGCAAGAAGTGCATCTATGTAAAGTGTCCTTATCATGGAATATATCTACATCTGCTTTCCGGGGAAAGGGCGCAGGTGTTCTAGTTCTGCTCAACTTTGAAACCATCCACTCCAGCTCTTTTCAGGAAGGAAAATGTGCACTCTAAGTTTATCTGTCATGGAATTATCTCGCTCTATACGCAGCATCTAATATAGGACTTCTCTCTGAACTGCAATCCATCTATCTGAGCTCCACTTACTCAGGTATGTGCCCAATTGGGGTCTCTTTAGCATGGAATCCTTTATACTTCTTTCTCATTCATTATTTACAAATGCATCTTTCCATCTCTTCATGTGTAGCAGGGGATGAGTCAGCAGCAGTTGCCTTCCTTCATCAAGGAATACACCTATTCAAGTTCTCGTCAGCATGCATCTTTCTACTCAGAATCTCAGCATGGTACGTGTTGAAAGGGACTGTCATCGCAAGGTAAGTGCTCAGGTAAGCCTTCTTTAGCATGCAGTCTTAGTAGCATAGTGCTCCCTGTCACAAACTATTTCTACTGCTGTTCTCCTCAGCATGAGATCTGTTTCCCTCCATTCTACACTGAGTGACTGAGCGGTTTTCTGTTCACTGGAGTGACTTCTAGGCCTTTCAGGAACCTAGAGCCTGACTCCACCTTGTAGAATATGAGCTGCTCACACACACACACAGACACACACACACACACACACACACACACACACACACACTCTGCATGGCATATGTCTGCAGCTTTCATCCTCAGAGAGGGAAATGTGTGTTTTAGCAAAATTCTTCGTTTGGGCTTGGCTCGGAATGCATTTGCCTCCAGCCATATTTCCCCAGGACGATTTTTATCACATCCAGCTGTCTTCACCAAGGAATACACATTCTCTACGTGTGCCAGCTGGGATCCCTGTGCTCAGCATGCCAGGCTGGCAAGTGCTATAGGAAGTTCTCCTTGGCAAGCAAGGTATGCATCAACTCCAGGTTTTGGCAGCATGGAGCCTTGCTACTTCCTGCTCGTTGTCATGGAATACCTGTGCTGTAGCTCTGAGCAAGTCTAGTACAGGCACTAAGCCCAGTACAGAAAGGAGTATGTCTTCTCCAACAGTTTTCCTCATGGAATCAATCACCCATTCACTGAAGGCCTTATCAGCCTGGCTTGACCTTATGAATACAGTTATCAGCATGAAATGAATGCACTGGTGCAACTAAATATGGAAGGTCCAATTTCCAGCTGCACAAAACATGGAATGCAAGTCTTCTCATTTTTTGTTAGTGGAATGAGAATGGACCAGCTCTTCTTCTCTCGGAATGTATATCCATGTATTCTTTAACCTAGAATGGTTTTCCTCCAGTTTTTCTGAGCATCAAATGCATTTCCATGGCGATCTTCAGCACAGAATGCATGTAATCCAGATGTCTACACCAGCGAATACATTGATTCAGATGTTTTTTCTGAAAAAAATTGCCATCACAGGACTGAGAAGGTGGCTCAGTGGTAGAGTGCTTGCCTTGCATGCCTGAGGCCCTGGGTTTGATTCCTCAGCACCACATAAGCAAACAGAACAAAGCTGGAAGTGGCACTGTGGCACAAATGGTAGAGCACTAGCCTTGAGTTGAAGAGCTGAGGGACAGTGCCCAGGCCCAGACTTCAGGTCCCACGACCGGACCCCAAAAAAAAAATTGCCTTCACTACATTCAGTGGTTTCTCTGAGGCAGTTACTGGCACAGGAATATCAAACCGAGCTCTGGTCATCAAGGGAGGTTTGAACTCCAGAATTCTCCTGCATGCAGTAGGGACTTCTGCATGTCTCCCATGGAATGGATCAGATCCAGTTTTCCTCAGGAAGGTTTAAGAGTCTATTTCCTCAAGTTATTTCATGGCTTCTTCTCTAGTTCATTTCTCCTCACCAGGGACTGCATGGAATTGCTGTCTCTTTGGCTTGGAGTGTCTCTACTCAGTCTCTCAGGATGGCATGTCTTGAAAGCATCTCTTGTCAGCAAGAACTGTTTTAAATGTGGTATTCTGCAGGATACAGTCGGATCATCAGATGATACTTGGCCTAAAATGCCTCAACTTAGTATACAATATAAATGTTGAGGCCATCCCTGCCTGGATTTAGTCTACACCTATTCCTGTAATCTTGGAATCACTGTAGCCAAAGATTGCAATGCTCCTTGGAATGAAATGTGAGTACTCGTCCTATGCTGTGCATAAAGTGCACCATGGGTGCTAACTTAGGAAAGATTTGCTTTCTACCCATACAAGGCATGAAGTTCATCTCCTCCAATCCCTGTAAGAATGGAGTGAGATTCAATGTTCAGCAAGCTAGAACTCTTGTTCCAGCATCCCTCCACCAGGAGCATGTATACTCCAGATAAGCACACTATGCAAACTGTTTCTCCAGCTTTCCTCCACTTGTAATATGTTCATACAACTCCACTCAATGAGGAATGTCTCTCCTCAAGTGTTCTTAATCCAGAATGTCATGGGTCTCCTCCAGTTTTGAGCAAGAGAAATATGACTTCTCTAGTTTGGGGGCATGTGTAATACTTATCCTTCAGTGGTCAGTATGTGGAATATATATTCTCCAATTCCAGGCATGAGGAATAGGTCTTCGCCAGCTTTGGGGCTAGGCCTCTTCAGCATTGTCCTGAGCAGGAAAGTTATGTTCTGCAGCTTGTCTTGCCAGGAATGGGGCTCCTCCAGCCTTCCTCCTGTGGAATCTGTATGCTTCAGTGCCTCTCAGTGTAGAATGTGTCTATCCAGTTCACAGTCTACAATCTACCACTTCCAGCATATCTTAAATTGGAATCCATTTGTCTCAGTTGTCCTGAAGATTGAAAATGTCAAGGGCTGGTCTCTACAGACTGGAGACCATCTCCTTTAGCTCACTCTAGCAAGGAATAGATCCACTCTACTGTTGCTCAGCAAGGAATGTACCTGTCGTTACTTTCTGGAGCATGACTTGGATGCGTCCCGAGTCTCCCAAGCATTGCTATCATCGATTCCAGCTCTTTCCAGGAAGTTGAATGTTCCCTTGAGGATTCCTTAACATGGAAATATGCCCAATATCTACCTACAGCATGGGACACATGTGCTCCTGTTCTCCTTGGCATCGAATGCATCTATTCCAAACATCCTTGAGAAGTTCAGCATTTAGTTGGGGTAAGCATTTGTTATGGTCTCCTTTCTATATCCTCATGCAGTACTGCCTATTATCCCTCATTGCTCACAGCAATGAAATCTGCGCTCTCGACCTCATTTCTCATGGTCTATGTCTCCCTCATGTCTCTGCAGGAAGGAATGACGCTACTGTGGCTCTCCATAGCATGGAATGTACACGTGCAGCTCAACTCAGAAGGTAAGTATCATTTCCTGCTCTCCTTGTGTTGGCAGCTGTCTACTCGAGGTGTGCTGAGAATGGAATCTGTGTAATGCAGCCCTCCTCAGGTAGGTAATTATTAACAAAGTTCTCCTCAGCATGTTGACATGTGTACTTGTAGCATAGGACATGTCTACCTATATCCTCAACATATAGACTGTGACTCTCTTTTCTCGTTACATTGGAATGTGTGTACTGGAAGAATTTACATCATGGCATGAGATTCCACCATGCCTCCTGAGCATGGAATGTGCAGCTTCCATCTCCCTTCACTGAACAAGTTGTTACTCCAGTTGTTTTGAGCTAGGAAGGTTCCTGCTCCATCTCTCCTCATCATGCATAATTTGTCCACTGAGTGTACCTCCTCAGTTTCTCCTCAGTATGGAGCTTGGTAAATCAACTCTCCTTTTCTTGGACAATTATTCTTACATCCGTCTAAAACTTGAAATCTGTCTGCTGCATGTTCTTTCATCTTGGAATCCATCACTTCTAGTTCTCTTCATCAAGAGAGTTTCTTGATGGCGCTGAGGCTCTCAGCTTGACATGTGCTGAAAGCAGCTCTTTTCAGTAAGGTAAGTGTCAACTCTGGCATTCTCTGCATGGAATCTGAAGTGTATAACTCTCCTTGGCATTAAGTACATTTACTTCAGTTCTCTTCTGCATAGGAGAGATCTTTGGACTCCATTTCTACTCAGAATGAGAATGCCTCTTGCACGGAATGTGTATTACCACAAGAAGTGGTATGAAATATGCCTGCTGCTTCTCTTTTCAGTATGAATGTTTCCAGAGAGCTCACTCAGTTATTATTTCCAGTATATAAAGGAAAGAAGACATCTTCTTCAGTCTTTTGCAGTCTACTTCAGAATGGAGTGGGACTCTATCAGCTTTTGTCAACATGGAGTATTCTAACTCTCGACATCAGGGAATGTGCCTACTGCTGCTTTCCTCAGCAGAGAAAGTGTTTCCTCACCGTGGAAGGTGTCTCCTCCACATGAGATGCATTTCTTCCAATTCATTTCATTATGGAATGCTTTTCCTGTAGCTCTGTTTAGCATGAGCTCTATTCCAGCTCTGCTAAACACGGTAGATGTCTATTCCAACACTATGAAGAATTGACCATCTTCTGCTCTTCTCAGTATGGAATGTATCTGCTCTGGCCTCTATTTCTGCTTCTGTCACCATGGAAGTCTTTGATTCCAGCGTTTCTAAGTGTATTGTTAGGTATTTCATATACCTCTCCAGTTTGTCCTTGGAGTACAGTGCATGTCAGCTGCTCTCTAATGAATAGAATTCATCAACAGCATCCTATAATGGAGCAGGTCTCCTCCAGTTGTGTGATGTACAACTGCTACAGCTTTCCGGAAGACATGATATTTTGCTGCAACTTCAACATAAGATGTGTCTCCTCTAATTTGCCTCAATTTGCATTGTACCTCCTCTTAGTCTCCTATGGATGGAATGAATATGTCTGGTCTGGTTCTCGTCAGGCTGAAATGCTTCTCTTCCAATTTTCCTGGAGGTGGATGAAATGGAGCTGCAGGTCTTATATTCCATGTCTCCAGAGAAAAATTCATGACAGCTCCAAATCTGTACAGCCTGGAACCAATCTCATTCCTCATGCAACTCAGTAAGAAATTCACCTATTCTTACTGTTCTTATCATGGAATGCATTTGCTCCTGGTCTTCAGGAAATGAGATGCATGATTTCCAACATGATTCAGCATTGGAACCACCTTCTCCACCTCTTTTCAAGAAGATAAATGTGCACTCCAGGTCTCTCTATCATGGAATCATCACTCTCTCTACTTAGCAGGAATATAGCACTGCTCCCTTCATCCTGGAATCTATCTGAACTCTGCTAACGAAGGTAAATGTCAACTTGGATCTTTTTAGCATCCACTGCCCTCCTTTCTGTTTTCCTTATTTCCTGATGCATATTTTCCATTTTTCCTCAGAATGGAATCAATGCCTTGCAATTCATTGTGTGTACAATTGGTTTCCACAAATGCTTTCAATATGCGATATGTTGACACCATCTCTACTCAGAATGAAATATGTCAATACAGTTCTCCTTCTAATGACATCCATTTATTCCAGCTCATTTTAGCAAGGTATATGTCCTACAGTAATGTGTTTAATATATGTGAAATCTGTTTACAATTTGTCTTTTTTTTTTGTGAGTCGTGGGTCTTGAACTTTCGGCCTGGGTGCTGTCTCTCAGCTCTTCAGCTCAAGGCTAGTGCTCTACCACTTGAGCCACAGCACCACTTCCAGATTTTTCTGTTTATGTGGTGCTGAGGAATTGAACCCAGGGTCTTATGCATGTGAGGCAAGCGCTCTACCACTGAGCCGCCTTCCCAGCCCACAACGTGTCTTTTTGTTATGAAATGCATCTCTTTGGGTGGGTGTTTGGAATGTGTCAGATTCTGTTCTTTTTTCTCTTCATCAAGGAATACACCTATTCCAACTCTCCTCGGCATGAATCCTTCTACCCAGGGTCTCAGAATGGCATGTGTTTAGAACAGCTCCCATCAGCAAGGTAAGTGACGATGCCAGTATTGTGTAGCATGCAGTGTCGCTAGTATAGTGCTCATTGCCCTGAATTACTTCTACTTCAGGTCTCCTTGGCATGAGATCTATCTACCTCTCTTCTACTCTGCTCGATTGAGCAGTTTTCTGCTCACTCAATGACCTCTACTGCCTTTAGACTCCAGGATCTTGCACTCCTCTTTGTAGAATGTGACCTACTCAGGTACTGTCAGCATGGGATATGTCTGTAGATGTCATCCTCATAGAGGTAAGTATCTGCTTTAGCATCCTTCAGCATGGCATGCTTCTTTCACATTTCAACTTGGCTTGGATTACATTTGCTCCAGCCCAATTTCTCACAAAGAATTGTATAAAGTCCAAATGTCTTCATCAAGGAATGTTCCAACTGTTTGTATGCCTGCCTGGGATCCCTGTCCTCAGCATATCAGCCTGGGATGTGTTAAAGGTGATTTTCCTTGGGAATGTATGTGTCACCTCAACTTTTTGTCAGCATGGAGTCTAACCAATTCAGTGTTCCTTGTCATGAAATACGTCTACTTCAGCTCTGATCAGGAATAACACAATGAAATATGTCTCCTCCAACTCTTGTCATAATGGAATCCAGCACCCATTTACTGAAATTCTTGTCATCCTGTGATGTACCTAACAGTTCCTATTATTAGCATGAAATGAATGCACAGATGCCCACTCAGAAAGGAGATTAATAGTTCCAGCTGTACAAAACATGGAATGCATGTCCTGCTCATTTTTGATAATGTACTGGGAATTGACTAAGCTCTCCTCAGTGAATGTGTGTAAATGCACTCTCCATATAGAATGTTTCTCCTCCAGTTCTCTCAGACTTTACTGTATTTCTGTGAATATCTTCAGCACACACAGAGTGTATATAATACAGCTGTCTTCACCAGGGAATATATCTTTTCAGCCAGATAATTTTCAAGTGTGGCATTGTTGAATATTCAGGTGGCTACCACCATGCCACTTGGCCTGGAATATGTTGACTATCGCTCTCCTGAGCATGGAATGCCACTTCTCTAACCCATCTCAGCATGGAATCTATTTCTAACATTGTCTTCTTGTAATCCCTGTTCCCAATGTCGGCAATGCTCCTTGGCATGCAATGTGATTTGTTCAGCTATACTCTGCATGAATGGGAACCACAGGTGCTGTTTTAGGGAAAGTTTGCTTCCCAGCTGTACAATGCCTGCATGCATCTCCTCCAAAACACTTGAGAATTGCGCGAGATTCACCCAGCTCTCCCCATTTAGGAAATTGTATAATTGAGTTCTTCTCAGCAAAGAACTGCTCTGGTTCTAGCACTCATCAGCCTGAAGTATATGTACTCTAGATCAGCACACCATGCAATGTGTTTCTCCAACTTTCCTCCACATGGAATGTGTTCCTCCAACTTTCCTCAATGTAGAGTGCTTCTCCTCATATTTTCTCAGCCTGGAATATGTCCCCTCCAGTTTGGAGCATGGCGAATACATCTCCTCCAGGTCTCCTCAGCAAGGAATGTGTATCTTCCATTGTCATGAGCATGAAATGTGCACACTGCAGGTCAGCCCAACATGGATTCTATCTGTGCCAGCCCCTCTCAGCATGGAATGGATCTACTCTAGTTCATAGCCTAAACTGTACCTCTTCCAGCACTCCTCAATGCATTTAGTCCAGTTCCCCCAAGGAAGGAAAATGTGAATGCAAGGTCTGTACTGACTCACGCCTGTGTACTTTTGCTTACTCCCGCAAGGAATAGATCCACTCTGATTTTTCTTAGCATGGGATATGTCTGTCACTGCTCCCTAGAGCATGAAGTGGTTGTATTCCAAGTTTCCCAGCATGCATTCTGGCTCTCTGAATGCAAGGGGAATGCTCCATGAGGATTCTTTATCATGGAAACATCTTCTCCCACTCTCCTCTGTATGGGATACATGTGCTCCTGCTCTCCCCTGGGCATGGAATGCATCTATTCCAACTCTCCTCAGAAAGGTAAGCATTTATTTGGGCCAATAATTTCTTAGTATGTAACCGTCTCTTTCCTGTATCTTCAGGAAGGATGAAATCTTCCCTCTTTGCTCAGAGCATGAAATTGATCTCATCAGCCTGTCCACTGAATGCCAGTACTCCAGTTCATTCCTCATGGTCTATGTGCACACCTTGCCTCTGAGGGATGGAATGAAGCTATTGTCACTCCTGGCAACATGGAAAGCATGAAGTGCAGCCCTTCTCAGAAGGTAAGTATCATCACCAGTTGTCCTCTTTGTGGAAACTGCCTACTCTAGCTGTGCTGAGAATTGAATGTGTCTAATACAGTCCTCTTCGGGTAGGGAATTTCTAACTCAATTCTCCTCAGCATGGAATCCACTTCCAACATATGTCCTTATACTATAGAACATGTCTGCCCTTGTACCCTTCAACATAGAATCTGTCTGTCTCTGTTTTCTTTCTGATGTAATGTGCCCACTCCAGTGATTTTTCAACATGGCATGAGATCCCTTCATGTTTCCTCTACTTGTAGAATGCATATCATCCAGCTCCCTTCACTGAGCAATGTGTCCACTCCAGCTATTTTGAGCAAGGAATGCTCCTACTCCAACTCTCCTCAGCATGGAATATGTATCCTCTTACTCTTTTCCACGAGGAGCACATTACTCCATCTATTCTCAGCCTGGAGTACATCTCCTTGGAATGTGTCTAAAGCAGCTCTCCTCTTCATGGTCAGTGTCTAGTCCAACATTCTGCATATTGGAAATGCTCTGCTGCGTGTCTGCTAAGCTTGGACTGCATCACCTCCAGATCTTTTCATCAAGAGGTTCTTGATGAAGCCGAGGCAGCATAGCATGAACTGAATCAGTTCTTGTCAGAAAGTGAGTTATCTACTTGGACAATGTGGAGTCAACAATCTGCTCTTCTCAGTATGGCCTTGCCAACCTCTGTTCCTGTTTCTTCACCATGGAGCTCTTTGATTCCAGCTCTCCTAGGTATATTCCTAGGGGTCCTAGTTCTCCTAGGATACATTAGTCTCAGCAGCTCTACAATGCATAGAATTCTTCAACAGCCCCCCCCTTCATGTGGCAGATCTTAAATTGTGTTATGCAGTGAGTAGATGCATTTGAAGGCACAAAAAAAAACATGAAATGCTTCTGTTGCAGCTTTCCTGAAGACCTGATCTTTGACTGCAGGGCCCTTCAACATGGGATGTGTCTCCTTTAGCTTGCCTCTATGTACATTGTATCTCCTTTTATACCTCACTGGATAGAATAGGCCTAGTCTGCTTCTTGTCAGGCTGAAATGCATCTCTTCTAGCTCTCCTTGGGATGGATGAAATGGAGCTCCAGGTCTTATTCCAGGTCTCCTGAGGAAAGTCAACATCAACTCCATACGTGTACAACTTGGAATCAATCTCCTGTTGCTCACACACCTCAGCATGAAATACTAATACTCTAAGTATTCTTATCATGGAATGCATCTAGTCCTGATCTCCAGGGAATGGAATGCATATGTTCCAGTTCTGCCCAGCATTCAAACCATCTACTTCCGCTCTTTTCAGGAAGAAGGTAAATGTTCACTCCAGGTTTCTCTAACACAGAATCATTACCCACTCTGCTTTCTTTGTCCTGGAATCCATCTATCTCAGCTCTGCATACCAAAGTCAGTGTCAACTCAGGGTCTCTTTAGCATGGATTCATGACCTTCCTCTTATTTCCAAATACATCTCTTACATTTCTTCTCAGGGTGGAATCAATGTCTTGAATCTCTCTTCATGTTAGAATTGGTCTCCGCAAATTATTTCTGTATGGGATGTGTCAGCACCATCTCTACTTTGCAGGAAATATGTCAACTTCAGTTCTCAGCATGGCCTCCATTTATTCCAGCTCTCTTAAGCAGGGTAAATGTCCACTCTAGTCATCTGTAGCATGAAATCTTTTTTACTCCTTGCCTTTTTGTTATGAAAAACTTCTCTTTTACCAGACATGAGCAAGGAATGCATCAGCTCCGGCTCTCTTCAACAAGGAATGTACCTTTTCCAGCTCTCCTCAGCATGGATCCTCCTAGACATGGTCTTAGCATGGCATGTGTTTAGAGCAACTCTCATCAGCAAGGTAAGTTTTAACACTAACATTCTTTAGCATGTAGTCTGGCTAGTACAATGCTTATTGGCCTGGACTACTATTGTAGCTCTCCCCACCTACACCAAGACAGCTGGAGTGTGGAGAGGTGGTATATGGGATTATCGTTGCCTCTCTGACCCACCCTTGACTGCAACTCCATTATGGAGCACTGGATTCTGTGTGAATAGATGGGTGAGTCAGACTTGGTCATATCTAGTACTTTTCCTCCAATCACAGGTATCAGCAAAGAGATACACAGGCCATCCATCCTTGACTTTCCCAAGCAGTGGCCTGGGGTTGTCCCTGGTCTCCTGGATGGAATGTCATTGTTGGCCTCACTATTTGAGCATGATCCTCCTATCCTGCTGGCAGCCTCCATGGAGCTCTTTTTTTTTTTTTTGCAGAACAGATGGCAACCAACTTTTCTGATGTCCAAGTACTGTGTGCCCTGATACCACCTCACGTGGAGAGACCCAGTGGGAGACCCTTCATACTCCAATGACTGATGCACTTCCTCCCCTCACGTCCTTCTAGATGAAACTCCACATCCTGCACGTACGTCTTGAGCTACGTCTTCCTCAAGACAAGCACAACTTCTGGCATTTAAAGTTGGTCTCCCAGGAAGCTCAGAGCATCACCACCGTGAACATGGGTCCTCCGTTTCCACAATGGCTTTCATCCCTCACCCCAGCCATCTTGTGGCGTTAACTATCATTCAGTTAAATCAGCTGTACAATAAGCAGGGACTGACTCACTCTAGTTCTTCCTATCCATGCATCCCGTTTGATTTCTGTTTCTTATCTGTATTTTACCTTAATTGTTTTCTTTCCATCGATTTTTAATTAACATTAAAAATGTTATTGCAAACAAAGGAGGAGGCAACAATGCTTGATAAGAAATGTACTCATCTATTTGGGGTTCTAAAGGCTTCTTGTATCTGGACAGGCCTATCTTTTTGCATGTTTGGGAAGTTCTCTGCTAGGATCCTGTTAAACAGATTTCCTAGACCATTAACTTCTGTTTCTAGGTGCTCCTCTACACCCATTATCCTTAGATTCGGCCTTCTGATGGTGTCTTCCAGGTGTTGGATAGATCTATCATATTTCTTGGACTTGTCTTGGATGGTTGAATGTTCTTTCTCTATAATATCTAGGCTGTCTTCAATCCCTGAGATTCGATCTTCTGCATGTTCTAACCTGCTGTCAAGACCAGAATAGGACATCCCACCGTCACATTATAATCCACACAGGATCAACTCAGAACAAGGAAAAGATCCTTAAAGCTGTCAGAGAGAAAAGGGTAATCACTTATAAAGGGAAACCAATTAGAATCACCTCAGATTTCTCAGCAGAGACAATCAAAGCAAGAAGAGCCTGGAATGATGTATGCCATGCCCTAAAAACAAACAACTATCAACCAAGAATACTGTACCCAGCTAAACTCTCCTTCATAACTGAAGGCCAAATAAAAACCTTCCATAGCAAAGAAAAATTGAAACAATACATCTCCACCAAACCAGCCCTACAAAAGATTCTTAAAGATGTCCTACACACAGAAAACCAACAAGACCGCAATAAAGGCCAAGAAACTGCACCCAAACTGAGAATCCAAGAACCATAGGAAGAACCCAGTTTTCGCAGCCCCCAAGAAGGTAGATAACATGGCAGGAACTCCCAAATACCTCTCAGTCCTATCTCTTAATGTTAACGGACTGAACTCTCCAATTAAGCGACATAGGCTGTCTAGTTGGATTAAAAAACAAGACCCTTCTATCTGCTGCCTGCAGGAGTCACATCTTGCCCGTAAAAACAAACACATTTTCAATGTTAAAGGCTGGAACAAAATCTACCAAGCAAACGGACCGCATAAACAGGCGGGAGTTGCAATCCTAATATCAGATAAAATAGACTTCAAATTAAAATTCGTGAAAAGAGATAAAGAAGGTCGCTACATACTAATTAAAGGATCTCTCCTTCAGGAGGATATTACAATTCTAAATATCTATTCGCCAAACAATGGAGCACCCAAATTTATCAAAGAAACACTACTTTCCCTCAAATCCCATATAGATCCAAAGACATTAATCGTTGGGGATTTTAACACACCACTCTCCCCACTAGATAGATCAACTCGGCAAAAACTCAACAGAGAAACCGCAGATCTAAACAGCTGCATAGAGCAACTAGACTTAACAGACATTTACCAAACATTTCACCCAGCAGCATCAGAATACACGTTTTTCTCAGCAGCACATGGAACGTTTTCTAAAATAGACCACATTTTAGGCCACAAAGCAAACTTGTCTAAATTCAGAAACATTGAAGTTATACCTTGCATTCTCTCTGACCACAAGGGAATAAAGTTAGAACTCAACACCAAAAGCCACCAAAGAAAGTCCGGTATCACATGGAGGCTGAACAACACACTGCTGAATCATGAGTGGGTCATCGAAGAGATTAGAAAGGAAATTCAAATGTTCATGCTATTCAACAAAAATGAACACACAAAATACCAGCTCCTCTGGGACACAGCAAAGGCAGTACTCAGAGGCAAGTTTATAGCTCTGAGCTCCTACATCAACAAATTGGAGAGATCTGAAACTAACAATTTAATGACACATCTAAACCTCCTTGAAAAAGAGCAGCAACATAAACCCCAATCCAGTAGACGGAAAGAAATAATCAAAATTAAATCAGAATTAAATGAATTAGAATCCAAAAAAACTATAGAAAGAATCAACAAAACAAAGAGTTGGTTCTTCGAAAAACTTAACAAAATTGACAGACCCTTAGCAAATCTTATCAGAAAAAGAAGAGAACACACCCAAATTAATAAACTCAGAGATGAGAATGGAAACATCACCACGGAAACAAGCAAGATTCAGAACATTATAAGGGAATACTTCTCAAAACTTTATGCTAATAAGTTTGAGAACTTGACAGAAATGGACCTCTTCCTAGCAAATATTGACATGCCAAAACTAAACCAAGATGAGGTAAACTATCTTAACAGGCCCATATCAAGCATTGAAATAGAAACAGCAATAAGAGACCTCCCAGCTAAGAAAAGTCCAGGACCAGATGGTTTTACAGGGGAATTTTACAAGGCCTTCAAAGCAGAGCTCACACCAATTCTCCTCCAACTCTTCAATGAAATTGAAAGAGAAAGCTCACTACCGAACACATTCTATGAAGCCATCATAACCCTCATCCCAAAACCAGGCAGGGACTCATCAAAGAAAGAGAACTATAGACCCATTTCTTTGATGAACATTGATGCAAAACTTCTCAACAAAATTTTGGCCAACCGACTTCAACAATTCATCCAAAAAATCATACACCGCGATCAAACAGGATTCATTTCAGGGATGCAAAGCTGGTTCAATATACGCAAATCAATTAATATTATTCATCACATCAACAGGAGCAAGAATAAGAACCACATGGTTATCTCAATAGACGCAGAAAAAGCATTCGACAAGATCCAACACCCCTTTATGATGAAGGTTTTGGAAAAATTAGGAATCCATGGAACATTCCTCAATACAATAAAGGCTGTATATGACAAACCTACAGCCAGCATTATACTCAATGGTGAAAAACTAAAGCCATTTCCTCTTAACTCAGGAACAAGACAAGGATGCCCACTCTCTCCACTTCTCTTCAATCTAGTATTAGAATGCCTAGCTACAGCAATAAGACAAGATGCAGACATAAAGGGGATCCAAATAGGGAAAGAAGAAATAAAACTCTCCCTCTTTGCAGATGACATGATCTTGTATTTAAAGAATCCCATAGACTCCACTCCCAAATTACTCAAGCTGATTCAAAACTTTGGCAAAGTAGCAGGTTATAAAATTAACCCCCAAAAATCAATGGCTTTTTTGTATGCCAACAATGAGAAAAGTGTGGCTGAAATTAGGAAAGCAACTCCATTTGTAATAGCCCCACAAAAAATAAAATACCTAGGAATTAACTTAACTAAAGAAGTGAAGGACCTCTATGATGAAAACTTTAAAAGCTTGAAAAAGGAAATCAACACAGAACTTAAAAAATGGCAAAACCTCCCATGCTCCTGGATTGGAAAGATAAACATCGTGAAAATGGCAATACTTCCCAAGGCTATCTACAAATTCAACGCAATACCTATCAAAATTCCACCCTCATTCTTCAAGGAAATAGAAGAGGCAATCCAAAAATTCATATGGAACAATAAAAGACCCCGAATAGCAAAAACGCTCCTCAACGGAAAGAACACTGCTGGAGGAATATCAGTACCAAATTTCAAACTCTACTATAAAGCCATAGTAATCAAAACAGCTTGGTATTGGCATAAGAACAGACCTCAGGACCAATGGAATAGAATTGAAAACCCAGAAATGAACCTACAGACCTATAGCCATCTAATCTTCGATAAGGGAGCTAAAACAATAGAATGGAAGACAGACAGCCTCTTCAGTAAATGGTGCTGGCAAAACTGGTTAACTACATGTAGAAAACTAAAGCTAGATCCTTATATATCACCCTGCACCAGAATGAACTCCAAATGGATCAAAGACCTTGAACTCAAAGCAGACACTCTGAAAACATTACAGGATGGAATAGGAGAAACCCTGGGTCTCCTTGGCTCAGGCCGAAATTTTCTGAATAAAGACCCGGAAACACAACAAATCAAAGAAAGGCTGGACAAATGGGATTGTATAAGGTTGCAGAGCTTCTGCAGGGCAAATGACATAGCTAGCAAGATCAATAGAAAGCCCACGGACTGGGAGAAGATCTTTACTAGCCATACAACGGACAAGGGTCTCATATCTAAAATATACTTGGAACTCAAAAAATTAAACCACCCAACAACAAACCCTCAAAGAAACAACTGCCCAATAAGTAAGTGGGCGAAAGACTTAAAGAGAAGCTTCTCTGAAGAAGAAAGAAGGATGGCCAATAGACACATGAAGAAATGTTCAACATCCCTAGCCATAAAAGAAATGCAAATCAAAACAACATTGAGATATCACCTCACTCCAGTTAGAATGGCAAAAATCAAGAACTCTAACAACAACAGATGCTGGAGGGGATGTGGACAGAAAGGAACCTTACTTCATTGTTGGTGGGAATGTAAACTTGTTCAACCACTTTGGAAAGCAGTATGGAGGTTCCTCAAAAGACTCCACATAGAGCTCCCCAATGACCCAGCAATCCCACTTTTGGGCATTTACCCAAATGATCACAAACAAGGCCACACTAAAGCTACCAGCACAACTATGTTTATTGCAGCATTATTTACCATAGCTAAGACATGGAACCAACCCAGATGCCCCTCAGTAGATGAATGGATCAAGAAGATGTGGTATATATACACAATGGAATTCTATGCCTCCATCAGAAAGAATGACATTTCCCCATTTGTTAGGAAATGGAAAGGCTTGGAAAAAATTATATTAAGTGAAGTAAGCCAGGCCCAAAGAAACATAGGTCCCATGGTTTCCCTTATTTGCAATATCTAGTATAGGTATGAGTCAAGCGGAAAGTCAAATAATGTGATGTTAGGAAAACGAAACCTCAAATATGTATTTTAATGTTTTTGTTTCTTTCATGCATGTGTTTCTAACGCATCTATAAGATTATTTCTTTGTTGCTTTGTATGTCCCTCCCCCACAGTGTAACCCCCGCTTTCACTATATTTGATGTCAGTATAACATGTGGAGGAGATGGGGACAAACAAGTCGTTTAAGGATTCAGGTGGACCTGTTGCAACAATGAGAAGTACAAAATGTCATGTCAAAACCAGCTTTACAATGTCGGGGGGGGGGGAGGGGTGTTTGATTGGGTGGGGGGGAGGGGGGAGGCTGGGAAGGGATGTGAAGGGTAAACAAAGGAGGAGGAGGCTACAATGCTTGGTAAGAAATGTATGCATTATCCTGCCCATGTAATTGTAACCCCTCTGTACAGTATGTTCTCAAATAAAATAAAATAAAATTTAAAAAAAAAAAAAAAAAGAAATGTACTCATTACCTTGCCCATGTAATTGTAACCCCTCTGTACGGTATTTTCACAATTTAAAAAATAGTAAATGTTATTGCATAAGTAGTAGTATAACAACCATAAAGAAACTGTGTTTCAAAAATGTTTCTGCCTTTTCTATTTAACATTAGTGCCTTAGTTGTTACCTTTGTGTGTGTGTGTGTGTGTGTGTGTGTGTGTGTGTGTGTGTGTGTGTGTGTGTGTACTGAGGCATCAATTCAGGGTATCATGTTTTCAGTCAGCTTTTTCACTCAAGGCTGGAGCCTTGCCTTTTGAACCTCCCTTTCTGACTCTTTGCTGGTTAATTGGAGATAATTGTGAGGCTCTGAGTTCAAGTGTTAATGCCAGCACAGATTTGTCTGCATGGGCTGGCTTCAAATGTTTATCTTCAGATCTCAGCCTCCTGAGTAGCTGAGATTATAGATGTGAGCCAGTAACACCTGGCTTGTTTTTGTTTTATTGGGGAACCTTATGTTCTTCCACATGACTTGCAAGATACCTTGTTTCCTGATCTGTGCCTCTTTGCCAGTGAATTCCTCTCCAATTTCCTGGGATTACATCTGTGCTCCAGCCACCCTGAATTACTTACCATTCCCCCTTTGCTCATTTTCTTCCTTATTCCCAGAGAAACCTTCCTTCTCATTCCTGTAGCAAAATGTCTGTTTGCTTGCCAAAACTCAATAGGAAACCACCTGGTCTATGTATCCCTCTCTCATTAGCTTTCATCTTATTCCTCGATACAAGATCTCTTACACAGTTTTGGAACTGTGGGTTCATTTATGGCCCCCAAGAATGAGCAGCTCTGGGTAGAACACTGTCATCATTCATAACATGCTTCATTCTGCAGATCTGTGGTGGCTTTGTGTTTAGTGGAAAGCACTAGTAAAATGAGCGTTCCCCTCACAGAACAGTTACAGTAACACCACAGCCTTGGGCTTTGGGAACTAGTGTTTTGTATATAGGGTCCTTTTTTTGGTAGTAATGCCTGCTGATTACAGACTGGCCACATGGTGGCACAAACGCTTCTTGTTTCACACTGGATTACTGGATACTAGGCCCTGATTAGCCCATTATAGAGAGCCTATAAGCCCTTGTTTATCCTCAAAGTCTTTTATTAATGAACATATAGATCTTACCCCACATGTCCTTGTCTCTCAATGTTGCTCTACAAGGCACAGCTTCAACTTGAGCCTCTCTCTTTATGGAAAATGCATAATAAGATGACCAGTGAGAAATGAGCAGTGTTTTGGCAATGTCATAATGTATTTATGTGTCTGTATGTGTGAGAATGTATTTGTGTGTGTGTGTGTGTGTGATTGTGAGCACTGTGAGATTTGTATGTGTTCATGTGCTTGCATATGTTCATGCTGCATTTGTGTGATTGGTGTGCATTGTGGAGTACATGTGGAGGGTTGTCTGTGCACATGTGTACGAGTGCATGTTCATGTTAGGGATATGTATGTGAGCTTTTGTGTGCATTTTATAGGCATGTGTGTGCTTGTGTGTTAGGGGTATGTGTGCATTGTGTTGGGGGTATGTATGGATGGATGTGCATTGCTGACTGCAAGATGGTTCTTGGCATAGTTTTTCAGTCCTGGCACTCAGGTCAAGGTGTGTTTGAGACTGGACGGTGGATACTTCTTGCTGGGAAGAGCTGATCCCTGCTTCAACTGCCCTGGTGCACCTGTATGCTGACAGGTGGAAAAGCACTGAAGGTCTGTGCATTAGAGCTTGGTGTGGGAGTGAGGTGAGGTTAGAGATGCCGGTGTCCCCAGGCTGAGTGGCCCAAGAGTCATAGTCATGGTCACTCATCTGGAATGGAGGCAACTGGGAACTGGCCTGTCTGGAGGTAACCACTCCACTGATGGGGTCCCCAACCCTGGGTAGAGTTGAAACCTTGTTTTTAAACTCCAGGCTCAAACTCCAGGAGCACCTGGTGGTGGTACCCCCTGGGTTCTGCTGCTGTAAATCTGCATCATGGAGAGATATAGGAACTCCAGGTCTCAGTGTGGGGCTGGGGGAAGCTGCTCTTGACCAGCACAGTTCTACAGTGACTATCTTCTGATTGCAATCACACGAAGCAGAGTGGTGAGCAGGGGTCGGTGGGCTGCCGTGCTGAGGGGCACCTGCATGTTCCAGGTGGTTGGTACTAGGGATTCTGATAAGATCTCTTCTTTATCTCAATTCCCTACAAGTAGGTGGTTTGTGCCCCTGTAATGAAAACTTGTCAGTGCATATTTCTGTCCCTAGATGGTGCTGCTGCACCATGTCCTGAGCCAGGCACGGTCTAATGAGTTGAGGTGTTTTCTGTCTTGGAGATGGGGGAAGAGAGAAATGATTTACGTTGAGACAGTGGCCCAAACTAGCAACATTAGTTGCTAATTTTGTTGAGCATGGCTCCGGAGTTCTGATCCTGATCTATTGCTAAGGTTTCTGTGACTTTGGGCAAATTGCTTAGAGGGTTTGGGGGCTGGTTGAGTGATTTACTGTATATGAAATACTTAGAAAAGAGTCCAACACATAGTAAGTTGCTCAATAATCTAGTACTTCTTTCTGAATGACACTGCAGTGACCTGGATCAGTTGGGTGCAGGGACCGTGGCTGGGACTCTCTTTGCATCTCAGTTGAATGGCCAGAGCATGAGCTCGGTAGACTATGCTCTTCTCTATTCCCATCATTCAGAGGAGGCAGTTATTGTGTCATGTGGCTTCAGAGAAGGACCCCAGGTGACCAGAGAGAGACTTCTGGGAGGAGGTGGTATATAGGATAGGTGGTTATCTGTGCTGTCCGTGAATGGAATGGATTTGCTCATGACTGTCTGGGCTCTGGGGTCTGCAAACAGAACATATATGCCACACAGTGAGAAGCAAAGAGGAACCTGGTGCCAGCACTTTCTAGTGGCACCATTTCCTTTTTTAAAAAATTGTGCTGAATTATTTACCATAGCTAAGATATGGAACCAACCCAGATACCCCTCAGTAGATGAATGGATCAAGAAAATGTGATGTGATGTGTGTGTGTGTGTGTGTGTGTGTGTGTGTGTGTGTATGTATAATGGAATTCTATGCCTCCATCAGAAAGAATGACATTGTCCCATTTGTTAGGAAGTGGAAAGACTTGGAAAAAATTATATTAAGTGAAGTAAGCCAGGCCCAAAGAAACGTAGGTCCCATGTTTTCCCTTATTTGCAATAACTAGTATATGTCTGAGACAAGCAGAAAAGCTATGTACATATGGCCAGATAAGATGATGTTAATGAACCCCAAGATAGGGACACAAGTGGTGGTTTGTTTCTTGCTATTGTTTCTAACATATTTATAATGTACCATGTGATTTTTTGTTGCTTTGTATGTTCCCAGATGTGCAGCCTGGAATCTTTCTACTGGGTGTTATGTCACCTTTGAATGCATCGGCTCCTTCTCTCTCCACCAAGAGAGGCTCTTGATGAAGCTGTGGCCATCATGGCATGTATTGAGAGCAGCTTGCATCAGCAAAATATGAACTCTAGCATTCTGCAACAAGTAATTGGGAAGTATAGCACTCTTTGGCACAAAGTGCATCTGTCTCAAGTCTCCTCAGCATGGCATCTGTCAACACTAGCAATAAGCATCAGATGCTTACTGCAGGTCACATCAGCATAGAATACATGTATTCTATCCCTCCACATTAGGGAACCCATCTGCTGTGGATTTCCACAGCAGGGAATGTGTTTTCTCCAATTCTCCTAACTGTGGAATGAGTCCCTTCCAGCTCTCGAACATGTAATGTATGTCTTTCAAACCTTGTCAACATAGAATGCTTTTCCTATAGGTCTTTTTAGTATGAAATCTATCTATTAGCTCCATTAAGGAAGCTATGCAGACTGTGGAATCATCCCTCTTATGTTCATTACAGTATAGAATATATATTCTCTGGCCTTATGAAACTTTCTTCCTTTTCTGCCATCCTGATTACAGCTCTCTTATGTATATTCCAAGGCATTTGATATACCTCTTTTTGTTCTCCTTTGGATGTATAGAGTTTCAGCAACTCTAAAAGGCATAGCCATCTTTTACCACACGCTGCCTTGGAGTGGGTTTCCTCTGGTTGTGTAATGCAAAAAGAGTTTGCACTTGAGAGCATAAAAGCAGCATAGACTATTTCTGCTGCAGCTTTCGTGAAGCCTGATTTTTATTTCATGCACTTCAAAAAGGGATCTGTAATTTTTTTGTTTGCGTCAGCTCCTCTAGATGGAATATGTGTAGTCTGGTTCTCATCAGGATGAATTTAACCTGTACCAGCTCTCCTTAGGGTTGATGAAATGAAGCCATTGGTCATATTCCAGGTCTCCTGCAGACATATGTAGGCCTATACTGCCTGGAATTCACCTCATGTTGCTCATTCAGCTGATCAAGGAGTGCATTTATTTTTTGTCCTTATCATGGACTGCAACTATTGTTGCTTTCCAATGAATGGGATGCAGATATTCCAGTCCTGGTCAGCATTGAAACCATTTACTCCAGCTCTTTTCAGGAAGGTAAATGTGCCCTGCAGGTTTCCTTGTCATGGAATAATCTCACATTATCCTGAACATGGTACATCCTGAAGCTTTCTTTATCCTGGAATCCATCTATCTACACTCAGCTTAGTAAGGTAAGTGTCAATGTAGGTTCTCATTAGCATTGATTCATCACGCAGTCTGCTCAGCATGGAATGTACTACTGCCCTCTATGTCCTGGAATCCATCTATCTCAGCTCTTCATACTAAGGTACGTGTCAACTTGGGGTCTCTTTAGCATGGATTCATGTCCTCCTTGTTCCTTATTTCTAAATACATCGCTTCCTTCTCTGCTCAGAATGGAATCAATGGCTTGAATCTTGGTCCATGGTGCAACTGGACTCCATGAATTCGTTTGGTATGGATATGGGATGCCTGCTCTACTCAGCACGGAATATGCCACCTCCACTTCACATCTCCATGGTCTCCTTTTATTTCAGGTGTCTTAAACAAGGTAGATGCCCACTCGAGTCATCTGGTTACTGCATGTGAACTCTGATTACTACATATCCTTCTGTGATGAAATGCATGTCTTTTGGCAGATGACAGCAATGAATGTGTCAGCTCCAGTGGTCTTCATCAAGGAAGATATCTACTCCAGCTTTCCTCAGCATGGATCCTTCTACTCAGGTTCTCAGCTTGGCATGTGTTGAAAACTGTTGTTATTAGAGAGGTAAGTGTCCACTCCAGAATTGTTTAGTATACAGTCGTGCTTGTCTAGGGCTTGTTGGGCTGGATTACATTCACTGCAGCTCTCCTCAGCCTAAGAGCTGTCTACTGCTGGTGTACTCAACTTGTGATCAAGCTTCTGCTTACTTGAGTGCTTTCTTGTTCCTATCACAGGTCCTGCAAACTTTTTTTTTGTTGTTTTAAATTTAAAATTTCATTTTCTTACTTTAGAGGAAATGGCTTGAGCTTGTGATTTTTTTGATTCATTTGTGTGTTCTTACCTCATGGTATAACCCCTGTTTTCAATGTATTTGACTCTGGTGCCCTGAAGCTTGTATATACATTTTTCGAATTGGGGAGTGGAAGGGAAATAACAAAATGCTGAATTAAGGATATAGGTTGACCCATTCCAACACTGAAATGTACAAGACACCTTGATGACAACAAACTTTACAACTTTGGGGGTAAGGTAGTTGTTGAGAAGGTGAGGAGGGAAGGAATCGTAGGGGAAAAACAAAGGAGGAGGTAACCACATTACTCATGTAACTGTAACCCCTCTGAAGAGTATTTTTACAGTAAAAATATATTAAAAATTTATTTCCTGAATTGTGAACTCAGAGCCTTGAGCCCTGTTTGTTTATTTAACTTATATCATGTGCTATGGCACTTGAGCTATGTGCTCATTCTTACATATTGATGGTAAATTTGAAAATTTGATTTGTGTTGACTGTATTTAAAAACTTAATCCTGACAGTTCAGACTTCTGTACACATGAACATGTGATCTAACTGGTAGAGTTATAGATATAGAACTGTCACAAAAAGCCTTAGCATGCTGAGTTGCTAGGCACAGAGAGGTGAAACACATGCTTGGTTAACTCTAGTTTTTTTTTTAATTTTTTCTAACTTCTATTTACTTTTAAATGCTGATATTAGGATTTGATTTAAGGGTAAAGGCTTTGCCCCTGAGTGTTTATGCTCAAGGCTAGTGTTTGGCCATTTGAGTCACCGATCACTTCTGATTTTTAGTGGTTAATGGGAGAGAAGGTTCTCCTTGAGTTTCTTGCTTAGGTGGCTTTGAACCATGATCCTCATATCTCAGATTCCTAATACAGTAGAAATACAATGGTGAGTTTACCCTGGAAGTAACTCATTTGTTATCAGACATGATTTCAATGAGACAGCAAACTGCGAATCAGAAATTGAGGGTTTTCTGCAGACGGAGCCATGAATGAAATCAATGCTCTTTTCCCCTCTGTAGACCCAGGATTGTAGACTTTTTCTTTCTGCAGGCCTTGGCAACCACAACCTTGTGTGTCATGTGACTGTCTCTCCAATCGTAGCTCAGTGCAGTCAGAGTGAAACACATTTGTTTTCTCCCAGATTTTAAGGCAAGAGATACAAACATCATCTTCTATGTATATGATAACCATTCCACATTAGGTCCACTTGCCCTGCTTACTATGTACTGGAGATCCAAGTAGTGATGCTACTTGTGATGTCCAAATAGGTACATTGGAGCTGCACATGGTCCTCCAAGAATATTCTGCCTGGATATTTTGGACATTCTGCCTAAGTAGTGAATTTTTCTCTAATTTCTCTCTCTAAGAAACCAAAGCATGGATGCTGTCTTCTCTAGTTCATTGGACTTGTAGTTTCCAACAACCCTTCACTAAGTGAGAAGTGTTGTTTAAGCTGGAAGCATAAGATACTAGTCAAATAGGAAAGGAGAGTCCAGATTCTAGGTACCCTAATTATGAGGATGGGGATCTTCATTGTCTCTTGGGATCAAGTCTGACACCATTGTAGCAGCATTGAAGGCATATAATAGATAAAGGGCTTTCTCTCCCTGTTGGTTACATGGGTTTCCCTCTGGCCAATATGAGGAATGCATTGGATCCTGAATGGACTTGGAAATCCTCTTAAGAGATAGTAGATAAATCACAAGCTCTCTACAGGCTGAAATATTCCAGCCTCTCTACCTCTGAGAACCCCTTATTGCTTTTAAGGCCCGCAGTGCCTTCACTGACATCTTCCTATCTCTCACTAGCTTCCTTTTTAATTGTGTGAAGATACTTTATCCCAAAGGCAGTTCCTGCCCCATGTCCTCCCTCCCCCCAGAGCCTCACCTCACACAGACCTGGCATAGAACAGGCATTGATGAAGAGTCATGCATCATCATGTTGCTAAATTAAGGGTCGCATTATGAAGAATTTGGCTGCTACATGTTTCATAGTCCTGGGAACACCACAGCTTGTCCCCATCTACACCAAGACAGCTGCAGTGTGGGGAGGGTCGTATACGGGATCACTGTTCTCTCTATGGCCCATTCTTGACTGCATCTCCATTATGGGCCACTGGATTCTGTACAAATATATGGGTGAGTCAGACTTGGTCACATCTAGTACTTTCCCTCCATCTCATAGGGCATCTATCTCTGCCTTTCACAAGGAGTGGGCTGGAGTTTCCCATGCTCTCCTGGATGGAATGTCGTTGTTGGCCTCACCACATGAGCATGATCCTCCTGTCCTGTTGCCAGCCTCTCACTGTGGAAGAGATGACAATATAGCCAGTCTGGTGTCCAGGTACTGTGTGCCCTATGAACACCCTACGTGCAATGACCCAGTGGGGAATCCCTCATTCTCCAATAATTTACATGATACCCTTCTTATCCCTTCACGTCCTTCTTCCAGATGGAACTTCACATCTCACCCACCTTTGGCTATGTTTTCCACATGACAAGAACCACTTTCGTCATTTTAAGTTGACTCCCCAGGAACCTTGGAACATCATCACCATCAGCATAGGTCCTCAGTTTCCACAATGGCTTCATTTCTCACCCTGGTCACTGTGTGGAGTTAGCTGTTGTTTCATTAGTTCATTGCACAAGGATCAGAGACTGGCTCATAACTCTTCCTAGCAATAAATCTCTTTTGGTTTCTATTTTATATCCACAAATAAACTGCAATTTTCATTACCTGACAGTTTCCTTTCCATCAATCATTCAGAATAAAATGTGATTTCATGAGATATACTGTAACAACTACAATAAATTTTGTATCAAAGATGTTTTTGTCTTTTCTGTTTCTTCAGCTTTTTTTGCCTAGTCGAGTGTGTGTGTTTGTGTGTGTGTTTGTGTGTGAATACTGTGGCTTGAACTCGGGTCCCCTTTAACACTTGAGCTCCACCTCCCCTTTGACGTTTTTGCTGGCTAATTGGAGATAAGGTTGTGTCAGACTTGTCTAGCTGGCTGGCTTTGAAAATCCATCTTAATATCTGTGCCTCCTGGGTAGTTGAGATTATAGAGCTCAGCCATTGTCACCCAGTGTTGTTTAATAAAACCTGTTTTGAAGACATTTTTGTGCTTTTCCACATGACATACAAGACACCTTGCTTCTGAGATTTGCCAGCAGAGTCCTCCCCAATCCCCCAGAATAACTGCTGTGGTGCAGTCATCCAGAGTTCCTACCATACTCCCATCACCGTATTCCTGCCTATGCTCCTTCTCTTCTCCATTCTTTGGGAGCTCTTCCTCTCCTCATCAATGAAAAGAACTGCCTGTATCCCTAACAAGTGTCAATAGGATCCTACTTTATCCAGGTTGCCCCCTCTGACTTTGAAGCTCAACTGTCAACTTTTTTCCCTTTACTCTAGGTCAATTATGCAGTTTTCAAAGTATGGGTTCACTTATGGCCTCCAAAGAATGAGAGGCTTCTGGGTACCTCACTGCAGTTACCCATAGCCAGCTTAATGGTACAGAACTGAGCTGATTTTTTTTAACATTTTATGTGCAAGTTTCTCTCAAAGTGAGAAACGGGTAAGTAAGGATTCCTGTGGCTTTAAGCTTTGGGAACTGATGCTTTCTGTCTAGGGTTGATTGCAAGTAAGAAATGTGTGATGATTACAGATGAACCTCATGACTGCGGAGTTTTGCTGCAGTTTTCTGTGTTGAAAATGTAGAATGGATATTAGGCCTATGTAGTGCATCATGGTAATAGCAATAAACCATGCTTGTTTAGGAGCATACAGACCCGGTGCTCTATATCTCTGTCTACTAGTATTTCTCCACAAGCTGAAGCTGCAGGTTGGGCTTCTCTCTTTATGGCAAATGCATGAGTAGATGAGCACTGAGAGTTGAGGATTATTTTTGTTCTTCCATAGCATGAAATGAGTGCATAGTCTTACGATGGATAGAGGTATTCCAGCCTTCCCCTTGTGGAAAGTGCTTGTTCTGTCCTAAGGTCTATTTTTGTGAGCCTGGAAGATGTTTCCTCTGTGATGGGGCAGGAGGAATTTGGCCCTTGCAGCTCTCCTGAGATGGACAGTGCCTCCTCCATCCTCCTGAGCATGGAATTTATGTGCTGCCTAGTGGCTCACCATGGATGAATTTTTTCCAGCCTTGCTCAAGGGAAAAATACCTGTTCAGTCTCCCCTGAGCAAGGAATGGATTTTATTTGCCTGTCATCATCCTCAAAAGTGTCTATTCCCATTGTCCTCAACCTGAAGTGCGTGTCTTTCAGCTGTCTATAGGATGGATCTATTCCAGCTCTGAAGGGAAATATCAAGTTTAGGCCTGGACAGTCCTGAATCCATGTCATTTTGCTCATCTCACTGCACGAAGTACACCTACTATAATTTTCTTTGGCATGGAGTCCTTGCATACCTCTGAAGGGAATGGAGATATTTCAATTCTCCTAAGACTGAAAGTCATCTATTCCAGCTCTCCTCAGGAAGGTAAGTATCATTTTGGTATCTCAGCACAAATTCATATTTCTTTCTATCCTCGTCTTGACATTTCTTTTTTCCTTCTCTTCTCAGAAGATGGAATTTCTTCGGTCTCTCTTCATCATGAGACCCAACCAGTTGAGCTGCTTCACAGCATATAGTGTTCTTGAGATCCAATCCACAAGAAATCCATGTGCAGAAATCTTCTCAGCATATTATGGGTCTTCTCCTGTCTACTTTACTTAGAAGTCATATCCTTTAATCTTCTCAGATAAGCAGAAAAAGTAAAAAATCTGTGTTTATATGACCATATAAGAGGATGATAAATGAAATGAACCTCAAGATATGGAGACAAGATTTCCTTTAAATGTACTTTCCTTTAAATGTTTTAAATGTACTTTTATATGTTGTTTTAAATGACTTTTTGTTTCCTTTGTTTGTTCTTCCCTATGGTATACCCCGTTTTCCCTGTACTTGAATTTGGTAGTCTGCATCTTGTATATACATTTGTCTAATCTGGTGAGGGGAAGGGGAATTACAAATCGCTGAAATAAGGACACAGGATAACCCATGACAACAATGATACCTACAAGACAGTATATTGGAAATGAACTTTATATCAGGGGTTGGTTGGGGAAGAGTTATTGGGGGGAGGGAAGGGGTAGTGGGAGAACAAGAAGGGAAGTGGTAACAATGCTCGACAACTAATGCACTCATTGCCTTACTCCTGTAACTGTAACCCCTCTGTACAGCATCTTTACAATAAAATAAAAATTTTAAAAATGTGAGGAAAATATCAAATACATTTTACTTGAATCCTCAAAAACAAAGAGGAAATTTACCTTGCAATTATTTTTTTGCCTTATCTTACATCATAGTCCTCCTGGATTATATTGTGTTAAATAAATAAATTGATATTAACCCAAATAAAAAAGAAGTGATATGCATGTGGCCCCCTCAGTATGTAATACACCCAGCAAAACCGGCTCAATCAGAAATGTGTTTAGTAAGCATGTTTTACTCTCTCAGAATATTTATTCTCAGCAAAGCATGATCTTGGGTCATTTAATCACTTTTTTCTCTTCCTGGGATACAGTTAATCGTTCCAATTTGTCTTCAGATTAAAATCCATCTGCTCAGGTTGAGGACAGAAGATTCTGATTCAAAGGCAAGCCATAAAGAGTTTTGACTTCTATCTGTGATTACTCAGAAAACCTCAAAGTGGAAGTGTAAAGTGGTAGAGTACTAGTCTTGAGCCAAAACCCTCACACGTAGAGCCCTAGCCCTGAGTTCAAGTCCTTGGGCTCACAGAAAAATACAAAACAGAAGCAAAACTAAGAATGGAGTCTTAACAATCCTTTTTCAACATACAATGGCTGTATCTGCATTTCCTCTTAAAGGAAGGTTTCTCATTTAGCTTGCCTTCGCAGGAACTGTGTCCATTATTTCTCCTCAGTAGAGATGGGACCGTTGGATTCCCTGTTGCATGAGACGTATTAGCTGCAGGACTTCTCTGCATGTTATCCATCTCTTTCAACTTTGCTAATCAAGGTAGTTTTCCTGTGAAGCATCCTTCAACCTGCAGGACAAGGACTACTCTGCCCTTCTCAGCAAGGAAGGTCTCCTGACTGTGTCCTGACTGCGGAAGGCTTTGACTCCAGCTCTAGTAGGCATGGAATACATTTCTTCTAATGCCCTGTTTGTTTGTTTGTTTGTTTCTTTGTTTTTGTGGGTCATGGGGCTTGAACTCTAGGCCTGGGCTCTTTCCCTCAGCTCTTCAGCTCAAGGATAGTGCTCTACCTCTTGAGCCACTGAGCTGTAAGGTATATTAAATAGGTAGGTTTCGTTAGGAAGCTGATGAAGAGAACAGGTCGTGCTATTCAGGCAGGAAAACAAATTTACTTACCAAACTGCTGCCCCATGCATGGTGGGGAGGCATGGCTGAAAAAGGAAAGGGGAGAACCACCCCTGGGACAGGAAGAGGTGTGGCCAGGTGGGGGAAAGGTGTGACCACACTGGATCAGAAGTGACCTTGGGTCTGGGATCCTCTTAAGGTTAGATGGGAGGCATGTGACCAGAGGTGATCCAAGATGAGCCTGGTAGCAGGTGTGCCAGTTACCTAGGTAACAGACACTGGATGAAACTTAGCTAAGAGGTGGAGAGGTGTCCCTTAAGTAGACCTTACAAGAGCCACTTCTGGTTTTTTGGTGGTTTATTAGATATAAGCGTCTCCTGGATTTTCCTGCCCTGGCTGGCGTTGAACCACAGTCCTCAGATCTCAGACTCCTAAGTAACTAGGACTATAGGCATGAGCCACTGGTGTCCGTCCCCAATGCCCATGTTGATGGACTGATTATAAGTATGGAGTTGTTCTTCTCTAGCACATGTAGGCATGGATATTATGTTTCAAGCAGTCTTGACCCTGGTACACAGAGCAGCTCTCTGTGGACTGTGCCTCTCAGACTGCCCACATATTGCATGTCTCAGGTTCAGCCTTTGCGAACATGGAAGATGTCTCCTTCAGTCTGAGGCAAGTTGTAATGTGTCTGCTACAGATCTCATCAGAATGGAAAGTGCCGCCCCTTTCTTTCTGAGTATGGCAGGTGTGTGTTGTCTGACATCTCACCATGGAATAGAGCTTTTCCAGCCTTACTCATGTGGAGAGTGCCTCTTCTGTCTGCCATGAGCAAGGAAAGGGTTAATCTTTACTGTTTTCAGCCTACAAACTGTCTAGTCCCATTGTCCTCAGCTTGAAATACATGTGTCTCAGCTCTCCTCAGGGTGGACCTATTTGTACAGATCTGAGGAGTCTAATCCTGTACCACCCGGCTTCCACACCTTCTGCTTACTTCAGTGTACGGAGATCATCAGATGTAATTCTGTTTCACATATAACACATGTATACCTCCTTTTCAAGGAATGGAGAGCCTGAATTGCAATTCTCCTTAGTATTGGTCCCATTTGGTCCAGTTTTCCTCAGGAAGGTGTCATTTTAATATCTCTTAAAATTCAGTCCTATTTGGTTCCTCTGTTATTCTTTTGATGTTTGTCCTTTCTCTTTCTTGACAGCTTGGAATTGATTTTTGCAGTTTCTATTCTTCAACATGGGATCCATCCTCTGCTGCTCCTTCACAGATATATGTCTTCTCCAAATCTACTCCAAACGGACTCTGTGTGCAGAAATCTACTGAGTATAACTTGAGTGTCCTCTAGTCTTCTACAATGTTGAATGCAATGCCCCTGTGGACTCATCAGTTTGATACTAATCTAACCACTTTTCTCAAGGAGGGAAGTGTTTAGTGAACATGGAATACACTCCCAAATGATTTGTGTTCTCCTCAAAGAGGTGAGTGTTTACATAGTGTATCTACCTCATAAATTCATAACTTTTTCCCCTTTCCAAGATAAAACTAATCTTTCCATCTCTCCTCAGGTTGGATTCGATTTCCTGAGTATGAGATCATAGGATCCTGATTCAAAGTGAGTCAGTGCCAAAAATGTTGTGAGACTTATCATCAATTTCTATACAAAAAAATCTAGAAGTGGAGCTGTGGTTCAAGTGGTAGAGCACTAGTCTTTAGAAAATAATCTCATAGATAGAGTCCAGGCACTGAATTCAAACACTGAACAGGCAAAAAAAAAAGAAGGTAACCAAAACCCAAACAACATAGTCAGGCAAGAGTTAACCAACTCCTCTCTGCCTGCAATGCATGTATCTGGACTGACTCTCCTTGTCATTTATCTTGCCTCAGCAAGAAACATGTTTAATCTTTCTACTCAGGGCACATGGGTTGTTTTCCATTTCCTTGTTGTATGAAATGCATAGCCTTCAGTTCTTCTCTGCAAGTAATGCATCCATTTCAGCTCTGAAAATCAAGGCAGGTTACCACGGAAGGATTCTACATCAGGAAGGCAAATGACTTTTCTGCTCTACTCAGGAAGGAATGTCTCCAAAAATTATGCTAATCTTGGAAGTCTTTGACTTCAGTGTTAGTCATGGAATCCATACTTTCCTGTTGCCATGTGTATTAGAGTGAGTTTCAGCGGGTTAGTTCTACTCCACTATGTATGGACATGGATTTCTTGGTCTCCATCTATTGTGACGTTGGCTTGTGGGTACAGAAGGTAGCTTTCCATGGAAGGATTCTGCCAGCCTCTCTGAGTATGGAATGGTTTAAGTCCAGTGTTTATGAACCTGAAGATGTTTCCTCTGTGTTGGGGCAAGAGGAATTTGTCCCTTGCAGCTCTCCTGAGTTGAAATGTGCCTCCTCCATCCTCCTGAGTATTGAATTTGTGTGCTGCCAAGTGGCTCACCATGGAAGGAATTTCTTCCAGCCTTGCTCAAGGGCAAAGTACCTATTCAGTCACCCCTGAGTAAGGAATGGATTTTGTTTGGCTGCCGTCAGCTTGTAAAGGGTCTGTTCCCATTGTCTTCATCCTGAAGTACATGTCTTCCAGCTCTCCTCAGTGTGAATCTATTTCTTCCAGTTCTGAGGAAGGGAAATATCAAGTATAGGCCTGGACAGTCCTGAATCTGTGTCCTTTTCTCACCTCACTGCAAGAAGTACATCTAGTGTAATATTCTTTAGCATGGAGTCCTTGTATAACTTCTCTGAAGGGAATGGAGATATTCTAATTCTCCTAAGCATGAAAGCCATCTAGTCCATCTCTCCTCAGGAAGGTAAGTGCCATTTTGGTGTCTCATTAGCAAAAAGTCATATTTGTTTCCTCTATTCTTCTGTTGACATTTCTTCTTTCCTTCTGTCCTCAGAACATGGAATTGATTTCTTCAATCTCTCTTCAACATGAGATCCAACCAGTTGAGCTGCTTCATAGCATATAATGTTCTTGAGATCCAATCCACAAGAAATCCATGTGCAGAAATCTATTCAGCATAGCATGGGTCTTCTCCTGCCTATTTTGACTTAGAAATCATATTTCTTAATTATCTCAGATTAGCAGAAAAAGCTCATACGCTATGTTCATATGACCATATAAGAGGATGCTAAATGAAATGAACCCCAAGATATGGAGAGAAGAGTCCTTCCTCCTTGTTGTTGTTTAAAATGTACTATGATTTTTTTGTTTCCTTTGTATGTTCTTTCCCCTGTAGTATAGCCTATATTGTTACTGTGCTTGATTTTTTTATTATGATGTGCTTGAGTTTGATACCCTGCATCTTGTATATACATTTGTCTAATCTGGGGAAGGGAAGGAGAACAACAAAACGCTGAAACAAGAACACAGGATGACCCATTTCAACAATGACAACCACAAAACAGTATATTGTAAATGAACATAACAACTTTGGGGGGCAACAACAAATCTTCAAAGAAACAACTGCCCAATAAATAAGTGGGCTAAAGACTTAAAGAGAAACTTCTCTGAAGAGGAAAGAAGTATGGCCAATAGACACATGAAGAAATGCTCAACCTCCCTAGCCATAAAAGAAATGTAAATCAAAACAATTTTGAGATACCACCTCACTCCAGCTAGAATGGCTATAATCAAGAGCTCTACTAACAAAAGATGCTGGAGGGGATGTGGACAGAAGGGAACCTTACTGCATTGTTGGTGGGAGTGTAAAACTTGTTCAACCACTCTGGAAAGCAGTATGGAGGTTCCTCAAAAGTCTCCACATAGAGTTCCCCTATGACACAGCAATCCCACTTTTGGGCATTTACACAAATGCTCACAAACAACACCACATTAGAGCTACCAGCACGACTATGTTTCTTGCAGCATTATTTACCATAGCTAAGATATGGAACCAACCCAGATGCCCCTCAGTAGATGAATGGATCAAGAACGGGTGGTACATATACAAAATGGAATTCTATGCCTCCATCAGAAAGAATGGCATTGCCCCATTTGTTAGGAAAGGGAAAGACTTGGAAAAGAATGCATTAAGTGAAGTAAGCCAGGCCCACAGAAACGTAGGTCCCCTGGTTTCCCTTATTTGCAATAACAAATATATGTCTGAGTCTAGCAGAAAGGTCAGATAAGTTGATGTTAGGGAAATGAACCCTAAGATATGTATTCAAATATTTTTTTTCTTTCATGTGATTTTTCTAACACATAAGATTATTTCTTTGTTGCTTTGTATGTCCCTTCCCCATGATATAACCTTTGCTTTCACTGTATGTGATGTCGGTATATTTTGTGGAGGGGAAGGGGAAAAACAAATTGTTTACATAGGGATACAGATGGACACATTGCAATAATGAGATGTACAAGTCGTTATGTCGAAAACAAACTTTACAACTTTGATAGGGGGGAGGAAGATTGGGTGGGGCGGTGGCAGGGAGAGGATGGGAAGGGTTGGGAAGGGGAAAGAGAGGAGGAGGCTACAATGCTTGATAAGAAATGTACTCATTATCTTGCACATGTAATTGTAACCGCTCTGTACAGTATTTTCCCAAAAAAAAAACAACTTTGGGTAGGATGGGTGGGGAGCAGTGTGGGAGGTGAGCGAGGGGAGGGATAGTGGGAGAACAACAAGGAAAGTGGTAACAATGCTCAACAAGTAATGTACTCGTTGCCTTACTCAAGTCACTGTAACCCCCTCTGTACAGCATCTTTATTTTGTAATAAAAAATTCTATATGGGAGAAAATATCAAATTAATTTTACTTGAATCCTCAAAACACAAAGAGGGAAATTCAATTTGCAATATTTATTTACCTTAACTTACATCACAGTCCTCCTGATTCTTCTGTGTTAAATAAATTAATTAATATTGATCCAAATAAAAAGAATTCTTATCAATGTGGACTCCTCAGTTTGAAATGCACCGAGCCACCTGCTCAATCAGGAATCTTTTAGTCAGCATGTAATATTTTTTCAGAGTATTTATTCTCTCCTCAGTGAACAAAACATTAACTTGCATCTTTTCATCACGTTTTCCCTTCCTGGGAAGGAATTAATCTTTCCTATTTTTCTTCATACTGGTATCCATCTGCTCAGGTATAAGACTAGATTCTGGATTCAAAGCCAAGACATGAAGAAGAGTTTGTGAGATTTATCTGCAATTACCCAGAGAATTTCAAAGGAGAAGTGTGGCTTAAGTGGTAGATTGCTAGTCTTGACCAAGAAAACCTCACAGATAAGGGCCCTGCACTGAGTTCAACTCCTAGGATTGACAGAAAACAACAAAACAAAAGTAAAACTAAGAATGGAGTCTTAACCATCTGTTTTCAGCCTTCACTAGCGGTATCTGCATCTCCACTTAAATGAAGGTTTCTCATTTAGCTTGCCTAGGAAGGAAATGTGTCTGTTACTTCCCCTCAATAGAGATGCGACCACTTGGTTTCCCTGTTTCATGAGATGTAGTAGCTGCAGGAATTCTCTGCAGGCTATCCATCTCTTTCAAATTTGCTAATCAAGGTAGCTTTTCTGTGAAGGGTCCTTCAGCCTGCAGGAAAAGTCTTCAGCCCTTCTCAGCAAGGAATGTGTCCTACATTTGTCTTGACTGTGGAAGGCTTTGACTCCAGCTATAATAGGCATGGCATACATGTCTTCCAACACCTTTGGGTTACTGTTTTTGGTATTGTTTTTTTGCTTTGGTGGGTCATGTGGCTTGAACTCTGAACCTGGTCTCTGTCCCTCAAATCTTCACCTCAAGGCTAGTGCTCTACCACTTGAGCCACTTCTGGTTTTCAAATGATTTATTAGAGATAAGAGTCTCATGGACTTTCCTACCAGGGCTGGCTTTGAACCATGATCCTCAGATCTAAGCCTCTTGAGTAGCTAGGATTACAGGCAGAAGCCACTAACACCCAGGTCTAATGTCCTTGTTGATGGACTCAGTATAGTAATAGGCTATTCTTCTCTGGTACATTTAGACAGGGAGGTTTTTAGTCTCTACCTGTCTTGACCCTGGTACGTTAGCACTCAGAACAGCTCTCCATGGACTTTGTCACTCAGACTGCCAAAATATGGCTGTCTTAGGCTCAGCCTTTTTGTACATGGAAAAAATGTCCTCAATTTTGAGGCAAGATGTAATGTGTCTCTTGCAGGCTCATCAGAAAGTGCCTCCTTCCTCTTTCTGAGTATGGCAGGTGTGAGTTGACTGGCATCTCACCATGGAATGTAGCTTTTCCAGCCTTTCTTCCTGCCTTACTCATGTGGATAATGCCTGTTCTTTCCACCATGAGCAAGAAATGGATTACCCTTTGCTGTTTTCAGCCTAGAAACTGTCTAGTCCCATTGTCCTCAGCGTGAAGTACATGTGTCTCAGCTCTCCTCAGGGTGTCTCTATTTTTGCAGATCTGAGTGTCAAGTCCAGTCCTATACACCCTGATTACACAACTACTGCTTAACTCAGCGCAAGGAGAACATCCAATGTAATTCCCTGTAGCGTGAAATCCATCCCACCTCTATTCAAGGAATGGAGTGTCTATATTGCAATTCTCCTTAGTGATTGTCCCATCTAGGGCAGTTTTCCTCAGGAAGGTAAGTGTCATTTTTGTATCTCTTAACATGCAGTCCTATTTGGGTCCTCTGTTCTGCTTCTGACATTTGTCCTTTCTTTCTCTCTTCATAGTTTGAATTGATTTCTTCTGTCTCTATTCAACATGGGATCCATCCACTGCTGCTCCTTCACAGATATATGTCTTCTCCAAATCTACTCCAAAAGGAATATGTGTGCAGAAATCTACTCCAAAAGGAATCTGTGTGCAGAAATCTTCTGAGTATAACTTGAGTGTCTCTATACTTCTTCAATATAGAAGCAATGACCCTGTGGTCTTCTCACTATGAAATGAATCTAAACACTTTTCTCAAGAAGGGAAGTGTTTAGTGAACATGAAATACAGTCTCAGATGATTTGTGTTCTCCTCAAAGAGGTAAGCATTCCCATAGAATATCTATCTCATAAATTCAGCACAATAAAGAAAATAAATTCATGACGTTTTTCCCTTCCCAGGATGAAACTAACCATTCTTATCTCTCCTCGGGTTGGATTCCATCTGCTGAGTTAGAGATCAAAAGATCCTGATTCATAGTGAGTCAGTGCCAAAATATTGTGAGACTTATCTGCAATTACCTTCCAAAGCAGAGTTGTGCATCCACTAGCCTTGAGAAAAATAATATCATGGAGAGAGCTCAGGCCCTTAAATCAAGCCCTGAAGAGGTAGAAAAGAAGATAAAGAAAACCCAAGCAATATTACCAGGCAAGAATTAACCATCTTCTCAGCTTGCAGTGCTTGTATCCAGACAGACTCTCCTCATTCATCTGAACTCAGGAAGAAACATATTTAATCATTCTACTCAGGGCAGATGGGTTGTCTTCCATTTCCCTGTTGCATGAAATGCATTGCCTGCAGATATTTTCTGTATGTAATCCATCTCTTTCCTCAATGCTAACCAAGGTAGTGCTCTTTGTAAGGACCCACCAGTATGGAGGCAAATGGTTTCTACCCTTCTCAAAGCAAGGAATGTTTCTTACCTATGTCCTTACTTTGGAAGGCTTGACTCCAGCTTGGTAGGCATAGAATCCAGGTCTTCTAGCTGCCTATGGATGACAAGATTGTCAGTATGAAGTACCTCTTCTCCAATCTCTGTACGCATTGAGTTCTTCATCTTCAACAGTCATGACCCTTGCCTGTGGGTACTCAGGGCACCTCACTGCAGCACTCTTCAGAATGTAAAGTTTCTCATCTGTCCTCCTGAGCATGGAAGGAGTTTGCAGCCAAGCATCTCACAATGTAATGGAGCTCTTCCATCCTTGCTAATGAGAACTTTCCTATGCTGTCATTCTTCAACATGCAATGAGGATTTGTTTTCTATTTCGACAATTTTTTTTGATTCATACATATAAAAGCCACCATGTGTTAAACACTATTTACCTGACTTGGTTGAAATGACTGAGAGTTATCATCTTGTGGAGAAACATCATGAGAATGGATTTCTATTTAATCACATCTTTTGTTGTTTTTCTTTCAGTCTTGGGCATGAACTCAGGGCCTGGACACTGTCCCTGAGTTTCTATTTGCTCAAGGCTAGAACTCTACCACATGAGCCACAGTACCACTTTCTAACTCTTCAATGAAATTGAAAGTGAATTCACTACCAAACTCTTTCTATGATACCATCATAACCCTCATCCCAAAACCAGGCAGGGATTCATCTAAGAAAGAGAACTATACTCCTATTTCTTTGATGAACATTGATGTAAAACTTCTCAACAAAATTTTGGCCAATCGACTTCAACAACTCATCAAAAAAATCATACACCACGATCAAACAGGATTCATTCAGGGATGCAAAGCTGGTTCAATATACGCAAATCAACTAATGTAATTCATCACATCAATGACTGGTTCAGTTTTTGAGTGTGGCAGATGTCCCCTCCAGTTTGGGGCATTGTGTAATGTTTCTCCTGCAGCTCTTCTCAGAATGAAAGGTCCTCTTCCAACATCCAGAGCATGGAAGGTGTGTGTTCCTAGGTGTCTATCCATGGTATAGATCCATGGAAGGTTACCATACTATATCCCCTGAACAAGGAACAGATTTCTCTTTGGCTACCATCAGCCTGGAAGGTGTTTATTCCAATGTTCTGAGGCTGACATGCATGTCTTCTAGCTGTCTTCATCGTGGATCTTTCTTCCAGAAAAGAGGAAGGTGAAGCCTAGGCTCATACTGCCCTGAACCCATCTCCTGTTGCTCACCCCAGTGCAAGGAGTCCACTTCATATAATTCTCTTCACCTGGAATTCATGTACATCTTCTCTCCAGGGAATGAGTGTATATATTCCAATCCTCTTTAGTGTTGGACTCATCTATTCTAGCTCTCTTCAGGAAGGTAAGTGTCATTTTGTTGTCTCTTTACAATGAAGTCCTATTTGTTTTCTCTGTCCTTTTGTTGATATTTGTCCTTTTCTTTCTCTTAGTGTGTCTTCTACTTGGGCTATATCCACTCAAGCTCCTTCATGTTATCACCAGATCTACTTCATGTCTCTCAAGATCTACTCTGCTAAGAATCCATTTGCAGAAATCTACTTAGACTAGCATGGGCCTACCAGACTGTTCTTCAAAATAGAAGCAATGATCCTGGTCCCCAGAGATAATCAACAGCACGAAATGACTCTCATTACTCTTCTCAGTGAGGAATATGTTGTGTGACCAGGGAATACTCTGTCAGGTTATTTGTCATCTCCTCAGAGAGGTAAGTGTCAACCTAAGTGTCTCTATATCACTAAGTCTTCACTTTTTTTCCTTCCCAGGATGAAACTAACTTTTTCCATCTGTCCTCAGGCTGGAATCCATCTGCTTAGGTTGAGATGAGAGGATCCTGTTTCCAAGCCAGCATGTTAGTGAAGTGAGAGAAGTGTTAGAGAAGTTAGTGAGACTTATCTGCAGTTACCCACCAAAGGTTGAAGTGGAGCTGTGGTAGAAGTGGTAGACCAGTAGCCTCAAGAAAAATAACTCAGGGGCAGCCTGCAGGCCCTGAATTCAAGTCCAGGATCTGCACAAAAACAACAAAACCAAGACCAAGTCAAAACACAGAATGGAGCCAGACTTAACCATCTCTTCTCATCCGACATTGTCAATATTGTAGCGGTCATCCTATGTGAAGGTGTTTAATTTAGCTTGCGCCATAAAGAAATGTGTTTAATTTTTCAACTCATGGTGCATGGGCCTCTTCCATGTGTCTGTTGCATGAGCTACATTGCCTTCAGGTCATCTCTGCATGTAATGCTTCTCTTTCCGCTTTGGTAATCAAATTAGATCACTTGTGAATGTCTCCACTGCATGGAGGCCAATGTCTTCTGCCCTTTTCAGCAAGGAATGTCCAGTTCATTTGTCCTAATCGTGAAAGGCTTTGACTCCAGACCACTAGGTATAGAATCCAGACTTCCATTACTCCTGAGGAGAGAGTGCATGTCAGTATGCAATATTTCCACTCTGTCAAGTATAGGCAAAAAGCCCTTTGGGTTCATCAAGTGTAGCCATGGTATATGAGTGGTGATGGTAACATCCCATAGAATATGTCTTATCAGCCTCTCTCAATATGGAATGTCTCATTCCAGCCTTTTGTGAAATTTTTTGACAATATCTATTATTAGTGTATTTTCTAATTACATAGAATCCTGAGCTACTACATTAATACATTTATCATTTAGTCTGCAGCATTTACATGGATTTTGCTCTAAACTCCCTAATGAGTACATTTTCATATTAGGAACACAAATAATTTTACTTTATTTTTTTAATTTTTAAATATTTTTTATAGTAAAGATGGGATTACAGTTCCATGGCCAAGGTAATAAGTCCATTTCCTATGCAGCATTTTTAAACATCCTTTGTTTTTCCCCTACCATCCCTTTTCTCCCCACCTCCCTAACTCCTCCCTCCCACACCCAAAGTTGTAAAGTTTATTTTCAACATAGTATCTTGTACATCTCATTATTACAGTGCGTCATCCTGTATCCTTATTTCAGCATTTTGTTATTTCCCTTCCCCTACCTTATTTAAAAAAAAAATGTATATGTAAGATGCGGGGCACTGGAATCAAATTCAGAAAACAGAGGTTATACCATGGGGGAATAACATAACAAAGAAACAAAAAATCAGCATAGTACATTATAAGTACATTAAAAACAACAGCAAGAATTGTTTCTAACATATTTATAAGATATTTCTTTGTTGCTTTGTATATCTCTCCCCCATGGTATAACCCGTTTTCACTGTACTTGATGTTGGTATACTTTATGGAGGGGAAGGGCAAAAACAAATTGTTTAAATAGGGATACGGGTGGATCCATGACATTATGTCAAAAACCGAACTTTACAACGTTGGTGCCAGGGAAGAGGTGGCTAGATATAGGAAGGGTTGGGAAGGGGAGACAAAGAAGGAGGTAACAATGCTTGATAAGAAATGTACTCATTTCCTTACCCATGTAATTGTAACCCATCTGTACGGCATTTTCACAATTAAAAACAAAAAGAAAAGAAAAACGAACTTTACAACTTTGGTGAGGTGGGAGGAGGGGAGGAGGAGATGAGAAGGGACAGTAAGGGGAAAAAAAGGAGGAGACAATAATGCTTGATAAGAAATGTACTCATTACCTTGCCCATGTAATTGTAACCCCTCTGTATGGTATTTTCACAATAAATAAAAATAAATACATAGAAACAGCAAGAAAGATAAAACCTCTTGTATCCCTATCTTTGGGTTCATTTAATTTAGCATCAGATTATATGGTCATATGTACATAGCTTTTGAGCTTTTCTGCTTGATCTAGACATACACTAGTTATTGCAGATAAAGGAAATCTTGGGACCTATGTTTCTTTGGGCCTGGCTTACTTCACATAATATAATTTTTTCCAAGTCTTTCAATTTCCTAGCAAAGGGGCAGTGTCATTCTTTCAGAGAGAAAAAGGCATAGAATTCCATTGTGTGTGTGTGTGTGTGTGTGTGTGTGTGTGTGTGTGTGTGTGTGTGTGTATCTGTGTCTGTGTGTGTGTGTGTATACATACCACATTTTCTTGATTCATTCATCTACTGAGGGGCATCCAGGTTGGTTCCATATCTTATTTATGGTGAATAATGCTATGATAAACATAGTTGTACTGGTAGCTTTAGTATGGCCTTGTTTGTGATCATTTGGGTAAATGCCTAAAAGTGGGATTGCTGGGTCATAGGCAAGGCTCTATGTGCAGTCTTTTGAGGAACCTCCATAATGTTTTCCAAAGTGGTTGAACAAGCTTACACTCCCACCAACAATGCAGTAGGATTCCCTTTACCAAAAATAATTTAAAATTTTCATTTTATCCCTGGAATCAACAAGTATTTTACTCAGACATTGCACAATCTAATTCTACCATATGAAAGTCTTTAGAATATTACTTTTTAAACAACTTTTTCAAAACTGCAAGAATGTTTAAGATCTGATTCTATAATTTTATAAAATGATGTTAATTTTCTTTGATCTATTTCCTTGAATAACTTCAGTAATCATCGGGCTAGTCATACTTGAGATAAATGGTAAGTGTAGCACTAGCCGATAATATTTTACTAGTGCCAAATATCCCATCATATCCAAGTGGTGCACAATCATGCCAAAAAGAAAAATGCCTAATTACAAAGGAGCACAGCCAAATAAGTATATCTGTAATTGTTTGCAATGACTAGTACATGTCTAGGACAAGCAGAGAAGGTCAAATGCTATGTACATATGACCATATGAGATAATGTTAAGCAAAATGTACCCCAATACAGGGATACAAGTGGATTTTTCTTTCTTGCTAGTGTTTGTAATATACTTACAATGCACTATGTGATTCTTTTGTTTCTTTTGTATGTTCTTCCCTACAGCATAATCCCTGTTCTCTATGGATTTGATGCTGGTGTTCTACATCTCTTTTTTTTATTGTGACAATCCTGTACAGAGGGGTTACAACTACATGTGCAAGATAATGAGTACATTTCTTATCAAGCATTGTATCCTCCTCCTTTGTTTCCCCTTCCCATTCCTTCCCATCCTCCCTCTACTCCCCTCCAAATCCTCCCCGCTCCCCCTCCACCCCCACCAAAGTTGTAAAGTTAGTTTTCGACATAACAACTTGTACATCTCATTGTTGCAATGGGTCCACCTGAGTCAAGCAGAAAAGGTCAGATAAGGTGATGTTAGGGAAATGAACACTAAGATATGCGTTCTACATCTTGTAAATACATTTTTGTAATTTGGGGAAGGGAAGGGATATTGGGGAATGCTTAAATGGGGATGGAGGCCGACCAATTGTGACAGAGAGATATAAAGTACACTATGTTGAAAACGAACTTTGCAATATTGGGGAGATGGGGCAGGTGGAGTTGGGGAGATGGGAAGGGAAGGGAAGGTAGAGGGAAAACAAAGGAGGAGGTAACAATGCTCTCTATGAAATGTACTTGTTACCCTACTTATGTAACTGTAACCCCTCTATACAACTTTTTTATAATATATATATATATATATGTATATATATAAACACAAAAAATAAACACACAAAAAAGGAAAAATGCCCTAATTACAAAGGAACAAACCTAAAATAAATATACCTTTAATTAAGAGGATAAGTATTATAAAACATGTTATCTGTAATTCTTCAGCTAGTCTTTATAAAAGAATACATTAAAATTAATATTAAACTCAATAAGTCCAGACCTGGTGTTGTACAATTAATAAATAGACAAAAAAGTAAAAGACATAGAAGTCCTGTGAACTTTGAAAAAGACATCTTATCCAACATCTGTGTGGACAAATAAATATTTTTCACTCTTGTATTTTACACTACTAGCAAAATATTGTATCTTTCTACAAACAACACAAAACAAGCATACAGAATTTGAAATGTCTCTGACAAGAATGCCAAACTTTTGAAAGTACACTCAAAATGTTTTCCTGGATAAGGTCATTATAATCTTAGTTTAAAATTACTGTAAGTATGGTACCTTATAAATACATTAGAAACTATAGCAAGGAAGATAAAAAGCCACTTGTGTCCCTATCTTGGGTTCATTTCGCATAACATCATCTCATCTGACCTTTTCTGCTTGTCCCAGATATATACTAGTTATTGCAAATAAGGGAAACCATGGGACCTATGTTTCTTTGGTCCTGGCATACTTCACTTAATATAATGTATTTATAGGGTACCATCATATTTTTTTTTGTTGCTTTGTATATCCCTCCCCCATGGTATAACCCCTGTTTTCACTGCATATGGTGTTGGTATAATTTGGGGAGGGGAAGGGAAAAAACAAATTGTTTCTATAGGAATACAGATGGACCCATTGCAACAATGAGATGTACAAGACGCTATGTGGAAAACAAACTTTACAATTTAGGCAGGGGTGGAGGGTTGGGGGAGGGGTGTAGCTGAGGAGATGGAAGGGAAGGGATGGTAAGGGAAAAACAAAGTAGAAGACAACAGTGTTGGATAAGAAATGTACTCATTACCTTGCTCATGGAACTGTAACCCCTCTGTATAGTATTTTCAAGGGGTAATATACGGCGCGGGGGTTAGTGACAAATCTGAAATAATTTTAATATGATAAAAGAACAAAAACACAGCTTTCTTTTTCTTTTTTTATTAAAGTTTTTTATTGTGAAAATACCATACAGAAAGGTTACAGTTACATGAGCAAGGTAGTGAGTACATTTCTTATCAAGCATTGTTGCCTCCTCCTTTGTTATTCCCCTACCATTCCTGCCCTCCCATCTCCACAACTACACCCCTCCCCACCCCGCCAAAGTTGTAAAGTTCGTTTTCGACTGAGTTTGAAATTTCTAGCATCACACCAACTGGCACATAATGTAGTGCAATGAGCATTTCTCCAGAAAAACTTCCCGTTTTGAAACTAGAACACATAAACCAGGATGGAATCCATTAGGATAAATGATTTAAATATGACCAGAATAGCTCATCAAGTGCTGCAAGACACTCTCACCTGCATCACTGAATCATAAGCCAGCCTAGGCAAAACTGTGTTCTGGATATCTGACTCAGTAACAAGCTCAGATAAGGCAGATCAAACCTAAGAGATACTCAATTGCCCAAGAAACCTAGGTTGCATGAAGTCTCCTTCAATGTCTCGGTTGCCAACAGTTAATGTGATGCCAATAAAAATACAAACATTAACTTCCCCGGGTATGGAATATCTTATTCCAGGCTTTGTGAACATGGAAGATGTTGCCTCCAGTTTGGGGAAAAATGTAATGTGACTCCTGCAGCTCTCAGAATGGAAACTGGCCCCTCCACCTCTGGAACATGGAGGGTCTATGCTGCTGAGTCTTTCACCATGGGATGGAGCTCTTCCCAGCCTTGCTCAAGGGAAAGTGCTTGTTCTCTGTCCCCTGAGCAAGGATAGATTTTCTTTGTCTGTCCTCAGCCTGGAAAGTGTTTGCTGGACTGCTCTTCATCCTGAAGTATTTAGCTCTACTATCTGAAGTCTTCTAGCTCTCCTCGGGGTGAATTTACTTCTTCCATATCTGAGTAAGGTGAATGTCAAGTCTCTGCCTGCTCTGCCCTGAATCCATCTCCTTCTGCTCACTCAGTGCAAGTACATCTAGAGTTTATTCTCCTTAGCATGGTATCCTGAGAGAATGAAGTGCATCTCCTCTAATTCTCCTTAGTATTGAAGCCTTCTAATCAAGGTCTACCCAGGAAGGTAAGTGTCATTTGGCTGTCTCTTTAGCATGAAATCATATTTGTTTTCATTCCTCTTCACTTGACGTTTTTACTTCTGTTCTCAATCATAGTTTTGATTTCTTCATTATCTCTTCAACATGGGATCCATCCATTTGAGCTCCTTCACAGGATATATGTCTTCTACAGATCTACTCTCTCAGGAATCCATGTGCAAATAGCTAGACAGTGTAGCGTGAGTCTCCTCAAGTCCTGATGTCCCTATGCACACAAGTATGAAATTTATGTATCTACTCAATGAGGAACATGTTTAATTAGCATGGAATATACTCTCAGAATAATGAGCTTTCCTTAATGAGTTAAGTGTTAACTTGGTGTCTCTTGATCATGAACTCATTTTTCCCTTCACAGGATGAATCCAGTTTTTTCTTTCTATCCTCAGGTAGAAATCCATCTGTTCAGGTTGAGACCAGAAGACCTTGGTTTCAAGCCAGCCCACACAGAAAAGTTTGTGATGCTTATCTACAATTATCCTGTAGAAGATGGAAGTGGATCTGGCCCCAAGTAGTAGGGCACTAGCCTTGAGTAAAAAAAGCTCTGGGGGGCTGGGAAGGTGGCTCAGTGGTAGAGCGCTTGTCTTGCATGGATGAGGCCCAGGGTTTGATTCCTCAGCACCACATAAGCAGAAAAAAATCTGGAAGCGGGGAGTGCTAAATTTGAGCTGAAGAGCTGAGGGACAGTGCCCAGTCCCAGAGTTCAGGCCCGTGACTGGACGCCCCCATCCCCCCAAAAAAGCTCCTGTATAGTGTTCAGGCCCTCTGTTCCAAATCCAGAACCTGCACAAAAAGAAGAAAACCAAATCCAAATGAAAACACAGATGGAGTGAGAGTTGATCATCTCTTCTCAGTGTGCAATGCCTGTAATTGAGCTCTCCTCTAAATGAAGGTGTATGATTTAGCATCCTCGGCAGGAAATTTGTGTAATGCTTCTCAGCAGAGATGGGTCTCTACCTTTTCCCTGTTGCATGAGATGCATTGCCTACAGTTCTTCTCTACATGCAATCTTTCTCTTTCATCAAGTTAGATTTTCTTTGAAGAATCAAACAGCATGTATGTTTCCTCTCTTTGTCCTGAATGAGGACAGCTTTGATTTCTGTTCTAATAGTAGACATTGAATCCAAGTGTCCCAGTTGCCCTGTGCATTGAGTATGGTTATCCTATAATAGTACATCTCTAGCATGTTGGCTATGGATTTTTTGTTTTCATCAATTGTGACTGGCTTGTAGGTACTCAGGGCATCTTCCCTTGCAATGTGTCTCACAACTTCCAAGACTATGAAGTGTCCCAGTTACAGCATTTGTAACCATGGAGGATGTCTCCTGAAGTTGGGGAAAGATACATTGTGTCTCCTGTAGTTCTCCTGAGAATGGCCAGTGCTTCCTCCATCCTGTGGAACATGAAAGGTTTGATACCAATAGTCTCACCAAGGACTAAGTCTCTTTCAGTTTTGCTCATGTGGAAAGTGACTTTTCTGTCTCTCTTGAGCAAGGAATGGATTTTCGTTGGCTGTTTTTTTGACCAGTTTTTTTTTTGTGCCTGAAATGCATGTCTTTAAGTTGTAGAGTGAATCTACTTCTTCCAGATCTGGGATGGGATCTGTTAAGTCCAGGCCTTTATTAACAGGAATCAATCTCCTCCTTACAAATCATGCATCTAGTGTAATTTTCCATAGCTCATGTGCATCTACTTCTATTCTCTCGAGAACGGAGTGCATGTATTCCAATTCTCCCCTTTGCTGAAACCATCTACTCAGCAGGGTGAATGTCTAGTTCCCAGGTGATTTTCTCAGGAATCAACCTGTCGCCTTCTGCTCAGCCAGGGATACATATACAACTGGTCTCCTAGTCATAGAATCAATGTCTTTCAGCTCTCCTCAGGAAGGTGAGTGACACTTTGTTGTCTCTTTAGCATGAAATGATATTCTTTCCCGTGTCCTCTTGACAGTTTTCCTTCCTCTCTCTAGAGCATTGAAGTGATTTTTGTCAGAGTCTCTTCTCCATGGGATGTATCCTCTTGAACTCCTTCGCAGGTTTATGCCTTTTTCAGCTTGCCTTTCAATAACAGTCCCTCTGCAGCATACCCATAAGCATAGCATGGGCCGACTCTAGTCTTCTTCAACATAGAAGACTGTCTCTGAGGATTCCTCATGTGAAATGCATCTAAGTGCTCTTCCCAGGGAGGGAGGCATTTTTTATGTTTTATTCAGTCATTTTTAGTTATTTTTATTGTAAAGTTACTGTACGAAGGGCTACAGTTACATGAGTAGGGTAATGAGTTCATTTGATATTAAGCATTGTTACCTCCTCCTCTGATTTTCCCTCACATTCACATCTGTCCCCACCTCCCCAACTGAAGGGAGACATTATTTTCTGCCTTAGAATTCTTTCTCAGATTAGTTGTAATCAACTCAGCTATCTTTCTCAGAAAGGGTGTAGTTGAGCACTGTTCAGCATGGAATCCGTCTCTTGTATCTCACCTAAGCTTGTAGTGCATTTGCTCCAACTGTTCTTGGAAGAAATGTGTGAAATGCAGTTGTCTTTGTCCACTAGATCCCTGCGGTCAGGATCTCACCCATGGCCTGTGTTGAATGCAGTTCCAGTTGGCAAGCTATGTGTCCCATTCAGCATTGGTCAGCATGACATTTGGCTGATAGAATGCTCCTTGTCATGAACAAGGTCTACTGCGGCTTTGATCTGCTTGGATGTTATGGAGTTCCACCATGAGAACACAGAATGGATGTGTCCACTCCAACTCTGTAATGACAGTCTCCTTTGTCTGGGAGGCATAGTACTCTACCTCTTGTGGGAATGAAACGAATGCCCCATGTTCATTCAGTGTGGAATGTGTGTTTTCTAGCTTCACAAAGTATGGAATGCATGTGCTGCAGTCCACTTAAGAATTGAGTAAGGATGAGAGGCACCAGTGGTTCTTACCTGTAAACTAACTACTCAGAAAGCTGAGAGACCTGATGATTTGGGTTCGGGCACCTGTTGCCAGAAAGAGGGAGAGAGATGTTTTCTGCAATTACCCACTGAAAGGTTTGATATGGGGCTGTGGCTCAAGTGGTTGAGTGTTAGCCTTGGGCAAAATACCTCAGGGACAGCACCCAGGCTCTGATCTGACTAGCATAAAACACACAAAATGAAAGCCAAGATACTGTTGAGAAACAACCTTTACTTCTGAGCCATTACTGCCCCTAACCAGGCTCTCTTTTGGAGTGAAGGTGTCTAAATTAGCTAGCTTTAGCAGGAAAGTTGTCAAATCTTTTTCAGCAAAGATGGATCTTTTTGGTTTCCTTGTTGCATCAGGTACATTGTCTGCGGTTCTTCATGTAATCCATCTCTTTCGAGATAGGTTTCCTATGAAGGATCCTATAGCATCAATGCAAATGGCTTGTGTCCTGTCAACACTGATTATCTCCTAAATTTGTGCTAATTGTTTAAAGTTTAACTCCAGCTCTACACGACATGAAAGCCAAGTCTTCCAGTTCTGGCTTGGGTGGAGTGAGTGTGTGCATGGAGTACTTCTTTTCCAGGTGGTGTATACGCTGTATGTTGTTGTCAATAATGACCCTTGCCTTGGGTTCTCAGGGCACCTCCCTTTGGAATGTGTTTCTCATCTTCTGTGAATATGGAATCTCTCAGTTCCAGCTTTTATGAACATGGAAGTTGTACTTCCTAGTTTGGGAAAGATGTTCTGTTTCTGGTGCAGCTCTCCTGAGAATGAAAAGTGCTTCCTCCATCCTCTTGTGCATGGTGGCTTTGTGCTACCAGTCTTCTCATCATAGAATTGTGCTCTTTCACTTTTACTCAGGGTAGTTCCTGTTCTGTCTCTCCTCTAGACAGTGTTTTTCCCCTTCTTGTCCTCACATATTTGTCTGTCCTAATTTTTTTTCATACTGCGATGTATACCTTCCAGCTCCCCTCAGTGTGGACCTATTTCTTCTAGACCTGAGGAAGTTCAGTGTCAGGCTTAGGCATGTATTGCCTGGATTCCATTTCTCTTGCTCATCTCAGCAAAATGTGTATGAAGTGTAATTCTCCATAGCATCGAATACATCTATTCCTGTTCTACAAAGAATGGAGCACATATATTTCAATCCTCCTCAGCATTGAAGCCATCTAATCCCAGCTCTTGTTAGGACATTAAATGTCCAATTCAGGTGTCTTTCTCATGGAATTAACATTTCCCAATCTCCCCATCATAGAATTTCTGTACAACTGTACTCTTTGCCACTGTAACTCTTCTGAAGGAAGTGTCCTTTTATGTCTCTCTAATATCCCCGTACCTCTGTCATCCTCTTGATATTTGACATTCAGATTGTGCAATTGATTTCCTCAGAAACATGGAATATATGTACTGCAGTTTCCTCCCTATCTGTTCTTGGTTATTGTTCCCTGTAATCAGTCTGTAGCATATCTGTCTAGCATAATGTGGGTTTACTCATGTCTTATTCATCATAAAAGTGACAACCCAATTACTTCTCTGTATGAAATGTTTGTAAGGGCCCCTCTATACTTGGGATATGTCTTTTCTTTAGCTATTTTTCATGGAATTCATCTAGTGTTTCTCTATTCAGCATGGGAGACTCTAGCACTATCAGTATGTCCTTTTTGTCAGTTGTGAGGCCTGAACTCAGGGCTTGGGTGCTGTCCCTCAGCTCTTCAGTTCAAGGCTTATGCTCTACCACTGGAGCCACAGTGCCACATCCAGCTTTTTCTGCTTATGTGGTTCTGAGGAATTGAACTCAGGCCTCATGCATGCAAGGCAAACACTCTACCACCGAGCCAGCTTCCTAGCCCCAGTATGTACTTATATATCTCAAACCTTGGAAATAATACAGCTTTTGGAGCTCTGATTAGCATTATGCCTAACCAGCTGTGCAAAGCAAGGCAAGGAAGGTTGTAGAATTCTGACCTAAGCATGGAAAGTACATATTCCATCTGTCCTCAGCATGGAATCTCTGTTCTTCATCCCTCCTCACCTTGGAGGTGTAGCTATGACTGGGGCTGTAGTGTGCATGACATACATTGGTTCAAATTTTCATCATGAGGGGATGAATCTCTCCAATTCTACTGTGGCCTAGAAATGCATCTGCTTCATGCATCTTAGCCTGGAATATATTCTTGGTCTTCGGTTGCCTTTCCTCACAGTCTCCTCACCAAAGATTCCTTATACTCTGGGTTTTAAAAGCAGGGTCATGTGCACTCCAGTAACCTTAGAGCATTGGGTTAATGTCCTATTGCTCACCTGAGCATGGAATTTGTCAATGGCAATTTCATTCTATGTCGAAGGCATAGGATATGGCTCTCCTCAGTATTAAATGTATGTATTCCATACATTTATTATGTGCATGGCATCCACCAGTTTGTGTTCTCCGAAAGTAAGTATCAGCTTTGGAAGTATTTATTACTATTCATCACTCATTTGTTTACTGTGTTCCCAGAATAGAATGAATCTTTCCAATCTTTCCTTAGCTTAGAATCCATGTGATCTGTCTCTCCTGCATAGTGAGTAAGGTCTACACAGGTAATGTCCGCATGGGATTTGTCTGTAGCTTTCTTCCTCAGAAAGGCAGTGTCTGCTTAATATTCTCCAGCTGGGCATGTGTATTTCACATTTTCCCTGGCTTGGAATGTATTTGCTGCAGCCCGATTTATCAGGAAAAATTCAGTATTCAGTCCATCTGTTTTCATCGGGGAATGTACCTACTCGGGTATGATAGCTAGGATCCCTACGCTCAGGGTCACACCATGGCTTCGTGTTAAAGGCAGTTAGTTTTCTATCACAGGGTATGTGCCAACTCCAGCTTTTCACAGCATGGAGTGTGTCTGGTTCAGTGTTCCTCATCATGGAATATGTCTACTGCAGCACTGATCAAGTCCAGCACAGAATTATATGTTTCTTCTTCAACTCTTGTCATCATGGAATCCACTCACTCATTTTCTGTAGGTCTTCCCAGTCTGGGAAGGACCTTACAATTCCTCTTTCAGATGCATTTCAGGTGTTTACTCTGTATGGAGCGTCTATTTCCAGCTTTACAAATATTGGATCGAATGCATGAGGTGCATTTTTTGTTTCTATAATGTAGAGAGGAATACTCCTTCTCTGGGAATGTGTATCCATGCCGAATGGATTTCTTCCCGTTTTCTGCATTGTGTATATTTCCCATGGCTAGATCCAGCACAAAATGCATGTAATCCAGCTGTTTTCTTTAGGATTTATGTCTTGTTCAGTTCTTTTCCCTGGGAATTTTGTCTCTTTAGTTTTTCAGTATCCAATTCTATCTCTGAGGCTGTATTAGTACAGGAAATATCCATTCAATTCTGATGAGCAAGGTAGTTCTCAAATTAAGGATTTTCCCCCATTGAGTATGGGCTTCTGTATTTCTTACATAGAATGGATTGCCTCCAGTTCTTGTCAGTAAGGTAAGTGTCTACTTCAGCAACTTGTAGCATGGACTCTTCTCTACCACATTTCTCTTCACCTTGGAATGGAATGTATTGAGCCTGACTCTTTTTTCTCTATTCAGGCTCTCACTATGGCATTTAAAAATTTTATGTGTTGATTTAATTTTTTTTGTCAGTCATGGGCTTGAACTCTGGGCCTAGGTGCTGTCCCTCAGCTCTTCAGCTCAAGGCTAGCTCTCTAGCACTTGAGCTCTAGTGCCATTTCCGGTTTTCTGGTGGTTTATTGAAGATAAGAGTTTCATGGACTTTCTTGCCTGGGCTGGCTTTGAACTGCAATCCTCAGATCTCAGTGTCCTGAGTAGATAGGATTATAGGCGTGAGCCACTGGCGTCCAACTCACTATGGCATTTTTAAAAATTTTATTTGTTGTAAAGATTCTGAACAGAGGGGTCACAGTTACACCAGTAAGGCAATGAGTGCATTCATTTTGTTAATTTAATTTTATTGTAAAGATGCTGTCCAGAGGGGTTACCATTAGTTGAGTAAGGCAATGAATAAATTTCATGTTGAGCATTGTTTCTCCCTCCTTTTTTAAACATGTTTTTAACTGTAAAAATACTGTTCAGAGGGGTTACACTTACATGAGTAAGATGAGTACATCTCTTGTGGAGCATTGTTACCTCCTCCTTTGTTTTTCCCCTACCATTCCTTCCCTCCCTACTTCCCAAATTTTTCTCAATCCCCCACCCCCCACACAAGTTGTAAAGTTCGTCTTCAACATAGTATCTAGTATATCTTCTTGTTACAACATTTCTCCTTCCTTTTTATGGCATGCTTTTAATGCACCTCTTTTCAGCCAGGTAAATTTCAGGTGTGTCACTGTGAGTATGCAGGTGGCTAGTACCATGCAACTCCGCCTGGAATAGCTTTCCCCAGCATGCAATGCAACTTCTTTAGTCCATCTCTGCATAGAAACTATCTATTTGTACCCTTCTGTTGGTGGAATACCTCTCCTCAATGTTAGCGATGCTTCTCAGCATGAATATGATGTTTGCAGCACTACTTTCCATGAATTTCAGGCCCTGGTGCTTTCTTAGGAAAGGTCTGCTTTCCAGGTGTACAATGCCAGCAATATCTCTCCTCCAATTGACTGGAGAATCGAGTGAAATCCAGACATTTCTCCTCATTGTGAAATTATGTAATTGAATTCTCCTCAGCAAAAAATGGCTCTTCTTTGAGAACTTGTCAGCGAGTAGAATGTGAATCTCAGGATCAGCACTCTATACAATGCGCTTCTCTAGCTCTCCTCTGCATAGAGTGTGTTCATTTACCTCTTCTGAATGTGGAATTTCTGTCCAAATATTTTCTCAGCCTAGAATGTGGGTGCTCAAGCTCTAGGCATGTGGATTATGTCTCTTCCAGGTTTTTGGAAAGGTGTCTTTTCCAGTCGCTGTTGTGTTCAACATGTGGAAGATATCTCCTCCAAGTTTTCAGATGTGGAATATATCTCTTCAAAGTGTTAGTTGGTAGAATATACCTTCTCCAATATCTGCCAGTGGAATATGTTTTTTTTTTTCTGATTTGAGCATGAGGAAGATGTCCTTTCCAGTTTGAGTGTGTGGAATGTGTCATGGAATATGTCCCCTGGAATATGTCCCCTCCAGTTTTGAGGAAGTGGAATAAGTCTACTTCTGGGGGCAAGTAGAAGGATTCTGCTCCAGTTTTGGGAATGCAGAAGACGGCTCCTCCAGGTTTGTGCATGTGGAATATGTCTGTTCCTGTTTTCGGGATGTAAACTATATCTTTTCTCACTTGGCATGTGGAATATACTTCCTTCAGTTGTGAGCATGTGGAAGATGTCTGCTCAGTACTTGTGCATGTGGAATATGTCTCTTCCATTTGTTTGCATATGGAATATATCTTCTCCAATTTGGAGCTTGTGGAATATGTGTCCTGCAGATTGGGCCATGCAGAAAATGCCTGGTCCATGTTTGTTCATGTGGAATATATTTCTTCCAGGTTTGGACATTGGAATATTTGTCTTCTCCATGTTTGTGTATGTGGAATATAAATCTTCCAGCTTTTGGCATGTGGAATAAATTTCCTTACTTTTTGTGCAATTGTAAGATGTCTTCTCCAGCGTTTGGCATGTGGGAAACATCTTCTCCACTTTAAATAAGTGGAATTAATGTGTTTGGGTGTTGGCATGTGGAATCTGTCTTCACCAGTGTTGGGCATGCTGAAGATACCTGCTCTTCTTTTGCACATGTGGAATATAGTTGCTATAGTTTTCAACATATGGAAGATATCTCCTCTATGGTTGGGCATGTGGAATATATGATATCTAAATTTTGGCCAGGAGAATATGATGTGCTTTTGCAATATTTCTTTTTTGATTTGAGCATGTGGAAGCTGTCTCCTCGAACTTAAGCATATGAAAGTTGTTTTCTCCAATTTGAGCCTTGGAAGATGTTTTCACCAAATGAAGCATGTGTAGGATATCTCCTCCACTTTCCGTAATGTGTGATTAATCTCTTTGGGTTTGGGCTTGTGGAATCTGTCTTCCCCAATGTGGTGCATGTCGAAGGCACCTGGTCTTCCTTTGGGTGGCATGAGGAATATAGTTGCTGTAGTTTTCAACATGTGGAAAATATCTCCTCTATATTTTGGCATGTGCATTATATCTCTTCTAATTTTTGGCCTGTAGAATGTATCTGCTCTAATATCTGCCTGTGGAATATGTCTTTTCTGATGTGCCCATGTGGAAGATGTCTCCTCCAGTTTGAGCAAGTGGAAGATGTCTTCTCTAATTTCAGTAATGGGGAATTAATGTCTTTGAGTTTGGCATGTGGAATCTGTCTTCACAAATGTTGGGCATGTTGAAGATACCTGCTCTTCTTTTGGGCATGTAGAATATAGTCGCTGTCGTGTTCAACATGTGGAATATATCTCCTCCAAGTTTTCAGAATGTGGAATATCTCATTTCAAAATGTTAGTTGGTAGAAAACATCTGCTCCAATATCTGCCATTCAAATATGTTTTTTTTCTAATTTGAGCATGAGGAAGATGTCTTCTCCAATTTGAGCATGTGGAATGTCTCATGGAATATGTCTCATGGAATATGTCACCTCCAGTTTTGAGCAAGTGGAACAAGTCTACTTCTGAGAGCAAGTACAAGGCTTCTGCTCCAGCTTTAGGAATGCAGAAGACGTCTCTTCCAGGTTTGTGCATGTGGAATATGTCTGTTCCTGCTATCTAGATGTAAACTATATCTTTTTCAATTTTGGTATGTGGAATATACTTCCTCCAGTTTTGAACATGTGGAAGATATCTACTCAATATTTTTGTATGTGGAAAATGTCTCTTCCATTTGCTGGCATTTGGAATATATCATCTCTAATTTTGGGTTTGTGGAATATGTGTCCTGCAGTTTGTGTCAGGCAGAAAATGCCGGGTCCATTTTTGTTCATGTGGAATATATTTCCTCCAGGTTTGGAAATTATAATATTTGTCTTCTCCATGTTTGTGTATGTGAAATATAAATCTTCTAGTTTTTGGCATGTGGAAAAAACTTCTTCCTTTTTGTGTAAGTGGAAAATATCTTCTCCAGTTTTTGGCATGTGGGACATATCTCCGCCAGTTTCAGGAATGTGGAATTAATCTGCTTGTGTTTTGATATGTGGAATATGACTTCACCAATGCTGGGCATGCTGAACATACTGGCTCTTCTTTTGGGAATGTAGAATATAGTCGCTGTCATGTTCAACATCCTCCAAGTTTTCAGATGTGAAATATATCTCTTCAAAGTGTAAGTTTGTGGAATATATCTGCTTCAATATCTGCCTGTAGAATATGTTTTTTTTCTGATTTAAGAATGAGGAAAATGTCTTCTCCAGTTTGAGCATGAGCAATGTGTTATGGAAAATGCCTCATGGAATATGTCACCTCCAGCTTTGAGCAAGGGGAATAGGTCTACTTCTGGGGGCAAGTAGAAAGGTTTTGCTCAGGTTTTGGGAATTCAGAAGACATCTCCTCCAGGTTTGTGCATGTGAAATATGTCTGTTCCTGTTTTCTGGGTGTAAGCTATATCTTTTCGAATTTTGGAATGTGGAATATACTTCCTCCAGTTTTGAGCATGTGGAAGATGTCTGCTCAATATTTGTGAATGTGAAATATGTCTCTTCCATTTGTTGGCATATGGAATATATCTTCTCCAATTTTGGGCTTGTGGAATATGTGTCCTGCAGATTGGGTCATGCAGAAAATGCCGAGTCCCTGTTTCTTCATGTGGAATAAACTTCTTCCAGGTTTGGACATTGGAACATTTGTCTTCTCCAAGTTTGTGTATGTGGAATATAAATCTTCCAGTTTTTGGCATGTGGAATAAGTTTCCTTCCTTTTTGTGCATGTGGAAGATGTCTTCTCCAGTGTTTGGCAGGTGGGAAACATCTCCTCCAGTTTGGGAAAGTGGAAGTAATCTGTTTGGGTATTGGCATGTGGAATCTGTCTTCACCAATGTTGGGCCTGCTGAAGATACCTGCTCTTTTTTGCTCATGTGGAATATAGTTGCTATGGTTTTCAACACATGGAGGATATCCCCTCCATGGTTGGGCATGTGGAATATATGTTTTCTAAATTTTTGCCTAGAGAATATGATCTGCCTTTGGAATATTTCTTTTCTGATTTGAGCATGTGGAAGATGTCTCCTCCAACTTAAGCATATGAAAATTATCTTCTTGAATTTGAGCCTGGGAAGATGTCTTCACCAAATGAAGAATGCGTAAGGTATCTCCTCCACTTTCAGTAAGGTATAATCAATCTCTTCGGGTTTGGGCTTATGGAATCTGTCTTCAACCATGTGGTGCGAGTCAAAGATACCTGGTCTTCCTTTGGGCATGTGGAATATATCTCTTCTAATTTTAGGCCTGTAGAATGTATCTCCTCTAATATCTGCCGATGGAATATGTCTTTTGATGTGCCCATGTGGAAGATGTCTCCTCCAATTTGAACATGTGGAAGATGTCTTCTCTAATTTCAGTAATGGGGAATTAATCTCTTGGGGTTTTGGCATGTGGAATCTATCTTCACCAATATTGGGCATGCTGAAGATACCTGATCTTCTTTTTGGTATATAGAATATATTCGCTGTCCTGTTCAACATATGGAAGATATCTCCTCTAAGTTTTCAGATGTGGAATATACCTCTTCAAAGTTTTAGTTGGTAGAATATATCTGCTACAATATCTACCAGTGGAATATGTTTTTTTTTCTAATATGAGCATGAGGAAGATGTCTTCCCCAGTTTGAGCGTGTGGAATGTGTCATGGAATATATCTCATGGAATATGTCACCTCCAGTTTTGAGCAAGAGGAATAAGTCTACTTCTGGGGGCAAGTAGAAGGGTCTGCTCCAGTTTTGGGAATGCAGAAGACATCTCCTCCAGGTTTGTGAATGTGGAATATGTCTGCTCCTGTTTTCTGGATGTAAGCTATATCTTTTCTAATTTTGGCATGTGGAATACACTTCCTCCAGTGTTGAGCATGTACAAGGTGTCTACTCAATATTTGTGCATGTGGAATATAGCTCTTCCATTTGCTGGCATATGGAATATATCTTCTCCAATTTTGCCCTTTTGGAATATGTGTCCTGAAAATTGTGCCATGTCGAAAATTCCTGGTCCATGGTTGTTCATGTGGAATATATTTTCTCCAGGTTTGGATATTGGAATATTTGTCTTCTCCATGTTTGTGTATGTGGAATATAAATCTTCTTGATTTTTGGCATGTGGAATAAGCTTCTTCCTTTTTGTGTAAGTGGAAGATGTCTTCTCCAGTTTTGGGCATGTGGGAGATATCTCCTCCAGTTTCGGGAAAGTGGAATTAATCTGTTTGGGTGTTGGCATGTGGAATCTGTCTTCACCAATGTTGGGCATGCTGAAGATACCGGCTCTTCTTTTGGGCATGTAGAATATAGTCACGGTCATGTTCAACATGTAGAAGATATCTCCTCCACGTTTCCAGATGTGGAATAGATCTCTTCAAATTGTTAGTTGGCAGACTATATCTGCCCCAATATCTCCCAGTGGAATATGTTTTTTTTATTTGATTATGAACAACATGTCTTCTCTAGTTTGAGTGTGTGGAATGTGTCATGGGATATGTGTCATGGAATATGTCACCTCCAGTTTTGAGTAAGTGGAATAAGTCTACTTCTGGGGGCCAGCAGAAGGGTTTTGCTCCGGTTTTGGGAATGCAGAAGACATCTCCTCCAGGTTTGTGCATGTGGAACATGTCTGCTGAATATTTGTGCATGTGGAATATATCTCTTCCATTTGTTGGCGTATGGAATATATCTTCTCCAATTTTGGGCTTGTGGAATATGTATCCTGCAGTTTGTGCCATGCAGAAAATGCCTGGAATACATTTTTTCCGGGTTTGGACATTGGAATATTTGTCTTCTCCATGTTTGTGTATGTGGAATATAAATCTTCCAGTTTTTGGCATGTGGAATAAGCTTCCTTTTTGTTCAAGTGGAAAATGTCTTCTACAATTTTGGACATGTGGGAGATATCTCTTCCTGTTTCGGGAAAGTGGAATTAATTTGTTTGGGTTTTGGCATGTTTAATCTGACTTCACCAATGTTGGGTATGCTGAAGATACCTGGTCTTCTTTTGGGCAAGTAGAATATATTTGCTGTCGTTTTCAACATATAGAAGCTATCTCCTCCAAGTTTTCAGATGTGGAATATATCTCTTCAAAGTGTTAGTTGGTAGACTACATCTGCCCCAATATCTCCCAGTGGAATATGTTTTTTTTCTGATTTGAGCATGAGGAATATGTGTTCTCAAGATGGAGCGAGTGGAATATATAAGGAAATATTTCTCATGGAATATGTAACCTCCCAGTTTTGAGCAAGTGAAATAAGTCTGCTTTTGGGGGCAAGTAGAAGGGTTCTGCTCCAGTTTTGGGAATGCAGAAGACGTCTCCTTCAGGTTTGTGCATGTGGAATATATCTGTTACTGTTTTCTGAATGTAAGCTATATCTTTTCCAATTTTGTCAAGTGGAATATACTTCCTCCAGTTTTGAGCATGTGGAAGATGTCTCCTCACGATTTGTGCATGTGGAATATGTCTCTTCCATTCCATATGTGGAATATATCTCCTCCAGTTTTGAGCATGTGGAAGATGTCTCCTCACGATTTGTGCATGTGGAATATGTCTCTTCCATTCCATATGTGGAATATACTTCCTCCAGTTTTGAGCATGTGGAAGATGTCTCCTCATGATTTGTGCATGTGGAATATGTCTCTTCCATTCCATATGTGGAATATATCTTCTCCAATTTTGAGCTTGTGGAATATGTGTCCTGCAGATTGGGCTATGAAGAAAATGCCTGGTCCCTGTTTGTTCATGTGGAATATACTTCTTCCAGGTTTGGACATTGGAATATTTTTCTTCTACAAGTTTGTGTATGTGGAATATAAATCTCCCAATTTTTGGCATGTGGATAAGTTTCCTTCCTTTTTGTGCAAGTGGAAGTTGTCTTCTCCAGCGTTTGGCATGTGGGAAACATCTCCTCCAGTTTGGGAAAGTGGAACTAATCTGTTTGGGTATTGGCATGTGGAATCTGTCTTCACTAATGTTGGGCAAGCTGAAGACACCTGCTCTTCTTTTGCACATGTGGAATATAGTTGTTATAGTTTTCAACATATGGAAGATATCTCCTCCATGGTTGGGCATGTGGAATATATGTCTTCTAAATTTTTGCCTGGAGAATATGATCTGCCTTTGGAATATTTCTTTTCTGATTTTAGCATGTGGAAGATGTCTCCTCCAACTTCAGCATATGAAAGTTATCTTCTTGAATTTGAGCCTGGGAAGATGTCTTCACCGAATGAAGCATGCGTAATGTATCTCCTCCACTTTTAGTAAGGTATAATCAATCTCTTCGGTTTGGGCTTGTGGAATCTATCTTCACCAATGTGGTGCATGTCGAAGATACCTGGTTTTCCTTTGGGCATGTGGAATATAGTTCCTGTAGTTTTCAACATGTGGAAGATATCTCCTCCATGTTTAGGCATGTGCAATACATCTCTTCTAATTTTTGGCCTGTAGAATGTATGTGCTCTAATACCTGCCGGTGGAATATGTCTTTTGCTGTGCCCATGTAGAAGATGTCTCCTCCAATTTGGGCATGTGGAAGATGTCCTCTCTAATTTCAGTAATGTGGAATTAATCTCTTTGGGTTTTGGTATGTGGTGTCTGTCTTCAACAATGTTGGGCATGCTGAAGATACCTGCTCTTCTTTTGGGCATATAGAATATAGTCGCTGTCCTTTTCAACATGTGGAAGATATCTCCTCTAAGTTTTCAGATGTGGAATGTATCTCTTCAAAATGTTAGTTGGTAGAATATATCTGCTCCAACATCTACCAGTGGAATATGATTTTTTTTTAATTTGAGCACGAGGAAGATGTCTTCTCCAGTTTGAGCTTGTGGAATGTGTCATGGAATATATCTCATGGAATATGTCACCTCCAGTTTTGAGCAAGAGGAATAAGTCTACTTCTGGGGGCAAGTAGAAAGGTCCTGCTCCATCTCTGGGAATGCAGAAGACATCTCCTCCAGGTTTGTGCATGTGGAGTATGTCTGTTCTTGTTTTCCTGATGTAAGCTATATCTTTTCCAATTTTGGCATGTGGAATATATTTTCTCCAGTTTTGAGCATGTGAAAGAAGTATGCTCAATATTTGTGCATGTGGAATATGTCTCTTCATTTGTTGGAATATTGAATATATCTTCTCCAATTTTGGGCACTATGTGTCCTGCAGTTTGTGCTATGCAGAAAATCCTGGTCCATATTATTCATGTGGAATATATTTCCTCCATGTTTGGATATTGGAGTATTTGTCTTCTCCAATTTTGTGTATGTGGAATATAAATCTTCCAGTTTTTGGCATGTGGAGTAATTTTCCTTCCTTTTTGTGCAAGTGGAAAAAGTCTTCTCCTGTTTTTGGCATGTGGGAGATATCTCCTCCAGTTAAGGGACAGTGGAATTAAATGGATTGACTGATGGCCTGTGGAATCTGTCTTCACCAATGTTGGGCATACTGGAGATACATGCTCTTCTTTTGCACATGTGGAATAAAGTTGTTATAGTTTTCAAAATATAGAAGATATTCCTCCCATAGTTGGATATGTGAAATATATTTTTTCTAAATTTTGGCCTGGAGAAATTGATCTACTTTTGGAATACTTCTTTTCTGATTTGAGCATGTGGAAGATATCTCCTCCAAGTTAAGCATATGAAAGTTGTCTTCTTCAATTTGAGCCTGGGAAGATGTCTTCACCAAATGAAGCACGTGTAAGATATCTGCTCCACTTTCAGTAATGTGTAATTAATCTCTTCGGGTTTGGGCTTGTGGAATCTGTCTTCACCAATGTGGTGCGAGTCGAAGATACCTGGCCTTCCTTTGGACATATGGAATATAGTTGCTGTAGTTTTCAACATGTGGAAGATATCTTCTCCAATTTGAGCCTTGGAAGATGTCTTCACCAAATGAAGCATATCTAAGATATCTCCTCTACTTTCAGTAATGTGTAATTAATCTCTGCAGGTTTGGGCTTGTGGAATCTGTCTTCAACAATGTGGTGCATGTAGAAGATACCTGATCTTCCTTTCGGCATGTGGAATATAGTCGCTGTAGTTTTCAACATGTGGAAGATATCTCCTCCGTGTTTTGGCATGTGCAATATATCTCTTCTAATTTTTGGCCTGTAGAATGTATCTGCTCTAATATCTGCCGGTGGAATATGTCTTTTGATGTGTCCCTGTGGAAGGTGTCTCCTCCAATTTGAGCATATAGAAGATGTCTTCTCTAATTTCAGTAATGGGGAATTAATCTCTTTGGGTTTTGGCATGTGGAATCTGTCTTCACCAATGTTGGGCATGCTGAAGACACCTGCTCTTCATTTGGGCATATACAATTTAGTCGCTGTCTTGTTTAACATGTTTAAGATATCTCCTCCAAGTTTTGAGATGAGGAATATATCTCTTCAAAATGTTAGTTGGTAGAATATATCTGCCCCAATATCTGCCAGTGGAATATTATTTTTTTAATTAGAGCATGAGGAAGATGTCTTCTCTAGTTTGAGCATGTGGAATGTGTCATGGAATATATCTCATGGAATATGTCACCTCCAGTTTGAGCAAGAGGAATAAGTCTACTTCTGGGGGCAAGTAGAAGGGTTCTGCTCCAGTTTTGGGAATGCAGAAGACATCTCCAGGTTGGTGCATGTGGAATATGTCTGTTCCTGTTTTCTGGATGTAAGTTATATCTTTTCCAAAATTGGCATGTGGAATGCACTTCCTCCAGTTTTGAGCATGTGGAAGATGTCTACTCAATATTTGTGCATGTGGAATATATCTCTTCCATTTGTTGGCATATGGAATATATCTTCTCCAATTTTGGGCTTGTGGAATATGTGTCCTGAAGATTGTGCCATGTCGAAAATTCCTGGTCCATGTTTGTTCATGTGGATATATTTCCTCCAGGTTTGGACATTGGAATATTTGTCTTCTCCATGTTGGTATATGTGAAATATAAATCTTCCAGTTTTTTGGCATGTGGAATATGCTTCTTCCTTTCTGTGCAAGTAGAAGATGTCTTCTCCCATTTTGGGCATGTGGGAGGTATCTCCTCCAGTTTCGGGAAAGTGGAATTCATCTGTTTGATTGTTGGCATGTGGAATCTGTCTTCTCCAATGTTGGGCATGCTGAAGATACCTGCTCTCCTTTTGCACATGTGGAATATAGTTGCTATAGTTTTCAGCATATGGAAGATATCTCCTCCATGGTTGTGCATGTGGAATATATGTTTTCTATAGTTTGGCCTGGAGAATATGATCTGCTTTTGGAATATTTCTTTTCTGATTTGAGCCTGGGAAGATCTCTGCACCTAATGAAGCATATGTAAGATATCCCTTCCACTTTCAATAATGTGTAATTAATCTCTTTGGTTTGGGCTTGTGGAATCTGTCTTCACCAACGTGGTGCATGTCGAAGATACCTGGTCTTCCTTTGGGCATGTGGAATATAGTTGCTGTAGTTTTCAACATGTGGAAGATATCTCCTCCGTGTTTTGGCATGTGGAATATATCTCTTCTAATAGTTGGCCTGTAGAATGTATCTGCTCTAATATCTGCCTGAAGAATATATCTTTTCTGATGTGTCCATGTGGAAGATCTCTCCTTCAATTTGATCATGTTGAAGATGTCTTCTCTAATTTCAGTAATGTGAATTAATCTCTTTGGGTTTTGGCATGTGGAATCTCTTCACCAATGTTGGACATGCTGAAGATACCGGCTCTTCTTTTGGGCATGTCACTGTCGGGTTCAACATGTGGAAGATATGTATTCCAAGTGTTCAGATGTGGAATATATCTCTTCAAATTGTTAGTTGGTGGAATATACCTGCCCGAATATCTCCCAGTGGAATATGTTTTTTTTATTTGAGCATGAAGAACATGTCTTCTCCAGTTTGAGCGTGTGGAATGGGTCATGGGATATGTCTCATGGAATATGTCACCTCCAGTTTTGAGCAAGAGGAATAAGTCTACTTCTGGGGGCAAGTAGAAGGGTTGTGCTCCAGTTTTGGGAATGCCGAAGACGACTCCTCCAGGTTTGTGCATGTGGAATACATCTGTTCCTGTTTTCTGGATGTAAGCTATATCTTTTCCAAAATTGACATGTGGAATATACTTCCTCCAGTGTTGACCATGTGGAAGATGTCTCCTCAATATTTGTGCATGTGGAGTATATCTCTTCCATTTCTTGGCATATGGAATATATCTTCTCCAATTTTGGGCATGTGGAATATGTGTCCTGCAGTTTGTGCCATGCAGAAAATGCCTGGTCCATGTTTTTTCCTGTGGAATACATTTTCTCTGGGTTTGGACAGTGGAATATTTTTCTTGTCCATGTATGTCTATGTGGAATATAACTCTTCCAGTTTTTGGCGTGTGGAATAAGCTTCTTCCTTTTTGTGCAATGGGAGATGTTTTCTCCCATTTTGGGCATGTGGGAGATATCTCCTCCAGTTTCGGGAAAGTGGAATTACTCTGTTTTGGTTTTGTCATGTTTAATCTGACTTCACCAATGTTAGGCATGCTGAAGATACCTGCTCTTCTTTTTGGCAAGTAGAATTTGTTCGCTGTCATTTTCAACATATGGAAGATATCTCCTCCAGGTTTTCAAATGTGGAATATTTCTCTTCAAAGTGTTAGTTGGTAACATATATCAGCACCAATATCTCCCAGTGGAATATGTTTTTTTTATTTGAGCATGAAGAACATGTCTTCTCCAGTTTGAGCGTGTGGAATGAATCATGGGATATGTCTCATGGAATATGCCACCTCCAGTTTTGAGCAGATGGAATAATTGTACTTCTGGGGGCAAGTTGAAGGGTTCTACTCCAGTTTGAGGAATGCAGAAGATGTCTCCTTCAGGTTTGTGCATGTGGAATATGTTTGTTCCTGTTTTCTGGATGTAAGCTATATCTTTTCCAATTTTGGCATGTGGATTATACTTCCTCCAGTTTTGAGCAGGTGGAAGATATCTGCTCAAGATTTGTGCATGTGGAATATGTCTCTTCCATTTGTTGGCATATGGAATATATCTTCTCCAATTTTGGGCATGTGGAATATGTGTCCTGCAGATTTGGCCATGCAGAAAATGCCTGGTCACTGTTTGTTCATGTGGAATATACTTCTTCCAGGTTTGGACATTAGAATTTTTGTCTTCTCCATATTTGTGTATGTGGAATATAAATATTCCAGTTTTGGCACATGGAAAAAGTTTCCTCATATTGTGCAAGTGGAAGATGTCTTCTCCAGTTTTTGGCATCTGGAAGATAATCTCCTCCAATTTTGGGAAAGTGGAATGAATGTGTTTGGTCTTGGCATGTGGAATCTGTCTTCACCAATGTTGGGCATGCTGAAGATACCTGCTCTTCTTTTGCGCATGTGGATTATTGTTGGTGAAATGTTCAATATGTGGAAGATGTCTCTTCCATGGATGGGCATGTGGAACATATGCTCACTAATTTTGGGCCTGGAGAATATATCTGCTCAAATATCTGCCTGTGGAATATGTTTTTTTCTGATATGAGCATGTGGAAGATGTCTCCTCAAATTTGAGCGTGTGGAAGATGTCTTCTCCAATTTGAGCATGTGGAAGATGTCTCACCCCAGCTTTGTACACATGGAATATATGCCTTCTACATATATATATATAATATATTTATATTATATATGTGCTTCTGTTTTTGGCTTTGGGAATTTGTTTCTTCCAGTTTGGGGCATGTGGAAAGTGTCGCCTCCAACTTTAGGCACGTGGAATCAATCTCCTCTTATTTGGGGCATGCAGAAGTTTTCTCCTCCAGATGTTTTCTTCTGTGGGCCTGTGGAATATGACTACAGTTTTAACCATGTGGAAGATGCCTTGTAAAATTTTGAGCATTTGGAATACGTGTATTTCAGTTTTTGGCATTTGGAATACATCTGCTGCAAGTCTATGCCTGTGGATCAGCCCTCAAACTCTGTGCTTATGGAATACGTCACCTCCAATTTGGAGCATATGGAATAAATCTACTCCTGGGGTCATGTGGAAGCATTCTTCTCCAGTTTTGGGAATACAGAAGATGTCTCCTCCAGGTTTGTGGATGTGGATGTGGAAAATATCTGCTCCTGTTTTCTGGATGTCAATTATATCTTTTCCAATTTTAGCGTGTGGAATATGCCTCCTCCAATTTAGAGCATGTGGAAGATGTCGGCTCAATATTTGTGCAAGTGGAAGATGTCTGCTCAATATTTGTGCAAGTGGAATATGTCTTTTCCATGTTTGGCATATGGAATATATCGTCTCCAATTTTGGATGTGCGGAATACGCATCCTGCAGTTTGTGCCATGTAAAATGCCTAGTCCTTGTTTGTTCATGTGGATTATATTTCCTCCAGTTTTGGATATCAGAATATTTGTCTTCTCCATGTTTGTGTATGTGGAATATACATCTTCCAGTTTGGGGCGTGTGAAATAAATTTTTTTCCTCACTGTTTGTGCAAGTGGAATACGTCTTCTCCAGATTTGGCAAGTGGAAGGTATCTCCTACAATTTCCGGAATGTGGAATTAATCTGTTTGTATTTTGGCATATGGAATCTCTCTTCAGCAATGTTTGGCTTGTTGAAGGTACCTGCTCTTGTTTTGCACATATGGGTTATAGTTGGTGTAATTTTCTACATGTGGAAAATATCTCATCCATGGTTGGGCATGTGGAATATATGCTCACTAATTTTTGGCCTGGAGAGTATATCTGCTCCAATATCTGCTTTTGGACTATGTCTATTCTGATTTGAGCATGTGGAAATGTCTTCTATTTGAGCAAGTGGAAGATGTCTCCTCCAACTTAAGCATGGGAAAGATGTCTTCTCCAATTTGAGCATGGGAAAATGTCTTCACCAAATTGAGCATGTCTAAGATCTCCGATTTCAATAATGTGGAATTAGTATTTTTGGATTTTGGCTTGTGGAATCTCTCTTCAACAATGTAGTTCATATCGAAGATACCTGTCTTCATTTGGTCAAGTGGAATATAGTTGCTGTAGTTTTCAACATGTGGAAGATATCTCCTTCATGTTTTGGCATGTGGAATATATCTCTTCTACTTTTTGGCCTGTAGAATATATCTGTTCCAATATCTACTTGTGGAATATGTCTTTTCTGATGTGCGCATAAGGATGTTGTCCTGTCCAATCTGAGCATGTGGAAGAAGTCTCCTCCAATTTCATTAATGGCGAATTAATCTCTTTGGGTTTTGGCATGTGGAATCTGTCTTCACCAATGTTGGACAATTTGAAGATACCTGTTTTTCTTTTGGGCATGTGGAATATAGTCGCTGTAGTTTTCAGCATGTGGAAGATTTCTTCTCCATGCTTTCACATGTGGAATATATCTCTTCTAATTTTTGGTCTGTAGAATAAACGTGCTCTACGATCTACCTGTGGAATATGTCTTTTCTGATTTGAGCATGTGGTTGATGTCTCCTTCAATTTGAGCATGTGGAAGATATCTTCTTTAATTTGAGCATGTAGAAGATGCCTCCTCCAATGAGAAAGATATCTCCTCCAATTTTGAGCATGTGGAAGATGTTTCCTCCAATTTGGCTATGTGGAAGATGTCTCACCCAGCTTTGTACATGTGGAATATATCTCTTCTCCATGTGTATATATATAATATACTTATATTATATATGTGCTTCTGTTTTTGGCTTTTGGAATTTGTTTCTTCAAGTTTGGGACATGTGGAAGGTGTCACCTCCAATTTTAGGCACATGCCATCCATCTCCTCCCGTTTGGGGCATGTAGAAGTTTTCTCCTCTGGAAGGAATATGTGCAATCTAGTTCTTTGCAGGTGAATCACATCTTTTCCAATTCTCATCTATGTGAAATGGAGCTGCAGGTCTTACTGAAGATCTCTAAAGGAAAGTCAATGGCAACTCCAGGCCTGTACATACTGGAATCAATCTCCTGTTACTCACCTCAAGAAGAAATGTATCCACTCTAAGGGTGCTTATCATGGGATGCATCTACTCCTGCTCTTCAGTGAATGGATTGAATATGCTCCAGAACTGCTCATCGTTGACACCACCTTCTCCAGCTCTTTTCAGAAAGGTAAGTGTGCACTCTTAGGTTGGTCTATCCTGGAATCATCTCACTTTGTACTCAGCATGGAATATAGTGCTACTCTCTCTCCTGCAACCAACTATTTGTGCTCCACTTACTTGGGTCTCTTTAGCATCTTATTCTTTTTCCATCTCTCTCTTTCTTTTTTTCCAAATGCATCTTTTTCCATCTCTTCAGAATGGAATCAATATGTTGCTTCTCTTCTCATGGTGAAATTGGTCTTCACCAGTACTATCAGGATGGAATATTTCAAAACCATCTCTATTCAGCAGGTAATATTTGAATTCTAGTTCTTCTCAGCGTGACAGCATCCATTTACATTCCAGCTTCTTAAGTAACTCCAGTGTTAGGTTAAATATATGTAAAATGTATTTGCTACATTTCCTTTTGTTTTGAAATGCATCTCTTACAACAGGTGACAGCAGGGCTTGATTCAGCACCAGTTGTCTTCCTCAAGGAATGCACCTATTCAAGTTCTCCTCAGCATGCACCTTCCTACTCAGGATCTCAGCATGGAATGTGTTTAAAGAATGTGTCATCAGCAAGGTAAGTGTCAATGTAAGCATTTTTTAGCATGCAGTCTTAGTAGCTTAGTGCTCCTTCTTACGGACTACATTTACTGCTGTTCTCCTCAGCATGAGATCTATTTACCTCCATTTTACTCTGTATGCCTGAGCAGGTTTCTGCTCACTTGAGTGACCTTGACCATTCAGCAGCCTAGAGACTAAATCCTCCTTGTAGAATGTGATCGACTCAGGCATACTCTACATATATGTATGTATATGTCTGCAGCTTTCATCCTCACAAAGGGAAGTGTATGCTTTAACACCTTTCAGCATGGCATGTTTCTTTCACATTTGTACCTGGCTTGAAATGCACTTAACTCTAGCCATACTTCTCCAGGAAGGATTTTATCACATCCAACTATCTTCATCATGGAATACACCTACTCTACAGGTGCCAGCTTGGAACCCTCTGTTTAACATGTCAGCCTGGCAAGTGCTAAAGGCAGTTCTCCTTGGCAAGCAAGGTATGCATGAACTACAATTTTTGGCAGCATGGGGTCTTGCTAGTTCTGTGCTCCTTGTCATGGAATACCTGTGCTGTAATCTGATTGAGTCCAGTACAGGGCCCAAGCCCAGTACTATAAGAAGTGTGTCTTTTCCAACACTTTCCCTCATGGAACCCATCACCCATTCAATGAAGGTCTTGCCAGCCTGGGTTTTCCTTATGACTCCTGTTATCAGCATGAAAGGAATGCACAGGTGCTAACCGAATATGGAAGATTTAATTTCAAGCTGTACAAAACATGGAATGGAAGTCCTCTCACTTTTTGTTAATAGAGTGAGAATGGATCAGCTTTTCTTCCCTGGGAATGTGTATCAATGTATTCTCTACCTTAAATGTTTCTCTTCCAGTTCTTTTTTTAACTGTGAAAATACTGTACACAAGGGGTTACAATTACATGGACAAGATAATGAGTACATTTCTTATCAAGCATTGTAGCCTCCTCCTTTGTTTCCTCTTCCCATCCCTTCCCATCCTCTCCCCACCCTGCCCCCAGTTCTACTGACCATTGAATACATTTCCCATGGCTATCTTCAGCACAGAATGCATATAATCCAGGTGTCTTCACCAGGCAATATGTGTGTTCAATTGTTTGTTCTGAAAATTTTCCCTTTACAACATTCAATAGTTCCCCCTGAAGCTGTTCCTGGCACAGGAATATCAATTCCAGCTCTGGTAATCAAGGCAGGTTTGAACCCCAGGATTCTCCTGCATGTAGTAGGGACTTCTGTATTTCTTCCATGGAATGGATGAGATCCAGTTCTCCTCATGAAGATTTAAGTGTCTATTCCAGCAGCTTCTTTCATGGAATTTTGTCTACTTCACTTTTCTTACCTGGGGCTGCATGGAATTGCCATCTCTTTGGCTTGGAAGGTCTCTACTCCATCTCTCAATATGGCATGTCTTTAAAGCAGTTCTTGTCAGCAAGAAAAATTTAGCTTTTTAATAGTTTTTTTATTGTAAAAATCCTTTTCAGAGGGGTTACAGGTACAGGAGTAAGGAAATGAGTACATTTGCTATTGAGCATTGTTATCTTCTCCTTCGTTTTCCCCCTACCATCCCTTCTAGTCCCACTCCTCCCCACCCCCAACTCCTCCCCTAGTTACGCCTCCCCCAAAGTTGTAAAGTTTATTTTCAACATAGTGTCTTGTAGATATCATTGTTACAATGAATTATTCTGTATCCTTATTGAAGCATTTTGTTATTTCATTTCTCCTCAGATTAGAAAATGTATGTACAAGATGCAGGGCACCAGAATCAAATACAGTGAAAACAAGAGTTATACTGTGGGGTAAGAACATACCAAAGAAACAAAAAAATCACATAATACATTATAAATATGGTAAAAACAATAGGAAGAAAGAAAAAAGCACTTATGTCCATATCTTGGGGTTCATTTTACTTAACATTATGTTATGCTGTCATATGTACATAGCTTTTGCACTTTGTTGCTTGTTCTAGATATATAATATTTACTGCACATAAAGGAAACCTTGGGATCTATATTTCTTTGGGCCTGGATTACATTACTTATAATATTTAATTAAATAATTTTACATCACTTATAATATTGCCATTTCCTAAAAAAAGGGTGATGTCATTCTTTCTGATGGAGACATAGAATTCAATTGTATACATACATACATATATATATATATATACACACACACCACATTTAGCAAGAACAGATTTAAATGTGGCATTCTGCATTCTGCAGTTGGACAGTAAGATGCTACTTGGCCTAGATTGCATCAACTTGTTATGGAATGCAAATTCTTAAGCCCTTCACTGCATGGAATCGGTATACACATACTCCTGTATTCTTGGAATCAATATAGCCAAAGTTTGCAATGCTCTTCAGCATGAAATATGATTACTGGCTCTCTATTCTGCATGAATTACACCATGGCTGCTATCTTAGGAAATATTTGCTTTCCACCCATACAATGCATGCAGTACATCTCCTCTAATCCTCATGAGAATGGAGGGAGATTCACTACTCAGCAGAGAAGAGCTCTTGTCCCAGCATCCCTCAGGTAGGAGCATGTGTACTCTAGATAAACACACCATGAAATGTTTATCTCCGTCATATATACATATATATAAACATATTAAAATGTTGTATGGAGGGGTTACAGTTACATGAGTAGGTTAATAAGGACATTTCAGAGCAAGCATTCTTACCTCCCCCTCTCTTTTTCCTCTACCATCACTTCCCTCCCCACCTCCCCGACTCCTCCCATCCCATCCCACCCAAGCATTGTAAAGTTTGTTTTCAACATAGTGTCCTGTATACCTCATCATCACAATGGGTCAGCCTTCATCCCCATTTAAGCGTTCCCCAATATTTCTTCCTCTCCTCAAATTACAAAAATGTATATACAAGGTGCAGAACACCAGCACCAAATCTAGTGAAAACAGAGGTTCTATTGTGGGGGTAGAACAAGAAATAAAAGAATCACATAGTACATTTTACATACAATAAAAACACTAACAAGAAAAAAAAAAACACTTGTGTCTCTGTCATGGGGTACATTTTGCTTGACATTATCTCATATGGTTATATGTACATAGCCTTTGACCTTCTCTGCTTGTCCTAGACATGTACTAGTCATAAACAAGAGAAAACATGGGACCTATGTTTCTTTGGCTTACTTAATTTAATATAATTTTTTTCCAAATCTTTCCATTTCCAAACAAATGGGGTGCTGTCATTCTTTCTAATGGAGGAATAGAATTCCTGCACGCACGCACGCACACACACACACACACACACACACACACATATCACATCACATGTTCTTGATCCATTCATCTACTGAGGGGCATTAGGGTTGGTTCAATTCCTTAGCTATGGTAAATAATGCTGCTATAAACATGCTTGTGCTGGTAGCTTGTTTGTGACCTTATTTGTGATTGTTTGGGTAAATGCCCAAAAGCGGGATTGCTGGGTCATAGGGGAGCTCTATGTGGAGTCTTTTGAGGAACCTCAATATACTGCTTTCCAGAGTGGTTGAACAAGTTTACACTCCCAACAACAATGCAGTAGGGTTGCCCTTTGGCCACATCCCCTCCAGCATCTGTTGTTACTAGATTTCTTGATTCTAGCTATTCTAACTGGGGTGAGGTGGAATCTCAATGTTGTTTTGATTTGCATTTCTTTTTTTTCTTGGTTGATTGTGGGGCTTGAAGTCTGGGTCTGGGTGCTGTCCCTCAGCTCTTCAGCTCAAGGCGAGTGCTCAACTGCTTGAGCCACAGCACCACTTCCAGTTTCCTAGTGGTTTATTGGAGATAATAGTCTCACTGACTTTCCTACTCGGGCTGGCTTTGAACTGAGATTCTAAGATCTCAGCCTCCTGAATAGCTAGGATTACAGCCGGGAGCCACCAGCGCCCAGCTGATTTGCATGTTTTCTTATGGCTAGAAAAGTTAAGCGTTTCCTCATATGTCTATTGGACATTCTTATTTCCTCTGCAGAGAAGTTTCTCTATAAGTCTTTAGCCCACTATTTATTGGGCAGTTGTTTCTTTGAGGATTTGTTGGGGGTTTTAGTTTTTTGAGTTCTAAGTATATTTTAGATATGAGACCCTTATCCCATCATCTGGCTAGTGAAGATCTTCTCCCAATCCGTGGACTTTCTATTGATCTTGCTAGCTATGTACTTTGCCTTGCAGAAGCTCTGCAGTTCCATGCAAGCCCACTTGTCCAATCTTTCTTTGATTTGTTGTGCTTCTGGTCTCTATTAAAAAAATTTTGGCCTGTGCCAAGGAGCCCTAGAGTTTCTCCTATTCCTTCCTGTATTGTTGTCATGGAGCCTGCTTTTATTTCAAGGTCTTTGATCCATTTGGAGTTGATTATGGTTTAGGGTGATATATACAGATCTAGCTTTAATTTTCTACAGGTGTTTAAACAATTTTGCCTTTAACTGAAAAAGTTGTTTTTCTTTCTATTTCTTTATATCCCTTGTCAAAGATTAGGTGGCTGTAAGCCAGTGGGTTTATTTCTGAGTCTTCAGTTTGATTCCATTGTTCTTCAGATCTGTTCTTGTGTCATTACCAAGTTGTTTTGATTACAATGGTTTGCAGTAGGGTTTGAAATTTATTATGGATGTTCTTCCAGCATTGTTCTTTCTACTAAAGATTTTTTTTGCTATTTGGGGTCTTTTACTGTTCCAATGAATTTTTGGATTGCTTCTTCTATTTCATTGAAGAATGAGTTTGGGATATTAATAGGTATCACATTGAATTTGTAGATACCCTTTGGCAGTATTGACATTTTCACAATGTTCATCCTCCCAATCCAGGAGCATCCGAGGTTTTTCCACTTCCTCAGTTCTGCTTTGATTTCCTTTTTCAAGTTTTTAACGTGTTCTTCATACAGTTCCCTCACCTCTTTTGTTACATTAAATCCTGAACATTTTATTTTTTGTGGGGCTATTACAAAAGGGGTTGATTTCCTAATTTCAGCCAAACTCTTTTCATTATTGGCATACAGAAAAGCCATTGATTTCTGAGGGTTAATTTTATACCCTGCTACTTTGCTAAAGTTTCCATTTAGCACAAGTAACTTGGGAGTGTACGAATACTGTACAGAGGAGTTACAATTACATGGGCAAGATAACGAGTACATTTCTTATCAAGCATTATTGCCTCCTCTGTGTTTCCCCTTCCTATCTGTTCCCATACTGCTCCCACCCAATCCTCGTCCCCCACCAAAGTTAAAAAGTTCATTTTTTGACATAATGACTTCTACATCTCATTGTTGCAATGGGTCCACCTGTATCCCTAGTTAAATGATTTGTTTTTGCCCTTCCACCTCCACAAATTATACCAACATCAAATACAGTGAAAGCATGGTTCATGGGTTCTTTAAATACCAGATCATGTCATCTGCAAAGAGGGAGAGTTTTACTTCATCTTTCCCTATTTGGATTCCCTTTATATCTGCATCTTATCTTATTTCCCTAGCCTAGGCATTCTAATACTAGGTTAAAGAGGAGTGGAGAGAGTAGACATCCTTGTCACGTTCCTAAATTTAGAGGAAATGGCTTTAGTTTTTTTACCAGTAAGTATGATGCTGGCTGTAGGTTTGTCAATACAGCCCTTATTATATTGAGAAATGTTCCATGGATTCCTAGTTTTTCCAGAGCTTTCATAATAAAGGGCTGTGTGATCTTGTCAAATACTTTTTCTACATCTATTGAGATGTGGTTCTTACCCTTGCTCTTGTTGATGTGGTGAATTATATTAATTTTTTGCATATATTAGACCAGCTTGCATCCCTGAAATTAATCCTGTTTGATTGTGGTGTATGATTTTTTGATGAGTTGTTGAAGTCAATTGGCCAAGTTTTGTTGAGAAGTTTCCCATCGATATTCATCAAAGAAATGGGTCTATAATTTTCTGTCTTTGATGAGTCCCTGCCTGGTTTTGGGATGAGGGTTATGCTGGCCTCATTATAAGAGTGTGGTAATGAATTTTGCTTTCAATTTCATTGAAGAGATGGAGGAGTATGGGTGTGAGTTCCGCTTTGAGGCCTTGTAGATAAACATACCATGAAATGTTTCACTCCATCTTAATTTTAAATGAAATATGTTCATCCACTGCCTCTTAAAGTGGAATGTCTCTCCTCAAGTTTTCTCAACCCAGAATGTGACTGTGTCTTCCTCCAGTTTTGAGCAAGAGAAATATGTCTTCTCCAGTTTTAGGTATGTTGAATATGTCTGCTACAGTTGACCTTATCTGGATTTTATCTTCTCCAATTTCAGACATGTGGAATACGACTCCTGTCTTGTTATGGACAGGAGGAATTTATCATTTCCAGTGTGGGGCATGAGGATTATGTCTCCACCAAGTTTGGAGCCAGATCTCCTCAGCATTGTCATGAGCATGAAAGTTGTATTCTGCAGGTTGTCTCGGCATGAATGGGTCTCCTCCAGCCTTCCTCATGTGGAATCTGTATGCTTTAGTTCTCTCAGGGTAGACTGTGTCTGTCTAGGTCACAGTCTAATCTGTATCACTTCCAGCAAATAGTAAGTGGGCATCCATTTGATCCATTTGTCTCAGTTGTCCTGAAGATGGAAAATGTCAAGGCCAGGTCTTCACAGACTGGTGGCCATTTACTTTTGCTCACTCTAGCAAGGAATATATTTTCTATAGATTTTCTCAGTAAGGAATATATCAGACAGTGCTTTCTGGAGCACAAAATGGATGTGTCACACTCTCCCAAGAATTATTACCATGGAATCCAGCTCTCTTTAGGAAGTTGATTTTTCCCTTGAGTAATCCTTAACATGGAAATATCTCCTACTCTCTACAGCATTTGGACACAAAGGTGCTCCTGTTTTCCTTGACATGGAATGCATTCCAACCTGCCTGGGAAATTCAGCATTCATTTGGGGTAAGCATTTGTTGTCATCTCCTTTCTGTATTCTCATGCAGTACTGAATCTTATCCCTCATTGCTCACAGCAATGAAATCTCTGTACTCAAGCTCATTTCTCATGTCTACCTCAAGTCTCTGTAGGAAGGAATGAAGCTACTCTGGCTCTCCCTATCATGGAATGTAGCAGGTTGCAGCTCTACTCAGAAGATAAGATTCATCTCCAGATTTCCCTTTGGTGGAAACTGCCTATTCCAGGTGTGTTGAGAATGGAATCTGTGTAATTCAGCCCTCCTCAGGTAGGTAGTTATTAACTCAGTTCTCCTCAGCATGTGGACCTGTGTACTTATAGCTCTTCAACACATAGCCTGTCACTCTCATGTCTCCTTTCATTGGACTTGTCGACTCCATTTACAGCATGGCATGGGATTCCACCCTGCCTCCCTGCACTTGGAATGTGTAGCTTCCATCTCCCTTCACTGAACAAGTTGTTTACTCCAGCTGTCTTGAGCAAGGATTGCTCCTGCTCCATCTCTCCTCCTATTTTCCTTGAAGAACATCTCAGGATTTTAGTCTCAGCAAGAAGCGCAACCCCTCAGGTTTTCATCATCTTCAGTCATATCCACAGCAGCTTTCTTCTTCACTGTCACATTTTGCAGCTTGGAATCTGTCTGCTGCGAGTTAGGTCACCTGTGAATGCCTTGGCTCCATCACTCTCCATCAAGAGAGACTTTTGTTGAATCCAAGGCCATCCTGGCATGTGTTGAAAGCACCTCACATCAGCAAATGTCAACTCTAGAATTCTGCAGCAAGTAAACTGGGAAGTATAACACTTTTTGGCACAGAGTGCATCTACCTCAGCTCTCCTCAACATGGCATCTGTGAACAACAGTTCTACTCAGGATGTAATATACCTGTTACAGCTCTCATCATCACAGAACACATGTATTGTTTCTCTCTGTATCAGGGAACCCATCTACTGTGGCTTTCCACAGCAGGGAATGTGACTTCTCCAATTCTCCTATGGAATGTGTCTCCTCCAGTTCACTTTTCCTATAGGTCTGCTATTCCTATAGGAATGCTTTTCCTATAGGTCTATTTAGTATGAAATTTTATTTAGCATGAAAGTTACATTCAACAGGACATCTTGGCATGATTGGGCTCTTCCAGCCTTCCTCATGTGGAATCTGCATGCTTAATTCTGTGCCTCTCAATGTAGAATGTGTCTATCCAGTTCACAGGTTATCTAAAGTTTGAATCTATTTATCTCAGTTGTACTGAAGTTAGAAAATGTCAAGGCCAGGTCTGTACTGACTAGAGGCCCTCCTGTTTTGCAAACTCCAGCAACCTATTGATCTACTCTAGTTTAGCCCAGTAAGGAATGTATCAGTCACTGCTGTCTACAGCATGAAAGTCTCCCAAGCATTGCTTCTATGGGTTCCAGGTCTCTTCATGAACGTGAGTGTTCCCTTGAGGATTCCTTAACATGGAAATACCTCCCACTGTGTACAGCATGGGACACCTGTGCTTCTGTTCTCCTTGGCATGGAATGCATCCATTCCAACCATCCTTGAGAAGTTCAGCATTTATTTGTGGTAAGCATTTTCTATCAATTCCTTTCTGATTGAAAATTTTTGTTTTTTTTTCAGGGATTAATTCTTTTTTGTATCCTATGCAGTACTGCATCTTATCCCTCATGGCTCACAGCAATGAAATCTGTGAACTCAAGCTCATCTCTCATGGTCTGTAATTATGTCATGTCTCTGCAGGAAGGAATGAGGTTACTTGGCTCTCCACAGCATGGAATATAGCATGTGGCAGCTCTATTCAGAAGGTAAGTATCATCTCCAGCTTTCCTTTTCCGGGAAGCCAGTTGTGCTGAGGATGGAATCTGTGTAATTCAGCCCTACTAAGGTAGGAATTATGACCTCGATTCTCCTCAGCATATTGACATGTGTATTATAGCATAGAATGTGTCTACCCTAGTCCTCTTCAACATATAGACAGTCACTATCATGTCTCCTCACATTGAAATGTGTTTCCTCGAGTAATTTACAACATGTCATGAGATTCCATCATGCTTGGAGTCCATACACTCTTGGAATGTGTATCATCCATCTCCTGTGAACTATTTGTTTACTCCAGCTTTCTTGAGCAAGGAATGCTCTTGCTTCATGTCTCCACACCTTTGGATGTGTGTCCCTTTTATTTTCCATGAAGAGCTCCTTAGTCCTTTTATTCTCAGAAAGAAGTGCAACTTCCCAGGTTTTCATCAACATGAGTCATGTTTACAGCAGCTCTCTTCTTCCCTGTCAGTTTCTAGTCCCAGAGGTATAGTCTGGAACCTTTCTACTGGGTGTTATGTCACCTTTGAATGCATCGGCTCCTTCTCTCTCCACCAAGAGAGGCTCTTGATGAAGCTGAGGTCACCATGTCATGTGTTGAGAGCAGCTTGCATCAGCAAAATATGAACTCTAGCATTCTCTAGCAAGTAAATGGGAAGTATAGCACTCTTTGGCACAAAGTGCATCTACCTCAGGTCTCCTCAGCATGGCATCTGTCAACACTAGCAAGAAACAACAGATGCTTATTGCAGGTCTCATCAGCACAGAATACATGTATTCTATCCCTCCACATTAGGGAACCCATCTGCTGTGGATTTCCACAGCAGGGAATGTGTTTTCTCCAATTCTCCTAACTGTGGAATGAGTCCCTTCCAGCTCTCGAACATGTAATGTATGTCTTTCAAATCTTGTCAACATAGAATGCTTTTCCTATAGGTCTTTTTATTATGAAGTCTATCTATTAGCTCCATTAAGGAAGCTATGCAGGACTGTGGAATCATCCCTCTTATGTTCATCACAGTATAGAATATATATTCTCTGGCCTTATGAAACTTTCTTCCTTTTCTGCCATCCTGATTACAGCTCTCTTATGTATATTCCAAGGCATTTGATATACCTCTTTTTGTTCTCCTTTGGATGTATAGAGTTTCAGCAACTCTAAAAGGCAAAGCATTCTTTTACCACACGCTGCCTTGGAGTGGGTTTCCTCTGGTTGTGTTATGCAAAAAGAGTTTACATTTGAGAGCATAAAAGCAGCTTAGACTATTTCTGCTGCAGCATTAGTGAAGCCTGATTTTTATTTCATGCACTTCAAAAAGGGATCTGTAATTTTTTTGTTTGCGTCAGCTCCTCTAGATGGAATATGTGTAGTCTGGTCCTCATCAGGATGAATTTAACCTGTACCAGCTCTCCTTAGGGTTGATGAAATGGAGCCATTGGTCATATTCCAGGTCTCCTGCAGACATATGTAGGCCTATACTGCCTGGAATCAACCTCATGTTGTCATTCAGCTGATCAAGGAGTGCGTTTATTTTGTGTCCTTATCATGGACTGCAACTACTGTTGCTTTCCAATGAATGGGATGCAGATATTCCAGTCCTGGTCAGCATTGAAACCATCTACTCCAGCTCTTTTCAGGAAGGTAAATGTGCCCTACAGGATTCCTTGTCATGGAATAATCTCACATTATCCTGAGCAGGGTACATACTGAAGCTTTCTTTATCCTGGAATCCATCTATCTACACTCAGCTTAGTAAGGTAAGTGTCAATGTAGGGTCTGATTAGCATTGATTCATCACGCAGTCTGCTCAGCATGGAATGCACTACTGCCCTCTATGTCCTGGAATCCATCTATCTCAGCTCTTCATACTAAGGTAAGTGTCAACTTGGGGTCTTTTTAGCATGGATTCATGTCCTCTTGTTCCTTATTTCTAAATACATCGCTTCCTTCTCTGCTCAGAATGGAATCAATGGCTTGAATCTTGGTCCATGGAGCAACTGGACTCCATGAATTCGTTTGGTATGGATATGGGATGCCTGCTCAACTCAGCACAGAATATGTCACCTCCACTTCACAACTCCATGGTCTCCTTTTATTTCAGGTGTCTTAAACAAGGTAGATGCCCACTCCAGTCATCTGATTACTGCATGTGAACTCTGATTACTACATATCCTTCTGTGATGAAATGCATGTCTTTTGGCAGATGACAGCAAGGAATGTGTCAGCACCAGTGGTCTTCATCAAGGAAGATATCTACTCCAGCTTTACTCAGCATGGATCCTTTTACCCAGGTTCTCAGCTTGGCATGTGTTGAAAACTGTTGTTATTAGAGAGGTAAGTGTCCACTCCAGAATTGTTTAGTATACAGTCGTGCTTGTCTAGGGCTTGTTGGGCTGGATTACATTCACTGCAGCTCTCCTCAGCCTAAGAGCTGTCTACTGCTGGTGTACTCAGATTGTGATCAAGCTTCTGCTTACTTGAGTGCTTTCTTGTTCCTATCACAGGTCCTGCAAACTTTTTTGTTGTTGTTTTAAATTTAAAATTTCATTTTCTTACTTTAGAGGAAATGGCTTTAGCTTGTGATTTTTTTGGTTCATTTGTGTGTTCTTACCTCATGGTATAACCCCTGTTTTCAATGTATTTGCCTCTGGTGCCCTGAAGCTTGTATATACATTTTTCGAATTGGGGAGTGGAAGGGAAATAACAAAATGCTGAATTAAGGATATAGGTTGACCCATTCCAACACTGAAATGTACAAGACACCTTGATGACAACAAACTTTACAACTTTGGGGGTAAGGTAGTTGTTGGGAAGGTGAGGAGCTCTTCCTCTCCTCATCAATGAAAAAAACTGCCTGTATCCCCATCAAGTGTCAATAGGATCCTACTTTATCCAGTAGCCCCCTCTGACTTTGAAGCTCAACTGTCAACTTTTTTCCTTTTACTCTAGGTTCATTATGAAGTTTTCAATGTGTGGGTTCACTTATGGCCTCTAAAGAATGAGAGGTTTCTGGGTACCTCACTGCAGTTACCCATAGCCAGCTTGATGGTGCAGAATTGAGCTGGTTTTTGTAACGTTTTATGTGCAAGTTCCTCTCAAGGTGAGAACGGGTAAGTAAGGATTCCTGTGGTTTAATCTTTGGGAAATGATGTTTTCTGTGTAGGGTTGATTGCAAGTTAGAAATGTGTGATGATTACAGATGAACCTCATGACTGCTGAGTTTTGCTGCAGTTTCCTTTGTTGAAAATGTAGAATGGATATTAGGCCTATGTAGTGCATCATGGTAATAGCAATAAGCCATGCTTGTTTAGGAGCATACAGACCCGGTGCTCTATATCCCTGTCTTCTAGTATTTCTCCCCAAGCTGAAGATGCAGTTTGGGCTTCGCTCTTTATGGCAAATGCATGAGTAGATGAGCACTGAGAATTGAGGATCACTTTTCTTCTAAAATGGCATTAATCCAGTGAATTGTCTTACGATGGATAGAGGCATTCCAGCCTTCCCCTTGTGGAAAGTGCTTGTTCTGTCCTAAGGTCCATTTTTTGTGAACATGGATGGTGTTTCCTCTGTGTTGGGGCAAGAGGAATTTGTCCCTTGTTGCTCTCCTAAGATGAAAAGTGCCTCCTCCATCCTCCTGAGCATGGAATTTGTGTGCTGCCAAGTGGCTCAACATGGAATCAATTTCTTCCAGCCTTGCCCAAGGGAGAAAAATACCTGTTCAGTCTCCCCTGAGCAAGGAATAGATGTTTTTGGCAGTCATCATCCTAAAAGTTTCTATTCCCATTGTCCTCAACCTGAAGTATGTGTCTTTCAGGTCTCTTCAGAGTGGATCTATTTCTTCCAGCTCTGAAGAAGGGAAATATCAAATTTAGCCCTGGACAGTCCTGAATCTATGTCCTTTTGCTCATCCCACTGCAAGAAGTACACCTATTGTAATTTTCTTTAGCATGGAGTCCCTCTCTGAAGGGAATGGAGATATTTCAGTTCTCCTAAGCATCAAAGCCATCTATTCTGGCTCTCTTCAGGAAGGTAAGTGTCATTTTGGTGTCTCAGCACAAATTCATATTTTTTTCTCTATCCTTGTCTTCTGTTGACATTTCTTCCTTCCTTCTCTCCTCAGAACATGGAATTGATTTCTTCAATCTCTCTTCACCATGAGATCCAACCAGTTGAACTGCTTCACAGCAGATAGTATTCTTGAGATCCAATCCACAAGAAATCCATGTGGAGAAATCTACTCAGCATCGCATGGGTCTTATCTAATCTACTTTGACTTAGAAGTCATTTCCCTTAATTTTCTCAGATGAGCATAACAAGTAAAAAATATGTTTATATGACCATAGAAGAGGATGCTAAATGAAATGAACCCCAAGATATGGAGACAAGATTTCTTTTCTTGTTTTTGTTGTTTTAAATGTACTTTTATATGTTGTTTTAAATGACTTTTTGTTTCCTTTGTTTGTTCTTCCCTATGGTATACCCCGTTTTCACTGTACTTGAATTTGGTAGTCTGCATCTTGTATATACATTTGTCTAATCTGGGGAGAGGAAGGGGAATAACAAATCGCTGGAATAAGGACACAGGATCACCCATGGCAACAATGATACCCACAAGACTGTATGTTGGAAATGAACTTTACATCAGGGGTTGGTTGGGGAGGAGTTATCAGGTGGGGGAGGGAAAGGATAGTGGAAGAACAACAAGGGAAGTGGTAACAATGCTCGACAACTAATGCACTCATTGCCTTACTCATGTAACTGTAACCCCTCTGTACAGTATATTTACAATAAAACAAAATTTTATAAAATGTGGGGAAAATGTCAAATACATTTTACTTGAATCCTCACAAACAAAGAGGAAATTTAACTTGCAATTATTTGTTTACCTAGCTACCTAGCCACCCTGCTCAATCAGGAATGTGTTTAGTAAGCATGTATTAATGTCTCAGAATATTTATTCTCAGCAAAGCATTATCTTGGGTCATTTAATCACTTTTTTCTCTTCCTGGGATGCAGTTAAGCTTTCCAATTTGTCTTCAGATTGAAATTCATCTGCTCAGCTTGAGGACAGAAGATTCTGATCCAAAGCCAAGCCATAAAGAAGAGTTTTGACATTCATCTGCGATTACCCAGAACATCTCAAAGTGGAAGTGTAGCTCAAGTGGTAGAGTACTAGTCTTGAGCAAAAACCCTCACACATAGGGCCCTAGGCCTGAGTTCAAGTCCTAGGACTCACAGAAAAATACAAAACAGAAGCAAAACTAAGAATGGAGTCTTAACAATCCTTTTTCAGCCTACAATGGCTGTATCTGCATTTCCTCTTAAACGAAGGTTTCTCATTTAGCTTGCCTTCGCAGGAAATGTGTCCATTATTTCTCCTCAGTAGAGATGGGATCATTGGATTCCTTGTTGCATGAGATGTATTAGCTGCAGGACTTCTCTGCATGTTATCCATCTCTTTCAAATTTGCTAATCAAAGTTGTTTTCCTGTGAAGCATCCTTCAACCTGCAGGACAAGGACTACTTTGCCCTTCTCAGCAAGGAAGGTATACTGACTGTGTCCTGACTGTAGAAGGCTTTGACTCCAGCTCTAGTAGGCATGGAATACATTTCTTCTAATGCCCTGTTTGTTTGTTTGTTTTTGTCGGTCATGGGGCTTGACCTCTGGGCCTAGGCTCAGCCCCTCAGCTCTTTAGCTCAAGGATAGTGCTCTACATCTTGAGCCACTGAGCTGTAAGGTATATTAGATAGCTAGGTTTCATTAGGTAGCCGATAAAGAGAACAGCATGTGCTATTCAGGCAGGAAAAGAAGTTTATTTACCAAACTGCTGCCCCATGCATGGTGGGGAGGCATGGCTGAAAAAGGCAGGGGGAGAACCACCCCTGGGACAGGAAGAGGTGTGGCCAGGTAGACGAAAGGTGTGGCCACACTGGATCAGGATGTGACCTCGGGTCTGGGACCCTCTTAAGGTCAGATGGGAGGCATGTGACCAGAGGTGATCCAGGATGTGACCTAGCAGGAGGGGAAGGTGACTGCTAGCAGGTGTGCCAGTTACCTAGGTAACAAACACTGGATGAAACTTAGCCAAGAGGTGGGGAGGTGTCCCTTATGTAGACCTTACAAGAGACACTTCTGGTTTTTTGGTGGTTTATTAGAGAAAAGAGTCTCATGGAGTATCCTGTCCTGGCTGGCTTTGCACCACAGTCCTCAAATCTCACACTCCTAAGTAACTAGGATTACAGGCATGAGCACTGGTGCATGGCCCCAATGCCCATGTTGATGGACTGATTATAAGTATGGACTTGTTCTTCTCTAGCACATGTAGGCATGGATATTTTTGCTTCAACCAGTCTTGACCCTGGTACACAGAGCAGCTCTCTGTGGACTGTGCCTCTCAGACTGCCCAAATATTTCATGTCTCAGGTTCAGCCTTTGTGAACATGGAAGATGTCTCCTCCAGTTTGAGGCAAGATGTAATGTGTCTCCTACAGATCTCATCAGAATGGAAAGTGCCGCCCCTCTCTTTCTGAGTATGGCATGTGTGTGTTGTCTGACATTTCACCATGGAATAGAGCTTTTCCAGTCTTACTCATGTGGAGAGTGCCTCTTCTGTATGCCATGAGCAAGGAATGGGTTAATCTTTACTGTTTTCAGCCTAGAAACTGTCTAGTCCCATTGTCCTCAGCTTGAAATACATGTGTCTCAGCTCTCCTCACGGTGGACCTATTTTTACAGATCTGAGGAAGTGGATGTCAATTCTAATCCTGTACCACATGGATTCCACACCTTCTGCTTACTGCAGTGTAAGGAGATCATCGGATGTAATTCTCTTTCACATATAACTCATGTATACCTTCTTTTCAAGGAATGGAGAGCCTGAATTGCAATTCTCTTTAGTATTGGTCTCATTTGATCTAGTTTTACTCAGGAAGGTGTCATTTTAATACCTCTTAAAATGCAGTCCTATTTGGTACTTCTGTTATTCTTTTGATGTTTGTCCTTTCTCTCTCTTGATAGCTTGGAATTGATTTTTTCAGTCTCTCTTCTTCAACATGGGATCCATCCACTGCTGCTCCTTCACAGATATATGTCTTTTCCAAATGTACTCCAAAAGAACTGTGTGCAGAAATCTACTGAGTATAACTTGAGTGTCCTCTAGGCTTCTACAATGTTGAATGCAATGTCCCTGTGGACTTATCAGTTTGATATTAATCTAACCACTTTTCTCAAGGAGGGAAGTGTTTAGTGAACATGGAACACACTCAAAGATTATTTGTGTTCTCCTCAAAGAGGTGAGTGTTTACATAGTGTATTTATCTCATAAATTCATGACTTTTTTGCCTTTCCAGGATAAAACTAATCTTTTCCTCTCTCCTCAGGTTGGATTCCATCTGCTGAGTTTGAGATCATAGGATCCTGATTCAAAGTGAGTCAGTGCCAAAAATGTTGTGAGACTTATAATCAATTTCCATACAAAAAATCTGGAAGTGGAACTGTGGTTCAAGTGATAGAGCACTATCCTTGTGAAAATAATCTCATGGACAGAGCCCAGGCCCTGAATTCAAGCCCTGAACAGCAGAAAAAGAAGATAACCAAAACCCAAACAACATAGTCAGGCAAGAGTTAACCATCTCTTCTCTGCCTGCTATGCATGTATCTGGACTGACTCTCCTTGTCATTTATCTTGCCTCAGCAAGAAACATGTTTAATCTTTCTACTCAGGGCAGATGGGTTGTTTTCCATACCCAGGTTGCATGAAATGCATTGCCTGCAGATCTTTCCTGCATGTAATCCATCTCTTTCATCACTGCTAATCAAGGTAGAGCTCTTTGTAAGGACCCATCAACATGGAGGCAAATGGTTTCTGACCTTCTCAAAGGAAGGAATGTTTCTTACCTATGTCCGTACCTTAGAAGGTTTGACTCCATAGAATCCATGTCTTCTAGTTCCCTGTGTATGCAATGACTGTCAGTATGGAGGACTTCTTCTCCATCTGCTATACACATTGAATTCTTCCGCTGCTTCAATCATGACCCTGGCCTGTGGGTACTCAGGGCACCTCACTGCAGCTTTCCTCAGAATGTAAAGTTCCTCATCTGTCCTCCTGAGCATGGAAGGAGTGTGCTGCCAGGTGTCTCACCATGTAATGGAGCCCTTCCATCCTTGCTCATGAGGACAGTGTCTATTCTGCCTTTCTTCAGCATGTAATGAAGATTTCTTTTTATTTCAAAGAGCATTTGCTATTCATACATATAAAAGACAACAAGTGTTAAACACTATTTACCAGACTGGGTTGAAATGCCTGAAAGATATCATCTTGTAGAGCAACATCATGAGATCTTGATTCTGTTTATCAAAACTTTTGTTGTTGTTGTTGTTGTTGTCGTTGTTGTTTTCCCAGGCCTGTGGCTTGAACTCAAGGCCTGGACACTGTCCCCGAGCTTCTTTTTGCGCAAGGCTCACACCCCTTGAGCCACAGTGCCACTTCTGGCTATTTCTATGTATGTGGTACTGAGGTTTTGAACTCAGGGCTTCATGTGTGCTAGGCAAGCACTTTACCACTAAGCCACATTCTCAAGCCTTATCACAACTTTAACAGATGAAGAAACCAAGGAATCAAAAAAGTTGACAACAGTATCACAGATGACAAACTTTGAGAGTCCAGTCCTCTCCCTCTCTATGAATACTATAAAACATAGTATAATATTAAGCAAGAAGAGTCCCCACACACTATTTTTTACAGTGCTTTTATTGTACTTTTAAAAGTGATGTACAGAAGGGTTACACTTACATAAGCCAGCTAAAGAATACATTTCTTTTTGTTTAACCCTTCATTAGCTTTCTTCCAGTTCTCTCCTCCAGTTCCAACCCAGAAGTTAAATAGTAGATTTTTCACCATACTGTCTAATAAGTACTACATCTTTATTTGTACATATTAAATATTAGCAATCTAATATTTTCAAAGTCTAATACAAAAGGAAACTTCTGTTTTATAGTTTAGTTTTAAGATTAACCAATTTCAAATGACAAAAGTAAACAATAGAATTTATGAGTTTTTAAAAATAATTTTTTGAGATTGATTACAAAAATTTCACAAATTTCACAGTATTGCGAGATACTGATACTTACAGTCACAAACACATTTTAACCTTCACAAGGCAAGTTGTCATTATCATGGTCTATAATGTTTGTGAATTGTAGGAGCTTTGACAATACAATTATTTCATCCACATTGGGTGATATGTACATTTCTTTCCTTTTGCTTAGTGTAAGCTGTTTCCACTTTCCCTCAATAAGCATTTCTGTCAGTGATGATTTCTATGTAAACTGCAGTGTATGGAGTTTCTACTATCACAATATTCATTGCTTGGTTTTGAATCTTCTTGTGACTATTTTTGATGTGAAATTAACCATATTTTGGGTAGACAGAGGAGTAGATTGTGTATTCTATGCTTTCTTTCCTCTGCCTACCTCTATAAATCTACTGCCCTGTCAAGACTGAACTCCTCCCAATTATTTTCAAAACACACTCTTAAACCTCTCAACAAAATTTTGGCCAATCGACTTCAACAATTCATCCAAAAGTATGATACACCATGATCAAACATGATTCATTTCCGGGATGTAAAGTTGGTTCAATAGATGCAAATCAATTAATATAATTCATCACATCAACAAGAGCAAGGATAAGAACCATATGGTTATAACAACAGAAGCAGAAAAAGCATTTAACAAGATCCAACACACCTTTATGATGAAGATGCTGTAAAAATTAGGAATCCAGGAAACATTCCTCAATACAACAAAGGCTACATATGACAAACCTACAGCCAGCATTATACTTAATGGTAAAAAAATAAAGCCAGTTCCTCTTAACTCAGAAATGAGACAAGGATGTCCACTCTCTCCACTTCTCTTCAAGTTAGTATTAGAATGCCTACCTACAGCAATAAGACAAGATGCAAACATAAAAGGGATCCAAATAGGGAAAGATGAAGTAAAACTCTCCCTCTTTGCAGCTGACATGATCTTGTATTTAAAGAACCTATGGGCTCCACTTCCAAGTTACTTGAGCTGATTGGAAACTTCGGCAAAGTAGCAGGGTATAAAATTAACCCTCAGAAATCAATGGCTTTTCTGTATGCCAATAATGAGAAGAGTTCAGCTGAAATTAGGAAATCAACCGCTTTTGTAATAGCCCCACAAAAAATAAAATACTTAAGAGTTAGCTTAACAAAAGAGGTGAAGGACCTGTATGTCGAAAACTTTAAAAACCTGAAAAAGGAAATAAAAGCAGAGCTTAGAAAGTGGCAAAACCTCCCATGCTCCTGCATTGGAAGGATCAACATTGTGAAAATGGCAATGTTTCCCAAGGCTATCTACAAATTCAATGTGATACGTAGCAATATTCCAACCTCATTCTTCAAGGAAATAGAAGAGGCAATCCAAAAATTCATATGGAAAAATAAAAGACCCCGAATAGCAAAAATGATCCTTAACAGAAAGAACAGTGCTGGAGGAATTTCAATACCAAATTTCAAACTTTACTACAAAGCCATAGTAATCAAAACAGCTTAGCACTGGCACAAGAACAGACGTCAGGACCAATGGCATATAATTAAAAACCCAGAAATGAACCCACAGACCTATAGCCATCTAATCTTCAATAAGGGAGCTAAAATAATAGAATGGAAGAAAGACAGCCTAGTCAGTAAATGGTGCTGGAAAAATTGGTAGAATTTGTAGAATACTAAAGCTAGATCCTTATCTATCACCCTGCACCAGAATCAACTCCAAATGGATCAAAGACCTCGGAGTCAAAGCAGACACTCTGAAAACATTACAGGATGGTATAGGAGAAACCCTATATCTCCTTGGCACAAGCCAAAATTTTCTTAATAGAGACCAAGAAATACAACAAATCAGAGAAAGGTTGGACAAATGGGATTTCATGGAACTGCAGAGCTTCTGCATGGCAAAGGACATAGCTAGCAAGATCAATAGAAAGCCCACGGATTGGGAGAAGATCTTCACTAGCCATACAATGGGCAAGGGTCTCATATCTAAAATATACCTAGCACTCAAAAAATTAAATCCCCCAACAACAAATCCTCAAAGAAACAACTGACGAGGAAAGAAGGATGGCCAATAGACACATGAAGAAATGCTAAACCATAAAAGAAATGCAAATCAAAACAACACTGAGATATCACCTCACCCCAGTTAGAACTCTAATAACAAGAACTCTAATAACAACTGATGCTGGAAGGGATGTGGACAGAAGGGAACCTTACTGCATTGTTGGTAGGAGTGTAAACTTGTTCACCCACTTTGGAAAGTAGTATGAAGGTTCCTTAAAAGAATCCACATAGAGCTCCCCTATGTCCCAGCAATCCCACTTTTGGGCATTTACCCAAATGATCACAAACAAGACCATACTAAAGCTACCAGCACGACTATGTTTATTGCAGCATTATTTAACATAGCTAAGATATGGAATCCACCCAGATACCCCTCAGTAGATGAATGGATCAAGAAAATGTGGTATATATACACAATGGAATGCTATGCCTCCATCAGAAAGAATGACATTGCCCTATTTGTTAGGAAATGGAAAGACTTGGAAAAAGTTGTATTAAGTGAAGTAAGCCAGGCCCAAAGAAACATAGGTCCCATGGTTTCCTGTATTTGCAATAACTAGTATATGTCTGAGACAAACAGAAATGGTCAAATAAGTTGATGTTAGGTGAAATGAACCCCAAGATAAGGACTCAAATGTTTTTTTCTTGCTTGCTATTGTTTCGAACATATTTATATTTCTGTGTTGCTTTGTATGTCCCTCCTGATGGTATAGTCCCTGTTTTCACTGTATTTGATGTTGAGATAATTTGTGGAGGGGATGGGAAAAACCAAATTGTTTAAATACGGATACAGGTGGACCCTTGCAACCATGAGATGTACAAGACTTTATGTCGAAAAACGAACTTTACAACTTTGGCTGGGAGGGAAGGGGGAAGGGATGGTAGGTGAAAGAAAGGAGGAGGCAACAATGCTTGATAAGAAATGTACTCATTATCTTGCCCATGTAATTGTAACCCTTCTGTATGGCATTTTCACAATATTATATATATATATATATATATATATATATATATATATATATATATATATATATATATATAATTTCCACAAGTGGAGTTCCTGTGGCTCTGTGAACAAGGGAAATGTGTACATCAGTTCTTGTGAGGCTAAAACAAATGTCTTCCAGCTCTTGTCATAACAGAACCATATCTTCCAGATAAGAGCAAGGTAAAAGTCAAGTCTTAGCTCTCCTGGGGTGGATTTATTTCTTCCAAATAAGGGGGATGTACATTTCAATCTAGGCCCTACTCCCTGAAATCAAACTTTTTGTGCTGATTTTCAACTCAAGTATATAATACATAGAGATTCTCCTTACCGTGAAATCCATGTACACCCTCACGCCTAGAAATAATGTGCCTATATTCCACATTTCTTACTTATTGATGCTCTGAAGTCCTGCTCTCTTCAGGAAGGCAAATGTCACGTTCAGAAGTGGTCCTCAGAGAATCCTCATGTCCCATACTCCTCAGCATGGACCACACATACAGGTGTCCTTCTGGGCATGGAATCCATTTTTTCAAAGTTTTATCAGGAAGGTAAGTGTCATTTTGGTGTCCCTTTAGCATGAAATCATACTGTTTTCCTCTGTCCTCTTCTTGATATTGTCCTTTCTGTCCCTCTACTTAGAGCTTGGAATTGATTTCTTCAGTCTGTTTTCAAGATGGGATCAATGCTCTGGAGCTCATTCACATGGTGTACACCTTCTCCAGCTAACTTCAGTTGAGATCTGCCTGTAGATTATCTATTTAATATAGCAAATCTTCAAAATCAAAGCAGTGTTTCTGAGTACATCTCACTATGAAATGCATCTAACTGCTCTTCTAGAAGGAATGTGTTTCATGAACGTGGTATACTCTCTGAGAATATCTGTGTTCTCCTCAGAGAGGTAAGTGTTAATTGGGGTGTCTTTATCAGGAACTCATCACGTTTCTGGCTTCCTCAGATGGAATTTATCTTTCTCATCTCTCTTCAGCTTGGAATCAACCTGCTTAGGCTATACCTCTCCAAAGCCAGCTTTTGAGTCCACAAAGCTGTTTTCTGTAACTATCCCAAAAAATGCTGGAATTGTAACTGTGGCTAAAATGTTAGCAGAAAAACACTACCTCATGGACCTCATCCAGGCTATATTTAATAGCCCTAGGATTGTCATAAAACCAACAAAACCAAAACTAAACCCAGAATTCAGAATGCAATGGGACTTAGCCATCTCTGCTCAGCCTGCAATGCCTGTATTTGAGCTGACCTCCTATGGGAAGGTGTCTAATTTAGCTTCTCCCTGCAGAAAATGTGTCACAGCCTTCTCCTCAGCAGATATGAGTCTCTTCTGTTTGCCTATGCTGAGAGATGCATTGCCTTCAGGTCTTATCTGCAAGTAATGCATCCATTTCAGCTCTGAAAATCAAGGCAGGTTACCACGGAAGGATCCTACAGCAAGAAGGCAAATGGCTTCTGCTCTACTCAGGAAGGAATGTCTCCAAAAATTATGCTAATCTTGGAAGTCTTTGACTTCAGTGCTAGTCATGGAATCCATCCTTTCCTGTTGCCTTGTGTATTAGAGTGAGTTTCAGCATGGGTTAGTTCTACTCCACCATGTGTGGACATGGGTTTCTTGGTTGCCATCAATTGTAACCTTGGCTTGTGGGTACAGAGGGTAGCTCTCCATGGAATGATTCTGCCAGCCTCTCTGAGTATGGAATGTCTTAGGTCCAGTCTTTATGAACCTGAAGATGTTTCCACTGTGTTGGGGCAAGAGGAATTTGTCCCTTGCAGCTCTCCTGAGATGAAAAGTGCCTCCTCCGTCCTCCTGAGCATGGAATTTGTGTGCTGCCAAGTGGCTCACCATGGAATGAATTTCTTCCAGCCTTGCTCAAGAGCAAAGTACCTATTCAGTCTCCCCTGAGCAAGGAATGGAATGTCATTGGCCTGTAAAGTGTCTATTCCTGTTGTCCTCATCCTCAAGAAATAGATCCTCAGGCTGGATCTATTTCTTCCAGCTCCAAGTCTAGGCCTGAACAGTCCTGAATCCATGTCCTTTTGCTCACCTCACTACAAGAACTATACCTAGTGTAATTTTCTTTAGCATGGAGTCCTTGCATACTTTCTCTGAAGAGAATGGAGATATTCTAATTCTCCTGAGCATCCAAGCCATCTAGTCCAGCTCTCCTCAGGAAGGTAAGTGTCATTTTGGTGTCTCATTACCACAAAGTCATATTTGTTTCTCTGTCCTTCTGTTGACATTTCTTCTTTCCTTCTCTCCTCAGAACATGGAATTGAATTTTTAATTCTCTCTTCACTATGAGATCCAACCAGTTGAGCTGCTTCACAGCTCAACACAGTATAGTGTTCTTGAGATCTGATACAGAAGAAATCATGTGCAGAAATCTACTCAGCATAGCATGGGTCTTCTGTCTACTTTGACATAGAAGTCAAGTCACTTAGCAGAAAAAGCTCAAAAACTAATTTCATATGACCCTATAAGATAATGGTAAATGAAATGAATCCCAAGATATGGAGACAAGAGGTCCTTCCCTGTTGTTGTTGTTTTTAATGTATTGTATGATTTTTTTGTTTCCTTTGTATGTTCTTCCCTCTATGGTATATCACTGCTGTCACTGTACTTGGTTTTGATACACTGCATCTTGTATATACATTTGTCTAATCTTGGTAGGAGAAGGGGAATAACAAAATGCTGAAACAAGGATACTGGATGACCCATTTCAACAATGATACCCACAAGACAGTATACCGGAAACTAACTTTACAACTCCGGGTGGGGGAGGGAAGGGAGAACAACAAGCGAGGGGTAGCAATGCTTGACAAGTAATGTTCTCATTGTCACACCTTGTAACTGTAACCCCTCTGTACAGCATCTGAACAATAAATAAAAAGTTTTAATTGTGGGGAAAATGTCAAATTTTACCTGAATCCTCAAAAAATCAAAGATGAAAATTCAACTTGCAATTATTTATTTACCTTAATTTACGTCACATCCTCCTGGATTATTCTGTGTTACATAAATAAATTGATATTAACCACCCAAAAAGAAGTCATATCCCTGTGGACTCCTCATTGTGAAATGCCCCTGGTCACCCTTGTCAATCAGGAATGTTTTTAGTAAGCATGTAATACTCTATCAGAGTATTTATTCTCTCCTCAGAAAGTAAAGCATTAACTTGGATCTTTTTGTCCCTTTTTTCCCTTCCTGGGATGCAATTAATCTTTCCTATTTGTCTTCAGATTAGAATCCATCAGCTCAGGTTGAGGACAGAAGATTCTGAAGCAAAGCCAAGCCATGAAGAATTTGTGAGATTTATCTACAATTACCCAGAAAATCTTAAAGTGGAAGTGTAGCTCAAGTACTAGAGTGCTAGTCATGAGCAAAATAAAACTCACAGATAGGGCCCTAGCACTGAGTTCAAGTCCTAGGACTGACACAAAATAACAAAACAGAAGCAAAACTAAGAATGGAGTCTTAACCATCTGTTTTCAGCCTACAATGGCTATATCTGAATCTCCTCTTAAATGAAGTTTTCTCATTTAGCTTGCCTTGGCAGAAATGTACCAATTACTTTACCTCAGTGGAGATGGGACCCTTCTTGGATTCCCTGTTACATGAGATGTATTAGCTGCAGGATTTCTCTGCATGTTATCCATCTCTTTCAACTTTGATAATCAAGGTAGTTTTCCTGTGAAGGATCCTTCAGCCTCCATGACAAAGATTTCTGCTCTTCTCAGCAAGGAATGTCTCCTACGTTAGTCCTGACTGTGGAAGGCTGTGACTCCAGCTCTAGTGAGCATTGAATACATGTCTTCCAATACCCTCTTTTGTTGTTGTTGTTATTGTCAGTCATGGAGTTTGAACTCTGGGCCTAGGCTCTGTCCCTCAGTTCTTTAGCTGAAGGCTAGCACTCTACCACTTGAGCCACAGCGCCACTTCTGGTTTTCTGATGGTTTATTGGAGATAAGAGTCTCATGGACTTTCCTGCCTGGGCTGGTTTTGAACTGCGATTCTCAGATCTCAGCCTCCTGCATAGCTAGGATTACAGGCATGAGCCACTGGCACCTTGTACCAATACCCTCATTGATGGACTGAGTATAATGTGGAGTTGTTCTTCTCTAGCACATGTAGGCAGGGGGATTTTTTTTCTCTATCAATCTTGACCCTGGTATATGGGTACTCAGAGCAGTTCTCCATGGACTGTGTCTCTCAGACTGCCAAAATATGGCATGTATCAGGTTCAGTCTTTGTGAACATGGAAGATGTCTACTCCATTTTGAGACAAGATGTATCTCCTGCAGGAATGGAGCTTTTCTGGTCTTGTTCATGTGGACAGTACCTGTTCTGTCTGCTATGAGCAAGGAATGGATTATCCTTTGCTGTTTTCAGCCTAGAAACTGTCTAGTCCCATTGTCCTCGTCTGTCCTTTGCCTCAGGGTGGATTTATTTTTACAGATCTGAGGAAAGTGAATGTCGAGTCTAGCCCTGATTCCACACCTTCTGCTCACCTCAGTGCAAGGAGAACATCCAATGTAAAATCCCTGTAGCGTGAAATCCATTGCACCTCTTTTCAGGGAATGGAGTGCCTATATTGCAATTCTCCTTAGTACTGGCCCCATCTAATCCAGTTTTCCTCAGGAAGGTAAGTGTCATTTTGATATCTTTTTTAGATGCAATCCTATTTGTTTCCTTTGCTCTTCTCTTGACATTTATCCTTTCTTTCTTGACAGATTGGAATTGATTTCTTCAGTCTCTCTTCAACATGGGATCCATCCACTGCTGCTCCTTTATGTCTTCTCCAACTCTACTCCAAAAGGGCTCTGTGTGCAGAAATTTACTGAGTATAGCTTGGGTTTCCTCTATTCTTCTTCAACATAGAATGCAATGTCCTTGTGGATTCATCATATGATATGAATCTAACCATTTTTCTCAAGGAGGGAAGTGTTTAGTGAACATGGAATACACTCTCAGATGATTTGTGTTCTCCTTACAGAGGTAAGCATTCATATAGGGTATCTATCTCATAAATTCATGACTTTTTTCCCTTCCCAGGATAAAACTAATCTTTCCCATCTCTCTTCAGGTTGGTTTCCATCTGCTGAGTTTAAGAGAGGATCCTGATTCAAAGTGAGTCAGTGCCAAAAATATTGTGAGATTTAGCAGCAATTACCCTACATAAAATCTGGAAGTGGAACTGTGGTTTAAGTGGTAGAGCACTAGCCTTGAGGAAAATAATCTCATGGACAGAGCCCATGCCCTGAATAGGCACAAAAAGAAGATAAACAAAACCCAAAGAACATAATCAGGCAAGAATGAATCATCACTTCTCAGCCTGCAATGATTGTATTCGGACTGACTCTCCTCATTTATCTTGCCTCAGCAAGAAACATGTTTAATCTTTCTATTGAGGGCAGATGGGTTGTCTTCCATTTCCCTGTTGCCTGAAATGCATTGCCTGCAGATCTTTTCTGCATGTAATCCATCTCTTTCATCACTGCTAATCAAGGTAGATCTCTTCTGAAGGACCCACCAGCATGGAAGCAAATGGTTTTTGCTCTTCTCAAAGCAAGGAATGTTTCCTACATGTGTCCTTACCTTGGAAGGTTTGACTCCAGCTTGATAGGCATAGAGTCCATGTCTTCCAGTTCCCTATGGATGAAGTGATTGTCAGTATGAAGTACCTCTTCTCCAATCTCTGTACACATTGAGTTCTTCATCTTCACCAGTCATGACCCTTGCCTGTGGGTACTCAGGGCACCTCACTGCAGCACTCTTCAGAATGTAAAGTTCCTCATCTGTCCTCCTGAGCATGGAAGGAGTGTGCAGCCAAGCATCTCACCATGTAATGGAGCTCTTCCATCCTTGCTCATGAGGACAGTGTAATGGGGATTTGTTTTTTTTTTATTTCCAAGATTATTTGCTATACATACATATAAAAGCCAATATGTTAAATACTATTTACCAGATTTGATTGAAATGCCTGAGAGATACCATCTTTTGGAACAGCATCCTGAGATCTAGTTTCTATATATCACATCTTTTAACAGGTGAACAAACCGACTTATCAAAAAAATGGACCACAAACTTTGCCACTCTGGTCCTTTCCCTCTCTATGAATACTATAAAACATAGCATAATATTAAGCAAGAAGAATGCCTACATGATAGTTTTTACAGTGTTTGCTTTTTATTGTTATTTTAAAAGTGATTTACAGAAGGGTTACAGTTATATAAAACAGCTGAAAATACATTTTTTCTTTTTTTTTTGAAGGAAATATTTATTTTTTATTCATTTTTATTTTTTATTTTTTGTGAATACACTGTACAGAGGGGTTACAATTACATAGGCAGGTTAATGCGTACATTTCTTATCAAGCATTGCAGCCTCCTCCTTTGTTTACCCTTCACATCCCTTCCCAGCCTCCCCCCCACCCCCCTTCCCAATCCTCCCAGCTTCCCCCCCCCCCCACCAACATTGTAACACTCGTTTTCGACATGACAACTTGTACTTCTCATTGTTGCAACAGGTCCACCTGTATCCTTAAACGACTTGTTTTTCCCCATCTCCTCTACAAGTTATCCTGACATCAAATATAGTGAAAGCACCGGTTATACTGTGGGGGAGGGACATACAAAGCTACAAAGAGATAATCTTATAAATGCGTTAGAAACAAATGCATGAAAGGAAAAAAACATTAAAATACATATCTAAGGATTCCTTTTCCTAACATCACATTATCTGACCTTTTCCACTTGACTCATACATATACTAGATATTGCAAATAAGGGAAACCATGGGACCTGTGTTTCTTTGGGCCTGGCTTACTTCACTTAATATAATTTTTTCCAAGTTTTTCCATTTCCTAACAAATGAGGCAATGTCATTCTTTCTGATGGAGGCATAGAATTCCATTGTGTATATATACCACATTTTCTTGATCCATTCATCTACTGAGGGGCATCTGGGCTGGTACATTTCTTTTTTTCTTAATGTAAATCCTTCATTAGCTTTCTCCCAGTTCTCTCCTCCAGTCCCAATCCAGGAGTTAAATAGTTGATTTTTTTGAGATAGTGTCTTGTAAGTAGGATATGTTTATTTTATATATATTAAATATTAGTACTCTAATAAAATAGTTTCAAAGTCTAGCACAAAAGGAAGCTTTGTTATAGTTTAGTTTTACAGATTAACGAATTTCAAATGACATAAGAATAAAATTTTTGAGTTCTTTGTAATAATTTGGGATTGAGTGATTACATCCATTTCACAAATTTCCAAGTATTGTGAGATAATGATACATAGTTAAAGTCCCAAACAAATTTTAACCTTCACAAGGCAAATTGTCATTATCATGGTCTATAATGTTTGTGAATTCTGTGAGCTTTGACAATACAACTCTTTCTTCCACATCAGGTGATATGTATCTTGCTTTCCTTTTGTTTAGTGTAAGCTGTTTCCTCTTTCCCTCACCAATCATTGCTGTCAGTGATGATTTCTGTGTAAACTGCCGTGTGTGGAGCTTCTACTCTCACAATTTTCATTGCCTGGTTTTGAATATTCATGTGTCTATTTTTGATGTAAAATCAACCATATGTAGGCTAGAGGAGGAGATTATGTATTCTATGCTTCCTTTCCTCTGCCTACCTCTATAAATCTACACCCACAGCAACACTGAACTCCTTCCAATTATTTTCAAAACACACTGTTGTATCTGTAAGACCATATTGAAAAAACTTCAAACAAACAGAGGCAATAAACTTTTCTATTATCATATCCGATTTTCTGTTTAAATGTAAATACATTCCAATTCTATTTTCTTTTTTTTATTTTTATTTTTGGTCGGTCGTGGGGCTTGAACTCTGAGCTTGGGCGCTGTCCCTGCGCTCTTCAGCTCAAGGTGAGCACTCTACTGCTTGAGCCACAGCGCCACTTCTGGTTTTCTAGTGGTTTATTGGAGATGAGTCTCACGGACTTTCCTTCCCAGGCTGGCTTTGAACTGCAGTCCTCAGATCTCAGTCTCCTGAGTAGCTATGATTACAGGTATGAGCTACTGGCGCCTGGCTTCCAATTCTATTTATTTTAATTCCATTTTGTAGTTTAATCATAGTCAGTTTTAAAAGACTGACAATTTCTAGTGAAATTCCCAGACTTTTTTTTTTTTTTTTACTTTTTATTGTAAAAATACTGTACAAAAGGGTTACAATTACATGGGCAAGATAATGAGTATATTTCTTATCAAGCATTGTTGCCTCCTCCTCTGTTTCCCTTTCCTATCCCTTCCCCATCTCCCCACCCCCAAAGTTGTAAAGTGTGATTGTGACATCAATGGGAAGTTCTCCTCAGAGTAGACTTCAAGTGCAAAGAGCTCACAATTACTTGGCCCAGTCAATATCAATTTCCTTAACACAGAAAAGCCCAACATAACTTTTGTGGGTTCCACCTCTATTTTAATTATATATGATCCCAATTTTGGGGAAGTACTTTTCTAGGGCTAGAGGCTATTAGTGTTTGAAACAAACACCTGATACTTCTGTTGTTTGATATTGCAATGGAACTTTATCCCCTTCATATCTACTGTATAATGTTGGTGTCTACATGCTCCCCCACCAGACTGAGATTTACATAAGTATTCAAAGCTTTCCTTCTTCTAATACCTTTATTTAAAAAAAAAAAGTTTAGTCTTTTTGTAAAGGTGGTGAACAAGGGGGGGTACAGTTACATAAGTAAGGTAATGAGTACATTTCTTTTTAATACCTTGTCAGTGTGAGGATTCTAAAACTAAGGTTAAACTCAAGTGACGTAAATGTAATTTTTTGTGTATATTAGCTACAGCAACACATGGAATATAATTTCAAAAGTGTATGTAGGTCGCCATGGATACGCAGCCGTTAAGCCGCGAAGGCATGGCTTAGAACACTTTATGGGACCAGAGCTTGGGCTCCTGGCCCCCAGTTTCCCTGATGGCGAACCACTCTCGGGTGCGCGATGCCTCCGTTCAACCACCTCCACTTCCCAAGCAGCAGGCCTGACGCCAGGCTGCAAGCAGGTGCAAAAGGGTCATGGCACAGGGCGAGGCCTGGGGTTATCCCCGCCCTTCGGAGACATCGGCTTCCGGGGCAGTCGCAGGTAGGGGCTTGTCTGGCCTGCCAGTCCTCTCTAGGTGTCCTGTTCGGACCTCTGCAGTTCCTGACTGTCATTCGCCCTCGCCTCCCTGCCAGCCACCTTAGCTAACTTAATGCAGGAATATCTCAGCGCGCTCCCCACAGAGATGGCTTACAAGGGGCAGAAGCTAGCTGAACAGATGTTTCAAGGAATTATTCTTTTTTCTGCAATAGTTGTATTTATCTATGGGTGCGTGGCTGAACAGTTTGGGTGGGCAGTCTATATAGTTATGGCCAGATTTGCTTTCTTGTGTTTGCAGATACTTCCTCCATGGCTGCCTATCAAATACATCCCCTCAAAAGATTACCTGTTCATGACTCAGAAACAGAAGACAAGAAAACGGTATAGAAAATTTAAGAGGCATGCTAAAAATAATTGATTGGGGTTTTCATGACTCAACACCATTTTTGTCTTCTCTGAGATGAGATAAATTGCTCTCATAACCAAATCATGAGCTTAAAACTCCCTAGTCTCATAAACACAGTTTCACTTAGATTTAGTTTTCTTTATATTTCAAAGGCAGTTAGAAATAACTTAGTTGTGTTAGACTTGTAAATATTTTAGACCAACTCTTCATAATCTTGTTATGAAATGGAAAACAAAAACACAAGTATGCAGTATTTCTTCCAGGTATAAATAATGAGTGCCTCATAAATGACAGCAAGAAAAAAATAGTGTATATAAACTCTCGGGCTGAGCCTAATAGGGAAGATTATATGCTGGCATTCATTCAATGGGGAGAAGAAATGATAACAAGCAAGTCCTAAACACTGGGTTGTGAAGGCAGGATATGTTTTGCAAGGGCTCTCTTCAAGGCCCCCATGACATCCTTATTTCTCAGCCTATAGAAAAGAAGGTTCAGGGCTGAGGTGACCATTGTGTAGAAAAAGGAGAGGAGCTTGTCATGTCTGGGCCTATGGAAAGAAATGGGAAGAACACACATGACAATGACAGACCCCTAATGCATCCCAAGTACAGTCAGAAGAGCAGGTTGACATGGGCTTTATTCCATCCTTCATTTGAGGAGAGGAATTAGTGTGTAAGACACCAGAATGGCAGAAAGTGGGTAATCAGTAACATCAAACCCATCATACAAACCTTAAAGTTCTTATCTAGATGCATCTGCACAGGCCAGCTTCAGCAGTGGTAGGATATCACAGTTTATGTGTTTAGTCATCTAGCCTTTGCAAAAGGGATAGTGCAAAAAGTATGTGACATATCCAAGGCTGCTCAGAGAGGTAAGGATCCATAATGTGGTCACCAGAATCCAAATGAAACATGATTCCATGCATATCATGTAGTTCAGATGATGCCAAAAACCACACACTTGTCATAAGATAGAGAACCTCTGCCCCACATTGCATCAGTTCCAAGAATTCAGAAAGGCATGGGCTCCAAAGGAGATGGCTGTGGGGTGAAACTTGATGTGAGGATTAGAAAGAATTACCTATGCAGCAGGCACATGGGCAGTAGGAACCTCACATCCATGTGATAGCAAGGACCAGTAGTCCATTACAGGTCAGTGATTGTGTACAGAGTAGGAAGCCTGCTGTCAGTCAGAATGCCTGGGAAGATGAAGTCCATTTCCAAAGTAGAGTTGCAGAGCTTCATCTCCTAGAATCAGATATGTAGTGGAAGCATTACTAAGAGATGTAAGCAGTATTTGTATGGACTCAGGCCAACTAGGGTAACCAAACAGAAATTTTGTGGGATATCTTTATTCCTATGTTTTGCCTTTGCTTTCAAATTTCCTGAATGTTTTCAGAGTCAAATCCCAATGAACCAAAGACCTCAATGTAAGACGATCCCCTGAAACTATTACAGGGAGTTTTGAAGGAAACACTAGGGCTTCTTGGTACAGGTTGAATCTTTCTAAGATCCAGAAACACAACAAATTAAAGAAAGGCTGGATAAATGGGACTGTATTAATCTCTAGCATTTCTGCCAGGAAAAGGACATAGCTAGCAAAATAAATGGAAAGTCCAGACATTGGAATATCTTTACTCTCTATACAATAGACAGGGGCCTAATATTTAAAATATATTTAGAGGTCAAAAAATTAAATCCCCAAAAACAAATGCTCAAAGAAACAACCACTCCATTAAGAAGTGGGCTAAAGACTTGAAGAGAAATTTCTCTGAAGAAGAAATAAGAATGGCCAATAGACAAATGAAGAAATGCTCAACATATCTGGCCATCAAAGAAATGCAAATCAAAACAACATTGAGATTCTACTTTAGCCCAGTTAGAATAACCATTATCAAGCAAACAAAAAATAGTAGATGCTGGCAGGGCTGTGACAGAAAGGGAATGCAATGTAATTCTTTTCTGCACAAAAGCATGTACTACTACTCTCAGGAAAGACAGTATGTTTATTCCAATGCTGAAGCCATCTAGTTCAGCTTGGTCAGAAGGTGAAGGTCCAGTTCAAGTGTCTTTCTCATTTTATCAGTATGTTTCATTCTGCTCAGCATGGATTACAATTACAACTGTCCTCCTTGGCAGGGAATTCATCTATTCTAATTCTTCTAAGGAAGATGGGTGTCATTTTGTTCTCTCTTTAGCATGAAATCCTATTTTTTTCTCTGCCATCATCTGACATTTGTCTTTACCTTCTCAGAGCATGGAATTTATTTCTTCAGACTCTTTTCCAGGCTTAGTGTATCTACTGGAGCTTATTTGTGTGATGGATTTTTCTCATATATCTTGCTATGCAGAATCTGTCTGCAGCATATCCATTTAGCATACCATGGGTCAACTCCAGTCTTCTGCAATGTCAAAGTGATGTCACCAGGGGCTCCAAAGTATGGAATATTGCTAACCTCTCTTCTCCTCAAACAATGTGTTTTCTTGTCTATTGGACACTACCGTCTTCTTCAACTATATATCTCTTTTTTCTTTTTTCTTTTTTTTTGTCAGTCATGGGGCTTGAACTCCAGGCCTGAGTGCTGTCCCTCAGCTCTTCAGCTCAAGGCAAGCACTCTACCACTTGAGCTACAGCACCACTTCTTTTTTTCTGGTGGTTTATTGGAGATAGGAGTCTCACAGTCTTTCCTGCCCGGGCTGGCTTTGAACTACGATCCTCAGATCTCAGCCTCCTGAGTAGCTAGGATTACAGGCGTGAGCCACCAGTGCCTGGCTTCAACCATATTTCTTGTGGACTCAGTCCTGTGAGATTATTTTGGGTATGGAAAGCAATCAGCAATCTAAGTGTCTATTTCAACACTCCATGCCTGGACAAAGAATATACCTATTACAATTCTTTTTGTCAATGTGTTTTCAAAAGCAGCTGTGCACATCAAGATGCCTACTTCAGTTCTCTGTGCTACAGAGTCTACCATATATGCATTTGCAACAGTTTTCATCAATACTGAAGACATACCATATATTCTGCCCTCCACATGGAATCTACATAGTCCATCTAATCTGTCTATCCTCAGCATGAACTCTCTGTTCTTCAGCTCTTCTCACCATGCCGGGATATGACTTGATCTGTACTTTGCATGGTATATATGGTTTGAAATTTTCCTCAAGAGCAAGAAAATCTCTCCATGGCTGTTTTGCTCATGAAATGCACCTCCGCATGGATTATGCCTTCTCCAGCTCCTCTCAGCCTCGAATTTGCCCTTGCGTTTGGATTGGTTTCCTTCACGATGTCCTCACCAAAAATTTCCTTTATTCTGGCTCTTTTTAAAAGATCATATGCAGTCTAGTACCCTAGAGCATGGGTTTGTATCCTGCGGTTCAGATTAGCATGAATTCATCATAGGCAATTCTGTTCTATGTCAAAGGCATCATCTCTGGCTCTCCTCAGTACTGATGCAAGCATTCCATGTGTCTTGTGCATGAAATTCAGTAACTGGTGTTTTCCTCATAGAGGTAAGTTTTCACTTTGGGACGTTTTCTTACACACTGATGAGTTTACTTTTTTCAAAGCATACAACTAATGTTTTCCATCTCTTCCCAGCTTGGAAACCATCTGATTTGGCTGTATTCCACATGAGATGGATTTATTCTCAGCATGGGAAGGGTCTGTGGCTTTCCTCCTCAGAAAGGTAAGTGTCTACTGTAGCATCCATCAGCGTGGCATGTGAATTTCCCATTTCTCCTTGGCTTTGAATGCATTTGCTCCAGCTTGATTTCTCAGGAAGAAATGTATCAACTCCAATGGTCTTGATGAAGGAAAGCACCAACTCTATAGTTATGCCTAGCTGAGATCCCTACCCACAGGATGTCAGCATAGGATGTGTGAAAGACAGTTCATTTGGCAACATATGTATCAACTCCAGATTTTGTCAGCATGAAGTCTAGCTAGTACAGTGCAGCTTGTTATGGAAGATGTGCACTGCAGCTCTGATGAAGCCCAGCATAGAAAGGAATGTGTCTTCTCCAACTCCTGTCATCAAGAAATCCATCACCCATTTACGCATGTCTCTCCAGTCTGTTACGTTCCGTACAATTCCTCTGCTCAGCATGAAATGCATCCATAGGGGCTCACTCAGTAAGGAAAATCTTATTTCCAGCCTTATAAAGCATGGAATGCTTATCCTGCAATTTTGTAAGTAATATCATAAGAATGAACCATCTCTTCACTGAGAATGTATATAAATGTATTCTCCACATAAACTGTTTCTTCTCCAGCTCTTCTGAGCATGAAATGTATTTCCCATGGCTATCTTTAGCAGAAAATGCATGTAATGCAGGTGTTTTCACCTGGGAATTATGTTTGCTCAGTTCCCTTCCATGGGAAATGTGTCTCCTTCAGAACTTCTCAGCATTGGTTTCCCTGAGGCTGTTCTTGGCACAGGAACCCTCAATTCCAGTTCTGGTAAGCAAAGTAGATCTCAACTCCAGGATTTCTTACAAGGAGTAGAGACTTCTGTATTTCTTTCATGGAATGGATCAGCTCCAGTTTTCCTCGGTAAGGTATGTTTACTCCAGCAGTCTGTTGCATGGAATCTTGCCTCCTGCATTTCTCATTATCTTGGAATGTACCCAATTGGACTCTGTTTTCCTTGGAATTTCTCTACTCAGTCTCTCAGTATGGCATGTCCTTAAAACAGCTTTTGTCAGCAATGTAAGGTGCAAGTGTGGCATACCTGCATATGTAATTGGCTAGTACGGTGGAACTTAGCCTAGAATATATTGATTATAAATAACTCTGAGTATGGGATGCAACTTCTTTAGCCCATCTCTGTATGGAATCCACCTATTCAAATTTGTCATTTTGGAATCCAGGTAACCCAAAGTTTGCAATGCACCTCAATATGAAATGTGATTACTCCATCTCTACTCTGCATGAATTGCAGCCACAGGTGCTGTCTTACAAAGTGTCAGCCTTCCAGCTGTACAATGCCTGCAATCCATCTCCTCTAGTCCATTTGAGAATGGAATGACACTCTCCAGGTCTCTTCATTTGGGAAGGTTGTATAAAAGAACACTCTTCATCCGTGAAAGGCTCTTGTTTGAGCACTTGTCAGCTTGGAGTGTGTGTCCTCATGTCTGCACACCCTACAATGTGTTTCTCTAGCTTTCCTCCACATACAATGGGTCAACCATCTCCCTTCAATATAGAATGCCTTGCCTCACCTTTTGTCAGCCTGCAAATGTCTCCTCAACTTTAGGCATGGAGAATATGTTCACCTAATGTGGGGACTGTGGAGTATGTCAATTCCAGGTTAAGTCCAGGACTTCCCAGCATGGAGTCTACCTCCTCCAATGTGATGGTCACGAAAAGGGATTTCTGCTGGTTGTATCACCACAAATGTGGCTCCTCCAGCCTTTCTCATGTGGACTGTGTCTGCACCAGCACCTCTATGCATGGAATATTTCTACACTCGTTCGTAGCCCTTTAAAATACATTTTGTCCAGCACTCCTGAAATTGGAATCTATTTTTTCCAGATCCTTTGAGTACAGAAAATATTAAAACCAAGTCTGATGCCCGCCCCCTTTTGCTCACTCCAGCAAGGATTAGATACACTCTAATTATTCTACGCATGAGATATTTCTGTCCACTGATGCCTAGACGAAGAAGTGGATGTCTTCCAAGACTCCTTGGCATGGCAACCATAGATTCCAGATCTCAACAGGAAAATAAAATCCCTTGAGGATTCTTCATCATTGAAACAACTCCTGCCAGTCCCCTCCGCATGGAACATACATGCTCCTGTTCTCCTGGGCATGGAATGCATCTATTTCAGCTCCCCTCTGTAAGGTAAGCATTTATTTGGGACACACACTACGTAGCATGGAACCATCTCCATTCTGAATCCTCATGCAAGATTGAATCTTTTCCTTCTTTGCTAAGACTATGAAATTGATCACTTCAGTCTGTCCGCTAAATGGAATTAATGTACTTGAGTTCATTCCTCATGCTCTATGTTTACTTGTGCTTCTGCAGGATGGAATGAAGCTACTGTCACTGACCAGCATGGAAATCTTCAAGTGCAGGTCTATTCAAAAGGTAATTATTTCCGGCTGTACTGTTTGTAGAATGTGTATACTCCAGCTATTTTCCAAATGGAATCTGTCTAATGCAGCCCTTCTCAGGTAAGTAATTTCTAACTCAACTCTCAGCATGGCATCCATTTCCAATATGTGTCTGTATAGCATAGAATGTGTCTAATATGTTCTCTTTAGGGAGACATAGAATGTGTCTCTAAATTCTCCTGATGGAATGATGAAACATTATTTTCAAAATGGCATGAAACCTGTTTATGTCTCCTCCACTTGGAATAAAAGCGCTTTCCTCTGCATGCAGTATGTCTGCTCCTGTTCTCAGCAAGAAATTAATCTGCTGAGCTCACTGTGGTATCATTTCTAGTATAAAAAGAGAAGACAGCTTGAGCACTCCACTTCAAATTGGAGACTCCCCCAGCTCTCCTCAACATGGAATGCATGCATTCTAGCTTTCTGTATCAGAGAATGTGTCTACTGCTGCTTTTGTCAGCACAAAATGTTTCACCAGTTCTCCTCAACATGGAATGTGTCTCCAAAAGCTCCCTTCTTAATGAAATGTATGTCCTCCAATCTTCTAATCATGCAATGCTTTTCAACTCGGTCTGCTTATGAATGAAATTTATGTACTTGAGTTCTCCTATGCAAAGTACACATGTAGTCCAAATCTAGTCCAGCACTATGAGGAAACAATCATCCAAGCTCTCCTCAATAGGGAATATACCTGTGCTTCCCACAAAAACCTCTAGAATGAATACGTTCCTGTTCGGATCAGCAGTGAAACAATCTTCTCTAGGTCTGTTTAGCAAAGATAGTCTGTCATGGAATTATCTCGCTCTGTACTCAGCATGGAATATAGGACTGCGCTCTGAACTGCAATCCATCTGTCTGAGCTCCACCAACTCAGGTATGTGTCAAATTGGGGTCTCCTTAGCTTGGAATCCTTTATCCTTCTTTCTCATTCATTATTTACAAATGCATCTTTCCATCTCTTCAGGATGGAATCAATGCCTTACATCTCTTCATATAGTGAAACTGATCTTCGCCAATACTTTCAGAATGGAATATTTTGGCATCATCTCTATTCAGTATGGAATATTTGGTTCTTCTCAGCATGACATCATCCATGTATTCCAGCTCTGATCAGCAGGGTAAATGATAATTCCAGTATTATGTTCAATACAGGTGAAATGATTTGCTAATTTTCCTCTTGTTCTAAAAATGCATGCTTTCGTAGCAGGTGCCAGCAGGAGGTGAGTCAGCAGCAGTTGCCTTCATCAAGGAATACACCTATTCAAGTTCTCCTCAGCATGCATCTTTCTACTCAGGATCTCAGCATGGAGCGTTTTGAAAGCGACTGTCATCAGCAAGGTAAGTGCCAATGTAAGCATTCTTTAGCATGCAGTCTTAGTAGCATAGTATTCCCTGTCACAAACTGTTTCTACTGCTGTTCTATTCAGCATGAGATCTGTTTCCCTCCATTCTACTCAGTGTGACTCACTTGAGTGATCTCTAGGCCATTCAGTTACCTAGAACCTGCATCCTCCTTGTAGAATTTGATCTGCTCACATACACTCTGCATGGCATATGTCTACAGCTTTCATCCTCAGAGAGGTAAATGTGTGTTTTAGCACCATTCTTCGTTTGGACTTGGCTTGGAATGCATTTGCCTCCAGCCATATTTCCCCAAGAAGCATTTTATCACATCCAGCTGTCTTCACCAAGGAATACACGATCTCTACGTGTGCCAGCTGTGATCCCTGTGCTCAGCATGTCACGCTGGCAAGTGCTATAGGCAGTTCTCCTTGGCAAGCAAGGTATGCATCAACTCCAGTTTTTGGCAGCATGGAGCCTTGCTACTTCCTGCTCCTTGTAATGGAGTATCTGTGCTGTATCTCTGAGCATGTCTAGTACAGGCACTAAGCCCAGTACAGAAAGGAATGTGTCTTCTCCAACTCTTTTCCTCATGGAATACATCACCCATTCAGGGAAGGCCTTGCCAGCCTGGCTTGACCTTATGAATCTAGATATCAGCATGAAATATATGCACAGGTGCTAACTGAATATGGAAGGGCTCATTTCCAGCTGTACAAAACATGGAATGCAAGTCTTCTCATTTGTTGTTAGTGGAGTGAGAATGGACCAGCTCTCCTTCTCTGGGAATGTGTATCAATGTATTCTCGATACAAAAACTTTTCTCCTCCAGTGCTTCTGAGCATCAGATGCATTTCCCATGACTATCTTCAGCACAGAATGCATGTAATCCAGATGTCTACAACAGGGAACACATTGCTTCAGATGTTTTATCCGAAAAAAAAATGCCTTCACGAGGCTGGGAAGGTGGCTCAGTGGTAGAGCGCTTGCCTTGCATGCCTGAGGCCCTGGGTTCAATTCTTCAGCACCATATAAGCAAAAAGAACAAAGACAGAAGTAATGTTGTGGCTCAAGTGGTAGAGCGCTACCCTTGAGCTGAAGAGCTGAGGGACAGCACCCAGGCCCAGAGTTCAGGCCCCACGTCCGGACCCAAAAAAAAAAAAATGTCTTCACTACATCTAATGGTTTCCCTGAGGCAGTTCCTGGCAAAGAAACATCAAATCCAGCTCTGGTCATCAAGGGAGGTTTGAACTCCAGGATTCTCCTGCATGCAGTAGGGACTTTTGAATATCTGCCATAGAATGGATTAGATCCTGTTCTCCTCACGAAGGTTTAAGAGTCTATTTCCTCAAGTTACTTCATGGCTTCTTCTCTAGCTCATTTCTCCTTACCAGGGAATGCATGGAATTGCTCTCTCTTTGGCTTGGAATGTCTCTATTTAGTCTCTCAGGATGGCATGTCTTGAAAGAAGCTTTAAATGTGGCATTCTGCGGGATGCAGTTGGATCGTCAATGATACTTGGTCTAGAATGCCTCAACTTAGTATACAATATAAATGTTGAGGCCATCCCTGCCTGGATTCTGTCTATACCTAATCCTGTCATCTTGAAATCAATGTAGCCAAAGATTGCAATGCTCCTTGGCTTGAAATGTGAGTACTCATCCTCTGCTGTGCATGAATTGCACCATGGGTGCTATCTTAGGAAAGATTTGCTTTCCACCCATACAAGGCTTGCAGTTCTTCTCCTCCAATCCCTCTTGTTCCAGCATCCCTCTGCCAGGAGCATGTACTCCAGATAAGCAAACCATGCATGAATCTCCACCTTTCCTCGAACTTGTAATATGTTCATACACCTTCACTCAATGTGGAATGTCTCTCCTCAAATTTGTCAATCAGAATGTCGTGAGTCTCCTCCAGTTTTGAGCAAGAGGAATATGACTTATCTAGTTTTTTGGCATGTACAATACTTCTGTTTCAGTGGTCTGTATGTGGAATATATATTCTCCAATTCCAGGCATGTGGAATAGGTCTCCGCCAACATTGGGGCCAGGCCTCTTCAGCATTGTGGTGAGCAGGAAAGTTAATGTCTGCAGCTTGTCTTGCCAGGAATGGGGCTCCTCCAGCCTTCCTCCTGTGGCATCTGTATGCTTCAGTGCCTCTCAGCAAAGAATGTGTCTATCCAGTTCACAGTCTACAATCTACCACTTCCAGCATATCTTAAGTTGGAATCCATTTGTCTCAGTTGTCCTGAAGATGGAAAATGTCAAGGGCTGGTCTCTACAGACAGGAGGCCATCTCCTTTAGCTCACTCTAGAAAGGAATAGATCCACTCTGCTGTTGCTCAGCAAGGAATGTACCTGTCCTTACTTTCTGGAGCATGACGTGGATGCATCCCAAGTCTCCCAAGCATTGCTATAATCGATTCCAGCTCTTTTCAGGAACTTGAATGTCCCCTTGAGGATTCCTGAACATGGAAATATGCCCAATATCTACCTACAGCATGGGACACATGTGCTCCTGTTCTCCTTGGCCTGGAATGCACCTATTCCAAACAACCTTGAGAAGTTCAGCATTTAGTTGGGGTAAGCAGTTGATATCATCTCCTTTCTGTATCCTCATGCAGTACTGCATCTTATCCCTCTTTGCTCACAGCAATAAAATCGGCCCAATCGACCTCATCTCTCATGGTCTATGTCTCCCTCATGTCTGTGCAGGAAGGAATGAAGCTACCGCGGCTCTCCACAGCATGGAATGTACATGTGCAGCAAAACTCAGCAGGTAAGTATCATTTCCAGCTTTGCTTTTGGTGGCAGCGGTGAACTCCAGGTGTGCTGAGAATGGAATCTGTGTTATGCAGCCCTCCTCAGGTAGGTAATTATTAACAAAGTTCTCCTCAGCATGTTGACATGTGTACTTATAGCATAGGACGGGTCTACTCTAATCCTCAACATATAGACTGTCACTCTCTTGTCTCATTACACTGGAATGTGTGAACTCCAGGGATTTACAGCATGGCATGAGATTCCACCATGCCTCCTGCACTTGGAATGTGTCCCTTCCATCTGCCTTCACTGAACAAGTTGTTTACTCCAGCTGTCTTGAGCAAGGAATGCTCCTGCTCTTTTTCTCCTCAGCATGGGATGTGTGTCCCTTACCCTTTTCCATGAGGAACATCCTTTCATTTAAGCAAGAAGTGCAACTCCTCAGGTTTTCATCCACATGAGTCCTGTCTACAGCAGCCCTGTTCTTCCCTGACACTTTCTAGTCCTGCATTTTGCAGCCTGTAATCTGTCTGCTGCGGGTTAGGTCATCTTGGAATGCATCGGCTCCATCTCTCTCCATTAAGAGAGGCTCTTGATGAAGCTGAGGCCATCATGGCACTTGTGGAGAGGAGCTCACATCAGCAAAGTGTTCACACTAGCATTCCCCAAGAAGTAACTTGGGAGTATAGCACTCTTTGGCATGGGGTGTATCTACCCCAGCTCTCCTCAGCATGGAATCTGTCAACAGCAGTCGGACTCAGGATGTGCTATGCCAGTTGCAGGTCTAATCAGCATGTATTCTGTCTCTCCACATCAGGCAACCCACCTGCTGTGGATTCCTACAGCAGGGAATGTGTCTTCTCCAATTCCCCTATCCATGGGATGTGTTTCCTCCAACTATCTTCCATGTGTAATGTATGGCTTTCAAACATTGTCGACATGGATTGCTTTTCTTATAGATCCGTTTAGTATGAAATCTATGGATGAGCTCCATTAAACAAGCTGGACATCTGTGGTCAAGTATGTGGAATCGTCCATCTTCTGTTCATCACAGTATGGAATATAGAGAGAGATGCTCTGGCCTTATCAACCTTTCTTCCTGTGTCTGTCATCCCAGAAGTCTTTGATTCCAGCTCTCTTAGGTGTATTCCAAGGCATGTGATGCACCTCACCTAGTTCTCCTGTGGATGTGTTGAGTTTCAGCATCTCTGCAAAGTACACAATGCTTCCACAACCAACTGCCACAAGTGGGTCCCCTCTGCTTGATTTATGCACAAAAAATTTGCATGTGAGGGAATAAAAGCATAGACTATTTCTGCTGCAGCTTTCCTGAAGCCTCATCTTTTACTGCAAGCACTTCAGCATGAGATGGGTTTCTCTGGTTTGCCTCCAATCGTCTGGATTGAATATGTCTAGTCTGCCTCTCATCAGGCTGAATTAATCTATTCCTGCTCTACTTGGTTTCGATGAAATAGAGCTACTGGTCTTACTCCAGGTCTCCTGAGGAAAGTCCATGTGAATTCCAGGCCTGGAATCAATCTCATGTTGCTCATGCAAATGAGCCAGAAGTTCATCTCTGCTAAGTGTCCTTATCATGGAATGCATCTACATCTGCTTTCCGGGGAATGGGATGCAGGTGTTCCACATCTGCTCAACTTTAAAACCATCCACTCCAGCTCTTTTCAGGAAAGAAAATGTGCACTCTAAGTTTGTGTGTCATGGAATTATCGCACTGTGCTCAGCATGGAATATAGGACCGCTCCCTGAACTGCAATCCATCTATCTGAGCTCCACTTACTCAGGTATGTGTCCAATTGGGGTCACTTTAGCATGGAATTCTTTATACTTCTTTCTCATTCATTATTTACAAATGCATCTTTCCATCTCTTCATGTGTAGCAGGGGATGAGTCAGCAGCAGTTGCCTTCATCAAGGAATACACCTATCCAAGTTCTCCTCAGCATGCATCTTTCTACTCAGAATCTCAGCATGGTACGTGTTGAAAGCAACTGTCATCGGCAAGGTAAGTGCCCAGGTAAGCATTTTTTAGCATGAAGTCTTAGTAGCATAGTGCTCACTGTCACAAACTATTTCTACTGCTGTTCTTCTCAGCATGAAATCTGTTTCCCTCCATTCTACTCAGAGTGACTGAGCGGTTTTCTGCTCACTCGAGTGACCTCTAGGCCTTTCAGGAACCTAGAGCCTGACTCCACCTTGTAGAATATGAGCTGCTCACACACACACACACTCTGCATGGCATATGTCTGCAGCTTTCATCCTCAGAGAGGTAAATGTGTGTTTTAGCACCATTCTTCGTTTGGACTTGGCTTGGAATGCATTTGCCTCCAGCCATATTTCTCCAGGAAGGGTTTTATCACATCCAGCTGTCTTCATAAAGGAATACACATTCTCTGCGTGTGCCAGCTGCGATCCCTGTGCTCAGCATGTCAGACTGGCAAGTGCAATAAAAAGTTCTCCTTGGCAAGCAAGGTATGCATCAAGTCCAGTTTTTGGCAGCATAGAGCCTTGCTACTTCCTGCTCCTTGTCATGCAATACCTGTGCTGTAGCTCTGAGCAAGCCCATTACAGGGGCTAAGCCCAGTACAGAAAGGAGTGTGTCTTCTCCAACGCTTTTCCTCATGGAATCCATCACCCATACAGGGAAGGCCTTGCCAGCCTGGGTTTACCTTATGAATCCAGTTATCATCACGAAATGAATGCACTGTTGCTACTGAATATGGAAGGTCTAATTTCCACTGCACAAAACATGGAATGCAAGTCTTCTCATTTGTTATTAGTGGAGTAAGAATGGACCAGCTCTCCTTCTCTGGGAATGTGTATCCATGTATTCTCTACCCTAGAACTTTTCTCCTCCAGTTCTTCTGAACATCAAATGCATTACAACGGCTATCTTCAGCACAGAATGCATACAATCCAGATGTCTACACCAGCGAATACAATGCTTCAGAAGTTTTTTTCTGAAAAAAAATTGCCTTCTCGGAGCTGGGAAGGGGCTCAGTGGTAGAGCGCTTGCCTTGCATGCCTGAGGTCCTGGGTTCGATTCCTCAGCACCACATAAGCAATAAGAACAAAGCTAGAAGTAGCGATGTGGCAAAAGTGGTAGAGCGCTAGCCTTGAGCTGAAGAGCTGAGGGACAGCGCCCAGGCCCAGACTTCAGGTCCCACAACTGGACCCAAAAATAAATTGCCTTCACTACATCCAGTGGTTTCCCTGAGGCAGTTCCAGGCACAGGAATATCAAATCCAGCTCTGGTCATCAAGGGAGGATTGAACTCCAGGATTCTCCTGCATGCAGTAGGGACTTTTGCATATCTGCCATGGAATGGATCAGATCCTGTTCTCCTCAGGAAGGTTTAAGAGTCTATTTCCTCAAGTTATTTCATGGCTTCTTCTCTAGTTCATAGTTCTCCTCACCAGGGACTGCATAGAATTGCTGTCTCTTTAGCTTGGAGTGTCTCTACTCAGTCTCTCAGGATGGCATGTCTTGAAAACATCTCTTATCAGCAAGAACGGTTTTAAATGTGCCATTCTGCAGGATGCAGTCAGATCGTCAAATGATACTTGGCCTAAAATGCCTCAACTTAGTATTCAATATAAATGTTGAGTCCATCACTGCCTGGATTCTGTCTACACCTACTCCTGTCAACTTGAAATCACTGTAGCCAAAGATTGCAATGCACCTTGGCATGAAATGTGAGTGCTTGTCCTCTGCTGTGCATAAATTGCACCATGGGTGCTATCTTAGGAAACATTTGCTTTCTACCCATACAAGGCGTGAAGTTCATCTCCTCCAATCCCTGTAAGAATGGAGTGAGATTCAATATTCAACAAGCTAGAGCTCTTGTTCCAGCATCCCTTCACCAGGAGTATGTATACTCCAGATAAGCACACCATGCAAACTCTTTCTCCAGCTTTCCTCCACTTGTAATATGTTCATACAACTCCACTTGATGTGGAATGTCTCTCCTCAAGTGTTCTCAATCCAGAATGTCGTGTGTCTCCTCCAGTTTTGAGCGAGAGGAATATGACTTCTCTAGTTTTTTGGCATGTACAATACTTCTTCTCCAGTAGTCAGTATGTGAAATATATATTCTCCAATTCCAGGCATGTGGAATAGGTCTCCACCAACTTTGAGGCCAGGTCTCTTCAGCATTGTCGTGAGCAGGAAAATTATGTTCTGCAGCATGTCTGGACAGGAAGGGGGCTCCTCCAGCCTTCCTCCTGTGGAATCTGTATGCTTCATTGCCTCTCAGAAAAGAATTTGTCTATCCAGTTCACAATCTACAATGTATCTCTTCCAGCATATCTTAAGTTGGAATCCATTTATCTCAGTTGTCCTGAAGATGGAAAATGTCCAGACCAGGTCTCTACAGACTGGAGGCCATCCTTGGTCACTCTAGCAAGGAATAGATCCACTGTACTGTTGCTCAGCAAGGAATGTACCTGTTGTTACTTTCTGGAGCATGAAGTGGATGGGTCCCAATTCTCCCAAGCATAGCTATCATCGATTCCAACTCTTTTCAGGAACTTGAATGTCCCCTTGAAGATTCCTGAACATGGAAATATGCCCAACTACCTACCCACAGCATGGGACACATGTGCTCCTGTTCTCCTTGGCATGGGATGCATCTATTCCAAACAACCTTGAGAAGTTCAGCATTTAGTTGGGGTAAGCATTTGTTACCATCTCCTTTCTGTATTCTCATGCAGTACTGCATCTTATCCCTCATTGCTCACAGCAATGAAATCTGCCCACTCGACCTCATTTCTCATGGGCTATGTCTCCCTCATGTCTCTGCAGGAAGGAATAACGCTACTGTTGCGCTCCACAGCATGGAATGTACACGTGCAGCTCAACTCAGAAGGTAAGTACCATTTCCAGTTTTCCTTGTGGTGGCAGCTGTCTACTCGAGGTGTGCTTAGAATGGAATCTGTGTAATGCAGTCCTCCTCAGGTAGGTAATTATTAACAAAGTTCTCCTCAGCATGTTGACATGTGTACTTATAGCATAGGACGTGTCTACTCTAATCCTCAACATATAGAGTGTCACTCTCTTGTCTCGTTACACTGGAATGTGTGAACTCCAGAGATTTACGGCATGGCATGAGATTCCACCATGCCTCCTGCACTTGGAATGTGTCCCTTCCATCTGCCTTCACTGAACAAGTTGTTACTCCAGCTGTCTTGAGCAAGGAATGCTCCTGCTCATTTTCTCCTCAGCATGGGATGTGTGTCCCTTACCCTTTTCCATGAGGAACATCCTTTCATTTAAGCAAGAAGTGCAACTCCTCAGGTTTTCATCCACATGAGTCCTGTCTACAGCAGCCCTCTTCTTCCCTGACACTTTCGAGTCCCCCGTCTTGCAGTCTGGAATCTGTCTGCTGCGGGTTAGGTCATCTTGGAATGCATCGGCTCCATCTCTCTCCATTAAGAGAGGCTCTTGATGAAGCTGAGGCCATCCTGGCATTGTGGAGAGCAGTTCACATCAGCAAAGTGTTCACACTAGCATTCCCCAACATGTAACTTGGGAGTATAGCACTCTTTGGCATGAAGTGCATCTACCCCAGCTCTCCTCAGCATGGCATCTGTCAACAGCAGTTCGACTCAGGATGTGCTATGCCTGCTGCAGGTCTAATCAACATGTATTCTGTCTCTCCACCTATGGCAACCCATCCGCTGTGGATTTCTACAGCAGGGAATGTGTCTTCTCCAATTCCCCTATCCATGGAATGTGTCTCCTCCAGCTGTTTTCCATGTGTAATGTATGGCTTTCAAAACTTGTCGGCTTGGATTTCTTCTCCTGTAGATCTGTTTAGTATGAAATCTTTCAATGAGCTTCATTAAACAAGCTGGACATCTACAGTCAAGGATGTGGAATTGTCCATCTTCTCTTCATCACATTATGGAATATATAGAGAGACTCTCTGACCTTATCAACCTTCCTTCCTGTTTCTGTCATCCCAGAAGTCTTTGATTCCAGCTCTCTTAGGTGAATTCCAAGGTGTGATGCACCTCACCTAGTTATCCTTTGGATGTATTGAATTTCAGCAACTCTGCAAGGTATAGAATGCTTCGACAACACCCTGCTATGGAGTGGGTCCCCTCTGCTTGGATTATGCATGAAGAATTTGCAGCCTCATCTTTTACTGCAAGCACTTCAGCATTGGATGTGTTTCCTCTGCTTTGCTTCAGCTCGTCTGGATCAAATATGTCTAGTCTGCCTCTCATCAGGCTGAATTAATCTATTCCTGCTCTACCTGGTTTGGATGAAATAGAGCTACTGTTCTTACTCCAGGTCTCCTGAGGAAAGTCAATGTGAATTCCAGGCCTGGAATCAATCTCATGTTGCGCACTCAACTGAGCAAGAAGTGCATCTATGCTAAGTGTCCTTATCATGGAATGCACCTACATCTGCATTCCAAAAATGGGATGCAGGTGTTCTAGTTCTGCTCAACTTTGAAACCATCTACTCTAGCTCTTTTCAAGAAGGAAAATGGGCACTCTAAGTTTGTCTGTCATGGAATTATCTCACTCTGTACTCAGCATGGAATATAGGACTGCTCTGTGAACTGCAATCCATCTATCTGAGCTCCACTTACTCAGGCATGTGTCCAATTGGGGTTTCTTTAGCATGGAATTCTTTATACTTCTTTCTCAGTCATTATTTACAAATGCATCTTTCCATCTCTTCATGTGTAGCAGGGGATGAGTCAGCAGCAGTTGCCTTCTTCAAGGAATACACCAATTCAAGTTCTCCTCAGCATGCATCTTTCTACTCAGAATCTCAGCATGGTACGTGTTGAAAGGGACTGTCATCGGCAAGGTAAGTGCTCAGGTAAGCCTTCTTTAGCATGCAGTCTTAGTAGCATAGTGCTCCCTGTCACAAACTATTTCTACTGCTGTTCTCCTCAGCATGAGATCTGTTTTCCTCCATTCTACTCAGAGTGACTGAGCGGTTTTCTGCTCCCTTAAGTGACCTATCAGCCATTGAGGAACTTAGAGCCTGACTCCACCTTGTAGAATATGAGCTGCTGACACACACACACACTCTGCATGGCATATGTCTGCAGCTTTCATCCTCAGAGAGGTAAATGTGTGTTTTAGCACCATTCTTCGTTTGGACTTGGCTTGGAATGCATTTGCCTCCAGCCATATTTCCCCAGGAAGGGTTTTATCACATCCAGCTGTCTTCACCAAGGAATACACGTTCTCTACGTGTGCCAGCTGGGATCCCTGTGCTCAGCATGTCAGGCTGGCAAGGGATATAGGAAGTTCTCCTTGGCAAACAAGGTATGCATCAACTCCAGTTTTTGGCAACATGGAGCCTTGCTATTTCCTGCTCCTTGTCATGGAATACCTGTGCTGTAGCTCTGAGCAAGTCCAGTACAGGGGCTAAGCCCAGTACAGAAAGGAGTGTGTCTTCTCCAAATCTTTTCCTCTTGGAATCCATCACCCATTCACTAAAGGCCTTGCCAGCCTGGCTTGACCTTATGAATACAGTTATCAGCATGAAATGAATGCACTGGTGCAACTAAATATGGAAGGTCTAATTTCCAGCTGCACAAAACATGGAATGCAAGTCTTCTCATATTTTGTTTGTGGAATGAGAATGGACCAGCTCTTCTTCTCTCGGAATGTATATCCATGTATTCTTTAACCTAGAATGTTTTTCCTCCAGTTTTTCTGAGCATCAAATGCATTTCCATGGCTATCTTCAGCACAGAATGCATGTAATCCAGATGTCTACACCAGCGAATACATTGATTCAGATGTTTTTTCTGAAAAAAATTGCCTTCACGGGGCTGAGAAGGTGGCTCAGTGGTAGAGTGCTTGCCCTGCATGCCTGAGGCCCTGAGTTTGATTCCTCAGCACCACGTAAGCAAACAGAACAAAGCTGGAAGTGGCACTGTGGCACAAATGTTAGAGCACTAACTTGAGTTGAAGAGCTGAGGGACAGCGCCCAGGCCCAGACTTCAGGTCCCACGACCGGACCCCGAAAAAAAAAATTGCCTTCACTACATCCAGTGGTTTCCCTGAGGCAGTTCCAGGCACAGGAGTATCAAATCCAGCTCTGGTCATCAAGGGAGGATTGAACTCCAGAATTCTCCTGCATGCAGTAGGGACTTCTGCATGTCTCCCATGGAATGGATCAGATCCAGTTTTCCTCAGGAAGGTTTAAGAGTCTATTTCCTCAAGTTATTTCATGGCTTCTTCTCTAGTTCATTTCTCCTCACCAGGGACTGCATGGAATTGCTGTCTCTTTGGCTTGGAGTGTCTCTACTCAGTCTCTCAGGATGGCATGTCTTGAAAGCATCTCTTGTCAGCAAGAACTGTTTTAAACGTGGTATTCTGCAGGATACAGTCGGATCATCAGATGATACTTGGCCTAAAATGCCTCAATTAGTATTGTATACTAATACAATATAAATGTTGAGGCCATCCCTGCCTGGATTTAGTCTACACCTATTCCTGTAATCTTGGAATCACTGTAGCCAAAGATTGCAATGCTCCTTGGAATGAAATGTGAGTACTCGTCCTATGCTGTGCATAAAGTGCACCATGGGTGCTAACTTAGGAAATATTTTCTTTCTACCCATACAAGGCATGAAGTTCATCTCCTCCAATCCCTGTAAGAATGGAGTGAGATTCAATGTTCAGCAAGCTAGAACTCTTGTTCCAGCATCCCTCCACCAGGAGCATGTATACTCCAGATAAGCACACTATGCAAACTGTTTCTCCAGCTTTCCTCCACTTGTAATATGTTCATACAACTCCACTCAATGTGGAATGTCTCTCCTCAAGTGTTCTTAATCCAGAATGTCATGGGTCTCCTCCAGTTTTGAGCAAGAGAAATATGACTTCTCTAGTTTGGGGGCATGTGTAATACTTATCCTTCAGTGGTCAGTATGTGGAATATATATTCTCCAATTCCAGGCATGTGGAATAGGTCTCCGCCAACTTTGGGGCTAGGCCTCTTCAGCATTGTCGTGAGCAGGAAAGTTATGTTCTGCAGCCTGTCTCGGCAGGAATGGGGCTCCTCCAGCCTTCCTCCTGTGGAATCTGTATACTTCAGTGCCTGTGTAGAATGTGTCTATCCAGTTCACAGTCTACAATCTACCACTTCCAGCATATCTCAACTTGCAATCCATTTATCTCAGTTGTCCTGAGGATGGAAAATGTCAAGGCCAAGTCTCTACAGACTGGAGGCCATCTCCTTTAGCTCACTCTAGCAAGGAATAGATCCACTCTACTGTTGCTCCGCAAGGAATGTACCTGTCGTTACTTTCTGGAGAGTCTCCCAAGCATTGCTATCATCGATTCCAGCACTTTTCAGGAACTTGAATGTTCCCTTGAGGATTTCTGAACATGGAAATATGCCCAATATCTACCTACAGCATGGGACACATGTGCTCCTGTTCTCCTTGTCCTGGAATGCATCTATTCTAAACATCCTTGAGAAGTTCCGCATTTAGTTGGGGTAAGCATTTGTTATCACCTCCTTTCTGTATTCTCATGCAGTACTGCATCTTATCCCTCATTGCTCACAGCAATGAAATCTGCGCACTCTAGCTCATTTCTCATGGTCTATGTATACTCTTATGTCTCTGCAGGAAGGAATGAAGCTACTGTGGCTCTCCAGAGCATGGAATGTGGCACGTGCAGCTTGACTCAGAAGGTAAGTATCATTTCCAGCTTTGCTTTTGGTGGCAGCGGTGAACTCCAGGTGTGCTGAGAATGGAATCTGTGTAATGCAGCCCTCCTCAGGTAGGTAATTATTAACAAAGTTCTCCTCAGCATGTTGACATGTGTACTTATAGCATAGGACATGTCTACTCTAATACTCAACATATAGACTGTCACTCTCTTGTTTCGTTACACTGGAATGTGTGAACTCCAGGGATTTACAGCATGGCATGAGATTCCACCATGCCTCCTGAACTTGGAATGTGTCCCTTCCATCTGCCTTCACTGAACAAGTTGTTACTCCAGCTGTCTTGAGCAAGGAATGCTCCTGCTCATTTTCTCCTCAGCATGGGATGTGTGTCTCTTAACCTTTTCCATGAAGAACATCCTTTCATTTAAGCAACAAGTGCAACTCCTCAGGTTTTCATCAAATGAGTCCTGCCTACAGCAGCCCTCTTCTTCCCTGACACTTTCGAGTCTCCCATCTTGTAGTCTGGAATCTGTCTGCTGCAGGTTAGATCATCTTGGAATGCATTGGCTCCATCTCTCTCCATGAAGAGAGGTTCTTGATGAAGCTGAAGCCATCCTGGCACTTGTGGAGAGGAGCTCACATCAGCAAAGTGTTCACACTAGTATTCCCCAGGAAGTAACTGGGGAGTAAAGCACTCTTTGGCATGGAGTGCATCTACCCCAGCTCTCCTCAGCATGGCGTCTGTCAACAGCAGTTCGACTCAGGATGTGCTATGCCTGTTGCAGGTCTAATCAGCATGTATTCTATCTCTCCACATCAGCAACCCATCCGCTGTGGATTTCTACAGCAGGGAATGTGTCTTCTCCAATTCCCCTATCCATGGGATGTGTCTCTTCCATCTCTCTTCCATGTGTAATGTATGGCTTTCAAGCTTTGTCGATATGGATTGCTTTTCTATAGGTGTTTTTATTATGAAATCTATCGATGAGCTCCATTAAACAAGCTGGACGTCTATGGTCAAGGATGTGGAATCGTCCATCTTCTGTTCATCACAGTATGAAATATATAGAGAGAGACTCTGGCCTTATCAACCTTTCCTCCAGTTTCTCTCATCCCCAAAGTCTTTGATTCCAGCTCTCTTAGGTGTATTCCAAGGCATGTGATGTACCTCACCTTGTTCTCCTTTGAATGTATTGAGATGCAGCACCTCTGCAAGGAATAGAATGCTTTGACAACACCCTGCCACGAGTGGGTCCCCTCTCCTTGGATTATGCATGAAGAAATTTACATGTTCAGGCATAAAAGCATAGATTATTTCTGCTGCAGCTTTCCTGAAGCCTCATCTTTTATTGCAAGCACTTCAGCATGGGATGTGTTTCCTCTTTTTTGCTTCATCTCGTCTGGATCGAATATGTCTAGTCTGCCTCACATCAGGCTGAATTAATCTATTCCTGCTCTACTTGGTTTGGATGAAATAGAGCTACTTGTCTTACTCCAGGTCTCCTGAGGAAAGTCAATGTGAATTCCAGGCCTGGAATCAATCTCATGTTGCTCACTCAACTGAGCAAGAAGTGCATCTATGTAAAGTGTCCTTATCATGGAATATATCTACATCTGCTTTCCGGGGAAAGGGCGCAGGTGTTCTAGTTCTGCTCAACTTTGAAACCATCCACTCCAGCTCTTTTCAGGAAGGAAAATGTGCACTCTAAGTTTGTCTGTCATGGAATTATCTCGCTCTATACACAGCATGGAATATAGGACTTCTCTCTGAACTGCAATCGATCTATCTGAGCTCCACTTACTCAGGTATGTGCCCAATTGGGGTCTCTTTAGCATGGAATCCTTTATACTTCTTTCTCATTCATTATTTACAAATGCATCTTTCCATCTCTTCATGTGTCAGCAGCAGCAGTTGCCTTCATCAAGGAATACACCTATTCAAGTTCTCCTCAGCATGCATCTTTCTACTCAGAATCTCAGCATGGTACGTGTTGAAAGGGACTGTCATCGGCAAGGTAAGTGCTCAGGTAAGCCTTCTTTAGCATGCAGTCTTAGTAGCATAGTGCTCCCTGTCACAAACTATTTCTACTGCTGTTCTCCTCAGCATGAGCTCTGTTTCCCTCCATTCTACTCTGAGTGACTGAGCGGTTTTCTGCTCACTGGAGTGACTTCTAGGCCTTTCAGGAACCTAGAGCCTGACTCCACCTTGTAGAATATGAGCTGCTCACACACACACACACACACACACACACACACACACACACACACACACACACACACACACACACACACACACACACTCTGCATGGCATATGTCTGCAGCTTTCATCCTCAGAGAGGGAAATGTGTGTTTTAGCACCATTCTTCGTTTGGGCTTGGCTCGGAATGCATTTGCCTCCAGCCATATTTCCCCAGGACGATTTTTATCACATCCAGCTGTCTTCACCAAGGAATACACATTCTCTACGTGTGCAGGCTAGGATCCCTGTGCTCAGCATGCCAGGCTGGCAAGTGCTATAGGAAGTTCTCCTTGGCAAGCAAGGTATGCATCAACTCCAGGTTTTGGCAGCATGGAGCCTTGCTACTTCCTGCTCGTTGTCATGGAATACCTGTGCTGTAGCTCTGAGCAAGTCTAGTACAGGCACTAAGCCCAGTACAGAAAGGTGTGTGTTTTCTCGAACTCTTTTCCTCATGGAATCCATCACCCATTCACTAAAGGCCTTGTCAGCCTGGGTTTACTTTATGAATCCAGTTGTCAGCATGAAATGAATGCACAGGTGCTAACTGAATATGGAAAATCTCATTTCCAGCTGCACAAAACATGGAATGTAAGTCCTCTCATTTGTTGTTAGTGGAGTGAAAATGGACCAGCTCTCCTTCTCTGGGAATGTGTATCCATGTATTCTCTACGTGGGAATGTGCCTACTGCTGCTTTCCTCAGCAGAGAAAGTGTTTCCTCACCGTGGAAGGTGTCTCCTCCACATGAGATGCATTTCTTCCAATTCATTTCATTATGGAATGCCTTTCCTGTAGCTCTGTTTAGCATGAGCTCTATTCCAGCTCTGCTAAACCCGGTAGATGTCTATTCCAACACTATGAAGAATTGACCATCTTCTGCTCTTCTCAGTATGGAATGTATCTGCTCTAGCCTCTATTTCTGCTTCTGTCACCATGGAAGTCTTTGATTCCAGCGTTTCTAATTGTATTGTTAGGTATTTCATAAACCTCTCCAGTTTGTCCTTGGAGTACAGTGCATGTCTGCTGCTCTCTAATGAATAGAATTCATCAACAGCATCCTATAATGGAGCAGGTCTCCTCCAGTTGTGTGATGTACAACTGCTACAGCTTTCCGGAAGACATGATATTTTGCTGCAATTTCAACATAAGATGTGTTCTCCTCTAATTTGCCTCAATTTGCATTGTACCTCCTCTTAGTCTCCTATGGATGGAATGAATATGTCTAGTCTGGTTCTCGTCAGGCTGAAATGCTTCTCTTCCAATTTTCCTGGAGGTGGATGAAATGGAGCTGCAGGTCTTATATTCCATGTCTCCAGAGAGAAATTCATGACAGCTCCAAATCTGTACAGCCTGGAACCAATCTCATTCCTCATGCAACTCAGTAAGAAATCCACCTATTCTTACTGTTCTTATCATGGAATGCATTTGCTCCTGGTCTTCAGGAAATGAGATGCATGATTTCCAACTTGATTCAGCATTGGAACCACCTTCTCCACCTCTTTTCAAGAAGATAAATGTGCACTCCAGGTCTCTCTATCATGGAATCATCACTCTCTCTACTTAGCAGGAATATAGCACTGCTCCCTTCATCCTGGAATCTATCTGAACTCTGCTAACGAAGGTAAATGTCAACTTGGATCTTTTTAGCATGGACTGCCCTCCTTTCTGTTTTCCTTATTTCCCGATGCATATTTTCCATTTTTCCTCAGAATGGAATCAATGCCTTGCAATTCATTGTGTGTACAATTGGTTTCCACAAATGCTTTCAATATGCGATATGTTGACACCATCTCTACTCAGAATGAAATATGTCAATACAGTTCTCCTTCTAATGACATCCATTTATTCCAGCTCATTTTAGCAAGGTAAATGTCCTACAGTAATGTGTTTAATATATGTGAAATCTGTTTACAATTTGTCTTTTTTTTTGTGAGTCGTGGGTCTTGAACTTTCGGCCTGGGCGCTGTCTCTCAGCTCTTCAGCTCAAGGCTAGTGCTCTACCACTTGAACCACAGCACCACTTCCAGATTTTTCTGTTTATGTGGTGCTGAGGAATTGAACCCAGGGTCTTATGCATGTGAGGCAAGCGCTCTACCACTGAGCCGCCTTCCCAGCCCACAACATGTCTTTTTGTTATGAAATGCATCTCTTTGGGTGGGTGTTTGGAATGTGTCAGATTCCGTTCTTTTTTCTCTTCATCAAGGAATACACCTATTCCAACTCTCCTCGGCATGAATCCTTCTACCCAGGGTCTCAGAATGGCTTGTGTTTAGAACAGCTCCCATCAGCAAGGTAAGTGACGATGCCAGTATTGTGTAGCATGCAGTGTCGCTAGTATAGTGCTCATTGCCCTGAATTACTTCTACTTCAGGTCTCCTTGGCATGAGATCTGTCTACCTCTCTTCTACTCTGCTCGATTGAGCAGTTTTCTGCTCACTCAATGACCTCTACTGCCTTTAGACTCCAGGATCTTGCACTCCTCTTTGTAGAATGTGACCTACTCAGGTACTGTCAGCATGGGATATGTCTGTAGATGTCATCCTCATAGAGGTAAGTATATCTGCTTTAGCATCCTTCAGCATGGCATGCTTCTTTCACATTTCAACTTGGCTTGGATTACATTTGCTCCAGCCCAATTTCTCACAAAGAATTGTATAAAGTCCAAATGTCTTCATCAAGGAATGTTCCAACTGTTTGTATGCCTGCCTGGGATCCCTGTCCTCAGCATATCAGCCTGGGATGTGTTAAAGGTGATTTTCCTTGGGAATGTATGTGTCACCTCAACTTTTTGTCAGCATGGAGTCTAACCAATTCAGTGTTCCTTGTCATGAAATACGTCTACTTCAGCTCTGATCAGGAATAACACAATGAAATATGTCTCCTCCAACTCTTGTCATAATGGAATCCATCACCCATTTACTGAAATTCTTGTCATGCTGTGATGTACCTAACAGTTCCTATTATTACCATGAAATGAATGCACAGGTGCCCACTCACAAAGGAGATTAATAGTTCCAGCTGTACAAAACATGGAATGCATGTCCTGCTCATTTTTGATAATGTACCGGGAATTGACTAAGCTCTCCTCAGTGTATGTGTGTAAATGCACTCTCCATGTAGAATGTTTCTCCTCCAGTTCTCTCAGACTTTACTGTATTTCTGTGAATATCTTCAGCACACACAGAGTGTATATAATACAGCTGTCTTCACCAGGGAATATATCTTTTCAGCCAGATAATTTTCAAGTGTGGCATTGTTGAATATTCAGGTGGCTACCACCATGCTACTTGGCCTGGAATATGTTGACTATCGCTCTCCTGAGCATGGAATGCCACTTCCTTAACCCATCTCAGCATGGAATCTATTTCTAACATTGTCTTCTTGTAATCCCTGTTCCCAATGTCGGCAATGCTCCTTGGCATGCAATGTGATTTGTTCAGCTATACTCTGCATGAATGGGAACCACAGGTGCTGTTTTAGGGAAAGTTTGCTTCCCAGCTGTACAATGCCTGCATGCATCTTCTCCAAAACACTTGAGAATTGCGCGAGATTCACCCAGCTCTCCCCATTTAGGAAATTGTATAATTGAGTTCTTCTCAGCAAAGAACTGCTCTGGTTCTAGCACTCATCAGCCTGAAGTATATGTACTCTAGATCAGCACACCATGCAATGTGTTTCTCCAACTTTCCTCCACATGGAATGTGTTCCTCCAACTTTCCTCAATGTAGAGTGCTTCTCCTCATATTTTCTCAGCCTGGAATATGTCCCCTCCAGTTTGGAGCATGGCGAATACATCTCCTCCAGGTCTCCTCAGCAAGGAATGTGTATCTTCCATTGTCATGAGCATGAAATGTGCACACTGCAGGTCAGCCCAACATGGATTCTATCTGTGCCAGCCCCTCTCAGCATGGAATGGATCTACTCTAGTTCATAGCCTAAACTGTACCTCTTCCAGCACTCCTCAATGCATTTAGTCCAGTTCCCCCAAGGAAGGAAAATGTGAACGCAAGGTCTGTACTGACTCACGCCTGTGTACTTTTGCTTACTCCCGCAAGGAATAGATCCACTCTGATTTTTCTTAGCATGGGATATGTCTGTCACTGCTCCCTAGAGCATGAAGTGGTTGTATTCCAAGTTTCCCAGCATGCATTCTGGCTCTCTGAATGCAAGGGGAATGCTCCATGAGGATTCTTTATCATGGAAACATCTTCTCCCACTCTCCTCTGTATGGGATACATGTGCTCCTGCTCTCCCCTGGGCACGGAATGCATCTATTCCAACTCTCCTCAGAAAGGTAAGCATTTATTTGGGCCAATAATTTCTTAGTATGTAACCGTCTCTTTCCTGTATCTTCAGGAAGGATGAAATCTTCCCTCTTTGCTCAGAGCATGAAATTGATCTCATCAGCCTGTCCACTGAATGCCAGTACTCCAGTTCATTCCTCATGGTCTATGTGCACACCTTGCCTCTGAGGGATGGAATGAAGCTATTGTCACTCCTGGCAACATGGAAAGCATGAAGTGCAGCCCTTCTCAGAAGGTAAGTATCATCACCAGTTGTCCTCTTTGTGGAAACTGCCTACGCTAGCTGTGCTGAGAATTGAATGTGTCTAATACAGTCCTCTTCGGGTAGGGAATTTCTAACTCAATTCTCCTCAGCATGGAATCCACTTCCAACATATGTCCTTATACTATAGAACATGTCTGCCCTTGTACCCTTCAACATAGAATCTGTCTGTCTCTGTTTTCTTTCTGATGTAATGTGCCCACTCCAGTGATTTTTCAACATGGCATGAGATCCCTTCATGTTTCCTCTACTTGTAGAATGCATATCATCCAGCTCCCTTCACTGAGCAAAGTGTCCACTCCAGCTATTTTGAGCAAGGAATGCTCCTACTCCAACTCTCCTCAGCATGGAATATGTATCCTCTTACTCTTTTCCACGAGGAGCACATTACTCCATCTTTTCTCAGCCTGGAGTGCATCTCCTCAGGCTCTCAGCATAGAATGTGTCTAAAGCAGCTCTCCTCTTCATGGTCAGTGTCTAGACCACCATTCTGCATATTGGAAACGCTCTGCTGCGTGTCTGCTAAGCTTGGACTGCATCACCTCCAGATCTTTTCATCAAGAGGTTCTTGATGAAGCCGAGGCTCTCAGCATAGCATGAACTGAATCAGTTCTTGTCAGAAAGTGAGGTATCTACTTGGACAATGTGGAGTCAACAATCTGCTCTTCTCAGTATGGCCTTGCCAACCTCTGTTCCTGTTTCTTCACCATGGAGCTCTTTGATTCCAGCTCTCCTAGGTATATTCCTAGGGGTCCTAGTTCTCCTAGGATACATTAGTCTCAGCAGCTCTACAATGCATAGAATTCTTCAACAGCCCCCCCCACACTTCATGTGGCAGATCTTAAATTGTGTTATGCAGTGAGTAGATGCATTTGAAGGCACAAAAAAACATGAAATGCTTCTGTTGCAGCTTTCCTGAAGACCTGATCTTTGACTGCAGGGCCCTTCAACATGGGATGTGTCTCCTTTAGCTTGCCTCTATGTACATTGTATCTCCTTTTATACCTCACTGGATAGAATAGGCCTAGTCTGCTTCTTGTCAGGCTGAAATGCATCTCTTCTAGCTCTCCTTGGGATGGATGAAATGGAGCTCCAGGTCTTATTCCAGGTCTCCTGAGGAAAGTCAACATCAACTCCATACGTGTACAACTTGGAATCAATCTCCTATTGCTCACACACCTCAGCATGAAATACTAATACTCTAAGTATTCTTATCATGGAATGCATCTAGTCCTGATCTCCAGGGAATGGAATGCATATGTTCCAGTTCTGCCCAGCATTCAAACCATCTACTTCCGCTCTTTTCAGGAAGAAGGTAAATGTTCACTCCAGGTTTCTCTAACACAGAATCATTCCCCACTCTGCTTTCTTTGTCCTGGAATCCATCTATCTCAGCTCTGCATACCAAAGTCAGTGTCAACTCAGGGTCTCTTTAGCATGGATTCATGACCTTCCTCTTATTTCCAAATACATCTCTTACATTTCTTCTCAGGGTGGAATCAATGTCTTGAATCTCTCTTCATGTTAGAATTGGTCTCCGCAAATTATTTCTGTATGGGATGTGTCAGCACCATCTCTACTTTGCAGGAAATATGTCAACTTCAGTTCTCAGCATGGCCTCCATTTATTCCAGCTCTCTTAAGCAGGGTAAATGTCCACTCTAGTCATCTGTAGCATGAAATCTTTTTTACTCCTTGCCTTTTTGTTATGAAAAACTTCTCTTTTACCAGACATCAGCAAGGAATGCATCAGCTCCGGCTCTCTTCAACAAGGAATGTACCTTTTCCAGCTCTCCTCAGCGTGGATCCTCCTAGACATGGTCTCAGCATGGCATGTGTTTAGAGCAGCTCTCATCAGCAAGGTAAGTTTTAACACTAACATTCTTTAGCATGTAGTCTGGCTAATACAATGCTTATTGGCCTGGACTACTATTGTAGCTCTCCCCACCTACACCAAGACAGCTGCAGTGTGGAGAGGTGGTATATGGGATTATCGTTGCCTCTCTGACCCACCCTTGACTGCAACTCCATTATGGAGCACTGGCTTCTGTGTGAATAGATGGGTGAGTCAGACTTGGTCGTATCTAGTACTTTTCCTCCAATCACAGGTATCAGCAAAGAGATACACAGACCATCCATCCTTGACTTTCCCAAGCAGTGGCCTGGGGTTGTCCCTGGTCTCCTGGATGGAATGTCATTGTTGGCCTCACTATTTGAGCATGATCCTCCTATCCTGCTGGCAGCCTCCATGGAGCTCTTTTTTTTTTTTGCAGAACAGATGGCAACCAACTTTTCTGATGTCCAAGTACTGTGTGCCCTGATACCACCTCACGTGGAGAGACCCAGTGGGAGACCCTTCATACTCCAATGACTGATGCACTTCCTCCCCTCACGTCCTTCTAGATGAAACTCCACATCCTGCACGTACGTCTTGAGCTACGTCTTCCTCAAGACAAGCACAACTTCTGGCATTTAAAGTTGGTCTCCCAGGAAGCTCAGAGCATCACCACCGTGAACATGGGTCCTCCGTTTCCACAATGGCTTTCATCCCTCACCCCAGCCATCTTGTGGCGTTAACTATCATTCAGTTAAATCAGCTGTACAATAAGCAGGGACTGACTCACTCTAGTTCTTCCTATCCATGCATCCCGTTTGATTTCTGTTTCTTATCTGTATTTTACCTTAATTGTTTTCTTTCCATCGATTTTTAATTAACATTAAAAATGTTATTGCAAACAAAGGAGGAGGCAACAATGCTTGATAAGAAATGTACGCATTACCTTGCCCATGTAATTGTAACCCCTCTGTACGGTATTTTCACAATTTAAAAAATAGTAAATGTTATTGCATAAGTAGTAGTATAACAACCATAAAGAAACTGTGTTTCAAAAATGTTTCTGCCTTTTCTATTTAACATTAGTGCCTTAGTTGTTACCTTTGTGTGTGTGTGTGTGTGTGTGTGTGTGTGTGTACTGAGGCATCAATTCAGGGTATCATGTTTTCAGTCAGCTTTTTCACTCAAGGCTGGAGCCCTGCCTTTTGAACCTCCCTTTCTGACTCTTTGCTGATTAATTGGAGATAATTGTGAGGCTCTGAGTTCAAGTGTTAATGCCAGCACAGATTGGTCTGCATGGGCTGGCTTCAAATGTTTATCTTCAGATCTCAGCCTCCTGAGTAGCTGAGATTATAGATGTGAGCCAGTAGCACCTGGCTTGTTTTTGTTTTATTGGGGAACCTTATGTTCTTCCACATGACTTGCAAGATACCTTGTTTCCTGATCTGTGCCTCTTTGCCAGTGAATTCCTCTCCAATTTCCTGGGATTACATCTGTGCTCCAGCCACCCTGAATTACTTACCATTCCCCCTTTGCTCATTTTCTTCCTTATTCCCAGAGAAACCTTCCTTCTCATTCCTGTAGCAAAATGTCTGTCTGCTTGCCAAAACTCAATAGGAAACCACCTGGTCTATGTATCCCTCTCTCATTAGCTTTCATCTTATTCCTCGATACAAGATCTCTTACACAGTTTTGGAACTGTGGGTTCATTTATGGCCCCCAAGAATGAGCAGTTCTGGGTAGAACACTGTTATCATTCATAACATGCTTCATTCTGCAGATCTGTGGTGGCTTTGTGTTTAGTGGAAAGCACTAGTAAAATGAGCATTCCCCTCACAGAACAGTTACAGTAACACCACAGCCTTGGGCTTTGGGAACTGGTGTTTTGTATATAGGGTCCTTTTTTTGGTAGTAATGCCTGCTGATTACAGACTGGCCACATGGTGGCACAAACGCTTCTTGTTTCACACTGGATTACTGGATACTAGGCCCTGATTAGCCCATTATAGAGAGCCTATAAGCCATTGTTTATCCTCAAACTCTTTTATTAATGAACATATAGATCTTACCCCACGTGTCCTTGTCTCTCAATGTTGCTCTACAAGGCACAGCTTCAACTTGAGCCTCTCTCTTTATGGAAAATGCAAAATAAGATGACCAGTGAGAAATGAGCAGTGTTTTGGCAATGTCATAATGTATTTATGTGTCTGTATGTGTGAGAATGTATTTGTGTGTGTGTGTGTGTGTGTGTGTGATTGTGAGCACTGTGAGATTTGTATGTGTTCATGTGCTTGCATATGTTCATGCTGCATTTGTGTGATTGGTGTGCATTGTGGAGTACATGTGGAGGGTTGTCTGTGCACATGTGTACAAGTGCATGTTCATGTTAGGGATATGTATGTGAGCTTTTGTGTGCATTTTATAGGCATGTGTGTGCTTGTGTGTTAGGGGTATGTGTGCATTGTGTTGGGGGTATGTATGTATGGATGTGCATTGCTGACCTCAAGATGGGTCTTGGCATAGTTTTACAGTCCTGGCACTCAGGTCAAGGTGTGTTTGAGACTGGAGGGTGGACACTTCTTGCTGGGAAGAGCTGATCCCTGCTTCAACTGCCCTGGTGCACCTGTATGCTGACAGGTGGAAAAGCACTGAAGGTCTGTGCATTAGAGCTTGGTGTGGGAGTGAGGTGAGGCTAGAGATGCCGGTGTCCCCAGGTTTAGTGGCCCAAGAGTCATAGTCATGGTCACTCATCTGGAATGGAGGCAACTGGGAACTGGCCTGTCTGGAGTTAACCACTCCACTGATGGGGTCCCCAACCCTGGGTAGAGTTGAAACCTTGTTTTTAAACTCCAGGCTCAAACTCCAGGAGCACCTGGTGGTGGTACCCCCTGGGTTCTGCTGCTGTAAATCTGCATCATGGAGAGATATAGGAACTCCAGGTCTCAGTGTGGGGCTGGGGGAAGCTGCTCTTGACCAGCACAGTTCTACAGTGACTATCTTCTGATTGGCAATCACACGAAGCAGAGTGGTGAGCAGGGGTCGGTGGGCTGCCATGCTGAGGGGCACCTGCATGTTCCAGGTGGTTGGTACTAGGGATTCTGATAAGATCTCTTCTTTATCTCAATTCCCTACAAGTAGGTGGTTTGTGCCCCTGTACTGAAAACTTGTCAGTGCATATTTCTGTCCCTAGATGGTGCTGCTGCACCATGTCCTGAGCCAGGCATGGTCTAATGAGTTGAGGTGTTTTCTGTCTTGGAGATGGGGGAAGAGAGAAATGATTTACGTTGAGACAGTGGCCCAAACTAGCAACATTAGTTGCTAATTTGTTGAGCATGGCTCCGGAGTTCTGATCCTGATCTATTGCTAAGGTTTCTGTGACTTTGGGCAAATTGCTTAGAGGGTTTGGGGGCTGGTTGAGTGATTTACTGTATATGAAATACTTAGAAAAGAGTCCAACACATAGTAAGTTGCTCAATAATCTAGTACTTCTTTCTGAATGACACTGCAGTGACCTGGATCAGTTGGGTGCAGGGACCGTGGCTGGGACTCTCTTTGCATCTCAGTTGACTGGCCAGACCATGAGCTCGGTAGACTATGCTCTTCTCTATTCCCATCAGTCAGAGGAGGCAGTTATTGTGTCATGTGGCTTCAGAGAAGGACCCCAGGTGACCAGAGAGAGACTTCTGGGAGGAGGTGGTATATAGGATAGGTGGTTATCTGTGCTGTCCGTGAATGGAATGGATTTGCTCATGACTGTCTGGGCTCTGGGGTCTGCAAACAGAACATATCTGCCACACAGTGAGAAGCAAAGAGGAACCTGGTGCCAGCACTTTCTAGTGGCACCATTTCCTTTTTTAAAAAATTGTGCTGAATTATTTACCATAGCTAAGATATGGAACCAACCCAGATGCCTCTCAGTAGATGAATGGATCAAGAAAATGTGATGTGATGTGTGTGTTTGTGTGTGTGTGTGTGTGTGTGTGTGTGTGTGTGTGTGTGTAATGGAATTCTATGCCTCCATCAGAAAGAATGACATTGTCCCATTTGTTAGGAAGTGGAAAGACTTGGAAAAAATTATATTAAGTGAAGTAAGCCAGGCCCAAAGAAACATAGGTCCCATAGTTTCCCTTATTTGCAGTAACTAGTATATGTCTGAGACAAGCAGAAAAGCTATGTACATATGGCCAGATAAGATGATGTTAATGAAACCCAAGATAGGGACACAAGTGGTTGTTTGTTTCTTGCTATTGTTTCTAACATATTTATGATGTACCATGTGATTTTTTGTTGCTTTGTATGTTCCCAGATGTGCAGCCTGGAATCTTTCTACTGGGTGTTATGTCACCTTTGAATGCATCGGCTCCTTCTCTCTCCACCAAGAGAGGCTTTTGATGAAGCTGTGGCCATCATGGCATGTATTGAGAGCATCTTGCATCAGCAAAATATGAACTGTAGCATTCTGCAACAAGTAATTGGGAAGTATAGCACTCTTTGGCACAAAGTGCATCTGCCTCAGGTCTCCTCAGCATGGCATCTGTCAACACTAGCAATAAGCATCAGATGCTTACTGCAGGTCACATCAGCACAGAATACATGTATTCTATCCCTCCACATTAGGGAACCCATCTGCTGTGGATTTCCACAGCAGGGAATGTGTTTTCTCCAATTCTCCTAACTGTGGAATGAGTCCCTTCCAGCTCTCGAACATGTAATGTATGTCTTTCAAATCTTGTCAACATAGAATGCTTTTCCTATAGGTCTTTTTAGTATGAAATCTATCCATTAGCTCCATTAAGGAAGCTATGCAGGACTGTGGAATCATCCCTCTTACGTTCATCACAGTATAGAATATATATTCTCTGGCCTTATGAAACTTTCTTCCTTTTTTGCCGTCCTGATTACAGCTCTCTTATGTATATTCCAAGGCATTTGATATACCTCTTTTTGTTCTCCTTTGGATGTATAGAGTTTCAGCAACTCTAAAAGGCATAGCATTCTTTTACCACACGCTGCCTTGGAGTGGGTTTCCTCTGGTTGTGTAATGCAAAAAGAGTTTGCATTTGAGAGCATAATAGCAGCATAGACTATTTCTGCTGCAGTTTTGGTGAAGCCTGATTTTTATTTCATGCACTTCAAAAAGGGATCTGTAAGTTTTTTGTTTGCGTCAGCTCCTCTAGATGGAATATGTGTAGTCTGGTCCTCATCAGGATGAATTTAACCTGTACCAGCTCTCCTTAGGGTTGATGAAATGGAGCCATTGGTCATATTCCAGGTCTCCTGCAGACATATGTAGGCCTATACTGCCTGGAATCCACCTCATGTTGTCATTCAGCTGATCAAGGAGTGCATTTATTTTGTGTCCTTATCATGGACTGCAACTACTGTTGCTTTCCAATGAATGGGATGCAGATATTCCAGTCCTGGTCAGCATTGAAACCATCTACTCCAGCTCTTTTCAGGAAGGTAAATGTGCCCTGCAGGTTTCCTTGTCATGGAATAATCTCACATTATCCTGAGCATGGTACATACTGAAGCTTTCTTTATCCTGGAATCCATCTATCTACACTCAGCTTAGTAAGGTAAGTGTCAATGTAGGGTCTGATTAGCATTGATTCATTACCCAGTCTGCTCAGCATGGAATGTACTACTGCCCTCTATGTCCTGGAATCCATCTATCTCAGCTCTTCATACTAAGGTACGTGTCAACTTGGGGTCTTTTTAGCATGGATTCATGTCCTCCTTGTTCCTTATTTCTAAATACATCGCTTCCTTTCTGCTCAGAATGGAATCAATGGCTTGAATCTTGTTCCATGGTGCAACTGGACTCCATGAATTCATTTAGTATGGATATGGGATGCCTGCTCAACTCAGCACCGAATATGCCACCTCCACTTCACATCTCCATGGTCTGCTTTTATTTCAGGTGTCTTAAACAAGGTAGATGCCCACTCGAGTCATCTGGTTACTGCATGTGAACTCTGATTACTACATATCCTTCTGTGATGAAATGCATGTCTTTTGGCAGATGACAGCAAGGAATGTGTCAGCTCCAGTGCTCTTCATCAAGGATGATATCTACTCCAGCTTTCCTCAGCATGGATCCTTTTACCCAGGTTCTCAGCTTGGCATGTGTTGAAAACTGTTGTTTTTAGTGAGGTAAGTGTCCACTCCAGAATTGTTTACTATACAGTCGTGCTTGTCTAGGGCTTGTTGCCCTGGATTACATTCACTGCAGCTCTCCTCAGCCTGAGAGCGGTCTACTGCTGGTGTACTCAGATTGTGATCAACCTTCTGCTTACTTGAGTGCTTTCTTGTTCCTATCAGAGGTCCTGCAAACTTTTTTGTTGTTGTTTTAAATTTAAAATTTCATTTTCTTACTTTAGAGGAAATGGCTTTAGCTTGTGATTTTTTGTTTCATTTGTGTGTTCTTACCTCATGGTATAGCCTCTGTTTTCAATGTATTTGACTCTGGTGCCCTGAAGCTTGTATATACATTTTTCGAATTGGGGAGTGGAAGGGAAATAACAAAATGCTGAATTAAGGATATAGGTTGACCCATTCCAACACTGAAATGCACAAGACAACTTGTTGACAACTTACTTTACAACGTTGGGGGTAAGGTAGTTGTTGGGAAGGTGAGGAGGGAAGGAATGGTAGGGGAAAAACAAAGGAGGAGGTAACCACATTACTCATGTAACTGTAACCCCTCTGAAGAGTATTTTTACAGTAAAAATATATTAAAAATTTATTTCCTGAATTGTGAACTCAGAGCCTTGAGCACTGTTTGTTTATTTAACTTATATCATGTGCTATGACACTTGAGCTATGTGCTCATTCTTACATATTGATGGTAAATTTGAAAATTTGATTTGTGTTGACTGTATTTAAGAGCTTAATCCTGACAGTTCAGACTTCTGTACACATGAACATGTGATCTAACTGGTAGAGTTATAGATATAGAACTGTCACAAAAAGCCTTAGCATGCTGAGTTGCTAGGCACAGAGAGATGAAACCCCAGTTTGGTTAACTCTTGTTTTTTTTAAAATTTTTTTCTAACTTCTATTTACTTTTAAATTCTGATATTAGGATTTGATATAAGGGTAAAGGCTTTGCCCCTCAGTGTTTATGCTCAAGGCTAGTGTTTGGCCATTTGAGTCACAGATCCCTTGTGATTTTTAGTGGTTAATGGGAGAGAAGTTCTCCCAGAGTTTCTTGCTTGGGTGGCTTTGAACCATGATCCTCATATCTCAGATTCCTAATACAGTAGAAATACAATGAGTGAGTTAACCCTGGAAGTAACTCATTTGTTATCAGACATGATTTCAATGAGACAGCAAACTGCAAATCAGAAATTGAGGGTTTTCTGCAGAAGGGGCCATGAATGAAACCAATGCTGTTTTCCCCTCTGTAGACCCAGGATTGTAGACTTTTTCTTTCTGCAGGCCTTGGCAGCCACAACCTTGTATGTCATGTGACTGTCTCTCCAATCTCAGCTCAGTGCAGTTAGAGTGAAACACATTTGTTTTCTCCCAGATTTTAAGGCAAGAGATGCAATCATCATCCTCTGTGTACATGAGAACCATTCCCCATTAGGTCCACTTGCCCTGCTCACTATGTACTGGAGATCCAAGTAGTGATGCTACTTGTGAAGTCCAAATAGGTACATTTGAGCTGCACATGGTCTTCCAGGAATATTCTGCCTGGATATTTTGGATATTCTGCCTAAGTAGAGAATTTTTCTCTAATTCTTCTCTCTAGGAAACCAAAGCATGGATGCTGTCTCCTCTAGTTCATTGGACTTGTAGTTTCCATCCCCCCTTCACTAAGTGAGAAGTGTTGTTTAAGCTGGAAGCATAAGATACTAGTCAAATAGGAAAGGTGAGTCCAGATTCTAGGTATCCTGAGTATGAGGATGGGGATCTTCATTGTCTCTTGGGATCAGGTCTGGCACCAATTGCAGCAGCATTGAAGGCATATAATAGATAAAGGGCTTTCTCTCCCTGTTGGTTGCATGGGTTTCCCTCTGGCCAATATGAGGAATCCATTGGGATCCTGAGTGGACTTTGAAATCCTCTTAGTTGATAGTAGATAAATCACAAACTCTCTATAGGTTAGAATATTTGCCAGCTTCTCTCTCTCTAAGAGCCCCTTATTGACTTTAAGGCCCGCAGTGCCTTCACTGACATCTTCCTGTCTCTCACTAGCTTCCTTTTTAATTGTGTGAAGATACTTTATCCCAAAGGCATTTCCTGCCCTTTGTCCTCCCCCAACCCCAGAGCCTCACCTGACACAGATCTGGCATAGAACAGGCGTTGATTAAGATTCATGCATCATCATGTTGCTAAATTAAGGGTCACATTATGAAAAATATGGCTGCTACATGTTTCATAGTCCTGGGAACAGCACAGCTTGTCCCCATCTAAATCAAGACAGCTACAGTGTGGGGAGGGTCGTATATGGGATCACTGTTGTCTCTGTGGCCCATTCTTGACTGCATCTCCATTATGGGTCACTGGATTCTGTACAAATATATGGGTGAGTCAGACTTGGTCACATCCAGTACTTTCCCTCCAATCACATAGGGCATCTATCCCTGCCTTTCATAAGGAGTGGACTGGAGTTTCCCATGGTCTCCTGGATGGAATGTCTTTGTTGGCCTCACCACAGGACTATGATGCTCCTGTAATGCTGTCAGCCTCTCACTGTGGAACAGATGACAATACAGCCAGTCTGGTGTCCAAGTATTGTGTGCCTTATGAACACCCTACGTGCATTGACCCAGTGGGGGATCCCTCATCCTCCAATAATTTACATGATACCCTTCTTATCCCTCATGTCCTTCTTCCAGATGGAACTTTACATCTCACCAACCTTTGGCTATGTTTTCCACATGACAAGAACCACTTTCATCATTTTAAGTTGAATCCCCAGGAACCTTGGAACATCATCACCATCAGCATAGGTCCTCAGTTTCCACAATGGCTTCATTTCTCACCCTGGTCATTTTGTGGAGTTAAGTGTTGTTTCATTAATTTGTTGCACAAGGATCAGAGACTGGCTCATAACTCTTCCTAGCAATGCATCTCTTTTGATTTCTATTTTATATTCACAAATAACCTGCAATTTTTATTACCTAACAGTTTCCTTTCCTTCAGTCATTTAGAATAAAATGTGATTTCATGAGTTATCCTGTAAGGACTACAATAAATTTTGTATCAAAGATGTTTATGTCTTTTCTGCTTCTTCAGTTTTTTGCCTAGTTGAGATAGACACTCTGTGTGTGTGTGTGTGTGTGTGTGTGTGTGTGTGTGTGTGTGTGTGTGTGAATTGTATGGCTTGAACTTGGGTTTCCCTTTACGACTTGAGCTCTACCTCCCCTTTGACTTTTTTGCTGGCTAATTCGAGATAAGATTGTGTCAGACTTGTCTGACTGACTGGCTTTCAAAATCCATCTTTATATCTTTACCTCCTCTGTATTTGAGATTATAGAGCTCAGCCATTGTCATCCAGTGTTGTTTTTTAAAAACTGTTTTGAAGATCTTTCATTCTCTTCCACATGACATACAAGACACCTTGTTCTTGAGATTTGCCAGCAGAGTCCTCCCCAGTCGCCCAGAATAACTTCTGTGGTGCAGTCATCCAGAGTTCCTACCATACTCCCATCACCGTGTTCCTGCCTATGCTCCTTCTCTTCTCCATTCTTTGGGAGTTCTTCCTCTCCTCATCAATGAAAAAAACTGCCTGTATCCCCATCAAGTGTCAATAGTATCCTACTTTATCCAGTAGCCCCCTCTGACTTTGAATCTCAACTGTCAACTTTTTTCCCTTTACTCTAGGTCCATTATGCAGTTTTCAAAGTGTGGGTTCACTTATAGCCTCCAAAGAATGAGAGGCTTCTGGGTACCTCACTGCAGTTACCCATAGCCAGCTTGATGGTACAGAATGGAGCTGGTTTTTGTAACGTTTTATGTGCAAGTTCTTCTCAAGGTGAGAACGGGTAAGTAAGGATTCCTGTGGTTTAGGCTTTGGGAAATGATGTTTTCTGTGTAGGGTTGATTGCAAGTTAGAAATGTGTGATGATTACAGATGAACCTCATGACTGCTGAGTTTTGCTGCAGTTTTCTGTGTTGAAAATGTAGAATGGATATTAGGCCTATGTAGTGCATCATGGTAATAGCAATAAACCATGCTTGTTTAGGAGCATACAGACCCGGTGCTCTATATCCCTGTCTTCTAGTATTTCTCCCCAAGCTGAAGATGCAGTTTGGGCTTCGCTCTTTATGGCAAATGCATGAGTAGATGAGCACTGAGAATTGAGGATCACTTTTGTTCTAAAATAGCATCAATCCAGTGAATTGTCTTACGATGGATAGAGGCATTCCAGCCTTCCCCTTGTGGAAAGTGCTTGTTCTGTCCTAAAGTCCATTTTTTGGGAACATGGATGGTGTTTCCTCTGTGTTGGGGCAAGAGGAATTTGTCCCTTGCAGCTCTCCTAAGATGAAAAGTGCCTCCTCCATCCTCCTGAGCATGAAATTTGTGTGCTGCCAAGTGGCTCAACATGGAATCAATTTCTTCCAGCCTTGCCCAAGGGAGAAAAATACCTGTTCAGTCTCCCCTGAGCAAGGAATAGATTTTTTTGGCAGTCATCATCCTAAAAGTTTCTATTCCCATTGTCCTCAACCTGAAGTATGTGTCTTTCAGGTCTCTTCAGAGTGGATCTCTTTCTTCCAGCTCTGAAGAAGGGAAATATCAAATTTAGCCCTGGACAGTCCTGAATCTATGTCCTTTTGCTCATCCCACTGCAAGAAGTACACCTATTGTAATTTTCTTTAGCATGGAGTCCCTCTCTGAAGGGAATGGAGATATTTCAGTTCTCCTAAGCATCAAAGCCATCTATTCTGGCTCTCTTCAGGAAGGTAAGTGTCATTTTAGTGTTTCAACACAAATTCATATTTTTTTCTCTATCCTTGTCTTCTGTTGACATTTCTTCCTTCCTTCTCTCCTCAGAACATGGAATTGATTTCTTCAATCTCTCTTCACCATGAGATCCAACCAGCTGACCTGCTTCACAGCAGAGAGTATTCTTGAGATCCAATCCACAAGAAATCCATGTGGAGAAATCTACTCAGCATCGCATGGGTCTTCTCTAATCTACTTTGACTTAGAAGTCATTTCCCTTAATTTTCTCAGATGAGCATAACAAGTAAAAAATATGTTTATATGACCATAGAAGAGGATGCTAAATGAAATGAACCCCAAGATATGGAGACAAGATTTCTTTTCTTGTTTTTGTTGTTTTAAATGTACTTTTATATGTTGTTTTAAATGACTTTTTGTTTCTTTTGTTTGTTCTTCCCTATGGTATACCCCGTTTTCACTGTACTTGAATTTGGTAGTCTGCATCTTGTATATACATTTGTCTAATCTGGGGAGAGGAAGGGGAATAACAAATCGCTGGAATAAGGACACAGGATCACCCATGGCAACAATGATACCCACAAGACTGTATGTTGGAAATGAACTTTACATCAGGGGTTGGTTGGGGAGGAGTTATCAGGTGGGGGAGGGAAAGGATAGTGGAAGAACAACAAGGGAAGTGGTAACAATGCTGGACAACTAATGTACTCATTGCCTTACTCATGTAACTGTAACCCCTCTGTACAGCATCTTTACAATAAAACAAAATTTTAAAAAATGTGGGGAAAATGTCAAATACATTTTACTTGAATCCTCACAAACAAAGAGGAAATTTAACTTGCAATTATTTGTTTACCTAGCCACCTAGCCACCCTGCTCAATCAGGAATGTGTTTAGTAAGCATGTATTACTGTCTCAGAATATTTATTCTCAGCAAAGCATTATCTTGGGTCATTTAATCACTTTTTTCTCTTCCTGGAATGCAGTTAAGCTTTCCAATTTGTCTTCAGATTGAAATTCATCTGCTCAGCTTGAGGACAGAAGAGTCTGATTCAAAGCCAAGCCATAAAGAAGAGTTTTGACAATCATCTGCGATTACCCAGAACATCTCAAAGTGGAAGTGTAGCTCAAGTGGTAGAGTACTAGTCTTGAGCAAAAACCCTCACACATAGGGACCTAGCCCTGAGTTCAAGTCCTAGGACTCACAGAAAAATACAAAACAGAAGGAAAACTAAGAATGGAGTCTTAACAATCCTTTTTCAGCCTACAGTGGCTGTATGTGCATTTCCTCTTAAACGAAGGTTTCTCATGTAGCTTGCCTTCGCAGGAAATGTGTCCATTATTTCTCCTCAGTAGAGATGGGACCGTTGGATTCCCTGTTGCATGAGACGTATTAGCTGCAGGACTTCTCTGCATGTTATCCATCTCTTTCAACTTTGCTAATCAAGGTAGTTTTCCTGTGAAGCATCCTTCAACCTGCAGGACAAGGACTTCTCTGCTCTTCTCAGCAAGGAAGGTCTCCTGACTGTGTCCTGACTGTGGAAGGCTTTGACTCCAGCTCTAGTAGGCATGGAATACATTTCTTCTAATGCCCTGTTTGTTTGTTTTTGTCGGTCATGGGGCTTGACCTCTGGGCCTAGGCTCTGTCCCTCAGCTCTTCAGCTCAAGGATAGTGCTCTACATCTTGAGCCACTGAGCTGTAAGGTATATTAGATAGCTAGGTTTCATTAGGTAGCCGATGAAGAGAACACCATGTGCTATTCAGGCAGGAAAAGAAGTTTATTTACCAAACTGCTGCCCCATGCATGGTGGGGAGGCATGGCTGAAAAAGGCAGGGGGAGAACCACCCCTGGGACAGGAAGAGGTGTGGCCAGGTGGGGGAAAGGTGTGGCCACACTGGATCAGAAGGTGACCTCAGGGTCTGGGACCCTCTTAAGGTCAGATGGGAAGCATATGACAAGAGGTGATTCAGGATGTGACCTAGCAGGAGGGGGAGGTGACTGCTAGCAGGTGTGCCAGTTACCTAGGTAACAGACACTGGAAGAAACTTAGCCAAGAGGTGGGGAGGTGTCCCTTATGTAGACCTTACAAGAGACACTTCTGGTTTTTTGGTGGTTTATTAGAGAAAAGAATCTCATGGAGTGTCCTGTCCTGGCTGGCTTTGCACCACAGTCCTCAGATCTCAGACTCCTAAGTAGCTAGGATTATAGGCATGAGCACTGGTGCATGGCCCCAGTGCCCATGTTGATGGACTGATTATAAGTATGGACTTGTTCTTCTCTAGCACATGTAGGCATGGATATTTTTGTTTCAAGCAGTCTTGACCCTGGTACACAGAGCAGCTCTCTGTGGACTGTGCCTCTCAGACTGCCCAAATATTGCATGCCTCATGTTCAGCCTTTGTGAACATGGAAGATGTCTCCTCCAGTCTGAGGCAAGTTGTAATGTGTCTCCTACAGATCTCATCAGAATGGAAAGTGCCGTCCCTCTCTTTCTGAGTATGGCATGTGTGTGTTGTCTGATATTTCACCATGGAATAGAGCTTTTCCAGTCTTACTCATGTGGAGAGTGCCTCTTCTGTATGCCATGAGCAAGGAATGGGTTAATCTTTACTGTTTTCAGCCTAGAAACTGTCTAGTCCCATTGTCCTCAGCTTGAAATACATGTGTCTCAGCTCTCCTCACGGTGGACCTATTTTTACAGATCTGAGGAAGTGGATGTCAATTCTAATCCTGTACCACATGGATTCCACACCTTCTGCTTACTGCAGTGTAAGGAGATCATCGGATGTAATTCTCTTTCACATATAACTCATGTATACCTTCTTTTCAAGGAATGGAGAGCCTGAATTGCAATTCTCTTTAGTATTGGTCTCATTTGATCTAGTTTTCCTCAGGAAGGTGTCATTTTAATATCTCTTAAAATGCAGTCCTATTTGGTTCCTCTGTTATTCTTTTGATGTTTGTCCTTTCTCTCTCTTGATAGCTTGGAATTGATTTTTTCAGTCTCTCTTCTTCAACATGGGATCCATCCACTGCTGCTCCTTCACAGATATATGTCTTTTCCAAATGTACTCCAAAAGAACTCTGTGTGCAGAAATCTACTGAGTATAACTTGAGTGTCCTCTAGGCTTCTACAATGTTGAATGCAATGTCCCTGTGGACTTATCAGTTTGATATTAATCTAACCACTTTTCTCAAAGAGGGAAGTGTTTAGTGAACATGGAACACACTCCCAGATTATTTGTGTTCTCCTCAAAGAGGTGAGTGTTTACATAGGGTATTTATCTCATAAATTCATGACTTTTTTGCCTTTCCAGGATAAAACTAATCTTTTCCTCTCTCCTCAGGTTGGATTCCATCTGCTGAGTTTGAGATCATAGGATCCTGATTCAAAGTGAGTCAGTGCCAAAAATGTTGTGAGACTTATAATCAATTTCCATACAAAAAATCTGGAAGTGTAACTGTGATTCAAGTGATAGAGCACTAGCCTTGAGAAAATAATCTCATGGACAGAGCCCAGGCCCTGAATTCAAGCCCTGAACAGCAGAAAAAGAAGATAACCAAAACCCAAACAACATAGTCAGGCAAGAGTTAACCATCTCTTCTCTGCCTGCTATGCATGTATCTGGACTGACTCTCCTTGTCATTTATCTTGCCTCAGCAAGAAACATGTTTAATCTTTCTACTCAGAGCAGATGGGTTGTTTTCCATACCCAGGTTGCATGAAATGCATTGCCTGCAGATCTTTCCTGCATGTAATCCATCTCTTTCATCACTGCTAATCAAGGTAGAGCTCTTTGTAAGGACCCATCAACATGGAGGCAAATGGTTTCTGCCCTTCTCAAAGGAAGGAATGTTTCTTACCTATGTCCTTACCTTAGAAGGTTTGACTCCATAGAATCCATGTCTTCTAGTTTCCTGTGTATGAAATGACTGTCAGTATGGAGGACTTCTTCTCCATCTGCTATACACATTGAGTTCTTCCGCTGCTTCAATCATGACCCTGGCCTGTGGGTACTCAGGGCACCTCACTGCAGCTTTCCTCAGAATGTAAAGTTCCTCATCTGTCCTCCTGAGCATGGAAGGAGTGTGCTGCCAGGTGTCTCACCATGGAATGGAGCCCTTCCATCCTTGCTCATGAGGACAGTGTCTATTCTGCCTTTCTTCAGCATGTAATGAAGATTTCTTTTTATTTCAAAGAGCATTTGCTATTCATACATATAAAAGACAACAAGTGATAAACACTATTTACCAGACTGGGTTGAAATGCCTGAAAGATATCATCTTGTAGAGCAACATCATGAGATCTTGATTCTGTTTATCAAAACTTTTGTTGTTGTTGTTGTTCTTGTTCTTGTTGTTTTCCCAGGCCTGTGGCTTGAACTCAAGGCCTGGACACTGTCCCCGAGCTTCTTTTTGCGCAAGGCTCACACCCCTTGAACCACAGTGCCACTTCTGGCTATTTCTATGTATGTGGTACTGAGGTTTTGAACTCAGGGCTTCATGTGTGCTAGGCAAGCACTTTACCACTAAGCCACATTCTCAAGCCTTATCACAACTTTTAACAGATGAAGAAACCAAGGAATCAAAAAAGTTGACAACAGTATCACAGATGACAAACTTTGAGAGTCCAGTCCTCTCCCTCTCTATGAATACTATAAAACATAGTATAATATTAAGCAAGAAGAGTCCCCACACACTATTTTTTACAGTGCTTTTATTGTACTTTTAAAAGTGATGTACAGAAGGATTACAATTATATAAGCCAGCTAAAGAATACATTTCTTTTTGTTTAACCCTTCATTAGCTTTCTTCCAGTTCTCTCCTGCAGTTCCAACCCAGAAGTTAAATAGTAGATTTTTCACCATACTGTCTAATAAGTACTACATCTTTATTTGTACATATTAAATATTAGCAATCTAATATTTTCAAAGTCTAATACAAAAGGAAACTTCTGTTTTATAGTTTAGTTTTAAGATTAACCAATTTCAAATGACAAAAGTAAACAATAGAATTTATGAGTTTTTAAAAATAATTTTTTGAGATTGATTACAAAAATTTCACAAATTTCACAGTATTGCGAGATACTGATACTTACAGTCACAAACACATTTTAACCTTCACAAGGCAAATTGTCATTATCATGGTCTATAATGTTTGTGAATTGTAGGAGCTTTGACAATACAATTATTTCATCCACATTGGGTGATATGTGCATTTCTTTCCTTTTGCTTAGTGTAAGCTGTTTCCTCTTTCCCTCAATAAGCATTTCTGTCAGTGATGATTTCTATGTAAACTGCAGTGTATGGAGTTTCTACTATCACAATATTCATTGCTTGGTTTTGAATCTTCTTGTGTCTATTTTTGATGTGAAATCAACCATATTTTGGGTAGACAGAGGAGTAGATTATGTATTCTATGCTTTCTTTCCTCTGCCTACCTCTATAAATCTACTGCCCTGTCAAGACTGAACTCCTCCCAATTATTTTCAAAACACACTCTTAAACTTCTCAACAAAATTTTGGCCAATCGACTTCAACAATTCATCCAAAAGTATGATACACCACGATCAAACATGATTCATTTCAGGGATGTAAAGCTGGTTCAATATATGCAAATCAATTAATATAATTCATCACATCAACAAGAGCAAGGATAAGAACCATATGGTTATAACAACAGAAGCAGAAAAAGCATTTAACAAGATCCAACACACCTTTATGATGAAGATGCTGTAAAAATTAGGAATCCAGGGAACATTCCTCAATACAACAAAGGCTACATATGACAAACCTACAGCCAGCATTATACTTAATGGTAAAAAAATAAAGCCAGTTCCTCTTAACTCAGAAATGAGACAAGGATGTCCACTCTCTCCACTTCTCTTCAAGTTAGTATTAGAATGCCTACCTACAGCAATAAGACAAGATGCAAACATAAAAGGGATCCAAATAGGGAAAGATGAAGTAAAACTCTCCCTCTTTGCAGCTGACATGATCTTGTATTTAAAGAACCTATGGGCTCCACTTCCAAGTTACTTGAGCTGATTGGAAACTTCGGCAAAGTAGCAGGGTATAAAATTAACCCTCAGAAATCAATGGCTTTTCTGTATGCCAATAATGAGAAGAGTTCAGCTGAAATTAGGAAATCAACCGCTTTTGTAATAGCCCCACAAAAAATAAAATACTTAAGAGTTAGCTTAACAAAAGAGGTGAAGGACGTGTATGTCGAAAACTTTAAAAACCTGAAAAAGGAAATCAAAGCAGAGCTTAGAAAGTGGCAAAACCTCCCATGCTCCTGCATTGGAAGGATCAACATTGTGAAAATGGCAATGTTTCCCAAGGCTATCTACAAATTCAATGTGATACGTAGCAATATTCCAACCTCATTCTTCAAGGAAATAGAAGAGGCAATCCAAAAATTCATATGGAAAAATAAAAGACCCCGAATAGCAAAAATGATCCTTAACAGAAAGAACAGTGCTGGAGGAATTTCAATACCAAATTTCAAACTTTACTACAAAGCCATAGTAATCAAAACAGCTTAGCACTGGCACAAGAACAGACGTCAGGACCAATGGCATATAATTAAAAACCCAGAAATGAACCCACAGACCAATAGCCATCTAATCTTCAATAAGGGAGCTAAAATAATAGAATGGAAGAAAGACAGCCTAGTCAGTAAATGGTGCTGGAAAAATTGGTAGAATTTGTAGAATACTAAAGCTAGATCCTTATCTATCACCCTGCACCAGAATCAACTCCAAATGGATCAAAGACCTCGGAGTCAAAGCAGACACTCTGAAAACATTACAGGATGGTATAGGAGAAACCCTATATCTCCTTGGCACAAGCCAAAATTTTCTTAATAGAGACCAAGAAATACAACAAATCAGAGAAAGGTTGGACAAATGGGATTTCATGGAACTGCAGAGCTTCTGCATGGCAAAGGACATATCTAGCAAGATCAATAGAAAGCCCACGGATTGGGAGATCTTCACTAGCCATACAATGGGCAAGGGTCTCATATCTAAAATATACCTAGCACTCAAAAAATTAAATCCCCCAACAACAAATCCTCAAAGAAACAACTGACGAGGAAAGAAGGATGGCCAATAGACACATGAAGAAATGCTAAACCATAAAAGAAATGCAAATCAAAACAACACTGAGATATCACCTCACCCCAGTTAGAACTCTAATAACAAGAACTCTAATAACAACTAATGCTGGAAGGGATGTGGACAGAAGGGAACCTTACTGCATTGTTGGTAGGAGTGTAAACTTGTTCACCCACTTTGGAAAGTAGTAGGAAGGTTCCTTAAAAGAATCCACATAGAGCTCCCCTATGTGCCAGCAATCCCACTTTTGGGCATTTACCCAAATGATCACAAACAAGACCATACTAAAGCTACCAGCACGACTATGTTTATTGCAGCATTATTTAACATAGCTAAGATATAGAATCCACCCAGATACCCCTCAGTAGATGAATGGATCAAGAAAATGTGGTATATATACACAATGGAATGCTATGCCTCCATCAGAAAGAATGACATTGCCCTATTTGTTAGGAAATGGAAAGACTTGGAAAAAGTTGTATTAAGTGAAGTAAGCCAGGCCCAAAGAAACATAGGTCCCATGGTTTCCTGTATTTGCAATAACTAGTATATGTCTGAGACAAACGGAAATGGTCAAATAAGTTGATGATAGGTGAAATGAACCCCAAGATAAGGACTCAAATGTTTTTTTCTTGCTTGCTATTGTTTCGAACATATTTATATTTCTGTGTTGCTTTGTATGTCCCTCCTGATGGTATAGTCCCTGTTTTCACTGTATTTGATGTTGAGATAATTTGTGGAGGGGATGGGAAAAACCAAATTGTTTAAATACGGATACAGGTGGACCCTTGCAACCATGAGATGTACAAGACTTTATGTCGAAAAACGAACTTTACAACTTTGGCTGGGAGGGAAGCGGGGAAGGGGTGGTAGGTGAAAGAAAGGAGGAGGCAACAAGGCTTGATAAGAAATGTACTCATTATCTTGCCCATGTAATTGTAACCCCTCTGTATGGCATTTTCACAATATTATATATATATAATTTCCACAAGTGGAGTTCCTGTGGCTCTGTGAACAAGGGAAATGTGTACATCAGTTCTTGTGAGGCTAAAACAAATGTCTTCCAGCTCTTGTCATAACAGAACCATATCTTCCAGATAAGAGCAAGGTAAAAGTCAAGTCTTAGCTCTCCTGGGGTGGATTTATTTCTTCCAAATAAGGGGGATGTACATTTCAATCTAGGCCCTACTCCCTGAAATCAAACTTTTTGTGCTGATTTTCAACTCAAGTATATAATACACAGAGATTCTCCTTACCGTGAAATCCATGTACACCCTCACGCCTAGAAATAATGTGCCTATATTCCACATTTCTTACTTATTGATGCTCTGAAGTCCTACTCTCTTCAGGAAGGCAAATGTCATGTTCAGAAGTGGTCCCCAGAGAATCCTCATGTCCCATACTCCTCAGCATGGACCACACATACAGGTGTCCTTCTGGGCATGGAATCCATTTTTTCAAAGTTTTATCAGGAAGGTAAGTGTCATTTTGGTGTCCCTTTAGCATGAAATCATACTGTTTTCCTCTGTCCTCTTCTTGATATTGTCCTTTCTGTCCCTCTACTTAGAGCTTGGAATTGATTTCTTCAGTCTGTTTTCAAGATGGGATCAATGCTCTGGAGCTCATTCACATGGTGTACACCTTCTCCAGCTAACTTCAGTTGAGATCTGCCTGTAGATTATCTATTTGATATAGCATGGGTCTACTTGTGTCTTCTTCAAAATCGAAGCAGTGTTTCTGAGTACATCTCACTATGAAATGCATCTAACTGCTCTTCTAGAAGGAATGTGTTTCATGAACGTGGTATACTCTCTGAGAATATCTGTGTTCTCCTCAGAGAGGTAAGTGTTAATTGGGGTGTCTTTATCAGGAACTCATCACGTTTCTGGCTTCCTCAGATGGAATTTATCTTTCTCATCTCTCTTCAGCTTGGAATCAACCTGCTTAGGCTATACCTCTCCAAAGCCAGCTTTTGAGTCCACAAAGCTGTTTTCTGTAACTATCCCAAAAAATGCTGGAATTGTAGCTGTGGCTAAAATGTTAGCAGAAAAACACTACCTCATGGACCTCATCCAGGCTATATTTAATAGCCCTAGGATTGTCATAAAACCAACAAAACCAAAACTAAACCCAGAATTCAGAATGCAATGGGACTTAGCCATCTCTGCTCAGCCTGCAATGCCTGTATTTGAGCTGACCTCCTATGGGAAGGTGTCTAATTTAGCTTCTCCCTGCAGAAAACGTGTCACAGCCTTCTCCTCAGCAGAGATGAGTCTCTTCTGTTTGCCTATGCTGAGAGATGCATTGCCTTCAGGTCTTCTCTGCAAGTAATGCATCCATTTCAGCTCTGAAAATCAAGGCAGGTTACCACGGAAGGATCCTACAGCAAGAAGGCAAATGGCTTCTGCTCTACTCAGGAAGGAATGTCTCCAAAAATTATGCTAATCTTGGAAGTCTTTGACTTCAGTGCTAGTCATGGAATCCATCCTTTCCTGTTGCCTTGTGTATTAGAGTGAGTTTCAGCATGGGTTAGTTCTACTCCACCATGTGTGGACATGGGTTTCTTGGTTGCCATCAATTGTAACCTTGGCTTGTGGGTACAGAGGGTAGCTCTCCATGGAATGATTCTGCCAGCCTCTCTGAGTATGGAATGTCTTAGGTCCAGTCTTTATGAACCTGAAGATGTTTCCACTGTGTTGGGGCAAGAGGAATTTGTCCCTTGCAGCTCTCCTGAGATGAAAAGTGCCTCCTCCGTCCTCCTGAGCATGGAATTTGTGTGCTGCCAAGTGGCTCACCATGGAATGAATTTCTTCCAGCCTTGCTCAAGAGCAAAGTACCTATTCAGTCTCCCCTGAGCAAGGAATGGAATGTCATTAGCCTGTAAAGTGTCTATTCCTGTTGTCCTCATCCTGAAGAAATAGATCCTCAGGCTGGATCTATTTCTTCCAGCTCCAAGTCTAGGCCTGAACAGTCCTGAATCCATGTCCTTTTGCTCACCTCACTACAAGAAGTATACCTAGTGTAATTTTCTTTAGCATAGAGTCCTTGCATACTTTCTCTGAAGAGAATGGAGATATTCTAATTCTCCTGAGCATCCAAGCCATCTAGTCCAGCTCTCTTCAGGAAGGTAAGTGTCATTTTGGTGTCTCATTACCACAAAGTCATATTTGTTTCTCTGTCCTTCTGTTGACATTTCTTCTTTCCTTCTCTCCTCAGAACATGGAATTGAATTTTTAATTCTCTCTTCACTATGAGATCCAACCAGTTGAGCTGCTTCACAGCTCAACACAGTATAGTGTTCTTGAGATCTGATACAGAAGAAATCATGTGCAGAAATCTACTCAGCATAGTGTGGGTCTTCTGTCTACTTTGACATAGAAGTCAAGTCACTTAGCAGAAAAAGCTCAAAAACTAATTTCATATGACCCTATAAGATAATGGTAAATGAAATGAATCCCAAGATATGGAGACAAGAGGTCCTTCCTTGTTGTTGGTGTTTTTAATGTATTGTATGATTTTTTTGTTTCCTTTGTATGTTCTTCCCCCTGTGGTATATCACTGCTGTCACTGTACTTGGTTTTGATACACTGCATCTTGTATATACATTTGTCTAATCTTGGTAGGAGAAGGGGAATAACAAAATGCTGAAACAAGGATACTGGATGACCCATTTCAACAATGATACCCACAGGACAGAATACCGGAAATTAACTTTACAACTCCGGGTGGGGGAGGTGGGGGAGGGAAGGGAGAACAGCAAGGGAGGGGTAGCAATGCTTGACAAGTAATGTTCTCATTGTCACACCTTGTAACTGTAACCCCTCTGTACAGCATCTGAACAATAAATAAAAAGTTTTAAATGTGGGGAAAATGTCAAATTTTACCTGAATCCTCAAAAAATCAAAGATGAAAATTCAACTTGCAATTATTTATTTACCTTAATTTACGTCACATCCTCCTGGATTATTCTGTGTTACATAAATAAATTGATATTAACCACCCAAAAAGAAGTCATATCCCTGTGGACTCCTCATTGTGAAATGCCCCTGGTCACCCTTGTCAATCAGGAATGTTTTTAGTAAGCATGTAATACTCTATCAGAGTATTTATTCTCTCCTCAGAAAGTAAAGCATTAACTTGGATCTTTTTATCCCTTTTTTCCCTTCCTGGGATGCAATTAATCTTTCCTATTTGTCTTCAGATTAGAATCCATCAGCTCAGGTTGAGGACAGAGGATTCTGAAGCAAAGCCAAGCCATGAAGAAGAATTTGTGAGATTTATCTACAATTACCCAGAAAATCTTAAAGTGGAAGTGTAGCTCAAGTACTAGAGTGCGAGTCATGAGCAAAATAAAACTCACAGATAGGGCCCTAGCACTGAGTTCAAGTGCTAGGACTGACACAAAATAACAAAACAGAAGCAAAACTAAGAATGGAGTCTTAACCATCTGTTTTCAGCCTACAATGGCTATATCTGAATCTCCTCTTAAATGAAGGTTTCTCATTTAGCTTGCCTTGGCAGAAATGTACCAATTACTTTACCTCAGTGGAGATGGACCCTCCTTGGATTCCCTGTTACATGAGATGTATTAGCTGCAGGATTTCTCTGCATGTTATCCATCTCTTTCAACTTTGATAATCAAGGTAGTTTTCCTGTGAAGGATCCTTCAGCCTCCATGACAAAGATTTCTGCTCTTCTCAGCCAGGAATGTCTCCTACGTTAGTCCTGACTGTGGAAGGCTGTGACTCCAGCTCTAGTGAGCATTGAATACATGTCTTCCAATACCCTCTTTTGTTGTTGTTGTTGTTATTGTCAGTCATGGAGTTTGAACTCTGGGCCTAGGCTCTGTCCCTCAGTTCTTTAGCTGAAGGCTAGCACTCTACCACTTGAGCCACAGCGCCACTTCTGGTTTTCTGATGGTTTATTGGAGATAAGAGTCTTATGGACTTTCCTGCCTGGGCTGGTTTTGAACTGCAATTCTCAGATCTCAGCCTCCTGCATAGCTAGGATTACAGGCATGAGCCACTGGCACCTTGTACCAATACCCTCATTGATGGACTGAGTATAATGTGGAGTTGTTCTTCTCTAGCACATGTAGGCAGGGGGATTTTTTTTCTCTATCAATCTTGACCCTGGTATATGGGTACTCAGAGCAGTTCTCCATGGACTGTGTCTCTCAGACTGCCAAAATATGGCATGTATCAGGTTCAGTCTTTGTGAACATGGAAGATGTCTACTCCATTTTGAGACAAGATGTATCTGCTGCAGAAATGGAGCTTTTCTGGTCTTGTTCATGTGGACAGTACCTGTTCTGTCTGCTATGAGCAAGGAATGGATTATCCTTTGCTGTTTTCAGCCTAGAAACTGTCTAGTCCCATTGTCCTCGTCTGTCCTTTGCCTCAGGGTGGATTTATTTTTACAGATCTGAGGAAAGTGAATGTCAAGTCTAGCCCTTATTCCACACCTTCTGCTCACCTCAGTGCAAGGAGAACATCCAATGTCAATTCCCTGTAGCGTGAAATCCATTGCACCTCTTTTCAGGGAATGGAGTGCCTATATTGCAATTCTCCTTAGTACTGGCCCCATCTAATCCAGTTTTCCTCAGGAAGGTAAGTGTCATTTTGATATCTTTTTTAGATGCAATCCTATTTGTTTCCTTTGTTCTTCTCTTGACATTTATCCTTTCTTTCTTGACAGATTGGAATTGATTTCTTCAGTCTCTCTTCAACATGGGATCCAAAAACTGCTGCTCCTTTATGTCTTCTCCAACTCTACTCCAAAAGTACTCTGTGTGCAGAAATCTACTGAGTATAGCTTCGGTGTCCTCTATTCTTCTTCAACATAGAATGCAATGTCCTTGTGGATTCATCATATGATATGAATCTAACCATTTTTCTCAAGGAGGGAAGTGTTTAGTGAACATGGAATACACTCTCAGATGATTTGTGTTCTCCTTAGAGAGGTAAGCATTCATATAGGGTATCTATCTCATAAATTCATGACTTTTTTCCCTTCCCAGGATAAAACTAATCTTTCCCATCTCTCTTCAGGTTGGTTTCTATCTGCTGAGTTTAAGATCAGAGGATCCTGATTCAAAGTGAGTCAGTGCCAAAAATATTGTGAGATTTAGCAGCAATTACCCTACATAAAATCTGGAAGTGGAACTGTGGTTTAAGTGGTAGAGCACTAGCCTTGAGGAAAATAATCTCATGGACAGAGCCCATGCCCTGAATAGGCACAAAAAGAAGATAAACAAAACCCAAAGAACATAATCAGGCAAGAATGAATCATCTCTTCTCAGCCTACAATGATTGTATTTGGACTGACTCTCCTCATTTATCTTGCCTCAGCAAGAAACATGTTTAATCTTTCTATTGAGGGCAGATGGGTTGTCTTCCATTTCCCTGTTGCCTGAAATGCATTGCCTGCAGATCTTTTCTGCATGTAATCCATCGCTTTCATCACTGCTAATCAAGGTAGATCTCTTCTGAAGGACTCACCAGTATGGAAGCAAATGGTTTCTGCCCTTCTCAAAGCAAGGAATGTTTCCTACCTATGTCCTTACTTTGGAAGGTTTGACTCCAGCTTGATAGGCATAGAGTCCAAGTCTTCCAGTTCCCTATGGATGAAGTGATTGTCAGTATGAAGTACCTCTTCTCCAATCTCTGTACACATTGAGTTCTTCATCTTCAACAGTCATGACCCTTGCCTTTGGGTACTCAGGGCACCTCACTGCAGCACTCTTCAGAATGTAAAGTTCCTCATCTGTCCTCCTGAGCATGGAAGGAGTGTGCAGCCAAGCATCTCACCATGTAATGGAGCTCTTCCATCCTTGCTCATGAGGACAGTGTAATGGGGGTTTGTTTTTTTTATTTCCAAGATTATTTGCTATACATACATATAAAAGCCAATATGTTAAATACTATTTACCAGATTTGATTGAAATGCCTGAGAGATACCATCTTGTGGAACAGCATCCTGAGATCTAGTTTCTATATATCACATCTTTTAACAGGTGAACAAACCGACATATCAAAAAAATGGACCACAAACTTTGCCACTCTGGTCCTTTCCCTCTCTATGAATACTATAAAACATAGCATAATATTAAGCAAGAAGAATGCCTGCATGATAGCTTTTACAGTGTTTGCTTTTTATTGTTATTTTAAAAGTGATGTACAGAAGGGTTACAGTTATATAAAACAGCTGAAAATACATTTTTTCTTTTTTTTGAAGTAAATATTTATTTATTTTTTATTTTTTTTATTTTTTTTATTTTTTATTTTTTGTAAACACACTGTACAGAGGGGTTACAATTACATGGGCAGGTTAATGCGTACATTTCTTATCAAGCATTGCAGCCTCCTCCTTTGTTTACCCTTCACATCCCTTCCCAGCCTCCCCCCCGCACTCCCCTACCCAATCCTCCCCGCTTCCCCCCCCCCACCAACATTGTAACACTCGTTTTCGATATGACAACTTGTACTTCTCATTGTTGCAACAGGTCCACCTGTATCCTTAAATGACTTGTTTTTCCCCATCTCCTCTACAAGTTATACTGACATCAAATATAGTGAAAGCACGGGTTATACTGTGGGGGAGGGACATACAAAGCTACAAAGAGATAATCTTATAAATGCGTTAGAAACAAATGCATGAAAGGAAAAAAACATTAAAATACATATCTAAGGATTCCTTTTCCTAACATCACATTATCTGACCTTTTCCACTTGATTCATACATATACTAGATATTGCAAATAAGGGAAACCATGGGACCTGTGTTTCTTTGGGCCTGGCTTACTTCACTTAATATAATTTTTTCCAAGTTTTTCCATTTCCTAACAAATGAGGCAATGTCATTCTTTCTGATGGAGGCATAGAATTCCATTGTGTATATATACCACATTTTCTTGATCCATTCATCTACTGAGGGGCATCTGGGCTGGTACATTTCTTTTTTTCTTAATGTAAATCCTTCATTAGCTTTCTCCCAGTTCTCTCCTCCAGTCCCAATCCAGGAGTTAAATAGTTGATTTTTTTGAGATAGTGTCTTGTAAGTAGTATATGTTTATTTTATATATATTAAATATTAGTACTCTAATAAAATAGTTTCAAAGTCTAGCACAAAAGGAAGCTTTGTTATAGTTTAGTTTTACAGATTAACGAATTTCAAATGACATAAGAATAAAATTTTTGAGTTGTTTGTAATAATTTGAGATTGAGTGATTACATCCATTTCACAAATTTCCAAGTATTGTGAGATAATGATACATAGTTAAAGTCCCAAACAAATTTTAACCTTCACAAGGCAAATTGTCATTGTCATGGTCTATAATGTTTGTGAATTCTGTGAGCTTTGACAATACAACTCTTTCTTCCACATCAGGTGATATGTATCTTACTTTCCTTTTGTTTAGTGTAAGCTGTTCCCTCTTTCCCTCACCAATCATTGCTGTCAGTGATGATTTCTGTGTAAACTGCCGTGTGTGGAGCTTCTACTCTCACAATTTTCATTGCCTGGTTTTGAATATTCATGTGTCTATTTTTGATGTAAAATCAACCATATGTAGGCTAGAGGAGGAGATTATGTATTCTATGCTTCCTTTCCTCTGCCTACCTCTATAAATCTACACCCACAGCAACACTGAACTCCTTCCAATTATTTTCAAAACACACTGTTGTATCTGTAAGACCATATTGAAAAAACTTCAAACCACAGAGGCAATAAACTTTTCTATTATGATATCCGATTTTCTATTTAAATGTAAATACATTCCAATTCTATTTTCTTTTTTTTATTTTTATTTTTGGTCGGTCGTGGGGCTTGAACTCTGAGCTTGGGCGCTGTCCCTGCGCTCTTCAGCTCAAGGTGAGCACTCTATTGCTTGAGCCACAGCGCCACTTCTGGTTTTCTAGTGGTTTATTGGAGATGAGTCTCACGGACTTTCTTTCCCAGGCTGGCTTTGAACTGCAGTCCTCAGATCTCAGTCTCCTGGGTAGCTATGATTACAGGTATGAGCTACTGTCGCCTGGCTTCCAATTCTATTTATTTTAATTCCATTTTGTAGTTTAATCATAGTCAGTTTTAAAAGACTGGCAATTTCTAGTGAAATTCCCAGACTTTTTTTTTTTTACTTTTTATTGTAAAAATACTGTACAAAAGGGTTACAATTACATGGGCAAGATAATGAGTATATTTCTTATCAAGCATTGTTGCCTCCACCTCTGTTTCCCTTTCCTATCCCTTCCCCATCTCCCCACCCCCAAAGTTGTAAAGTGTGATTGTGACATCAATGGGAAGTTCTCTCAGAGTAGACTTCAAGTGCAATGAGCTCACAATTACTTGGCCCAGTCAATATCAATTTCCTTAACACAGAAAAGCCCAACATAACTTTTGTGGGTTCCACCTCTATTTTAAGTATATATGATCCCAATTTGGGGGAAGTACTTTTCTAAGGCTAGAGGCTATTAGTGTTTGAAACAAACACCTGATACTTCTGTTGTTTGACATTGCAATGGAACTTTATCCCCTTCATATCTACTGTATAATGTTGGTGTCTACATGCTCCCCCACCAGACTGAGATTTACATAAGTATTCAAAGCTTTCCTTCTTCTAATACCTTTATTTTTTAAAAAAAAAAGTTTAGTCTTTTTGTAAAGGTGGTGAACAAGGTGGGTTACAGTTACATAAGTAAGGTAATGAGTACATTTCTTTTTAATACCTTGTCAGTGTGAGGATTCTAAAACTAAGGTTAAACTCAAGTGACGTAAATGTAATTTTTTGTGTATATTAGCTACAGCAACACATGGAATATAATTTCAAAAGTGTATGTAGGTCGCCATGGAGACGCAGCCGTTAAGCCGCGAAGGCACGGCTTACAACACTTTATGGGACCAGAGCTTGGGCTCCTGGCCCCCAGTTTCCCTGATGGCGAACCACTCTCGGGTGCGCGATGCCTCAGTTCAACCACCTCCACTTCCCAAGCAGCAGGCCTGACGCCAGGCTGCAAGCAGGTGCAAAAGGGTCATGGCACAGGGCGAGGACTGGGGTTATCCCCGCCCTTCGGAGACATCGGCTTCCGGGGCAGTGGCAGGTAGGGGCTTGTCTGGCCTGCCAGTCCTCTCTAGGTGTCCTGTTCGGATCTCTGCAGTTCCTGACTGTCATTCGCCCTCGCCTCCCTGCCAGCCACCTTAGCTAACTTAATGCAGGAATATCTCAGCGCGCTCCCCACAGAGATGGCTTACAAGGGGCAGAAGCTAGCTGAACAGATGTTTCAAGGAATTATTTTTTTTTCTGCAATAGTTGGATTTATCTATGGGTGCGAGGCTGAACAGTTTGGGTGGGCAGTCTATATAGTTATGGTCAGATTTGCTTTTTCGGGTTTGCAGACACTTCCTCCATGGCTGTCTATCAAATACATCCCCTCAAATGGTTACCTGTTCATGACTCAGAAACAGAAGACAAGAAAACGGTATAGAAAATTTAAGAGGCATGCTAAAAATCATTGATTGGGGTTTTCATGACTCAACACCATTTTTGTCTTCTCTGAGATGAGATAAATTGCTCTCATAACCAAATCATGAGCTTACTCCCTAGTCTCATAAACACAGCTTCACTTAGATTTAGTTTTCTTTATATTTCTTTTTTTTTTAATTTTATTTTATTTTATTTGCGAACATACTGTACAGAGGGGTTACAATTACATGGTCAGGATAATGCATACATTTCTTACCAAGCATTGCAGCCTCCTCCTTTGTTTACCATTCACCTCCCTTCCCAGCCTCCCCCCTCCACCCACCCAATCATACCCCCTTTTCCCCCCCTCCGACATTGTAAAGCTGGTTTTGACATGACATTTTGTACTTCTCATTGTTGCAACAGGTCCACCTGAATCCTTAAACGACTTGTTTGTCCCCATCTCCTCCACATGTTATACTGACATCAAATATAGTGAAAGCAGGGGTTACACTGTGGGGGAGGGACATACAAAGCAACCAAGAAATAATCTTATAAATGCGTTAGAAACACATGCATGAAAGAAACAAAAACATTAAAATACATATTTGAAGGTTCGTTTTCCAAACATCACATTCTCTGACTTTTTCCGCTTGACTCATACCTATACTAGATATTGCAAATAAGGGAAACCATGGGACCTATGTTTCTTTGGGCCTGGCTCACTTCACTTAATATAATTTTTTCCAAGCCTTTCCATTTCCTAACAAATGGGGCAATGTCATTCTTTCTGATGAAGGCATAGAATTCCATTGTGTATATATACCACATCTTCTTGATCCATTCATCTATTGAGGGGCATCTGGGTTGGTTCCATATCTTAGCTATGGTAAATAATGCTGCAATAAACATAGTTGTGCTGGTAGCTTTAGTGTGGTCTTTTTTGTAAACATTAGGGTAAATGCCCAAAAGTGGGATTGCTGGGTCATAGGGGAGCACTATGTGAAGTCTTTTGAGGAACCTCCATACTGCTTTCCAAAGTGGTTGAACAAGTTTACAATCCCACCAACAATGAAGTAAGGTTCCTTTCTGTCCACATCCCCTCCAGCATCTGTTGTTGTTAGAGTTCTTGATTTTTGCTGTTCTAACTGGAGTGAGGTGATATCTCAATGTTGTTTTAATTTGCATTTCTTTTATGGCTAGGGATGTTGAACATTTCTTCATGTGTCTATTGGCCATCCTTCTTTCTTCTTCAGAGAAGCTTCTCTTTAAGTCTTTCGCCCACTTACTTATTGGGCAGTTGTTTCTTTGAGGATTTGTTGTTGGGTGGTTTAATTTTTTGAGTTCCAAGTATATTTTAGATATGAGACCCTTGTCCGTTGTATGGCTAGTAAAGATCTTCTCCCAGTCCGTGGGCTTTCTATTGATCTTGCTAGCTATGTCATTTGCCATGCAGAAGCTCTGCAACCTTATACAATCCCATTTGTCCAACCTTTCTTTGATTTGTTGTGTTTCCGGGTCTCTATTCAGAAAATTTCGGCCTGAGCCAAGGAGACCCAGGGTTTCTCCTATTCCATCCTGTAATGTTTTCAGAGTGTCTGCTTTGAGTTCAAGGTCTTTGATCCATTTGGAGTTGATTCTGGTGCAGGGTGATATATAAGGATCTAGCTTTAGTTTTCTACATGTAGTTAACCAGTTTTGCCAGCACCATTTACTGAAGAGGCTGTCTATCTTCCATTCTATTGTTTTAGCTCCCTTATCGAAGATTAGATGGCTATAGGTCTGTAGGTTCATTTCTGGGTTTTCAATTCTATTCCATTGGTCCTGAGGTCTGTTCTTATGCCAATACCAAGCTGTTTTGATTACTATGGCTTTATAGTAGAGTTTGAAATTTGGTATTGATATTCCTCCAGCAGTGTTATTTCCGTTGAGGAGCGTTTTTGCTATTCGGGGTCTTTTATTGTTCCATATGAATTTTTGGATTGCCTCTTCTATTTCCTTGAAGAATGAGGGTGGAATTTTGATAGGTATTGCGTTGAATTTGTAGATAGCCTTGGGAAGTATTGCCATTTTCACGATGTTAATCTTTCCAATCCAGGAGGGAGCATGGGAGGTTTTGCCATTTTTTAAGTTCTGTGTTGATTTCCTTTTTCAAGATTTTAAAGTTTTCATCATAGAGGTCCTTCACTTCTTTAGTTAAGTTAATTCCTGCATGCAGTATGTCTGCTCCTGTTCTCAGCAAGAAATTAATCTGCTGAGCTCACTGTGGTATCATTTCTAGTATAAAAAGAGAAGAAGACAGCTTGAGCACTCCACTTCAAATTGGAGACTCCCCCAGCTCTCCTCAACATGGAATGCATGTATTCTAGCTTTCTGTATCAGAGAATGTGGCTACTGCTGCTTTTGTCAGCACAAAATGTTTCACCAGTTCTCCTCAACATGGAATGTGTCTCCAAAAGCTCCCTTCTTAATGAAATGTATGTCCTCCAATCTTCTAATCATGCAATGCTTTTCAACTCGGTCTGCTTATGAATGAAATTTATGTACTTGAGTTCTCCTATGCAAAGTACACATGTAGTCCAAATCTAGTCCAGCACTATGAGGAAACAATCATCCAAGCTCTCCTCAATAGGGAATATACCTGTGCTTCCCACAAAAACCTCTAGAATGAATACGTTCCTGTTCGGATCAGCAGTGAAACAATCTTCTCTAGGTCTGTTTAGCAAAGATAGTCTGTCATGGAATTATCTCGCTCTGTACTCAGCATGGAATATAGGACTGTGCTCTGAACTGCAATCCATCTGTCTGAGCTCCACCAACTCAGGTATGTGTCAAATTGGGGTCTTCTTAGCTTGGAATCCTTTATCCTTCTTTCTCATTCATTATTTACAAATGCATCTTTCCATCTCTTCATGATGGAATCAATGCCTTACATCTCTTCATATAGTGAAACTGATCTTCGCCAATACTTTCAGAATGGAATATTTTGGCATTATCTCTATTCAGCATGGAATATTTGGTTCTTCTCAGCATGACATCATCCATGTATTCCAGCTCTGATCAGCAGGGTAAATGATAATTCCAGTATTATGTTCAATACAGGTGAAATGATTTGCTAATTTTCCTCTTGTTCTAAAAATGCATCCCTTTCGCAGGAGGTGTCAGCAGGAGGTGAGTCAGCAGCAGTTGCCTTCATCAAGGAATACACCTATTCAAGTTCTCCTCAGCATGCATCTTGCTGCTCAGGATCTCAGCATGGTACGTGTTGAAAGCGACTGTCATCAGCAAGGTAAGTGTCAATGTAAGCATTCTTTAGCATGCAGTCTTTCTTAGTAGCATAGTGTTCCCTGTCACAAACTGTTTCTACTGCTGTTCTCTTCAGCATGAGATCTGTTTCCCTCCATTCTACTCAGTGTGACTGAGTGGTTTCTGCTCACTTGAGTGATCTCTAGGCCATTCAGTTACCTAGAACCTGCATCCTCCTTGTAGAATTTGATCTGGTCACATACACTCTGCATGGCATATGTCTACAGCTTTCATCCTCAGAGAGGTAAATGTGTATTTTAGCACCATTCTTCGTTTGGACTTGGCTTGGAATACATTTGCCTCCAGCCATATTTCCCCAGGAAGCATTTTATCACATCCAGCTGTCATCACCAAGGAATACACGTTCTCTACGTGTGCCAGCTGGGATCCCTGTGCTCAGCATGTCAGGCTGGCAAGTGCTATAGGAAGGTCTCCTTGGCAAGCAAGGTACACATCAACTCCAGTTTTTGGCAGCATGGAGACTTGCTACTTCCTGCTCCTTGTAATGGAATATCTGTGCTGTATCTCTGAGCAAGTCTAGCACAGGCACTAAGCCCAGTACAGAAAGGATTGTGTCTTCTCCAACTCTTTTCCTCATGGAATCCATCACCCATTCAGGGAAGGCCTTGCCAGCCTGGCTTGACCTTATGAATCTAGATATCAGAATGAAATATATGCACAGGTGCTAACTGAATATGGAAGGGCTCATTTCCAGCTGCACAAAACATGGAATGCAAGTCTTCTCATTTGTTGTTAGTGGAGTGAGAATGGACCAGCTCTCCTTCCCTGGGAATGTGTATCAATGTATTCTCCTCCAGTGCTTCTGAGCGTCAGATGCATTTCCCATGACTATCTTCAGCACAGAATGGATGTAATCCAGATGTCTACAACAGGGAACACATTGCTTCAGATGTTTTATCTGAAAAAAAAATTGCCTTCACGAGGCTGGCAAGGGTGGCTCAGTGGTAGAGCGCTTGCCTTGCATGCCTGAGGCCCTGGGTTCAATTCTTTGGCACCATATAAGCAAAAAGAACAAAGACAGAAGTAATGTTGTGGCTCAAGTGGTAGAGTGCTACCCGTGAGCTGAAGAGCTGAGGGACAGCGCCCAGGCCCAGAGTTCAGGCCCCACGTCAGGACCCAAAAAAAAAAAAAAAAATGACTTCACTACATCTAATGATTTCCCTGAGGCAGTTCCTGGCAAAGAAACATCAAATCCAGCTCTGGTCATCAAGGGAGGTTTGAACTCCAGGATTCTCCTGCATGCAGTAGGGACTTTTGAATATCTGCCATGGAATAGATTAGATCCTGTTCTCCTCACGAAGGTTTAAGAGTCTATTTCCTCAAGTTACTTCATGGCTTCTTCTCTAGCTCATTTCTCCTTAACAGGGATGCATGGAATTGCTGTCTCTTTGGCTTGGAATGTCTCTATTTAGTCTCTCAGGATGGCATGTCTTGAAAGAAGCTTTTGTCAGCAAGAACAGTTTTAAATGTGGCATTCTGCGGGATGCAGTTGGATCGTCAATGATACTTGGTCTAGAATGCCTCAACTTAGCATACAATATAAATGTTGAGGCCATCCCTGCCTGGATTCTGTCTCCACCTACTTCTGTCATCTTGGAATCAACGTAGCCAAAGACTGCAATGCTCCTTGGCATGAAATGTGAGTACTCATCCTCAGCTGTGCATGAATTGCACCATGGGTGCTATCTTAGGAAAGATTTGCTTTCCACCCATACAAGGCTTGCAGTTCTTCTCCTCCAATCCCTGTGAGAATGGAGTGAGATTCAACATTCAGCAAGCTAGAGCTCTTGTTCCAGCATCCCTCTGCCAGGAGCATGTACTCCAGATAAGCAAACCATGCATGAATCTCCACCTTTCCTCGAACTTGTAATATGTTCATACACCTTTACTCAATGTGGAATGTCTCTCCTCAAATATTTCAATCAGAATGTCGTGAGCCTCCTCCAGTTTTGAGCAAGAGGAATATGACTTCTCTAGTTTTTTGGCGTGTACAATACTTCTGTTTCAGTGGTCTGTATGTGGAATATATATTCTCCAATTCCAGGCATGTGGAATAGGTCTCAGCCAACTTTGGGGCTAGGCCTCTTCAGCATTGTGGTGAGCAGGAAAGTTAATGTCTGCAGCGTGTCTTGCCAGGAATGGGGCTCCTCCAGCCTTCCTCCTGTGGCATCTGTATGCTTCAGTGCCCCTCAGCAAAGAATGTGTCTATCCAGTTCACAGTCTACAATCTACCACTTCCAGCATATCTTAAGTTGGAATCCATTTGTCTCAGTTGTCCTGAAGATGGAAAATGTCAAGGGCTGGTCTCTACAGACTGGAGACCATCTCCTTTAGCTCACTCTAGAAAGGAATAGATCCACTCTGCTGTTGCTCAGCAAGGAATGTACCTGTCGTTACTTTCTGGAGCATGACGTGGATGCATCCCAAGTCTCCCAAGCATTGCTATCGTCGATTCCAGCTCTTTTCAGGAACTTGAATGTCCCCTTGAGGATTCCTGAACATGGAAATATGCCCAGCTACCTACCTACAGCATGGGACACATGTGCTCCTGTTCTCCTTGGCCTGGAATGCAACATTTCAAAACAACCTTGAGAAGTTCTGCATTTAGTTGGGGTAAGATTTGTTATCATCTCCTTTCTGTATCCTCATGCAGTACTGCATCTTATCCCTCATTGCTCACAGCAATGAAATCGGCCCAATGGACCTCATTTCTCATGGGCTATGTCTCCCTCATGTCTCTGCAGGAAGCAATGAAGCTACTGTGGCTCTCCACAGCATGGAATGTACACGTGCAGCTCAACTCAGCAGGTAAGTATCATTTCCAGCTTTGCTTTTGGTGGCAGCGGTGAACTCCAGGTGTGCTGAGAATGGAATCTGTGTAATGCAGCCCTCCTCAAGTAGGTAATTATTAACAAAGTTCTCCTCAGCATGTTGACATGTGTACTTATAGCATAGGACATGTCTACCCATATCCTCAACATATAGACTGTCACTCTCTTGTCTCATTACACTGGAATGTGTGGACTCCAGGGATTTACAGCATGGCATGAGATTCCACCATGCCTCCTGAACTTGGAATGTGTCCCTTCCATCTGCCTTCACTGAACAAGTTGTTACTCCAGCTGTCTTGAGCAAGGAATGCTCCTGCTCATTTTCTCCTCAGCATGGGATGTGTGTCCCTTACCCTTTTCCATGAGGAACATCCTTTCATTTAAGCAAGAAGTGCAACTCCTCAGGCTTTCATCCACATGAGTCCTGTCTACAGCAGCCCTCTTCTTCCCTGACACTTTCTAGTCCTGCATTTTGCAGCCTAGAATCTGTCTGCTGCGGGTTAGGTCATCTTGGAATGTATCGGCTCCATCTCTCTCCATTAAGAGAGGCTCTTGATGAAGCTGAGGCCATCCTGGCATTGTGGATAGGAGCTCACATCAGCAAAGTGTTCACACTAGCATTCCCCAAGAAGTAACTTGGGAGTATAGCACTCTTGGGCATGGAGTGCATCTACCCCAGCTCTCCTCAGCATGGCATCTGTCAACAGCAGTTCGACTCAGGATGTGCTATGCCTGCTGCAGGTCTAATCAGCATGTATTCTGTCTCTCCAAATCAGGCAACCCACCTGCTGTGGATTTCTACAGCAGGGAATATGTCTTCTCCAATTCTCCTATCCATGGATTGTGTTTCCTCCAACTCTCTTGCATGTGTAATGTATGGCTTTCAAACATTCTCGACATGGATTGCTTTTCTTGTAGATCCGTTTAGTATGAAATCTATGGATGAGCTCCATTAAACAAGCTGGACATCTGTGGTCAAGTATGTGGAATCGTCCATCTTCTGTTCATCACAGTATGGAATATATAGAGAGACGCTCTGGCCTTATCAACCTTTCTTCCTGTGTCTGTCATCCCAGAAGTCTTTGATTCCAGCTCTCTTAGGTGTATTCCAAGGCATGTGATGCACCTCACGTAGTTCTCCTGCGGATGTGTTGAGTTTCAGCATCTCTGCAAAGTACACAATGCTTCCACAACACATTGCCACAAGTGGGTCCCCTCTCCTTGATTTATGCACAAAAAATTTGCATGTGAGGGCATAAAAGCATAGACTATTTCTGCTGCAGCTCTCCTGAAGCCTCATCTTTTACTGCAAGCACTTCAGCATGAGATGGGTTTCTCTGGTTTGCCTCCAATCGTCTGGATTGAATATGTCTAGTCTGCCTCTCATCAGGCTGAATTAATCTATTCCTGCTCTACTTGGTTTCGATGAAATAGAGCTACTGGTCTTACTCCAGGTCTCCTGAGGAAAGTCCATGTGAATTCCAGGCCTGGAATCAATCTCATGTTGCTCATTCAAATGAGCCAGAAGTTCATCTGTGCTAAGTGTCCTTATCATGGAATGCATCTACATCTGCTTTCCGGGGAATGGGATGCAGGTGTTCCACATCTGCTCAACTTTAAAACCATCCACTCCAGGTCTTTTCAGGAAAGAAAATGGGCACTCTAAGTTTGTGTGTCATGGAATTATCGCACTGTACTCAGCATGGAATATAGGACCGCTCCCTGAACTGCAATCCATCTATCTGAGCTCCACTTACTCAGGTATGTGTCCAATTTGGGTCACTTTAGCATGGAATTCTTTATACTTCTTTCTCATTCATTATATACAAATGCATCTTTCCATCTCTACAGGATGGAATGATTTTCTACATTTCCTTTTGTTCTGAAATACACCATTTCTTAGCAGGTGTCAGCAGGGGATGAGTCAGCAGCAGTTGCCTTCATCAAGGAATACACCTATTCAAGTGCTCCTCAGCATGCATCTTTCTACTCAGGATCCCAGCATGGTACGTGTTGAAAGCAACTGGCATTGGCAAGGTAAGTGCCCAGGTAAGCATTTTTTAGCATGCAGTCTTAGTAGCATAGTGCTCCCTGTCACAAAGTATTTCTACTGCTGTTCTCTTCAGCATGAGATCTGTTTCCCTCCATTCTACTCAGAGTGACTGAGCGGTTTTCTGCTCACTCGAGTGACCTCTAGGCCTTTCAGGAACCTAGAGCCTGACTCCTCCTTGTAGAAGATCACTATGCATGGCATATGTCTGCAACTTTCATCCTCAGAGAGGTAAATATGTGTTTTAGCACCATTCTTCGTTTGGACTTGGCTTGGAATGCATTTGCCTCCAGCCATATTTCTCCAGGAAGGGTTTTATCACATCCAGCTGTCTTCATAAAGGAATACACGTTCTCTACGTGTGCCAGCTGGGATCCCTGTGCTCAGCATGTCAAACTGGCAAGTGCTATAGGAAGTTCTCCTTGGCAAGCAAGGTATGCATCAACTCCAGTTTTTGGCAGCATAGAGCCTTGCTATTTCCTGCTCCTTGTCATGCAATACCTGTGCTGTAGCTCTGAGCAAGCCCATTACAGGGGCTAAGTCCAGTACAGAAAAGAGTGTGTCTTCTCCAACGCTTTTCCTCATGGAATCCATCACCCATACAGGGAAGGCCTTGCCAGCCTGGGTTTACCTTATGAATCCAGTTATCATCACGAAATGAATGCACTGTTGCTACTGAATATGGAAGGTCTAATTTCCACTGCACAAAACATGGAATGCAAGTCTTCTCATTTGTTATTAGTGGAGTAAGAATGGACCAGCTCTCCTTCTCTGGGAATGTGTATCCATGTATTCTCTACCCTAGAACTTTTCTCCTCCAGTTCTTCTGAACATCAAATGCATTTCAACGGCTATCTTCAGCACAGAATGCATACAATCCAGATGTCTACATCAGCGAATACATTGCTTCAGAAATTTTTTCTGAAAAAAATTGCCTTCTCAGAGCTGGGAAGGTGACTCAGTGGTAGAGCGCTTGCCTGCATGCCTGAGGTCCTGGGTTCGATTCCTCAGCACCACATAAGCAATAAGAACAAAGCTAGAAGTAGCGATGTGGCAAAAGTGGTAGAGCGCTAGCCTTGAGCTGAAGAGCTGAGGGACAGCGCCCAGGCCCAGACTTCAGGTCCCACGACTGGACCCAAAAATAAATTGCCTTCACTACATCCAGTGGTTTCCCTGAGGCAGTTCCAGGCACAGGAATATCAAATCCAGCTCTGGTCATCAAGGGAGGATTGAACTCCAGAATTCTCCTGCATGCAGTACGGACTTCTGCATGTCTCCCATGGAATGTGTCAGATCCAGTTTTCCTCAGGAAGGTTTAAGAGTCTATTTCCTCAAGTTATTTCATGGCTTCTTCTCTAGTGCATTTCTCCTCAACTGGGACTGCAGAGAATTGCTGTCTCTTTAGCTTGGAGTGTCTCTACTCAGTCTCTCAGGATGGCATGTCTTGAAAACATCTCTTGTCAGCAAGAACAGTTTTAAATGTGCCATTCTGCAGGATGCAGTCGAATCGTCAAATGATACTTGGCCTAAAATGCCTCAACTTAGTATTCAATATAAATGTTGAGTCCATCACTGCCTGGATTCTGTCTACACCTACTCCTGTCAACTTGAAATCACTGTAGCCAAAGATTGCAATGCACCTTGGCATGAAATGTGAGTGCTTGTCCTCTGCTGTGCATAAATTGCACCATGGGTGCTATCTTAGGAAACATTTGCTTTCTACCCATACAAGGCATGAAGTTCATTTCCTCCAATCCCTGTAAGAATGGAGTGAGATTCAATATTCAACAAGCTAGAGCTCTTGTTCCAGCATCCCTTCACCAGGAGTATGTATACTCCAGATAAGCACACCATGCAAACTCTTTCTCCAGCTTTCCTCCACTTGTAATATGTTCATACAACTCCACTCGATGTGGAATGTCTCTCCTCAAGTGTTCTTAATCCGGAATGTCATGTGTCTCCTCCAGATTTGAGCAAGAGGAATATGACTTCTATAGTTTTTTGGCATGTACAATACTTCTCCTCCAGTAGTCAGTATGTGAAATATATATTCTCCAATTCCAGGCATGTGGAATAGGTCTCCACCAACTTTGAGGCCAGGTCTTTTCAGCATTGGCGTGAGCAGGAAAATTATGTTCTGCAGCATGTCTTGACAGGAAGGGGGCTCCTCCAGCCTTCCTCCTGTGGAATCTGTATGCTTCATTGCCTCTCAGAAAAGAATTTGTCTATCCAGTTCACAATCTACAATGTATCTCTTCCAGCATATCTTAAGTTGGAATCAATTTATCTCAGTTGTCCTGAAGATGGAAAATGTCCAGGACAGGTCTCTACAGACTGGAGGCCATCCTTGCTCACTCTAGCAAGGAATAGATCCACTGTACTGTTGCTCAGCAAGGAATGTACCTGTTGTTACTTTCTGGAGCATGAAGTGGATGGGTCCCAATTCTCCCAAGCATAGCTATCATCGATTCCAGCTCTTTTCAGGAACTTGAATGTCCCCTTGAGGATTCCTGAACGTGGAAATATGCCCAGCTACCTACCTACAGCATGGGACACATGTGCTCCTGTTCTCCTTGGCATGGAATGCATCTATTCCAAACAAGCTTGAGAAGTTCAGCATTTAGTTGGGGTAAGCATTTGTTACCATCTCCTTTCTGTATTCTCATGCAGTACTGCATCTTATCCCTCATTGCTCACAGCAATGAAATCTGCCCACTCGACCTCATTTCTCATGGTCTATGCCTCCCTCATGTCTCTGCAGGAAGGAATGACGCTACTGTGGCTCTCCACAGCATGGAATGTACACGTGCAGCTCAACTCAGAAGGTAAGTACCATTTCCAGTTTTCCTTGTGGTGGCAGCTGTCTACTCGAGGTGTGCTGAGAATGGAATCTGTGTAATGCAGCCCTCCTCAGGTAGGTAATTATTAAAAAAGTTCTCCTCAGCATGTTGACATGTGTACTTATAGCATAGGACGTGTCTACTCTAATCCTCAACATATAGAGTGTCACTCTCTTGTCTCATTACACTGGAATGTTTGGACTCCAGGGATTTACAGCATGGCATGAGATTCCACCATGCATCCTATACCTTCCATCTGCCTTCACTGAACAAGTTGTTACTCCAGCTGTCTTGAGCAAGGAATGCTCCTGCTCATTTTCTCCTCAGCATGGGATGTGTGTCCCTTACCCTTTTCCATGAGGAACATCCTTTCATTTAAGCAAGAAGTGCAACTCCTCAGGTTTTCATCCACATGAGTCCTGTCTACAGCAGCCCTCTTCTTCCTTGACACTTTCGAGTCTCCCATCTTGCAGTCTGGAATCTGTCTGCTGCGGGTTAGGTCATCTTGGAATGCATTGGCTCCATCTCTCTCCATGAAGAGAGGTTCTTGATGAAGCTGAGGCTATCCTGGCATTGTGGAGAGGAGCTCACATCAGCAAATGTTCACACTACCATTCCCCAAGAAGTAACTTGGGAGTATAGCACTCTTTGGCATGGAGTGCATCTACCCCAGCTCTCCTCAGCATGGCATCTGTCAACAGCAGCTCCACTCAGGATGTGCTATGCCTGTTGCAGGTCTAATCAGCATGTATTCTGTCTCTCCACATATGGCAACCCATCCGCTGTGGATTTCTACAGCAGGGAATGTGTCTTCTCCAATTCCCCTATCCATGGAATGTGTCTCCTCCAGCTGTTTTCCATGTGTAATGTATGGTTTTCAAAACTTGTCGGCTTGGATTTCTTCTCCTGTAGATCTGTTTAGTATGAAATCTTTCAATGAGCTTCATTAAACAAGCTGGACATCTACAGTCAAGGATGTGGAATTGTCCATCTTTTCTTCATCACATTATGGAATATATAGAGAGACTCTCTGGCCTTATCAACCTTCCTTCCTGTTTCTGTCATCCCAGAAGTCTTTGATTCCAGCTCTCTTAGGTGAATTCCAAGGTGTGATGCACCTCACCTAGTTATCCTTTGTATGTATTGAATTTCAGCAACTCTGCAAAGTATAGAATGCTTCGACAACACCCTGCCATGGAGTGGGTCCCCTCTGCTTGGATTATGCATGAAGAATTTGCAGCCTCATCTTTTACTGCAAGCACTTCAGCATTGGATGTGTTTCCTCTGCTTTGCTTCAGGTTGTCTGGATCAAATATGTCTAGTCTGCCTCTCATCAGGCTGAATTAATCTATTCCTGCTCTACCTGGTTTGGATGAAATAGAGCTACTTGTCTTACTCCAGGTCTCCTGAGGAAAGTCAATGTGAATTCCAGGCCTGGAATCAATCTCATGTTGCTCACTCAACTGAGCAAGAAGTGCATCTATGCTGTGTCCTTATCATGGTATGCATCTGCATCTGCATTCCAAAAATGGGATGCAGGTGTTCTAGTTCTGCTCAACTTTGAAACCATCTACTCTAGCTCTTTTCAAGAAGGAAAATGGGCACTCTAAGTTTGTGTGTCATGGAATTATCGCACTGTACTCAGCATGGAATATAGGACTGCTCCCTGAACTGCAATCCATCTATCTGAGCTCCACTTACTCAGGTATGTGTCCAATTGGGGTTTCTTTAGCATTGAATTCTTTATACTTCTTTCTCATTCATTATTTACAAATGCATCTTTCCATCTCTTCATGTGTAGCAGGGGATGAGTCAGCAGCAGTTGCCTTCCTTCATCAAGGAATACACCTATTCAAGTTCGCCTCAGCATGCATCTTTCTACTCAGAATCTCAGCATGGTACGTGTTGAAAGGATCTGTCATCAGCAAGGTAAGTGCCCAGGTAAGCATTTTTTAGCATGCAGTCTTAGTAGCATAGTGCTCCCTGTCACAAACTATTTCTACTGCTGTTCTCCTCAGCATGAGATCTCTTTTCCTCCATTCTACTCAGAGTGACTGAGCGGTTTTCTGCTCCCTTAAGTGACCTATCGGCCATTGAGGAACTTAGAGCCTGACTCCACCTTGTAGAATATGAGCTGCTGACACACACACACACTCTGCATGGCATATGTCTGCAGCTTTCATCCTCAGAGAGGTAAATGTGTGTTTTAGCACCATTCTTCATTTGGACTTGGCTTGGAATGCATTTGCCTCCAGCCATATTTCCCCAGGAAGGGTTTTATCACATCCAGCTGTCTTCACCAAGGAATACACGTTCTCTACGTGTGCCAGCTGGGATCCCTGTGCTCAGCATGTCAGGCTGGCAAGTGATATAGGAAGTTCTCCTTGGCAAGCAAGGTATGCATCAACTCCAGTTTTTGGCAGCATGGAGCCTTGCTATTTCCTGCTCCTTGTCATGGAATACCTGTGCTGTAGCTCTGAGCAAGTACAGTACAGGGGCTAAGCCCAGTACAGAAAGGAGTGTGTCTTCTCCAAATCTTTTCCTCATGGAATCCATCACCCATTCACTGAAGGCCTTGCCAGCCTGGCTTGACCTTATGAATACAGTTATCAGCATGAAATGAATGCACTGGTGCAACTAAATATGGAAGGTCTTATTTCTAGCTGCACAAAACATGGAATGCAAGTCTTCTCATTTTTTGTTAGTGGAATGAGAGTGGACCAGCTCTTCTTCTCTCGGAATGTATATCCATGTATTCTTTAACCTAGAATGTTTTTCCTCCAGTTTTTCTGAGCATCAAATGCATTTCCATGGCTATCTTCAGCACAGAATGCATGTAATCCAGATGTCTACACCAGCGAATACATTGATTCAGATGTTTTTTCTGAAAAAAATTGCCTTCACGGGGCTGAGAAGGTGGCTCAGTGGTAGAATGCTTGCCTTGCATGCCTGAGGCCCTGGGTTTGATTCCTCAGCACCACATAAGCAAACAGAACAAAGCTGGAAGTGGCACTGTGGCACAAATGGTAGAGCACTAGCCTTGAGTTGAAGAGCTGAGGGACAGTGCCCAGGCCCATACTTCAGGTCCCATGACCGGACCCCCAAAAAAAAAATTGCCTTCACTACATCCAGTGGTTTCCCTGAGGCAGTTCCTGGCACAGGAGTATCAAATCCAGCTCTGGTCATCAACGGAGGACTGAACTCCAGAATTCTCCTGCATGCAGTAGGGACTTCTGCATGTCTCCCATGGAATGGATCAGATCCAGTTTTCCACAGGAAGGTTTAAGAATCTATTTCCTCAAGTTATTTCATGGCTTCTTCTCTAGTTCATTTCTCCTCACCAGGGACTGCATGGAATTGCTGTCTCTTTGGCTTGGAGTGTGTCTACTCAGTCTCTCAGGATGGCATGTCTTGAAAGCATCTCTTGTCAACAAGAACTGTTTTAAATGTGCTATTCTGCAGGATACAGTCGGATCATCAGATGATACTTGGCCTAAAATGCCTCAACTTAGTATACAATATAAATGTTGAGGCCATCCCTGCCTGGATTTAGTCTACACCTATTCCTGTAATCTTGGAATCACTGTAGCCAAAGATTGCAATGCTCCTTGGAATGAAATGTGAGTACTCGTCCTATGCTGTGCATAAAGTGCACCATGGGTGCTAACTTAGGAAAGATTTGCTTTCTACCCATACAAGGCATGAAGTTCATCTCCTCCAATCCCTGTAAGAATGGAGTGCGATTCAATATTCAGCAACCTAGAACTCTTGTTCCAGCATCCCTCCACCAGGAGCATGTATACACCAGATAAGCACACTATGCAAACTGTTTCTCCAGCTTTCCTCCACTTGTAATATGTTCATACAACTCCACTCAATGTGGAATGTCTCTCCTCAAGTGTTCTCAATCCAGAATGTCATGGGTCTCCTCCAGTTTTGAGCAAGAGAAATATGACTTCTCTAGTTTGGGGGCATGTGTAATACTTATCCTTCAGTATTCAGTATGTGGAATATATATTCTCCAATTCCAGGCATGTGGAATAGGTCTCCGCCAACTTTGGGGCTAGGCCTCTTCAGCATTGTCGTGAGCAGGAAAGTTATGTTCTGCAGCCTGTCTCGGCAGGAATGGGGCTCCTCCAGCCTTCCTCCTGTGGAATCTGTATACTTCAGTGCCTGTGTAGAATGTGTCTATCCAGTTCACAGTCTACAATCTACCACTTCCAGCATATCTCAAGTTGCAATCCATTTATCTCAGTAGTCCTGAGGATGGAAAATGTCGAGGCCAGGTCTCTACAGACTGGAGGCCATCTCCTTTAGCTCACTCTAGCAAGGAATAGAACCACCCTACTGTTGCTCCATAAGGAATGTACCTGTCATTACTTTCTGGAGCATGACTTGGATGCGTCTCGATTCTCCCAAGCATTGCTATCATCGATTCCAGCTCTTTTCAGGAACTTGAATGTTCCCTTGTGGATTCCTGAACATGGAAATATGCCCAGCTACCTACCTACAGCATGGGACACATGTGCTCCTGTTCTCCTTGGCCTGGAATGCATCTATTCCAAACAACCTTGAGAAGTTCAGCATTTAGTTGGGGTAAGCATTTGTTATCATCTCCTTTCTGTATCCTCATGCAGTACTGCATCTTATCCCTCATTGCTCACAGCAATGAAATCTGCCCACTCGACCTCATTTTTCATGGTCTATGTATACTCTTATGTCTCTGCAGGAAGGAATGAAGCTACTGTGGCTCTCGAGAGCATGGAATGTAGCACGTGCAGCTCGACTCAGAAGGTAAGTATCATTTCCAGCTTTGCTTTTGGTGGCAGCGGTGAACTCCAGGTGTGCTGAGAATGGAATCTGTGTAAGGCAGCCCTCCTCAGGTAGGTAATTATTAACAAAGTTCTCCTCAGCATGTTGACATGTGTACTTATAGCATAGGACGGGTCTACTCTAATCCTCAACACATAGACTGTCACTCTCTTGTCTCATTACACTGGAATGTGTGAACTCCAGGGATTTACAGCATGGCATGAGATTCCACCATGCCTCCTGAACTTGGAATGTGTCCCTTCCATCTGCCTTCACTGAACAAGTTGTTACTCCAGCTGTCTTGAGCAAGGAATGCTCCTGCTCATTTTCTCCTCAGCATGGGATGTGTGTCCCTTACCCTTTTCCATGAGGAACATCCTTTCATTTAAGCAAGAAGTGCAACTCCTCAGGTTTTCATCCACATGAGTCCTGTCTACAGCAGCCCTCTTCTTCCTTGACACTTTCGAGTCTCCCATCTTGCAGTCTGGAATCTGTCTGCTGCAGGTTAGGTCATCTTGGAATGCATTGGCTCCATCTCTCTCCATTAAGAGAGGCTCTTGATGAAGCTGAGGCTATCCTGGCATTGTGGAGAGGAGCTCACATCAGCAAATGTTCACACTACCATTCCCCAAGAAGTAACTTGGGAGTATAGCACTCTTTGGCATGGAGTGCATCTACCCCAGCTCTCCTCAGCATGGCATCTGTCAACAGCAGCTCGACTCAGGATGTGCTATGCCTGTTGCAGGTCTAATCAGCATGTATTCTGTCTCTCCACATATGGCATCCCATCCGCTGTGGATTTCTACAGCAGGGAATGTGTCTTCTCCAATTCCCCTATCCATGGAATGTGTCTCCTCCAGCTGTTTTCCATGTGTAATGTATGGTTTTCAAAACTTGTCGGCTTGGATTTCTTCTCCTGTAGATCTGTTTAGTATGAAATCTTTCAATGAGCTTCATTAAACAAGCTGGACATCTACAGTCAAGGATGTGGAATTGTCCATCTTCTCTTCATCACATTATGGAATATATAGAGAGACTCTCTGGCCTTATCAACCTTCCTTCCTGTTTCTGTCATCCCAGAAGTCTTTGATTCCAGCTCTCTTAGGTGAATTCCAAGGTGTGATGCACCTCACCTAGTTATCCTTTGTATGTATTGAATTTCAGCAACTCTGCAAAGTATAGAATGCTTCGACAACACCCTGCCATGGAGTGGGTCCCCTCTGCTTGGATTATGCATGAAGAATTTGCAGCCTCATCTTTTACTGCAAGCACTTCAGCATTGGATGTGTTTCCTCTGCTTTGCTTCAGGTTGTCTGGATCAAATATGTCTAGTCTGCCTCTCATCAGGCTGAATTAATCTATTCCTGCTCTACCTGGTTTGGATGAAATAGAGCTACTTGTCTTACTCCAGGTCTCCTGAGGAAAGTCAATGTGAATTCCAGGCCTGGAATCAATCTCATGTTGCTCACTCAACTGAGCAAGAAGTGCATCTATGCTGTGTCCTTATCATGGAATGCATCTGCATCTGCATTCCAAAAATGGGATGCAGGTGTTCTAGTTCTGCTCAACTTTGAAACCATCTACTCTAGCTCTTTTCAAGAAGGAAAATGGGCACTCTAAGTTTGTGTGTCATGGAATTATCGCACTGTACTCAGCATGGAATATAGGACTGCTCCCTGAACTGCAATCCATCTATCTGAGCTCCACTTACTCAGGTATGTGTCCAATTGGGGTTTCTTTAGCATGGAATTCTTTATACTTCTTTCTCATTCATTATTTACAAATGCATCTTTCCATCTCTTCATGTGTAGCAGGGGATGAGTCAGCAGCAGTTGCCTTCATCAAGGAATACACCTATTCAAGTTCTCCTCAGCATGCATCTTTCTACTCAGAATCTCAGCATGGTACGTGTTGAAAGGGACTGTCATCGCAAGGTAAGTGCTCAGGTAAGCCTTCTTTAGCATGCAGTCTTAGTAGCATAGTGCTCCCTGTCACAAACTATTTCTACTGCTGTTCTCCTCAGCATGAGATCTGTTTCCCTCCATTCTACTCTGAGTGACTGAGCGGTCTTCTGCTCACTGGAGTGACTTCTAGGCCTTTCAGGAACCTAGAGCCTGACTCCACCTTGTAGAATATGAGCTGCTCACACACACACACACACACACACACACACACACACACACACACACACACACACACACACACACTCTGCATGGCATATGTCTGCAGCTTTCATCCTCAGAGAGGGAAAAGTGTGTTTTAGCACCATTCTTCGTTTGGGCTTGGCTCGGAATGCATTTGCCTCCAGCCATATTTCCCCAGGACGATTTTTATCACATCCAGCTGTCTTCACCAAGGAATACACATTCTCTACGTGTGCAGGCTAGGATCCCTGTGCTCAGCATGCCAGGCTGGCAAGTGCTATAGGAAGTTCTCCTTGGCAAGCAAGGTATGCATCAACTCCAGGTTTTGGCAGCATGGAGCCTTGCTACTTCCTGCTCGTTGTCATGGAATACCTGTGCTGTAGCTCTGAGCAAGTCTAGTACAGGCACTAAGCCCAGTACAGAAAGGTGTGTGTTTTCTCGAACTCTTTTCCTCATGGAATCCATCACCCATTCACTAAAGGCCTTGTCAGCCTGGGTTTACTTAATGAATCCAGTTGTCAGCATGAAATGAATGCACAGGTGCTAACTGAATATGGAAAATCTCATTTCCAGCTGCACAAAACATGGAATGTAAGTCCTCTCATTTGTTGTTAGTGGAGTGAAAATGGACCAGCTCTCCTTCTCTGGGAATGTGTATCAATATATTCTCTACCCTAGAATGTTTCTCCTCCAGTTCTTCTGAGCATCAAATGCATTTCAATGGCTATCTTCAGCACAGAATGCATGTAATCCAGACGTCTACACCAGGGAATACATTGCTTCAGATGTTTTTTCTGAAAAAAATTGCCTTCACGGGGCTGGGAAGGTGGCTCAGTGGTAGAGTGCTTGCCTTGCATGCCTGAGTCCCTGGGTTTGCTTCCTCAGCACCACATAAGCAAACAGAACAAAGCTGGAAGTTGCACTGTGGCACAAATGGTAGAGTGCTAGCCTTGAGCTGAAGAGCTGAGGGACAGCGCCCAGGCCCAGAGTTCAGGCCCCACGACCGGACCCAAAAAAAAAATTGCCTTCACTACATCCAGTGGTTTCCCTGAGGCAGTTCCAGGAACAGGAATATCAAATCCAGCTCTGGTCATCAAGGGAGGTTTGAACTCCAGAATTCTCCTGCATGCAGTAGGGACTTCTGCATGTCTCCCATGGAATGTGTCAGATCCAGTTCTCCTCAGGAAGGTTTAAGAGTCTATTTCCTCAAGTTATTTCATGGCTTCTTCTCTAGTTCATTTCTCCTCACCAGGGACTGCATGGAATTGCCGTCTCTTTGGCTTGGAGGGTCTCTACTCAGTCTCTCAGGATGGCATGTCTTGAAAGCATCTCTTGTCAGCAAGAACGGTTTTAAATGTGGCATTCTGCAGGATGCAGTCAGATCGTCAGATGATACTTGGCCTAGAATGCTTCAACTTAGTATAGAATATAAATGTTGAGGCCATCCCTGCCTGGATTCTGTCTACACCTACTCTTGTCATCTTGGAATCACTGTAGCCAAAGTGTGCAGTGCTCCTCGGCATGAAATGTGAGTACTCGTCCTCTACTTTGCATGAATTGCATCATGGGTGCTATCTTAGAAAACATTTGCTTTCTACCCATACAAGGCATGAAGTTCATCTCCTCCAATCCCTGTAAGAATGGAGTGAGATTCAATGTTCAGCAACCTAGAACTCTTGTTCCAGCATCCCTCTGCCAGGAGCATATATACTCCAGATAAGCACACCTTGCAACCTGTTTCTCCAGCTTTCCTCGCCTTGGAATATGTTCATACAACTCCACTCGATGTGGAATGTCTCTCCTCAAGTGTTCTCAATCCAGAATGTCGTGGGTCTCCTCCAGTTTTGAGCAAGAGAAATATGACTTCTCTAGTTTTTTGGCATGGGAAACATTTCTACTGCAGTGATCAGTACGTGCAATCTATATTCTCCAATTCCAGGCATGAGGAATAGGTCTTCGCCAGCTTTGGGGCCAGGCCTCTTCAGCATTGTAGTGAGCAGGAAAGTTATGTTCTACAGCTTGTCTGGGCAGGAATGGGGCTCCCCCAGCCTTCCTCCTGTGGCATCTGTATGCTTCAGTGCCTGTATAGAATGTGTCTATCCAGTTCACAGTCTACAATCTACCACTTCCAGCATATCTTAAGTTGGAATCCATTTGTCTCAGTTGTCCTGAAGATGGAAAATGTCAAGGGCTGGTCTCTACAGACTGGAGACCACCTCCTTTAGCTCACTCTAGCAAGGAATAGATCCACTCTACTGTTGCTCAGCAAGGAATGTACCTGTCGTTACTTTCTGGAGCATGACTTGGATGCATCCCAAGTCTCCCAAGCATTGCTATCATCGATTCCAGCTCTTTCCAGGAAGTTGAATGTTCCCTTGAGGATTCCTTAACATGGAAATATGCCCAATATCTACCTACAGCATGGGACACGTGTGCTCTTGTTCTCCTTGGCATGGAATGCATCTATTCCAAACATCCTTGAGAAATTCCGCATTTAGTTGGGGTAAGCATTTGTTATGGTCTCCTTTCTATCTCATGCAGTACAGCCTCTTATCCCTCATTGCTCACAGCAATGAAATCTGCGCTCTCGACCTCATTTCTCATGGTCTATGTCTCCCTCATGTCTCTGCAGGAAGGAATGAAGCTACTGTGGCTCTCCATAGCATGGAATGTACACGTGCAGCTCGACTCAGAAGGTAAGTGTCATTTCCTGCTCTCCTTGTGTTGGCAGCTGTCTACTCAAGGTGTGCTGAGAATGGAATCTGTGTAATGCAGCCCTCCTCAGGTAGGTAATTATTAACAAAGTTCTCCTCAGCATGTTGACATGTGTACTTATAGCATAGGACGTGTCTACCCATATCCTCAACATATAGACTGTGACTCTCTTTTCTCGTTACATTGGAATGTGTGTACTGGAAGAATTTACATCATGGCATGAGATTCCACCATGCCTCCTGAGCATGGAATGTGCAGCTTCCATCTCCCTTCACTGAACAAGTTGTTACTCCAGCTGTTTTGAGCTAGGAAGGTTCCTGCTCCATCTCTCCTCATCATGCATAATTTGTCCACTGAGTGTACCTCCTCAGTTTCTCCTCAGTATGGAGCTTGTGTAAATCAACTCTCCTTTTCTTGGACAATTATTCTTACATCCATCTAAAGCTTGAAATCTGTCTGCTGCATGTTCTTTCATCTTGGAATCCATCACTTCTAGTTCTCTTCATCAAGAGAGTTTCTTGATGGCGCTGAGGCTCTCAGCTTGACATGTGCTGAAAGCAGCTCTTTTCAGTAAGGTAAGTGTCAACTCTGGCATTCTCTGCATGGAATCTGAAGTGTATAACTCTCCTTGGCATTAAGTACATTTACTTCAGTTCTCTTCTGCAAAGGAGAGATCTTTGGACTCCATTTCTACTCAGAATGAGAATGCCTCTTGCACGGAATGTGTATTACCACAAGAAGTGGTATGAAATATGCCTGCTGCTTCTCTTTTCAGTATGAATGTATCCAGAGAGCTCACTCGGTTATTATTTCCAGTATATAAAGGAAAGAAGACATCTTCTTCAGTCTTTTGCAGTCTACTTCAGAATGGAGTGGGACTCTATCAGCTTTTGTCAACATGGAGTATTCTAACTCTCGACATCAGGGAATGTGCCTACTGCTGCTTTCCTCAGCAGAGAAAGTGTTTCCTCACCGTGGAAGGTGTCTCCTCCACATGAGATGCATTTCTTCCAATTCATTTCATTATGGAATGCTTTTCCTGTAGCTCTGTTTAGCATGAGCTCTATTCCAGCTCTGCTAAACACAGTAGATGTCTATTCCAACAATATGAAGAATTGACCATCTTCTGCTCTTCTCAGTATGGATGTATCTGCTCTGGCCTCTATTTCTGCTTCTGTCACCATGGAAGTCTTTGATTCCAGCGTTTCTAAGTGTATTGTTAGGTATTTCATATACCTCTCCAGTTTGTCCTTGGAGTACAGTGCATGTCAGCTGCTCTCTAATGAATAGAATTCATCAACAGCATCCTATAATGGAGCAGGTCTCCTCCAGTTGTGTGATGTACAACTGCTACAGCTTTCCGGAAGACATGATATTTTGCTGCAACTTCAACATAAGATGTGTCTCCTCTAATTTGCCTCAATTTGCATTGTACCTCCTCTTAGTCTCCTATGGATGGAATGAATATGTCTGGTCTGGTTCTCGTCAGGCTGAAATGCTTCTCTTCCAATTTTCCTGGAGGTGGATGAAATGGAGCTGCAGGTCTTATATTCCATGTCTCCAGAGAGAAATTCATGACAGCTCCAAATCTGTACAGCCTGGAACCAATCTCATTCCTCATGCAACTCAGTAAGAAATTCACCTATTCTTACTGTTCTTATCATGGAATGCATTTGCTTCTGGTCTTCAGGAAATGAGATGCATGATTTCCAACATGATTCAGCATTGGAACCACCTTCTCCACCTCTTTTCAAGAAGATAAATGTGCACTCCAGGTCTCTCTATCATGGAATCATCACTCTCTCTACTTAGCAGGAATATAGCACTGCTCCCTTCATCCTGGAATCTATCTGAACTCTGCTAACGAAGGTAAATGTCAACTTGGATCTTTTTAGCATGGACTGCCCTCCTTTCTGTTTTCCTTATTTCCCGATGCATATTTTCCATTTTTCCTCAGAATGGAATCAATGCCTTGCAATTCATTGTGTGTACAATTGGTTTCCACAAATGCTTTCAATATGCGATATGTTGACACCATCTCTACTCAGAATGAAATATGTCAATACAGTTCTCCTTCTAATGACATCCATTTATTCCAGCTCATTTTAGCAAGGTAAATGTCCTACAGTAATGTGTTTAATATATGTGAAATCTGTTTACAATTTGTCTTTTTTTTTGAGTCGTGGGTCTTGAACTTTCGGCCTGGGCGCTGTCTCTCAGCTCTTCAGCTCAAGGCTAGTGCTCTACCACTTGAGCCACAGCACCACTTCCAGATTTTTCTGTTTATGTGGTGCTGACGAATTGAACCCAGGGTCTTATGCATGTGAGGCAAGCGCTCTACCACTGAGCCGCCTTCCCAGCCCACAACATGTCTTTTTGTTATGAAATGCATCTCTTTGGGTGGATGTTTGGAATGTGTCAGATTCTGTTCTTTTTTCTCTTCATCAAGGAATACACCTATTCCAACTCTCCTTCTACCCAGGGTCTCAGAATGGCATGTGTTTAGAACAGCTCCCATCAGCAAGGTAAGTGACGATGCCAGTATTGTGTAGCATGCAGTGTCGCTAGTATAGTGCTCATTGCCCTGAATTACTTCTACTTCAGGTCTCCTTGGCATGAGATCTGTCTACCTCTCTTCTACTCTGCTCGATTGAGCAGTTTTCTGCTCACTCAATGACCTCTACTGCCTTTAGACTCCAGGATCTTGCACTCCTCTTTGTAGAATGTGACCTACTCAGGTACTGTCAGCATGGGATATGTCTGTAGATGTCATCCTCATAGAGGTAAGTATATCTGCTTTAGCATCCTTCAGCATGGCATGCTTCTTTCACATTTCAACTTGGCTTGGATTACATTTGCTCCAGCCCAATTTCTCACAAAGAATTGTATAAAGTCCAAATGTCTTCATCAAGGAATGTTCCAACTGTTTGTATGCCTGCCTGGGATCCCTGTCCTCAGCATATCAGCCTGGGATGTGTTAAAGGTGATTTTCTTTGGGAATGTATGTGTCACCTCAACTTTTTGTCAGCATGGAGTCTAACCAATTCAGTGTTCCTTGTCATGAAAGACGTCTACTTCAGCTCTGATCAGGAATAACACAATGAAATATGTCTCCTCCAACTCTTGTCATAATGGAATCACCCATTTACTGAAATTCTTGTCATCCTGTGATGTACCTAACAGTTCCTATTATTAGCATGAAATGAATGCACAGGTGCCCACTCAGAAAGGAGATTAATAGTTCCAGCTGTACAAAACATGGAATGCATGTCCTGCTCATTTCTGATAATGTACTGGGACTTGACTAAGCTCTCCTCAGTGAATGTGTGTAAATGCACTCTCCATATAGAATGTTTCTCCTCCACTTCTCTCAGACTTTACTGTATTTCTGTGAATATCTTCAGCACACACAGAGTGTATATAATACAGCTGTCCTCACCAGGGAATATATCTTTTCAGCCAGATAATTTTCAAGTGTGGCATTGTTGAATATTCAGGTGGCTACCACCATGCTACTTGGCCTGGAATATGTTGACTATCGCTCTCCTGAGCATGGAATGCCACTTCTCTAACCCATCTCAGCATGGAATCTATTTCTAACATTGTCTTCTTGTATCCCTGTTCCCAATGTCGGCAATGCTCCTTGGCATGCAATGTGATTTGTTCAGCTATACTCTGCATGAATGGGAACCACAGGTGCTGTTTTAGGGAAAGTTTGCTTCCCAGCTGTACACTGCCTGCATGCATCTTCTCCAAAACACTTGAGAATTGCGCGAGATTCACCCAGCTCTCCCCATTTAGGAAATTGTATAATTGAGTTCTTCTCAGCAAAGAACTGCTCTGGTTCTAGCACTCATCAGCCTGAAGTATATGTACTCTAGATCAGCACACCATGCAATGTGTTTCTCCAACTTTCCTCCACATGGAATGTGTTCCTCCAACTTTCCTCAATGTAGAGTGCTTCTCCTCATATTTTCTCAGCCTGGAATATGTCCCCTCCAGTTTGGAGCATGGCGAATACATCTCCTCCAGGTCTCCTCAGCAAGGAATGTGTATCTTCCATTGTCATGAGCATGAAATGTGCACACTGCAGGTCAGCCCAACATGGATTCTATCTGTGCCAGCCCCTCTCAGCATGGAATGGATCTACTCTAGTTCATAGCCTAAACTGTACCTCTTCCAGCACTCCTCAATGCATTTAGTCCAGTTCCCCCAAGGAAGGAAAATGTGAACGCAAGGTCTGTACTGACTCACGCCTGTGTACTTTTGCTTACTCCCGCAAGGAATAGATCCACTCTGATTTTTCTTAGCATGGGATATGTCTGTCACTGCTCCCTAGAGCATGAAGTGGTTGTATTCCAAGTTTCCCAGCATGCATTCTGGCTCTCTGAATGCAAGGGGAATGCTCCATGAGGATTCTTTATCATGGAAACATCTTCTCCCACTCTCCTCTGTATGGGATACATGTGCTCCTGCTCTCCCCTGGGCACGGAATGCATCTATTCCAACTCTCCTCAGAAAGGTAAGCATTTATTTGGGCCAATAATTTCTTAGTATGTAACCGTCTCTTTCCTGTATCTTCAGGAAGGATGAAATCTTCCCTCTTTGCTCAGAGCATGAAATTGATCTCATCAGCCTGTCCACTGAATGCCAGTACTCCAGTTCATTCCTCATGGTCTATGTGCACACCTTGCCTCTGAGGGGTGGAATGAAGCTATTGTCACTCCTGGCAACATGGAAAGCATGAAGTGCAGCCCTTCTCAGAAGGTAAGTATCATCACCAATTGTCCTCTGTGGAAACTGCCTACTCTAGCTGTGCTGAGAATTGAATGTGTCTAATACAGTCCTCTTCGGGTAGGGAATTTCTAACTCAATTCTCCTCAGCATGGAATCCACTTCCAACATATGTCCTTATACTATAGAACATGTCTGCCCTTGTACCCTTCAACATAGAATCTGTCTGTCTCTGTTTTCTTTCTGATGTAATGTGCCCACTCCAGTGATTTTTCAACATGGCATGAGATCCCTTCATGTTTCCTCTACTTGTAGAATGCATATCATCCAGCTCCCTTCACTGAGCAAAGTGTCCACTCCAGCTATTTTGAGCAAGGAATGCTCCTACTCCAACTCTCCTCAGCATGGAATATGTATCCTCTTACTCTTTTCCACGAGGAGCACATTACTCCATCTTTTCTCAGCCTGGAGTGCATCTCCTCAGGCTCTCAGCATAGAATGTGTCTAAAGCAGCTCTCCTCTTCATGGTCAGTGTCTAGTCCACCATTCTGCATATTGGAAACGCTCTGCTGCGTGTCTGCTAAGCTTGGACTGCATCACCTCCAGATCTTTTCATCAAGAGGTTCTTGATGAAGCCGAGGCTCTCAGCATAGCATGAACTGAATCAGTTCTTGTCAGAAAGTGAGGTATCTACTTGAACAATGTGGAGTCAACAATCTGCTCTTCTCAGTATGGCCTTGCCAACCTCTGTTCCTGTTTCTTCACCATGGAGCTCTTTGATTCCAGCTCTCCTAGGTATATTCCTAGGGGTCCTAGTTCTCCTAGGATACATTAGTCTCAGCAGCTCTACAATGCATAGAATTCTTCAACAGCCCCACCCCTTCATGTGGCAGATCTTAAATTGTGTTATGCAGTGAGTAGATGCATTTGAAGGCACAAAAAAAACATGAAATGCTTCTGTTGCAGCTTTCCTGAAGACCTGATCTTTGACTGCAGGGCCCTTCAACATGGGATGTGTCTCCTTTAGCTTGCCTCTATGTACATTGTATCTCCTTTTATACCTCACTGGATAGAATAGGCCTAGTCTGCTTCTTGTCAGGCTGAAATGCATCTCTTCTAGCTCTCCTTGGGATGGATGAAATGGAGCTCCAGGTCTTATTCCAGGTCTCCTGAGGAAAGTCAGCATCAACTCCATACGTGTACAACTTGGAATCAATCTCCTATTGCTCACACACCTCAGCATGAAATACTAATACTCTAAGTATTCTTATCATGGAATGCATCTAGTCCTGATCTCCAGGGAATGGAATGCATATGTTCCAGTTCTGCCCAGCATTCAAACCATCTACTTCCGCTCTTTTCAGGAAGAAGGTAAATGTTCACTCCAGGTTTCTCTAACACAGAATCATTACCCACTCTGCTTTCTTTGTCCTGGAATCCATCTATCTCAGCTCTGCATACCAAAGTCAGTGTCAACTCAGGGTCTCTTTAGCATGGATTCATGACCTTCCTCTGATTTCCAAATACATCTCTTACATTTCTTCTCAGGGTGGAATCAATGTCTTGAATCTCTCTTCACGTTAGAATTGGTCTCCGCAAATTATTTCTGTATGGGATGTGTCAGCACCATCTCTACTTTGCAGGAAATATGTCAACTTCAGTTCTCAGCATGGCCTCCATTTATTCCAGCTCTCTTAAGCAGGGTAAATGTCCACTCTAGTCATCTGTAGCATGAAATCTTTTTTACTCCTTGCCTTTTTGTTATGAAAAACTTCTCTTTTACCAGACATGAGCAAGGAATGCATCAGCTCCGGCTCTCTTCAACAAGGAATGTACCTTTTCCAGCTCTCCTCAGCGTGGATCCTCCTAGACATGGTCTCAGCATGGCATGTGTTTAGAGCAACTCTCATCAGCAAGGTAAGTTTTAACACTAACATTCTTTAGCATGTAGTCTGGCTAGTACAATGCTTATTGGCCTGGACTACTATTGTAGCTCTCCCCACCTACACCAAGACAGCTGCAGTGTGGAGAGGTGGTATATGGGATTATCGTTGCCTCTCTGACCCACCCTTGACTGCAACTCCATTATGGAGCACTGGCTTCTGTGTGAATAGATGGGTGAGTCAGACTTGGTCATATCTAGTACTTTTCCTCCAATCACAGGTATCAGCAAAGAGATACACAGGCCATCCATCCTTGACTTTCCCAAGCAGTGGCCTGGGGTTGTCCCTGGTCTCCTGGATGGAATGTCATTGTTGGCCTCACTATTTGAGCATGATCCTCCTATCCTGCTGGCAGCCTCCATGGAGCTCTTTTTTTTTTTTTTTTGCAGAACAGATGGCAACCAACTTTTCTGATGTCCAAGTACTGTGTGCCCTGATACCACCTCACGTGGAGAGACCCAGTGGGAGACCCTTCATACTCCAATGACTGATGCACTTCCTCCCCTCACGTCCTTCTAGATGAAACTCCACATCCTGCACGTACGTCTTGAGCTACGTCTTCCTCAAGACAAGCACAACTTCTGGCATTTAAAGTTGGTCTCCCAGGAAGCTCAGAGCATCACCACCGTGAACATGGGTCCTCCGTTTCCACAATGGCTTTCATCCTTCACCCCAGCCATCTTGTGGCGTTAACTATCATTCCGTTAAATCAGCTGTACAATAAGCAGGGACTGACTCACTCTAGTTCTTCCTATCCATGCATCCCGTTTGATTTCTGTTTCTTATCTGTATTTTACCTTAATTGTTTTCTTTCCATCGATTTTTAATTAACATTAAAAATGTTATTGCAAACAAAGGAGGAGGCAACAATGCTTGATAAGAAATGTACTCATTACCTTGCCCATGTAATTGTAACCCCTCTGTACGGTATTTTCACAATTTAAAAAATAGTAAATGTTATTGCATAAGTAGTAGTATAACAACCATAAAGAAACTGTGTTTCAAAAATGTTTCTGCCTTTTCTATTTAACGTTAGTGCCTTAGTTGTTACCTTTGTGTGTATGTGTGTGTGTGTGTGTGTGTGTATACTGAGGCATCAATTCAGGGTATCATGTTTTCAGTCAGCTTTTTCACTCAAGGCTGGAGCCCTGCCTTTTGAACCTCCCTTTCTGACTCTTTGCTGGTTAATTGGAGATAATTGTGAGGCTCTGAGTTCAAGTGTTAATGCCAGCACAGATTTGTCTGCATGGGCTGGCTTCAAATGTTTATCTTCAGATCTCAGCCTCCTGAGTAGCTGAGATTATAGATGTGAGCCAGTAGCACCTGGCTTGTTTTTGTTTTATTGGGGAACCTTATGTTCTTCCACATGACTTGCAAGATACCTTGTTTCCTGATCTGTGCCTCTTTGCCAGTGAATTCCTCTCCAGTTTCCTGGGATTACATCTGTGCTCCAGCCACCCTGAATTACTTACCATTCCCCCTTGGCTCATTTTCTTCCTTATTCCCAGAGAAACCTTCCTTCTCATTCCTGTAGCAAAATGTCTGTTTGCTTGCCAAAACTCAATAGGAAACCACCTGGTCTATGTATCCCTCTCTCATTAGCTTTCATCTTATTCCTCGATACAAGATCTCTTACACAGTTTTGGGACTGTGGGTTCATTTATGGCCCCCAAGAATGAGCAGCTCTGGGTAGAACACTGTTATCATTCATAACATGCTTCATTCTGCAGATCTGTGGTGGCTTTGTGTTTAGTGGAAAGCACTAGTAAAATGAGCGTTCCCCTCACAGAACAGTTACAGTAACACCACAGCCTTGGGCTTTGGGAACTGGTGTTTTGTATATAGGGTCCTTTTTTTGGTAGTAATGCCTGCTGATTACAGACTGGCCACATGGTGGCACAAACGCTTCTTGTTTCACACTGGATTACTGGATACTAGGCCCTGATTAGCCCATTATAGAGAGCCTATAAGCCCTTGTTTATCCTCAAAGTCTTTTATTAATGAACATATAGATCTTACCCCACGTGTCCTTGTCTCTCAATGTTGCTCTACAAGGCACAGCTTCAACTTGAGCCTCTCTCTTTATGGAAAATGCATAATAAGATGACCAGTGAGAAATGAGCAGTGTTTTGGCAATGTCATAATGTATTTATGTGTCTGTATGTGTGAGAATGTATTTGTGTGTGTGTGTGTGTGTGTGATTGTGAGCACTGTGAGATTTGTATGTGTTCATGTGCTTGCATATGTTCATGCTGCATTTGTGTGATTGGTGTGCATTGTGGAGTACATGTGGAGGGTTGTCTGTGCACATGTGTACGAGTGCATGTTCATGTTAGGGATATGTATGTGAGCTTTTGTGTGCATTTTATAGGCATGTGTGTGCTTGTGTGTTAGGGGTATGTGTGCATTGTGTTGGGGGTATGTATGGATGGATGTGCATTGCTGACTGCAAGATGGGTCTTGGCATAGTTTTACAGTCCTGGAACTCAGGTCAAGGTGTGTTTGAGACTGGAGGGTGGATACTTCTTGCTGGGAAGAGCTGATCCCTGCTTCAACTGCCCTGGTGCACCTGTATGCTGACAGGTGGAAAAGCACTGAAGGTCTGTGCATTAGAGCTTGGTGTGGGAGTGAGGTGAGGTTAGAGATGCCGGTGTCCCCAGGCTGAGTGGCCCTAGAGTCATAGTCATGGTCACTCATCTGGAATGGAGGCAACTGGGAACTGGCCTGTCTGGAGTTAACCACTCCACTGATGGGGTCCCCAACCCTGGGTAGAGTTGAAACCTTGTTTTTAAACTCCAGGCTCAAACTCCAGGAGCACCTGGTGGTGGTACCCCCTGGGTTCTGCTGCTGTAAATCTGCATCCATGGAGAGATATAGGAACTCCAGGTCTCAGTGTGGGGCTGGGGGAAGCTGCTCTTGACCAGCACAGTTCTACAGTTACTATCTTCTGATTGCAATCACACGAAGCAGAGTGGTGAGCAGGGGTCGGTGGGCTGCCGTGCTGAGGGGCACCTGCATGTTCCAGGTGGTTGGTACTAGGGATTCTGATAAGATCTCTTCTTTATCTCAATTCCCTACAAGTAGGTGGTTTGTGCCCCAGTACTGAAAACTTGTCAGTGCATATTTCTGTCCCTAGATGGTGCTGCTGCACCATGTCCTGAGCCAGGCAAGGTCTAATGAGTTGAGGTGTTTTCTGTCTTGGAGATGGGGGAAGAGAGAAATGATTTACGTTGAGACAGTGGCCCAAACTAGCAACATTAGTTGCTAATTTTGTTGAGCATGGCTCCGGAGTTCTGATCCTGATCTATTGCTAAGGTTTCTGTGACTTTGGGCAAATTGCTTAGAGGGTTTGGGGGCTGGTTGAGTGATTTACTGTATATGAAATACTTAGAAAAGAGTCCAACACATAGTAAGTTGCTCAATAATCTAGTACTTCTTTCTGAATGACACTGCAGTGACCTGGATCAGTTGGGTGCAGGGACCGTGGCTGGGACTCTCTTTGCATCTCAGTTGACTGGCCAGAGCATGAGCTCGGTAGACTATGCTCTTCTCTATTCCCATCAGTCAGAGGAGGCAGTTATTGTGTCATGTGGCTTCAGAGAAGGACCCCAGGTGACCAGAGAGACACTTCTGGGAGGAGGTGGTATATAGGATAGGTGGTTATCTGTGCTGTCCGTGAATGGAATGGATTTGCTCATGACTGTCTGGGCTCTGGGGTCTGCAAACAGAACATATCTGCCACACAGTGAGAAGCAAAGAGGAACCTGGTGCCAGCACTTTCTAGTGGCACCATTTCCTTTTTTAAAAAATTGTGCTGAATTATTTACCATAGCTAAGATATGGAACCAACCCAGATGCCCCTCAGTAGATGAATGGATCAAGAAAATGTGATGTGTGTGTGTGTGTGTGTGTGTGTGTGTGTGTGTATAATGGAATTCTATGCCTCCATCAGAAAGAATGACATTGTCCCATTTGTTAGGAAGTGGAAAGACTTGGAAAAATTATATTAAGTGAAGTAAGCCAGGCCCAAAGAAACATAGGTCCCATGGTTTCCCTTATTTGCAATAACTAGTATATGTCTGAGACAAGCAGAAAAGCTATGTACATATGGCCAGATAAGATGATGTTAATGAACCCCAAGATAGGGACACAAGTGGTTGTTTGTTTCTTGCTATTGTTTCTAACATATTTATAATGTACCATGTGATTTTTTGTTGCTTTGAATGTTCCCAGATGTGCAGCCTGGAATCTTTCTACTGGGTGTTATGTCACCTTTGAATGCATCGGCTCCTTCTCTCTCCACCAAGAGAGGCTCTTGATGAAGTTGTGGCCATCATGGCATGTATTGAGAGCATCTTGCATCAGCAAAATATGAACTCTAGCATTCTGCAACAAGTAATTGGGAAGTATAGCACTCTTTGGCACAAAGTGCATCTGCCTCAGGTCTCCTCAGCATGGCATCTGTCAACACTAGCAATAAGCATCAGATGCTTATTGCAGGTCTCATTAGCATAGAATACATGTATTCTATCCCTCCACATTAGGGAACCCATCTGCTGTGGATTTCCACAGCAGGGAATGTGTTTTCTCCAATTCTCCTAACTGTGGAATGAGTCCCTTCCAGCTCTCGAACATGTAATGTATGTCTTTCAAATCTTGTCAACATAGAATGCTTTTCCTATAGGTCTTTTTAGTATGAAATCTATCTATTAGCTCCATTAAGGAAGCTATGCAGGACTGTGGAATCATCCCTCTTATGTTCATCACAGTATAGAATATATATTCTCTGGCCTTATGAAACTTTCTTCCTTTTCTGCCATCCTGATTACAGCTCTCTTATGTATATTCCAAGGGATTTGATATACCTCTTTTTGTTCTCCTTTGGATGTATAGAGTTTCAGCAACTCTAAAAGGCATAGCCATCTTTTACCACACGCTGCCTTGGAGTGGGTTTCCTCTGGTTGTGTAATGCAAAAAGAGTTTGCACTTGAGAGCATAAAAGCAGCATAGACTATTTCTGCTGCAGCTTTCGTGAAGCCTGATTTTTATTTCATGCACTTCAAAAAGGGATCTGTAATTTTTTTGTTTGCGTCAGCTCCTCTAGATGGAATATGTGTAGTCTGGTCCTCATCAGGATGAATTTAACCTGTACCAGCTCTCCTTAGGGTTGATGAAATGAAGCCATTGGTCATATTCCAGGTCTCCTGCAGACATATGTAGGCCTATACTGCCTGGAATTCACCTTATGTTGCTCATTCAGCTGATCAAGGAGTGCATTTATTTTTTGTCCTTATCATGGACTGCAACTATTGTTGCTTTCCAATGAATGGGATGCAGATATTCCAGTCCTGGTCAGCATTGAAACCATTTACTCCAGCTCTTTTCAGGAAGGTAAATGTGCCCTGCAGGTTTCCTTGTCATGGAATAATCTCACATTATCCTGAACATGGTACATACTGAAGCTTTCTTTATCCTGGAATCCATCTATCTACACTCAGCTTAGTAAGGTAAGTGTCAATGTAGGTTCTCATTAGCATTGATTCATCACGCAATCTGCTCAGCATGGAATGCACTACTGCCCTCTATGTCCTGGAATCCATCTATCTCAGCTCTTCATACTAAGGTAAGTGTCAACTTGGGGTCTTTTTAGCATGGATTCATGTCCTCCTTGTTCCTTATTTCTAAATACATCGCTTCCTTCTCTGCTCAGAATGGAATCAATGGCTTGAATCTTGCTCCATGGAGCAACTGGACTCCATGAATTCGTTTGGTATGGATATGCGATGCCTGCTCTACTCAGGACAGAATATGCCACCTCCACTTCACATCTCCATGGTCTCCTTTTATTTCAGGTGTCTTAAACAAGGTAGATGCCCACTCCAGTCATCTGGTTACTGCATGTGAACTCTGATTACTACATATCCTTCTGTGATGAAATGCATGTCTTTTGGCAGATGACAGCAAGGAATGTGTCAGCACCAGTGGTCTTCATCAAGGAAGATATCTACTCCAGCTTTACTCAGCATGGATCCTTTTACTCAGGTTCTCAGCTTGGCATGTGTTGAAAACTGTTGTTATTAGAGAGGTAAGTGTCCACTCCAGAATTGTTTAGTATACAGTCGTGCTTGTCTAGGGCTTGTTGGGCTGGATTACATTCACTGCAGCTCTCCTCAGCCTAAGAGCTGTCTACTGCTGGTGTACTCAGATTGTGATCAAGCTTCTGCTTACTTGAGTGCTTTCTTGTTCCTATCACAGGTCCTGCAAACTTTTTTGTTGTTGTTTTAAATTTAAAATTTCATTTTCTTACTTTAGAGGAAATGGCTTTAGCTTGTGGTTTTTTTGATTCATTTGTGTGTTCTTACCTCATGGTATAACCCCTGTTTTCAATGTATTTGACTCTGGTGCCCTGAAGCTTGTATATACATTTTTCGAATTGGGGAGTGGAAGGGAAATAACAAAATGCTGAATTAAGGATATAGGTTGACCCATTCCAACACTGAAATGTACAAGACACCTTGATGACAACAAACTTTACAACTTTGGGGGTAAGGTAGTTGTTGGGAAGGTGAGGAGGGAAGGAATCGTAGGGGAAAAACAAAGGAGGAGGTAACCACATTACTCATGTAACTGTAACCCCTCTGAAGAGTATTTTTACAGTAAAAATATATTAAAAATTTATTTCCTGAATTGTGAACTCAGAGCCTTGAGCCCTGTTTGTTTATTTAACAATGATTATTATATAATCATGTGCTATGGCACTTGAGCTATGTGCTCATTCTTACATATTGATGGTAAATTTGAAAATTTGATTTGTGTTGACTGTATTTAAAAACTTAATCCTGACAGTTCAGACTTCTGTACACATGAACATGTGATCTAACTGGTAGAGTTATAGATATAGAACTGTCACAAAAAGCCTTAGCATGCTGAGTTGCTAGGCACAGAGAGGTGAAACACAAGCTTGGTTAACTCTAGTTTTTTTTTTTAATTTTTTCTAACTTCTATTTACTTTTAAATGCTGATATTAGGATTTGATTTAAGGGTAAAGGCTTTGCCCCTGAGTGTTTATGCTCAAGGCTAGTGTTTGGCCATTTGAGTCACCGATCCCTTCTGATTTTTAGTGGTTAATGGGAGAGAAGGTTCTTTTTGAGTTTCTTGCTTAGGTGGCTTTGAACCATGATCCTCATATCTCAGATTCCTAATACAGTAGAAATACAATGCGTGAGTTTACCCTGGAAGTAACTCATTTGTTATCAGACATGATTTCAATGAGACAGCAAACTGCGAATCAGAAATTGAGGGTTTTCTGCAGACAGAGCCATGAATGAAATCAATGCTCTTTTCCCCTCTGTAGACCCAGGATTGTAGACTTTTTCTTTCTGCAGGCCTTGGCAACCACAACCTTGTGTGTCATGTGACTGTCTCTCCAATCGTAGCTCAGTGCAGTCAGAATGAAACACATTTGTTTTCTCCCAGATTTTAAGGCAAGAGATACAAACATCATCTTCTATGTATATGATAACCATTCCACATTAGGTCCACTTGCCCTGCTTACTATGTACTGGAGATCCAAGCAGTGATGCTACTTGTGATGTCCAAATAGGTACATTGGAGCTGCACATGGTCCTCCAAGAATATTCTGCCTGGATATTTTGGACATTCTGCCTAAGTAGTGAATTTTTCTCTAATTTCTCTCTCTAAGAAACCAAAGCATGGATGCTGTCTTCTCTAGTTCATTGGACTTGTAGTTTCCAACAACCCTTCACTAAGTGAGAAGTGTTGTTTAAGCTGGAAGCATAAGATACTAGTCAAATAGGAAAGGAGAGTCCAGATCCTAGGTACCCTAATTATGAGGATGGGGATCTTCATTGTCTCTTGGGATCAAGTCTGACACCATTGTAGCAGCATTGGAGGCATATAATAGATAAAGGGCTTTCTCTCCCTGTTGGTTGCATGGGTTTCCCTCTGGCCAATATGAGGAATGCATTGGATCCTGAGTGGACTTGGAAATCCTCTTAAGAGATAGTAGATAAATCACAAGCTCTCTACAGGCTGAAATATTCCAGCCTCTCTCTCTCTGAGAGCCCCTTATTGCTTTTAAGGCCCGCAGTGCCTTCACTGACATCTTCCTATCTCTCACTAGCTTCCTTTTTAATTGTGTGAAGATACTTTATCCCAAAGGCAGTTCCTGCCCCATGTCCTCCCTCCCCCCAGAGCCTCACCTCACACAGACCTGGCATAGAACAGGCATTGATGAAGAGTCATGCATCATCATGTTGCTAAATTAAGGGTCGCATTATGAAGAATTTGGCTGCTACATGTTTCATAGTCCTGGGAACACCACAGCTTGTCCCCATCTACACCAAGACAGCTGCAGTGTGGGGAGGGTCGTATACGGGATCACTGTTCTCTCTATGGCCCATTCTTGACTGCATCTCCATTATGGGCCACTGGATTCTGTACAAATATATGGGTGAGTCAGACTTGGTCACATCTAGTACTTTCCCTCCATCTCATAGGGCATCTATCCCTGCCTTTCACAAGGAGTGGGCTGGAGTTTCCCATGCTCTCCTGGATGGAATGTCATTGTTGGCCTCACCACATGAGCATGATCCTCCTGTCCTGTTGCCAGCCTCTCACTGTGGAAGAGATGACAATATAGCCAGTCTGGTGTCCAGGTACTGTGTGCCCTATGAACACCCTACGTGCAATGACCCAGTGGGGAATCCCTCATTCTCCAATAATTTACATGATACCCTTCTTATCCCTCATGTCCTTCTTCCAGATGGAACTTCACATCTCACCCACCTTTGGCTATGTTTTCCACATGACAAGGACCACTTTCGTCATTTTCAGTTGACTCCCCAGGAACCTTGGAACATCATCACCATCAGCATAGGTCCTCAGTTTCCACAATGGCTTCATTTCTCACCCTGGTCACTGTGTGGAGTTAGCTGTTGTTTCATTAGTTCATTGCACAAGGATCAGAGACTGGCTCATAACTCTTCCTAGCAATAAATCTCTTTTGGTTTCTATTTTATATCCACAAATAAACTGCAATTTTCATTACCTGACAGTTTCCTTTCCATCAATCATTCAGAATAAAATGTGATTTCATGAGATATACTGTAACAACTACAATAAATTTTGTATCAAAGATGTTTTTGTCTTTTCTGTTTCTTCAGCTTTTTTTGCCTAGTCGAGTGTGTGTGTTTGTGTGTGTGTTTGTGTGTGAATACTGTGGCTTGAACTCGGGTCCCCTTTAACACTTGAGCTCCACCTCCCCTTTGACGTTTTTGCTGGCTAATTGGAGATAAGGTTGTGTCAGACTTGTCTAGCTGGCTGGCTTTGAAAATCCATCTTAATATCTGTGCCTCCTGGGTAGTTGAGATTATAGAGCTCAGCCATTGTCACCCAGTGTTGTTTAATAAAACCTGTTTTGAAGACCTTTTTGTGCTTTTCCACATGACATACAAGACACCTTGCTTCTTGAGATTTGCCAGCAGAGTCCTCCCCAATCCCCCAGAATAACTGCTGTGGTGCAGTCATCCAGAGTTCCTACCATACTCCCATCACCGTGTTCCTGCCTATGCTCCTTCTCTTCTCCATTCTTTGGGAGCTCTTCCTCTCCTCATCAATGAAAAAAACTGCCTGTATCCCTAACAAGTGTCAATAGGATCCTACTTTATCCAGGTTGCCCCCTCTGACTTTGAAGCTCAACTGTCAACTTTTTTCCCTTTACTCTAGGTCAATTATGCAGTTTTCAAAGTGTGGGTTCACTTATGGCCTCCAAAGAATGAGAGGCTTCTGGGTACCTCACTGCAGTTACCCATAGCCAGCTTAATGGTACAGAACTGAGCTGATTTTTTTTAACATTTTATGTGCAAGTTTCTCTCAAAGTGAGAAACGGGTAAGTAAGGATTCCTGTGGCTTTAAGCTTTGGGAACTGATGCTTTCTGTCTAGGGTTGATTGCAAGTAAGAAATGTGTGATGATTACAGATGAACCTCATGACTGCGGAGTTTTGCTGCAGTTTTCTGTGTTGAAAATGTAGAATGGATATTAGGCCTATGTAGTGCATCATGGTAATAGCAATAAACCATGCTTGTTTAGGAGCATACAGACCCGGTGCTCTATATCTCTGTCTACTAGTATTTCTCCACAAGCTGAAGCTGCAGGTTGGGCTTCTCTCTTTATGGAAAATGCATGAGTAGATGAGCACTGAGAGTTGAGGATTATTTTTGTTCTTCCATAGCATGAAATGAGTGCATAGTCTTACGATGGATAGAGGTATTCCAGCCTTCCCCTTGTGGAAAGTGCTTGTTCTGTCCTAAGGTCTATTTTTGTGAACCTGGAAGATGTTTCCTCTGTGATGGGGTAGGAGGAATTTGGCCCTTGCAGCTCTCCTGAGATGGACAGTGCCTCCTCCATCCTCCTGAGCATGGAATTTATGTGCTGCCTAGTGGCTCACCATGGATGAATTTTTTCCAGCCTTGCTCAAGGGAAAAATACCTGTTCAGTCTCCCCTGAGCAAGGAATGGATTTTATTTGCCTGTCATCATCCTCAAAAGTGTCTATTCCCATTGTCCTCAACCTGAAGTGCGTGTCTTTCAGCTGTCTATAGGATGGATCTATTCCAGCTCTGAAGGGAACTATCAAGTTTAGGCCTGAACAGTCCTGAATCCATGTCGTTTTGCTCATCTCACTGCACGAAGTACACCTACTATAATTTTCTTTGGCATGGAGTCCTTGCATACCTCTGAAGGGAATGGAGATATTTCAATTCTCCTAAGACTGAAAGTCATCTATTCCAGCTCTCCTCAGGAAGGTAAGTATCATTTTGGTATCTCAGCACAAATTCATATTTCTTTCTATCCTCGTCTTGACATTTCTTTTTTCCTTCTCTTCTCAGAAGATGGAATTTCTTCGGTCTCTCTTCACCATGAGACCCAACCAGTTGAGCTGCTTCACAGCATATAGTGTTCTTGAGATCCAATCCACAAGAAATCCATGTGCAGAAATCTTCTCAGCATATTATGGGTCTTCTCCTGTCTACTTTACTTAGAAGTCATATCCTTTAATCTTCTCAGATAAGCAGAAAAAGTAAAAAATCTGTGTTTATATGACCATATGAGAGGATGATAAATGAAATGAACCTCAAGATATGGAGACAAGATTTCCTTTCTTGTTGTTATTGTTTTAAATGTACTTTTATATGTTGTTTTAAATGACTTTTTGTTTCCTTTGTTTGTTCTTCCCTATGGTATACCCCGTTTTCCCTGTACTTGAATTTGGTAGTCTGCATCTTGTATATACATTTGTCTAATCTGGTGAGGGGAAGGGGAATAACAAATCGCTGAAATAAGGACACAGGATAACCCATGACAACAATGATACCTACAAGACAGTATATTGGAAATGAACTTTATATCAGGGGTTGGTTGGGGAAGAGTTATTGGGGGGAGGGAAGGGGTAGTGGGAGAACAAGAAGGGAAGTGGTAACAATGCTCGACAACTAATGCACTCATTGCCTTACTCCTGTAACTGTAACCCCTCTGTACAGCATCTTTACAATAAAATAAAAATTTTAAAAATGTGGGGAAAATATCAAATACATTTTACTTGAATCCTCAAAAACAAAGAGGAAATTTACCTTGCAATTATTTTTTTGCCTTATCTTACATCATAGTCCTCCTGGATTATATTGTGTTAAATAAATAAATTGATATTAACCCAAATAAAAAAGAAGTGATATGCATGTGGACCCCTCAGTATGTAATACACCCAGCAAAACCGGCTCAATCAGAAATGTGTTTAGTAAGCATGTATTACTCTCTCAGAATATTTATTCTCAGCAAAGCATGATCTTGGGTCATTTAATCACTTTTTTCTCTTCCTGGGATACAGTTAATCGTTCCAATTTGTCTTCAGATTAAAATCCATCTGCTCAGGTTGAGGACAGAAGATTCTGATTCAAAGGCAAGCCATAAAGAGTTTTGACTTCTATCTGTGATTACTCAGAAAACCTCAAAGTGGAAGTGTAAAGTGGTAGAGTACTAGTCTTGAGCCAAAACCCTCACACGTAGAGCCCTAGCCCTGAGTTCAAGTCCTTGGGCTCACAGAAAAATACAAAACAGAAGCAAAACTAAGAATGGAGTCTTAACAATCCTTTTTCAACATACAATGGCTGTATCTGCATTTCCTCTTAAATGAAGGTTTCTCATTTAGCTTGCCTTCGCAGGAAATGTGTCCATTATTTCTCCTCAGTAGAGATGGGACTGTTGGATTCCCTGTTGCATGAGACGTATTAGCTGCAGGACTTCTCTGCATGTTATCCATCTCTTTCAACTTTGCTAATCAAGGTAGTTTTCCTGTGAAGCATCCTTCAACCTGCAGGACAAGGACTACTCTGCCCTTCTCAGCAAGGAATGTCTCCTGACTGTGTCCTGACTGCGGAAGGCTTTGACTCCAGCTCTAGTAGGCATGGAATACATTTCTTCTAATTCCCTGTTTGTTTGTTTGTTTGTTTCTTTGTTTTTGTGGGTCATGGGGCTTGAACTCTAGGCCTGGGCTCTGTCTCTCAGCTCTTCAGCTCAAGGATAGTGCTCTACCTCTTGAGCCACTGAGCTGTAAGATATATTAAATAGGTAGGTTTCGTTAGGAAGCTGATGAAGAGAACAGGTCGTGCTATTCAGGCAGGAAAACAAATTTACTTACCAAACTGCTGCCCCATGCATGGTGGGGAGGCATGGCTGAAAAAGGAAAGGGGAGAACCACCCCTGGGACAGGAAGAGGTGTGGCCAGGTGGGGGAAAGGTGTGACCACACTGGATCAGAAGTGACCTTGGGTCTGGGATCCTCTTAAGGTTAGATGGGAGCCATGTGACCAGAGGTGATCCAAGATGAGCCTGGTAGCAGGTGTGCCAGTTACCTAGGTAACAGACACTGGATGAAACTTAGCTAAGAGGTGGAGAGGTGTCCCTTAAGTAGACCTTACAAGAGCCACTTCTGGTTTTTTGGTGGTTTATTAGATATAAGCGTCTCCTGGATTTTCCTGCCCTGGCTGGCGTTGAACCACAGTCCTCAGATCTCAGACTCCTAAGTAACTAGGATTATAGGCATGAGCCACTGGTGTCCGGCCCCAGTGCCCATGTTGATGGACTGATTATAAGTATGGAGTAGTTCTTCTCTAGCACATGTAGGCAAGGATATTTTTGTTTCAAGCAGTCTTGACCCTGGTACACAGAGCAGCTCTCTGTGGACTGTGCCTCTCAGACTGCCCAAATATTGCATGTCTCAGGTTCAGCCTTTGCGAACATGGAAGATGTCTCCTTCAGTCTGAGGCAAGTTGTAATGTGTCTGCTACAGATCTCATCAGAATGGAAAGTGCCGCCCCTTTCTTTCTGAGTATGGCATGTGTGTGTTGTCTGACATTTCACCATGGAATAGAGCTTTTCCAGCCTTACTCATGTGAAGAGTGCCTCTTCTGTCTGCCATGAGCAAGGAAAGGGTTAATCTTTACTGTTTTCAGCCTAGAAACTGTCTAGTCCCATTGTCCTCAGCTTGAAATACATGTGTCTCAGCTCTCCTCAGGGTGGACCTATGTGTACAGATCTGAGGAGTCTAATCCTGTATCACCCGGCTTCCACACCTTCTGCTTACTTCAGTGTACGGAGATCATCAGATGTAATTCTGTTTCACATATAACACATGTATACATCCTTTTCAAGGAATGGAGAGCCTGAATTGCAATTCTCCTTAGTATTGGTCCCATTTGGTCCAGTTTTCCTCAGGAAGGTGTCATTTTAATATCTCTTAAAATTCAGTCCTATTTGGTTCCTCTGTTATTCTTTTGATGTTTGTCCTTTCTCTTTCTTGACAGCTTGGAATTGATTTTTGCAGTTTCTATTCTTCAACATGGGATCCATCCTCTGCTGCTCCTTCACAGATATATGTCTTCTCCAAATCTACTCCAAACGGACTCTGTGTGCAGAAATCTACTGAGTATAACTTGAGTGTCCTCTAGTCTTCTACAATGTTGAATGAAATGTCCCTGTGGACTCATCAGTTTGATACTAATCTAACCACTTTTCTCAAGGAGGGAAGTGTTTAGTGAACATGGAATACACTCCCAAATGATTTGTGTTCTCCTCAAAGAGGTGAGTGTTTACATAGTGTATCTACCTCATAAATTCATAACTTTTTCCCCTTTCCAAGATAAAACTAATCTTTCCATCTCTCCTCAGGTTGGATTCGATTTCCTGAGTATGAGATCATAGGATCCTGATTCAAAGTGAGTCAGTGCCAAAAATTTTGTGAGACATATCATCAATTTCTATACAAAAAAAGCTAGAAGTGGAGCTGTGGTTCAAGTGGTAGAGCACTAGTCTTTAGAAAATAATCTCATAGATAGAGTCCAGGCACTGAATTCAAACACTGAACAGGCAAAAAAAAAAGAAGGTAACCAAAACCCAAACAACATAGTCAGGCAAGAATTAACCAACTCTTCTCTGCCTGCAATGCATGTATCTGGACTGACTCTCCTTGTCATTTATCTTGCCTCAGCAAGAAACATGTTTAATCTTTCTACTCAGGGCACATGGGTTGTTTTCCATTTCCTTGTTGTATGAAATGCATAGCCTTCAGTTCTTCTCTGCAAGTAATGCATCCATTTCAGCTCTGAAAATCAAGGCAGGTTACCACGGAAGGATTCTACATCAGGAAGGCAAATGACTTTTCTGCTCTACTCAGGAAGGAATGTCTCCAAAAATTATGCTAATCTTGGAAGTCTTTGACTTCAGTGTTAGTCATGGAATCCATACTTTCCTGTTGCCATGTGTATTAGAGTGAGTTTCAGCGGGTTAGTTCTACTCCACTATGTATGGACATGGATTTCTTGGTCTCCATCTATTGTGACGTTGGCTTGTGGGTACAGAAGGTAGCTTTCCATGGAAGGATTCTGCCAGCCTCTCTGAGTATGGAATGGTTTAAGTCCAGTGTTTATGAACCTGAAGATGTTTCCTCTGTGTTGGGGCAAGAGGAATTTGTCCCTTGCAGCTCTCCTGAGTTGAAATGTGCCTCCTCCATCCTCCTGAGTATTGAATTTGTGTGCTGCCAAGTGGCTCACCATGGAAGGAATTTCTTCCAGCCTTGCTCAAGGGCAAAGTACCTATTCAGTCACCCCTGAGCAAGGAATGGATTTTGTTTGGCTGCCGTCAGCTTGTAAAGTGTCTGTTCCCATTGTCTTCATCCTGAAGTACATGTCTTCCAGCTCTCCTCAGTGTGAATCTATTTCTTCCAGTTCTGAGGAAGGGAAATATCAAGTATAGGCCTGGACAGTCCTGAATCTGTGTCCTTTTCTCACCTCACTGCAAGAAGTACATCTAGTGTAATATTCTTTAGCATGGAGTCCTTGTATAACTTCTCTGAAGGGAATGGAGATATTCTAATTCTCCTAAGCATGAAAGCCATCTAGTCCATCTCTCCTCAGGAAGGTAAGTGCCATTTTGGTGTCTCATTAGCAAAAAGTCATATTTGTTTCCTCTATTCTTCTGTTGACATTTCTTCTTTCCTTCTGTCCTCAGAACATGGAATTGATTTCTTCAATCTCTCTTCAACATGAGATCCAACCAGTTGAGCTGCTTCATAGCATATAATGTTCTTGAGATCCAATCCACAAGAAATCCATGTGCAGAAATCTATTCAGCATAGCATGGGTCTTCTCCTGCCTATTTTGACTTAGAAATCATATTTCTTAATTTTCTCAGATTAGCAGAAAAAGCTCATACGCTACGTTCATATGACCATATAAGAGGATGCTAAATGAAATGAACCCCAAGATATGGAGAGAAGAGTCCTTCCTCCTTGTTGTTGTTTAAAATGTACTATGATTTTTTTGTTTCCTTTGTATGTTCTTTCCTCTGTAGTATAGCCCATATTGTTACTGTGCTTGATTTTTTTATTATGATGTGCTTGAGTTTGATACCCTGCATCTTGTATATACATTTGTCTAATCTGGGGAAGGGAAGTAGAATAACAAAATGCTGAAACAAGAACACAGGATGACCCATTTCAACAATGACAACCACAAAATAGTATATTGGAAATGAACATAACAACTTTGGGGGACAACAACAAATCTTCAAAGAAACAACTGCCCAATAAATAAGTGGGCTAAAGACTTAAAGAGAAACTTCTCTGAAGAGGAAAGAAGGATGGCCAATAGGCACACGAAGAAATGCTCTACCTCCCTAGCCATAAAAGAAATGTAAATCAAAACAATTTTGAGATACCACCTCACTCCAGCTAGAATGGCTATAATCAAGAGCTCTACTAACAAAAGATGCTGGAGGGGATGTGGACAGAAGGGAACCTTACTGCATTGTTGGTGGGAGTGTAAAAGTTGTTCAACCACTCTGGAAAGCAGTATGGAGGTTCCTCAAAAGTCTCCACATAGAGTTCCCCTATGACACAGCAATCCCACTTTTGGGCATTTACACAAATGCTCACAAACAACACCACATTAGAGCTACCAGCACGACTATGTTTCTTGCAGCATTATTTACCATAGCTAAGATATGGAACTGACCCAGATGCCCCTCAGTAGATGAATGGATCAAGAACGGGTGGTACATATACAAAATGGAATTCTATGCCTCCATCAGAAAGAATGGCATTGCCCCATTTGTTAGGAAAGGGAAAGACTTGGAAAAGAATGCATTAAGTGAAGTAAGCCAGGCCCACAGAAACGTAGGTCCCCTGGTTTCCCTTATTTGCAATAACAAATATATGTCTGAGTCTAGCAGAAAGGTCAGATAAGTTGATGTTAGGGAAATGAACCCTAAGATATGTATTCAAATATTTTTTTTCTTTCATGTGATTTTTCTAACACATAAGATTATTTCTTTGTTGCTTTGTATGTCCCTTCCCCATGATATAACCTTTGCTTTCACTGTATGTGATGTCGGTATAATTTGTGGAGGGGAAGGGGAAAAACAAATTGTTTACATAGGGATACAGATGGACACATTGCAATAATGAGATGTACAAGTCGTTATGTCGAAAACAAACTTTACAGCTTTGATAGGGGGGAGGAAGATTGGGTGGGGCGGTGGCAGGGAAAGGATGGGAAGGGTTGGGAAGGGGAAACAGAGGAGGAGGCTACAATGCTTGATAAGAAATGTACTCATTATCTTGCACATGTAATTGTAACCGCTCTGTACAGTATTTTCCCCCCAAAAAAAAAAACTTTGGGTAGGATGGGTGGGGAACAGTGTGGGAGGTGGGCGAGGGGAGGGATAGTGGGAGAACAACAAGGAAAGTGGTAACAATGCTCAACAAGTAATGTACTCGTTGCCTTACTCAAGTCACTGTAACCCCCTCTGTACAGCATCTTTATTTTGTAATAAAAAATTCTATATGGGAGAAAATATCAAATTAATTTTACTTGAATCCTCAAAACACAAAGAGGGAAATTCAATTTGCAATTATTTATTTACCTTAACTTACATCACAGTCCTCCTGATTCTTCTGTGTTAAATAAATTAATTAATATTGATCCAAATAAAAAGAATTCTTATCAATGTGGACTCCTCAGTTTGAAATGCACCGAGCCACCTGCTCAATCAGGAATCTTTTAGTCAGCATGTAATATTCTTTCAGAGTATTTATTCTCTCCTCAGTGAACAAAACATTAACTTGCATCTTTTCATCACGTTTTCCCTTCCTGGGAAGGAATTAATCTTTCCTATTTTTCTTCATACTGGTATCCATCTGCTCAGGTATAAGACTAGATTCTGGATTCAAAGCCAAGACATGAAGAAGAGTTTGTGAGATTTATCTGCAATTACCCAGAGAATTTCAAAGGAGAAGTGTGGCTTAAGTGGTAGATTGCTAGTCTTGACCAAGAAAACCTCACAGATAAGGGCCCTGCACTGAGTTCAACTCCTAGGATTGACAGAAAACAACAAAACAGAAGTAAAACTAAGAATGGAGTCTTAACCATCTGTTTTCAGCCTTCACTAGCGGTATCTGCATCTCCACTTAAATGAAGGTTTCTCATTTAGCTTGCCTAGGAAGGAAATGTGTCTGTTACTTCCCCTCAATAGAGATGCGACCACTTGGTTTCCCTGTTTCATGAGATGTATTAGCTGCAGGAATTCTCTGCAGGCTATCCATCTCTTTCAAATTTGCTAATCAAGGTAGCTTTTCTGTGAAGGGTCCTTCAGCCTGCAGGAAAAGTCTTCAGCCCTTCTCAGCAAGGAATGTGTCCTACATTTGTCTTGACTGTGGAAGGCTTTGACTCCAGCTATAATAGGCATGGCATACATGTCTTCCAACACCTTTGGGTTACTGTTTTTGGTATTGTTTTTTTGCTTTGCTGGGTCATGTGGCTTGAACTCTGAACCTGGTCTCTGTTCCTCAAATCTTCACCTCAAGGCTAGTGCTCTACCACTTGAGCCACTTCTGGTTTTCAAATGATTTATTAGAGATAAGAGTCTCATGGACTTTCCTACCAGGGCTGGCTTTGAACCATGATCCTCAGATCTCAGCCTCTTGAATAGCTAGGATTACAGGCAGAAGCCACTAACAACCAGCTCCAATGTCCTTGTTGATGGACTCAGTAGAGTAATAGGCTATTCTTCTCTGGCACATGTAGACAGGGAGGTTTTTAGTCTCTACCTGTCTTGACCCTGGTACGTTAGCACTCAGAGCAGCTCTCGATGGACTTTGTCACTCAGACTGCCAAAATATGGCTGTCTTAGGCTCAACCTTTTTGTACATGGAAAAAATGTCCTCAATTTTGAGGCAAGATGTAATGTGTCTCTTGCAGGCTCATCAGAAAGTGCCTCCTTCCTCTTTCTGAGTATGGCAGGTGTGAGTATACTGGCATCTCACCATGGAATGTAGCTTTTCCAGCCTTTCTTCCAGCCTTACTCATGTGGATAATGCCTGTTCTGTCCACCATGAGCAAGAAATGGATTACCCTTTGCTGTTTTCAGCCTAGAAACTGTCTAGTCCCATTGTCCTCAGCGTGAAGTACATGTGTCTCAGCTCTCCTCAGGGTGTCTCTATTTTTGCAGATCTGAGTGTCAAGTCCAGTCCTATACACCCTGATTACACAACTACTGCTTACCTCAGTGCAAGGAGAACATCCAATGTAATTCCCTGTAGCGTGAAATCCATCCCACCTCTATTCAAGGAATGGAGTGTCTATATTGCAATTCTCCTTAGTGATTGTCCCATCTAGGGCAGTTTTCCTCAGGAAGGTAAGTGTCATTTTAGTATCTCTTAACATGCAGTCCTATTTGGTTCCTCTGTTCTGCTTCTGACATTTGTCCTTTCTTTCTCTCTTCATAGTTTGAATTGATTTCTTCTGTCTCTATTCAACATGGGATCCATCCACTGCTGCTCCTTCACAGATATATGTCTTCTCCAAATCTACTCCAAAAGGAATCTGTGTGCAGAAACCTTCTGAGTATAACTTGAGTGTCTCTATACTTCTTCAATATAGAAGCAATGACCCTGTGGTCTTCTCACTATGAAATGAATCTAAACACTTTTCTCAAGAAGGGAAGTGTTTAGTTAACATGAAATACAGTCTCAAATGATTTGTGTTCTCCTCAAACAGGTAAGCATTCCCATAGAATATCTATCTCATAAATTCAGCACAATAAAGAAAATAAATTCATGACGTTTTTCCCTTCCCAGGATGAAACTAACCATTCTCATCTCTCCTCAGGTTGGATTCCATCTGCTGAGTTAGAGATCAGAAGACCCTGATTCATAGTGAGTCAGTGCCAAAATATTGTGAGACTTATCTGCAATTACCTTCCAAAGCAGAGTTGTGTATCCACTAGCCTTGAGAAAAATAATATCATGGAGAGAGCTCAGGCCCTTAACTCAAGCCCTGAAGAGGTAGAAAAGAAGATAAAGAAAACCCAATCAATATTACCAGGCAAGAATTAACCATCTTCTCAGCTTGCAGTGCTTGTATCCAGACTGACTCTCCTCATTCATCTGAACTCAGGAAGAAACATATTTAATCATTCTACTCGGGGCAGATGGGTTGTCTTCCATTTCCCTGTTGCATGAAATGCATTGCCTGCAGATATTTTCTGTATGTAAGCCATCTCTTTCCTCAATGCTAACCAAGGTAGTGCTCTTTGTAAGGACCCACCAGTATGGAGGCAAATGGTTTCTACCCTTCTCAAAGCAAGGAATGTTTCTTACCTATGTCCTTACTTTGGAAGGCTTGACTCCAGCTTGGTGGGCATACAATCCAGGTCTTCTAGCTGCCTATGGATGACAAGATTGTCAGTATGAAGTACCTCTTCTCCAATCTCTGTACACATTGAGTTCTTCATCTTCAACAGTCATGACCCTTGCCTGTGGGTACTCAGGGCACCTCACTGCAGCACTCTTCAGAATGTAAAGTTTCTCATCTGTCCTCCTGAGCATGGAAGGAGTGTGCAGCCAAGCATCTCACAATGTAATGGAGCTCTTCCATCCTTGCTCATGAGAACTTTCCTATGCTGTCTTTCTTCAACATGCAATGAGGATTTGTTTTCTATTTCGACAATTTTTTTTGATTCATACATATAAAAGCCACCATGTGTTAAACACTATTTACCTGACTTGGTTGAAATGACTGAGAGTTATCATCTTGTGGAGAAACATCATGAGAATGGATTTCTATTTAATCACATCTTTTGTTGTTTTTCTTTCAGTCTTGGGCATGAACTCAGGGCCTGGACACTGTCCCTGAGTTTCTATTTGCTCAAGGCTAGAACTCTACCACATGAGCCACAGGACCACTTTCTAACTCTTCAATGAAATTGAAAGTGAATTCACTACCAAACTCTTTCTATGATACCATCATAACCCTCATCCCAAAACCAGGCAGGGATTCATCAAAGAAAGAGATCTATACTCCTATTTCTTTGATGAACATTGATGTAAAACTTCTCAACAAAATTTTGGCCAATCGACTTCAACAACTCATCAAAAAAATCATACACCACGATCAAACAGGATTCATTCAGGAATGCAAAGCTGGTTCAATATACGCAAATCAACTAATGTAATTCATCACATCAATGACTGGTTCAGTTTTTGAGTGTGGCAGATGTCCCTTCCAGTTTGGGGCATTGTGTAATGTTTCTCCTGCAGCTCTTCTCAGAATGAAAGGTCCTCTTCCAACATCCAGAGCATGGAAGGTGTGTGTTCATAGGTGTCTATCCATGGTATAGATCCATGGAAGGTTACCATACTATATCCCCTGAACAAGGAACAGATTATTCTTTGGCTACCATCAGCCTGGAAGGTGTTTATTCCAATGTTCTCAGGCTGACATGCATGTCTTCTAGCTGTCTTCATCGTGGATCTTTCTTCCAGAAAAGAGGAAGGTGAAGCCTAGGCTCATACTGCCCTGAACCCATCTCCTGTTGCTCACCCCAGTGCAAGGAGTCCACTTAATATAATTCTCTTCACCTGGAATTCATGTACATCTTCTCTCCAGGGAATGAGTGTATATATTCCAATCCTCTTTAGTGTTGGAGTCATCTATTCTAGCTCTCTTCAGGAAGGTAAGTGTCATTTTGTTGTCTCTTTACAATGAAGTCCTATTTGTTTTCTCTGTCCTTTTGTTGATGTTTGTCCTTTTCTTTCTCTCCATAGTGTGTCTCTTCTACTTGGGCTATATCCACTCAAGCTCCTTCATGTTATCACCAGATCTACTTCATGTCTCTCAAGATCTACTCTGCAAAAAATCCATTTGCAGAAATCTACTTAGACTAGCATGGGCCTACCAGACTGTTCTTCAAAATAGAAGCAATGATCCTGGTCCCCAGGGATAATCAACAGCACGAAATGACTCTCATTACTCTTCTCAGTGAGGAATATGTTGTGTGACCAGGGAATACTCTGTCAGGTTATTTGTCATCTCCTCAGAGAGGTAAGTGTCAAACTAAGTTTCTCTATATCACTAAGTCTTCACTTTTTGTCCTTCCCAGGATGAAACTAACTTTTTCCATCTGTCCTCAGGCTGGAATCCATCTGCTTAGGTTGAGATAAGAGGATCCTGTTTCCAAGCCAGCATGTTAGTGAAGTGAGAGAAGTGTTAGAGAAGTTAGTGAGACTTATCTGCAGTTACCCACCAAAGGTTGAAGTGGAGCTGTGGTAGAAGTGGTAGACCAGTAGCCTCAAGAAAAATAACTCAGGGGCAGCCTGCAGGCCCTGAATTCAAGTCCAGGATCTGCACAAAAACAACCAAACCAAGACCAAGTCAAAACACAGAATGGAGCCAGACTTAACCATCTCTTCTCATCCGACATTGTCAATATTGTAGCGGTCATCCTATGTGAAGGTGTTTAATTTAGCTTGCGCCATAAAGAAATGTGTTTAATTTTTCAACTCATGGTGCATGGGCCTCTTCCATGTGTCTGTTGCATGAGGTACATTGCCTTCAGGTCATCTCTGCATGTAATGCTTCTCTTTCCGCTTTGGTAATCAAATTAGATCACTTGTGAATGTCTCCACTGCATGGAGGCCAATGTCTTCTGCCCTTTTCAGCAAGGAATGTCCAGTTCATTTGTCCTAATCATGAAAGGCTTTGACTCCAGACCACTAGGTATAGAATCCAGACTTCCATTACTCCTGAGGAGAGAGTGCATGTCAGTATGCAATATTTCCACTCTGTCAAGTATAGGCAAAAAGCCCTTTGGGTTCATCAAGTGTGGCCATGGTATATGAGTGGTGACGGTAACATCCCATAGAATATGTCTTATCAGCCTCTCTCAATATGGAATGTCTCATTCCAGCCTTTTGTGAAATTTTTTGACAATATCTATTATTAGTGTATTTTCTAATTACATAGAATCCTGAGCTACTACATTAATACATTTATCATTTAGTCTGCAGTATTTACATGGATTTTGCTCTAAACTCCCTAATGAGTACATTTTCATATTAGGAACACAAATAATTTTACTTTATTTTTTTAATTTTTAAATATATTTTATAGTAAAGATGGGATTACAGTTCCATGGCCAAGGTAATAAGTCCATTTCCTATGGAGCATTTTTAAACATCCTTTGTTTTTCCCCTACCATCCCTTTTCTCCCCACCTCCCTAACTCCTCCCTCCCACACCCAAAGTTGTAAAGTTTATTTTCAACATATTATCTTGTACATCTCATTATTACAGTGCGTCATCCTGTATCCTTATTTCAGCATTTTGTTATTTCCCTTCCCCTACCTTATTTAAAAAAAAAATGTATATGTAAGATGCTGGGCACTGGAATCAAATTCAGAAAACAGAGGTTATACCATGGGGGAATAACATAACAAAGAAACAAAAAATCAGCATAGTACATTATAAGTACATTAAAAACAACAGCAAGAATTGTTTCTAACATATTTATAAGATATTTCTTTGTTGCTTTGTATATCTCTCCCCCATGGTATAACCCGTTTACACTGTACTTGATGTTGGTATACTTTATGGAGGGGAAGGGCAAAAACAAATTGTTTAAATAGGGATACGGGTGGATCCATGACATTATGTCAAAACCGAACTTTACAACGTTGGTGCCAGGGAAGAGGTGGCTAGATATAGGAAGGGTTGGGAAGGGGAGACAAAGAAGGAGGTAACAATGCTTGATAAGAAATGTACTCATTTCCTTACCCATGTAATTTTAACCCATCTGTACGGCATTTTCACAATTAAAAACAAAAAGAAAAGAAAAACGAACTTTACAACTTTGGTGAGGTGGGAGAAGGGGAGGAGGAGATGAGAAGGGACAGTAAGGGGAAAAAAAGGAGGAGACAATAATGCTTGATACGAAATGTACTCATTACCTTGCCCATGTAATTGTAACCCCTCTGTATGGTATTTTCACAATAAATAAAAATCAATACATAGAAACAGCAAGAAAGATAAAACCTCTTGTATCCCTATCTTTGGGTTCATTTAATTTAGCATCAGATTATATGGTCATATGTACATAGCTTTTGAGCTTTTCTGCTTGATCTAGACATACACTAGTTATTGCAGATAAAGGAAATCTTGGGACCTATGTTTCTTTGGGCCTGGCTTACTTCACATAATATAATTTTTTCCAAGTCTTTCAATTTCCTAGCAAAGGGGCAGTGTCATTCTTTCAGAGAGAAAAAGGCATAGAATTCCATTGTGTGTGTGTGTGTGTGTGTGTGTGTGTGTGTGTGTGTGTGTGTGTGTGTGTGTGTGTATCTGTGTCTGTGTGTGTGTGTGTATACATACCACATTTTCTTGATTCATTCATCTACTGAGGGGCATCCAGGTTGGTTCCATATCTTATTTATGGTGAATAATGCTATGATAAACATAGTTGTACTGGTAGCTTTAGTATGGCCTTGTTTGTGATCATTTGGGTAAATGCCTAAAAGTGGGATTGCTGGGTCATAGGCAAGGCTCTATGTGCAGTCTTTTGAGGAACCTCCATAATGTTTTCCAAAGTGGTTGAACAAGCTTACACTCCCACCAACAATGCAGTAGGATTCCCTTTACCAAAAATAATTTAAAATTTTCATTTTATCCCTGGAATCAACAAGTATTTTACTCAGACATTGCACAATCTAATTCTACCATATGAAAGTCTTTAGAATATTACTTTTTAAACAACTTTTTCAAAACTGCAAGAATGTTTAAGATCCGATTCTATAATTTTATAAAATGATGTTAATTTTCTTTGATCTATTTCCTTGAATAACTTCAGTAATCATCGGGCTAGTCATACTTGAGATAAATGGTAAGTGTAGCACTAACCGATAATATTTTACTAGTGCCAAATATCCCATCATATCCAAGTGGTGCACAATCATGCCAAAAAGAAAAATGCCTAATTACAAAGGAGCACAGCCAAATAAGTATATCTGTAATTGTTTGCAATGACTAGTACATGTCTAGGACAAGCAGAGAAGGTCAAATGCTATGTACATATGACCACATGAGATAATGTTAAGCAAAATGTACCCCAATACTAGGATACAAGTGGATTTTTCTTTCTTGCTAGTGTTTGTAATATACTTACAATGCACTATGTGATTCTTCTGTTTCTTTTGTATGTTCTTCCCTACATCATAATCCCTGTTCTCTATGGATTTGATGCTGGTGTTCTACATCTCTTTTTTTTATTGTGACAATCCTGTACAGAGGGGTTACAACTACATGTGCAAGATAATGAGTACATTTCTTATCAAGCATTGTATCCTCCTCCTTTGTTTCCCCTTCCCATTCCTTCCCATCCTCCCTCTGCTCCCCTCCAAATCCTCCCCGCTCCCCCTCCACCCCCACCAAAGTTGTAAAGTTAGTTTTCGACATAACAACTTGTACATCTCATTGTTGCAATGGGTCCACCTGAGTCAAGCAGAAAAGGTCAGATAAGGTGATGTTAGGGAAATGAACACTAAGATATGCGTTCTACATCTTGTAAATACATTTTTGTAATTTGGGGAAGGGAAGGGATATTGGGGAATGCTTAAATGGGGATGGAGGCCGACCAATTGTGACAGAGAGATATAAAGTACACTATGTTGAAAACGAACTTTGCAATATTGGGGAGATGGGGCAGGTGGAGTTGGGGAGATGGGAAGGGAAGGGAAGGTAGGGAGAAAACAAAGGAGGAGGTAACAATGCTCTCTATGAAATGTACTTGTTACCCTACTTATGTAACTGTAACCCCTCTATACAACTTTTTTATAATATATATATATATATATAAACACAAAAAATAAACACACAAAAAAGGAAAAATGCCCTAATTACAAAGGAACAAACCTAAAATAAATATACCTTTAATTAAGAGGATAAGTATTATAAAACATGTTATCTGTAATTCTTCAGCTAGTCTTTATAAAAGAATACATTAAAATTAATATTAAACTCAATAAGTCCAGACCTGGTGTTGTACAATTAATAAATAGACAAAAAAGTAAAAGACATAGAAGTCCTGTGAACTTTGAAAAAGACATCTTATCCAACATCTGTGTGGACAAATAAATATTTTTCACTCTTGTATTTTACACTACTAGCAAAATATTGTATCTTTCTACAAACAACACAAAACAAGCATACAGAATTTGAAATGTCTCTGACAAGAATGCCAAACTTTTGAAAGTACACTCAAAATGGATAAGGTCATTATAATCTTAGTTTAAAATTACTGTAAGTATGGTACCTTATAAATACATTAGAAACTATAGCAAGGAAGATAAAAAGCCACTTGTGTCCCTATCTTGGGTTCATTTCGCATAACATCATCTCATCTGACCTTTTCTGCTTGTCCCAGATATATACTAGTTATTGCAAATAAGGGAAACCATGGGACCTATGTTTCTTTGGTCCTGGCATACTTCACTTAATATAATGTATTTATAGGGTACCATCATATTTTTTTTTGTTGCTTTGTATGTCCCTCCCCCATGGTATAACCCCTGTTTTCACTGCATATGGTGTTGGTATAATTTGGGGAGGGGAAGGGAAAAAACAAATTGTTTCTATAGGAATACAGATGGACCCATTGCAACAATGAGATGTACAAGACGCTATGTGGAAAACAAACTTAACAATTTAGGCAGGGGTGGAGGGTGGGGAGAGGGGTGTAGCTGAGGAGATGGAAGGGAAGGGATGGTAAGGGAAAAACAAAGTAGAAGACAACAGTGTTGGATAAGAAATGTACTCATTACCTTGCTCATGGAACTGTAACCCCTCTGTATAGTATTTTCAAGGGGTAATATACGGCGCGGGGGTTAGTGACAAATCTGAAATAATTTTAATATGATAAAAGAACAAAAACACAGCTTTCTTTTTCTTTTTTTATTAAAGTTTTTTATTGTGAAAATACCATACAGAAAGGTTACAGTTACATGAGCAAGGTAGTGAGTACATTTCTTATCAAGCATTGTTGCCTCCTCCTTTGTTATTCCCCTACCATTCCTGCCCTCCCATCTCCACAACTACACCCCTCCCCACCCCGCCAAAGTTGTAAAGTTCGTTTTCGACTGAGTTTGAAATTTCTAGCATCACACCAACTGGCACATAATGTAGTGCAATGAGCATTTCTCCAGAAAAACTTCCCGTTTTGAAACTAGAACACATAAACCAGCATGGAATCCATTAGGATAAATGATTTAAATATGACCAGAATAGCTCATCAAGTACTGCAAGACACTCTCACCTGCATCACTGAATCATAAGCCAGCCTAGGCAAAACTGTGTTCTGGATATCTGACTCAGTAACAAGCTCAGATAAGGCAGATCAAACCTAAGAGATACTCAATTGCCCAAGAAACCTAGGTTGCATGAAGTCTCCTTCAATGTCTCGGTTGCCAACAGTTAATGTGATGCCAATAAAAATACAAACATTAACTTCCCCGGGTATGGAATATCTTATTCCAGGCTTTGTGAACATGGAAGATGTTGCCTCCAGTTTGGGGAAAAATGTAATGTGACTCCTGCAGCTCTCAGAATGGAAACTGGCCCCTCCACCTCTGGAACATGGAGGGTCTATGCTGCTGAGTCTTTCACCATGGGATGGAGCTCTTCCCAGCCTTGCTCAAGGGAAAGTGCTTGTTCTCTGTCCCCTGAGCAAGGATAGATTTTCTTTGTCTGTCCTCAGCCTGGAAAGTGTTTGCTGGACTGCTCTTCATCCTGAAGTATTTAGCTCTACTATCTGAAGTCTTCTAGCTCTCCTCGGGGTGAATTTACTTCTTCCATATCTGAGTAAGGTGAATGTCAAGTCTCTGCCTGCTCTGCCCTGAATCCATCTCCTTCTGCTCACTCAGTGCAAGTACATCTAGAGTTTATTCTCCTTAGCATGGTATCCTGAGAGAATGAAGTGCATCTCCTCTAATTCTCCTTAGTATTGAAGCCTTGTAATCAAGGTCTACCCAGGAAGGTAAGTGTCATTTGGCTGTCTCTTTAGCATGAAATCATATTTGTTTTCATTCCTCTTCACTTGATGTTTTTACTTCTGTTCTCAATCATAGTTTTGATTTCTTCATTATCTCTTCAACATGGGATCCATCCATTTGAGCTCCTTCACAGGATATATGTCTTCTCCAGATCTACTCTCTCAGGAATCCATGTGCAAATAGCTAGACAGTGTAGCGTGAGTCTCATCAAGTCCTGATGTCCCTATGCACACAAGTATGAAACTTATGTATCTACTCAATGAGGAACATGTTTAATTAGCATGGAATATACTCTCAGAATAATGAGCTTTCCTTAATGAGGTAAGTGTTAACTTGGTGTCTCTTGATCATGAACTCATTTTTCCCTTCACAGGATGAATCCAGTTTTTTCTTTCTATCCTCAGGTAGAAATCCATCTGTTCAGGTTGAGACCAGAAGACCTTGGTTTCAAGCCAGCCCACACAGAAAAGTTTGTGATGCTTATCTACAATTATCCTGTAAAAGATGGAAGTGGATCTGGCCCCAAGTAGTAGGGCACTAGCCTTGAGTAAATAAAGCTCTGGGGGGCTGGGAAGGTGGCTCAGTGGTAGAGCGCTTGTCTTGCATGGATGAGGCCCAGGGTTTGATTCCTCAGCACCACATAAGCAGAAAAAAATCTGGAAGCGGGGAGCGCTAAATTTGAGCTGAAGAGCTGAGGGACAGTGCCCAGTCCCAGAGTTCAGGCCCATGACTGGACGCCCCCATCCCCCCAAAAAAGCTCCTGTATAGTGTTCAGGCCCTCTGTTCCAAATCCAGAACCTGCACAAAAAGAAGAAAACCAAATCCAAATGAAAACACAGATGGAGTGAGAGTTGATCATCTCTTCTCAGTGTGCAATGCCTGTAATTGAGCTCTCCTCTAAATGAAGGTGTATGATTTAGCATCCTCGGCAGGAAATTTGTGTAATGCTTCTCAGCAGAGATGGGTCTCTACCTTTTCCCTGTTGCATGAGATGCATTGCCTACAGTTCTTCTCTACATGCAATCTTTCTCGTTCATCAAGTTAGATTTTCTTTGAAGAATCAAACAGCATGTATGTTTCCTCTCTTTGTCCTGAATGAGGACAGCTTTGATTTCTGTTCTAATAGTAGGCATTGAATCCAAGTGTCCCAGTTGCCCTGTGCATTGAGTATGGTTATCCTATAATAGTACATCTCTAGCATGTTGGCTATGGATTTTTTGTTTTCATCAATTGTGACTGGCTTGTAGGTACTCAGGGCATCTTCCCTTGCAATGTGTCTCACAACTTCCAAGACTATGAAGTGTCCCAGTTACAGCATTTGTAACCATGGAGGATGTCTCCTGAAGTTGGGGAAAGATACATTGTGTCTCCTGTAGTTCTCCTGAGAATGGCCAGTGCTTCCTCCATCCTGTGGAACATGAAAGGTTTGATACCAATAGTCTCACCAAGGACTAAGTCTCTTTCAGTTTTGCTCATGTGGAAAGTGACTTTTCTGTCTCTCTTGAGCAAGGAATGGATTTTCGTTGGCTGTTTTTTTGACCAGTTTTTTTTTTTTGTGCCTGAAATGCATGTCTTTAAGTTGTAGAGTGAATCTACTTCTTCCAGATCTGGGATGGGATCTGTTAAGTCCAGGCCTTTATTAACAGGAATCAATCTCCTCCTTACAAATCATGCATCTAGTTTAATTTTCCATAGCTCATGTGCATCTACTTCTATTCTCTCGAGAACGGAGTGCATGTATTCCAATTCTCCCCTTTGTTGAAACCATCTACTCAGCAGGGTGAATGTCTAGTTCCCAGGTGATTTTCTCAGGAATCAACCTGTCACCTTCTGCTCAGCATGGGATACATATACAACTGGTCTCCTAGTCATACAATCAATGTCTTTCAGCTCTCCTCAGGAAGGTGAGTGACACTTTGTTGTCTCTTTAGCATGAAATGATATTCTTTCCCGTGTCCTCTTGACAGTTTTCCTTCCTCTCTCTAGAGCATTGAAGTGATTTTTGTCAGAGTCTCTTCTCCATGGGATATATCCTCTTGAACTCCTTCGCAGATTTATGCCTTTTTCAGCTTGCCTTTCAATAACAGTCCCTCTGCAGCATACCCATAAGCATAGCATGGGGCGACTCTAGTCTTCTTCAACATAGAAGACTGTCTCTGAGGATTCCTCATATGAAATGCATCTAAGTGCTCTTCCCAGGGAGGGAGGCATTTTTTATGTTTTATTCAGTCATTTTTAGTTATTTTTATTGTAAAGTTACTGTACGAAGGGCTACAGTTACATGAGTAGGGTAATGAGTTCATTTGCTATTAAGCATTGTTACCTCCTCCTCTGATTTTCCCTCACATTGACATCCGTCCCCACCTCCCCAACTGAAGGGAGACATGATTTTCTGCCTTAGAATTCTTTCTCAGATTAGTTGTAATCAACTCAGCTATCTTTCTCAGAAAGGGTGTAGTTGAGCACTGTTCAGCATGGAATCCGTCTCTTGTATCTCACCTAAGCTTGTAGTGCATTTGCTCCAACTGTTCTTGGAAGAAATGTGTGAAATGCAGTTGTCTTTGTCCACTAGATCCCTGCGGTCAGGATCTCACCCATGGCCTGTGTTGAATGCAGTTCCAGTTGGCAAGCTATGTGTCCCATTCAGCATTGGTCAGCATGACATTTGGCTGATAGAATGCTCCTTGTCATGAACAAGGTCTACTGCGGCTTTGATCTGCTTGGATGTTGTGGAGCTCCACCATGAGAGCACAGAATGGATGTGTCCACTCCAACTCTGTAATGACAGTCTCCTTTGTCTGGGAGGCATAGTACTCTACCTCTTGTGGGAATGAAACGAATGCCCCATGTTCATTCAGTGTGGAATGTGTGTTTTCTAGCTTCACAAGTATGGAATGCATGTGCTGCAGTCCACTTAAGAATGGAGTAAGGATGAGAGGCACCAGTGGTTCTTACCTGTTAACTAACTACTCAGAAAGCTGAGAGACCTGATGATTTGGGTTCGGGCACCTGTTGCCAGAAAGAGGGAGAGAGATGTTTTCTGCAATTACCCACTGAAAGGTTTGATATGGGGCTGTGGCTCAAGTGGTTGAGTGTTAGCCTTGGGCAAAATACCTCAGGGACAGCACCCAGGCTCTGATCTGACTAGCATAAAACACACAAAATGAAAGCCAAGATACTGTTGAGAAACAACCTTTACTTCTGAGCCATTACTGTCTCTAACCAGGCTCTCTTTTGGAGTGAAGGTGTCTAAATTAGCTAGCTTTAGCAGGAAAGTTGTCAAATCTTTTTCAGCAAAGATGGATCTTTTTGGTTTCCTTGTTGCATCAGGTACATTGTCTGCGGTTCTTCATGTAATCCATCTCTTTCGAGATAGGTTTCCTATGAAGGATCCTATAGCATCAATGCAAATGGCTTGTGTCCTGTCAACACTGATTATCTCCTAAATTTGTGCTAATTGTTTAAAGTTTAACTCCAGCTCTACATGACATGAAAGCCAAGTCTTCCAGTTCTGGCTTGGATGGAGTGAGTGTGTGCATGGAGTACTTCTTTTCCAGGTGGTGTATACACTGTATGTTGTTGTCAATAATGACCCTTGCCTTGGGTTCTCAGGGCACCTCCCTTTGGAATGTTTTCCTCATCTTCTGTGAATATGGAATCTCTCAGTTCCAGCTTTTATGAACATGGAAGTTGTACTTCCTAGTTTGGGAAAGATGTTCTGTTTCTGGTGCAGCTCTCCTGAGAATGAAAAGTGCTTCCTTCATCCTCTTGTGCATGGTGGCTTTGTGCTACCAGTCTTCTCATCATAGAATTGTGCTCTTTCACTTTTGCTCAGGGTAGTTCCTGTTCTGTCTCTCCTCTAGACAGTGTTTTTCCCCTTCTTGTCCTCACATATTTGTCTGTTCTAATTTTTTTTCATACTGCGATGTATACCTTCCAGCTCCCCTCAGTGTGGACCTATTTCTTCTAGACCTGAGGAAGTTCAATGTCAGGCTTAGGCATGTATTGCCTGGATTCCATTTCTCTTGCTCATCTCAGCAAAATGTATATGAAGTGTAATTCTCCATAGCATCGAATACATCTATTCCTGTTCTACAAAGAATGGAACACATATATTTCAATCCTCCTCAGCATTGAAGCCATCTAATCCCAGCTCTTGTTAGGACATTAAATGTCCAATTCAGGTGTCTTTCTCATGGAATTAACATTTCCCAATCTCCCCATCATAGAATTTCTGTACAACTGTACTCTTTGCCACTGTAACTCTTCTGAAGGAGGTGTCCTTTTATGTCTCTCTAATATCCCCGTACCTCTGTCATCCTCTTGATATTTGACATTCAGATTGTGCAATTGATTTCCTCAGAAACATGGAATATATGTACTGCAGTTTCCTCCCTATCTGTTCTTGGTTATTGTTCCCTGTAATCAGTCCGTAGCATATCTGTCTAGCATAATGTGGGTTTACTCATGTCTTATTCATCATAAAAGTGACAACCCAATTACTTCTCTGTATGAAATGTTTTTAAGGGCTCTTCTATACTTGGGATATGTCTTTTCTTTAGCTATTTTTCATGGAATTCATCTAGTGTTTCTCTATTCAGCATGGGAGACTCTAGCACTATCAGTATGTCCTTTTGGTCAGTTGTGAGGCCTGAACTCAGGGCTTGGGCGCTGTCCCTCAGCTCTTCAGCTCAAGGCTTGTGCTCTACCACTTGAGCCACAGTGCCACATCCAGGTTTTTCTGCTTATGTGGTTCTGAGGAATTGAACTCAGGCCTCATGCATGCAAGGCAAACACTCTACCACTGAGCCAGCTTCCTAGCCCCAGTATGTACTTATATATCTCATACTTTGGAAATAATACAGCTTTTGGAGCTCTGATTAGCATTATGTCTAATCAGCTGAGCAAAGCAAGTCAAGGAAGGGTGTAGAATTCTGACCTAAGCATGGAAAGTACATATTCCATCTGTCCTCAGCATGGAATCTCTGTTCTTCATCCCTCCTCACCTTGGAGGTGTAGCTATGACTGGGGCTGTAGTGTGCATGACATACATTGGTTCAAATTTTCATCATGAGGGGATGAATCTCTCCAATGCTACTGAGGCCTAGAAATGCATCTGTTTCATGCATCTTAGCCTGGAATATATTCTTGGTCTTCGGTTGCCTTTCCTCACAGTCTCCTCACCAAAGATTCCTTATACTCTGGGTTTTAAAAGCAGGGTCATGTGCACTCCAGTAACCTTAGAGCATTGGGTTAATGTCCTATTGCTCACCTGAGCATGGAATTTGTCAATGGCAATTTCCTTCTATGTCGAAGGCATAGGATATGGCTCTCCTCAGTATTAAATGTATGTATTCCATACATTTATTATGTGCATGGCATCCACCAGTTTGTGTTCTCCGAAAGTAAGTATCAGCTTTGGAAGTATTTATTACTATTCATCACTCATTTGTTTACTGTGTTCCCAGAATAGAATGAATCTTTCCAATCTTTCCTTAGCTTAGAATCCATGTGATCTGTCTCTCCTGCATAGTGAGTAAGGTCTACACAGGTAATGTCCGCATGGGATTTGTCTGTAGCTTTCTTCCTCAGAAAGGCAGTGTCTGCTTAATATTCTCCAGCAGGGCATGTGTATTTCACATTTTCCCTGGCTTGGAATGTATTTGCTGCAGCCTGATTTATCAGGAAAAATTCAGTATTCAGTCCATCTGTTTTCATCGGGGAATGTACCTACTCGGGTATGATAACTAGGATCCCTACGCTCAGGGTCACACCATGGCTTCCTGTTAAAGGCAGTTAGTTTTCTATCACAGGGTATGTGCCAACTCCAGCTTTTCACAGTATGGAGTGTGCCTGGTTCAGTGTTCCTCATCATGGAATATGTCTACTGCAGCACTGATCAAGTCCAGCACAGAATTATATGTTTCTTCTTCAACTCTTGTCATCATGGAATCCACTCACTCATTTTCTGTAGGTCTTCCCAGTCTGGGAGGGACCTTACAATTCCTCTTTCAGATGCATTTCAGGTGTTTACTCTGTATGGAGCGTCTATTTCCAGCTTTACAAATATTGGATCGAATGCATGAGATGCATTTTTTGTTTCTATAATGTAGAGAGGAATACTCCTTCTCTGGGAATGTGTATCCATGCCGAATGGATTTCTTCCACTTTTCTGCATTGTGTATATTTCCCATGGCTAGATCCAGCACAAAATGCATGTAATCCAGCTGTTTTCTTTAGGATTTATGTCTTGTTTAGTTCTTTTCCCTGGGATTTTGTCTCTTTAGTTTTTCAGTATCCAATTCTATCTCTGAGGCTGTATTAGTACAGGAAACATCCATTCAATTCTGATGAGCAAGGTAGTTCTCAAATTAAGGATTTTCCCCCATTGAGTATGGGCTTCTGTATTTCTTACATAGAATGGATTGCCTCCAGTTCTTCTCAGTAAGGTAAGTGTCTACTTCAGCAACTTGTAGCATGGACTCTTCTCTACCACATTTCTCTTCACCATGGAATGGAATGTATTGAGCCTGACTCTTTTTTCTCTATTCAGGCTCTCACTATGGCATTTAAAAATTTTATGTGTTGATTTAATTTTTTTTTGTCAGTCATGGGCTTGAACTCTGGGCCTAGGTGCTGTCCCTCAGCTCTTCAGCTCAAGGCTAGCTCTCTAGCACTTGAGCTCTAGTGCCATTTCCGGTTTTCTGGTGGTTTATTGAAGATAAGAGTTTCATGGACTTTCTTGCCTGGGCTGGCTTTGAACTGCAATCCTCAGATCTCAGTGTCCTGAGTAGATAGGATTATAGGCGTGAGCCACTGGCGTCCAAATCACTATGGCATTTTTAAAAATTTTATTTGCTGTAAAGATTCTGAACAGAGGGGTCACAGTTACACCAGTAAGGCAATGAGTGCATTCATTTTGTTAATTTAATTTTATTGTAAAGATGCTGTCCAGAGGGGTTACCATTAGTTGAGTAAGGCAATGAATAAATTTCATGTTGAGCATTGTTTCTCCCTCCTTTTTTAAACATGTTTTTAACTGTAAAAATACTGTTCAGAGGGGTTACACTTACATGAGTAAGATGAGTACATCTCTTGTGGAGCATTGTTACCTCCTCCTTTGTTTTTCCCCTACCATTCCTTCCCTCCCTACTTCCCAAATTCTTCTCAACCCCCCACCCCCCACACAAGTTGTAAAGTTTGTCTTCAACATAGTATCTAGTATATCTTCTTGTTACAACATTTCTCCTTCCTTTTTATGGCATGCTTTTAATGCAGCTCTTTTCAGCCAGGTAAATTTCAGGTGTGTCACTGTGAGTATGCATGTGGCTAGTACCATGCAACTCCACCTGGAATAGCTTTCTGCAGCATGCAATGCAACTTCTTTAGTCCATCTCTGCATAGAAACTATCTATTTGTACCCTTCTGTTGGTGGAATACCTCTCCTCAATGTTAGCGATGCTTCTCAGCATGAATATGATGTTTGCAGCACTACTTTCCATGAATTTCAGGCCCTGGTGCTTTCTTAGGAAAGGTCTGCTTTCCAGGTGTACAATGCCAGCAATGTCTCTCCTCCAATTGACTGGAGAATCGAGTGAAATCCAGACATTTCTCCTCATTGTGAAATTATGTAATTGAATTCTCCTCAGCAAAAAATGGCTCTTCTTTGAGAACTTGTCAGCGAGTAGAATGTGAATCTCAGGATCAGCACTCTATACAATGCGCTTCTCTAGCTCTCCTCTGCATAGAGTGTGTTCATTTACCTCTTCTGAATGTGGAATTTCTGTCCAAATATTTTCTCAGCCTAGAATGTGGGTGCTCAAGCTCTAGGCATGTGGATTATGTCTCTTCCAGGTTTTTGGAAAGGTGTCTTTTCCAGTCGCTGTTGTGTTCAACATGTGGAAGATATCTCCTCCAAGTTTTCAGATGTGGAATATATCTCTTCAAAGTGTTAGTTGGTAGAATATACCTTCTCCAATATCTGCCAGTGGAATATGTTTTTTTTCTGATTTGAGCATGAGGAAGATGTCCTTTCCAGTTTGAGAGTGTGGAATGTGTCATGGAATATGTCTCATGGAATATGTCACCTCCAGTTTTGAGGAAGTGGAATAAGTCTACTTCTGGGGGCAAGTAGAAGGATTCTGCTCCAGTTTTGGGAATGCAGAAGACGGCTCCTCCAGGTTTGTGCATGTGGAATATGTCTGTTCCTGTTTTCGGGATGTAAACTATATCTTTTCTCACTTGGCATGTGGAATATACTTCCTTCAGTTTTGAGCATGTGGAAGATGTCTGCTCAGTACTTGTGCATGTGGAATATGTCTCTTCCATTTGTTTACATATGGAATATATCTTCTCCAATTTGGAGCTTGTGGAATATGTGTCCTGCAGATTGGGCCATGCAGAAAATGCCTGGTCCATGTTTGTTCATGTGGAATATATTTCTTCCAGGTTTGGACATTGGAATATTTGTCTTCTCCATGTTTGTGTATGTGGAATATAAATCTTCCAGCTTTTGGCATGTGGAATAAATTTCCTTACTTTTTGTGCAATTGTAAGATGTCTTCTCCAGCGTTTGGTATGTGGGAAACATCTTCTCCACTTTAAATAAGTGGAATTAATGTGTTTGGGTGTTGGCATGTGGAATCTGTCTTCACCAGTGTTGGGCATGCTGAAGATACCTGCTCTTCTTTTGCACATGTGGAATATAGTTGCTATAGTTTTCAACATATGGAAGATATCTCCTCTATGGTTGGGCATGTGGAATATATGATATCTAAATTTTGGCCAAGAGAATATGATGTGCTTTTGCAATATTTCTTTTTTGATTTGAGCATGTGGAAGCTGTCTCCTCGAACTTAAGCATATGAAAGTTGTTTTCTCCAATTTGAGCCTTGGAAGATGTTTTCACCAAATGAAGCAAGTGTAGGATATCTCCTCCACTTTCCGTAATGTGTGATTAATCTCTTTTGGTTTGCCCTTGTGGAATCTGTCTTCCCCAATGTGGTGCATGTCGAAGGCACCTGGTCTTCCTTTGGGCGGCATGAGGAATATAGTTTTCAACATGTGGAAAATATCTCCTCTGTATTTTGGCATGTGCATTATATCTTTTCTAATTTTTGGCCTGTAGAATGTATCTGCTCTAATATCTGCCTGTGGAATATGTCTTTTCTGATGTGCCCATGTGGAAGATGTCTCCTCCAGTTTGAGCAAGTGGAAGATGTCTTCTCTAATTTCAGTAATGGGGAATTAATGTCTTTGAGTTTGGCATGTGGAATCTGTCTTCACAAATGTTGTGCATGTTGAAGATACCTGCTCTTCTTTTGGGCATGTAGAATATAGTCGCTGTCGTGTTCAACATGTGGAAGATATCTCCTCCAAGTTTTCAGAACGTGGAATATCTCATTTCAAAATGTTAGTTGGTAGAAAACATCTGCTCCAATATCTGCCATTCAAATATGTTTTTTTTCTAATTTGAGCATGAGGAAGATGTCTTCTCCAATTTGAGCATGTGGAATGTATCATGGAATATGTCTCATGGAATATGTCGCCTCCAGTTTTGAGCAAGTGGAACAAGTCTACTTCTGAGAGCAAGTACAAGGCTTCTGCTCCAGCTTTAGGAATGCAGAAGACGTCTCTTCCAGGTTTGTGCATGTGGAATATGTCTGGTCCTGCTTTCTAGATGTAAACTATATCTTTTTCAATTTTGGTATGTGGAATATACTTCCTCCAGTTTTGAACATGTGGAAGATATCTACTCAATATTTTTGTATGTGGAAAATGTCTCTTCTATTTGCTGGCATTTGGAATATATCATCTCTAATTTTGGGTTTGTGGAATATGTGTCCTGCAGTTTGTGTCAGGCAGAAAATGCCTGGTCCATTTTTGTTCATGTGGAATATATTTCCTCCAGGTTTGGAAATTATAATATTTGTCTTCTCCATGTTTGTGTATGTGGAATATAAATCTTCTAGTTTTTGGCATGTGGAAAAAACTTCTTCCTTTTTGTGTAAGTGGAAAATATCTTCTCCATTTTTTGGCATGTGGGACATATCTCCGCCAGTTTCAGGAATGTGGAATTAATCTGTTTGTGTTTTGATATGTGGAATATGACTTCACCAATGCTGGGCATGCTGAACATACTGGCTCTTCTTTTGGGAATGTAGAATATAGTCGCTGTCATGTTCAACATGTGGAAGATATATCCTCCAAGTTTTCAGATGTGAAATATATCTCTTCAAAGTGTAAGTTTGTGGAATATATCTGCTTCAATATCTGCCTGTAGAATATGTTTTTTTTTCTGATTTAAGAATGAGGAAAATGTCTTCTCCAGTTTGAGCATGAGCAATGTGTTATGGAAAATGCCTCATGGAATATGTCACCTCCAGCTTTGAGCAAGGGGAATAGGTCTACTTCTGGGGGCAAGTAGAAAGGTTTTGCTCAGGTTTTGGGAATGCAGAAGACATCTCCTCCAGGTTTGTGCATGTGAAATATGTCTGTTCCTGTTTTCTGGGTGTAAGCTATATCTTTTCGAATTTTGGAATGTGGAATATACTTCCTCCAGTTTTGAGCATGTGGAAGATGTCTGCTCAATATTTGTGAATGTGAAATATGTCTCTTCCATTTGTTGGCATATGGAATATATCTTCTCCAATTTTGGGCTTGTGGAATATGTGTCCTGCAGATTGGGTCATGCAGAAAATGCCGAGTCCCTGTTTCTTCATGTGGAATATACTTCTTCCAGGTTTGGACATTGGAACATTTGTCTTCTCCAAGTTTGTGTATGTGGAATATAAATCTTCCAGTTTTTGGCATGTGGAATAAGTTTCCTTCCTTTTTGTGCAAGTGGAAGATGTCTTCTCCAGTGTTTGGCAGGTGGGAAACATCTCCTCCAGTTTGGGAAAGTGGAAGTAATCTGTTTGGGTATTGGCATGTGGAATCTGTCTTCACCAATGTTGGGCATGCTGAAGATACCTGCTCTTCTTTTGCACATGTGGATTTTTGTTGGTGTAATTTTCAATATGTGGAAGATGTCTCTTCCATGGATGGGCATGTGGAACATATGCTCACTAATTTTGGGCCTGGAGAATATATCTGCTCCAATATCTGCCTATGGAATATGTTTTTTTCTGATATGAGCATGTGGAAGATGTCTCCTCAAATTTGAGCGTGTTGAAGATGTCTTCTCCAATTTGAGCATGTGGAAGATGTCTCACCCCAGCTTTGTACACGTGGAATATATGCCTTCTACATACATATATATTATATTTATATTATATATGTGCTTCTGTTTTTGGCTTTGGGAATTTGTTTCTTCCAGTTTGGGGCATGTGGAAAGTGTCGCCTCCAACTTTAGGCACGTGGAATCAATCTCCTCTTATTTGGGGCATGCAGAAGTTTTCTCCTCCAGATGTTTTCTTCTGTGGGCATGTGGAATATGACTCCAGTTTTAACCATGTGGAAGATGCCTTGTAAATTTTGAGCATTTGGAATACGTATATTTCAGTTTTTGGCATTTGGAATACATCTGCTGCAAGTCTATGCCTGTGGATCAGCCCTCAAACTCTGTGCTTATGGAATACGTCACCTCCAATTTGGAGCATATGGAATAAATCTACTCCTGGGGTCATGTGGAAGCATTCTTCTCCAGTTTGGGGAATACAGAAGATGTCTCCTCCAGGTTTGTGGGTGTGGATGTGGAATATATCTGCTCCTGTTTTCTGGATGTCAATTATATCTTTTCCAATTTTAGCGTGTGGAATATGCCTCCTCCAATTTAGAGCATGTGGAAGATGTCTGCTCAATATTTGTGCAAGTGGAAGATGTCTGCTCAATATTTGTGCAAGTGGAATATGTCTTTTCCATGTTTGGCATATGGAATATATCTTCTCCAATTTTGGATGTGCGGAATACACATCCTGCAGTTTGTGCCATGCAAAAATGCCTAGTCCTTGTTTGTTCATGTGGATTATATTTCCTCCAGTTTTGGATATCAGAATATTTGTCTTCTCCATATTTGTGTATGTGGAATATAAATCTTCCAGTTTGCGGCGTGTGAAATAAATTTTTTTCCTCACTTTTTGTGCAAGTGGAATACGTCTTCTCCAGATTTGGCAAGTGGAAGATATCTCCTACAATTTCTGGAATGTGGAATTAATCTGTTTGTATTTTGGCATATGGAATCTCTCTTCAGCAATGTTTGGCTTGTTGAAGGTACCTGCTCTTATTTTGCACTTATGGGTTGTAGTTGGTGTAATTTTCTACATGTGGAAAATATCTCATCCATGGTTGGACATGTGGAATATATGCTCACTAATTTTTGGCCTGGAGAGTATATCTGCTCCAATATCTGCTTTTGGACTATGTCTTTTCTGATTTGAGCATGTGGAAATGTCTTCTTCTATTTGAGCAAGTGGAAGATGTCTCCTCCAAATTAAGCATCGGAAAGATGTCTTCTCCAATTTGAGCATGGGAAAATGTCTTCACCAAATTGAGCATGTCTAAGATCTCCAATTTCAATAATGTGGAATTAGTATTTTTGGATTTTGGCTTGTGGAAACTCTCTTCAACAATGTAGTTCATATCGAAGATACCTGTCTTCATTTGGTCAAGTGGAATATAGTTGCTGTAGTTTTCAACATGTGGAAGATATCTCCTTCATGTTTTGGCATGTGGAATATATCTCTTCTACTTTTTGGCTTGTAGAATATATCTGCTCCAATATCTACTTGTGGAATATGTCTTTTCTGATGTGCGCATGAGAATGTTGTCCTGTCCAATCTGAGCATGTGGAAGATGTCTCCTTCAATTTAAGTATGTGAAAGATGACTTATCCCATTTGAGCACATGGAAGATATCTCCTCCAATTTCATTAATGGGGAATTAATCTCTTTGGGTTGGCATGTGGAATCTGTCTTCACCAATGTTGGACAATTTGAAGATACCTGTTCTTCTTTTGGGCATGTGGAATATAGTCGCTGTAGTTTTCAGCATGTGGAGGATATCTTCTCCATGTTTTCACATGTAGAATATATCTCTTCTAATGTTTGGTCTGTAGAATAAACGTGCTCTAATATCTACCTGTGGAATATGTCTTTTCTGATTTGAGCATGTGGTAGATGTCTCCTTCAATTTGAGCATGTGGAAGATGTCTTCTTTAATTTGAGCATGTAGAAGATGCCTCCTCCAATGAGAAAGATATCTCCTCCAATTTTGAGCATGTAGAAGATGTTTCCTCCAATCTGGGCATGTGGAAGATTTCTCACCCAGCTTTGTACACGTGGAATATATCTCTTCTACACACACACACACACACACACACACACACACACACACACACAGACACACACACACACACATATAATATACTTGTATTATATATGTTCTTCTGTTTTTTGACTTTTGGAATTTGTTTCTTCAAGTTTGGGACATTTGGAAGGTGTCACCTCCAATTTTATGCACATGCCATCCATCTCCTCCGTTTGGGGCATGTAGAAGTTTTCTCCTCTGGAAGGAATATGTGCAATCTAGTTCTTTGCAGGTGAATCACATCTTTTCCAATTCTCATCTATGTGAAATGGAGCTGCAGGTCTTACTGAAGATCTCTAAAGGAAAGTCAATGGCAACTCCAGGCCTGTACATACTGGAATCAATCTCCTGTTACTCACCTCAAGGAGAAATGTATCCACTCTAAGGGTGCTTATCATGGAATGCATCTACTCCTGCTCTTCAGGGAATGGATTGAATATGCTCCAGAACTGCTCATCGTTGACACCACCTTCTCCAGCTCTTTTCAGAAAGGTAAGTGTGCACTCTTAGGTTGGTCTATCCTGGAATCATCTCACTTTGTACTCAGCATGGAATATAGTGCTACTCTCTCTCCTGCAACCAACTATTTGTGCTCCACTTACTTGGGTCTCTTTAGCATCTAATTCTTTTTCCATCTCTCTCTTTCTTTTGTCCAAATGTATCTTTTTCCATCTCGTCAGAATGGAATCAATACGTTGCTTCTCTTCTCATGGTGAAATTGATCTTCACCAATACTATCAGGATGGAATATTTCAAAACCATCTCTATTCAGCAGGTAATATTTGAATTCTAGTTCTTCTCAGCGTGACAGCATCCATTTACATTCCTGGTTCTTAAGTAACTCCAGTGTTAGGTTAAATATATGTAAAATGTATTTGTTACATTTCCTTTTGTTTTGAAATGCATCTCTTAGAACAGGTGACAGCAGGGCTTGATTCAGCACCAGTTGTCTTCCTCAAGGAATGCACCTATTCAAGTTCTCCTCAGCATGCACCTTCCTACTCAGGATCTCAGCGTGGAATGTGTTTAAAGAATGTGTCATCAGCAAGGTAAGTGTCAATGTAAGCATTTTTTAGCATGCAGTCTTAGTAGCTTAGTGCTCCTTCTTACGGACTACATTTACTGCTGTTCTCCTCAGCATGAGATCTATTTACCTCCATTTTACTCTGTATGACTGAGCAGGTTTCTGCTCACTTGAGTGACCTTGACCATTCAGCAGCCTAGAGACTGAATCCTCCTTGTAGAATGTGATCGACTCAGGCATACTCTACATATATGTATGTATATGTCTGCAGCTTTCATCCTCACGAAGAGAAGTGTATGCTTTAACACCTTTCAGCATGGCATGTTTCTTTCACATTTGTACCTGGCTTGGAATGCACTTAACTCTAGCCATACTTCTCCAGGAAGGATTTTATCACATCCAACTATCTTCATCATGGAATACACCTACTCTACAGGTGCCAGCTTGGATCCCTCTGTTTAGCGTGTCAGCCTGGCAAGTGCTAAAGGCAGTTCTCCTTGGCAACCAAGGCATGCATGAACTTAAATTTTTGGGAGCATGGGGTCTTGCTAGTTCTGTGCTCCTTGTTATGGAATACCTGTGCTGTAATCTGATTGAGTCCAGTACAGGGCTCAAGCCCAGTACTATAAGGAGTGTCTTCTCCAACACTTTCCCTCATGGAATCCATCACCCATTCAATGAAGGTCTTGCCAGCCTGGGTGTTCCTTATGACCCCTGTTATCAGCATGAAAGGCATGCACAGGTGCTAACCGAATATGGAAGATTTAATTTCAAGCTGTACAAAACATGGAATGGAAGGCTTCTAACTTTTTGTTAATAGAGTGAGAATGGATCAGCTTTTCTTCCCTGGGAATGTGTATCAATGTATTCTCTACCTTAAATGTTTCTCCTCCAGTTCTTTTTTTTTTATTGTGACAATACTGTACAGGGGGGTTACAATTCCATGGACAAGATAATGAGTACATTTCTTATCAAACATTGTAGCCTCCTCCTTTGTTTCCCCTTCCCATCCCTTCCCATCATCTCCCCACCCCGCCCCCAGTTCTTCTGACCATTGAATACATTTCCCATGGCTATCTTCAGCACAGAATGCATAAAATCCAGGTGTCCTCACCAGGGAATATGTGTGTCTAATTGTTTGTTCTGAAAAATTTGCCTTTACAACATTCAATAATTCCCCCTGAAGCTGTTCCTGGCACAAGAATATGAATTCCAGCTCTGGTAATCAGGGCAATTTTGAGCTCCAGGATTCTCCTGCATGCAGTAGGGATTTCTGTATTTCTTCCACGGAATGGATCAGATCCAGTTCTCCTCAGGAAGATTTAAGTGTCTATTCCAGCAGCTTCTTTCATGGAATTTTGTCTACTTCACTTCTCCTACCTGGGGCTGCATGGAATTGCCATCTCTTTGGCTTGGAAGGTCTCTACTCCGTCTCTCAATATGGCATGTCTTTAAAGTAGCTCTTGTCAGCAAGAAAAGTTTGGGTTTTTAAAATAGTGTTTTATTGTAAAAATATTTTACAGAGGGGTTACAGGTATAGGAGTAAGGAAATGAGTACATTTGCTATTGAGCATAGTTATCTTCTCCTTTGTTTTCCCCCTACCATCCCTTCTAGCCCCACTCCTCGGCACCCCAAACTCCTCCCCTGGCTCCTCCTCCCCCCAAAGTTGTACAGTTCATTTTCAACATAGTGTCTTGTAGATATCATTGTTACAATGGATTAACCTGTATCCTTATTGAAGCATTGTGTTATTTCAGTTCTCAAATTAAAAAATGTATATACAAGATGCAGGGCACCAGAATCAAATACAGTGAAAGCAAAGGTTATACTGTGGGGGAAGAACATAGCAAAGAAACAAAAAAATCACATAATACATTATAAATATAGTAAAAAAAGAATAGGAAGAAAGAAAAAAGCACTTATGTCCATATCTTGGGTTTCATTTCACTTAACATCACGTTGTGTTGTCATATGTACATGGCTTTTGCTCTTTGTTGCTTCTTCTAGATATATACTAGTTACTGCACATAAAGGAAACCTTGGGATCTATATTTCTTCGGGGCCTGAATTACATTACTTATAATATTTAATTAAATAATTTAACCTCACTTATAGCATTGCCATTTCCTTAAAAAATGGGTGATGTCATTTTTTCTGATGGAGACATAGAATTCAATTGTATATATATATATATACCACATTTAGCAAGAATAGATTTAAATGTTGCATTCTGCATTCTGCAGTTGGACAGTAAGATGCTACTTGGCCTAGATTGCATCAACTTATTATGGAATGCAAATTCTTAAACCCTTCACTGCATGGAATCTGTATAAACCTACTCCTGTAATCTTGGAATCAATATAGCCAAAGTTTGCAATGGTCTTCAGCATGAAAAATGATTACTGGCTTTCTATTCTGCATGAATTGCACCATGGCTGCTACCTCAGGAAATATTTGCTTTCCACCCATACAATGCATGCAGTACATCTCCTCCAATCCTTGTGAGAATGGAGTGAGATTCACTACTCAGCAGAGAAGAGCTCTTGTCCCAGCATCCCTCAGGCAGGAGCATGTGTACTCTAGATAAACACACCATGAAATGTTTATCTCCATCATATATACATATATAAAAATATATTAAAAATGTTGTATGGATGGGTTACAGTTACATGAGTAGGTTAATAAGGACATTTCATAACAAGCATTGTTACCTCCCCCTCTGTTTTTTCCCTACCATCACTTCCCTCCCCACCTCCCCGACTCCTCCCATCCCATCCCACCCCAACATTGTAAAGTTCGTTTTCAACATAGTGTCCTGTATACCTCGTCATCACAATGGGTCAGCCTGCATCCCCATTTAAGCGTTCCCCAATATCTCTTCTCCTCCTCAAATTACAAAAATGTATATACAAGGTGTAGAACACCAGCACCAAATCTAGTGAAAACAGTGGCTATACTGTGGGAGTAGAACAAGAAAAAAAGAATCACATAGTGCATTGTACGTACAATGTATACAATGTGTATACAGTGTATGGAGGTTCCTGAAAAGACTTCACATAGAGCTCCCCTATGACCCAGCAATCCCACTTTTGGGCATTTACCCAAATGTTTACAAACAAGACCACATTAAAGCTACCAACACATCTATGTTTATTGCAGCATTATTTACCATAGCTAAGATATGGAACCAACCCAGATGCCCCTCAGTAGATTAATGGATCAAGAAAATGTGGTATATATACACAATGGAATTCTATGCCTCCATCAGAAAGAATGACATTTCCCCATTTGTGAGGAAATGGAAAGGTTTGTAAAAAATTTTATTAAGTGAAATAAGCCAAGCCCAAAGAAACATAGGTCCCATGGTTTCCCTTATTTGCAGTATCGAGTATATTTATGAGTCAAGCAGGAAAGGTCAGATAATGTGATGTTAGGAAAATGAACCCTTAGATATGTATTTTAATGTTTTTTTCTTTCATGCATTTGTTTCTAACTCATTTATAAGATTATTTCTTTGTAGCTTTGTATGTCCCTCCCCCACAGTATAACCCCTGCTTTCACTATATTTGATATCCGTATAATTTGTGGAGGAGATGGGGAAAAACAAGACGTTTAAGGATACAGTTGGACTCGATGCAACTATGAGAAGTACAAGTTGTCATGTCAAAAACGAACTTTACAATTTTGGTGCGGGGGTAGGGGGGTTGGGAACGTAGGGGGACTGGGTGGGGGGTGGGGGGAGGCTGGGAAGGGATGTGAAGGGTAAACAAAGGAGGAGACTGCAATGCTTGATAAGAAATGTACTCATTATCTTGCCCATGTAATTGTAACCCCTCTGTACAGTATGTTCACAAAAAATTAAAATTAAAGAAAAAAGAAAAAAAAGAATCACGTAGTACATTGTACATACAAAAAAAAACGCTAACAAGAAAAAAACACACTTGTGTCTCTGTCATGGGGTACATTTTGCTTAACATTATCTCATATGGTTATAAGTACATAGCCTTTAACCTTCTCTGCTTGTCCTAGACATGTACTAGTCATTGTAAACAAGAGAAACCACGGGACCTATGTTTCTTTGGCTTACTTCACTTAATATAATTTTTTTTCCAAGTCTTCCCATTTCCTAACAAATGGGATGCTGTCATTCTTTCTAATGGAGGAATAGAATTCCTGCACACACACACACACACACACACACACACACACACACACACACACATCACATCGTATTTTCTTGATCCATTCATCTACTGAGGGGCATTGGGGTTGGTTCAATACCCTAGCTATGGTAAATAATGCTGCTATAAACATGCTTGTGCTGGTAGCTTGTTTGTGACCGTTTTGGGGATCGTTTGGGTAAATGCCCAAAAGTAGGATTTCTGGGTCATAGGGGAGCTCTATGTGGAGTCTTCTGAGGAACCTCAATATACTGCTTTCCAGAGTGGTTGAACAAGTTTTACACTCCCACCAACAATGCAGTAGAGTTCCCTTTTGGCCACATACCCTCCAGCATCTGTTGTTACTAGATTTCTTGATTCTAGCCATTCTAACTGGGGTGAGGTGGAATCTCAATGTTTTGATTTGCATTTCTTTTTTTTCTTGGTTGATTGTGGGGCTTGAAGTCTGGGTCTGGGTGCTGTCCCTCAGCTCTTCAGCTCAAGTCAAGTGCTCTACCACTTGGGCCAGAGCACCACTTCCGGTTTCCTAGTGGTTTATTGGAGATAAAAGTCTCACTGACTTTCCTACTCGGGCTGGTTTCGAACTGAGATTCTCAGATCTCAGCCTCCTGAGTAGCTAGGATTACAGGCAGGAGCCACCTGCACCCAGCTGATTTGCATTTTTTTTTTATGGCTAGAGAAGATAAGCATTTCTTCATGTGTCTATTGGACATTCTTATTTCCTCTGCAGAGAAGTTTCTCTATAAGTCTTTAGCCCACTATTTATTGGGCAGTTGTTTCTTTGAGGATTTGTTGGGGGTTTTAGTTTTTTGAGTTCTAAGTATATTTTAGATATGAGACCATTATCCATCGTCTGGCTAGTGAAGATCTTCTCCCAATCCATGGACTTTCTATTGATCTTGCTAGCTGTGTACTTTGCCATGCAGAAGCTCTGCAGTTCCATGCAAGCCCACTTGTCCAATCTTTCTTTGATTTGTTGTGCTTCTGGTCTCTATTAAAAAAATTTTGGCCTGTGCCAAGGAGCCCTAGAGTTTCTCCTATTCCTTCCTGTATTGTTGTCATGGAACCTGCTTTTATTTCAAGGTTTTTGATCCATTTGGAGTTGATTATGGTTCAGGGTGGTATATACAGATATAGCTTTAATTTTCTACAAGTGTTTAACCAATTTTGCCTTTTACTTTAATTTTCTACAAGTGTTTAACCAATTTTGCCTTTTACTGAACAGGTTGTTTTTCTTCCTATTTCTTTAGCTCCCTTGTCAAAGATTAGGTGGCTGTAGGCCAGTGGGTTTATTCTGAGTTTTCAGTCCTATTCCATTGGTCTTCAGATTGGTTCTTGTGCCATTACCAAGTTGTTTTGATTAAAATGGTTTACAGTAGGGTTTGAAATTTAGAATGGATGTTCCTCCAGCATTGTTCTTTCTACTAAGGATTGTTTTTGCTATTTGGGGTCTTTTACTGTTCCATATGAATTTGTGGATTGCTTCTTCTATTTCATTGAAGAATGAGTTTGGGATATTAATAGGTATCACATTGAATTTGTAGATACCCTTTGGCAGTATTGACATTTTCACAATGTTAATCCTTCCAATTCAGGAGCATCAGAAGTTTTTCCACTTGCTTAGTTCTGCTTTGATTTCCTTTTTCAAGTTTTTAAAGTTTTCATCACAGAGGTCCTTCACCTCTTTTGTTAAGCTAACTCCTAAATATTTTATATTGAGGGGGCTATTACAAAAGGGGTTGATTTCCTAATTTCAGCCAAACTCTTACCATTATTGGCATACAGAAAAGCCATTGATTTCTAAGGGTTAATTTTATACCCTGCTACTTTGCCAAAGTTTCCAATCAGCTCAAGTAACTTGGGAGTGTAAGAATACCATACAGAGGAGTTACAATTACATGGGCAAGATAACGAGTACATTTCTTATCAAGCATTATTGCCTCCTCTGTGTTTCCCCTTTCCATCCCTTCCCATATTGCCCCCACCCAATCCTCGCCCCCCCACCAGAGTTATAAAGTTCATTTTTCGACATAATGACTTGTACATCTGATTGTTGCAATGGGTCCACCTGTATCCCTAGTTAAACGATTTGTTTTTGCCCTTCCACCTCCACAAATTATACCAACATCAAATACAGTGAAAGCATGGTTCATGGGTTCTTTAAATACAAGACCATGTCATCTGCAAAGAGGGAGAGTTTTGCTTCATCTTTCCCTGTTTGGACTCCCTTTATATCTCCATCTTATCTTATTTCCCTACCTAGGCATTCTAATACAAGGTTGAAGAGGAGTGGAGAGAGTAGACATCCATGTCTGGTTCCTAAATTTAGAGGAAATGGCTTTAGTTTTTTTACCAGTAAGTATGATGGTGGCTGTAGGTTTGTCAATACAGCCCTTATTATATTGAGAAATGTTCCATGGATTCCTAGTTTTTCCAGAACTTTCATAATAAAAGGCTGTTGGATCTTGTCAAATACTTTTTCTACATCTATTGAGATGTGGTTCTTACCCTTGCTCTTGTTGATGTGGTGAATTATATTAATTTTTTGCATATATTAGACCAGCTTTGCATCCCTGAATCCGGTTTGATTGTGGTCTATGATTTTTTTTGATGAGTTGTTGAATTCAATTGGCCAAGGTTTTGTTGAAAAGTTTCCCATCGATATTCATCAAAGAATTGGGTCTATAATTTTCTGTCTTTGATGAGTCCCTGCCTGGTTTTGGCCTCATTAAAAGAGTATGGTAATGAATTTTTGCTTTCAATTTCATTGAAGAGATGGAGGAGTATGGGTGTGAATTCTGCTTTGAGGCCTTGTAGATAAACACACCATGAAATGTTTTTCTCCATCTTAATTTTAAATGAAATAGGTTCATCCACTGCCCCTTAAAGTGGAATGTCTCTCCTCCAGTTTTCCCAACCCAGAATGTGACTGTGTCTCCTCCAGTTTTGAGCAAGAGAAATATGTCTTCTCCAGTTTTAGGCATGTTGAATATGTCTGCTACAGTTTCTATTATCTGGAATATATCTTCTCCAATTTCAGACATGTGGAGTACATCTCCTCCTGTTATGGACAGGAGGAATTTATCATTTCCAGTGTGGGGCATGTGGATTATGTCTCCACCAAGTTTAGGGCCAGATATCCTCAGCATTGTCATGAGCATGAAAGTTGTATTCTGCAGGATGTCTCGGCATGAATGGGGTGCATTCGGCCTTCCTCATGTGGAATCTGTATGCTTTAGTTCCTCTCAGGGTAGACTGTGTCTGTCCATGTCACAGTCTAATATGTATCACTTCCAGCAAATATTAAGTTGGAATCCATTTGATCCATTTGTCTCAGTTGTCCTGAAGATGGAAAATGTCAAGGCCAGGTCTTCACAGACTGGTGGCCATTTACTTTTGCTCACTCTAGCAAGGAATATATTTTCTATAGATTTTCTCAGTCAGGAATATATCAGACAGTGCTTTTTGGAGCACAAAATGGATGTGTCCCACTCTCCCAAGAATTGGCACCATGGAATCCAGCTCTCTTTAGGAAGTTGATTGTTCCCTTGAGGAATCCTTAACATGGAAATATCTCCTACTATCTACAGCATTTGGACACAAAGGTGCTCCTGTTTTCCTTGGCATGGAATGCATTCCAACTGGCCTGGGAAACTCAGCATTCATTTGGGGTAAGCATTTGTTGTCATCTCCTTTCTGTATCCTCATGCAGTACTGAATCTTATCCCTCATTGCCCACAGCAATGAAATCTGTGTACTCAAGCTCATTTCTCATGTCTACTTCAAGTCTCTGTAGGAAGGAATGAAGCTACTCTGGCTCTCCATATCATGGAATGTAGCAGGTTGCAGCTCTAATCAGAAGATAAGAATCATCTCCAGTTTTCCCTTTGGTGGAAACTGCCTATTCGAGGTGTGTTGAGAATGGAATCTGTGTAATTCAGCCCTCCTCAGGTAGGTAATTATTAACTCTTTTCTCCTCAGCATGTGGACATGTGTACTTATAGCTCTTCAACACATAGCCTGTCACTCTCATGTCTACTTACATTGGACTGCGTCGACTCCATTTACAACATGGCATGGGATTCCACCCTGCCTCCCTGCACTTGGAATGTGTAGCGTCCATCTCCCTTCACTGACCAAGTTGTTTACTCCAACTGTCTTGAGCAAGGATTGCTCCTGCTCCATGTCTCCTCCTATGTTCCATGAAGAACATCTCAGGATTTTAGTCTCAGCAAGAAGCGCAACTCCTCAGGTTTTCATCATCTTCAGTCATATCCACAGCAGCTTTCTTCTTCACTGTCACATTTTGCAGCCTGGAATCTGTCTGCTGTGTGTTAGGTCACCTGTGAATGCCTTGGCTCCATCTCTCTCCATCAAGAGAGACTTTTGTTGAATCCAAGGCCATCCTGGCATGTGTTGAAAGCAACTCCCATCAGCAAATGTCAACTCTAGAATTCTGTAGCAAGTAAACTGGGAAGTATAGCACTTTTTGGCATGGAGTGCATCTACCTCAGCTCTCCTCAACATGGCATCTGTGAACAACAGTTCTACTCAGGATGTGATATACCTGTTACAGCTCTCATCATCACAGAACACATGTACTGTTTCTCTCCATATCAGGGAACCCATCTGCTGTGGCTTTCCATAGCAGGCAATGTGACTTCTCCAATTCTCCTATGGAATGTGTCTCCTCCAGCTCACTTTTCTTATAAGTCTGTTCTTCCTATAGGAATGCTTTTCCTATAGGTCTATTTAGTATAAAATTTTATTTAGTATAAAGTAACATTCTACAGGTCATCTTGGCATGAATGGGCTCCTCCAGCCTTCCTCATGTGGAATCTGCATGCATGCTTAATTCAGTGCCTCTCAATGTAGAATGTATCTGTCCATTTCACAGTTTAACTAAAGTTTGAATCTATTTATCTCAGTTGTTCTGAAGTTGGAAAATGGCAAGGCCAGGTCTGTACTGACTAGAGGCCCTCCTGTTTTGCAAACTCCAGCAACCTATTGATCTACTCTAGTTTAGCTCATCAAGGAGTGTATCTGTAAGTGCTCTCTACAGCATGAAAGTCTCCCAAACATTGCTTCTATGGGTTCCAGATCTCTTCATGAACGTGAGTGTTCCCTTGAGGATTCCTTAACATGGAAATACCTCCCACTGTGTACAGCATGGGACACCTGTGCTTCTGTTCTCCTTGTCATGGAATGCACCCATTCCAACCATCCTTGAGAAGTTCAGCATTTATTTGTGGTAAGCATTTGCTATCAATTCCTGTCTGATTGAAATTTTTCTGTTTTTTTCAGGGATTAATTCTTTGTTGTATCCTCATGCAATACTGCATCTTATCCCTCATTGCTCACAGCAATGAAATCTGTGAACTCAAGCTCATCTCTCATGGTCTGTAATTATGTCATGTCTCTGCAGGAAGGAATGAGGCTACTTGGCTCTCCACAGCATGGAATGTAGCATGTGGCAGCTCTATTCAGAAGGTAAGTATCATCTCCAGCTTTCCTTTTCCTGGAAGCCATCTATTCCAGATGTGCTGAAGATGGAATCTGTGTTATTCAGCCCTCCTAAGGTAGGTAATTATTACATCAATTCTCCTCAGCATATTGACATGTGTACTTACAGCATAGAATGTGTCTACCCTAGTCCTCTTCAACATATAGACAGACACTGTCATGTCTCCAAACATTGGAATGTGTTGCCCCCAGTAATTTACAGCATGGCATGAGATTCCATCATGCTTGGAGTCCATACACTCTTGGAATGTGTATCATCCATCTCCTGTGAACTATTTGTTTACTCCAGCTTTCTTGAGCAAGGAATGCTCTTGCTTCATGTCTACACAACTTTGGATGTGTGTCCCTTTTTATTTTCCATGAAAAGCTCCTTAGTCCTTTTATTCTCAGAAAGAAGTGCAACTTCCCAGGTTTTCATCAACATGAGTCATGTTTACAGCAGCCCTCTTCTTCCCTGTCAGTTTCTAGTCCCAGATGTGTAGCCTGGAATCTTTCTACTGGGGGTTATGTCACCTTTGAATGCATCGGCTCCATCTCTCTCCACCAAGAGAGGCTCTTGATGAAGCTGAGGTCATCATGGCATGTGTTGAGAGCAGCTTGTATCAGAAAAAGGTCAACTCTAGCATTCTCCAGCAAGTAATTGGGAAGTATAGCACTCTTTGGCACAAAGTGCATCTACCCCAGGTCTCCTCAGCATGGCATCTGTCAACACTAGCAATAAGCAACAGATGCTTATTGCAGATCTCATCAGCATAGAATACATGTATTCTATCCCTGCACATTAAGGAACCCATCTGCTGTGGATTTCCACAGCAGGGAATGTGTTTTCTCCAATTCTCCTAACTATGGAATGTGTCCCTTCCAGCTCTCAAACATGTAATGTATGTCTTTCAAATCTTGTCAACATAAATGCTTTCCTATAGGTCTTTTTAGTATGAAATCTATCCATTAGCTCCATTAAGCAAGCCATGCAGGACTGTGGAATCATCCATCTTATGTTCATCACAGTATAGAATATATATTCTCTGGCCTTATGAAACTTTCTTCCTTTTCTGCCATCCTGATTACAGCTCTCCTATGTATATTCCAAGGCATTTGATATACCTCTTTTTGTTCCTTTGGATGTATAGAGTTTCAGCAAATCTAAAAGGCATAGAATTCTTATACCACCCACTGCCATGGAGAGGGTTTCCTCTGGTTGTGTTATGCAAAAAGAGTTTGCATTTGGGAGCATAAAATCAGCATAGACTATTTCTGCTGCAGCTTTTATGAAGCCTGATTTTTATTTCATGCACTTCAACAAGGGATATGTAATTTTTGTTTGTATCAGCTCCTCTAGATGGAATATGTGTAGTCTGGTTCTCATCAGGATGAATTTAACCTGTACCAGCTCACCTTAAGGTTGATGAAATGCAGCCTTGGGTCATATTCCAGGTCTCCTGCAGACATATGTAGGCATGTACAGCCTGGAACAATCTCATGTTGCTCATTCAGCAGAGCAAGGAGTGCATTTATTTTGTGTCCTTATCATGGACTGTATCTACTGTTGCTTTCCAATGAATGGGATGCAGGTATTCCAGTACTGCTCAACATTGAAACTGTCTACTCTAGCTCTTTTGAAGAAGCTAAATGTGCACCGCATGTTTCCTTGTCATGGAATAATCTCATACTTTCCTGAGCATGGTATATACTGAAGCTTTCTTTGTCCTGGAATCCATCTATCTACGCTCAGCTTAGTAAGGTAAGTGTCAATGTAGGGTCTGCTTAGCATTGATTCATCACCCAGTCTGCTCAGCATGGAATGCACTACTGCCCTCTTTATCCTGGAATCCATCTATCTCAGCTCTTCAAACTAAGATAAGTGTCAACTTGGGGTCTCTTTAGCATGGATTCATGTCCTCCTTGTTCCTTATTTCTAAATACATCTCTTCCTTCTCTGCTCAGATTGGAATCAATGGCTTGAATCTTGTGCCATGGTGCAACTGGACTCCATGAATTCGTTTGGTATGGATATGCGATGCCTGCTCAACTCAGCACCGAATATGCCACCTCCACTTCACATCTCCATGGTCTCCTTTTATTTCAGGAGTCTTAAACAAGGTAGATGCCCACTCCAGTTATCTGATTACTGCATGTGAACTCTGATTACTACATATCCTTCTGTGATGAAATGCATGTCTTTTGGCAGATGACAGCAAGGAATGTGTCAGCTCCAGTGCTCTTAATCAAGGAAGATATCTACTCGAGCTTCCTTCAACATGAATCCTTCTACTCAGATTCTCAGCATGGCATGTGTTGAAAACAGTGGTTATTAGAGAGGTAAGTGTCCACTCCAGAAATGTTTAGTATACAGTCGTGCTTTTCTAGGGCTTGTTGGGCTGGATTACATTCACTGCAGCTCTCCTCAGCCTGAGAGCTGTCTACTGCTGGTGTACTCAGCTTGTGATCAAGCTTCTGCTTACTTGAGTGCTCTCTTGTTCCTATCACAGGTCCTGCAAACTTTATTGTTGTTGTTTTAAATTTAAAATTTAATTTCCTTACTTTAGAGGAAATGGCTTTAGCCTGTGATTTTTTGTTTCATTTGTGTGTTCTTACCCTGTGGTATAACCCCTGTTTAAAATGTATTTGACTCTGGTACCCTGAAGCTTGTATATACATTTTATGAATTGGGGAGTGGAAGGGAAATAATAAAATGCTGAATTAAGGATATAGGTTGTCCCATTCTAACACGGAAATGTACAAGACACCTTGTTGACAACAAACTTTACAACTTTGGGGGTAATGTGGAGGGAGTTGTTGGGAAGGTGAGGAGGGAAGGAATGGTAGGGGAAAAACACAGAAAGAGCTAACAACATTACTCATGTAATTGTAACCCCTCTGAACAGTATTTTTATAGTAAAAAATATATTAAAAAGTATTTCCTGAATTGTGAACTCAGAGCCTTGAGCCCTGTTTGTTTATGTAACTTATATCATGTGCTATGGCACTACAGTCATGTGCTCATCCTTTCATATTGATGGTAAATTTGAAATTTTAATTTGTGTTGACTGTATTTAAGAGCTTAATCCTGACAGTTTAGACTTCTGTACACATGAACATGTGATCTAACTAGTAGAGTTATAGATATAGAACTGTCACAAAAAGCCTTAGCATGCTGAGTTGCTAGGAACAGAGTGGTGAAACACCAGCTTGGTTAATTCTTTTTTTTTTAATTTTTTCTAACTTCTATTTACTTTTAAATGCTGATATTAGGATTTGATTTAAGGGTAAAGGCTTTGCCCCTGAGTGTTTATGCTCAAGGCTAGTGTTTGGCCATTTGAGTCACAGATCCCTTGTGATTTTTAGTGGTTAATGGAAGAGAAAGTTCTCCTTGAGTTTCTTGCTTGGGTGGCCTTGAACCATGATCCTCATATCTCAGATTCCTAATACAGTAGAAATATAATGCGTGAGTTTACCCTGGAAGTAACTCATTTGTTATCAGACATGATTTCAATGAGACAGCAAACTGCGAATCAGAAATTGAGGGTTTTCTGCAGAAGGGGTCATGAATGAAACCAATGCTGTTTTCCCCTCTATAGACCCAGGATTGTAGACTTTTTCTTTCTGCAGGCCTTGGCAGCCACAACCTTGTGTGTCATGTGACTGTCTCTCCAATCTCAGCTCAGTGCAGTCAGAGTGAAACACATTTGTTTTCTCTCAGATTTTAAGGCAAGAGATACAATCATCATCTTCTGTGTACGTGAGAACCATTCCCCATTAGGTCCACTTGCCCTGCTCACTATGTACTGGAGATCCAAGTAGTGATGCTACTTGTGAAGTCCAAATAGGTACATTTGAGCTGCGCATGGTCCTCCAAGGATATTCTACTTGGATATTTTGGACATTCTGCCTAAGTAGAGAATTTTTCTCTAATTCTTCTCTCTAGGAAACCAAAGCATGGATGCTGTCTCCTCTAGTTCATTGGACTTGTAGTTTCCATCTCCCCTTCCCTAAGTGAGAAGTGTTGTTTAAGCTGGAAGCATAAGATACTAGTCAAATAGGAAAAGTGAGTCCAGATTCTAGGTATCCTAAGTATGAGGATGGGGATCCTCATTGTATCTTGGGAACAAGTCTGGCAGCACTTGCAGCAGCATTGAGGGCATATAATAGATGAAGGGTTTTCTCTCCCTGTTGGTTGCATGGGTTTACCTCTCACCAATATGAGGAATCCATTGGATCCTGAGTGGACTTTGAAATCCTCTTAAGAGATAGTAGATAAATCACAAGCTCTCTATAGGTTAGAATATTTGCCAGCCTCTCTCTTGCTAACAGCCCCTTATTGCCTATAAGCCCCGCAGTGCCTTCACTGACATCTTCCTGTCTCTCACTAGCTTCCTTTTTAATTGTATGAAGATACTTTATCCCAAAGGAAGTTCCTGCCCTATGCCCTCCTCCGACCCCAGAGCCTCACCTCACACAGACCTTGCATAGAACCGGCGTTGATTAAGAGTCATGCATCATCATGTTGCTAAATTAAGGGTCACATTATGAAGAATTTGGCTGTTACATGTTTCATAGGCCTGGGAACACCACAGGCTGTCCCCATCTACACCAAGACAGCTGCAGTGTGGGGAGGGTTATATATGGGATCACTGTTGCCTCTGTGGCCCATTCTTGACTGCACCTCCATTATGGGTCACTGGATTCTGTACAAGTATATGGGTGAGTCAGACTTGGTCAGATCTAGTACTTTTTCTCCAATCACATAGGCCATCTATCCCTGCTTTCACAAGGAGTGGGCTGGAGTTTCCCATGCTCTCCTGGATGGAATGTCATTGTTGGCCTCACCACATGACTATGATGCTCCTGTCCTGTTGTCAGCCTCTCACTGTGGAACAGATGACAATATAGCCAGTCTGGTGTCCAGGTATTGTGTGCCCTATGAACACCCTGCATGCATTGACCCAGTGGGGGAATCCCTCATCCTCCAATAATTTACATGATACCCTTCTTATCCCTCATGTCCTTCTTCCAGATGGAACTTCACATCACATCGGTCTTTGGCTATGTTTTCCACATGACAAGAACCACTTTCATCATTTTAAGTTGACTCCCCAGGAACCTTGGAACATCATCACCATCAGCATAGGTCCTCAGTTTCCAAAATGGCTTCATTTCTCACCCTGGTCATTTTGTGGAGTTAACTGTGGTTTCATTAATTCATTGCACAAGGATCAGTTACTGGCTCATAACTCTTCCTAGTAGTGCATCTCTTTTGATTTCTATTTTATATCCACAAATAACCTGCAAATGTCATTAACTATCAGTTTCCTTTCCAACAATCATTCAGAATAAAACGTGATTTCATAAGTTATCTTGTAACGACTGCAATAAATTTTATATCAAAGATGTTTCTGTCTTTTCTGTTTCTTCAGCTTTTTGCCTAGTCATGTGTCTGTGTGTGTGAGTGTGTGTGTGTGTGTGTGTGAGTGCGCACATACGTGTGACTACTGTAGCTTGAACTTTACCACTTGATCTCCACCTCCCCTTTGACTTTTTGCTGGCTAATTGGAGACAAGGTTGTGTCAGACTTGTCTGGCTGGCTGGCTTTGAAAATCCATCTTTTTATCTCTGCCTCGTGGGTAGTTGATATTATAGAGCTCAGCCATTGTCACCCAGTGTTGTTTTATAAAAACTGATTTGAAGACCTTTTGTGCTCTTCGAAATGACATACAAGACACCTTGCTTTTGAGATTTGCCAGCACAGTCCTCCCCAATCCCCCAGAATAACTGCTGTGGTCCAGTCATCCAGAGTTCCTACCATACTCTCATCAATATGTTCCTGCCTAGGCTCCTTCTCTTCTCCATTCTTTGCGAGCTCTTCCTCTCCTCATCAATGAAAAACAACTGCCTGTATCCCCATCAAGTGTCAATAGTATCCTACTTTATCCAGTAGCCCCCTCTGACTTTGAATCTCAACTGTCAACTTTTTTCCCTTTACTCTAGGTCCATTATGCAGTTTTCAAAGTGTGGGTTCACTTATAGCCTCCAAAGAATGAGAGTCTTCTGGGTACCTCACTGCAGTTACCCATAGCCAGCTTGATGGTGCAGAATTGAGCTGGTTTTTGTAATGTTTTATGTGCAAGTTCCTCTCAAGGTGAGAATGGGTAAGTAAGGATTCCTGTGGTTTAGGCTTTGGGAAATGATGTTTTCTGTGTAGGGTTGATTGCAAGTTAGGAATGTGTGATGATTACAGATGAACCTCATGACTGCTGAGTTTTGCTGTAGTTTTCTGTGTTGAAAATGTAGAATGGATATTAGGCCTATGTAGTGCATCATGGTAATAGCAATAAGCCATGCTTGTTTAGGAGCATACAGACCCGGTGCTCTATATTCCTGTCTTCTAGTATTTCTCCCCAAGCTGAAGATGCAGTTTGGGCTTCGCTCTTTATGGCAAATGCATGAGTAGATGAGCACTGAGAATTGAGGATCACTTTTGTTCTAAAATAGCATCAATCCAGTGAATTGTCTTACGATGGATAGAGGCACTCCAGCCTTCCCCTTGTGGAAAGTGCTTGTTCTGTCCTAAGGTCCATTTTTTGTGAACATGGATGGTGTTTCCTCTGTGTTGGGGCAAGAGGAATTTGTCCCTTGTTGCTCTCCTAAGATGAAAAGTGCCTCCTCCATCCTCCTGAGCATGGAATTTGTGTGCTGCCAAGTGGCTCAACATGGAATCAATTTCTTCCAGCCTTGCCCAAGGGAGAAAAATACCTGTTCAGTCTCCCCTGAGCAAGGAATAGATTTTTTTGGCAGTCATCATCCTAAAAGTTTCTATTCCCATTGTCCTCAATCTGAAGTATTTGTCTTTCAGGTCTCTTCAGAGTGGTTCTATTTCTTCCAGCTCTGAAGAAGGGAAATATCAAATTTAGCCCTGGACAGTCCTGAATCTATGTCCTTTTGCTCATCCCACTGCAAGAAGTACAGCTATTGTAATTTTCTTTAGCATGGAGTCCCTCTCTGAAGGGAATGGAGATATTTCAGTTCTCCTAAGCATCAAAGCCATCTATTCTGGCTCTCTTCCGGAAGGTAAGTGTCATTTTGGTGTCTCAGCACAAATTCATATTTTTTTCTCTATCCTTGTCTTCTGTTGACATTTCTTCTTTCCTTCTCTCCTCAGAACATGGAATTGATTTCTTCAATCTCTCTTCACCATGAGATCCAACCAGTTGAGCTGCTTCACAGCAGATAGTATTCTTGAGATCCAATCCACAAGAAATCCATGTGCAGAAATCTACTCAGCATCGCATGGGTCTTCTCTAATCTACTTTGACTTAGAAGTCATTTCCCTTAATTTTCTCAGATGAGCATAACAAGTAAAAAATATATTTATATGACCATAGAAGAGGATGCTAAATGAAATGAACCCCAAGATATGGAGACAAGATTTCTTTTCTTGTTTTTGTTGTTTTAAATGTACTTTTATATGTTGTTTTAAATGACTTTTTGTTTCCTTTGTTTGTTCTTCCCTATGGTATACCCCGTTTTCACTGTACTTGAATTTGGTAGTCTGCATCTTGTATATACATTTGTCTAATCTGGGGAGAGGAAGGGGAATAACAAATCGCTGGAATAAGGACACAGGATCACCCATGGCAACAATGATACCCACAAGACTGTATGTTGGAAATGAACTTTACATCAGGGGTTGGTTGGGGAGGAGTTATCAGGTGGGGGAGGGAAGAATAGTGGGAGAACAACAAGGGAAGTGGTAACAATGCTGGACAACTAATGTACTCATTGCCTTACTCATGTAACTGTAACCCCTCTGTACAGCATCTTTACAATAAAACAAATTTTATAAAATGTGGGGAAAATGTCAAATACATTTTACTTGAATCCTCACAAACAAAGAGGAAATTTAACTTGCAATTATTTGTTTACCTAGCTCCCTAGCCACCCTGCTCAATCAGGAATGTGTTTAGGAAGCATGTATTACTGTCTCAGAATATTTATTCTCAGAAAAGCATGATCTTGGGTCATTTAATCACTTTTTTCTCTTCCTGGGATGCAGTTAATCTTTCCAATTTGTCGTCAAATTGAAATTCATCTGCTCAGCTTGAGGACAGAAGATACTGATCCAAAGCCAAGCCATAAAGAAGAGTTTTGACATTCATCTGCGATTACCCAGAACATCTCAAAGTGGAAGTGTAGCTCAAGTGGTAGAGTACTAGTCTTGAGCAAAAACCCTCACACATAGGGCCCTAGGCCTGAGTTCAAGTCCTAGGACTCACAGAAAAATACAAAACAGAAGCAAAACTAAGAATGGAGTCTTAACAATCCTTTTTCATCATACAATGGCTGTATCTGCATTTCCTCTTAAACAAAGGTTTCTCATTTAGCTTGCCTTCGCAGGAAATGTGTCCATTATTTCTCCTCAGTAGAGATGGGACTGTTGGATTCCCTGTTGCATGAGACGTATTAGCTGCAGGACTTCTCTGCATGTTATCCATCTCTTTCAACTTTGCGAATCAAGGTAGTTTTCCTGTGAAGCATCCTTCAACCTGCAGGACAAGGACTACTCTGCCCTTCTCAGCAAGGAAGGTCTCCTGACTGTGTCCTGACTGTGGAAGGCTTTGACTCCAGCTCTAGTAGGCATGGAATACATTTCTTCTAATGCCCTGCTTGTTTGTTTGTTTTTGTCGGTCATGGGGCTTGACTTCTGGGCCTAGGCTCTGTCCCTCAGCTCTTCAGCTCAAGGATAGTGCTCTACATCTTGAGCCACTGAGCTGTAAGGTCTATTAGATAGCTAGGTTTCATTAGGTAGCCGATGAAGAGAACAGCATGTGCTATTCAGGCAGGAAAAGAAGTTTATTTACCAAACTGCTGCCCCATGCATGGTGGGGAGGCATGGCTGAAAAAGGAAGGGGGAGAACCACCCCTGGGACAGGAAGAGGTGTGGCCAGGTGAGGGAAAGGTGTGGCCACACTGGATCAGAAGGTGACCTCAGGGTCTGGGATCCTCTTAAGGTCAGATGGGAGGCATGTGACCAGAGGTGATCCAGGATGTGACCTAGCAGGAGGGGAAGGTGACTGCTAGCAGGTGTGCCAGTTACCTAGGTAACAGACACTCAATGAAACTTAGCCAAGAGGCGGGGAGGTGTCCCTTATGTAGAACTTACAAGAGGTACTTCTGGCTTTTTGGTGGTTTATTAGAGAAAAGAATCTCATGGAGTGGCCTGTCCTGGCTGGTTTTGCACCACAGTCCTCAAATCTCAGACTCCTAAGTAGCTAGGATTATAGGCATGAGCCACTGGTGCATGGCCCCAATGCCCATGTTGATGGACTGATTATAAGTATGGAGTTGTTCTTCTCTAGCACATGTAGGCATGGATATTTTTGTTTCAACCAGTCTTGACCCTGGTACACAGAGCAGCTCTCTGTGGACTGTGCCTCTCAGACTGCCCAAATATTGCATGTCCCAGGTTCAGCCTTTGCGAACATGGAAGATGTCTCCTCCAGTTTGAGGCAAGATGTAATGTGTCTCCTGCAGATCTCATCAGAATGGAAAGTGCCGCCCCTCTCTTTCTGAGTATGGCATGTGTGTGTTGTCTGACATTTCACCATGGAATAAAGCTTTTACAGTCTTACTCATGTGGAGAGTGCCTCTTCAGTATGCCATGAGCAAGGAATGGGTTAATCTTTACTGTTTTCAGACTAGAAACTGTCTAGTCCCATTGTCCTCAGCTTGAATACATGTGTCTCAGCTCTCCTCAGGGTGGACCTATTTTTACAGATCTGAGGAAGTGGATGTCAAATCTATTCCTGTACCACCCGGATTCCACACCTTCTGCTTACTTCAGTGTAAGGAGATCATCGGATGTAATTCTCTTTCACATATAACTCATGTATACCTTCTTTTCAAGGAATAGAGAGCCTATATTGCAATTCTCCTTAGTATTGGTCCCATTTGATCTAGTTTTCCTCAGGAAGGTGTCATTTTAATATCTTAAAATGCAGTCCTATTTGGTTCCTCTGTTATTCTTTTGATGTTTGTCCTTTCTCTCTCTTGATAGCTTGGAATTGATTTTTTCAGTCTCTCTTCTTCAACATGGAATCCATCCACTGCTGCTCCTTCTCAGATATATGTCTTTTCCAAATGTACTCCAAAAGAACTCTGTGTGCAGAAATCTACTGAGTATAACTTGAGTGTCCTCTAGGCTTCTACAATGTTGACTGCAATGTCCCTGTGGACTTATCAGTTTGATATTAATCTAACCACTTTTCTCAAGGAGGGAAGTGTTTAGTGAACATGGAACACACTCCCAGATTATTTGTGTTCTCCTCAAAAAGGTGAGTGTTTACATAGTGTATTTGTCTCATAAATTCATGACTTTTTTGCCTTTCCAGGATAAAACTAATCTTTTCCTCTCTCCTCAGGTTGGATTCCATCTGCTGAGTTTGAGATCATAGGATCCTGATTCAATGTGAGTCAGTGCCAAAAATGTTGTGAGACTTATAATCAATTTCCATACAAAAAATCTGGAAGTGTAACTGTGAGTCAAGTGATAGAGCACTAGCCTTGAGAAAATAATCTCATGGACAGAGCCCAGGCCCTGAATTCAAGCCCTGAACAGCAGAAAAAGAAGATAACCAAAACCCAAACAACATAGTCAGGCAAGAGTTAACCATCCCTTCTCTGCCTGTTATGCATGTATCTGGACTGACTCTCCTTATCATTTATCTTGCCTCAGCAAGAAACATGTTTAATCTTTCTACTCAGAGCAGATGGGTTGTTTTCCATACCCAGGTTGCATGAAATGCATTGCCTGCAGATCTTTCCTGCATGTAATCCATCTCTTTCATCACTGCTAATCAAGGTAGATCTCTTTGTAAGGACCCACCAACATGGAGGCAAATGGTTTCTGCCCTTCTCAAAGGAAGGAATGTTTCTTACCTATGTCCTACCTTAGAAGGTTTGACTCCATAGAATCCATGTCTTCTAGTTCCCTGTGTATGAAATGACTGTCAGTATGGAGGACTTCTTCTCCATCTGCTATACACATTGAGTTCTTCCGCTGCTTCAATCATGACCCTGGCCTGTGGGTACTCAGGGCACCTCACTGCAGCTTTCCTCAGAATGTAAAGTTCCTCATCTGTCCTCCTGAGCATGGAAGGAGTGTGCTGCCAGGTGTCTCACCATGGAATGGAGCCCTTCCATCCTTGCTCATGAGGACAGTGTCTATTCTGCCTTTCTTCAGAATGTAATGAAGATTTCTTTTTATTTCAAAGAGCATTTGCTATTCATACATATAGAAGACAACAAGTGTTAAACACTATTTACCAGACTGGGTTGAAATGCCTGAAAGATATCATCTTGTAGAGCAACATCATGAGATCTTGATTCTGTTTATCAAAACTTTTGTTTTGTTGTTGTTGTTGTTGTTCTGGCTGTTTTCCCAGGCCTGTGGCTTGAACTCAAGGCCTGGACACTGTCCCCGAGCTTCTTTTTGCGCAAGGCTCACACCCCTTGAGCCACAGTGCCACTTCTGGCTATTTCTATGTATGTGGTACTGAGGTTTTGAACTCAGGGCTTCATGTGTGCTAGGCAAGCACTTTACCACTAAGCCACATTCCCAAGCCTTATCACAACTTTTAACAGATGAAGAAACCAAGGAATCAAAAAAGTTGACAACAGTATCACAGATGACAAACTTTGAGAGTCCAGTCCTCTCCCTCTCTATGAATACTATAAAACATAGTATAATATTAAGCAAGAAGAGTCCCCACACACTAATTTTTACAGTGCTTTTATTGTACTTTTGAAGGTGATGTTCAGAAAGGTTACACTTATATAAGCCAGCTAAAGAATACATTTCTTTTTGTTTAACCCTTCATTAGCTTTCTTCCAGTTCTCTCCTCCAGTTCCAAGCCAGAAGTTAAAGAGTAGATTTTTCACCTTACTGTCTAATAAGTACTACATCTTTATTTGTACATATTAAATATTAGCAATATAATATTTACAAAGTTTAATACAAAAGGAAACTTCTGTTTTATAGTTTAGTTTTAAGATTAACCAATTTCAAATGACAAAAGGAAACAATAGAATGTATGAGTTTTTAAAAATAATTTTTTGAGATTGATTACAAAAATTTCACAAATTTCACAGTATTGCGAGATACTGATACTTACAGTCACAAACACATTTTAACCTTCACAAGGCAAATTGTCATTATCATGGTCTATAATGTTTGTGAATTGTAGGAGCTTTGACAATACAATTATTTCATCTACATTGGGTGATATGTACATTTCTTTCCTTTTGCTTAGTGTAAGCTGTTTCCTCTTTCCCTCAATAAGCATTTCTGTCAGTGATGATTTCTATGTAAACTGCAGTGTATGGAGTTTCTACTATCACAATATTCATTGCTTGGTTTTGAATCTTCTTGTGTCTATTTTTGATGTGAAATCAACCATATTTTGGGTAGACAGAGGAGTAGATTATGTATTCTATGCTTTCTTTCCTCTGCCTACCTCTATAAATCTACTGCCCTGTCAAGACTGAACTCCTCCCAATTATTTTCAAAACACACTCTTAAACTTCTCAACAAAATTTTGGCCAATCGACTTCAACAATTCATCCAAAAGTATGATACACCACGATCAAACATGATTCATTTCCGGGATGTAAAGCTGGTTCAATATATGCAAATCAATTAATATAATTCATCACATCAACAAGAGCAAGGATAAGAACCATATGGTTATAACAACAGAAGCAGAAAAAGCATTTAACAAGATCCAACACACCTTTATGATGAAGATGCTGTAAAAATTAGGAATCCAGGGAACATTCCTCAATACAACAAAGGCTACATATGACAAACCTACAGCCAGCATTATACTTAATGGTAAAAAAAATAAAGCCAGTTCCTCTTAACTCAGAAATGAGACAAGGATGTCCACTCTCTCCACTTCTCTTCAAGTTAGTATTAGAAAGCCTACCTACAGCAATAAGACAAGATGCAAACATAAAAGGGATCCAAATAGGGAAAGATGAAGTAAAACTCTCCCTCTTTGCAGCTGACATGATCTTGTATTTAAAGAACCTATGGGCTCCACTTCCAAGTTACTTGAGCTGATTGGAAACTTCGGCAAAGTAGCAGGGTATAAAATTAACCCTCAGAAATCAATGGCTTTTCTGTATGCCAATAATGAGAAGAGTTCAGCTGAAATTAGGAAATCAACCGCTTTTGTAATAGCCCACAAAAAATAAAATACTTAAGAGTTAGCTTAACAAAAGAGGTGAAGGACGTGTATGTCGAAAACTTTAAAAACCTGAAAAAGGAAATCAAAGCAGAGCTTAGAAAGTGGCAAAACCTCCCATGCTCCTGCATAGGAAGGATCAACATTGTGAAAATGGCAATGTTTCCCAAGGCTATCTACAAATTCAATGTGATACGTAGCAATATTCCAACCTCATTCTTCAAGGAATAGAAGAGGCAATCCAAAAATTCATATGGAAAAATAAAAGACCCCGAATAGCAAAAGTGATCCTTAACAGAAAGAACAGTGCTGGCGGAATTTCAATACCAAATTTCAAACTTTACTACAAAGCCATAGTAATCAAAACAGCTTAGCACTGGCACAAGAACAGACGTCAGGACCAATGGCATATAATTAAAAACCCAGAAATGAACCCACAGACCTATAGCCATCTAATCTTCAATAAGGGAGCTAAAATAATAGAATGGAAGAAAGACAGCCTAGTCAGTAAATGGTGCTGGAAAAATTGGTAGAATTTGTAGAATACTAAAGCTAGATCCTTATCTATCACCCTGCACCAGAATCAACTCCAAGTGGATCAAAGACCTCGGAGTCAAAGCAGACACTCTGAAAACATTACAGGATGGTATAGGAGAAACCCTATATCTCCTTGGCACAAGCCAAAATTTTCTTAATAGAGACCAAGAAATACAACAAATCAGAGAAAGGTTGGACAAATGGGATTTCATGGAACTGCAGAGCTTCTGCATGGCAAAGGACATAGCTAGCAAGATCAATAGAAAGCCCACGGATTGGGAGAAGATCTTCACTAGCCATACAATGGGCAAGGGTCTCATATCTAAAATATACCTAGCACTCAAAAAATTAAATCCCATAACAACAAATCCTCAAAGAAACAACTGACGAGGAAAGAAGGATGGCCAATAGACACATGAAGAAATGCTAAACCATAAAAGAAATGCAAATCAAAACAACACTGAGATATCACCTCACCCCAGTTAGAACTCTAATAACAAGAACTCTAATAACAACAGATGCTGGAAGGGATGTGGACAGAAGGGAACCTTACTGCATTGTTGGTAGGAGTGTAAACTTGTTCACCCACTTTGGAAAGTAGTATGAAGGTTTCTTAAAAGAATCCACATAGAGCTCCCCTATGTCCCAGCAATCCCACTTTTGGGCATTTACCCAAATGATCACAAACAAGACCATACTAAAGCTACCAGCACGACTATGTTTATTGCAGCATTATTTAACATAGCTAAGATATGGAATCCACCCAGATACCCCTCAGTAGATGAATGGATCAAGAAAATGTGGTATATATACACAATGGAATGCTATGCCTCCATCAGAAAGAATGACATTGCCCTATTTGTTAGGAAATGGAAAGACTTGGAAAAAGTTGTATTAAGTGAAGTAAGCCAGGCCCAAAGAAACATAGGTCCCATGGTTTCCTGTATTTGCAATAACTAGTATATGTCTGAGACAAACAGAAATGGTCAAATAAGTTGATGTTAAGTGAAATGAACCCCAAGATAAGGACTCAAATGTTTTTTTTCTTGCTTGCTATTGTTTCGAACATATTTATATTTCTGTGTTGCTTTGTATGTCCCTCCTGATGGTATAGTCCCTGTTTTCACTGTATTTGATGTTGAGATAATTTGTGGAGGGGATGGGAAAAACCAAATTGTTTAAATACGGATACAGGTGGACCCTTGCAACCATGAGATGTACAAGACTTTATGTAGAAAAACGAACTTTACAACTTTGGCTGGGAGGGAAGGGGGAAGGGATGGTAGGTGAAAGAAAGGAGGAGGCAACAATGCTTGATAAGAAATGTACTCATTATCTTGCCCATGTAATTGTAACCCCTCTGTATGGCATATTCACAATATTATATATATATATATATATATAGAATATATATATATATATATATATATATATATATATATAATTTCCAAAAGTGGAGTTCCTGTGGCTCTGTGAACAAGGGAAATGTGTACATCAGTTCTTGTGAGGCTAAAACAAATGTCTTCCAGCTCTTGTCATAACAGAACCATATCTTCCAGATAAGAGCAAGGTAAAAGTCAAGTCTTAGCTCTCCTGGGGTGGATTTATTTCTTCCAAATAAGGGGGATGTACATTTCAATCTTGGCCCTACTCCCTGAAATCAAACTTTTTGTGCTGATTTTCAACTCAAGTATATAATACATAGAGATTCTCCTTACCGTGAAATCCATGTACACTCTCACGCCTAGAAATAATGTGCCTATATTCCACATTTCTTACTTATTGATGCTCTGAAGTCCTGCTCTCTTCAGGAAGGCAAATGTCACGTTCAGAAGTGGTCCTCAGAGAATCCTCATGTCCCATACTCCTCAGCATGGACCACACATACAGGTGTCCTTCTGGGCATGGAATCCATTCTTTCAAAGTTTTATCAGGAAGGTAAGTGTCATTTTGGTGTCCCTTTAGCATGAAATCATACTGTTTTCCTCTGTCCTCTTCTTGATATTGTCCTTTCTGTCCCTCTACTTAGAGCTTGGAATTGATTTCTTCAGTCTGTTTTCAAGATGGGATCAATGCTCTGGAGCTCATTCACATGGTGTACACCTTCTCCAGCTAACTTCAGTTGAGATCTGCCTGTAGATTATCTATTTGATATAGCATGGGTCTACTTGTGTCTTCTTCAAAATTGAAGCAGTGTTTCTGAGTACATCTCACTATGAAATGCATCTAACTGCTCTTCTAGAAGGAATGTGTTTCATGAACGTGGTATACTCTCTGAGAATATCTGTGTTCTCCTCAGAGAGGTAAGTGTTAATTGGGGTGTCTTTATCAGGAACTCATCACGTTTCTGGCTTCCTCAGATGGAATTTATCTTTCTCATCTCTCTTCAGCTTGGAATCAACCTGCTTAGGCTATACCTCTCCAAAGCCAGCTTTTGAGTCCACAAAGCTGTTTTCTGTAACTATCCCAAAAAATGCTGGAATTGTAGCTGTGGCTAAAATGTTAGCAGAAAAACACTACCTCATGGACCTCATCCAGGCTATATTTAATAGCCCTAGGATTGTCATAAAACCAACAAAACCAAAACTAAACCCAGAATTCAGAATGCAATGGGACTTAGCCATCTCTGCTCAGCCTGCAATGCCTGTATTTGAGCTGACCTCCTATGGGAAGGTGTCTAATTTAGCTTCTCCCTGCAGAAAATGTGTCACAGCCTCCTCAGCAGACATGAGTCTCTTCTGTTTGCCTATGCTGAGAGATGCATTGCCTTCAGGTCTTCTCTGCAAGTAATGCATCCATTTCAGCTCTGAAAATCAAGGCAGGTTACCACGGAAGGATCCTACAGCAAGAAGGCAAATGGCTTCTGCTCTACTCAGGAAGGAATGTCTCCAAAAATTATGCTAATCTTGGAAGTCTTTGACTTCAGTGCTAGTCATGGAATCCATCCTTTCCTGTTGCCTTGTGTGTTAGAGTGAGTTTCAGCATGGGTTAGTTCTACTCCACCATGTGTGGACATGGGTTTCTTGGTTGCCATCAATTGTAACCTTGGCTTGTGGGTACAGAGGGTAGCTCTCCATGGAATGATTCTGCCAGCCTCTCTGAGTATGGAATGTCTTACGTCCAGTCTTTATGAACCTGAAGATGTTTCCACTGTGTTGGGGCAAGAGGAATTTGTCCCTTGCAGCTCTCCTGAGATGAAAAGTGCCTCCTCCGTCCTCCTGAGCATGGAATTTGTGTGCTGCCAAGTGGCTCACCATGGAATGAATTTCTTCCAGCCTTGCTCAAGAGCAAAGTACCTATTCAGTCTCCCCTGAGCAAGGAATGGAATGTCATTAGCCTGTAAAGTGTCTATTCCTGTTGTCCTCATCCTCAAGAAATAGATCCTCAGGCTGGATCTATTTCTTCCAGCTCCAAGTCTAGGCCTGAACAGTCCTGAATCCATGTCCTTTTGCTCACCTCACTACAAGAAGTATACCTAGTGTAATTTTCTTTAGCATGGAGTCCTTGCATACTTTCTCTGAAGAGAATGGAGATATTCTAATTCTCCTGAGCATCCAAGCCATCTAGTCCAGCTCTCCTCAGGAAGGTAAGTGTCATTTTGGTGTCTCATTACCACAAAGTCATATTTGTTTCTCTGTCCTTCTGTTGACATTTCTTCTTTCCTTCTCTCCTCAGAACATGGAATTGAATTTTTAATTCTCTCTTCACTATGAGATCCAACCAGTTGAGCTGCTCAACACAGTATAGTGTTCTTGAGATCTGATACAGAAGAAATCATGTGCAGAAATCTACTCAGCATAGCATGGGTCTTCTGTCTACTTTGACATAGAAGTCAAGTCACTTAGCAGAAAAAGCTCAAAAACTAATTTCATATGACCCTATAAGATAATGGTAAATGAAATGAATCCCAAGATATGGAGACAAGAGGTCCTTCCCTGTTGTTGTTGTTTTTAATGTATTGTATGATTTTTTTGTTTCCTTTGTATGTTCTTCCCTCTATGGTATATCACTGCTGTCACTGTACTTGGTTTTGATACACTGCATCTTGTATATACATTTGTCTAATCTTGGTAGGAGAAGGGGAATAACAAAATGCTGAAACAAGGATACTGGATGACCCATTTCAACAATGATACCCACAAGACAGTATACCGGAAATTAACTTTACAACTCCGGGTAGGGGAGGGAAGGGAGAACAACAAGCGAGGGGTAGCAATGCTTGGCAAGTAATGTTCTCATTGTCACACCTTGTAACTGTAACCCCTCTGTACAGCATCTGAACAATAAATAAAAAATTTTAAATGTGGGGAAAATGTCAAATTTTACCTGAATCCTCAAAAAATCAAAGATGAAAATTCAATTTGCAATTATTTATTTACCTTAATTTACATCACATCCTCCTGGATTATTCTGTGTTACATAAATAAATTGATATTAACCACCCAAAAAGAAGTCATATCCCTGTGGACTCCTCATTGTGAAATGCCCTGGTCACCCTTGTCAATCAGGAATGTTTTTAGTAAGCATGTAATACTCTATCAGAGTATTTATTCTCTCCTCAGAAAGTAAAGCATTAACTTGGATCTTTTTATCCCTTTTTTCCCTTCCTGGGATGCAATTAATCTTTCCTATTTGTCTTCAGATTAGAATCCATCAGCTCAGGTTGAGGACAGAAGATTCTGAAGCAAAGCCAAGCCATGAAGAAGAATTTGTGAGATTTATCTACAATTACCCAGAAAATCTTAAAGTGGAAGTGTAGCTCAAGTACTAGAGTGCTAGTCATGAGCAAAATAAAACTCACAGATAGGGCCCTAGCACTGAGTTCAAGTGCTAGGACTGACACAAAATAACAAAACAGAAGCAAAACTAAGAATGGAGTCTTAACCATCTGTTTTCAGCCTACAATGGCTATATCTGAATCTCCTCTTAAATGAAGGTTTCTCATTTAGCTTGCCTTGGCAGAAATGTACCAATTACTTTACCTCAGTGGAGATGGGACCCTTCTTGGATTCCCTGTTACATGAGATGTATTAGCTGCAGGATTTCTCTGCATGTTATCCATCTCTTTCAACTTTGATAATCAAGGTAGTTTTCCTGTGAAGGATCCTTCAGCCTCCATGACAAAGATTTCTGCTCTTCTCAGCAAGGAATGTCTCCTACGTTAGTCCTGACTGTGGAAGCCTGTGACTCCAGCTCTAGTGAGCATTGAATACATGTCTTCCAATACCCTCTTTTGTTGTTGTTGTTATTGTCAGTCATGGAGTTTGAACTCTGGGCCTAGGCTCTGTCCCTCAGTTCTTTAGCTGAAGGCTAGCACTCTACCACTTGAGCCACAGCGCCACTTCTGGTTTTCTGATGGTTTATTGGAGATAAGAGTCTCATGGACTTTCCTGCCTGGGCTGGTTTTGAACTGCGATTCTCAGATCTCAGTCTCCTGCATAGCTAGGATTACAGGCATGAGCCACTGGCACCTTGTACCAATACCCTCATTGATGGACTGAGTATAATGTGGAGTTGTTCTTCTCTACCACGTGTAGCCAGGGGGATTTTTTTTCTCTATCAATCTTGACCTGGTATATGGGTACTCAGAGCAGTTCTCCATGGACTGTGTCTCTCAGACTGCCAAAATATGGCATGTATCAGGTTCAGTCTTTGTGAACATGGAAGATGTCTACTCCATTTTGAGACAAGATGTATCTCCTGCAGGAATGGAGCTTTTCTGGTCTTGTTCATGTGGACAGTACCTGTTCTGTCTGCTATGAGCAAGGAATGGATTATTCTTTGCTGTTTTCAGCCTAGAAACTGTCTAGTCCCATTGTCCTCGTCTGTCCTTTGCCTCAGGGTGGATTTATTTTTACAGATCTGAGGAAAGTGAATGTCAAGTCTAGCCCTGATTCCACACCTTCTGCTCACCTCAGTGCAAGGAGAACATCCAATGTAAATTCCCTGTAGCATGAAATCCATTGCACCTCTTTTCAGGGAATGGAGTGCCTATATTGCAATTCTCCTTAGTACTGGCCCCATCTAATCCAGTTTTCCTCAGGAAGGTAAGTGTCATTTTGATATCTTTTTTAGATGCAATCCTATTTGTTTCCTTTGTTCTTCTCTTGACATTTATCCTTTCTTTCTTGACAGATTGGAATTGATTTCTTCAGTCTCTCTTCAACATGGGATCCATCCACTGCTGCTCCTTTACGTCTTCTCCAACTCTACTCCAAAAGGGCTCTGTGTGCAGAAATCTACTGAGTATAGCTTGGGTTTCCTCTATTCTTCTTCAACATAGAATGCAATGTCCTTGTGGATTCATCATATGATATGAATCTAACCATTTTTCTCAAGGAGGAAAGTGTTTAGTGAACATGGAATACACTCTCAGATGATTTGTGTTCTCCTTACAGAGGTAAGCATTCATATAGGGTATCTATCTCATAAATTCATGACTTTTTTCCCTTCCCAGGATAAAACTAATCTTTCCCATCTCTCTTCAGGTTGGTTTCCATCTGCTGAGTTTAAGATCAGAGGATCCTGATTCAAAGTGAGTCAGTGCCAAAAATATTGTGAGATTTAGCAGCAATTACCCTACATAAAATCTGGAAGTGGAACTGTGGTTTAAGTGGTAGAGCACTAGCCTTGAGGAAAATAATCTCATGGACAGAGCCCATGCCCTGAATAGGCACAAAAAGAAGATAAACAAAACCCAAAGAACATAATCAGGCAAGAATGAATCATCTCTTCTCAGCCTGCAATGATTGTATTCGGACTGACTCTCCTCATTTATCTTGCCTCAGCAAGAAACATGTTTAATCTTTCAATTGAGGGCAGATGGGTTGTCTTCCATTTCCCTGTTGCATGAAATGCATTGCCTGCAGATCTTTTCTGTATGTAATCCATCTCTTTCATCACTGCTAATCAAGGTAGATCTCTTCTGAAGGACCCACCAGCATGGAAGCAAATGGTTTTTGCTCTTCTCAAAGCAAGGAATGTTTCCTACATGTGTCCTTACCTTGGAAGGTTTGACTCCAGCTTGATAGGCATAGAGTCCATGTCTTCCAGTTCCCTATGGATGAAGTGATTGTCAGTATGAAGTACCTCTTCTCCAATCTCTGTACACATTGAGTTCTTCATCTTCAACAGTCATGACCCTTGCCTGTGGGTACTCAGGGCACCTCACTGCAGCACTCTTCAGAATGTAAAGTTCCTCCCTCATCTGTCCTCCTGAGCATGGAAGGAGTGTGCAGCCAAGCATCTCACCATGTAATGGAGCTCTTCCATCCTTGCTCATGAGGACAGTGTAATGGGGATTTGTTTTTTTTATTTCCAAGATTATTTGCTATACATACATATAAAAGCCAATATGTTAAATACTATTTACCAGATTTGATTGAAATGCGTGAGAGATACCATCTTGTGGAACAGCATCCTGAGATCTAGTTTCTATATATCACATCTTTTAACAGGTGAACAAACCGACGTATCAAAAAAATGGACCACAAACTTTGCCACTCTGGTCCTTTCCCTCTCTATGAATACTATAAAACATAGCATAATATTAAGCAAGAAGAATGCCTACATGATAGTTTTTACAGTGTTTGCTTTTTATTGTTATTTTAAAAGTGATGTACAGAAGGGTTACACTTATATAAAACAGCTGAAAATACATTTTTTTCTTTTTTTTGAAGGAAATATTTATTTATTTTTTATTTTTTTTATTTTTTATTTTTTGTGAACACACTGTACAGAGGGGTTACAATTACATGGGCAGGTTAATGCGTACATTTCTTATCAAGCATTGCAGCCTCCTCCTTTGTTTACCCTTCACATCCTTTCCCAGCCTCCCCCCCCCCACCACCCTACCCAATCCTCCCCGCTTTCCCCCCCCCCCCCACCAACATTGTAACACTCGTTTTAGACATGACAACTTGTACTTCTCATTGTTGCAACAGGTCCACCTGTATCCTTAAACGACTTGTTTTTCCCCATCTCCTCTACAAGTTATACTGACATCAAATATAGTGAAAGCACGGGTTATACTGTGGGGGAGGGACATACAAAGCTACAAAGAGATAATCTTATAAATGCGTTAGAAACAAATGCATGAAAGGAAAAAAACATTAAAATACATATCTAAGGATTCATTTTCCTAATATCACATTATCTGACCTTTTCCACTTGACTCATACATATACTAGATATTGCAAATAAGGGAAACCATGGGACCTGTGTTTCTTTGGGCCTGGCTTACTTCACTTAATATAATTTTTTCCAAGTTTTTCCATTTCCTAACAAATGAGGCAATGTCATTCTTTCTGATGGAGGCATAGAATTCCATTGTGTATATATACCACATTTTCTTGATCCATTCATCTACTGAGGGACATCTGGGCTGGTACATTTCTTTTTTTCTTAATGTAAATCCTTCATTAGCTTTCTCCCAGTTCTCTCCTCCAGTCCCAATCCAGGAGTTAAATAGTTGATTTTTTTGAGATAGTGTCTTGTAAGTAGTATATGTTTATTTTATATAGATTAAATATTAGTACTCTAATAAAATAGTTTCAAAGTCTAGCACAAAAGGAAGCTTTGTTATAGTTTAGTTTTACAGATTAATGAATTTCAAATGACATAATAAAATTTTTGAGTTGTTTGTAATAATTTGAGATTGAGTGATTACATCCATTTCACAAATTTCCAAGTATTGTGAGATAATGATACATAGTTAAAGTCCCAAACAAATTTTAACCTTCACAAGGCAAATTGTCATTGTCATGGTCTATAATGTTTGTGAATTCTGTGAGCTTTGACAATACAACTCTTTCTTCCACATCAGGTGATATGTATCTTACTTTCCTTTTGTTTAGTGTAAGCTGTTCCCTCTTTCCCTCACCAATCATTGCTGTCAGTGATGATTTCTGTGTAAACTGCCGTGTGTGGAGCTTCTACTCTCACAATTTTCATTGCCTGGTTTTGAATATTCATGTGTCTATTTTTGATGTAAAATCAACCATATGTAGGCTAGAGGAGGAGATTATGTATTCTATGCTTCCTTTCCTCTGCCTACCTCTATAAATCTACACCCACAGCAACACTGAACTCCTTCCAATTATTTTCAAAACACACTGTTGTATCTGTAAGACCATATTGAAAAAACTTCAAACCACAGAGGCAATAAACTTTTCTATTATCATATCCGATTTTCTGTTTAAATGTAAATACATTCCAATTCTATTTTCTTTTATTTTTATTTTTGGTCGGTCGTGGGGCTTGAACTCTGAGCTTGGGCGCTGTCCCTGCACTCTTCAGCTCAAGGTGAGCACTCTACTGCTTGAGCCACAGCGCCACTTCTGGTTTTCTAGTGGTTTATTGGAGATGAGTCTCACGGACTTTCCTTCCCAGGCTGGCTTTGAACTGCAGTCCTCAGATCTCAGTCTCCTGAGTAGCTATGATTACAGGTATGAGCTACTGGCGCCTGGCTTCCAATTCTATTTATTTTAATTCCATTTTGTAGTTTAATCATAGTCAGTTTTAAAAGATTGGCAATTTCTAGTGAAATTCCCAGACTTTTTTTTTTTACTTTTTATTGTAAAAATACTGTACAAAAGGGTTACAATTACATGGGCAAGATAATGAGTATATTTCTTATCAAGCATTGTTGCCTCCTCCTCTGTTTCCCTTTCCTATCCCTTCCCCATCTCCCCACCCCCAAAGTTGTAAAGTGTGATTGTGACATCAATGGGAAGTTCTCCTCAGAGTAGACTTCAAGTGCAATGAGCTCACAATTACTTGGCCCAGTCAATATCAATTTCCTTAACACAGAAAAGCCCAACATAACTTTTGTGGGTTCCACCTCTATTTTAAGTATATATGATCCCAATTTGGGGGAAGTACTTTTCTAAGGCTAGAGGCTATTAGTGTTTGAAACAAACACCTGATACTTCTGTTGTTTGATATTGCAATGGAACTTTATCCCCTTCATATCTACTGTATAATGTTGGTGTCTACATGCTCCCCCACCAGACTGAGATTTACATAAGTATTCAAAGCTTTCCTTCTTCTAATACCTTTATTTTTTAAAAAAAAAAGTTTAGTCTTTTTGTAAAGGTGGTGAACAAGGTGGGTTACAGTTACATAAGTAAGGTAATGAGTACATTTCTTTTTAATACCTTGTCAGTGTGAGGATTCTAAAACTAAGGTTAAACTCAAGTGACGTAAATGTAATTTTTTGTGTATATTAGCTACAGCAACACATGGAATATAATTTCAAAAGTGTATGTAGGTCGCCATGGAGACGCAGCCGTTAAGCCGCGAAGGCACGGCTTACAACACTTTATGGGACCAGAGCTTGGGCTCCTGGCCCCCAGTTTCCCTGATGGCGAACCACTCTCGGGTGCGCGATGCCTCAGTTCAACCACCTCCACTTCCCAAGCAGCAGGCCTGACGCCAGGCTGCAAGCAGGTGCAAAAGGGTCATGGCACAGGGCGAGGCCTGGGGTTATCCCCGCCCTTCGGAGACATCGGCTTCCGGGGCAGTGGCAGGTAGGGGCTTGTCTGGCCTGCCAGTCCTCTCTAGGTGTCCTGTTCAGACCTCTGCAGTTCCTGACTGTCATTCGCCCTCGCCTCCCTGCCAGCCACCTTAGCTAACTTAATGCAGGAATATCTCAGCGCGCTCCTCACAGAGATGGCTTACAAGGGGCAGAAGCTAGCTGAACAGATGTTTCAAGGAATTATTTTTTTTTCTGCAATAGTTGGATTTATCTATGGGTGCGAGGCTGAACAGTTTGGGTGGGCAGTCTATATAGTTATGGTCAGATTTGCTTTTTCGTGTTTGCAGACACTTCCTCCATGGCTGTCTATCAAATACATCCCCTCAAATGGTTACCTGTTCACGACTCAGGAACAGAAGACAAGAAAACAGGGTATAGAAAATTTAAGAGGCATGCTAAAAATAATTGATTGGGGTTTTCATGACTCAACACCATTTTTGTCTTCTCTGAGATGAGATAAATTGCTCTCATAACCAAATCATGAGCTTAAAACTCCCTAGTCTCATAAACACAGCTTCACTTAGATTTAGTTTTCTTTATATTTCTTTTTTTTTTAATTTTATTTTATTTTATTTGCGAACATACTGTACAGAGGGGTTACAATTACATGGTCAGGATAATGCATACATTTCTTACCAAGCATTGCAGCCTCCTCCTTTGTTTACCATTCACCTCCCTTCCCAGCCTCCCCCCTCCACCCACCCAATCATACCCCCTTTTCCCCCCCTCCAACATTGTAAAGCTGGTTTTGACATGACATTTTGTACTTCTCATTGTTGCAACAGGTCCACCTGAATCCTTAAACGACTTGTTTGTCCCCATCTCCTCCACATGTTATACTGACATCAAATATAGTGAAAGCAGGGGTTACACTGTGGGGGAGGGACATACAAAGCAACCAAGAAATAATCTTATAAATGCGTTAGAAACACATGCATGAAAGAAACAAAAACATTAAAATACATATTTGAGGGTTCGTTTTCCAAACATCACATTCTCTGACTTTTTCCGCTTGACTCATACCTATACTAGATATTGCAAATAAGGGAAACCATGGGACCTATGTTTCTTTGGGCCTGGCTCACTTCACTTAATATAATTTTTTCCAAGCCTTTCCATTTCCTAACAAATGGGGCAATGTCATTCTTTCTGATGAAGGCATAGAATTCCATTGTGTATATATACCACATCTTCTTGATCCATTCATCTATTGAGGGGCATCTGGGTTGGTTCCATATCTTAGCTATGGTAAATAATGCTGCAATAAACATAGTTGTGCTGGTAGCTTTAGTGTGGTCTTTTTTGTAAACATTAGGGTAAATGCCCAAAAGTGGGATTGCTGGGTCATAGGGGAGCTCTATGTGAAGTCTTTTGAGGAACCTCCATACTGCTTTCCAAAGTGGTTGAACAAGTTTACAATCCCACCAACAATGAAGTAAGGTTCCTTTCTGTCCACATCCCCTCCAGCATCTGTTGTTGTTAGAGTTCTTGATTTTTGCTGTTCTAACTGGAGTGAGGTGATATCTCAATGTTGTTTTAATTTGCATTTCTTTTATGGCTAGGGATGTTGAACATTTCTTCATGTGTCTATTGGCCATCCTTCTTTCTTCTTCAGAGAAGCTTCTCTTTAAGTCTTTCGCCCACTTACTTATTGGGCAGTTGTTTCTTTGAGGATTTGTTGTTGGGTGGTTTAATTTTTTGAGTTCCAAGTATATTTTAGATATGAGACCCTTGTCCGTTGTATGGCTAGTAAAGATCTTCTCCCAGTCCGTGGACTTTCTATTGATCTTGCTAGCTATGTCATTTGCCATGCAGAAGCTCTGCAACCTTATACAATCCCATTTGTCCAACCTTTCTTTGATTTGTTGTGTTTCCGGGTCTCTATTCAGAAAATTTCGGCCTGAGCCAAGGAGACCCAGGGTTTCTCCTATTCCATCCTGTAATGTTTTCAGAGTGTCTGCTTTGAGTTCAAGGTCTTTGATCCATTTGGAGTTGATTCTGGTGCAGGGTGATATATAAGGATCTAGCTTTAGTTTTCTACATGTAGTTAACCAGTTTTGCCAGCACCATTTACTGAAGAGGCTGTCTATCTTCCATTCTATTGTTTTAGCTCCCTTATCGAAGATTAGATGGCTATAGGTCTGTAGGTTCATTTCTGGGTTTTCAATTCTATTCCATTGGTCCTGAGGTCTGTTCTTATGCCAATACCAAGCTGTTTTGATTACTATGGCTTTATAGTAGAGTTTGAAATTTGGTATTGATATTCCTCCAGCAGTGTTATTTCCGTTGAGGAGCGTTTTTGCTATTCGGGGTCTTTTATTGTTCCATATGAATTTTTGGATTGCCTCTTCTATTTCCTTGAAGAATGAGGGTGGAATTTTGATAGGTATTGCGTTGAATTTGTAGATAGCCTTGGGAAGTATTGCCATGTTCACGATGTTAATCTTTCCAATCCAGGAGGGAGCATGGGAGGTTTTGCCATTTTTTAAGTTCTGTGTTGATTTCCTTTTTCAAGATTTTAAAGTTTTCATCATAGAGGTCCTTCACTTCTTTAGTTAAGTTAATTCCTGCATGCAGTATGTCTGCTCCTGTTCTCAGCAAGAAATTAATCTGCTGAGCTCACTGTGGTATCATTTCTAGTATAAAAAGAGAAGAAGACAGCTTGAGCACTCCACTTCAAATTGGAGACTCCCCCAGCTCTCCTCAACATGGAATGCATGTATTCTAGCTTTCTGTATCAGAGAATGTGGCTACTGCTGCTTTTGTCAGCACAAAATGTTTCACCAGTTCTCCTCAACATGGAATGTGTCTCCAAAAGCTCCCTTCTTAATGAAATGTATGTCCTCCAATCTTCTAATCATGCAATGCTTTTCAACTCGGTCTGCTTATGAATGAAATTTATGTACTTGAGTTCTCCTATGCAAAGTACACATGTAGTCCAAATCTAGTCCAGCACTATGAGGAAACAATCATCCAAGCTCTCCTCAATAGGGAATATACCTGTGCTTCCCACAAAAACCTCTAGAATGAATACGTTCCTGTTCGGATCAGCAGTGAAACAATCTTCTCTAGGTCTGTTTAGCAAAGATAGTCTGTCATGGAATTATCTCGCTCTGTACTCAGCATGGAATATAGGACTGTGCTCTGAACTGCAATCCATCTGTCTGAGCTCCACCAACTCAGGTATGTGTCAAATTGGGGTCTTCTTAGCTTGGAATCCTTTATCCTTCTTTCTCATTCATTATTTACAAATGCATCTTTCCATCTCTTCATGATGGAATCAATGCCTTACATCTCTTCATATAGTGAAACTGATCTTCGCCAATACTTTCAGAATGGAATATTTTGGCATTATCTGTATTCAGCATGGAATATTTGGTTCTTCTCAGCATGACATCATCCATGTATTCCAGCTCTGATCAGCAGGGTAAATGATAATTCCAGTATTATGTTCAATACAGGTGAAATGATTTGCTAATTTTCCTCTTGTTCTAAAAATGCATCCCTTTCGCAGGAGGTGTCAGCAGTAGGTGAGTCAGCAGCAGTTGCCTTCATCAAGGAATACACCTATTCAAGTTCTCCTCAGCATGCATCTTGCTGCTCAGGATCTCAGCATGGTACGTGTTGAAAGCGACTGTCATCAGCAAGGTAAGTGTCAATGTAAGCATTCTTTAGCATGCAGTCTTTCTTAGTAGCATAGTGTTCCCTGTCACAAACTGTTTCTACTGCTGTTCTCTTCAGCATGAGATCTGTTTCCCTCCATTCTACTCAGTGTGACTGAGTGGTTTCTGCTCACTTGAGTGATCTCTAGGCCATTCAGTTACCTAGAACCTGCATCCTCCTTGTAGAATTTGATCTGGTCACATACACTCTGCATGGCATATGTCTACAGCTTTCATCCTCAGAGAGGTAAATGTGTATTTTAGCACCATTCTTCGTTTGGACTTGGCTTGGAATACATTTGCCTCCAGCCATATTTCCCCAGGAAGCATTTTATCACATCCAGCTGTCATCACCAAGGAATACACGTTCTCTACGTGTGCCAGCTGGGATCCCTGTGCTCAGCATGTCAGGCTGGCAAGTGCTATAGGAAGGTCTCCTTGGCAAGCAAGGTATACATCAACTCCAGTTTTTGGCAGCATGGAGACTTGCTACTTCCTGCTCCTTGTAATGGAATATCTGTGCTGTATCTCTGAGCAAGTCTAGTACAGGCACTAAGCCCAGTACAGAAAGGAGTGTGTCTTCTCCAACTCTTTTCCTCATGGAATCCATCACCCATTCAGGGAAGGCCTTGCCAGCCTGGCTTGACCTTATGAATCTAGATATCAGAATGAAATATATGCACAGGTGCTAACTGAATATGGAAGGGCTCATTTCCAGCTGCACAAAACATGGAATGCAAGTCTTCTCATTTGTTGTTAGTGGAGTGAGAATGGACCAGCTCTCCTTCCCTGGGAATGTGTATCAATGTATTCTCCTCCAGTGCTTCTGAGCGTCAGATGCATTTCCCATGACTATCTTCAGCACAGAATGGATGTAATCCAGATGTCTACAACAGGGAACACATTGCTTCAGATGTTTTATCTGAAAAAAAAATTGCCTTCACGAGGCTGGCAAGGGTGGCTCAGTGGTAGAGCGCTTGCCTTGCATGCCTGAGGCCCTGGGTTCAATTCTTTGGCACCATATAAGCAAAAAGAACAAAGACAGAAGTAATGTTGTGGCTCAAGTGGTAGAGTGCTACCCGTGAGCTGAAGAGCTGAGGGACAGCGCCCAGGCCCAGAGTTCAGGCCCCACGTCAGGACCCAAAAAAAAAAAAAAAATGACTTCACTACATCTAATGATTTCCCTGAGGCAGTTCCTGGCAAAGAAACATCAAATCCAGCTCTGGTCATCAAGGGAGGTTTGAACTCCAGGATTCTCCTGCATGCAGTAGGGACTTTTGAATATCTGCCATGGAATAGATTAGATCCTGTTCTCCTCACGAAGGTTTAAGAGTCTATTTCCTCAAGTTACTTCATGGCTTCTTCTCTAGCTCATTTCTCCTTAACAGGGATGCATGGAATTGCTGTCTCTTTGGCTTGGAATGTCTCTATTTAGTCTCTCAGGATGGCATGTCTTGAAAGAAGCTTTTGTCAGCAAGAACAGTTTTAAATGTGGCATTCTGCGGGATGCAGTTGGATCGTCAATGATACTTGGTCTAGAATGCCTCAACTTAGCATACAATATAAATGTTGAGGCCATCCCTGCCTGGATTCTGTCTCCACCTACTTCTGTCATCTTGGAATCAATGTAGCCAAAGACTGCAATGCTCCTTGGCATGAAATGTGAGTACTCATCCTCTGCTGTGCATGAATTGCACCATGGGTGCTATCTTAGGAAAGATTTGCTTTCCACCCATACAAGGCTTGCAGTTCTTCTCCTCCAATCCCTGTGAGAATGGAGTGAGATTCAACATTCAGCAAGCTAGAGCTCTTGTTCCAGCATCCCTCTGCCAGGAGCATGTACTCCAGATAAGCAAACCATGCATGAATCTCCACCTTTCCTCGAACTTGTAATATGTTCATACACCTTCACTCAATGTGGAATGTCTCTCCTCAAATATTTCAATCAGAATGTCGTGAGCCTCCTCCAGTTTTGAGCAAGAGGAATATGACTTCTCTAGTTTTTTGGCGTGTACAATACTTCTGTTTCAGTGGTCTGTATGTGGAATATATATTCTCCAATTCCAGGCATGTGGAATAGGTCTCAGCCAACTTTGGGGCCAGGCCTCTTCAGCATTGTGGTGAGCAGGAAAGTTAATGTCTGCAGCGTGTCTTGCCAGGAATGGGGCTCCTCCAGCCTTCCTCCTGTGGCATCTGTATGCTTCAGTGCCCCTCAGCAAAGAATGTGTCTATCCAGTTCACAGTCTACAATCTACCACTTCCAGCATATCTTAAGTTGGAATCCATTTGTCTCAGTTGTCCTGAAGATGGAAAATGTCAAGGGCTGGTCTCTACAGACTGGAGACCATCTCCTTTAGCTCACTCTAGAAAGGAATAGATCCACTCTGCTGTTGCTCAGCAAGGAATGTACCTGTCGTTACTTTCTGGAGCATGACGTGGATGCATCCCAAGTCTCCCAAGCATTGCTATCGTCGATTCCAGCTCTTTTCAGGAACTTGAATGTCCCCTTGAGGATTCCTGAACATGGAAATATGCCCAGCTACCTACCTACAGCATGGGACACATGTGCTCCTGTTCTCCTTGGCCTGGAATGCATCATTTCAAAACAACCTTGAGAAGTTCTGCATTTAGTTGGGGTAAGATTTGTTATCATCTCCTTTCTGTATCCTCATGCAGTACTGCATCTTATCCCTCATTGCTCACAGCAATGAAATCGGCCCAATGGACCTCATTTCTCATGGGCTATGTCTCCCTCATGTCTCTGCAGGAAGCAATGAAGCTACTGTGGCTCTCCACAGCATGGAATGTACACGTGCAGCTCAACTCAGCAGGTAAGTATCATTTCCAGCTTTGCTTTTGGTGGCAGCGGTGAACTCCAGGTGTGCTGAGAATGGAATCTGTGTAATGCAGCCCTCCTCAGGTAGGTAATTATTAACAAAGTTCTCCTCAGCATGTTGACATGTGTACTTATAGCAAAGGACATGTCTACCCATATCCTCAACATATAGACTGTCACTCTCTTGTCTCATTACACTGGAATGTGTGAACTCCAGGGATTTACAGCATGGCATGAGATTCCACCATGCCTCCTGGACTTGGAATGTGTCCCTTCCATCTGCCTTCACTGAACAAGTTGTTACTCCAGGTGTCTTGAGCAAGGAATGCTCCTGCTCATTTTCTCCTCAGCATGGGATGTGTGTCCCTTACCCTTTTCCATGAGGAACATCCTTTCATTTAAGCAAGAAGTGCAACTCCTCAGGCTTTCATCAACATGAGTCCTGTCTACAGCAGCCCTCTTCTTCCCTGACACTTTCTAGTCCTGCATTTTGCAGCCTGGAATCTGTCTGCTGCGGGTTAGGTCATCTTGGAATGTATCGGCTCCATCTCTCTCCATTAAGAGAGGCTCTTGATGAAGCTGAGGCCATCCTGGCATTGTGGATAGGAGCTCACATCAGCAAAGTGTTCACACTAGCATTCCCCAAGAAGTAACTTGGGAGTATAGCACTCTTGGGCATGGAGTGCATCTACCCCAGCTCTCCTCAGCATGGCATCTGTCAACAGCAGTTCGACTCAGGATGTGCTATGCCTGCTGCAGGTCTAATCAGCATGTATTCTGTCTCTCCACATCAGGCAACCCACCTGCTGTGGATTTCTACAGCAGGGAATATGTCTTCTCCAATTCTCCTATCCATGGATTGTGTTTCCTCCAACTCTCTTGCATGTGTAATGTATGGCTTTCAAACATTGTCGACATGGATTGCTTTTCTTGTAGATCCGTTTAGTATGAAATCTATGGATGAGCTCCATTAAACAAGCTGGACATCTGTGGTCAAGTATGTGGAATCGTCCATCTTCTGTTCATCACAGTATGGAATATATAGAGAGACGCTCTGGCCTTATCAACCTTTCTTCCTGTGTCTGTCATCCCAGAAGTCTTTGATTCCAGCTCTCTTAGGTGTATTCCAAGGCATGTGATGCACCTCACGTAGTTCTCCTGTGGATGTGTTGAGTTTCAGCATCTCTGCAAAGTACACAATGCTTCCACAACACATTGCCACAAGTGGGTCCTCTCTGCTTGATTTATGCACAAAAAATTTGCATGTGAGGGCATAAAAGCATAGACTATTTCTGCTGCAGCTCTCCTGAAGCCTCATCTTTTACTGCAAGCACTTCAGCATGAGATGGGTTTCTCTGGTTTGCCTCCAATCGTCTGGATTGAATATGTCTAGTCTGCCTCTCATCAGGCTGAATTAATCTATTCCTGCTCTACTTGGTTTCGATGAAATAGAGCTACTGGTCTTACTCCAGGTCTCCTGAGGAAAGTCCATGTGAATTCCAGGCCTGGAATCAATCTCATGTTGCTCATTCAAATGAGCCAGAAGTTCATCTGTGCTAAGTGTCCTTATCATGGAATGCATCTACATCTGCTTTCCGGGGAATGGGATGCAGGTGTTCCACATCTGCTCAACTTTAAAACCATCCACTCCAGGTCTTTTCAGGAAAGAAAATGGGCACTCTAAGTTTGTGTGTCATGGAATTATCGCACTGTACTCAGCATGGAATATAGGACCGCTCCCTGAACTGCAATCCATCTATCTGAGCTCCACTTACGCAGGTATGTGTCCAATTTGGGTCACTTTAGCATGGAATTCTTTATACTTCTTTCTCATTCATTATATACAAATGCATCTTTCCATCTCTACAGGATGGAATGATTTTCTACATTTCCTTTTGTTCTGAAATACACCATTTCTTAGCAGGTGTCAGCAGGGGCTGAGTCAGCACCAGTTGCCTTCATCAAGGAATACACCTATTCAAGTTCTCCTCAGCATGCATCTTTCTACTCAGGATCTCAGCATGGTACGTGTTGAAAGCAACTGGCATTGGCAAGGTAAGTGCCCAGGTAAGCGTTTTTTAGCATGCAGTCTTAGTAGCATAGTGCTCCCTGTCACAAAGTATTTCTACTGCTGTTCTCTTCAGCATGAGATCTGTTTCCCTCCATTCTACTCAGAGTGACTGAGCGGTTTTCTGCTCACTCGAGTGACCTCTAGGCCTTTCAGGAACCTAGAGCCTGACTCCTCCTTGTAGAAGATCACTATGCATGGCATATGTCTGCAACTTTCATCCTCAGAGAGGTAAATATGTGTTTTAGCACCATTCTTCGTTTGGACTTGGCTTGGAATGCATTTGCCTCCAGCCATATTTCTCCAGGAAGGGTTTTATCACATCCAGCTGTCTTCATAAAGGAATACACGTTCTCTACGTGTGCCAGCTGGGATCCCTGTGCTCAGCATGTCAGACTGGCAAGTGCTATAGGAAGTTCTCCTTGGCAAGCAAGGTATGCATCAACTCCAGTTTTTGGCAGCATAGAGCCTTGCTATTTCCTGCTCCTTGTCATGCAATACCTGTGCTGTAGCTCTGAGCAAGCCCATTACAGGGGCTAAGTCCAGTACAGAAAAGAGTGTGTCTTCTCCAACGCTTTTCCTCATGGAATCCATCACCCATACAGGGAAGGCCTTGCCAGCCTGGGTTTACCTTATGAATCCAGTTATCATCACGAAATGAATGCACTGTTGCTACTGAATATGGAAGGTCTAATTTCCACTGCACAAAACATGGAATGCAAGTCTTCTCATTTGTTATTAGTGGAGTAAGAATGGACCAGCTCTCCTTCTCTGGGAATGTGTATCCATGTATTCTCTACCCTAGAACTTTTCTCCTCCAGTTCTTCTGAACATCAAATGCATTTCAACGGCTATCTTCAGCACAGAATGCATACAATCCAGATGTCTACATCAGCGAATACATTGCTTCAGAAATTTTTTCTGAAAAAAATTGCCTTCTCAGAGCTGGGAAGGTGGCTCAGTGGTAGAGCGCTTGCCTGCATGCCTGAGGTCCTGGGTTCTATTCCTCAGCACCACATAAGCAATAAAAACAAAGCTAGAAGTAGCGATGTGGCAAAAGTGGTAGAGCGCTAGCCTTGAGCTGAAGAGCTGAGGGACAGCGCCCAGGCCCAGACTTCAGGTCCCACGACTGGACCCAAAAATAAATTGCCTTCACTACATCCAGTGGTTTCCCTGAGGCAGTTCCAGGCACAGGAATATCAAATCCAGCTCTGGTCATCAAGGGAGGATTGAACTCCAGAATTCTCCTGCATGCAGTACGGACTTCTGCATGTCTCCCATGGAATGTGTCAGATCCAGTTTTCCTCAGGAAGGTTTAAGAGTCTATTTCCTCAAGTTATTTCATGGCTTCTTCTCTAGTGCATTTCTCCTCAACTGGGACTGCAGAGAATTGCTGTCTCTTTAGCTTGGAGTGTCTCTACTCAGTCTCTCAGGATGGCATGTCTTGAAAACATCTCTTGTCAGCAAGAACAGTTTTAAATGTGCCATTCTGCAGGATGCAGTCGAATCGTCAAATGATACTTGGCCTAAAATGCCTCAACTTAGTATTCAATATAAATGTTGAGTCCATCACTGCCTGGATTCTGTCTACACCTACTCCTGTCAACTTGAAATCACTGTAGCCAAAGATTGCAATGCACCTTGGCATAAAATGTGAGTGCTTGTCCTCTGCTGTGCATAAATTGCACCATGGGTGCTATCTTAGGAAACATTTGCTTTCTACCCATACAAGGCATGAAGTTCATTTCCTCCAATCCCTGTAAGAATGGAGTGAGATTCAATATTCAACAAGCTAGAGCTCTTGTTCCAGCATCCCTTCACCAGGAGTATGTATACTCCAGATAAGCACACCATGCAAACTCTTTCTCCAGCTTTCCTCCACTTGTAATATGTTCATACAACTCCACTCGATGTGGAATGTCTCTCCTCAAGTGTTCTTAATCCGGAATGTCATGTGTCTCCTCCAGTTTTGAGCAAGAGGAATATGACTTCTATAGTTTTTTGGCATGTACAATACTTCTCCTCCAGTAGTCAGTATGTGAAATATATATTCTCCAATTCCAGGCATGTGGAATAGGTCTCCACCAACTTTGAGGCCAGGTCTTTTCAGCATTGGCGTGAGCAGGAAAATTATGTTCTGCAGCATGTCTCGACAGGAAGGGGGCTCCTCCAGCCTTCCTCCTGTGGAATCTGTATGCTTCATTGCCTCTCAGAAAAGAATTTGTCTATCCAGTTCACAATCTACAATGTATCTCTTCCAGCATATCTTAAGTTGGAATCAATTTATCTCAGTTGTCCTGAAGATGGAAAATGTCCAGGACAGGTCTCTACAGACTGGAGGCCATCCTTGCTCACTCTAGCAAGGAATAGATCCACTGTACTGTTGCTCAGCAAGGAATGTACCTGTTGTTACTTTCTGGAGCATGAAGTGGATGGGTCCCAATTCTCCCAAGCATAGCTATCATCGATTCCAGCTCTTTTCAGGAACTTGAATGTCCCCTTGAGGATTCCTGAACGTGGAAATATGCCCAGCTACCTACCTACAGCATGGGACACATGTGCTCCTGTTCTCCTTGGCATGGAATGCATCTATTCCAAACATCCTTGAGAAGTTCAGCATTTAGTTGGCGTAAGCATTTGTTACCATCTCCTTTCTGTATCCTCATGCAGTACTGCATCTTATCCCTCATTGCTCACAGCATTGAAATCTGCCCACTCGACCTCATTTCTCATGGTCTATGCCTCCCTCATGTCTCTGCAGGAAGGAATGACGCTACTGTGGCGCTCCACAGCATGGAATGTACACGTGCAGCTCAACTCAGAAGGTAAGTACCATTTCCAGTTTTCCTTGTGGTGGCAGCTGTCTACTCGAGGTGTGCTTAGAATGGAATCTGTGTAATGCAGCCCTCCTCAGGTAGGTAATTATTAACAAAGTTCTCCTCAGCATGTTGACATGTGTACTTATAGCAAAGGACGTGTCTACTCTAATCCTCAACATATAGAGTGTCACTCTCTTGTCTCATTACACTGGAATGTTTGGACTCCAGGGATTTACAGCATGGCATGAGATTCCACCATGCATCCTATACCTTCCATCTGCCTTCACTGAACAAGTTGTTTACTCCAGCAGTCCTGAGCAAGGAATGCTCCTGCTCATTTTCTCCTCAGCATCGGATGTGTGTCCCTTACCCTTTTCCATGAGGAACATCCTTTCATTTAAGCAAGAAGTGCAACTCCTCAGGTTTTCATCCACATGAGTCCTGTCTACAGCAGCCCTCTTCTTCCCTGACACTTTCGGGTCTCCCATCTTGCAGTCTGGAATCTGTCTGCTGCAGGTTAGGTCATCTTGGAATGCATTGGCTCCATCTCTCTCCATTAAGAGAGGCTCTTGATGAAGCTGAGGCTATCCTGGCATTGTGGAGAGGAGCTCACATCAGCAAATGTTCACACTACCATTCCCCAAGAAGTAACTTGGGAGTATAGCACTCTTTGGCATGGAGTGCATCTACCCCAGCTCTCCTCAGCATGGCATCTGTCAACAGCAGCTCCACTCAGGATGTGCTATGCCTGTTGCAGGTCTAATCAGCATGTATTCTGTCTCTCCACATATGGCAACCCATCCGCTGTGGATTTCTACAGCAGGGAATGTGTCTTCTCCAATTCCCCTATCCATGGAATGTGTCTCCTCCAGCTGTTTTCCATGTGTAATGTATGGTTTTCAAAACTTGTCGGCTTGGATTTCTTCTCCTGTAGATCTGTTTAGTATGAAATCTTTCAATGAGCTTCATTAAACAAGCTGGACATCTACAGTCAAGGATGTGGAATTGTCCATCTTCTCTTCATCACATTATGGAATATATAGAGAGACTCTCTGGCCTTATCAACCTTCCTTCCTGTTTCTGTCATCCCAGAAGTCTTTGATTCCAGCTCTCTTAGGTGAATTCCAAGGTGTGATGCACCTCACCTAGTTATCCTTTGTATGTATTGAATTTCAGCAACTCTGCAAAGTATAGAATGCTTCGACAACACCCTGCCATGGAGTGGGTCCCCTCTGCTTGGATTATGCATGAAGAATTTGCAGCCTCATCTTTTACTGCAAGCACTTCAGCATTGGATGTGTTTCCTCTGCTTTGCTTCAGCTCGTCTGGATCAAATATGTCTAGTCTGCCTCTCATCAGGCTGAATTAATCTATTCCTGCTCTACCTGGTTTGGATGAAATAGAGCTACTTGTCTTACTCCAGGTCTCCTGAGGAAAGTCAATGTGAATTCCAGGCCTGGAATCAATCTCATGTTGCTCACTCAACTGAGCAAGAAGTGCATCTATGCTGTGTCCTTATCATGGAATGCATCTGCATCTGCATTCCAAAAATGGGATGCAGGTGTTCTAGTTCTGCTCAACTTTGAAACCATCTACTCTAGGTCTTTTCAAGAAGGAAAATGGGCACTCTAAGTTTGTGTGTCATGGAATTATCGCACTGTACTCAGCATGGAATATAGGACTGCTCCCTGAACTGCAATCCATCTATCTGAGCTCCACTTACTCAGGTATGTGTCCAATTGGGGTTTCTTTAGCATTGAATTCTTTATACTTCTTTCTCATTCATTATTTACAAATGCATCTTTCCATCTCTTCATGTGTAGCAGGGGATGAGTCAGCAGCAGTTGCCTTCATCAAGGAATACACCTATTCAAGTTCTCCTCAGCATGCATCTTTCTACTCAGAATCTCAGCATGGTACGTGTTGAAAGGGACTGTCATCAGCAAGGTAAGTGCCCAGGTAAGCATTTTTTAGCATGCAGTCTTAGTAGCATAGTGCTCCCTGTCACAAACTATTTCTACTGCTGTTCTCCTCAGCATGAGATCTCTTTTCCTCCATTCTACTCAGAGTGACTGAGCGGTTTTCTGCTCCCTTAAGTGACCTATCGGCCATTGAGGAACTTAGAGCCTGACTCCACCTTGTAGAATATGAGCTGCTGACACACACACACACTCTGCATGGTATATGTCTGCAGCTTTCATCCTCAGAGAGGTAAATGTGTGTTTTAGCACCATTCTTCATTTGGACTTGGCTTGGAATGCATTTGCCTCCAGCCATATTTCCCCAGGAAGGGTTTTATCACATCCAGCTGTCTTCACCAAGGAATACACGTTCTCTACGTGTGCCAGCTGGGATCCCTGTGCTCAGCATGTCAGGCTGGCAAGTGATATAGGAAGTTCTCCTTGGCAAGCAAGGTATGCATCAACTCCAGTTTTTGGCAGCATGGAGCCTTGCTATTTCCTGCTCCTTGTCATGGAATACCTGTGCTGTAGCTCTGAGCAAGTACAGTACAGGGGCTAAGCCCAGTACAGAAAGGAGTGTGTCTTCTCCAAATCTTTTCCTCATGGAATCCATCACCCATTCACTGAAGGCCTTGCCAGCCTGGCTTGACCTTATGAATACAGTTATCAGCATGAAATGAATGCACTGGTGCAACTAAATATGGAAGGTCTTATTTCTAGCTGCACAAAACATGGAATGCAAGTCTTCTCATTTTTTGTTAGTGGAATGAGAGTGGACCAGCTCTTCTTCTCTCGGAATGTATATCCATGTATTCTTTAACCTAGAATGTTTTTCCTCCAGTTTTTCTGAGCATCAAATGCATTTCCATGGCTATCTTCAGCACAGAATGCATGTAATCCAGATGTCTACACCAGCGAATACATTGATTCAGATGTTTTTTCTGAAAAAAATTGCCTTCACGGGGCTGAGAAGGTGGCTCAGTGGTAGAATGCTTGCCTTGCATGCCTGAGGCCCTGGGTTTGATTCCTCAGCACCACATAAGCAAACAGAACAAAGCTGGAAGTGGCACTGTGGCACAAATGGTAGAGCACTAGCCTTGAGTTGAAGAGCTGAGGGACAGTGCCCAGGCCCATACTTCAGGTCCCATGACCGGACCCCCAAAAAAAAAATTGCCTTCACTACATCCAGTGGTTTCCCTGAGGCAGTTCCTGGCACAGGAGTATCAAATCCAGCTCTGGTCATCAAGGGAGGACTGAACTCAAGAATTCTCCTGCATGCAGTAGGGACTTCTGCATGTCTCCCATGGAATGGATCAGATCCAGTTTTCCACAGGAAGGTTTAAGAATCTATTTCCTCAAGTTATTTCATGGCTTCTTCTCTAGTTCATTTCTCCTCACCAGAGACTGCATGGAATTGCTGTCTCTTTGGCTTGGAGTGTCTCTACTCAGTCTCTCAGGATGGCATGTCTTGAAAGCATCTCTTGTCAACAAGAACTGTTTTAAATGTGCTATTCTGCAGGATACAGTCGGATCATCAGATGATACTTGGCCTAAAATGCCTCAACTTAGTATACAATATAAATGTTGAGGCCATCCCTGCCTGGATTTAGTCTACACCTATTCCTGTAATCTTGGAATCACTGTAGCCAAAGATTGCAATGCTCCTTGGAATGAAATGTGAGTACTCGTCCTATGCTGTGCATAAAGTGCACCATGGGTGCTAACTTAGGAAAGATTTGCTTTCTACCCATACAAGGCATGAAGTTCATCTCCTCCAATCCCTGTAAGAATGGAGTGCGATTCAATATTCAGCAACCTAGAACTCTTGTTCCAGCATCCCTCCACCAGGAGCATGTATACACCAGATAAGCACACTATGCAAACTGTTTCTCCAGCTTTCCTCCACTTGTAATATGTTCATACAACTCCACTCAATGTGGAATGTCTCTCCTCAAGTGTTCTCAATCCAGAATGTCATGGGTCTCCTCCAGTTTTGAGCAAGAGAAATATGACTTCTCTAGTTTGGGGGCATGTGTAATACTTATCCTTCAGTATTCAGTATGTGGAATATATATTCTCCAATTCCAGGCATGTGGAATAGGTCTCCGCCAACTTTGGGGCTAGGCCTCTTCAGCATTGTCGTGAGCAGGAAAGTTATGTTCTGCAGCCTGTCTCGGCAGGAATGGGGCTCCTCCAGCCTTCCTCCTGTGGAATCTTTATACTTCAGTGCCTGTGTAGAATGTGTCTATCCAGTTCACAGTCTACAATCTACCACTTCCAGCATATCTCAAGTTGCAATCCATTTATCTCAGTAGTCCTGAGGATGGAAAATGTCGAGGCCAGGTCTCTACAGACTGGAGGCCATCTCCTTTAGCTCACTCTAGCAAGGAATAGAACCACCCTACTGTTGATCCATAAGGAATGTACCTGTCATTACTTTCTGGAGCATGACTTGGATGCGTCTCGAGTCTCCCAAGCATTGCTATCATCGATTCCAGCTCTTTTCAGGAACTTGAATGTTCCCTTGTGGATTCCTGAACATGGAAATATGCCCAGCTACCTACCTACAGCATGGGACACATGTGCTCCTGTTCTCCTTGGCCTGGAATGCATCTATTCCAAACAACCTTGAGAAGTTCAGCATTTAGTTGGGGTAAGCATTTGTTATCATCTCCTTTCTGTATCCTCATGCAGTACTGCATCTTATCCCTCATTGCTCACAGCAATGAAATCTGCCCACTCGACCTCATTTTTCATGGTCTATGTATACTCTTATGTCTCTGCAGGAAGCAATGAGGCTACTGTGGCTCTCCAGAGCATGGAATGTAGCACGTGCAGCTCTACTCAGAAGGTAAGTATCATTTCCAGCTTTGCTTTTGGTGGCAGCGGTGAACTCCAGGTGTGCTGAGAATGGAATCTGTGTAAGGCAGCCCTCCTCAGGTAGGTAATTATTAACAAAGTTTTCCTCAGCATGTTGACATGTGTACTTATAGCATAGGACATGTCTACTCTAATCCTCAACATATAGACTGTCACTCTCTTGTCTCGTTACACTGGAATGTGTGGACTCCAGGGATTTACAGCATGGCATGAGATTCCACCATGCCTCCTGAACTTGGAATGTGTCCCTTCCATCTGCCTTCACTGAACAAGTTGTTACTCCAGCTGTCTTGAGCAAGGAATGCTCCTGCTCATTTTCTCCTCAGCATGGGATGTGTGTCCCTTACCCTTTTCCATGAGGAACATCCTTTCATTTAAGCAAGAAGTGCAACTCCTCAGGTTTTCATCCACATGAGTCCTGTCTACAGCAGCCCAGTTCTTCGCTGACACTTTCTAGTTCCCCATCTTGCAGTCTGGAATCTGTCTGCTGCAGGTTAGGTCATCTTGGAATGCATTGGCTCCATCTCTCTCCATTAAGAGAGGCTCTTGATGAAGCTGAGGCTATCCTGGCATTGTGGAGAGGAGCTCACATCAGCAAATGTTCACACTACCATTCCCCAAGAAGTAACTTGGGAGTATAGCACTCTTTGGCATGGAGTGCATCTACCCCAGCTCTCCTCAGCATGGCATCTGTCAACAGCAGCTCCACTCAGGATGTGCTATGCCTGTTGCAGGTCTAATCAGCATGTATTCTGTCTCTCCACATATGGCAACCCATCCGCTGTGGATTTCTACAGCAGGGAATGTGTCTTCTCCAATTCCCCTATCCATGGAATGTGTCTCCTCCAGCTGTTTTCCATGTGTAATGTATGGTTTTCAAAACTTGTCGGCTTGGATTTCTTCTCCTGTAGATCTGTTTAGTATGAAATCTTTCAATGAGCTTCATTAAACAAGCTGGACATCTACAGTCAAGGATGTGGAATTGTCCATCTTCTCTTCATCACATTATGGAATATATAGAGAGACTCTCTGGCCTTATCAACCTTCCTTCCTGTTTCTGTCATCCCAGAAGTCTTTGATTCCAGCTCTCTTAGGTGAATTCCAAGGTGTGATGCACCTCACCTAGTTATCCTTTGTATGTATTGAATTTCAGCAACTCTGCAAAGTATAGAATGCTTCGACAACACCCTGCCATGGAGTGGGTCCCCTCTGCTTGGATTATGCATGAAGAATTTGCAGCCTCATCTTTTACTGCAAGCACTTCAGCATTGGATGTGTTTCCTCTGCTTTGCTTCAGCTCGTCTGGATCAAATATGTCTAGTCTGCCTCTCATCAGGCTGAATTAATCTATTCCTGCTCTACCTGGTTTGGATGAAATAGAGCTACTTGTCTTACTCCAGGTCTCCTGAGGAAAGTCAATGTGAATTCCAGGCCTGGAATCAATCTCATGTTGCTCACTCAACTGAGCAAGAAGTGCATCTATGCTGTGTCCTTATCATGGAATGCATCTGCATCTGCATTCCAAAAATGGGATGCAGGTGTTCTAGTTCTGCTCAACTTTGAAACCATCTACTCTAGCTCTTTTCAAGAAGGAAAATGGGCACTCTAAGTTTGTGTGTCATGGAATTATCGCACTGTACTCAGCATGGAATATAGGACTGCTCCCTGAACTGCAATCCATCTATCTGAGCTCCACTTACTCAGGTATGTGTCCAATTGGGGTTTCTTTAGCATTGAATTCTTTATACTTCTTTCTCATTCATTATTTACAAATGCATCTTTCCATCTCTTCATGTGTAGCAGGGGATGAGTCAGCAGCAGTTGCCTTCATCAAGTATACACCTATTCAAGTTCTCCTCAGCATGCATCTTTCTACTCAGAATCTCAGCATGGTACGTGTTGAAAGGGACTGTCATCAGCAAGGTAAGTGCCCAGGTAAGCATTTTTTAGCATGCAGTCTTAGTAGCATAGTGCTCCCTGTCACAAACTATTTCTACTGCTGTTCTCCTCAGCATGAGATCTCTTTTCCTCCATTCTACTCAGAGTGACTGAGCGGTTTTCTGCTCCCTTAAGTGACCTATCGGCCATTGAGGAACTTAGAGCCTGACTCCACCTTGTAGAATATGAGCTGCTGACACACACACACACTCTGCATGGCATATGTCTGCAGCTTTCATCCTCAGAGAGGTAAATGTGTGTTTTAGCACCATTCTTCATTTGGACTTGGCTTGGAATGCATTTGCCTCCAGCCATATTTCCCCAGGAAGGGTTTTATCACATCCAGCTGTCTTCACCAAGGAATACACGTTCTCTACGTGTGCCAGCTGGGATCCCTGTGCTCAGCATGTCAGGCTGGCAAGTGATATAGGAAGTTCTCCTTGGCAAGCAAGGTATGCATCAACTCCAGCTTTTGGCAACATGGAGCCTTGCTATTTCCTGCTCCTTGTCATGGAATACCTGTGCTGTAGCTCTGAGCAAGTACAGTACAGGGGCTAAGCCCAGTACAGAAAGGAGTATGTCTTCTCCAACAATTTTCCTCATGGAATCAATCACCCATTCACTGAAGGCTGGCCAGCCTGGCTTGACCTTATGAATACAGTTATCAGCATGAAATGAATGCACTGGTGCAACTAAATATGGAAGGTCCAATTTCCAGCTGCACAAAACATGGAATGCAAGTCTTCTCATTTTTTGTTAGTGGAATGAGAATGGACCAGCTCTTCTTCTCTCGGAATGTATATCCATGTATTCTTTAACCTAGAATGTTTTTCCTCCAGTTTTTCTGAGCATCAAATGCATTTCCATGGCGATCTTCAGCACAGAATGCATGTAATCCAGATGTCTACACCAGCGAATACATTGATTCAGATGTTTTTTCTGAAAAAAATTGCCTTCACAGGGCTGAGAAGGTGGCTCAGTGGTAGAATGCTTGCCTTGCATGCCTGAGGCCCTGGGTTTGATTCCTCAGCACCACATAAGCAAACAGAACAAAGCTGGAAGTGGCACTGTGGCACAAATGGTAGAGCACTAGCCTTGAGTTGAAGACATGAGGGACAGTGCCCAGGCCCAGACTTCAGGTCCCACGAGCGGACCCCCAAAAAAAAATTGCCTTCACTACATTCAGTGGTTTCCCTGAGGCTGTTCCTGGCACAGGAATATCAAACCGAGCTCTGTTCATCAAGGGAGGTTTGAACTCCAGAATTCTTCTGCATGCAGTAGGGACTTCTGCATGTCTCCCATGGAATGGATCAGATCCAGTTTTCCTCAGGAAGGTTTAAGAGTCTATTTCCTCAAGTTATTTCATGGCTTCTTCTCTAGTTCATTTCTCCTCACCAGGGACTGCATGGAATTGCTGTCTCTTTGGCTTGGAGTGTCTCTACTCAGTCTCTCAGGATTGCATGTCTTGAAAGCATCTCTTGTCAGCAAGAACTGTTTTAAATGTGGTATTCTGCAGGATACAGTCGGATCATCAGATGATACTTGGCCTAAAATGCCTCAACTTAGTATACAATATAAATGTTGAGGCCATCCCTGCCTGGATTTAGTCTACACCTATTCCTGTAATCTTGGAATCGCTGTAGCCAAAGATTGCAATGCTCCTTGGAATGAAATGTGAGTACTCGTCCTATGCTGTGATTAAAGTGCACCATGGGTGCAAACTTAGGAAAGATTTGCTTTCTACCCATACAAGGCATGAAGTTCATCTCCTCCAATCCCTGTAAGAATGGAGTGAGATTCAATATTCAGCAACCTAGAACTCTTGTTCCAGCATCCCTCCACCTGGAGCATGTATACTCCAGATAAGCACACTATGCAAACTGTTTCTCCAGCTTTCCTCCACTTGTAATATGTTCATACAACTCCACTCAATGTGGAATGTCTCTCCTCAAGTGTTCTCAATCCAGAATGTCATGGGTCTCCTCCAGTTTTGAGCAAGAGAAATATGACTTCTCTAGTTTGGGGGCATGTGTAATACTTATCCTTCAGTGGTCAGTATGTGGAATATATATTCTCCAATTCCAGGCATGTGGAATAGGTCTCCGCCAACTTTGGGGCTAGGCCTCTTCAGCATTGTCGTGAGCAGGAAAGTTATGTTCTGCAGCCTGTCTCGGCAGGAATGGGGCTCCTCCAGCCTTCCTCCTGTGGAATCTGTATACTTCAGTGCCTGTGTAGAATGTGTCTATCCAGTTCACAGTCTACAATCTACCACTTCCAGCATATCTCAAGTTGCAATCCATTTATCTCAGTTGTCCTGAGGATGGAAAATGTCAAGGGCTGGTCTCTACAGACTGGAGACCATCTCCTTTAGCTCACTCTAGTGAGGAATAGATCCACTCTACTGTTGCTCCGCAAGGAATGTACCTGTCGTTACTTTCTGGAGCATGACTTGGATGCGTCCCAAGTCTCCCAAACATTGCTATCATCGATTCCAGCTCTTTTCAGGAACTTGAATGTTCCCTTGAGGATTTCTGAACATGGAAATATGCCCAGCTACCTACCTACAGCATGGGACACATGTGCTCCTGTTCTCCTTGGCATGGAATGCATCTATTCTAAACATCCTTGAGAAGTTCAGCATTTAGTTGGGGTAAGCATTTGTTATCACCTCCTTTCTGTATTCTCATGCAGTACTGCATCTTATCCCTCATTGCTCACAGCAATGAAATCTGCGCACTCTAGCTCATTTCTCATGGTCTATGTATACTCTTATGTCTCTGCAGGAAGGAATGAAGCTACTGTGGCTCTCCAGAGCATGGAATGTAGCACGTGCAGCTCGACTCAGAAGGTAAGTATCATTTCCAGCTTTGCTTTTGGTGGCAGCGGTGAACTCCAGGTGTGCTGAGAATGGAATCTGTGTAAGGCAGCCCACCTCAGGTAGGTAATTATTAACAAAGTTCTCCTCAGCATGTTGACATGTGTACTTATAGCCTAGGACATGTCTACTCTAATCCTCAACATATAGACTGTCACTCTCTTGTCTCATTACACTGGAATGTGTGAACTCCAGGGATTTACAGCATGGCATGAGATTCCACCATGCCTCCTGAACTTGGAATGTGTCCCTTCCATCTGCCTTCACTGAACAAGTTGTTACTCCAGCTGTCTTGAGCAAGGAATGCTCCTGCTCATTTTCTCCTCAGCATGGGATGTGTGTCCCTTACCCTTTTCTATGAGGAACATCCTTTCATTTAAGCAAGAAGTGTAACTGCTCAGGTTTTCATCCACATGAGTCCTGTCTACAGCAGCCCTCTTCTTCCCTGACACTTTCGGGTCTCCCATCTTGCAGTCTGGAATCTGTCTGCTGCAGGTTAGGTCATCTTGGAATGCATCGGCTCCATCTCTCTCCATGAAGAGAGGCTCTTGATGAAGCTGAGGCCATCCTGGCATTGTGGAGAGGAGCTCACATCAGCAAAGTGTTCACACTAGCATTCCCCAGGAAGTAACTGGGGAGTAAAGCACTCTTTGGCATGGAGTGCATCTACCCCAGCTCTCCTCAGCATGGCATCTGTCAACAGCAGTTCGACACAGGATGTGCTATGCCTGTTGCAGGTCTAATCAGCATGTATTCTGTCTCTCCACATCAGCAACCCATCCGCTGTGGATTTCTACAGCAGGGAATGTGTTTTCTCCAATTTCCCTATCCATGGGATGTGTCTCCTCCATCTCTCTTCCATATGTAATGTATGGCTTTCAAGCTTTGTCGGCATGGATTGCTTTTCTATAGGTGTGTTTATTATGAAATCTATCGATGAGCTCCATTAAACAAGCTGGACGTCTATGGTCAAGGATGTGGAATCGTCCATCTTCTGTTCATCACAGTATGGAATATAGAGAGAGAGACTCTGGCCTTATCAACCTTTCCTCTAGTTTCTCTCATCCCCGAAGTCTTTGATTCCAGCTCTCTTAGGTGTATTCCAAGGCATGTGATGTACCTCACCTTGTTCTCCTTTAAATGTATTGAGATGCAGCACCTCTGCAAGGAATAGAATGCTTTGGCAACACCCTGCCACGAGTGGGTCCCCTCTCCTTGGATTATGCATGAAGAAATTTACATGTTCAGGCATAAAAGCATAGATTATTTTTGCTGCAGCTTTCCTGAAGCCTCATCTTTTACTGCAAGCACTTCAGCATGGGATGTGTTTCCTCTGCTTTGCTTCAGCTCGTCTGGATTGAATTTGTCTAGTCTGCCTCACATCAGGCTGAATTAATCTATTCCTGCTCTACTTTGTTTGGATGAAATAGAGCTACTTGTCTTACTCCAGGTCTCCTGAGGAAAGTTAATGTGAATTCCATGCCTGGAATCAATCTCATGTTGCTCACTCAACTGAGCAAGAAGTGCATCTATGTGAAGTGTCCTTATCATGGAATATATCTACATCTGCTTTCCGGGGAAAGGGCGCAGGTGTTATAGTTCTGCTCAACTTTGAAACCATCCACTCCAGCTCTTTTCAGGAAGGAAAATGTGCACTCTAAGTTTGTCTGTCATGGAATTATCTCGCTCTATACGCAGCATGGAATATAGGACTTCTCTCTGCACTGCAATCCATCTATCTGAGCTCCACTTACTCAGGTATGTGTCCAATTGGGGTTTCTATAGCATGGAATCCTTTATACTTCTTTCTCAGTCATTATTCACAAATGCATCTTTCCATCTCTTCATGTGTAGCAGGGGATGAGTCAGCAGCAGTTGCCTTCATCAAGGAATACACCTATTCAAGTTCTCCTCAGCATGCGTCTTTCTACTCAGAATCTCAGCATGGTACGTGTTGAAAGGGACTGTCATCGCAAGGTATGTGCTCAGGTAAGCCTTCTTTAGCATGCAGTCTTAGTAGCATAGTGCTCCCTGTCACAAACTATTTCTACTGCTGTTCTCCTCAGCATGAGATCTGTTTCCCTCCATTCTACTCTGAGTGACTGAGCGGTCTTCTGCTCACTGGAGTGACTTCTAGGCCTTTCAGGAACCTAGAGCCTGACTCCACCTTGTAGAATATGAGCTGCTCACACACACACACACACACACACACACATACACACACACACACACACTCTGCATGGCATATGTCTGCAGCTTTCATCCTCAGAGAGGGAAAAGTGTGTTTTAGCACCATTCTTCGTTTGGGCTTGGCTCGGAATGCATTTGCCTCCAGCCATATTTCCCCAGGACGATTTTTATCACATCCAGCTGTCTTCACCAAGGAATACACATTCTCTACGTGTGCAGGCTAGGATCCCTGTGCTCAGCATGCCAGGCTGGCAAGTGCTATAGGAAGTTCTCCTTGGCAAGCAAGGTATGCATCAACTCCAGGTTTGGCAGCATGGAGCCTTGCTACTTCCTGCTCGTTGTCATGGAATACCTGTGCTGTAGCTCTGAGCAAGTCTAGTACAGGCACTAAGCCCAGTACAGAAAGGTGTGTGTTTTCTCGAACTCTTTTCCTCATGGAATCCATCACCCATTCACTAAAGGCCTTGTCAGCCTGGGTTTACTTAATGAATCCAGTTGTCAGCATGAAATGAATGCACAGGTGCTAACTGAATATGGAAAATCTCATTTCCAGCTGCACAAAACATGGAATGTAAGTTCTCTTTTGTTGTTAGTGGAGTGAAAATGGACCAGCTCTCCTTCTCTGGGAATGTGTATCAATATATTCTCTACCCTAGAATGTTTCTCCTCCAGTTCTTCTGAGCATCAAATGCATTTCAATGGCTATCTTCAGCACAGAATGCATGTAATCCAGACGTCTACACCAGGGAATACATTGCTTCAGATGTTTTTTCTGAAAAAAATTGCCTTCACGGGGCTGGGAAGGTGGCTCAGTGGTAGAGTGCTTGCCTTGCATGCCTGAGTCCCTGGGTTTGCTTCCTCAGCACCACATAAGAAAACAGAACAAAGCTGGAAGTTGCACTGTGGCACAAATGGTAGAGTGCTAGCCTTGAGCTGAAGAGCTGAGGGACAGCGCCCAGGCCCAGAGTTCAGGCCCCACGACCGGACCCAAAAAAAAAATTGCCTTCACTACATCCAGTGGTTTCCCTGAGGCAGTTCCAGGAACAGGAATATCAAATCCAGCTCTGGTCATCAAGGGAGGTTTGAACTCCAGAATTCTCCTGCATGCAGTAGGGACTTCTGCATGTCTCCCATGGAATGTGTCAGATCCAGTTCTCCTCAGGAAGGTTTAAGAGTCTATTTCCTCAAGTTATTTCATGGCTTCTTCTCTAGTTCATTTCTCCTCACCAGGGACTGCATGGAATTGCCGTCTCTTTGGCTTGGAGGGTCTCTACTCAGTCTCTCAGGATGGCATGTCTTGAAAGCATCTCTTGTCAGCAAGAACGGTTTTAAATGTGGCATTCTGCAGGATGCAGTCAGATCGTCAGATGATACTTGGCCTAGAATGCTTCAACTTAGTATAGAATATAAATGTTGAGGCCATCCCTGCCTGGATTCTGTCTACACCTACTCTTGTCATCTTGGAATCACTGTAGCCAAAGTGTGCAGTGCTCCTCGGCATGAAATGTGAGTACTCGTCCTCTACTTTGCATGAATTGCATCATGGGTGCTATCTTAGAAAACATTTGCTTTCTACCCATACAAGGCATGAAGTTCATCTCCTCCAATCCCTGTAAGAATGGAGTGAGATTCAATGTTCAGCAACCTAGAACTCTTGTTCCAGCATCCCTCTGCCAGGAGCATATATACTCCAGATAAGCACACCTTGCAACCTGTTTCTCCAGCTTTCCTCGCCTTGGAATATGTTCATACAACTCCACTCGATGTGGAATGTCTCTCCTCAAGTGTTCTCAATCCAGAATGTCGTGGGTCTCCTCCAGTTTTGAGCAAGAGAAATATGACTTCTCTAGTTTTTTGGCATGGGAAACATTTCTACTGCAGTGATCAGTATGTGCAATCTATATTCTCCAATTCCAGGCATGAGGAATAGGTCTTCGCCAGCTTTGGGGCCAGGCCTCTTCAGCATTGTGGTGAGCAGGAAAGTTATGTTCTACAGCTTGTCTGGGCAGGAATGGGGCTCCCCCAGCCTTCCTCCTGTGGAATCTGTATGCTTCAGTGCCTGTATAGAATGTGTCTATCCAGTTCACAGTCTACAATCTACCACTTCCAGCATATCTTAAGTTGGAATCCATTTGTCTCAGTTGTCCTGAAGATGGAAAATGTCAAGGGCTGGTCTCTACAGACTGGAGACCACCTCCTTTAGCTCACTCTAGCAAGGAATAGATCCACTCTACTGTTGCTCAGCAAGGAATGTACCTGTCGTTACTTTCTGGAGCATGACTTGGATGCATCCCAAGTCTCCCAAGCATTGCTATCATCGATTCCAGCTCTTTCCAGGAAGTTGAATGTTCCCTTGAGGATTCCTTAACATGGAAATATGCCCAATATCTACCTACAGCATGGGACACGTGTGCTCTTGTTCTCCTTGGCATGGAATGCATCTATTCCAAACATCCTTGAGAAATTCCGCATTTAGTTGGGGTAAGCATTTGTTATGGTCTCCTTTCTATCTCATGCAGTACAGCCTCTTATCCCTCATTGCTCACAGCAATGAAATCTGCCCACTCAACCTCATTTCTCATGGTCTGTGTCTCCCTCATGTCTCTGCAGGAAGGAATGACGCTACTGTGGCTCTCCATATCATGGAATGTACACGTGCAGCTCAACTCAGAAGGTAAGTGTCATTTCCAGCTGTGCTTTTGGTGGCAGCGGTGAACTCCAGGTGTGCTGAGAATGGAATCTGTGTAATGCAGCCCTCCTCAGGTAGGTAATTATTAACAAAGTTCTACTCAGCATGTGGACATGTGTACTTATAGCATAGGACATGTCTACCCATATCCTCAACATATAGACTGTCACTCTCTTTTCTCGTTACATTGGAATGTGTGTACTGGAAGAATTTACATCATGGCATGAGATTCCACCATGCCTCCTGAGCGTGGAATGTGTAGCTTCCATCTCCCTTCACTGAACAAGTTGTTTACTCCAGCTGTTTTGAGCTAGGAATGCTCCTGCTCCATCTCTCCTCATAATGCATAATTTGTCCACTGAGTGTACCTCCTCAGTTTCTCCTCAGTATGGAGCTTGTGTAAATCAACTCTCCTTTTCTTGGACAATTATTCTTACATCCATCTAAAGCTTGAAATCTGTCTGCTGCATGTTCTTTCATCTTGGAATCCATCACTTCTAGTTCTCTTCATCAAGAGAGTTTCTTGATGGCGCTGAGGCTCTCAGCTTGACATGTGCTGAAAGCAGCTCTTTTCAGTAAGGTAAGTGTCAACTCTGGCATTCTCTGCATGGAATCTGAAGTGTATAACTCTCCTTGGCATTAAGTACATTTACTTCAGTTCTCTTCTGCAAAGGAGAGATCTTTGGACTCCATTTCTACTCAGAATGAGAATGCCTCTTGCACGGAATGTGTATTACCACAAGAAGTGGTATGAAATATGCCTGCTGCTTCTCTTTTCAGTATGAATGTATCCAGAGAGCTCACTCGGTTATTATTTCCAGTATATAAAGGAAAGAAGACATCTTCTTCAGTCTTTTGCAGTCTACTTCAGAATGGAGTGGGACTCTATCAGCTTTTGTCAACATGGAGTATTCTAACTCTCGACATCAGGGAATGTGCCTACTGCTGCTTTCCTCAGCAGAGAAAGTGTTTCCTCACCGTGGAAGGTGTCTCCTCCACATGAGATGCATTTCTTCCAATTCATTTCATTATGGAATGCTTTTCCTGTAGCTCTGTTTAGCATGAGCTCTATTCCAGCTCTGCTAAACACAGTAGATGTCTATTCCAACACTATGAAGAATTGACCATCTTCTGCTCTTCTCAGTATGGATGTATCTGCTCTGGCCTCTATTTCTGCTTCTGTCACCATGGAAGTCTTTGATTCCAGCGTTTCTAAGTATATTGTTAGGTATTTCATATACCTCTCCAGTTTGTCCTTGGAGTACAGTGCATGTCAGCTGCTCTCTAATGAATAGAATTCATCAACAGCATCCTATAATGGAGCAGGTCTCCTCCAGTTGTGTGATGTACAACTGCTACAGCTTTCCGGAAGACATGATATTTTGCTGCAACTTCAACATAAGATGTGTCTCCTCTAATTTGCCTCAATTTGCATTGTACCTCCTCTTAGTCTCCTATGGATGGAATGAATATGTCTGGTCTGGTTCTCGTCAGGCTGAAATGCTTCTTTTCCAATTTTCCTGGAGGTGGATGAAATGGAGCTGCAGGTCTTATATTCCATGTCTCCAGAGAGAAATTCATGACAGCTCCAAATCTGTACAGCCTGGAACCAATCTCATTCCTCATGCAACTCAGTAAGAAATTCACCTATTCTTACTGTTCTTATCATGGAATGCATTTGCTTCTGGTCTTCAGGAAATGAGATGCATTATTTCCAACATGATTCAGCATTGGAACCACCTTCTCCACCTCTTTTCAAGAAGATAAATGTGCACTCCAGGTCTCTCTATCATGGAATCATCACTCTCTCTACTTAGCAGGAATATAGCACTGCTCCCTTCATCCTGGAATCTATCTGAACTCTGCTAACGAAGGTAAATGTCAACTTGGATCTTTTTAGCATGGACTGCCCTCCTTTCTGTTTTCCTTATTTCCTGATGCATATTTTCCATTTTTCCTCAGAATGGAATCAATGCCTTGCAATTCATTGTGTGTACAATTGGTTTCCACAAATGCTTTCAATATGCGATATGTTGACACCATCTCTACTCAGAATGAAATATGTCAATACAGTTCTCCTTCTAATGACATCCATTTATTCCAGCTCATTTTAGCAAGGTAAATGTCCTACAGTAATGTGTTTAATATATGTGAAATCTGTTTACAATTTGTCTTTTTTTTTTGTGAGTCGTGGGTCTTGAACTTTCGGCCTGGGCGCTGTCTCTCAGCTCTTCAGCTCAAGGCTAGTGCTCTACCACTTGAGCCACAGCACCACTTCCAGATTTTTCTGTTTATGTGGTGCTGAGGAATTGAACCCAGGGTCTTATGCATGTGAGGCAAGCGCTCTACCACTGAGCCGCCTTCCCAGCCCACAACGTGTCTTTTTGTTATGAAATGCATCTCTTTGGGTGGGTGTTTGGAATGTGTCAGATTCTGTTCTTTTTTCTCTTCATCAAGGAATACACCTATTCCAACTCTCCTCGGCATGAATCCTTCTACCCAGGGTCTCAGAATGGCATGTGTTTAGAACAGCTCCCATCAGCAAGGTAAGTGACGATGCCAGTATTGTGTAGCATGCAGTGTCGCTAGTATAGTGCTCATTGCCCTGAATTACTTCTACTTCAGGTCTCCTTGGCATGAGATCTATCTACCTCTCTTCTACTCTGCTCGATTGAGCAGTTTTCTGCTCACTCAATGACCTCTACTGCCTTTAGACTCCAGGATCTTGCACTCCTCTTTGTAGAATGTGACCTACTCAGGTACTGTCAGCATGGGATATGTCTGTAGATGTCATCCTCATAGAGGTAAGTATATCTGCTTTAGCATCCTTCAGCATGGCATGCTTCTTTCACATTTCAACTTGGCTTGGATTACATTTGCTCCAGCCCAATTTCTCACAAAGAATTGTATAAAGTCCAAATGTCTTCATCAAGGAATGTTCCAACTGTTTGTATGCCTGCCTGGGATCCCTGTCCTCAGCATATCAGCCTGGGATGTGTTAAAGGTGATTTTCCTTGGGAATGTATGTGTCACCTCAACTTTTTGTCAGCATGGAGTCTAACCAATTCAGTGTTCCTTGTCATGAAATACGTCTTCAGCTCTGATCAGGAATAACACAATGAAATATGTCTCCTCCAACTCTTGTCATAATGGAATCCAGCACCCATTTACTGAAATTCTTGTCATCCTGTGATGTACCTAACAGTTCCTATTATTAGCATGAAATGAATGCACAGATGCCCACTCAGAAAGGAGATTAATAGTTCCAGCTGTACAAAACATGGAATGCATGTCCTGCTCATTTTTGATAATGTACTGGGACTTGACTAAGCTCTCCTCAGTGAATGTGTGTAAATGCACTCTCCATATAGAATGTTTCTCCTCCAGTTCTCTCAGACTTTACTGTATTTCTGTGAATATCTTCAGCACACACAGAGTGTATATAATACAGCTGTCTTCACCAGGGAATATATCTTTTCAGCCAGATAATTTTCAAGTGTGGCATTGTTGAATATTCAGGTGGCTACCACCATGCTACTTGGCCTGGAATATGTTGACTATCGCTCTCCTGAGCATGGAATGCCACTTCTCTAACCCATCTCAGCATGGAATCTATTTCTAACATTGTCTTCTTGTAATCCCTGTTCCCAATGTCGGCAATGCTCCTTGGCATGCAATGTGATTTGTTCAGCTATACTCTGCATGAATGGGAGCCACAGATGCTGTTTTAGGGAAAGTTTGATTCCCAGCTGTACAATGCCTGCATGCATCTCCTCCAAAACACTTGAGAATTGCGCGAGATTCACCCAGCTCTCCCCATTTAGGAAATTGTGTAATTGAGTTCTTCTCTGCAAGGAACTGCTCTGGTTCTAGCACTCATCAGCCTGAAGTATATGTACTGTAGATCAGCACACCATGCAATGTGTTTCTCCAACTTTCCTCCACATGGAATGTGTTCTTCCAACTTTCCTCAATGTAGAGTGCTTCCCCTCATAATTTCTCAGCCTGGAATATGTCCCCTCCAGTTTGGAGCATGGCGAATACATCTCCTCCAGGTCTCCTCAGCAAGGAATGTGTATCTTCCATTGTCATGAGCATGAAATGTGCACACTGCAGGTCAGCCCAACATGGATTCTATCTGTGCCAGCCCCTCTCAGCATGGAATGGATCTACTCTAGTTCATAGCCTAAACTGTACCTCTTCCAGCACTCCTCAATGCATTTAGCCCAGTTCCCCCAAGGAAGGAAAATGTGAACGCAAGGTCTGTACTGACTCACACCTGTGTACTTTTGCTTACTCCCGCAAGGAATAGATCCACTCTGATTTTTCTTAGCATGGGATATGTCTGTCACTGCTCCCTAGAGCATGAAGTGGTTGTATTCCAAGTTTCCCAGCATGCATTCTGGCTCTCTGAATGCAAGGGGAATGCTCCATGAGGATTCTTTATCATGGAAACATCTTCTCCCACTCTCCTCTGTATGGGATACATGTGCTCCTGCTCTCCCCTGGGCACGGAATGCATCTATTCCAACTCTCCTCAGAAAGGTAAGCATTTATTTGGGCCAATAATTTCTTAGTATGTAACCGTCTCTTTCCTGTATCTTCAGGAAGGATGAAATCTTCCCTCTTTGCTCAGAGCATGAAATTGATCTCATCAGCCTGTCCACTGAATGCCAGTACTCCAGTTCATTCCTCATGGTCTATGTGCACACCTTGCCTCTGAGGGATGGAATGAAGCTATTGTCACTCCTGGCAACATGGAAAGCATGAAGTGCAGCCCTTCTCAGAAGGTAAGTATCATCACCAGTTGTCCGCTTTGTGGAAACTGCCTACTCTAGCTGTGCTGAGAATTGAATGTGTCTAATACAGTCCTCTTCGGGTAGGGAATTTCTAACTCAATTCTCCTCAGCATGGAATCCACTTCCAACATATGTCCTTATACTATAGAACATGTCTGCCCTTGTACCCTTCAACATAGAATCTGTCTGTCTCTGTTTTCTTTCTGATGTAATGTGCCCACTCCAGTGATTTTTCAACATGGCATGAGATCCCTTCATGTTTCCTCTATTTGTAGAATGCATATCATCCAGCTCCCTTCACTGAGCAAAGTGTCCACTCCAGCTATTTTGAGCAAGGAATGCTCCTACTCCAACTCTCCTCAGCATGGAATATGTATCCTCTTACTCTTTTCCACGAGGAGCATATTACTCCATCTTTTCTCAGCCTGGAGTGCATCTCCTCAGGCTCTCAGCATAGAATGTGTCTAAAGCAGCTCTCCTCTTCATGGTCAGTGTCTAGTCCACAATTCTGCATATTGGAAACGCTCTGCTGCGTGTCTGCTAAGCTTGGACTGCATCACCTCCAGATCTTTTCATCAAGAGGTTCTTGATGAAGCCGAGGCTCTCAGCATAGCATGAACTGAATCAGTTCTTGTCAGAAAGTGAGGTATCTACTTGGACAATGTGGAGTCAACAATCTGCTCTTCTCAGTATGGCCTTGCCAACCTCTGTTCCTGTTTCTTCACCATGGAGCTCTTTGATTCCAGCTCTCCTAGGTATATTCCTAGGGGTCCTAGTTCTCCTAGGATACATTAGTCTCAGCAGCTCTACAATGCATAGAATTCTTCAACACCCCCCCCCCTTCATGTGGCAGATCTTAAATTGTGTTATGCAGTGAGTAGATGCATTTGAAGGCACAAAAAAACATGAAATGCTTCTGTTGCAGCTTTCCTGAAGACCTGATCTTTGACTGCAGGGCCCTTCAACATGGGATGTGTCTCCTTTAGCTTGCCTCTATGTACATTGTATCTCCTTTTATACCTCACTGGATAGAATACGCCTAGTCTGCTTCTTGTCAGGCTGAAATGCATCTCTTCTAGCTCTCCTTGGGATGGATGAAATGGAGCTCCAGGTCTTATTCCAGGTCTCCTGAGGAAAGTCAACATCAACTCCATACGTGTACAACTTGGAATCAATCTCCTATTGCTCACACACCTCAGCATGAAATACTAATACTCTAAGTATTCTTATCATGGAATGCATCTAGTCCTGATCTCCAGGGAATGGAATGCATATGTTCCAGTTCTGCCCAGCATTCAAACCATCTACTTCCGCTCTTTTCAGGAAGAAGGTAAATGTTCACTCCAGGTTTCTCTAACACAGAATCATTACCCACTCTGCTTTCTTTGTCCTGGAATCCATCTATCTCAGCTCTGCATACCAAAGTCAGTGTCAACTCAGGGTCTCTTTAGCATGGATTCATGACCTTCCTCTTATTTCCAAATACATCTCTTACATTTCTTCTCAGGGTGGAATCAATGTCTTGAATCTCTCTTCACGTTAGAATTGGTCTCCGCAAATTATTTCTGTATGGGATGTGTCAGCACCATCTCTACTTTGCAGGAAATATGTCAACTTCAGTTCTCAGCATGGCCTCCATTTATTCCAGCTCTCTTAAGCAGGGTAAATGTCCACTCTAGTCATCTGTAGCATGAAATCTTTTTTACTCCTTGCCTTTTTGTTATGAAAAACTTCTCTTTTACCAGACATGAGCAAGGAATGCATCAGCTCCGGCTCTCTTCAACAAGGAATGTACCTTTTCCAGCTCTCCTCAGCGTGGATCCTCCTAGACATGGTCTCAGCATGGCATGTGTTTAGAGCAACTCTCATCAGCAAGGTAAGTTTTAACACTAACATTCTTTAGCATGTAGTCTGGCTAGTACAATGCTTATTGGCCTGGACTACTATTGTAGCTCTCCCCACCTACACCAAGACAGCTGCAGTGTTGGAGAGGTGGTATATGGGATTATCGTTGCCTCTCTGACCCACCCTTGACTGCAACTCCATTATGGAGCACTGGCTTCTGTGTGAATAGATGGGTGAGTCAGACTTGGTCATATCTAGTACGTTTCCTCCAATCACAGGTATCAGCAAAGAGATACACAGGCCATCCATCCTTGACTTTCCCAAGCAGTGGCCTGGGGTTGTCCCTGGTCTCCTGGATGGAATGTCATTGTTGGCCTCACTATTTGAGCATGATCCTCCTATCCTGCTGGCAGCCTCCATGGAGCTCTTTTTTTTTTTTTTTGCAGAACAGATGGCAACCAACTTTTCTGATGTCCAAGTACTGTGTGCCCTGATACCACCTCACGTGGAGAGACCCAGTGGGAGACCCTTCATACTCCAATGACTGATGCACTTCCTCCCCTCACGTCCTTCTAGATGAAACTCCACATCCTGCACGTACGTCTTGAGCTACGTCTTCCTCAAGACAAGCACAACTTCTGGCATTTAAAGTTGGTCTCCCAGGAAGCTCAGAGCATCACCACCGTGAACATGGGTCCTCCGTTTCCACAATGGCTTTCATCCTTCACCCCAGCCATCTTGTGGCGTTAACTATCATTCCGTTAAATCAGCTGTACAATAAGCAGGGACTGACTCACTCTAGTTCTTCCTATCCATGCATCCCGTTTGATTTCTGTTTCTTATCTGTATTTTACCTTAATTGTTTTCTTTCCATCGATTTTTAATTAACATTAAAAATGTTATTGCAAACAAAGGAGGAGGCAACAATGCTCGATAAGAAATGTACTCATTACCTTGCCCATGTAATTGTAACCCCTCTGTATGGTATTTTCACAATTTAAAAAATAGTAAATGTTATTGCATAAGTAGTAGTATAACAACCATAAAGAAACTGTGTTTCAAAAATGTTTCTGCCTTTTCTATTTAACATTAGTGCCTTAGTTGTTACCTTTGTGTGTATGTGTGTGTGTGTGTGTGTGTGTGTGTGTGTGTGTGTGTGTGTGTGTACTGAGGCATCAATTCAGGGTATCATGTTTTCAGTCAGCTTTTTCACTCAAGGCTGGAGCCCTGCCTTTTGAACCTCCCTTTCTGACTCTTTGCTGGTTAATTGGAGATAATTGTGAGGCTCTGAGTTCAAGTGTTAATGCCAGCACAGATTTGTCTGCATGGGCTGGCTTCAAATGTTTATCTTCAGATCTCAGCCTCCTGAGTAGCTGAGATTATAGATGTGAGCCAGTAGCACCTGGCTTGTTTTTGTTTTATTGGGGAACCTTATGTTCTTCCACATGACTTGCAAGATACCTTGTTTCCTGATCTGTGCCTCTTTGCCAGTGAATTCCTCTCCAATTTCCTGGGATTACATCTGTGCTCCAGCCACCCTGAATTACTTACCATTCCCCCTTTGCTCATTTTCTTCCTTATTCCCAGAGAAACCTTCCTTCTCATTCCTGTAGCAAAATGTCTGTCTGCTTGCCAAAACTCAATAGGAAACCACCTGGTCTATGTATCCCTCTCTCATTAGCTTTCATCTTATTCCTCGATACAAGATCTCTTACACAGTTTTGGAACTGTGGGTTCATTTATGGCCCCCAAGAATGAGCAGTTCTGGGTAGAACACTGTTATCATTCATAACATGCTTCATTCTGCAGATCTGTGGTGGCTTTGTGTTTAGTGGAAAGCACTAGTAAAATGAGCGTTCCCCTCACAGAACAGTTACAGTAACACCACAGCCTTGGGCTTTGGGAACTGGTGTTTTGTATATAGGGTCCTTTTTTTGGTAGTAATGCCTGCTGATTACAGACTGGCCACATGGTGGCACAAACGCTTCTTGTTTCACACTGGATTACTGGATACTAGGCCCTGATTAGCCCATTATAGAGAGCCTATAAGCCATTGTTTATCCTCAAAGTCTTTTATTAATGAACATATAGATCTTACCCCACGTGTCCTTGTCTCTCAATGTTGCTCTACAAGGCACAGCTTCAACTTGAGCCTCTCTCTTTATGGAAAATGCATAATAAGATGACCAGTGAGAAATGAGCAGTGTTTTGGCAATGTCATAATGTATTTATGTGTCTGTATGTGTGAGAATGTATTTTTGTATGTGTGTGTGAGCACTGTGAGATTTGTATGTGTTCATGTGCTTGCATATGTGAGCACTGTGAGATTTGTATGTGTTCATGTGCTTGCATATGTTCATGCTGCATTTGTGTGATTGGTGTGCATTGTGGAGTACATGTGGAGGGTTGTCTGTGCACATGTGTACGAGTGCATGTTCATGTTAGGGATATGTATGTGAGCTTTTGTGTGCATTTTATAGGCATGTGTGTGCTTGTGTGTTAGGGGTATGTGTGCATTGTGTTGGGGGTATGTATGGATGGATGTGCATTGCTGACTGCAAGATGGGTCTTGGCATAGTTTTACAGTCCTGGCACTCAGGTCAAGGTGTGTTTGAGACTGGAGGGTGGATACTTCTTGCTGGGAAGAGCTGATCCCTGCTTCAACTGCCCTGGTGCACCTGTATGCTGACAGGTGGAAAAGCACTGAAGGTCTGTGCATTAGAGCTTGTTGTGGGAGTGAGGTGAGGTTAGAGATGCCGGTGTCCCCAGGCTGAGTGGCCCAAGAGTCATAGTCATGGTCACTCATCTGGAATGAGGCAACTGGGAACTGGCCTGTCAAGAGGTAACCACTCCACTGATGGGGTCCCCAACCCTGGGTAGAGTTGAAACCTTGTTTTTAAACTCCAGGCTCAAACTCCAGGAACACCTGGTGGTGATACCCCCTGGGTTCTGCTGCTGTAACTCTGCATCATGGAGAGATATAAGGATTCCAGGTCTCAGTGTGGGGCTGGGGGAAGCTGCTCTTGACCAGCACAGTTCTACAGTGACTATCTTCTGATTGCAATCACACGAAGCAGAGTGGTGAGCAGGGGTCGGTGGGCTGCCGTGCTGAGGAGCACCTGCATGTTCCAGGTGGTTGGTACTAGTGATTCTGATAAGATCTCTTCTTTATCTCAATTCCCTACAAGTAGGTGGTTTGTGCCCCTGTACTGAAAACTTGTCAGTGCATATTTCTGTCACTAGATGGTGCTGCTGCACCATGTCCTGAGCCAGGCAAGGTCTAATGAGTTGAGGTGTTTTCTGTCTTGGAGATGGGGAAAGAGAGAAATGATTTACGTTGAGACAGTGGCCCAAACTAGCAACATTAGTTGCTAATTTTGTTGAGCATGGCTCCGGAGTTCTGATCCTGATCTATTGCTAAGGTTTCTGTGACTTTGGGCAAATTGCTTAGAGGGTTTGGGGGCTGGTTGAGTGATTTACTGTATATGAAATACTTAGAAAAGAGTCCAACACATAGTAAGTTGCTCAATAATCTAGTACTTCTTTCTGAATGACACTGCAGTGACCTGGATCAGTTGGGTGCAGGGACCGTGGCTGGGACTCTCTTTGCATCTCAGTTGACTGGCCAGAGCATGAGCTCGGTAGACTATGCTCTTCTCTATTCCCATCAGTCAGAGGAGGCAGTTATTGTGTCATGTGGCTTCAGAGAAGGACCCCAGGTGACCAGAGAGAGACTTCTGGGAGGAGGTGGTATATAGGATAGGTGGTTATCTGTGCTGTCCGTGAATGGAATGGATTTGCTCATTACTGTCTGGGCTCTGGGGTCTGTAAACAGAACTTATCTGCCACACAGTGAGAAGCAAAGAGGAACCTGGTGCCAGCACTTTCTAGTGGCACCATTTCCTTTTTTAAAAAATTGTGCTGAATTATTTACCATAGCTAAGATATGGAACCAACCCAGATACCGCTCAGTAGATGAATGGATCAAGAAAATGTGATGTGTGTGTGTGTGTGTGTGTGTGTGTGTGTGTGTGTGTGTGTGTGTGTGTGTATAATGGAATTCTATGCCTCCATCAGAAAGAATGACATTGTCCCATTTGTTAGGAAGTGGAAAGACTTGGAAAAAATTATATTAAGTGAAGTAAGCCAGGCCCAAAGAAACACAGGTCCCATGGTTTCCCTTATTTGCAATAACTAGTATATGTCTGAGACAAGCAGAAAAGCTATGTACATATGGCCACATAAGATGATGTTAATGAACCCCAAGATAGGGACACAAGTGGTTGTTTGTTTCTTGCTATTGTTTCTAACATATTTATAATGTACCATGTGATTTTTTGTTGCTTTGTATGTTCCCAGATGGGCAGCCTGGAATCTTTCTACTGGGTGTTATGTCACCTTTGAATGCATCGGCTCCTTCTCTCTCCACCAAGAGAGGCTCTTGATGAAGCTGTGGCCATCATGGCATGTATTGAGAGCATCTTGCATCAGCAAAATATGAACTCTAGCATTCTGCAACAAGTAATTGGGAAGTATAGCACTCTTTGGCACAAAGTGCATCTACCTCAGGTCTCCTCAGCATGGCATCTGTCAACACTAGCAATAAGCATCAGATGCTTACTGCAGGTCACATCAGCATAGAATACATGTATTCTATCCCTCCACATTAGGGAACCCATCTGCTGTGGATTTCCACAGCAGGGAATGTGTTTTCTCCAATTCTCCTAACTGTGGAATGAGTCCCTTCCAGCTCTCGAACATGTAATGTATGTCTTTCAAATCTTGTCAACATAGAATGCTTTTCCTATAGGTCTTTTTAGTATGAAATCTATCTATTAGCTCCATTAAGGAAGCTATGCAGGACTGTGGAATCATCCCTCTTATGTTCATCACAGTATAGAATATATATTCTCTGGCCTTATGAAACTTTCTTCCTTTTCTGCCATCCTGATTACAGCTCTCTTATGTATATTCCAAGGCATTTGATATACCTCTTTTTGTTCTCCTTTGGATGTATAGAGTTTCAGCAACTCTAAAAGGCATAGCATTCTTTTACCACACGCTGCCTTGGAGTGGGTTTCCTCTGGTTTTGTAATGCAAAAAGAGTTTGCATTTGAGAGCATAAAAGCAGCATAGACTATTTCTGCTGCAGCTTTCGTGAAGCCTGATTTTTATTTCATGCACTTCAAAAAGGGATCTGTAAGTTTTTTGTTTGCGTCAGCTCCTCTAGATGGAATATGTGTAGTCTGGTCCTCATCAGGATGAATTTAACCTGTACCAGCTCTCCTTAGGGTTGATGAAATGGAGCCATTGGTCATATTCCAGGTCTCCTGCAGACATATGTAGGCCTATACTGCCTGGAATCAATCTCATGTTGCTCATTCAGCTGATCAAGGAGTGCATTTATTTTGTGTCCTTATCATTGACTGCAACTACTGTTGCTTTCCAATGAATGGGATGCAGATATTCCAGTCCTGGTCAGCATTGAAACCATCTACTCCAGCTCTTTTCAGGAAGGTAAATGTGCCCTGCAGGTTTCCTTGTCATGGAATAATCTCACATTATCCTGAGCATGGTACATCCTGAAGCTTTCTTTATCCTGGAATCCATCTATCTACACTCAGCTTAGTAAGGTAAGTGTCAATGTAGGTTCTCATTAGCACTGATTCATCACGCAGTCTGCTCAGCATGGAATGCACTACTGCCCTCTATGTCCTGGAATCCATCTATCTCAGCTCTTCATACTAAGGTAAGTGTCAACTTGGGGTCTTTTTAGCATGGATTCATGTCCTCCTTGTTCCTTATTTCTAAATACATCGCTTCCTTCTCTGCTCAGAATCGAATCAATGGCTTGAATCTTGGTCCATGGTGCAACTGGACTCCATGAATTCGTTTGGTATGGATATGGGATGCCTGCTCTACTCAGCACCGAATATGCCACCTCCACTACACATCTCCATGGTCTCCTTTTATTTCAGGTGTCTTAAACAAGGTAGATGCCCACTCCAGTCATCTGATTACTGCATGTGAACTTTGATTACTACATATCCTTCTGTGATGAAATGCATGTCTTTTGGCAGATGACAGCAAGGAATGTGTCAGCTCCAGTGCTCTTCATCAAGGATGATATCTACTCCAGCTTTCCTCAGCATGGATCCTTTTACCCAGGTTCTCAGAATGGCATGTGTTGAAAACAATTGTTTTTAGTGAGGTAAGTGTCCACTCCAGAATTGTTTAGTATACAGTCATGCTTGTCTAGGGCTTGTTGGGCTGGATTACATTCACTGCAGCTCTCCTCAGCCTGAGAGCGGTCTACTGCTGGTGTACTCAGATTGTGATCAAGCTTCTGCTTACTTGAGTGCTTTCTTGTTCCTATCAGAGGTCCTGCAAACTTTTTTGTTGTTGTTTTAAATTTAAAATTTCATTTTCTTACTTTAGAGGAAACGGCTTTAGCTTGTGATTTTTTTGTTTCATTTGTGTGTTCTTACCTCATGGTATAACCCCTGTTTTCAATGTATTTGCCTCTGGTGCCCTGAAGCTTGTATATACATTTTTCGAATTGGGGAGTGGAAGGGAAATAACAAAATGCTGAATTAAGGATATAGGTTGACCCATTCCAACACTGAAATGCACAAGACATCTTGTTGACAACTTACTTTACAACTTTGGGGGTAAGGTAGTTGTTGGGAAGGGGAGGAGGGAAGGAATGGTAGGGGAAAAACAAAGGAGGAGGTAACCACATTACTCATGTAACTGTAACCCCTCTGAAGAGTATTTTTACAGTAAAAATATATTAAAAATTTATTTCCTGAATTGTGAACTCAGAGCCTTGAGCCCTGTTTGTTTATTTAACAATGATTATTATATAATCATGTGCTATGGCACTTGAGCTATCTGCTCATTCTTACATATTGATGGTAAATTTGAAAATTTGATTTGTGTTGTCTGTATTTAAGAGCTTAATCCTGACAGTTCAGACTTCTGTACACATGAACATGTGATCTAACTGGTAGAGTTATAGATATAGAACTGTCACAAACAGCCTTAGCATGCTGAGTTGCTAGGCACAGAGAGATGAAACCCCAGTTTGGTTAACTTTAGTTTTTTTTAAATTTTTTCTAACTTCTATTTACTTTTAAATTCTGATATTAGGATTTGATTTAAGATAAAGGCTTTGCCCCTGAGTGTTTATGCTCAAGGCTAGTGTTTGGCCATTTGAGTCACAAGTCCCTTCTGATTTTTAGTGGTTAATGGGAGAGAAGGTCTCCCAGAGTTTCTTGCTTGGGTGGCTTTGAACCATGATCCTCATATCTCAGATTCCTAATACAGTAGAAATACAATGAGTGAGTTAACCCTGGAAGTAACTCATTTGTTATCAGACATGATTTCAATGAGACAGCAAACTGCGAATCAGAAATTGAGGGTTTTCTGCAGAAGGGGCCATGAATGAAACCAATGCTGTTTTCCCCTCTGTAGACCCAGGATTGTAGAATTTTCTTTCTGCAGGCCTTGACAGCCACAACCTTGTATGTCATGTGACTGTCTCTCCAATCTCAGCTCAGTGCAGTTAGAGTGAAACACATTTGTTTTCTCCCAGATTTTAAGGCAAGAGATACAATCATCATCCTCTGTGTACATGAGAACCATTCCCCATTAGGTCCACTTGCCCTGCTCACTATGTACTGGAGATCCAAGTAGTGATGCTACTTGTGAAGTCCAAATTGGTACATTTGAGCTGCACATGGTCCTCCAGGAATATTCTGCCTGGATATTTTGGATATTCTGCCTAAGTAGAGAATTTTTCTCTAATTTTTCTCTCTAGGAAACCAAAGCATGGAAACGGTGTCTCCTCTAGTTCACTGGACTTGTAGTTTCCATCCCCCCTTCACTAAGTGAGAAGTGTTGTTTAAGCTGGAAGCATAAGATACTAGTCAAATAGGAAAGGTGAGTCCAGATTCTAGGTACCCTAATTATGAGGATGGGGATCTTCATTGTCTCTTGGGATCAGGTCTGGCACCAATTGCAGCAGCATTGGAGGCATATAATAGATAAAGGGCTTTCTCTCCCTGTTGGTTGCATGGGTTTCCCTCTGGCCAATATGAGGAATCCATTGGGATCCTGATTGGACTTTGAAATCCTCTTAATTGATAGTAGATAAATCACAAGCTCTCTATAGGTTAGAATATTTGCCAACTTCTCTCTCTCTGAGAGCCCCTTATTGCCTTTAAGGCCCGCAGTGCCTTCACTGACATCTTCCTATCTCTCACTAGCTTCCTTTTTAATTGTGTGAAGGTACTTTATCCCAAAGGCATTTCCTGCCCTATGTCCTCCTTCAACCCCAGAGCCTCATCTGACACAGACCTGGCATAGAACAGGCGTTGATTAAGAGTCATGCATCATCATGTTGCTAAATTAAGGGTCACATTATGAAAAATGTGGCTGCTACCTGTTTCATAGTCCTGGGAACAGCACAGCTTGTCCCCATCTAAATCAAGACAGCTGCAGTGTGGGGAGGGTCGTATATGGGATCACTGTTGTCTCTGTGGCCCATTCTTGACTGCACCTCCATTATGGGTCACTGGATTCTGTACAAATATATGGGTGAGTCAGACTTGGTCACATCTAGTACTTTTCCTCCAATCACATAGGGCATCTATCCCTGCCTTTCACAAGGAGTGGGCTGGAGTTTCCCATGGTCTCCTGGATGGAATGTCATTGTTGGCCTCACCACATGACTATGATGCTCCTGTCATGCTGTCAGCCTCTCACTGTGGAAGAGATGACAATACAGCCAGTCTGGTGTCCAGGTACTGTGTGCCCTATGAACACCCTATGTGCATTGACCCAGTGGGGGATCCCTCATCCTCCAGTAATTTACCTGATACCCTTCTTATTCCTCATGTCCTTCTTCCAGATGGAACTTTACATCTCACCAACCTTTGGCTATGTTTTCCACATGACAAGAACCACTTTCATCATTTTCAGTTGACTCCCCAGGAACCTTGGAACATCATCACCATCAGCATAGGTCCTCAGTTTCCACAGTGGCTTCATTTCTCACCCTGGTCATTTTGTGGAGTTAACTGTTGTTTCATTAATTTGTTGCACAAGGATCAGAGACTGGCTCATAACTCTTCCTAGCAATGCATCACTTTTGATTTCTATTTTATATTCACAAATAACCTGCAATTTTTATTACGTAACAGTTTCCTTTCCATCAGTCATTTAGAATAAAATGTGATTTCATGAGTTATCCTGTAATGACTATAATAAATTTTGTATCAAAGATGTTTATGTCTTTTCTGCTTCTTCAGTTTTTTGCCTAGTTGAGAGAGAGACTCAGTGTGTGTGTGTGTGTGTTTTTGTGTGTGTGTGTGTGTGTGTGTGTGTGTGTGTGTGTGAATTGTATGGCTTGAACTTGGGGTTCCCTTTACGACTTGAGCTCCACCTCCCCTTTGACTTTTTTGCTGGCTAATTCGAGATAAGATTGTGCCAGACTTGTCTGACTGACTGGCTTTCAAAATCCATCTTTATATCTTTACCTCCTGGGTATTTGAGATTATAGAGCTCAGCCATTGTCACCCAGTGTTGTTTTTTAAAAACTGTTTTGAAGATCTTTCATTCTCTTCCACATGACATACAAGACACCTTGTTCTTGAGATTTGCCAGCACAGTCCTCCCCAATCCCCCAGAATAACTTCTGTGGTGCAGTCATCCAGAGTTCCTACCATATTCCCATCACCGTGTTCCTGCCTATGTTCCTTCTCTTCTCCATTCTCTGGGAGCTCTTTCTCTCCACATCAATGAAAAAATTGCCTTTATACCCATCAAGTGTTAATAGGATCCTACTTTTCCAGGTACCCCTCTCTGACTTTGAAGCTCAACTGTCAACTTTTTTCCCTTTACTCTAGGTCCATTATGCAGTTTTCAAAGTATGGGTTCACTATGGTCTCCAAAGAATGAGAGGCTTGGATATGGTGCTGTGGCTCAAGTGGAAGAGTGCTAGCCTTGAGCTGAAGAGCTGAGGAACTGTGCCTAGGCCCATAGTTCAAGCATGTGATCAAAAAAAAATGAGAGGCTTCTGAGTACCTCACTGCAGTTATTGCAGCTTGATGGTGCAGAATTGAGCTGGTTTTTTTAAACGTTTTATTTGCAAGTTCCTCTCAAGGTGAGAACGGGTAAGTAAGGATTCCTGTAGTTTAGGCTTTGGGACCTGATATTTTCTGTCTAGAGTTGATTGAAAGTTAGCAGTGTGTGATGATTACAGATGAACCTCATGACTGCTGAGTTTTGCTGCAGTTTTCTTTGTTGAAAATGTAGAATGGATATTAGGCCTATGTAGTGCATCATGGTAATAGCAATAAGCCATGCTTGTTTAGGAGCATACAGATCCGGTGCTCTATATCCCTGTCTTCTAGTATTTCTCCACAAGCTGAAGATGCAGGTTGGGCTTCTCTCTTTATGGAAAATGCATGAGTAAATGAGCAGTGAGAGTTAAGGATCACTTTTGTTCTAAAATAGCATGAAATGAGTGAAATGTCTTAAGATGGATAGAGGAATTCCAGGCTTCCCCTTGTGGAAAGTGCTTGTTCTGTCCTAAGGTCCATTTTTTGTGAACCTGGAAGATATTTCCTCTGTGATGGGGCAAGAGGAATTTGTCCCTTGCAGCTCTCCTGAGATGAAAAGTGCCTCCTCCATCCTCCTGAGCATGGAATTTGTGTGCTACCAAGTGGCTCGCTATGGATGAATTTCTTCCAGCCTTGATCAAGGGAAAAATACCTGTTCAGTCTCCCCTGAGCAAGGAATAGTTTTTTTTTTGGCAGTCATCATCCTCAAAAGTTTTATTCCTGTTGTCCTCTACCTGAAGTACGTGTCTTTCAGCTCTCTTCAGGGTGGATCTATTTCTTCCAGCTCTGAAGAAGGGAAATATCAATTTTAGGCCTGGACAGTCCTGAATCCATGTTCTTTTGCTCATCCCACTGCAAGAAGTACACCTATTGTAATTTTCTTTAGCATGGAGTCCTTGCATACTTCTCTGAGGGAAATGGAGATATTTCAGTTCTCCTAAGCATCAAAGCCATCTATTCCAGCTCTCCTCAGGAAGGTAATTGTCATTTTGGTGTCTCAGCACAAATTCATATTTTTTTCTCTATCCTTGTCTTCTGTTGACATTTCTTCTTTCCTTCTCTCCTCAGAACATGGAATTGATTTCTTCAATCTCTCTTCACCATGAGATCCAACCAGTTGAGCTGCTTCACAGTAGATAGTGTTGTTGAGATCTAGTCCACCAGAAATCCATGTGCAGAACCTACTCAGCATTGCATGGGTCTTCTCTAATCTACTTTACTTAGAAGTCATATCCCTTAATTTTCTCAGATGAGCAGAAAAAGTAACAAATGGGTTTATATTACCGTAGAAGAGGCTGCTAAATGAAATGAACCCCAAGATATGGAGACAAGATTTCTTTTCTTGTTTTTGTTGTTTTAAATGTACTTTTATATGTTGTTTTAAATGACTTTTTGTTTCTTTTGTTTGTTCTTCCCTATGGTATATCCCGTTTTCACTGTACTTGAATTTGGTAGTCTGCATCTTGTATATACAATTGTCTAATCTGGGGAGGGGAAGGGGAATAACAAATCACTGAAATAAGGACACAGGATCAACCATGGAAACAATGATACCCATAAGACAGTATATTGGAAATGAACTTTATATCAGGGGTTGGTTGGGGAGGAGTTATCAGGTGGCGGAGGGAAGAATAGTGGGAGAACAACAAGGGAAGTGGTAACAATGCTTGACAACTAATGCACTCATTGCCTTACTCATATAACTGTAACCCCTCTGTACAGTATCTTTACAATAAAATAAAAATTTAAAAAATGTAGGGAAAATGTGAAATACATTTTACTTGAATCCTCAAAAACACAGAGGAAAATTTAACTTGCAATTATTAGTTTACCTTATCTTATACCACAGTCCTCCTGGTTATTCTGTGTTAAATGAATAAATTTATATTAACCCAAATAAAAAAGAAGTGATATCCATATCTACCCCTCAGTATGAAATGCACCTATCCACCCTGCTCAACCAGGAATGTGTTTAGTAAGCATGTATTTATTCTCAGCAAAGCATTATCTTGGGTCATTTAATCACTTTTCTCTCTTCCTGGGATGCAGTTAATCTTTCCAATATGTCTTCAGATTGAAATCCATTTGCTCAGGTTGAGGACAGAAGAGTCTGATTCAAAGCCAAGCCATAAAGAAGAGTTTTGACATTCATCTGCGATTACCCAGAACATCTCAAAGTGGAAGTGTAGCTCAAGTGGAAGAGTACTAGTCTTGAGGAAAAACCCTAACACATAGGGACCTAGCCCTGAGTTCAAGTCCTAGGACTCACAGAAAAATACAAAACAGAAACAAAACTAACAATCTTTTTCAACATACAATGGCTGTATGTGCATTTCCTCTTAAACGAAGGTTTCTCATGTAGCTTGCCTTCGCAGGAAATGTGTCCATTATTTCTCCTCAGTAGAGATGGGACTGTTGGATTCCCTGTTGCATGAGACGTATTAGCTGCAGGACTTCTCTGCATGTTATCCATCTCTTTCAACTTTGCTAATCAAAGTAGTTTTCCTGTGAAGCATCCTTCAACCTGCAGGACAAGGACTACTCTGCTCTTCTCAGCAAGGAAGGTCTCCTGACTGTGTCCTGACTGTGGAAGGCTTTGACTCCAGCTCTAGTAGGCATGGAATACATTTCTTCTAATGCCCTGTTTGTTTGTTTGTTTTTGTGGGTCATGGGGCTTGAACTCTAGGCCTGGGCTCTGTCCCTCAGCTCTTCAGCTCAAGGATAGTGCTCTACCTCTTGAGCCACTGAGCTGTAAGGTTTATTAAAGAGGTAGGTTTCATTAGGTAGCGGATGAAGATAACACCACTTGCTATTCAGGCAGGCCAAGAAATTTATTTACCAGACGGCTGCCCCATGCATGGTGGGGAGGCATGGCTGAAAAAGGAAGGGGGAGAAGCACCCCGGGACAGGAAGAGTTGTGGCCATGTGGGGGAAAGTTGTGGCCACACTGGATTGGGAGGTGACCTTGGGTAGGGACCCTCTTAAGGTCAGATGGGAGGCATGTGACCAGAGGTGATTCAGGAAGTAACCTAGCAGGAGGGGGAGGTGACTGCTAGCAGGTGTGCCAGTTACCTAGGTAACAGACACTCGATGAAACTTAGCCAAGAGGTGGGGAGGTGTCCCTTATGTAGAACTTACAAGAGGTACTTCTGGTTTTTTGGTGGTTTATTAGAGATAAGATTCTCATGGATTTTCCTGTCCTTTCTGGTTTTGAACCACAGTCCTCAGATCTCAGACTCCTAAGTAGCTAGGATTATAGGCATGAGCCACTGGTGCCCGGCCCCAGTGCCCATGTTGATGGACTGATTATAAGTATGGACTTGTTCTTCTCTAGCACATGTAGGCAAATATATTTTTGTTTCAAGCAGTCTTGACCCTGGTACCCAGAGCAGCTCTCTGTGGACTGTGCCTCCCAGACTGCCCAAATATTGCATGCCTCAGGTTCAGGCTTTGTGAACATGGAAGATGTCTCCTCCAGTTTGAGGCAAGATGTAATGTGTCTCCTGCAGATCTCATGAGAATGGAAAGTGCCAACTCTCTCTTTCTGAGTATGGGAGGTGGGTGCTGTCTGACTTTTCACCAAGGAATAGAGCTTTTCCAGCCTTACTCATGTGAAGAGAGCCTCTTCTGTCTGCCATGAGCAAGGAATGGGTCAATCTTTACTGTTTTCAGCCTAGAAACTGTCTAGTCCCATTGTCCTCAGCTTGAAATACATGTGTCTCAGCTCTCCTCAGGGTGAACCTATTTGTACAGATCTGAGGAAATGGATGTCAAGTCTAATCCTGTACCACATGGATTCCACACCTTCTGCTTACTTCAGTATACGGAGATCATCGGATGTAATTGTCTTTCACATATAACACATGTATACATTCTTTTCACAGAATACAAAGCCTATATGGCAATTCTCCTTAGTATTGGTCTCATTTGGTCCAGTTTTCCTCAGGAAGGTGTCATTTTAATATCTCTTAAAATTCAGTCCTATTTGGTTCCTCTGTTATTCTTTTGATGTTTGTCCTTTCTCTCTCTTGACAGCTTGGAATTGATTTTTGCAGTCTCTCTTGTTCAACATGGGATCCATCCACTGCTGCTCCTTCACAAATATATGTCTTCTCCAAATCTCCTCCAAAAGGACTCTGTGTGCAGAAACCTACTGAGTATAACTTGAGTGTCCTCTAGTCTTCTACAATGTTGAATGCAATGTCCCTTTGAACTCATCAGTTTGATACTAATCTAACCACTTTTTTCAAGTCGGGAAGTGTTTATTGAACATGGAATACACTCCCAAATGATTTGTGTTCTCCTCAAAGAGGTGAGTGTTTACATAGTGTATCTACCTCATAAATTCATAACTTTTTCCCCTTTCCAAGATAAAACTAATCTTTCCATCTCTCCTCAGGTTGGATTCCATCTACTGAGTTTGAGATCAATAGATCCTGATTCAAAGTGAGTCTGTGCCAAAAATGTTGTGAGACATATTATCAATTTCCGTACAAAAAAGTCTGGAAGTGGAGCTGTGGTTCCAGTGGTAGAGCACTAGCCTTGAGAAAATAATCTCATAGATAAAGCTCAGGCCCTGAATTCAAAATCTGAACAGGCAAAAAAGAGAAGATAAACAAAACCCAAACAACATAGTCAGACAAAAGTTAACCATCTCTTCTCTGCCTGCAATGCATGTATCTGGACTGACTCTCCTTGTCATTTATCTTGCCTCAGCAAGAAACATGTTTAATCTTTCTACTCAGGGCAGATGGGTTGTTTTGCATTTCCTTGTTGTATGAAATGCACAGCCTTAAGGTCTTCTCTGCAAGTAATGCATCCATTTCAGCTCTGAAAATCAAGGCAGGTTACCACGGAAGGATCCTACAGCAGGAATGCAAATGGCTTCTGCTCTACTCAGGAAGGATTGTATCCAAAAATTATGCTAATCTTGGAAGTCTTTGACTTCAGTGCTAGTCATGGAATCCATACTTTCCTGTTGCCCTGTGTATTAGAGTGAGTTTCAGCGGGTTAGATCTACTCCACTATGTATGGACATAGATTTCTTGGTCTCCATCTATTTTAATGTTGGCTTGTGGGTACAGAGGGTAGCTTTCCATGGAAGGTTTCTGCCAGCCTCTCTGAGTATGGAATGTCTTAAGTCCAGTCTTTATGAACCTGAAGATGTTTCCTCTGTGTTGGGGCAAGAGGAATTTGTCCCTTGCAGCTCTCCTGAGATGAAAAATGCCTCCTCCATCCTCCTGAGCATGGAATTTGTGTGCTGCCAAGTGGCTCACCATGGATGAATTTCTTCCAGCCTCGCTCAAGGGCAAAGTACCTATTCAGTCACCCCTGATCAAGGAATGGAATTTGTTTGGCTGCCATCAGCCTGTAAAGTGTCTCTTCCCATTGTCTTCATGCTGAAGTACATGTCTTCCAGCTCTCCTCAGGGTGGATCTATTTCTTCCAGCTCTGAGGAAGGGAAATATCAAGTATAGGCCTGGACAGTCCTGAATCTGTGTCCTTTTGCTCATGTCACTGCAAGAAGTATACCTAGTGTAATTTTCTTTAGCATGGAGTCCTTGCATAACTTCTCTGAAGGGAATGGAGATATTCTAATTCTCCTAAGCATGAAAGCCATCTAGTCCAACTCTCCTCAGGAAGGTGAGTGCCATTTTGGTGTCTCATTAGCAAAAAGTCATATTTGTTTCCTCTATTCTTCTGTTGATATTTCTTCTTTCCTTCTCCCTTCAGAACATCGAATTGATTTCTTCAATCTCTCTTCACCATGAGATCCAACCAGTTGAGCTGCTTCAGAGCATACAGTGTTCTTGAGATCCAATCCACAAGAAATCCACGTGCAGAAATCTATTCAGCATAGCATGGGTCTTCTCCTGTCTACTTTGACTTAGAAATCCTATCCCTTAATTTTCTCAACTGAGCAGAAAAATCTCATACATTATGTTCATATGACCATATAAAAGGTTGCTAAATGAAATGAACCCCAAGATATGGAAAGAAGAATCCTTCCTCCTTGTTGTTGTTTAAAATGTACTATGATTATTTTGTTTCCTTTGTATGTTCTTTCCCCTATGGTATAGCCCATATTGTTACTGTGCTTGATTTTTTTATTGTGATGTGCTTTATTTTGATACCCTGCATCTTGTATATACATTTGTCTAATCTGGGGAAGGGAAGGAGAATAACAAAACAAGAACACAGGTTGACCCATTTCAACAATGACAACCACAAGATAGTATATTGGAAATGACCATAACAACTTTGGGGGACAACAACAAATCTTCAAAGAAACAACTGTCCAATAAATAAGTGGGCTAAAGACTTAAAGAGAAGCTTCTCTGAAGAGGAAAGAAGGATGGCCTATAGACACATGAAGAAATGCTCAACCTCCCTAGCCATAAAAGAAATGCAATTCAAAACAACTTTGCGATACCACCTCACCCCATTTAGAATGGCTATAATCAAGAACTCTACTAACAACATATGCTGGAGGGGATGTGGACAGAAGGGAATCTTACAGCATTGTTGATGGGACTGTAAACTTGCTCAACCACTCTGGAAAGCAGTATGGAGGTTCCTCAAAAGACTTCACATAGAGCTCCCCTATGACCCAGCAAACCCACTTTTGGGCATTTACCCAAATGCTCACAAACAACACCACATTAGAGCTACCAGCACGACTATGTTTCTTGCAGCATTATTTATCATAGCTATGATATGGAACCAACCCAGATGCCCCTCAGTAGATGAATGGATCAAGAAAACGTGGTTCATACACACAATGGAATTCTATGCCTCCATCAGAAAGAATGGCATTGCCCCATTTGTTAGGAAAGGGAAAGACTTGGAAAAAATTATATTAAGTGAAGTAAGCCAGGCCCAAAGGAACATAGGTCTCATGGTTTCCCTTATTTGAAATAACTGATATATGTCTGAATCAAGTAGAAAAGGTCCAATAAGTTGATGTAAGGGAAATGAACCCTAAGATATTCAATTTTTTTCATGTGATTTTTTCTAGCTCATAAGATTATTTCTTTGTTGCTTTGTATGTCCCTCCCCTACGGTAAAACCCCTGCTTTCACTGTATTTGATGTAGGTAAAATTTGTGGAGGGGAAGGGGAAAAACAAATCGTTTAAATAGTGATAGAGGTGGACACATTGCAACAATGAGATGTACAAGTCGGTATGTCGAAAACAAACTTTACAACTTTGATGGGGGGAGGAGGATTGGGTGTGATGGCTGGGAGAGGCTGGGAAGGGATGGGAAGGGGAAAAAAAGGAGGAGGCTTCAATGCTTGATAAGAAATGTACTCATTACCTTGCCCATGTAATTGTAACCCCTCTGTACAGTATTTTCACAATAAAAATAAACTTTGGGTGAGATGGGGTGGGGAGCAGTGTGGGAGGTGGGGGAGGGGAGGGATAGTGGGAGAACAACAAGGAAAGTGGTAACAGTGCTCAACAAGTAATGTACTCGTTCCCTTACTCAAGTCACTGTAACCCCTCTGTACAGCATCTTTATTTTATAATAAAAAATTCTATATGGGAGAAAATATCAAATTAATTTTACTTGAATCATCAAAACACAAAGAGGGAAATTCAATTTCCAATTATTTATTTACCTTAACTTACATCACAGTCCTCCTGGATTATTCTGTGTTAAATAAATTAATTAATATTGATCCAAATAAAAAGAATTCTTATCAATGTGGATTCCTCAGTTTGAAATGCACCGAGCCACCTGCTCAATCAGGAATCTTTTAGTCAGCATGTAATATTCTTTCAGAGTATTTATTCTCTCCTCAGTGAACAAAGCATTAACTTGCATCTTTTCATCACTTTTTGCCTTCCTAGGAAGGAATTAATCTTTCCTATTTTTCTTCATATTGGTATCCATCTGCTCAGGTATAAGACAAGATTCTGGATTCAAAGCCAAGACATGAAGAAGAGTTTGTGAGATTTATCTGCAATTACCCAGAGAATTTCAAAGTAGAAGTGTGGCTTAAGTGGTAGATTGCTAGTCTTGACCAAGAAAACCTCACAGATAAGGGCCCTGCACTGAGTTCAACTCCTAGGACTGACAGCAAACAACAAAACAGAAGCAAAACTAAGAATGGAGTCTTAACCATCTGTTTTCAGCCTACACTAGCGGTATCTGCACCTCCACTTAAATGAAGGTTTCTCATTTAGCTTGCCTTGGAAGGAAATGTGTCTGTTACTTCCCCTCAGTAGAGATGGGACCACTTGTTTTCCCTGTTTCATGAGATATATTAGCTGCAGGAATTCTCTGCAGGCTATCCATCTCTTTCAAATTTACTAATAAAGGTAGTTTTGCTGTGAAGGGTCCTTCAGCCTGCAGGAAAAGTCTTCAGCCCTTCTCAGCAAGGAATGTGTCCTACATTTGTCTTGACTGTGGAAGGCTTTGACTCCGGCTATAATAGGCATGGCATACAGGTCTCCCAACTCGCTTGGGTTTCTGTTTTTGTTATTGTTTTTTTGCTTTTGTGGGTCATGGGGCTTGAACTCTGAACCAGGGCTCTGTCCCTCAAATCTTCACCTCAAGGCTAGTGCTCTACCACTTGAGCCACTTCGATTTTTCAAATGTTATTTAGAGATAAGAGTCTCATGGAATTTCCTACCAGGGCTGGCTTTGAACCAAGATCCTCAGGTCTCAGCCTCTTGAGTAGCTAGGATTACAGGCAGAAGCCACTAACATCCAGCTCCAATGACCTTGTTGATGGACTGAGTATAGTAATAAGGCTGTTCTTCTCTGGCACATGTAGACAGGCAGGTTTTTAGTCTCTACCTGTCTTGACCCTGGTATGTTAGCACTCAGAAAAGCTCTCCATGGACTTTGTCACTCACACTGCCAAAATATGGCACTCTCAGGCTCAGCCTTTGTGTACATGGAAGATATGTCCTCAATTTTGAGGCAAAATATAATGTATCTTCTGCAGGCTCATCAGAAAGTGCCTCCTTCCTCTTTCTGAGTATGGCAGGTGTGAGTTGACTGACATCTCACCATGGAACGTAGCATTTCCAGCCTTTTTTCCAGCATTACTCATTTGGATAATGCCTGTTCTGTCCACCATGAGCAAGGATTGGATTATCCTTTGCTGTTTTCAGCCTAGAAACTGTCTAGTCCCATTGTCCTCAGCCTGAAATACATGTGTCTCAGCTTTCCTCAAGGGGTCTCTATTTTTGCAGATCTGAGTGTCAAGTCCAGTCCTATACTACCCTGATTACACAACTACTGCTCACCTCAATTCAAGGAGAACATCCAATGTAATTCCCTGTAGAGTGAAATCCATTGCACCTCAATTCAAGGAATAGAGTGTCTATATTACAATTCTCCTTAGTGTTTTCCCATCTAGTGCAGTTTTCCTCAGGAAGGTAAGTGTCATTTTAGTATCTCTTAACATGCAGTCCTATTTGGTTCCTCTGTTCTGCTTCTGACATTTGTCCTTCTTTCTCTCTTGATAGTTTGAATTGATTTCTTCTGTCTCTATTCAACATGGGATCCATCCACTGCTGCTCCTTCACAGATATATGTCTTCTCCAAATCTACTCCAAAAGGACTCTGTGTGTAGAAATCTTCTGAGTATAACTTGAGTGTCCTCTATTCTTCTTCAATATAGAAGCAATGACCGTGTGGTCTTCTCAATATGAAATGAATCTAAACACTTTTCTCAAGGAGGGAAGTGTTTAGTGAACATGAAACACAGTCTCAGATGATTTGTGTTCTCCTCAAAGAGGTAAGTATTCCCATAGAGTATCTATCTCATAAATTCATCACAATAAAGAAAATAAATTCATGACTTTTTCCCTTCCCAGGGTGAAACTAACCATTCTCATCTCTCCTCAGGTTGGATTCCATCTGCTGAGTTAGAGATCAGAAGATCATGATTCAAAGTGAGTCGGTGCCAAAATATTGTGAGACTTATCTGCAATTACCTTCCCAAACTCTAGAAGTGGGGTTGTGCATCCACTTGCTTTGAGAAAAATAATCTCATGGAGAGAGCCCTGGCTGTTAAATCAAGCCCTGAACCGGTAGAAAATAAGATAAAGAAAACCCAAGCAATATTATCAGGCAAGAATTAACCATCTTCTCAGCTTGCAGTGCTTGTATCCAGACTGACTCTCCTCATTCATCTGACCTCAGCAAGAAATATTTAGTCATTCTACTCAGGGCAGATGTGTTGTCTTCCATTTCCCTGTTGCATGAAATGCATTGCCTGGAGATATTTTCTGTATGTAATCCATCTCTTTCATCACTGCTAATCAAGGTAGTGCTCTTTGTAAGGACCCACCAGTATGGAGGCAAATGGTTTCTGCCCTTCTCAAAGCAAGGAATGTTTCCTACCTATGTCCTTACTTTGGAAGGCTTGCCTCCAGCTTGGTGGAATCCATGTCTTCTAGCTCCCTATGCATGACATGATTATCAGTATGAAGTACCTCTTCTCCAATCTCTGTACACATTGAGTTCTTCATCTTCAACAGTCATGACCCTTGCCTGTGGGTACTCAGGGCACCTCACTGCAGCAGTCTTCAGAATGTAAAGTTCCTCATCTGTTCTCCTGAGCATGGAAGGAGTGTGCAGCCAAACATCTTACCATGTAATGGAGCTCTTCCAACCTTGCTCATGCGAACCTTTCTATGATGTCTTTCTTCAACATGTAATGAGTATTTGATTTCTATTTCAACAATTATTTTCGATTCATACATATAAAAGCCAACATGGGTTAAACACTATTTACCTGACTTGGTTGAAGTGCCTGAGAGATATCATCTTGTGGAGAAACATCATGATTATTAATTTCTATTTAATCACATCTTTTGTTGTTTTTCTTTCAGTCTTGGGGCATGAACTCAGGGCCTGGACACTGTCCCTGAGTTTCTATTTGCTCAAGCCTAGAACTCTACCACATGAGCCACAGTACCACTTCTCTAACTCTTCAATGAAATTGAGAGTGAATTCACTACCAAACTCTTTCTATGATACCATCATAACCCTCATCCCTAAACCAGGCAGGGATTCATCAAAGAAAGAGTACTATAGACCTATTTCTTTGATGAATATTGATGCAAAACTACTCAACAAAATTTTGGCCAATCGACTTCAACAACTCACCAAAAAAATCATACACCACGATCAAACAGGATTCATTCAGGGATGCAAAGCTGGTTCAATATAAGCAAATCAACTATTTTAATTCATCACATCAATAACTGGTTCAGTTTTTGAGTGTGGTAGATGTCCCCTCCAGTTTGGGGCATTGTGTAATGTTTCTCCTGCAGCTCTTCTCAGAATGAAAGGTCCTCTTCCAACATCCAGAGCATGGAAGGTGTGTGTTCCTAGGTGTCTATCCATGGTATAGATCCGTGGAAGGTTATCATACTATATCCCCTGAACAAGGAACAGATTTCTCTTTGGCTATCATCAGTTTGGAAGGTGTTTATTCCAATTGTTCTCAGGCTGACATGCATGTCTTCCAGTTGTCTTCATCGTGGATCTTTCTTCCAGAAAAGAGGAAGTTGAAGCCAAGGCTCATACTGACCTGAACCCATCTCCTGTTGCTCATCCCAATGTAAGGAGTCCACATAATATAATTCTCTTCACATGGAATTCATGTACATCTTCTCTCCAGGGAATGAGTGTATATATTCCAATCCTATTTAGTGTTGGACTCATCTATTCTAGCTCTCTTCAGGAAGGTAAGTGTCATTTTGTTGTCTCTTTACAATGAAGTCCTATTTGTTTTTTCTGTCCTTTTTTGATGTTTGTCCTTTTCTTTCTCTCCTTAGTGTGTCTTCTACTTGGGCTATATCCACTCAAGCTCCTTCATGTTATCACCAGATCTACTTCATGTCTCTCAAGATCTACTCTGCAAAGAATCCATTTGCAGAAATTTACTTAGAATAGCATGAGCCTACCAGACTCTTCTTCAAAATAGAAACAATGATCCTGGTCCCCAGAGATAATCAACAGCACGAAATGACTCTCATTACTCTTCTCAGTGAGGAATATGTTGTGTGACCAGGGAATACTCTGTCAGGTTATTTGTCCTCTCCCCAGAGAGGTAAGTGTCAAACTAAGTGTCTCTATATCACTAAGTCTTCACTTTTTTCCTTCCCAGGATGAAACTAATTTTTTCCATCTGTCCTCAGGCTGGAATCCATCTGCTTAGGTTGAGATGAGAGGATCCTGTTTCCAAGCCAGCATGTTAGTAAAGTGAGAGAAGTGTTAGAGAAGTTAGTGAGACTTATCTGCAGTTACCCACCAAAGGATGAAGTGGAGCTGTGGTAGAAGTGTTGGACCAGTAGCCTCAAGAAAATTAACTCAGGGGCAGCCTGCAGGCCCTGAAATCAAGTCCAGGACCTGCACAAGTACAACAAAACCAAGACCAAGTCAAAACACAGAATGGAGCCAGACTTAACCATCTCTTCTCATCCCACATGCCAATGTTCTAGCGGTCATTCTATGTGAAGGTGTTTAATTTAGCTTGCGCCGTAAAGGAATGTGTTTAATTTTTCAACTCATGACACATGGTCCTCTTCCATGTGTCTGTTGCATGAGCTGCATAGCCTGCAGGTCATCTGTGCATGTAATTCTTCTCTTTTAGCTTTGGTAATCAAATTATTTCTTTTTTTTATTTAATTTAATTTTTTTGTGAACATACTGTACAGAGGGGTTACAATTACATGGGCAGGATAATGCGTACATTTCTTATTAAGCATTGCAGCCACCTCCTTTGTTTATCCTTCACATCCCTTCCCAGCCTCCTGCCCCCACACCTAATCCCCCCCCTCCGCACCAACATTGTAAGCTCCTTTTCAACATGACAACTTGTACTTCTCATTGTTGCAACAGGTCCACCTGTATCTTTAAACGACTTGTTTTTCCCCATCTCCTCCACAAGTTATACTGACATCACATATCCATACACAGCAACAAAGAGATAATCTTATAAATGCCTTAGGAACAAATGCATGAAAGAAAAAAAAACATTAAAATACATATCTAAGGGTTCATTTTCCTAACATCACATTATCTGACCTTTTCCGCTTGACTCATACACATACTAGATATTGCAAATAAGGGAAACCATGGGACCTATGTTTCTTTGGGCCTGGTTGGTGAAGGGGATGTGGACAGAAGGGAACCTTATTTCAAATTATTTCTCTTGAGAATGTCTCCACAGCATGGAGGTAAATGTATTCTGCCCTTGTCAGCAAGGAATGTCCAGTCCATTTGTCCTAATCACGAAAGGCTTTGACTCCAGCCCACTAGGTATACAATCGAGACTTGCATTACTCCTGAGGAGAGAGTGCATGTCAGTATGCAGTACTTCCACTCCGTCAAGTATAAGCAAAAAGGCCTTGTGTCCATCAAGTGTGACCATGGTATATGAGTAGTCACGGTAGTTTCCCATGGAATATATCTATCACCCTCTCTGAATATGGAATGTCTCATTCCAGCCTTTTGTTAAACTTTTGGACAATATCTATTATTTGTGTATTTTCTAATTACATAGACTCCTGAGCTACTACATTAATACATTTATCATTTATTCTGTGACATTTACATGGATTTTGCTCTAAACTCCCTCATGGGTAAATTTTCGTATTAGGAACACAAATAATTTTACTCTATTTTTAAATTTTTAACTATTTTTAATTGTAAAGATACTTTACAGATGGATTACAGTTACATGAGCAAGGTAATAAGTCCATTTCCTATGGAGCATTTTTAGACCTCCTTTGTTTTTCCCCTACCTTCACTTTCCTCCCCACCACCCCAATTCCTCCCTCCCTCACCCAAAGTTGTAAAGTTCATTTTCAACATAATATCTTGTGCATCTCATTATTACAATGGGTCATCCTGTATCCTTATTTCAGCATTTTGTTATTTCCCTTCCCCTACCTAATTTTAAAAAAAAATGTATATATAAGATGGTGGGCACTGTAATCAAATACAGTGAAAACAGAGGTTATACCATGGGGGAAGAACATAAAAAGAAACAAAAAGTCAGCATAGTACATTATAAGTATATTAAAAACAACAGCAAGAATTGTTTCTAACACATTTATAAGATATTAATTGTTGCTTTGTATGTCCCTCCCCCATGGTATAACCCATTTTCACTGTATTTGATGTTGGTATACCTTGTGGAGGGGAAGGGCAAAAACAAATTCTTTAAATAGGGATACCGGTGGATCCATGACCTTATGTCAAAAACCGAACTTTACAATGTTGGTGCTGGGAAAGAGGGGAGTAGATATGGGGAGGGATGGGAAGGGAAAACAAAGGAGGAGGCAACAATGTTTCATAAGAAATGTACATTACCTTTACCCATGTAATTGTAACCCATCTCTACAGCATTTTCACAAATTAAAAAAAAAAGAAAAACGAACTTTACAACTTTGGCGAAGTGGGGGAGGGGAGATGAGAATGGATAGTAAGGGGAAACAAAGGAGGAGACAATAATGCTTGATAAGAAATGTACTTATTACCTTGCCCATGTAATTGTCCCACCCCTCTGTATGGTATTTTCACAATAAATAAATAAATACATACATAAAAACAGGAAGAAAGATAAAACCTCTTGTATCCCTATCTTCAGGTTCATTTCACTGAACATCAGATTATATGGTCGTATGTACATAGCTTTTGACCTTTTCTGCTTGTCCTAGACATACACTAGTTATTGCCGATAAAGGAAACTATGGGACCTATGTTTCTTTGGGCCTTGCTTACTTCACATAATATAATTTTTCCAAGTCTTTCAATTTCCTAACAAATGGTGCAGTGTCAATCTTTCTGATTGTAAGAGGCATAGAATTCCATTTGTGTGTGTGTGTGTGTGTATACATACACATATACATACCACATTTTCTTGATGCATTCATCTACTGAGGGGCATCCAGGTTGGTTCCATAGCTTAGCTATGGTGAATAATGCTACGATGAACATAGTTGTACTGGTAGCTTTGGCCTTGTTTGTGATCATTTGGGTAAATACCTAAAAGTGGGATTGCTAGGCCATAGGGAAAGCTCTATGTGCAGTCTTTTGAGGAACCTCCATAATGTTTTCCAAAGTCGTTGAACAAATTTACACTCCCACCAACAATGCAGTAGGATTCTCTTTAACACAAATAATTTTAAATGTTCCTTTAATCCCTGGAATCACCAGGTATTTTACTCAGACATTGCACAATCTAATTCTACCATATGAAAGACTTTAGAGTATTACTTTTTAAACAACTTTTTCAAAACTGCAAGAATGTGTAAGATCTGATTCTGTAATTTTATAAAATGATGTTATTTGTCTTTGATCTATTTCCTTGAATAACTTCAGTAATCATCTGGCTAGTCATACTTGAGATAAATATAAGTGTAACAGTAACCTTTAATATATTACTAGTGCCAAATATCTAGGCTCCCATCACATCCAAGTGGTGTACAATCATGAAACAAGAAAAATGCCTAATTACAAAGGAGCCAACCCAAATAAGTATATCTGTAATTGTTTGCAATGACTAGTACATATCGAGGACAAGCAGAGAATGTTAAATGCTATGTACATATGGCCACATGAGATAATGTTAAGAAAAATGTACCCCAATACGGGGATACAAGTGGATTGTCTTTTTTGCTAGTGTTATTAATGTACTTACAATGCATTATGTGATTCTTTTGTTTCTTTTGTATGTTCTTCCCCCACGGTATAATTCCTGTTCTCAATGGATTTGATGCCGGTGTTCTGCATCTTGTATATACATTTTTTTTATTGTGAAAATACTGTACAGAGGGGTTACAATTACACGGGCAAGATAATGAGTACATTGTAGCCTCCTCCTTTGTTTCCCTTTCCCATCCCTTCCCAGACTCCCCCCGTGCCCCATCCCACTCCTCCCCCCCCCACACCAAAGTTGTAAAGTTAGTTTTTGACATGACAACGTGTACTTCTCATTGTTGCAATGGGTCCAACTGTATCCCTATTTAAACGACCTGTTTTTCCCCTTCCCCTCCACAAATCATACCAACATCAAATTACATTTTTTAATTTAGCTAAGGGAAGGGATACTCGGGAATGCTTAAATGGGGATGCGATGCAGGCTGACCCATTGTGACAAAGAGATGTAAAGTACACTATGTTGAAAATGATCTTTACAATATCGGGGGGATGGGGCAGGCGGAGTTGGGGAGATGGGAAGGGAAGGGATGGTAGGGAGAAAACAAAGGAGGAGGTAACAATGCTCTCTATGAAATGTACTCCTTATCCTACTTGTGTAACTGTAACCCCTCTATACAACTTTTTTACAATAAATATCTATATATACACATATATATAAACACAAAAAATAAATAAATAATCAAAAAAGGAAAAATGCCGTAATTACAAAGGAGCAAACCCAAAGTAAATATATCTTTAATTAAGTGGATAAGTATTATAAAACATGTTATCTGTAATTCTTCTGCTAGACTTTATAAAAGAATACATTAAAATTAACATTAAACTCAATAAGTCCAGACCTGATGTTTTTCAATTAATAAATAAAAAGACAAAAAAGTAAAAGGCAAAAAAACTCCTGTCAACTTTGAAAAAAGATATCTTATCCAACATCTGTGTGGACAAATAAATATTTTTCATTCTTGTATTTTACACTACTAGCAAAATATTGTATCTTTCTACAAACAACACAATACAAGCATACAGAATTTGAAATGTCTCTGACAAGAATGTTAAACTTTTGAAAGTATACTCAAAATGTTTTCCTTAATAAGGTCATTATTATCTTAGGTTAAAATTGCTGTAAGTATGATACCTTAGAAATATGTTAGAAACAATAGCAAGGAAGAAAAAAAGCCGCTTGTGTCCTTATCTTGGGGTTCATTTTGCTTAACCTCATCTCATCTGAACTTTTCTGCCTGTCCCAGATATATACTAGTTATTGCAAATAAGGGAAAGCATGAGACCTATGTTTCTTTGGTCCTGGCTTACTTTACTTAATATAACATATTTATAGGGTACCATCTGATTTTTTGTTGTTACTTCGTATGTCCTTCCCCCATGGTATAACCCCAGTTTTCACTGTATTTAGTGTTGGTATAATTTGGAGAGGGGAAGGGAAAAAACAAATTGTTTATATAGGGATACAGCTTGACCTATTGCAACAATGAGATGTATAAGATGCTATGTGGAAAACAAACTTTACAATTTAGTCTGGGGTGGGGGTGGGGAGAGGGGTGTAGCTGAGGAGATGGGAGGGAAGGGATGGTAGGGGAAAAACAAAGTAGAAGACAACAATGTTGGATAAGAAATGTATTCATTACCTTGCTCATGTAACTGTAACCCCTCTGTACAGTATTTTCACAATAGAAAACTTAATTTAAAATATTGCTGCAAGCAGTTCAGGCAAAAAAAGGCATATAGCATTGTTTTAAGAGCAAGCAATGTCAATAGCATTTAAAACATGATTATCCATGAGAAACTATTGTGAAACACTTATGAACACTTCTTGGGAACTGTCACAGTTTGGCAAGTAATAGAATAATGGTTGAGACACATAACAATATACGGCATGGGGGTTCGTGACAAATCTGAAATTATTTTAATATGATAAAAATACAAAACACAACTTTCTTATTCTTTTTTGTTTATTAATGTTTTTATTGTGAAAATACCATACAGAAGGGTTGCAGTTACATGAGCAAGGCAGTGAGTACATTTCTTATCAAGCATTGTTGCCTTCTCCTTTGTTAGTCCCCTAACTTTCCTGCCCTACCATCTCTACAACTACAATCCCCCCGTACCCCGCCAAAGTTGTAAAATTCATTTTTCACAGATTTTGAAATTTCTAGCATCACAACAACTTGCATATAATGTAGTGCAATGAACATTTGTCCAGAAAACTTCCGAAGTCTTGAAACTAGTACACAAAAACCAGGATGGAATCCATTAGGATAAATGATTTAAATATGACCAGAATAGCTCATCAAGTGCTGCAAGACACTCTCAGCTGCATCACTGAATCATAAGCCAGCCTAGGCAAAACTGTGTTCTGGATAACTGACTCAGTAACAAGCTCAGATAAGGCAGATCAAACCTAAGAGATACGCAATTGCCCAAGAAACCTAGGTTGCATGAAGTCTCCTTCAATGTCTCGGTTGCCAACCGTTAATGTGACGCTAATGAAAATACAAACATTAACTTCCCTGGGTATGGAATATCTCATTCCAGGCATTGTGAACGTGGAAGATGTTGTCTCCAGTTTGGAGGAAAATGTAATGTGACTCCTGCAGCTCTCAGAATGGAAACTGCCCCCTCCATCTCTGGAACATGGAGAGTGTATGCTGCTGAGCCTCCCACCATGGGATGGAGCTCTTCCCAGCCTTGCTCAAGGGGAAGTGCTTGTTCTCTGTCCCCTGAGCAAGGATAGATTTTCTTTGTCTGTCCTCAGCCTGGAAAGTGTTCGCTGCACTTGTCTTCATCCTGAAGTATCTAGCTCTACTATCTGAAGTCTTCTAGCTCTCCTCCGGGTGAATTTACTTCTTCCATATCTGAGGAAGGTAAATGTCAAGTCTCTGCCTTATCTGCCCTGAACCCATGTCCTTCTGCTCACTCACTGCAGGGAGTATATCTAGTGTTTATTCTCCTTAGCATGGTAGCCAGAGGGAATGGATTGCATCTATTCTAATTCTCCTTAGTATTGAATCCTTCTAGTCCAGCTCTACCCAGAAAGGTAAGTGTCATTTAGCTGTCTCTTTAGCATGAAATTATATTTGATTTCTCTCCTCTTCAACTGATGTTTTTACTTCTCTTCTCAATCATAGTTTTGATTTCTTCATTATCTCTTCAACATGGAATCCATCCATTTGAGCTCCTTCACAGAATATATGTCTTCTCCAGATCTACTCTGTCAGGAATCCATGTGCAAATAGCTAGACAGTGTAGCATGAGTCTCCTCAAGTCCTGATGTCCCGATGCACACAAGTATGAAATTTATGTATCTACTCAATGAGGAACATGTTTAATTAGCATCGAATATACTCTCCAAATAATGAGCTTTCCTTAATGAGGTACGTGTTAACTTAGTGTCTCTTTATCATGAACTCATTTTTCCCTTCACAGGATGAATCCAATTTTTTCTTTCTATCCTCAGATAGGAATCCATCTGTTCAGGTTGAGACCAGAAGATCTTGGTTCCAAGCCAGCCAACACAGAAAAGTTTGTGATGCTTATCTGCAATTATCCTGTAGAAGATGGAAGTGGATCTAGCCCCAAGTAGTAGGGCACTAGCCTTGAGTAAAAAAAACTCTGGGGGGCTGGGAAGTGGCTCAGTGGTAGAGCACTTGCCTTGCATGCATGAGGCCCTGGGTCCAATTCCTCAGTACCACATAAGCAGAAAAAAGTCTGGAAGTGGGGAGCGCTAGCCTTGAGCTGAAGAGCTGAGGGACAGTGCCCAAGACCAGAGTTCAGGCCTATGACTGCACAGCCCTCTCCCCCAAAAAAGCTCCTGTAGAATGTTCAGGCCCTCTGTTCCAAATCCAGAGCCTGCACTAAAAGAAGAAAACCAAAACCAAATGAAAACACAGATGGAGTGAGAGTTGATCATCTCTTCTCAGTGTGCAATGCCTGTAATTGAGCTCTCCTCTAAATGAAGGTGTATGATTTAGCTTCTTAGGCAGGAATTTTATGTAATGCTTCTCAGCAGACATGGGTCTCTAACTTTTCCTGTTGCATGAGATGCATTGCCTACAGTTCTTCTCTACATGCGATCTTTCTCTTTCACCAAGTTAGATTTTCTTGAAGAATCCAACAGCATGTATGTTTCCCCTCTTTGTCCTGAATGAGGACAGCTTTGATTTCTGCTCTAGTAGTAGGCATTGAATCCAAGTGTCCCACTTGCCCTGTGCATTGAGTATGTTTATCCTATAATAGTACTGCTCTTGCATGTTGGCCATGGATTTTTTGTTTCCATCAATTGTGACTGGTGTGTGGGTACTCAAGGCATCTTCCCTTGCAATGTGTCTCACAACTTCCAAGACTATGAAGTGTCTCAGTTACAGCATTTGTAAACATGGAGGATGTCTCCTGAAGTTGGGGCAAGATACATTGTGTCTCCTGTAGTTCTCCTGAGAATGGCCAGTGCTTCCTCCATCCTGTGGAACATCAAAGGTGTGATGCCAATAGTCTCACCAAGGACTAAGTCTCTTCCAGTTTTGCTCATGTGGAAAGTGACTTTTCTGTCTCTCCTGAGCAAGGAATGGATTTTCTTTGGCTGTTCTTTTTGACTAGTTTTTTGTGCCCGAAATGCATGTCTTTAAGTTGTAGAGTGAATCTACTTCTTCCAGATCTGGGATGGGAACTGTCAAGTCCAGGCCTTTATTAACAGGAATCAATCTTCTCCTCAGCAAATCAGGCAAATAGTGTAATTTTCCATAGCTCATATGCATCTACTTCTATTCTCTGGAACGGAGTGCAAGTATTCCAATTCTCCTCTTTGTTGAAACCATCTACTCAGCAAGGTGAATGTCTAGTTCCCAGGTGATTTTCTCAGGAATCAACCTGTCGCCTTCTGCTCAGCCTGGCATTCATATACAACTGGTCTCCTAGTCATAGAATCAATGTCTTTCAGCTCTCCTCAGTAAGGTGAGTGTCATTTTGTTGTCTCTTTAGCATGAAATGATATTCTTTCCCCTGTCCTCTTGACAATTATCCTTTCTCTCTCTAGAGCATTGAAGTGATTTTTGTCAGAGTCTCTTCTCCATGGGATGTATCCTCTTGAACTCCTTCGCAGGTTTATGCCTTTTTCAGTTTGCCTTTCAATAACAGTCCCTCTGCAGCATACCCATATGTATAGCATGGGCCGACTCTAGTCTTCTTCAACACAGAAGTCTGTCCCTGAGGATTCCACAGTATTAAATGCATCGAAGTGCTCTTCCCAGGGAGGAAGGCATTTTCTATGTTTTATTCAGTTATTTTTAGCAATTTTTTATTTTAAAGTTACTGTAGAGCAGAGTTATATTTACATGAGTAGGGTAATGAGTACATTTGCTATTGAGCATTGTTACCTCCTCCTTTGATTTTCCCCACATTCACTTCTGTCCCCACCTCCCCTACTGGAGGGAGGGATTTTTTTCTGCCATGGAATACTTTCTCAGATTAGTTGTAATCAGGTCAACTATCATTTACAGAAAATGTGTAGTTGAGCACTGTTCAGCATGGAATCCGTCTCTTGTATCTCACCTAAGCTTGTAGTGCATTTGCTCCAACAGTTCTTGGAAGAAATGTTTGAAGTACAGTTGACTTTGTCCGCTAGTATCACTGTGGTCAGGATCTCACTGTGGCCTGTGTTGAAGGCAGTCTCAGTAGTCAACCTGACTGTCCCAGTCAGCATTGGTCAGCATGACCATTGGCTGATAGAATGCTCCTTGTCATGGTCAAGGTTTACTGCAGCTTTGATCCGCTTGGATGTTGTGCAGCTCCACCAGGTGAGCACAGAATGGATGTGTCCACTCCAACTCTGTAATGACAGTCTCCTTTGTCTGGGAGGCATAGTACTCTACCTCTTGTGGGAATGAAACGAATGCCCCATGTTCATTCATTGTGGAATGTGTGTTTTCTAGCTTCACAAAGTATGAAATGCGTGTGCCTCAGTTCACTTAAGAATGGAGTAAGGATGAGAGGCACCAGTGGTTCTTACCTGTAAACTAACTACTCAGATGGCTGAGAGACCTGATGATTTGGGTTCGGGCACCTGTTGCTAGAAAGATGGAGAAAGATGTTTTCTGCAATTACCCACTGAAAAGTTTGATATGGGGCTGTGGCTCAAGTGGTTGAGTGTTAGCCTTGGGCAAAACACCTCAGGGACAGCGCCCAGGCTCTGAGTTGACCAGTATAAAACCCACAAAATGAAAGCCAAGACACCGTTGAGAAACAACCTTTACTTCTGAGCCATTACTGCCTCTAACCAGGCTCTCTTTTGGAGTGAATGTGTCTAAATTTGCTAGCTTTAGCAGGAAAGTTGTCAAATCTTTTTCAGCAAAGATGGATCTTTTCGGTTTCCGTGTTCCATGAGGTACATTGTCTGCAGTTCTTCATGTAATCCATCTCTTTCGAGATAGGTTTCCTATGAAGGATCCTATAGCATCAAGGCAAATGGCTTGTGTCCTGTCAACACTGAATATCTCCTAAATTTGTGCTAATTGTTTAAAGTTTAACTCCAGCTCTACAGGACATGAAAGCCAAGTCTTCCAGTTCTGGCTTGGATGAAGTGAGTGTGTGCATGGAGTACTTCTTTTCCAGGTGGTGTATATGCTGTATGTTGTTGTCAATAATGACCCTTGCCTTGGGTTCTCAGGGCACCTCCCTTTGGAATGTGTTTCTCATCTTCTGTGAATATGGAATCTCTCAGTTCCAGCTTTTATGAACATGGAAGTTGTACTTCCTAGTTTGGGAAAGATGTTCTGTTTCTGGTGCAGCTCTCCTGAGAATGAAAAGTGCTTCCTCCATCCTCTTGTGCATGGTGGCTTTGTGCTACCAGTCTTCTCATCATAGAATTGTGCTCTTTCACTTTTACTCAGGGTAGTTCCTGTTCTGTCTCTCCTCTAGACAGTGTTTTTCCCCCTTCTTGTCCTCACATATTTGTCTGTTCTAATTTTTTGCATACTGCGATGTATACCTTCCAGCTCTCCTCAGTGTGGCCCTATTTCTTCTAGACCTGAGAAAGTTCAGTGTCAGGCTTAGGCATGTATTGCCTGGATTCCATTTCTCTTGCTCATCTCAGCAAAATGTATATGAAGTGTAATTCTCCATAGCATCGAATACATCGGTTCCTGTTCTACAAAGAATGGAGCACATATATTTCAATCCTCCTCAGCATTGAAGCCATCTAATCCCAGCTCTTGTTAGGACATTAAATGTCAATTCAGGTGTCTTTCTCATGGAATTAACATTTCGCATCCTCCCCATCATAGAATTTCTGTACAACTGTACTCTTTGCCACTGTAACTCTTCTGAAGGAGGTGTCCTTTTCATGTCTCTCCAATATCCCCCTACCTCTGTCATCCTCTTGATATTTGACAGTTCCTTCCCCATTCAGATTGTGCAACTGATTTCCTCAGAAACATGGAATATATGTACCGCGGTTCCTCCCTATCTGTTCTAGGTTATTGTTCCCTGTAATCTGTCCGTAGCATATCTGTCTAGCATAATGTGGGTTTACTCATGTCTTACTCATCATAAAAGTGACAACCCAATTACTTCTCTGTATGAAATGTTTCTAAGGGCTCTGCTATACTTGGGATGTGTCTTTTCTTTAGCTATTTTTCATGGAATGCATCTAGTGTTTCTCTATTCAGCATGGGAGACTCTAGCACTATCAGTATGTCCTTTTTTGTCAGTTGTGGGGCCTGAACTCAGGGCTTGGGTGCCGTCCCTCAGCTCTTCAGCTCAAGGCTTGTGCTCTACCACTGGAGCCACTGTGCCACATCCAGCTTTTTCTGCTTATGTGGTTCTGAGGAATTGAACTCAGGCCTCATGCATGCAAGGCAAACACTCTACCACCGAGCCAGCTTCCTAGCCCCAGTATGTACTTATGTTTCTCATACCTTGGAAAGAATACATCTTTTGGAGCTCTGATTAGCATTATGTCTAACCAGCTGTGCAAAGCAAGGCAAGGAAGGTTGTAGAATTCTGACCTAAGCATGGAATGTACATATTCCATCTGTCCTCAGCATGGAATCTCTGTTCTTCATCCCTCCTCACCTTGGAGGTGTAGCTATGACTGGAGCTGTAGTGTGCATGACATACATTGGTTCAAATTTTCATCAGGAGGGGATGAATCTGTCCAATGCTATTGAGGCCTAGAAATGCATCTCCTTCATGCATCTTAGCCTGGAATATGTTCTTGGGCTTCGGTTGCCTTTCCTCACAGTCTCCTCACCAAAGATTCCTTATATTCTGGGTTTTAAAAGCAAGGTCATTTGCACTCCAGTAACCTTAGAGCATTGGGTTAATGTCCTATTGCTCACCTGAGCATGGAATTTGTCAATGGCAATTTCATTCTATGTCGAAGGCATAGGATATGGCTCTCCTCAGTATTAAATGTATGTATTCCATACATTTATTATGTGCATGGCATCCACCACTTTGTGTTCTCCCCCGAAAGTAAGTGTCAGCTTTGGAAGTATTTATTACTATTCATCACTCATTTGTTTACTGTGTTCCCAGAATAGAATGAACCTTTCCAATCTTTCCTTAGCTTAGAATCCATGTGATCTGTCTCTCCTGCATAGTGAGTAAGTTCTACACAGGTAATGTCAGCATGGGATTTGTCTGTAGCTTTCTTCCTCAGAAAGGCAGTGTCTGCTTAATATTCTCCAGCAGGGCATGTGTATTTCACATTTTCCCTGGCTTGGAATGTATTTGCTGCAGCCTGATTTATCAGGAAAAATTCAGTACTCAGTCCATCTGTTTTCATCGGGGAATGTACCTACTCGGGTATGATAGCTAGGATCCCTATGCTCAGGGTCACACCATGGCTTCGTGTTAAAGCCAGTTAGTTTTCTTTCACAAGGTATGTGCCAACTCCAGCTTTTGATAGCATGGAGTGTGTCTGGTTCAGTGTTCCTCATCATGGAATATGTCTACTGCAGCACTGATCAAGTCCAGCACAGAATTAAATCTTTCTTCTTCCACTCTTGTCATCATGGAATCCACTCACTCATTTTCTGTTGGTCTTTCCAGTCTGGGAGGGACCTTACATTCCTCTTTCTGATGCATTTCAGGTGTTTACTCTGTATGGAGCATCTATTTCCAGCTTTACAAATATTGGATCAAACGTATGAGTTGCATTTTTTGTTTCTATAATGTAGAGAGGAATACTCCTTCTCTGAGAATGTGTATCCATGCCGAATGGATTTCTTCCAGTTTTCTGCATTGTGTATATTTCCCATGGCTAGATCCAGCACAAAATGCATGTAATCCAGCTGTTTTCTTTAGGATTAATGTCTTGTTCAGTTCTTTTCCCTGGGAAATTTGTCTCTTTAGTTTTTCAGTATCCAATTCTATCTCTGAGGCTGTATTAGTACAGGAAACATCAATTCAATTCTGATGAGCAAGGTAGTTCTCAAATTAAGGATTGTCCCCCATTGAGTATGGGCTTCTGTATTTCTTACATAGAATGGATTGCCTCCAGTTCTTCTCAGTAAGGTAAGTGTCTACTTCAGCAACTTGTAGCATGGACTCTTCTCTACCACATTTCTCTTCACCATGGAATGGAATGTATTGAGCCTGACTCTTTTTTCTCTATTCAGGCTCTCACTATGGCATTTAAAAAATTTTATGTGTTAATTTAATTTTTTTTGTCAGTCATGGGCTTGAACTCTGGGCCTAGGTGCTGTCCCTCAGCTCTTCAGCTCAAGGCTAGCTCTCTAACACTTGAGCTCTAGTGCCATTTCCGGTTTTCTGGTGGTTTATTGAAGATAAGGGTTTCATGGACTTTCTTGCCTCCTGGGCTGGCTTTGAACTGCAATCCTCAGATCTCAGTGTCCTGAGTAGATAGGATTATAGGCGTGAGCCACTGGCATACAACTCACTATGGCATTTTTAAAAATTTTATTTGTTGTAAAGATGCTGAACAGAGGGGTCATAGTTACACCAGTAAGGCAATGAGTGCATTCATTTTTTTAATTTAATTTTATTGTAAAGATGCTGTCCAGAGGGGTTACCATGAGTTGAGTAAGGCAATAAATAAATTTCATGTTGAGCATTGTTTCCCCCTCCTTTTTTTTTTTTTTTTTGGGTCCGGTCGTGAGGCCTGATCTCTGGGCCTGGGCGCTGTCCCTCAGCTCTTAAGCTCAAGGCTAGCGCTCTACCACTTGAGCCATAGCGCCACTTCCGGCTTTTTTCTTTTTGCTTATGTGGTGTTGAGGAATCGAACCCAGGGCCTCAAGCATGCAAGGCAAGCGCTCTAACCACTGAGATACCTTCCCAGCTCTCCCCCTCCATTTTTAAACATGTTTTTAACTTTAAAAATACTGTTCAGAGGGGTTATAATTACATGAGTAAGATGAGTACATCTCTTGTGGAGCATTGTTACCTCCTCCTTTGTTTTTCCCCTACCATTCCTTGCCTCCCTACTTCCCCAATTCTTCTCAACCCCCCCCCCCCCCCCCCCCCCCCCCGCCCACAAGTTGTAAAGTTCGTCTTCAACATAGTATCTAGTACATTTCTTGTTACAACGTTTCCCCTTCCTTTTTATGGCATGCTTTTAATGCAGCTCTTTTCAGCCAGGTAAATTTCAGGTGTGTCACTGTGAGTATGCAGATGGCTAGTACCATGCAACTCCGCCTGGAATAGCTTTCCGCAGCATGCAATGCAACTTCTTTAGTCCATCTCTGCATAGAAACTATCTATTTGTACCCTTCTGTTGGTGGAATACCTCTCCTCAATGTTAGCGATGCTCCTCAGCATGAATATGATGTTTGCAGCACTACTTTCCATGAATTTCAGGCCCTGGTGCTTTCTTAGGAAAGGTCTGCTTTCCAGGTGTACAATGCCTGCAATGCCTCTCCTCCAATTGACTGGAGAATCGAGTGAAATCCAGACATTTCTCCTCGTTGTGAAATTATGTAATTGAATTCTCCTCAGCAAAAAATGGCTCTTGTTTGAGAACTTGTCAGTGAGGAGAATGTGAATCTCAGGATCAGCACACTATGCAATGCGCTTTTCTAGCTCTCCTCTGCATAGAGTGTGTTCATTCACTTCTTCTGAATGTGGAATTTCTGTCCAAATATTTTCTCAGCCTAGAATGTGGGTGCTCAAGCTCTAGGCATGTGGATTATGTCTCTTCCAGGTTTTTGGAAAGGTGTCTTTTCCAGTCACTGTCGTGTTCAACATGTGGAAGGTATGGTATCTCCTCCAAGTTTTCAGATGTCTAATATATCTCTTCAAAGTGTTAGTTGGTAGAATATATCTTCTCCAATATCTGCCAGTGGAATATGTTTTTTTTTCTGATTTGAGCATGAGGAAGATGTCCTTTCCAGTTTGAGCGTGTGGAATGTGTCATGGAATATGTCTCATGGAATATGTCACCTCCAGTTTTGAGGAAGTGGAATAAGTCTACTTCTGGGGGCAAGTAGAAGGATTCTGCTCCAGTTTTGGGAATGCAGTAGACGTCTCCTCCAGGTTTGTGCATGTGGAATATGTCTGTTCCTGTTTTCGGGATGTAAACTATATCTTTTCCCACTTGGCATGTGGAATACACTTCCTCCAGTTTTGAGCATGTGGAAGATATCTGCTCAATATTTGTGCATGTGGAATATGTCTCTTTCATTTTTTGGCATATGGAATATATCTTCTCCAATTTGGAGCTTGTGGAATATGTGTCCTGCAGATTGGGCCATGCAGAAAATGCCTGGTCCATGTTTGTTCATGTGGAATATATTTCTTCCAGGTTTGGACATTGGAATATTTGTCTTCTCCATGTTTGTGTATGTGGAATATAAATCTTCCAGTTTTTGGCATGTGGAATAAATTTCCTTAATTTTTGTGCAATTGTAAGATGTCTTCTCCCGCGTTTGGCATGTGGGAAACATCTCCTCCACTTTAAATAAGTGGAATTAATGTGTTTCGGTGTTGGCATGTGGAATCTGTCTTCACCAATGTTGGGCATGCTGAAGATACCTGCTCTTCTTTTGCACATGTGGAATATAGTTGCTATACTTTTCAACATATGGAAGATATCTCCTCTATGGCTGGGCATGTGGAATATATGATTTCTAAATTTTGGCCAGGAGAATATGATGTGCTTTTGCAATATTTCTTTTTTGATTTGAGCATGTGGAAGCTGTCTCCTCGAACTTAAGCATATGAAAGTTGTCTTCTCCAATTTGAGCCTTGGAAGATGTTTTCACCAAATGAAGCATGTGTAGGATATCTCCTCCACTTTCCGTAATGTGTGATTAATCTCTTTGGGTTTGGGCTTGTGGAATCTGTCTTCCCCAATGTGGTGCATGTCGAAGGTACCTGGTCTTCCTTTGGGCGGCATGAGGAATATAGTTGCTGTAGTTTTCAACATGTGGAAGATATCTCCTTTGTATTTTGTCATGTGCAATATATCTCTTCTAATTTTTGGCCTGTAGAATGTATCTGCTCTAATATCTGCCTGTGGAATATGTCTTTTCTGATGTGCCCATGTGGAAGATGTCTCCTCCAGTTTGAGCAAGTGGAAGATGTCTTCTCTAATTTCAGTAATGGGGAATTAATGTCTTTGAGTTTGGCATGTGGAATCTGTCTTCACAAATGTTGGGCATGTTGAAGATACCTGCTCTTCTTTTGGGCAAGTAGAATATAGTCGCTGTCGTGTTCAGCATGTGGAAGATATCTCCTCCAAGTTTTCAGAATGTGGAATATCTCATTTCAAATATCTCATTTCAAATATTCTCAATATTTTTGTATGTGGAAAATGTCTCTTCTATTTGCTGGCATTTGGAATATATCTTCTCTAATTTTGGGCTTGTGGAATATGTGTCTGCAGTTTGTGTCATGCAGAAAATGCCTGTTCCATTTTTGTTCATGTGGAATATATTTCCTCCAGGTTTGGAAATTATAATATTTGTCTTCTCCATGTTTGTGTATGTGGAGTATAAATCTTCTAGTTTTTGGCATGTGGAATAAACTTCTTCCTTTTTGTGTAAGTGGAAAATACCTTCTCTAGTTTTTGGCATGTGGGAGATATCTCCGCCAGTTTCGGGAATGTGGAATTAATCTGTTTGTGTTTTGACATGTGGAATATGACTTCACCAATGCTGGGCATGCTGAACATACTGGCTCTTCTTTTGGGTATGTAGAATATAGTCGCTGTCATGTTCAACATGTGGAAGATATATCCTCCAAGTTTTCAGATGTGAAATATATCTCTTCAAAGTGTAAGTTTGTGGAATATATCTGCTCCAATATCTGCCTGTAGAATATGTTTTTTTTCTGATTTGAGAATGAGGAAAATGTCTTCTCCAGTTTGAGCATGAGCAATGTGTTATGGAAAATGCCTCATGGAATATGTCACCTCCAGCTTTGAGCAAGGGGAATAGGTCTACTTCTGGGGGCAAGTAGAAGGGTTTTGCTCAGGTTTTGGGAATGCAGAAGTCATCTCCTCCAGGTTTGTGCATGTGGAATATCTCTGTTCCTGTTTTCTGGATGTAAGCTATATCTTTTTGAATTTTGGAATGTGGAATATACTTCCTCCAGTTTTGAGCATTTGGAAGATGTCTGCTCAATATTTGTGAATGTGAAATATGTCTCTTCCATTTGTTGGCATATGGAATATATCTTCTCCAATTTGGGGCTTGTGGAATATGTGTCCTGCAGATTGGGCCATGCAGAAAATGCCGGTCCCTGTTTGTTCATGTGGAATATACTTCTTCCAGGTTTGGACATTGGAACATTTGTCTTCTCCAAGTTTGTGCATGTGGAATATAAATGTTCCAGTTTTTGGCATGTGGAATAAGTTTCCTTCCTTTTTGTGCAAGTGGAAGATGTCTTCACCAGCGTTTGGCATGTGTGAAACATCTCCTCCAGTTTGGGAAAGTGGAACTAATCTGTTTGGGTATTGGCATGTGGAATCTGTCTTCACCAATGTTGGACATGCTGAAGATACCTGCTCTTCTTTTGCTCACGTGGAATATAGTTGCTATGGTTTTCAACACATGGAGGATATCTCCTCCATGGTTGGGCATGTGGAATATATGTTTTCTAAATTTTTGCCTAGAGAATATGATCTGCCTTTGGAATATTTCTTTTCTGATTTGAGCATGTGGAAACTGTCTCCTCCAACTTCAGCATATGAAAGTTATCTTCTCCAATTTGATCCTGGGAAGATGTCTTCACCAAATGAAGCATGCGTAAGGTATCTCCTCCACTTTCAGTAAGGTATAATCAATCTCTTCGGGTTTGGGCTTATGGAATCTGTCTTCAACAATGTGGTGTGAGTTGAAGATACCTGGTCTTCCTTTGGGCATGTGGAATATATCTCTTCTAATTTTAGGCCTGTAGAATGTGTATCCTCTAATATCTGCCGATAGAATATGTCTTTTGATGTGCCCATGTGGAAGATGTCTCCTCCAATTTGAACATGTGGAAGATGTCTTCTCTAATTTCAGTAATGGGGAATTAATCTCTTTGGGTTTTGGCATGTGGAATCTGTCTTCACCAATGTTGGGCATGCTGAAGATACCTGATCTTCTTTTGGGTATATAGAATATATTCAATATATTCGCTGTCCTGTTCAACATATGGAAGATATCTCCTCTAAGTTTTCAGATGTGGAATATATCTCTTCAAAGTTTTAGTTGGTAGAATATATCTGCTACAATATCTACCAGTGGAATATGTTTTTTTTTCTAATATGAGCATGAGGAAGATGTTTTCCCCAGTTTGAGCGTGTGGAATGTGTCATGGAATATATCTCATGGAATATGTCACCTCCAGTTTTGAGCAAGAGGAATAAGTCTACTTTCTGGGGGCAAGTAGAAGGGTCTGCTCCAGTTTTGGGGATGCAGAAGACATCTCCTCCAGGTTTGTGGATGTGGAATATGTCTGTTCCTGTTTTCTGGATGTAAGCTATATCTTTTCTAATTTTGGCATGTGGAATACACTTCCTCCAGTGTCGAGCATGTACTAGATGTCTACTCAATATTTGTGCATGTGGAGTATATCTCTTCCATTTGTTGGCATATGGAATATATCTTCTCCAATTTTGGGCTTTTGGAATATTTGTCCTGAAGATTGTGCCATGTCGAAAATTCCTGGTCCACGTTTTTTCATGTGGAATATATTTTCTCTGTGTTTGGACATTGGAATATTTGTCTTCTCCGTGTTTGTGTATGTGGAATATAAATCTTCCAGCTTTTGGCATGTGGAATAAGTTTCTTCCTTTTTGTGTAAGTGGAAGATGTCTTCTCCAGTTTTGGGCATTTGGGAGATAGCTCGTCCAGTTTCAGGAAAGTGGAATTAATCTGTTTGTGTGTTGGCATGTGGAATCTGTCTACTTCAATGTCTGGCATGCTGAAGATACCTGCTCCCCTTTTGCACATGTGGAATATAGTTGCGATAGTTTTCAACATATGGAAGATATCTCCTCTATGGTTGGTCATGTGGAATATATGTTTTCTAAATTTTGGCCTGGAGAATATGATCTGCTTTTGGAATATTTCTTTTCTGATTGCAGCATGTGGAAAATGTGTGCACCAAATGAAGCATGTTTTAGATATCCCTTCCACTTTCAATAATGTGTAATTAATCTCTTCAGTTTCGGCTTGTGGAATCTGTTTTCACCAATGTGGTGCATGTCGAAGATACCTGGTCTTCCTTTCGTCATGTGGAATATAGTTGATGTAGTTTTCAACATGTGGAAGATATCTCCTCCGTGTTTTGGCATGTGGAATATATCTCTTCTAATTTTTGGCCTGTAGAATATATCTGCTCTAATATCTGCCTGTGGAATATGTCTTTTCTGATGTGCCCATATGGAAGATCTCTCCTTCAATTTAAGCATGTGGAAGATGTCTTCTCTAATTTCAGTAATGGGGAATTAATCTCTGGGTTTTGGCATATGTAAACTGTCTTCACCGATGTTGGGCATGCTGAAGATAGCGGCTCTTCTTTTGGGCATGTAGAATATAGTCACGGTCATGTTCAACATGTAGAAGATATCTCCTCCACGTTTTGAGATGTGGAATATATCTCTTCAAATTGTTAGTTGGCAGACTATATCTGCCCCAATATCTCCCAGTGGAATATGTTTTTTTTATTTGATTATGAAGAACATGTCTTCTCTAGTTTGAGTGTGTGGAATGTGTCATGGGATATGTGTCATGGAATATGTCACCTCCAGTTTTGAGTAAGTGGAATAAGTCTACTTCTGGGGGCAAGTAGAAGGGTTTTGCTCCGGTTTTGGGAATGCAGAAGACATCTCCTCCAGGTTTGTGCATGTGGAACATGTCTGCTCAATATTTGTGCATGTGGAATATATCTCTTCAATTTGTTGGCATATGGAATATATCTTCTCCAATTTTGGGCTTGTGGAATATGTATCCTGCAGTTTGTGCCATGCAGAAAATGCCTGGAATACATTTTTTCCGGGTTTAGACATTGGAATATTTGTCCTTTCCATGTTTGTGTATGTGGAATATAAATCTTCCAGTTTTTGGCATGTGGAATAAGCTTCCTTTTTGTTCAAGTGGAAGATGTCTTGTACAATTTTGGACATGTGGGAGATATCTTTTCCTGTTTCGGGAAAGTGGAATTAATTTGTTTGGGTTTTGTAATGTTTAATCTGACTTCACCAATGTTGGGCATGCTGAAGTTACCTGGTCTTCTTTTGGGCAAGTAGAATATATTCACTGTCGTTTTCAACATATGGAAGCTATCTCCTCCAAGTTTTCAGATGTGGAATATATCTCTTCAAAGTGTTAGTTGGTAGAATATATCTGCCCCAATGTCTCCCAATGGAATATGTTTTTTTTTCTGATTTGAGCATGAGGAAGATATGTTCTCAAGATGGAGCCAGAGGAATATATAAGGAAATATTTCTCATGGAATATGTAACCTCCCAGTTTTGAGCAAGTGGAATAAGTCTGCTTTTGGGGGCAAATAGAAGGGTTCTGCTCCAGTTATGGGAATGCCGAAGACGTCTCCTTCAGGTTTGTGCATGTGGAAGATATCTGTTACTGTTTTCTGAATGTAAGTTATCTTTTCCAATTTTGTCAAGTGGAATATACTTCCTCCAGTTTTGAGCATGTGGAAGATGTCTCCTCACGATTTGTGCATGTGGAATATGTCTCTTCCATTCCATATGTGGAATATATCTTCTCCAATTTTGAGCTTGTGGAATACGTGTCCTGCAGATTGGGCTATGAAGAAAATGCCTGGTCCCTGTTTGTTCATGTGGAATATACTTCTTCCAGGTTTGGACATTGGAATATTTTTCTTCTACAAGTTTGTGTATGTGGAATATAAATCTCCCAATTTTTGGCATGTGGATAAGTTTCCTTACTTTTTGTGCAAGGGGAAGTTGTCTTCTCCAGCGTTTGCCATGTGGGAAACATCTCCTCCAGTTTGGGAAAGTGGAACTAATCTGTTTGGGTATTGGCATGTGGAATCTGTCTTCACTAATGTTGAGCAAGCTGAAGACACCTGCTCTTCTTTTGCACATGTGGAATATAGTTGTTATAGTTTTCAACATATGGAAGATATCTCCTCCATGGTTGGGCATGTGGAATATATGTCTTCTAAATTTTTGCCTGGAGAATATGATCTGCCTTTGGAATATTTCCTTTCTTATTTTAGCATGTGAAAGGTGTCTCCTCCAACTTCAGCATATGAAAGTTATCTTCTCCAATTTGAGCCTTGGAAGATGTCTTCACCAAATGAAGCATGCGTAATGTATCTCCTCCACTTTTAGTAAGGTATAATCAATCTCTTCGGTTTGGGCTTGTGGAATCTATCTTAACCAATGTGGTGCATGTCGAAGATACCTTGTTTTCCTTTGGGCATGTGGAATATAGTTCCTGTAGTTTTCTACATGTGTAAGATATCTCCTCCATGTTTTGGCATGTGCAATACATCTCTTCTAATTTTTGGCCTGTAGAATGTATCTGCTCTAATATCTGCCGTTGGAATATGTCTTTTGCTGTGCCCATGTAGAAGATGTCTCCTCCAATTTGGGCATGTGGAAGATGTCCTCTCTAATTTCAGTAATGTGGAATTAATCTCTTTGGGTTTTGGTATGTGGTGTCTGTCTTCACCAACGTTGGGCATGCTGAAGATACCTGCTCTTCTTTTGGGCATTTAGAATATAGTCGCTGTCCTTTTCAACATGTGGAAGATATCTCCTCTAAGTTTTCAGATATGGAATATATCTCTTCAAAATGTTAGTTGGTAGAATATATCTGCTCCAACATCTACCAATGGAATATGATTTTTTTTTAATTTGAGCACGAGGAAGATGTCTTCTCCAGTTTGAGCTTGTGGAATGTGTCATGGATTATATCTCATAGAATATGTCACCTCCAGTTTTGAGCAAGAGGAATAAGTCTACTTCTCGGGCCAAGTAGAAGGGTTCTGCTCCAGCTTTGGCAATGCAGAAGACATCTCCTCCAGGTTGGTGCATGTGGAATATGTCTGTTCTTGTTTTCCTGATATAAGCTATATCTTTTCCAATTTTGGCATGTGGAATATATTTTCTCCAGTTTTGAGCATGTGAAAGAAGTATGCTCAATATTTGTGCATGTGGAATATATCTCTTCATTTGTTGGAATATTGAATATATCTTCTCCAATTTTGGGCACTATGTGTCCTGCAGTTTGTGCTATGCAGAAAATCCTGGTACATATTATTCATGTGCAATATATTTCCTCCATGTTTGGATATTGGAGTATTTGTCTTCTCCAATTTTGTGTATGTGGAATATAAATCTTCCAGATTTTGTCATGTGGAGTAATTTTCCTTCCTTTTTGTGCAAGTGGAAAAAGTCCTTTCCTGTTTTTGGCATGTGGGAGATATCTCCTCCAGTTAAGGGACAGTGGAATTAAATGGATTGGGTGATGGCCTGTGGAATCTGTCTTCACCAATGTTGGGCATACTGGAGATACATGCTCTTCTTTTGCACATGTGGAATAAAGTTGCTATAGTTTTCAAAATATAGAAGATATTCCTTCCATGGTTGGATATGTGAAATATATTTTTTTCTAAATTTTGGCCTGGAGAAATTGATCTACTTTTAGAATACTTCTTTTCTGATTTGAGCATGTGGAAGATATCTCCTCCAAGTTAAGCATATGAAAGTTGTCTTCTTCAATTTGAGCCTGGGAAGATGTCTTCACCAAATGAAGCACATGTAAGATATCTGCTCCACTTTCAGTAATGTGTAATTAATCTCTTCGGGTTTGGGCTTGTGGAATCTGTCTTCACCAATATGGTACGAGTCGAAGATACCTGGCCTTCCTTTGGACATATGGAATATAGTTGCTGTAGTTTTCAACATGTGGAAGATATCTTCTCCAATTTGAGCCTTGGAAGATGTTTTCACCAAATGAAGCATATCTAAGATATCTCCTCTACTTTCAGTAATGTGTAATTAATCTCTGCGGGTTTGGGCTTGTGGAATCTGTCTTCACCAATGTGGTGCATGTCGAAGATACCTGATCTTCCTTTGGGCATGTGGAATATAGTCGCTGTAGTTTTCAACATGTGGAAGATACCTCCTCCGTGTTTTGGCATGTGCAATATATCTCTTCTAATTTTTGGCCTGTAGAATGGATCTGCTCTAATATCTGCCGGTGGAATATGTCTTTTGATGTGTCCCTGTGGAAGGTGTCTCCTCCAATTTGAGCATATAGAAGATGTCTTCTCTAATTTCAGTAATGAGGAATTAATCTCTTTGGGTTTTGGCATGTGGAATCTGTCTTCACCAACGTTGGGCATGCTGAAGATACCTGCTCTTCATTTGGGCATATAGAATTTAGTCGCTGTCTTGTTAAACATGTGGAAGATATCTCCTCCAAGTTTTGAGATGTGGAATATATCTCTTCAAAATGTTAGTTGGTAGAATATATCTGCCCCAATATCTGCCAGTGGAATATTATTTTTTTAATTAGAGCATGAGGAAGATGTCTTCTCCAGTTTGAGCATGTGGAATGTGTCATGGAATATATCTCATGGAATATGTCACCTCCAGTTTGAGCAAGAGGAATAAGTCTACTTCTGGGGGCAAATAGAAGGGTTCTGCTCCAGTTTGGGGATTGCAGAAGACATATCCAGGTTGGTGCATGTGGAATATGTCTGTTCCTGTTTTCTGGATGTAAGTTATATCTTTTCCAAAATTGGCATGTGGAATGCACTTCCTCCAGTTTTGAGCATGGAGAAGATGTCTGTTCAATATTTGTGCATGTGGAATATATCTCTTCCATTTGTTGGCATATGGAATATATCTTCTCCAATTTTGGGATTGTGGAATATGTGTCCTGAAGATTGGGCCATGTCCAAAATTCCTCCTCCATGTTTGTTCATGTGGAATATATTTCCTCCAGGTTTGGACATTGGAATATTTGTCTTCTCCATGTTGGTATATGTGAAATACAAATCTTCCAGTTTTTTGGCATGTGGAATATACTTCTTCCTTTCTGTGCAAGTAGAAGATGTCTTCTCCCATTTTGGGCATGTGGGAGGTATCTCCTCCAGTTTCGGGAAAGTGGAATTCATCTGTTTGAGTGTTGGCATGTGGAATCTGTCTTCTCCAATGTTGGGCATGCTGAAGATACCTGCTCTCCTTTTGCACATGTGGAATATAGTTGCTATAGTTTTCAGCATATGGAAGATATCTCCTCCATGGTTGGGCATGTGGAATATATGTTTTCTATAGTTTGGCCTGTAGAATATGATCTGCTTTTGGAATATTTCTTTTCTGATTTGAGTCTGGGAAGATGTCTGCACCAAATGAAGCATATGTAAGATATCCCTTCCACTTTCAATAATGTGTAATTAATCTCTTGGTTTGGGCTTGTGGAATCTGTCTTCACCAATGTGGTGCATGTCGAAGATACCTGGTCTTCCTTTGGGCATGTGGAATATAGTTGCTGTAGTTTTCAACATGTGGAAGATATCTCCTCCGTGTTTTGGCATGTGGAATATATCTCTTCTAATAGTTGGCCTGTAGAATGTATCTGCTCTAATATCTGCCTGAAGAATATGTCTTTTCTGATGTGCCCATGTGGAAGATGTCTTCTTCAATTTGAGCATGTTGAAGATGTCTTCTCTAATTTCAGTAATGTGAATTAATCTCTTTGGGTTTTGGCATGTGGAATCTCTCTTCACCAATGTTGGACATGCTGAAGATACTGGCTCTTCTTTTGGGCATGTCACTGTCGGGTTCAACATGTGGAAGATATGTCCTCCAAGTTTTCAGATGTGGAATATATCTCTTCAAAGTGTTAGTTGGTGGAATATACCTGCCCCAATATCTCCCAGTGGAATATGTTTTTTTTATTTGAGCATGAAGAACATGTCTTCTCCAGTTTGAGCGTGTGAAATGGGTCATGGGATATGTCTCATGGAATATGTCACCTCCAGTTTTGAGCAAGAGGAATATGTCTACTTCTGGGGGCAAGTAGAAGGGTTGTGCTCCAGTTTTCGGAATGCCAAAGACGACTCCTCCAAGTTTGTGCATGCGGAATACATCTGTTCCTGTTTTCTGGATGTAAGCTATATCTTTTACAAAATTGGCATGTGGAATATACTTCCTCCAGTGTTGACCATGTGGAAGATGTCTCCTCAATATTTGTGCATGTGGAGTATATCTCTTCCATTTCTTGGCATATGGAATATATCTTCTCCAATTTTGGGCATGTGGAAGATGTGTCCTGCAGTTTGTGCCATGCAGAAAATGCCTGGTCCATGTTTGTTCCTGTGGAATACATTTTCTCTGGGTTTGGAGAGTGGAATATTTTTCTTGTCCGTGTATGTCTATGTGGAATATAACTCTTCCAGTTTTTGGCGTGTGGAATAAGCTTCTTCCTTTTTGTGCAATGGGAGATGTTTTCTCCCATTTTGGGCATGTGGGAGATATCTCCTCCAGTTTCGGGAAAGTGGAATTACTCTGTTTTGGTTTTGTCATGTTTAATCTGACTTCACCAATGTTAGGCATGCTGAAGATACCTGCTCTTCTTTTTGGCAAGTAGAATTTGTTCGCTGTCGTTTTCAACATATGGAAGATATCTCCTCCAGGTTTTCAGATGTGGAATATTTCTCTTCAAAGTGTTAGTTGGTAGCATATATCTGCACCAATATCTCCCAGTGGAATATTTTTTTTTATTTGAGCATGAAGAACTTGTCTTCTCCAGTTTGAGCATGTGGAATGAGTCATGGGATATGTCTCATGGAATATGCCACCTCCAGTTTTGAGCAAATGGAATAATTGTACTTCTGGGGGCAAGTTGAAGGGTTTTACTCCAGTTTGAGGAATGCAGAAGATGTCTCCTTCAGGTTTGTGCATATGGAATATGTGTGTTCCTGTTTTCTGGATGTAAGCTATATCTTTTCCAATTTTGGCATGTGGATTATACTTCCTCCAGTTTTGAGCAGGTGGAAGATGTCTGCTCAAGATTTGTGCATGTGGAATATGTCTCTTCCATTTGTTGGCATATGGAATATATCTTCTCCAATTTTGGGCATGTGGAATATGTGTCCTGCAGATTTGGCCATGCAGAAAATGCCTGGTCCCTGTTTGTTCATGTGGAATATACTTCTTCCAGGTTTGGACATTAGAATATTTGTCTTCTCCATATTTGTGTATGTGGAATATAAATATTCCAGTTTTGGCACGTGGAAAAAGTTTCCTCATTTTGTGCAAGTGGAAGATGTCTTCTCCAGTTTTTGGCATCTGGAAGATAATCTCCTCCAATTTTGGGAAAGTGGAATGAATGTGTTTTGGTCTTGCATTTGGAATCTGTCTTCACCAATGTTGGGCATGCTGAAGATACCTGCTCTTCTTTTGCGCATGTGGATTATTGTTGGTGTAATTTTCAATATGTGGAAGATGTCTCTTCCATGGATGGGCATGTGGAACATATGCTCACTAATTTTGGGCCTGGAGAATATATCTGCTCCAATATCTGCCTGTGGAATATGTTTTTTTCTGATATGAGCATGTGGAAGATATCTCCTCAAATTTGAGCGTGTGGAAGATGTCTTCTCCAATTTGAGTATGTGGAAGATGTCTCACCCCAGCTTTGTACACGTGGAATATATGCCTTCTACATATATATATAATATATTTATATTATATATGTGCTTCTGTTTTTGGCCTTGGGAATTTGTTTCTTCCAGTTTGGGGCATGTGGAAAGTGTCGCCTCCAACTTTAGGCACGTGGAATCAATCTCCTCTTATTTGGGGCATGCAGAAGTTTTCTCCTCCAGATGTTTTCTTCTGTGGGCATGTGGAATATGACTCCAGTTTTAACCATGTGGAAGATGCCTTGTAAAATTTTGAGCATTTGGAATATGTATATTTCAGTTTTTGGCATTTGGAATACATCTGCTGCAAGTCTATGCCTGTGGATCAGCATTCAAACTCTGTGCTTATGGAATACGTCACCTCCAATTTGGAGCATATGGAATAAATCTACTCCTGGGGTCATGTGGAAGCATTCTTCTCCAGTTTTGGGAATACAGAAGATGTCTCCTCCAGGTTTGTGGATGTGGATGTGGAATATATCTGCTCCTGTTTTCTGGATGTCAATTATATCTTTTCCAATTTTAGCGTGTGGAATATGCCTCCTCCAATTTAGAGCATGTGGAAGATGTCTGCTCAATATTTGTGCAAGTGGAAGATGTCTGCTCAATATTTGTGCAAGTGGAATATGTCTTTTCCATGTTTGGCATATGGAATATATCTTCTCCAATTTTGGATGTGCGGAATACGCATCCTGCAGTTTGTGCCATGCAAAAATGCCTAGTCCTTGTTTGTTCATGTGGATTATATTTCCTCCGGTTTTGGATATCATGTCTTCCTCATGTTTGTGTATGTGGAATATAAATCTTCCAGTTTTGGGCATGTGAAATTAATTTTTTTCCTCACTTTTTGTGCAAGTGGAATACTTCTTCAGATTTGGCAAGTGGAAGATATCTCCTACAATTTCTGGAATGTGGAATTAATCTGTTTGTATTTTGGCTTCTGGAATCTCTCTTCAGCAATGTTTGGCTTGTTGAAGGTACCTGCTCTTGTTTTGCACATATGGGTTATAGTTGGTGTAATTTTCTACATGTGGAAAATATCTCATCCATGGTTGGGCATGTGGAATATATGCTCACTAATTTTTGGCCTGGAGAGCATATCTGCTCCAATATCTGCTTTTGGACTATGTCTTTACTGATTTGAGCATGTGGAAATGTCTTCTTCTATTTGAGCAAGTGGAAGATGTCTCCTCCAACTTAAGCATCGGAAAGATGTCTTCTCCAATTTGAGCATGGGAAAATGTCTTCACCAAATTGAGCATGTCTAAGATCTCCTCCAATTTCAATAATGTGGAATTAATATTTTTGGATTTTGGCTTGTGGAATCTCTCTTCAACAATGTAGTTCATTTCAAAGATACCTGTCTTCATTTGGTCAAGTGGAATATAGTTGCCGTAGTTTTCAACATGTGGAAGATATCTCCTTCATGTTTTGGCATGTGGAATATATCTCTTCCACTTTTTGGCCTGTAGAATATATCTGCTCCAATATCTACTTATGGAATATGTCTTTTCTGATGTGCGCATAAGGATGTTGTCCTGTCCAATCTGAGCATGTAGAAGAAGTCTCCTCCAATTTCATTAATGGCGAATTAATCTCTTTGGGTTTTGGCATGTGGAATCTGTCTTCACCAATGTTGGACAACTTGAAGATACCTGTTCTTCTTTTGGGCATGTGGAATATAGTCGCTGTAGTTTTCAGCATGTGGAAGATATCTTCTCCATGCTTTCACATGTGGAATATATCTCTTCTAATTTTTGGTCTGTAGAGTAAACGTGCTCTACTATATACCTGTGGAATATGTCTTTTCTGATTTGAGCATGTGGTAGATGTCTCCTTCATTTTGAGCATGTGGAAGATGTCTTCTTTAATTTGAGCATGTAGAAGATGCCTCCTCCAATGAGAAAGATATCTCCTCCAATTTTGAGCATGTGGAAGTTGTTTCCTCCAATTTGGCTATGTGGAAGATGTCTAACCCAGCTTTGTACTCGTGGAATATATCTCTTCTACATGTGTATATATATAATATACTTATATTATATATGTGCTTCTGTTTTTGGCTTTTGGAATTTGTTTCTTCAAGTTTGGGGCATGTGGAAGGTGTCACCTCCAATTTTAGGCACATGCAATCCATCTCCTCCCGTCTGGGGCATGTAGAAGTTTTCTCCTCTGGAAGGAATATGTGCAATCTAGTTCTTTGCACGTGAATCACATCTCTTCGAATTCTCATCTATGTGAAATGGAACTGCGGGTCTTACTGAAGATCTCTAAAGAAAAGTCAATGGGAACTCCAGGCCTGTACATACTGGAGTATGTAACAGTATGTAACAGTAACATACTGTTACTCACCTCAAGAAGAAATGTATCCACTCTAAGGGTGCTTATCATGGAATGCATCTACTCCTGCTCTTCAGGGAGTGGATTGAATATGCTCCAGAACTGCTCATCGTTGAAGCCACCTTCTCCAGCTCTTTTCAGAAAGGTAAGTTGGTCTATCCTGGAATCATCTCACTTTGTACTTAGCATGGAATATAGTACTCCTCTCTCTCCTGCAACCAACTATTTGTGCTCCACTTACTTGGGGTCTCTTTAGCATGTTATTCTTTTTCCATCTCACTCTTTCTTTTTTTCCAAATGCATATTTTTCCATCTCTTCAGAATGGAATCAATACTTTGCTTCTCTTCTCATGGTGAAATTGATCTTCACCAATACTATCAGGATGGAATATTTCAAAACCATCTCTATTCAGCAGGTAATAATTGAATTCTAGTTCTCAGCGTTACAGATTCCATTTATATTCCAGCTCTCTTAAGTAACTCCAGTGTTAGGTTAAATATATGTAAAATGTATTTGCTACATTTCCTTTTGTTTTGAAATGCATCTCTTACAACAGGTGCCAGCAGGACTTGATTCAGCACCAGTTTTCTTCCTCAACTAATGCACCTATTCAAGTTCTCCTCAGCATGCACCTTCCTACTCAGGATCTCAGCATGGAATGTGTTTAAAGAATGTGTCATCAGCAAGGTAAGTGTCAACGTAAGCATTTTTTAGCATGCAGTCTTAGTAGCTTAGTGCTCCTTCTTACGGACTACATTTACTGCTGTTCTCCTCAGCATGAGATCTATTTACCTCCATTTTACTCTGTATGACTGAGCAGGTTTCTGCTCACTTGAGTGACCTTGACCATTCAGCAGCCTAGAGACTAAATCCTCCTTGTAGAATGTGATCGACTCAGGCATACTCTACATATATGTATGTATATGTCTGCAGCTTTCATCCTCACGAAGGGAAGTGTATGCTTTAACACCTTTCAGCATGGCATGTTTCTTTCACATTTGTACCTGGCTTGAAATGCACTTAACTCTAGCCATACTTCTCCAGGAAGGATATTATCACATCCAACTATCTTCATCATGGAATTCACCTACTCTACAGGTGCCAGCTTAGATCCCTCTTTTCAGCGTGTCAGCCTGGCAAGTGCTAAAGGCAGTTCTCCTTGGCAAGCAAGGCATGCATGAACTACAATTTTTGGCAGCATGGGGTCTTGCCAGTTCTGTGCTCTTTGTCATGGAATACCTGTGCTGTAATCTGATTGAGTCCAGTACAGGGCCCAAGCCCAGTACTATAAGAAGTGTGTCTTCTCCAACACTTTCCCTCATGGAATCCATCACCCATTCAATGAAGGTCTTGCCAGCCTGGGTTTTCCTTATGACCCCTGTTATCAGCATGAAAGGAATGCACAGGTGCTAACTGAATATGGAAGATTTAATTTCAAGCTGTACAAAACATGGAATGGAAGTCCTCTCACTTTTTTTTAATATAGTGAGAATGGATCAGCTTTTCCTCCCTGGGAATGTGTATTAATGTATTCTCTACCTTAAATGTTTCTCCCCCAGTTCTTTTTTTTTATTATGAAAATACTGTACAGGGGGGTTACAATTACATGGACAAGATAATGAGTACATTTCTTATCAAACGTTGTAGCCTCCTCCTTTGTTTCCCCTTCCTGTCCCTTCCCATCCTCTTCCCGCCCTGCCCCCAGTTCTTCTGACCATTGAATACATTTCCCACGGCTATCTTCAGCACAGAATGCATAAAATTCAGGTGTCCTCACCAGGGAATATGTGTGTCTAATTGTTTGTTCTGAAAAATTTGCCTTTACATCATTCAATAATTCCCCTGAAGCTGTTCCTGGCACAAGAATATGAATTCCAGCTCTGGTAATCAGGGCAGTTTTGAGCTCCAGGATTCTCCTGCATGCAGTAGGGACTTCTGTATTTCTTCCACGGAATGGATCAGATCCAGTTCTCCTCAGGAAGATTTAAGTGTCTATTCCAGCAGCTTCTTTCATGGAATTTTGTCTACTTCACTTCTCCTACCTGGGGCTGCATGCAATTGCCATCTCTTTGGCTTGGAAGGTCTCTACTCCGTCTCTCAATATGGCATGTCTTTAAAGTAGCTCTTGTCAGCAAGAAAAGTTTGGGTTTTTAAAATAGTGTTTTATTGTAAAAATATTTTACAGAGGGGTTACAGGTATAGGAGTAAGCAAATGAGTACATTTGCTATTGAGCATAGTTATTTTCTCCTTTGTTTTCCCCCTACCATCCCTTCTAGCCCCACTCCTTGGCACCCCAAACTCCTCCCCTGGCTCCTCCTCCCCCCGAAGTTGTACAGTTCATTTTCAACATAGTGTCTTGTAGATATCATTGTTACAATGGATTAACCTGTATCCTTATTGAAGCATTGTGTTATTTCAGTTCTCAAATTAAAAAATGTATATACAAGATTCAGGGCACCAGAATCAAATACAGTGAAAACAAAGGTTATACTGTGGGGGAAGAGCATAGCAAAGAAACAAAAAAAAATCACATAATACATTATAAATATGGTAAAAACAATAGGAAGAAAGAAAAAAGTTCTTATGTCCATATCTTGGGTTTCATTTCACTTAACATCATGTTATGTTGTCATATGTACATGGCTTTTGCTCTTTGTTGCTTCTTCTAGATATATACTAGTTACTGCACATAAAGGAAACTTTGGGATCTATATTTCTTTGGGCCTGGATTACATTACTTATATTATTCAATTAAATAATTTTACATCACTTATAATATTGCCATTTCCTTAAAAAAAAGGGTTATGTCATTCTTTCTGATGGAGACATAGAATTCAATTGTATACATACATATATATATATATATATATATATATATACACCACATTTAGCAAGAATAGATTTAAATGTTGCATTCTGCATTCTGCAGTTGGACAGTAAGATGCTACTTGGCCTAGATTGCATCAACTTATTATGGAATGCAAATTCTTAAGCCCTTCACTGCATGGAATCTGTATAAACCTACTCCTGTAATCTTGGAATCAATATAGCCAAAGTTTGCAATGGTCTTCAGCATGAAAAATGATTACTGGCTCTCTATTCTGCATCAATTGCACCATGACTGGTATCTTAGGAAATATTTGCTTTCCACCCATACAATGCATGCAGTACATCTCCTCCAATCCTCGTGAGAATGGAGTGAGAATCACTACTCAGCAGAGAAGAGCTCTTGTCCCAGCATCCCTCAGGCAGGAGCATGTGTACTCCAGATAAACACAGCATGAAATGTTTATCTCCATCATATATACATATATAAAAATATATTAAAAATGTTGTATGGAGGGGTTACAGTTACATGAGTAGGTTAATAAGGACATTTCATAACAAGCATTGTCTCCTCCCCCTCTGTTTTTTCCCTACCATCACTTCCCTCCCCACCTCCCCGACTCCTCCCATCCCATCCCACCCAAACATTGTAAAGTTGGTTTTCAACATAGTGTCCTGTATACCTCGTCATCACAATGGGTCAGCCTGCATCCCCATTTCAGCGTTCCCCAATATCTCTTCCCCTCCTCAAATTACAAAAATGTATATAAGGTGTAGAACACCAGCACCAAATCTAGTGAAAACAGGGGTTCTATTGTGCGGGTAGAACAAGAAAAAATAAGAATCACATAGTACATTGTACGTACAGTGTATACAATGTGTATACAGTGTATGGAGGTTCCTGAAAAGACTTCACATAGTGCTCCCCTATGACCCAGCAATCCCACTTTTGGGCATTTACCCAAATGATTACAAACAAGACCACACTAAATCTACCAACACAACTATGTTTATTGCAGCATTATTTACCATAGCTAAGATATGGAACCAACCCAAATGCCCCTCAGTAGATGAATGGATCAAGAAAATGTGGTATATATACACAATGGAATTCTATGCCTCCATCAGAAAGAATGACATTTCCCCATTTGTGAGGAAATGGAAAGGTTTGTAAAAATTATATTAAGTGAAATAAGCCAAGCCCAAAGAAACATAGATCCCATGGTTTCCCTTATTTACAGTATCTAGTATATTTATGAGTCAAGCAGGAAAGGTCAGATAATGTGATGTTAGGAAAATGAACCCTTAGATATGTATTTAAATGTTTTTTTCTTTCATGCATTTGTTTCTAACTCATTTATAAGATTATTTCTTTGTAGCTTTGTATGTCCCTCCCCCACAGTATAACCCCTGCTTTCACTATATTTGATATCCCTATATTTTGTGGAGGAGATGGGGAAAAACAAGCCGTTTAAGGATACAGTTGGACTCGATGCAACTATGAGAAGTACAAGTTGTCATGTCAAAAACGAACTTTACAACTTTGGTGCGGGGGTGGGTGGTGGGAACATAGGGGGATTGGTGGGGGTGTGGGGGGAGGCTGGGAAGGGATGTGAAGGGTAAACAAAGGAGGAGGCTGCAATGCTTGATAAGAAATGTACTCATTATCTTGCCCATGTAATTGTAACCCCTCTGTACAGTATGTTCACAAAAAATTAAAATTAAAGAAAAAAAGAAAAAAAAGAATCACATAGTACATTGTACATACAAAAAAAACGCTAACAAGAAAAAAACACACTTGTGTCTCTGTCATGGGGTACATTTTGCTTAATATCATCTCATATGGTTATAAGTACATAGCCTTTGACCTTCTCTGCTTGTCCTAGACATGTACTAGTCATTGTAAACAAGAGAAACCACGGGACCTATGTTTCTTTGGCTTACTTCACTTAATATAATTTTTTTCCAAGTCTTTCCATTTCCTAACAAATAGGTGCTGTCATTCTTTCTAATGGAGGAATAGAATTCCTGCACACACATACACACACACACACACACACACACACACACACACACGCATATCACATCATATTTTCTTGATCCATTCATCTACTGATCTACTGAGGGGCATTAGGGTTGGTTCATTACCTTAGCTATGGTAAATAATGCTGCTATAAACATGCTTGTGCTGGTAGCTTGTTTGTGACCATTTTTGGGATCATTTGGGTAAATGCCCAAAAGTAGGATTTCTGGGTCATAGGGGAGCTCTATGTGGAGTCTTTTGAGGAACCTCAATATACTGCTTTCCAGAGTGGTTGAACAAGTTTTACACTCCCACCAACAATGCAGTAGGGTTCCCTTTTGGCCACACCCCCTCCAGCATCTGTTGTTACTAGATTTCTTGATTCTAGCCATTCTAACTGGGGTGAGGTGGAATCTCAATGTTGTTTTGATTTGCATTTCTTTTTTTTCTTGGTTGATTGTGGAGGTTGAAGTCTGGGTCTGGGTGCTGTCCGTCAGCTCTTCAGCTCAAGTCAAGTGCTCTACCACTTGGGCCACACCACTACTTCCAGTTTCCTAGTGGTTTACTGGAGATAAAAGTCTCACTGACTTTCCTACTCAGGCTGGCTTCGAACTTAGATTCTAAGATCTCAGCCTCCTGAGTAGCTAGGATTACAGGCAGGAGCCACCAGCACCCAGCTGATTTGCATTTATTTTTATGGCTAGAGAAGTTAAGCATTTCCTCATGTGTCTATTGGACATTCTTACTTCCTCTGCAGAGAAGTTTCTCTATAAGTCTTTAGCCCACTATTTATCGGGGAGTTGTTTCTTTGAGGATTTGTTGGGGGTTTTAGTTTTTTGAGTTCTAAGTATATTTTAGATATGAGACCATTATCCATGGTCTGGCTAGTGAAGATCTTCTCCCAATCCATGGACTTTCTATTGATCTTGCTAGCTGTGTACTTTGCCATGCAGAAGCTCTGCATTTCCATGCAAGCCCACTTGTCCAATCTTTCTTTGATTTGTTGTGCTTCTGGTCTCTATTAAAAAAATTTTGGCCTGTGCCAAGAAGCCCTACAGTTTCTCCTATTCCTTCCTGTATTGTTGTCAGGGAGCCTGCTTTTATTTCAAGGTCTTTGATCCATTTGGAGTTGATTATGTTTCAGGGTGATATATACAGATCTAGCTTTAATTTTCTACAAGTGTTTAACCAATTTTGCCTTTTACTTTAATTTTCTACAAGTGTTTAACCAATTTTGCCTTTTACTGAACAGGTTGTTTTTCTTCCTATTTCTTTAGCTCCCTTGTCAAAGATTAGGTGGCTGTAGGCCAGTGGGTTTATTCTGAGTCTTCAGTCCTATTCCATTGGTCTTCAGATCGGTTCTTGTGCCATTACCAAGTTGTGTTGATTACTATGGTTTGCAGTAGGGTTTGAAATTTAGAATGGATGTTCCTCCAGTATTGTTTTTCTACTAAGGATTGTTTTTGTTATTTGGGGTCTTTTACTGTTCCATATGAATTTTTTGATTGCTTCTTCTATTTCATTGAAGAATGAGTTTGGGATATTAATTGGTATCACATTGAATTTGTAGATACCCTTTGGCAGTATTGACATTTTCACAATGTTAATCCTTCCAATCCAGGATTATCAGAAGTTTTTCCACTTGCTTAGTTCTGCTTTGATTTACTCTTTCAAGTTTTTAAAGTTTTCGTCATAGAGGTCCTTCACCTCTTTTGTTAAGCTAACTCCTAAATATTTTATTTTTGGGGGGCTATTACAAAAAGGGTTGATTTCCTAATTTCAGCCAAACTCTTCTCATTATTGGCATACAGAAAGGCCATTGATTTCTGAGGGTTAATTTTATACCCTGCTACTTTGCCAGAGTTTCCAATCAGCTCAAGTAACTTGGGAGTGTAAGAATACCATACAGAGGAGTTACAATTACATGGGCAAGATAATGAGTACATTTCTTTTCAAGCATTATTGCCTCCTCTGTGTTTCCCCTTTCCATCCCTTCCCATATTGCCCCCACCCAATCCTCGCCCCCCACCAAAGTTATAAAGTTCATTTTTTGACATAATGACTTGTACATCTGATTGTTGCAATGGGTCCACCTGTATCCCTAGTTAAACGATTTGTTTTGCCCTTATACCTCCACAAATTATACCAACATCAAATACAGTGAAAGCATGGTTCATGGGTTCTTTAAATACATGACCATGTCATCTGCAAAGAGGGAGAGTTTTGCTTCATCTTTCCCTATTTGGATTCCCTTTATATCTGCATCTTATCTTATTTCCCTACCTAGGCATTCTAATACTAGTTTGAAGAGGAGTGGAGAGAGTAGACATCCATATCTCGTTCCTAAATTTAGAGGAAATGGCTTTAGTTTTTTTTACCACTAAGTATGATGGTGGCTGTAGGTTTGTCAATACAGCCCTTATTATATTGAGAAATGTTCCATGGATTCCTAGTTTTTCCAGATCTTTCATAATAAAGGGATGTGAGATCTTGTCAAATACTTTTTCTGCATCTATTGAGATGTGGTTTTTACCCTTGCTCTTGTTGATGTGGTGAATTATATTAATTTTTTGCATATATTAGACCAGCTTTGCATCCCTGAAATGAATCCTGTTGGATTGTGGTGTATGATTATTTTGATGAGTTGTTGAATTCAATTGGCCAAAGTTTTGTTGAAAAGTTTCCCATCGATATTCATCAAAGAATTGGGTCTATAATTTTCTGTCTTTGATGAGTCCCTGCCTGTTTTTGGGATGATGGTAATGCTGGCCTCATTAAAAGAGTGTGGTAATGAATTTTTGCTTTCAATTTCATTGAAGAGATGGAAGAGTATGGGTGTGAATTCTGCTTCTGGGTGTGAATTCTGCTTCGAGGCCTTGTAGATAAACACACCATGAAATGTTTTTCTCCATCTTAATTTTAAATGAAATATATTCATCCACTGCCACTTAAAGTGGAATGTCTCTCCTCCAGTTTTCTGAACCCAGAATGTGACTGTGTCTTCTCCAGTTTTGAGCAAGAGAAATATGTCTTCTCCAGTTTTAAGCATGTGGAATATGTCTGCTACAGTTTCCATTATCTGGAATATATCTTGTCCAATTTCAGACATGTGGAATACGACTCCTCCTGTTATGGACAGGAGGAATTTATCATTTCCAGTGTGGGGCATGTGGATTATGTCTCCACCAAGTTTGGGGCCAGATCTCCTCAGCATTGTCATGAGCATGAAAGTTGTGTTCTGCAGGTTGTCTGGGCATGAATGGGTCTCCTCCAGCCTTCCTCATGTGGAATCTGTATGCTTTAGTTCCTCTCAGGGTAGACTGTGTCTGTCCATGTCACAGTCTAATATGTATCACTTCCAGCAAATAGTAAGTTGGAATCCATTTGATCCATTTGTCTCAGTTGTCCTGAAGATGGAAAATGTCAAGGCCATGTCTTCACAGACTAGTGGCCATTTACTTTTGCTCACTCTAGCAAGGAATATAGTTTCTATAGATTTTCTCAGTAAGGAATATATCAGACAGTGCCTTCTGGAGCACAAAATGGATGTGTCCCACTCTCCCAAGAATTATTACCATGGAATCCAGCTGTCTTTAGGAAGTTGATTGTTCCCTTGAGGAATCCTTAACATAGAAATATCTCCTACTATCTACAGCATTTGGACACAAAGGTGCTCCTGTTTTCCTTGACATGGAATGCATTCCAACCCGCCTGGGAAATTCAGCATTCATTTGGGGTAAGCATTTGTTGTCATCTCCTTTCTGTATCCTCATGCAGTACTGAATCTTATCCCTCATTGCTCACAGCAATGAAATCTGTGTACTCAAGCTCATTTTTCATGTCTACTTCAAGTCTCTGTAGGAAGGAATGAAGCTACTCTGGCTCTCCATATCATGGAATGTATCAGGTTGCAGCTCTACTCAGAAGATAAGAATCATCTCCAGCTTTCCCTTTGGTGGAAACTGCCTATTCCAGGTGTGTTGAGAATGGAATCTGTGTAATTCAGCCCTCCTCAGTTAGGTAATTATTAACTCAGTTCTCCTCACCATGTGGACCTGTGTACTTATAGCTCTTCAACATATAGCCTGTCACTCTCATGTCTCCTTACATTGGACTTGTCGACTCCATTTACAACATGGCATGGGATTCCACCCTGCCTCCCTGCACTTGGAATGTGTAGCTTCCATCTCCCTTCACTGAACAAGTTGTTTACTCCAGCTGTCTTGAGCAAGGATTGCTCCTGCTCCATGTCTCCTCCTATGTTCCATGAAGAACATCTCAGGATTTTAGTCTCAGCAAGAAGCGCAACTCCTCAGGTTTTCATCATCTTCAGTCATATCCACAGCAGCTTTCTTCTTCACTGTCACATTTTGCAGCCTGGAATCTGTCTGCTGCGAGTTAGGTCACCTGTGAATGCCTTGGCTCCATCTCTCTCCATCAAGAGAGACTTTTGTTGAATCCAAGGCCATCCTGGCATGTGTTGAAAGCACCTCCCATCAGCAAATGTCAACTCTAGAATTCTGCAGCAAGTAAACTGGGAAGTATAGCACTTTTTGGCACGGAGTGCATCTACCTCAGCTCTCCTCAACATGGCATCTGTGAACAACAGTTCTACTCAGGATGTGATATACCTGTTACAGCTCTCATCATCACAGAACACATGTATTGTTTCTCTCCATATCAAGGAACCTATCTGCTGTGGCTTTCCACAGCAGGCAATGCAACTTCTCCAATTCTCCTATGGAATGTGTCCCCTCCAGCTCACTTTTGCTATAGGTCTGATATTCCTATAGGAATGCTTTTCCTATAGGTCTATTTAGTATGAAATTTTATTTAGTATGAAAGTTACATTCAACAGGACATCTTGGCATGATTGGGCTCCTCCAGCCTTCCTCATGTGGAATCTTCATGCTTAATTCTGTGCCTCTCAATGTAGAATGTGTCTATCCAGTTCACAGGTTATCTAAAGTTTGAATCTATTTATCTCAGTTGTACTGAAGTTGGAAAATGTCAAGGCCAGTTCTGTACTGACTAGAGGCCCTCCTGTTTTCAAACTCCAGCAACCTAATGATCTACTCTAGTTTAGCCCAGCAAGGAATGTATCTGTCACTGCTCTCTAGAGCATGAAAGTCTCCCAAGCATTGCTTCTATGGGTTCCAGATCTTTTCATGAACGTGAGTGTTCCCTTGAGGATTCCTTAACATGGAAATACCTCCCACTGTGTACAGCATGGGACACCTGTGCTTCTGTTCTCCTTGGCATGGAATGCATCCATTCCAACCATCCTTGAGAAGTTCAGCATTTATTTGTGGTAAGCATTTGCTATCAATTCCTGTCTGATTGAAATTTTTCTGCTTTTTTCAGGGATTAATTCTTTGTTGTATCCTCATGCAATACTGCATCTTATCCCTCATTGCTCACAGCAATGAAATCTGTGAACTCAAGCTCATCTCTCATGGTCTGTAATTATGTCATGCCTCTGCAGGAAGGAATGAGGCTACTTGGCTCTCCACAGCATGGAATGTAGCATGTGGCAGCTCTATTCAGAAGGTAAGTATCATCTCCAGGTTTCCTTTTCCTGGAAGCCTTCTATTCCAGATGTGCTGAGGATGGAATCTGTGTAATTCAGCCCTCCTAAGGTAGGTAATTATTACCTCAATTCTCCTCAGCATATTGACATGTGTACTTACAGCATAGAATATGTCTACCCTAGTCCTCTTCAACATATAGACAGTCACTGCCATGTCTCCTCACATTGGAATGTGTTGATTCCAGTAATTTATAACATGTCATGAGTTTCCATCATGCTTGGAGTCCATACACTCTTGGAATGTGTATCATCCATCTCCTGTGAACAATTTGTTTACTCCAGCTTTCTTGAGCAAGGAATGCTCTTGCTTCATGTCTCCACAACTTTGGATGTGTGTCCCTTTTTATTTTCCATGAAGAGCTCCTTAGCCTGATTTTTATTTCATGCACTTCAACAAGGGATATGTAATTTTTGTTTGCATCAGCTCCTCTAGATGGAATATGTGTAGTCTGGTTCTCATCAGGGTGAATTTAACCTGCACCATCTCTCCTTAGGGTTGATGAAATGCAGCCATTGGTCATATTCCAGGTCTCCTGCAGAAATATGTAGGATTGTACAGCCTGGAATCAACCTCATGTTGCTCATTCAGCTGAGCAAGGAGTGCATTTATGCTGTGTCCTTATCATAGTCTGCATCTACTGTTGCTTTCCAATGAATGGGATGCAGATATTCCAGTCCTGCTCAACATTGAAACCATCTACTCCAGCTCTTTTCAGGAAGGTAAATGTGCACCGCAGGTTTCCTTGTCATGGAATAATCTCATACTTTCCTGAGCATGGAATATACTGAAGCTTTCTTTGTCCTGGAATCCATCTATCTACGCTCAGCTTAGTAAGGTAAGTGTCAATGTAGGGTCTGCTTAGCATTGATTCATCACACAGTCTGCTCAGCATGGAATGCACTACTGCCCTCTTTGTCCTGGAATCCATCTATCTCAGCTCTTCATACTAAGGTACGTGTCAACTTGGGGTCTTTTTAGCATGGATTCATGTCCTCCTTGTTCCTTATTTCTAAATACATCTCTTCCTTCTCTGCTCAGAATGGAATCAATGGCTTGAATCTTGGTCCATGGTGCAACTGGACTCCATGAATTCGTTTGGTATGGATATGCGATGCCTGCTCAACTCAGTACCGAATATGCCACCTCCACTTCACATCTCCATGGTCTCCTTTTATTTCAGGTGTCTTAAACAAGGTAGATGCCCACTCCAGCCATCTGATTACTGCATGTGAACTCTGATTACTACATATCCTTCTGTGATGAAATGCATGTCTTTTGGCAGATGACAGCAAGGAATGTGTCAGCACCAGTGCTCTTCATCAAGTAAGATATCTACGCCAGCTTCCTTCAACATGAATCCTTCTACTCAGGTTCTCACATGGCATGTGTTGAAAACAGTTGTTATTAGAGAGGTAAGTGTCCACTCCAGAAATGTTTAGCATACAGTCGTGCTTTTCTAGGGCTTGTGAGGTGGATTACATTCACTGCAGCTCTCCTCAGCCTGAGAGCTGTCTACTGCTGGTGTACTCAGCTTGTGATCAAGCTTCTGCTTACTTGAGTGCTTTCTTGTTCCTATCACAGGTCCTGCAAACTTTATTGTTGTTGTTTTAAAATTTAAAATTTAATTTCCTTACTTTAGAGGAAATGGCTTTAGCCTGTGATTTTTTGTTTCATTTGTGTGTTCTCACCTCATGGTATAACCCCTGTTTTCAATGTATTTGACTCTGGTGCCCTGAAGCTTGTATATACATTTTTCGAATTGGGGAGTGGAAGGGAAATAATAAAACGCTGAATTAAGGATATAGGTTGGCCCATTCTAACACTGAAATGTACAAGACATCTTGTTGATAACAAACTTTACAACTTTGGGGGTAAGGTGGAGGGAGTTGTTGGGAAGGTGAGGATGGAAGGAATGGTAGGGGAAAAACACAGGAAGAGCTAACAACATTACTCATGTGATTGTAACCCCTCTGAACAGTATTTTTGCAGTAAAAAATTTTATTAATAATTATTTCCTGAATTGTGAACTCAGAGCCTTGAGCCCTGTTTGTTTATTTAACTTATATCATGTGCTATGGCACTACAGTCATGTGCTCATTCTTTTTTTTTTTTTTTTTTTTTTTGCCATAGGATGTTTTTTTTATTTTTTTTATTGTAAAGCTACTATACAGAGGGTTACAGTTACATGAGTGAGGTTATGAGTACACTTCCTCTTGAACATTGTTACCCCCTCCATTGTTTTCCCCCTACCATCCCCTCCCTCCCTCCCTTCCCCGAGGTTCTTTTTTTTTTTTTTTTTTTTTGATTGTGATTAAATGATTACATAATTTCAAAGTCACAAGTTCATTCTAACTTCCCTGGAGCAAATTGTCTACCACAGTCTGTAATATATAACAGTGTTCACATGTTATATACCATATTTGTGATCAGCAGCATGAGGATATTTAGTAGTGGTTCAACCAGATGAGCAGGAGTTCTTTGTTTCTTAAGTCCTGTTAGTTTTGTCGTATCACCTAACCTTTTGGATTTAGCATCCACTTATGAGGGAGACCATGTACCGTTTGTCTCTTCGTTCTTGGCTTACCTCGCTCAACATGATTCCTTCTAGCTCCATCCATTTCCCTGCAAATGCCATTATTTTGTCATTTCTAATGGCTGCATAATATTCCATTGTGTATAGATACCACAATTTTTGGATCCATTCATCTGTGGTGGGGCACCTAGGTTGTTTCCATATCCTAGCTATTGCGAACAGTGCTGCAATAAACATGGAGGTGCACGTGTCCTTGTATATTGGTTCCTGTTGTTCAGGGTAGATGCCTAGAAGTGGTATGACTGGGTCGTAAGGGAGGTCAATCTTTAGCTTTCTAAGGACCCTCCAGACTGCTTTCCAAAGTGGTTGTATAAGTGTACATTCCCACCAGCAGTGTAATAGGGTTCCTCTTTCTCCACATCCCCTCCAGCATTTGTCGTTGGCTGATTTGTGGATGTGGGACATTCTGACTGGGGTAAGGTGGTATCTCAGGGTTGTCTTTATTTGCATTTCCTTCACCACCAGGGATGATGGGGGTAAGGTAGTTGTTGGGAAGGGGAGGAGGGAAGGAATGGTAGGGGAAAAACAAAGGAGGAGGTAACCACATTACTCATGTAACTGTAACCCCTCTGAAGAGTATTTTTACAGTAAAAATATATTAAAAATTTATTTCCTGAATTGTGAACTCAGAGCCTTGAGCCCTGTTTGTTTATTTAACTTATATCATGTGCTATGGCACTTGAGCTATGTGCTCATTCTTACATATTGATGGTAAATTTGAAAATTTAATTTGTGTTGACTGTATTTAAGAGCTTAATCCTGACAGTTCAGACTTCTGTACACATGAACATGCGATCTAACTAGTAGAGTTAAAGATATAGAACTGTCACAAAAAGCCTTAGCATGCTGAGTTGCTAGGCACAGAGAGATGAAACACCAGCTTGGTTAATTCTTTTTTTTTATTTTTTCTAACTTCTATTTACTTTTAAATGCTGATATTAGGATTTGATTTAAGGGTAAAGGCTTTGCCCCTGAGTGTTTATGCTCAAGGCTAGTGTTTGGCCATTTGAGTCACAGATCCCTTGTGATTTTTAGTGGTTAATGGAACAGAAAGTTCTCCTTGAGTTTCTTGCTTGGGTGGCCTTGAACCATGATCCTCATATCTCAGATTCCTAATACAGTAGAAATACAATGCGTGAGTTTACCCTGGAAGTAACTCATTTGTTATCAGACATGATTTCAATGAAACAGCAAACTGCGAATCAGAAATTGAGGGTTTTCTGCAGAAGGGGTCATGAATGAAACCAATGCTGTTTTCCCCTCTATAGACCCAGGATTGTAGACTTTTTCTTTCTGCAGGCCTTGGCAGGGACAACCTTGTGTGTCATGTGACTGTCTCTCCAATCTCAGCTCAGTGCAGTCAGAGTGAAACACATTTGTTTTTTCTCAGATTTTAAGGCAAGAGATACAATCATCATCTTCTGTGTACATGAGAACCATTCCCCATTAGGTCCACTTGCCCTGCTCACTATGTACTGGAGATCCAAGTAGTGATGCTACTTGTGAAGTCCAAATAGGTACATTTGAGCTGCGCATGGTCCTCCAAGAATATTCTACTTGGATATTTTGGACATTCTGCCTAAGTAGAGAATTTTTCTCTAATTTCTCTCTCTAGGAAACCAAAGCATGGATGCTGTCTCCTCTAGTTCATTGGACTTGTAGTTTCCATCCCCCCTTCCCTAAGTGAGAAGTGTTGTTTAAGCTGGAAGCATAAGATACTAGTCAAATAGGAAAGGTGAGTCCAGATTCTAGCTATCCTAAGTATGAGGATGGGGATCCTCATTGTATCTTGGGAACAGGTCTGGCAGCACTTGCAGCAGCATTGAGGGCATATAATAGATGAAGGGTTTTCTCTCCCTGTTGGTTGCATGGGTTTACCTTTCACCAATATGAGGAATCCATTGGATCCTGAGTGGACTTTGAAATCCTCTTAATTGATAGTAGATAAATCACAAGCTCTCTATAGGTCAGAATATTTGCCAGCCTCTCTCTTGCTAACAGCCCCTTATTGCCTATAAGCCCCGCAGTGCCTTCACTGACATCTTCCTGTCTCTCACTAGCTTCCTTTGTAATTGTATGAAGATACTTTATCCCAAAGGCATTTCCTGCCCTATGCCCTCCTCCGACCCCATAGCCTCACCTCACACAGACCTGGTATAGAACAGGCGTTGATTAAGAGTCATGCATCATCATGTTGCTAAATTAAGGGTCACATTATGAAGAATTTGGCTGTTACATGTTTCATAGTCCTGGGAACACCACAGGCTGTCCCCATCTACACCAAGACAGCTGCAGTGTGGGGAGGGTGGTATATGGGATCACTGTTGCCTTTGTGGCTCATTCTTGACTGCATCTCCATTATGGGTCACTGGATTCTGTACAAGTATATGGGTGAGTCAGACTTGGTCACATCTAGTACTTTCCCTCCAATCACATAGGCCATCTATCCCTGCTTTCACAAGGAGTGGTCTGGAGTTTCCCATGCTCTCCTGGATGGAATGTCATTGTTGGCCTCACCACATGACTATGATGCTCCTGTCCTGTTGCCAGCCTCTCACTGTGGAACAGATGACAATATAGCCAGTCTGGTGTCCAGGTATTGTGTGCCCTATGAACACCCTACGTGCAATGACCCAGTGGGGGAATCCCTCATCCTCCAATAATTTACATGATACCTTTCTTATCCCTCATGTCCTTCTTCCAGATGGAACTTCACATCACATCGGTCTTTGGCTATGTTTTCCACATGACAAGAACCACTTTCATCATTTTAAGTTGACTCCCCAGGAACCTTGGAACATCATCACCATCAGCATAGGTCCTCAGTTTCCAAAATGGCTTCATTTCTGACCCTGGTCATTTTGTGGAGTTAACTGTGGTTTCATTAATTCATTGCACAAGGATCAGTGACTGGCTCATAACTCTTCCTAGTAGTGCATCTCTTTTGATTTCTATTTTATATCCACAAATACCCTGCAAATGTCATTAACTATCAGTTTCCTTTCCAACAATCAATCAGAATAAAACGTGATTTCATAAGTTATCCTGTAACGACTACAATAAATTTTATATCAAAGATGTTTCTGTCTTTTCTGTTTCTTCAGCTTTTTGCCTAGTCATGTGTCTGTGTGTGTGAGTGAGTGTGTGTGTGTGTGTGAGTGCGCACATGCGTGTGACTACTGTAGCTTGAACTTTACCACTTGATCTCCACCTCCCCTTTGACTTTTTTGCTGGCTAATTGGAGAGAAGGTTGTGTCAGACTTGTCTGGCTGGCTGGCTTTGAAAATCCATCTTTTTATCTCTGCCTCGTGGGTAGTTGAGGTTATAAAGCTCAGCCATTGTCACCCAGTGTTGTTTTATAAAAACTGATTTGAAGACCTTTTGTGCTCTTCGAAATGACATACAAGACACCTTGCTTCTTGAGATTTGCCAGCAGAGTCCTCCCCTATCCCCCAGAATAACTTCTGTGGTGCAGTCATCCAGAGTGCCTACCATACTCCCATCACCGTGTTCCTGCCTATACTCCTTCTCTTCTCCATTCTTTGCGAGCTCTTCCTCTCCTCATCAATGAAAAAAACTGCCTTCATCCCTAACAAGTGTCAATAGGATCCTACTTTATCCAGTAGCCCCCTCTGACTTTGAATCTCAACTGTCAACTTTTTTCCCTTTACTCTAGGTCCATTATGCAGTTTTCAAAGTGTGGGTTCACTTATAGCCTCCAAAGAATGAGAGTCTTCTGGGTACCTCACTGCAGTTACCCATAGCCAGCTTGATGGTGCAGAATTGAGCTGGTTTTTGTAACATTTTATGTGCAAGTTCCTCTCAAGGTGAGAACGGGTAAGTAAGGATTCCTGTGGTTTAGGCTTTGGGAAATGATGTTTTCTGTGTAGGGTTGATTGCAAGTTAGAAATGTGTGATGATTACAGATGAACCTCATGACTGCTGAGTTTTGCTGCAGTTTTCTGTGTTGAAAATGTAGAATGGATATTAGGCCTATGTAGTGCATCATGGTAGTAGCAATAGACCATGCTTGTTTAGGAGCATACAGACCCGGTGCTCTATATCCCTGTCTTCTAGTATTTCTCCCCAAGCTGAAGATGCAGTTTGGGCTTCGCTCTTTATGGCAAATGCATGAGTAGATGAGTACTGAGAATTGAGGATTACTTTTGTTCTAAAATAGCATCAATCCAGTGAATTGTCTTATGATGGATAGAGGCATTCCAGCCTTCCCCTTGTGGAAAGTGCTTGTTCTGTCCTAAGGTCCATTTTTTGTGAACATGGATGGTGTTTCCTCTGTGTTGGGGCAAGAGGAATTTGTCCCTTGTTGCTCTCCTAAGATGAAAAGTGCCTCCTCCATCCTCCTGAGCATGAAATTTGTGTGCTGCCAAGTGGCTCAACATGGAATCAATTTCTTCCAGCCTTGCCCAAGGGAGAAAAATACCTGTTCAGTCTCCCCTGAGCAAGGAATAGATTTTTTTGGCAGTCATCATCCTAAAAGTTTCTATTCCCATTGTCCTCAACCTGAAGTACGTGTCTTTCAGGTCTCTTCAGAGTGGATCTATTTCTTCCAGCTCTGAAGAAGGGAACTATCAAATTTAGCCCTGGACAGTCCTGAATCTATGTCCTTTTGCTCATCCCACTGCAAGAAGTACACCTATTGTAATTTTCTTTAGCATGGAGTCCCTCTCTGAAGGGAATGGAGATATTTCAGTTCTCCTAAGCATCAAAGCCATCTATTCTGGCTCTCTTCAGGAAGGTAAGTGTCATTTTGGTGTCTCAGCACAAATTCATATTTTTTTCTCTATCCTTGTCTTCTGTTGACATTTCTTCTTTCCTTCTCTCCTCAGAACATGGAATTGATTTCTTCAATCTCTCTTCACCATGTGATCCAACCAGTTGAGCTGCTTCACAGCAGATAGTATTCTTGAGATCCAATCCACAAGAAATCCATGTGGAGAAATCTACTCAGCATCGCATGGGTCTTCTCTAATCTACTTTGACTTAGAAGTCATTTCCCTTAATTTTCTCAGATGAGCATAACAAGTAAAAAATATGTTTATATGACCATAGAAGAGGATGCTAAATGAAATGAACCCCAAGATATGGAGACAAGATTTCTTTTCTTGTTTTTGTTGTTTTAAATGTACTTTTATATGTTGTTTTAAATGACTTTTTGTTTCTTTTGTTTGTTCTTCCCTATGGTATACCCCGTTTTCACTGTACTTAAATTTGGCAGTCTGCATCTTGTATATACATTTGTCTAATCTGGGGAGAGGAAGGGGAATAACAAATCGCTGGAATAAGGACACAGGATCACCCATGGCAACAATGATACCCACAAGACAGTATGTTGGAAATGAACTTTACATCAGCTGTTGGTTGGGGAGGAGTTATCAGGTGGGGGAGGGAAAGGATAGTGGAAGAACAACAAGGGAAGTGGTAACAATGCTGGACAACTAATGCACTCATTGCCTTACTCATGTAACTGTAACCCCTCTGTACAGCATCTTTACAATAAAACAAAATTTTAAAAAATGTGGGGAAAATGTCAAATACATTTTACTTGAATCCTCACAAACAAAGAGGAAATTTAACTTGCAATTATTTGTTTACCTAGCTACCTAACCACCCTGCTCAATCAGGAATGTGTTTAGTAAGCATGTATTAATGTCTCAGAATATTTATTCTCAGCAAAGCATTATCTTGGGTCATTTAATCACTTTTTTCTCTTCCTGGGATACAGTTAATCGTTCCAATTTGTCTTCAGATTAAAATCCATCTGCTCAGGTTGAGGACAGAAGATTCTGATTCAAAGGCAAGCCATAAAGAGTTTTGACTTCTATCTGTGATTACTCAGAAAACCTCAAAGTGGAAGTGTAAAGTGGTAGAGTACTAGTCTTGAGCCAAAACCCTCACACGTAGAGCCCTAGCCCTGAGTTCAAGTCCTTGGGCTCACAGAAAAATACAAAACAGAAGCAAAACTAAGAATGGAGTCTTAACAATCCTTTTTCAACATACAATGGCTGTATATGCATTTCCTCTTAAAGGAAGGTTTCTCATTTAGCTTGCCTTCGCAGGAAATGTGTCCATTATTTCTCCTCAGTAGAGATGGGACCGTTGGATTCCCTGTTGCATGAGAAGTATTAGCTGCAGGACTTCTCTGCATGTTATCCATCTCTTTCAACTTTGCTAATCAAGGTAGTTTTCCTATGAAGCATCCTTCAACCTGCAGGACAAGGACTACTCTGCCCTTCTCAGCAAGGAATGTCTCCTGACTGTGTCCTGACTGTGGAAGGCTTTGACTCCAGCTCTAGTAGTCATGGAATACATTTCTTCTAATGCCCTGTTTGTTTGTTTGTTTTTGTCGGTCTGGGGCTTAACCTCTGGGCCTAGGCTCTGTCCCTCAGCTCTTCAGCTCAAGGATAGTGCTCTACATCTTGAGCCACTGAGCTGTAAGGTATATTAGATAGCTAGGTTTCATTAGGTAGCCGATGAAGAGAACACCATGTGCTATTCAGGCAGGAAAAGAAGTTTATTTACCAAACTGCTGCCCCATGCATGGTGGGGAGGCATGGCTGAAAAAGGCAGGGGGAGAACCACCCCTGGGACAGGAAGAGGTGTGGCCAGGTAGGCGAAAGGTGTGGCCACACTGGATCAGGATGTGACCTCGGGTCTGGGACCCTCTTAAGGTTAGATGGGAGGCATGTGACCAGAGGTGATCCAGGATGTGACCTAGCAGGAGTGGAAGGTGACTGCTAGCAGGTGTGCCAGTTACCTAGGTAACAAACACTGGTTGAAACTTAGCCAAGAGGCGGGGAGGTGTCCCTTATGTAGACCTTACAAGAGCCACTTCTGGTGTTTTGGTGGTTTATTAGAGATAAGAGTCTCATGGAGTGGCCTGTCCTGGCTGGCTTTGTGCCACAGTCCTCAAATCTCAGACTCCTAAGTAACTAGGATTATAGGCATGAGCCACTGGTGCCCGGCCCCAATGCCCATGTTGATGGACTGATTATAAGTATGGAGTAGTTCTTCTCTAGCACATGTAGGCATGGATATTTTTGTTTCAACCAGTCTTGACCCTGGTACACAGAGCAGCTCTCTGTGGACTGTGCCTCTCAGACTGCCCAAATATTGCATGCCTCAGGTTCAGCCTTTGTGAACATGGAAGATGTCTCCTCCAGTCTGAGGCAAGTTGTAATGTGTCTCCTACAGATCTCATCAGAATGGAAAGTGCCGCCCCTCTCTTTCTGAGTATGGCATGTGTGAGTTGTCTGACATTTCACCATGGAATAGAGCTTTTCCAGTCTTACTCATGTGGAGAGTGCCTCTTCTGTATGCCATGAGCAAGGAATGGGTTAATCTTTACTGTTTTCAGCCTAGAAACTGTCTAGTCCCATTGTCCTCAGCTTGAAATACATGTGTCTCAGCTCTCCTCACGGTGCACCTATTTTTACAGATCTGAGGAAGTGGATGTCAATTCTAATCCTGTACCACATGGATTCCACACCTTCTGCTTACTTCAGTGTAAGGAGATCATCGGATGTAATTCTCTTTCACATATAACTCATGTATACCTTCTTTTCAAGGAATGGAGAGCCTGAATTGCAATTCTCTTTAGTATTGGTCTCATTTGATCTAGTTTTCCTCAGGAAGGTGTCATTTTAATATCTCTTAAAATGCAGTCCTATTTGGTTCCTCTGTTATTCTTTTGATGTTTGTCCTTTCTCTCTCTTGATAGCTTGGAATTGATTTTTTCAGTCTCTCTTCTTCAACATGGGATCCATCCACTGGTCCTTCACAGATATATGTCTTTTCCAAATGTACTCCAAAAGAACTGTGTGCAGAAATCTACTGAGTATAACTTGAGTGTCCTCTAGGCTTCTACAATGTTGAATGCAATGTCCCTGTGGACTTATCAGTTTGATATTAATCTAACTACTTTTGTCAAGGAGGGAAGTGTTTAGTGAACATGGAACACACTCCCAGATTATTTGTGTTCTCCTCAAAGAGGTGAGTGTTTACATAGGGTATTTATCTCATAAATTCATGACTTTTTTGCCTTTCCAGGATAAAACTAATCTTTTCCTCTCTCCTCAGGTTGGATTCCATCTGCTGAGTTTGAGATCATAGGATCCTGATTCAAAGTGAGTCAGTGTCAAAAATGATGTGAGACTTATCATCAATTTCCATACAAAAAATCTGGAAGTGGAACTGTGGTTCAAGTGATAGAGCACTAGCCTTGAGAAAATAATCTCATGGACAGAGCCCAGGCCCTGAATTCAAGCCCTGAACAGCAGAAAAAGAAGATAACCAAAACCCAAACAACATAGTCAGGCAAGAATTAACCATCTCTTCTCTGCCTGCTATGCATGTATCTGGACTGACTCTCCTTGTCATTTATCTTGCCTCAGCAAGAAACATGTTTAATCTTTCTACTCAGAGCAGATGGGTTGTTTTCCACACCCAGATTGCATGAAATGCATTGCCTGCAGATCTTTCCTGCATGTAATCCATCTCTTTCATCACTGCTAATCAAGGTAGAGCTCTTTGTAAGGACCCACCAACATGGAGGCAAATGGTTTCTGCCCTTCTCAAAGGAAGGAATGTTTCTTACCTATGTCCTTACCTTAGAAGGTTTGACTCCATAGAATCCATGTCTTCTAGTTCCCTGTGTATGAAATGACTGTCAGTATGGAGGACTTCTTCTCCATCTGCTATACACATTGAGTTCTGCCGCTGCTTCAATCATGACCCTGGCCTGTGGGTACTCAGGGCACCTCACTGCAGCTTTCCTCAGAATGTAAAGTTCCTCATCTGTCCTCCTGAGCATGGAAGGAGTGTGCTGCCAGGTGTCTCACCATGTAATGGAGCCCTTCCATCCTTGCTCATGAGGACAGTGTCTATTCTGCCTTTCTTCAGCATGTAATGAAGATTTCTTTTTATTTCAAAGAGCATTTGCTATTCATACATATAGAAGACAACAAGTGTTAAACACTATTTACCAGACTGGGTTGAAATGCCTGAAAGATATCATCTTGTAGAGCAACATCATGAGATCTTGATTCTGTTTATCAAAACTTTTGTTGTTGTTGTTGTTGTTGTTGTTGTTTTCCCAGGCCTGTGGCTTGAACTCAAGGCCTGGACACTGTCCCCGAGCTTCTTTTTGCGCAAGGCTCACACCCCTTGAGCCACAGTGCCACTTCTGGCTATTTCTATGTATGTGGTACTGAGGTTTTGAACTCAGGGCTTCATGTGTGCTAGGCAAGCACTTTACCACTAAGCCACATTCTCAAGCCTTACCACAACTTTTAACAGATGAAGAAACCAAGGAATCAAAAATTGACAACAGTATCACAGATGACAAACTTTGAGAGTCCAGTCCTCTCCCTCTCTATGAATACTATAAAACATAGTATAATATTAAGCAAGAAGAGTCCCCACACACTATTTTTTACAGTGCTTTTATTGTACTTTTAAAAGTGATGTACAGAAGGGTTACACTTATATAAGCCAGCTAAAAAATACATTTCTTTTTGTTTAACCCTTCATTAGCTTTCTTCCAGTTCTCTCCTCCAGTTCCAACCCAGAAGTTAAATAGTAGATTTTTCACCATACTGTCTAATAAGTACTACATCTTTATTTGTACATATTAAATATTAGCAATCTAATATTTTCAAAGTCTAATACAAAAGGAAACTTCTGTTTTATAGTTTAGTTTTAAGATTAACCAATTTCAAATGACAAAAGTAAACAATAGAATTTATGAGTTTTTAAAAATAATTTTTTGAGATTGATTACAAAAATTTCACAAATTTCACAGTATTGCGAGATACTGATACTTACAGTCACAAACACATTTTAACCTTCACAAGGCAAATTGTCATTATCATGGTCTATAATGTTTGTGAATTGTAGGAGCTTTGACAATACAATTATTTCATCCACATTGGGTGATATGTACATTTCTTTCCTTTTGCTTAGTGTAAGCTGTTTCCTCTTTCCCTCAATAAGCATTTCTGTCAGTGATGATTTCTATGTAAACTGCAGTGTATGGAGTTTCTACTATCACAATATTCATTGCTTGGTTTTGAATCTTCTTGTGTCTATTTTTGATGTGAAATCAACCATATTTTGGGTAGACAGAGGAGTAGATTATGTATTCTATGCTTTCTTTCCTCTGCCTACCTCTATAAATCTACTGCCCTGTCAAGACTGAACTCCTCCCAATTATTTTCAAAACACACTCTTAAACTTCTCAACAAAATTTTGGCCAATCGACTTCAACAATTCATCCAAAAGTATGATACACCACGATCAAACATGATTCATTTCTGGGATGTAAAGCTGGTTCAATATATGCAAATCAATTAATATAATTCATCACATCAACAAGAGCAAGGATAAGAACCATATGGTTATAACAACAGAAGCAGAAAAAGCATTTAACAAGATCCAACACAGCTTTATGATGAAGATGCTGTAAAAATTAGGAATCCAGGGAACATTCCTCAATACAACAAAGGCTACATATGACAAACCTACAGCCAGCATTATACTTAATGGTAAAAAAAATAAAGCCAGTTCCTCTTAACTCAGAAATGAGACAAGGATGTCCACTCTCTCCACTTCTCTTCAAGTTAGTATTAGAATGCCTACCTACAGCAATAAGACAAGATGCAAACATAAAAGGGATCCAAATAGGGAAAGATGAAGTAAAACTCTCCCTCTTTGCAGCTGACATGATCTTGTATTTAAAGAACCTATGGGCTCCACTTCCAAGTTACTTGAGCTGATTGGAAACTTCGGCAAAGTAGCAGGGTATAAAATTAACCCTCAGAAATCAATGGCTTTTCTGTATGCCAATAATGAGAAGAGTTCAGCTGAAATTAGGAAATCAACCGCTTTTGTATAATAGCCCCACAAAAAATAAAATACTTAAGAGTTAGCTTAACAAAAGAGGTGAAGGACCTGTATGTCGAAAACTTTAAAAACCTGAAAAAGGAAATCAAAGCAGAGCTTAGAAAGTGGCAAAACCTCCCATGCTCCTGCATTGGAAGGATCAACATTGTGAAAATGGCAATGTTTCCCAAGGCAATCTACAAATTCAATGTGATACGTAGCAATATTCCAACCTCATTCTTCAAGGAAATAGAAGAGGCAATCCAAAAATTCATATGGAAAAATAAAAGACCCCGAATAGCAAAAATGATCCTTAACAGAAAGAACAGTGCTGGAGGAATTTCAATACCAAATTTCAAACTTTACTACAAAGCCATATTAATCAAAACAGCTTAGCACTGGCACAAGAACAGACGTCAGGACCAATGGCATATAATTAAAAACCCAGAAATGAACCCACAGACCTATAGCCATCTAATCTTCAATAAGGGAGCTAAAATAATAGAATGGAAGAAAGACAGCCTAGTCAGTAAATGGTGCTGGAAAAATTGGTAGAATTTGTAGAATACTAAAGCTAGATCCTTATCTATCACCCTGCACCAGAATCAACTCCAAATGGATCAAAGACCTCGGAGTCAAAGCAGACACTCTGAAAACATTACAGGATGGTATAGGAGAAACCCTATATCTCCTTGGCACAAGCCAAAATTTTCTTAATAGAGACCAAGAAATACAACAAATCAGAGAAAGGTTGGACAAATGGGATTTCATGGAACTGCAGAGCTTCTGCATGGCAAAGGACATAGCTAGCAAGATCAATAGAAAGCCCACGGATTGGGAGAAGATCTTCACTAGCCATACAATGGGCAAGGGTCTCATATCTAAAATATACCTAGCACTCAAAAAATTAAATCCCCCAACAACAAATCCTCAAAGAAACAACTGACGAGGAAAGAAGGATGGCCAATAGACACATGAAGAAATGCTAAACCATAAAAGAAATGCAAATCAAAACAACACTGAGATATCACCTCACCCCAGTTAGAACTCTAATAACAAGAACTCTAATAACAACAGATGCTGGAAGGGATGTGGACAGAAGGGAACCTTACTGCATTGTTGGTAGGAGTGTAAACTTGTTCACCCACTTTGGAAAGTAGTATGAAGGTTCCTTAAAAGAATCCACATAGAGCTCCCCTATGTCCCAGCAATCCCACTTTTGGGCATTTACCCAAATGATCACAAACAAGACCATACTAAAGCTACCAGCACGACTATGTTTATTGCAGCATTATTTAACATAGCTAAGATATGGAATCCACCCAGATACCCCTCAGTAGATGAATGGATAAAGAAAATGTGGTATATATACACAATGGAATGCTATGCCTCCATCAGAAAGAATGACATTGCCCTATTTGTTAGGAAATGGAAAGACTTGGAAAAAGTTGTATTAAGTGAAGTAAGCCAGGCCCAAAGAAACATAGGTCCCATGGTTTCCTGTATTTGCAATAACTAGTATATGTCTGAGACAAACAGAAGTGGTCAAATAAGTTGATGTTAGGTGAAATGAACCCCAAGATAAGGACTCAAATGTTTTTTTCTTGCTTGCTATTGTTTCGAACATATTTATATTTCTGTGTTGCTTTGTATGTCCCTCCTGATGGTATAGTCCCTGTTTTCACTGTATTTGATGTTGAGATAATTTGTGGAGGGGATGGGAAAAACAAAATTGTTTAAATATGGATACAGGTGGACCCTTGCAACCATGAGATGTACAAGACTTTATGTCGAAAAACGAACTTTACAACTTTGGCTGGGAGGGAAGGGGGAAGGGATGGTAGGTGAAAGAAAGGAGGAGGCAACAATGCTTGATAAGAAATGTACTCATTATCTTGCCCATGTAATTGTAACCCCTCTGTATGGCATTTTCACAATATTATATATATATATATATATATATATATTATATATATATATATATATAATTTCCACAAGTGGAGTTCCTGTGGCTCTGTGAACAAGTGATATGTGTACATCAGTTCTTGTGAGGCTAAAACAAATGTCTTCCAGCTCTTGTCATAACAGAACCATATCTTCCAGATAAGAGCAAGGTAAAAGTCAAGTCTTAGCTCTCCTGGGGTGGATTTATTTCTTCCAAATAAGGGGGATGTACATTTCAATCTAGGCCCTACTCCCTGAAATCAAAATTTTTGTGCTGATTTTCAACTCAAGTATATAATACATAGAGATTCTCCTTACCGTGAAATCCATGTACACACTCACGCCTAGAAATAATGTGCCTATATTCCACATTTCTTACTTATTGATGCTCTGAAGTCCTGCTCTCTTCAGGAAGGCAAATGTCACGTTCAGAAGTGGTCCTCAGAGAATCCTCATGTCCCATACTCCTCAGCATGGACCACACATACAGGTTTCCTTCTGGGCATGGAATCCATTCTTTCAAAGTTTTATCAGGAAGGTAAGTGTCATTTTGGTGTCCCTTTAGCATGAAATCATACTGTTTTCCTCTGTCCTCTTCTTGATATTGTCCTTTCTGTCCCTCTACTTAGAGCTTGGAATTGATTTCTTCAGTCTGTTTTCAAGATGGGATCAATGCTCTGGAGCTCATTCACATGGTGTACACCTTCTCCAGCTAACTTCAGTTGAGATCTGCCTGTAGATTATCTATTTGATATAGCATGGGTCTACTTGTGTCTTCTTCAAAATCGAAGCAGTGTTTCTGAGTACATCTCACTATGAAATGCATCTAACTGCTCTTCTAGAAGGAATGTGTTTCATGAACGTGGTATACTCTCTGAGAATATCTGTGTTCTCCTCAGAGAGGTAAGTGTTAATTGGGGTGTCTTTATCAGGAACTCATCAGGTTTCTGGCTTCCTCAGATGGAATTTATCTTTCTCATCTCTCTTCAGCTTGGAATCAACCTGCTTAGGCTATACCTCTCCAAAGCCAGCTTTTGAGTCCACAAAGCTGTTTTCTGTAACTATCCCAAAAAATGCTGGAATTGTAGCTGTGGCTAAAATGTTAGCAGAAAAACACTACCTCATGGACCTCATCCAGGCTATATTTAATAGCCCTAGGATTGTCATAAAACCAACAAAACCAAAACTAAACCCAGAATTCAGAATGCAATGGGACTTAGCCATGTCTGCTCAGCTTGCAATGCCTGTATTTGAGCTGACCTCCTATGGGAAGGTGTCTAATTTAGCTTCTCCCTGCAGAAAATGTGTCACAGCCTTCTCCTCAGCAGAGATGAGTCTCTTCTGTTTGCCTATGCTGAGAGATGCATTGCCTTCAGGTCTTCTCTGCAAGTAATGCATCCATTTCAGCTCTGAAAATCAAGGCAGGTTACCACGGAAGGATCCTACAGCAAGAAGGCAAATGGCTTCTGCTCTACTCAGGAAGGAATGTCTCCAATTATGCTAATCTTGGAAGTCTTTGACTTCAGTGCTAGTCATGGAATCCATCCTTTCCTGTTGCCTTGTGTATTAGAGTGAGTTTCAGCATGGGTTAGTTCTACTCCACCATGTGTGGACATGGGTTTCTTGGTTGCCATCAATTGTAACCTTGGCTTGTGGGTACAGAGGGTAGCTCTCCATGGAATGATTCTGCCAGCCTCTCTGAGTATGGAATGTCTTACGTCCAGTCTTTATGAACCTGAAGATGTTTCCACTGTGTTGGGGCAAGAGGAATTTGTCCCTTGCAGCTCTCCTGAGATGAAAAGTGCCTCCTCCATCCTCCTGAGCATGGAATTTGTGTGCTGCCAAGTGGCTCACCATGGAATGAATTTCTTCCAGCCTTGCTCAAGAGCAAAGTACCTATTCAGTCTCCCCTGAGCAAGGAATGGAATGTCATTAGCCTGTAAAGTGTCTATTCCTGTTGTCTTCATCCTGAAGAAATAGATCCTCAGGCTGGATCTATTTCTTCCAGCTCCAAGTCTAGGCCTGAACAGTCCTGAATCCATGTCCTTTTGCTCACCTCACTACAAGAAGTATACCTAGTGTAATTTTCTTTAGCATGGAGTCCTTGCATACTTTCTCTGAAGAGAATGGAGATATTCTAATTCTCCTGAGCATCCAAGCCATCTAGTCCAGCTCTCCTCAGGAAGGTAAGTGTCATTTTGGTGTCTCATTACCACAAAGTCATATTTGTTTCTCTGTCCTTCTGTTGACATTTCTTCTTTCCTTCTCTCCTCAGAACATGGAATTGAATTTTTAATTCTCTCTTCACTATGAGATCCAACCAGTTGAGCTGCTTCACAGCTCAACACAGTATAGTGTTCTTGAGATCTGATACAGAAGAAATCATGTGCAGAAATCTACTCAGCATAGCATGGGTCTTCTGTCTACTTTGACATAGAAGTCAAGTCACTTAGCAGAAAAAGCTCAAAAACTAATTTCATATGACCCTATAAGTTAATGGTAAATGAAATGAATCCCAAGATATGGAGACAAGAGGTCCTTCCTTGTTGTTGTTGTTTTTAATGTATTGTATGATTTTTTTTGTTTCCTTTGTATGTTCTTCCCCCTGTGGTATATCACTGCTGTCACTGTACTTGGTTTTGATACACTGCATCTTGTATATACATTTGTCTAATCTTGGTTGGAGAAGGGGAATAACAAAATGCTGAAACAAGGATACTGGATGACCCATTTCAACAATGATACCCACAAGACAGTATACCGGAAATTAACTTTACAACTCCGGGTGGGGGAGGTGGGGGAGGGAAGGGAGAACAGCAAGGGAGGGGTAGCAATGCTTGACAAGTAATGTTCTCATTGTCACACCTTGTAACTGTAACCCCTCTGTACAGCATCTGAACAATAAATAAAAAGTTTTAAATGTGGGGAAAATGTCAAATTTTACCTGAACCCTCAAAAAATCAAAGATGAAAATTCAACTTGCAATTATTTATTTACCTTAATTTACGTCACATCCTCCTGGATTATTCTGTGTTACATAAATAAATTGATATTAACCACCCAAAAAGAAGTCATATCCCTGTGGACTCCTCATTGTGAAATGCCCTGGTCACCCTTGTCAATCAGGAATGTTTTTAGTAAGCATGTAATACTCTATCAGAGTATTTATTTTCTCCTCAGAAAGTAAAGCATTAACTTGGATCTTTTTATCCCTTTTTTCCCTTCCTGGGATGCAATTAATCTTTCCTATTTGTCTTCAGATTAGAATCCATCAGCTCAGGTTGAGGACAGAAGATTCTGAAGCAAAGCCAAGCCATGAAGAAGAATTTGTGAGATTTATCTACAATTACCCAGAAAATCTTAAAGTGGAAGTGTAGCTCAAGTACTAGAGTGCTAGTCATGAGCAAAATAAAACTCACAGATAGGGCCCTAGCACTGAGTTCAAGTGCTAGGACTGACACAAAATAACAAAACAGAAGCAAAACTAAGAATGGAGTCTTAACCATCTGTTTTCAGCCTACAATGGCTATATCTGAATCTCCTCTTAAATGAAGGTTTCTCATTTAGCTTGCCTTGGCAGAAATGTACCAATTACTTTAGCTCAGTGGAGATGGGACCCTTCTTGGATTCCCTGTTACATGAGATGTATTAGCTGCAGGATTTCTCTGCATGTTATCCATCTCTTTCAACTTTGATAATCAAGGTAGTTTTCCTGTGAAGGATCCTTCAGCCTCCATGACAAAGATTTCTGCTCTTCTCAGCAAGGAATGTCTCCTACGTTAGTCCTGACTGTGGAAGGTTGTGACTCCAACTCTAGTGAGCATTGAATACATGTCTTCCAATACATTCTTTTGTTGTTGTTGTTGTTATTGTCAGTCATGGAGTTTGAACTCTGGGCCTAGGCTCTGTCCCTCAGTTCTTTAGCTGGAGGCTAGCACTCTACCACTTGAGCCACAGCGCCACTTCTGGTTTTCTGAAGGTTTATTGGAGATAAGAGTCTCATGGATTTTCCTGCCTGGGCTGGTTTTGAACTGCTATTCTCAGATCTCAGCCTCCTGCATAGCTAGGATTACAGGCATGAGCCACTGCCACCTTGTACCAATACCCTCATTGATGGACTGAGTATAATGTGGAGTTGTTCTTCTCTAGCACATGTAGGCAGGGGGATTTTTTTTCTCTATCAATCTTGACCCTGGTATATGGGTACTCAGAGCAGTTCTCCATGGACTGTGTCTCTCAGACTGCCAAAATATGGCATGTATCAGGTTCAGTCTTTGTGAACATGGAAGATGTCTACTCCATTTTGAGACAAGATGTATCTGCTGCAGAAATGGAGCTTTTCTGGTCTTGTTCATGTGGACAGTACCTGTTCTGTCTGCTATGAGCAAGGAATGGATTATCCTTTGCTGTTTTCAGCCTAGAAACTGTCTAGTCCCATTGTCCTCCTCTGTCCTTTGCCTCAGGGTGGATTTATTTTTACAGATCTGAGGAAAGTGAATGTCAAGTCTAGCCCTGATTCCACACCTTCTGCTCACCTCAGTGCAAGGAGAACATCCAATGTAAATTCCCTGTAGCGTGAAATCCATTGCACCTCTTTTCAGGGAATGGAGGGCCTATATTGCAATTCTCCTTAGTACTGGCCCCATCTAATCCAGTTTTCCTCAGGAAGGTAAGTGTCATTTTGATATCTTTTTTAGATGCAATCCTATTTGTTTCCTTTGTTCTTCTCTTGACATTTATCCTTCCTTTCTTGACAGATTGGAATTGATTTCTTCAGTCTCTCTTCAACATGGGATCCAAAAACTGCTGCTCCTTTATGTCTTCTCCAACTCTACTCCAAAAGGACTCTGTGTGCAGAAATCTACTGAGTATAGCTTGGGTTTCCTCTATTCTTCTTCAACATAGAATGCAATGTCCTTGTGGATTCATCATATGATATGAATCTAACCATTTTTCTCAAGGAGGGAAATGTTTAGTGAACATGGAATACACTCTCAGATGATTTGTGTTCTCCTTACAGAGGTAAGCATTCACATAGGGTATCTATCTCATAAATTCATGACTTTTTTCCCTTCCCAGGATAAAACTAATCTTTCCCATCTCTCTTCAGGTTGGTTTCTATCTGCTGAGTTTAAGATCAGAGGATCCTGATTCAAAGTGAGTCAGTGCCAAAAATATTGTGAGATTTAGCAGCAATTACCCTACATAAAATCTGGAAGTGGAACTGTGGTTTAAGTGGTAGAGCACTAGCCTTGAGGAAAATAATCTCATGGACAGAGCCCATGCCCTGAATAGGCACAAAAAGAAGATAAACAAAACCCAAAGAACATAATCAGGCAAGAATTAATCATCTCTTCTCAGCCTGCAATGATTGTATTCGGACTGACTCTCCACATTTATCTTGCCTCAGCAAGAAACATGTTTAATCTTTCTATTGAGGGCAGATGGGTTGTCTTCCATTTCCCTGTTGCCTGAAATGCATTGCCTGAAGATCTTCTCTTCATGTAATCCATCTCTTTCATCACTGCTAATCAAGGTAGATCTCTTCTGAAGGACTCACCAGTATGGAAGCAAATGGTTTCTGCCCTTCTCAAAGCAAGGAATGTTTCCTACCTATGTCCTTACTTTGGAAGGTTTGACTCCAGCTTGATAGGCATAGAGTCCATGTCTTCCAGTTCCCTATGGATGAAGTGATTGTCAGTATGAAGTACCTCTTCTCCAATCTCTGTACACATTGAGTTCTTCATCTTCAACAGTCATGACCCTTGCCTTTGGGTACTCAGGGCACCTCACTGCAGCACTCTTCAGAATGTAAAGTTCCTCATCTGACCTCCTGAGCATGGAAGGAGTGTGCAGCCAAGCATCTCACCATGTAATGGAGCTCTTCCATCCTTGCTCATGAGGACAGTGTAATGGGGATTTGTTTTTTTTATTTCCAAGATTATTTGCTATACATACATATAAAAACCAATATGTTAAATACTATTTACCAGATTTGGTTGAAATGCCTGAGAGATATCATCTTGTGGAACAGCATCCTGAGATCTAGTTTCTATATATCACATCTTTTAACAGATGAACAAACCCACGTATCAAAAAAATGGACCACAAACTTTGCCACTCTGGTCCTTTCCCTCTCTATGAATACTATAAAACATAGCATAATATTAAGCAAGAAGAATGCCTACATGATAGTTTTTACAGTGTTTGCTTTTTATTGTTATTTTAAAAGGGAGGTACAGAAGGGTTACAGTTATATAAAACAGCTGAAAATACATTTTTTCTTTTCTTTTTTTTTTGAAGGAAATATTTTTTTAAATTTTTTATTTTTTGTGAATACACTGTACAGAGGGGTTACAATTACATGGGCAGGTTAATGCGTACATTTCTTATCAAGCATTGCAGCCTCCTCCTTTGTTTACCCTTCACATCCCTTCCCAGCCTCCCCCCGCACCCCCCTACCCAATCCTCCCCGCTTTCCCCCCCCACCAACATTGTAACGCTCGTTTTCGACATGACAACTTGTACTTCTCATTGTTGCAACAGGTCCACCTGTATCCTTAAACGACTTGTTTTTCCCCATCCCCTCTACAAGTTATACTGACATCAAATATAGTGATAGCACGGGTTATACTGTGGGGGAGGGACATACAAAGCTACAAAGAGATAATCTTATAAATGCGTTAGAAACAAATGCATGAAAGGAAAAAAAAACATTAAAATACATATCTAAGGATTCATTTTCCTAACATCACATTATCTGACATTTTCCACTTGACTCATACATATACTAGATATTGCAAATAAGGGAAACTATGGGACCTGTGTTTCTTTGGGCCTGGCTTACTTCACTTAATATAATTTTTTCCAAGTTTTTCCATTTCCTAACAAATGGGGCAATGTCATTCTTTCTGATGGAGGCATAGAATTCCATTGTGTATATATACCACATTTTCTTGATCCATTCATCTACTGAGGGGCATCTGGGCTGGTACATTTCTTTTTTTCTTAATGTAAATCCTTCATTAGCTTTCTCCCAGTTCTCTCCTCCAGTCCCAATCCAGGAGTTAAATAGTTGATTTTTTTGAGATAGTGTCTTGTAAGTAGTATATGTTTATTTTTTATATATTAAATATTAGTACTCTAATAAAATAGTTTCAAAGTCTAGCACAAAAGGAAGCTTTGTTATAGTTTAGTTTTACAGATTAACGAATTTCAAATGATATAAGAATAAAATTTTTGAGTTGTTTGTAATAATTTGAGATTGAGTGATTACATCCATTTCACAAATTTCCAAGTATTGTGAGATAATGAAACATAGTTAAAGTCCCAAACAAATTTTAACCTTCACCAGGCAAATTGTCATTGTCATGGTCTATGATGTTTGTGAATTCTGTGAGCTTTGACAATACAACTCTTTCTTCCACATCAGGTGATATGTATCTTACTTTCCTTTTGTTTAGTGTAAGCTGTTCCCTCTTTCCCTCACCAATCATTGCTGTCAGTGATGATTTCTGTGTAAACTGCCGTGTGTGGAGCTTCTACTCTCACAATTTTCATTGCCTGGTTTTGAATATTCATGTGTCTATTTTTGATGTAAAATCAACCATATGTAGGCTAGAGGAGGAGATTATGTATTCTATGCTTCCTTTCCTCTGCCTACCTCTATAAATCTACACCCACAGCAACACTGAACTCCTTCCAATTATTTTCAAAACACACTGTTGTATCTGTAAGACCATATTGAAAAAACTTCAAACCACAGAGGCAATAAACTTTTCTATTATCATATCCGATTTTCTATTTAAATGTAAATACATTCCAATTCTATTTTCTTTTATTTTTATTTTTGGTCGGTCGTGGGGCTTGAACTCTGAGCTTGGGCGCTGTCCCTGTGCTCTTCAGCTCAAGGTGAGCACTCTATTGCTTGAGCCACAGCGCCACTTCTGGTTTTCTAGTGGTTTATTGGAGATGAGTCTCACGGACTTTCTTTCCCAGGCTGGCTTTGAACTGCAGTCCTCAGATCTCAGTCTCCTGAGTAGCTATGATTACAGGTATGAGCTACTGGCGCCTGGCTTCCAATTCTATTTATTTTAATTCCATTTTGTAGTTTAATCATAGTCAGTTTTAAAAGACTGGCAATTTCTATGAAATTCCCAGACTTTTTTTTTTTTTTTACTTTTTATTGTAAAAATACTGTACAAAAGGGTTACAATTACATGAGCAAGATAATGAGTATATTTCTTATCAAACATTGTTGCCTCCTCCTCTGTTTCCCTTTCCTATCCCTTTACCATCTCTCCACCCCCAAAGTTGTAAAATGTGATTGTGACATCAATGGGAAGTTCTCTCAGAGTAGACTTCAAGTGCAATGAGCTCACAATTACTTGGCCCAGTCAATATCAATTTCCTTAACACAGAAAAGCCCAACATAACTTTTGTGAGTTCCACCTCTATTTTAAGTATATATGATCCCAATTTGGGGGAAGTACTTTTCTAAGGCGAGAGGCTATTAGTGTTTGAAACAAACACCTGATACTTCTGTTGTTTGATATTGCAATGGAACTTTATCCCCTTCATATCTACTGTATAATGTTGGTGTCTACATGCTCCCCCACCAGACTGAGATTTACATAAGTATTCAAAGCTTTCCTTCTTCTAATACCTTTATTTAAAAAAAAAAAAAAGTTTAGTCTTTTTGTAAAGACTAAACAGTTACAGTTACATAAGTAAGGTAATGAGTACATTTCTTTTTAATACCTTGTCAGTGTGAGGATTCTAAAACTAAGGTTAAACTCAAGTGACGTAAATGTAATTTTTTGTGTATATTAGCTACAGCAACACATGGAATATAATTTCAAAAGTGTATGTAGGTCGCCATGAATACACAGCCGTTAAGCCGCGAAGGCACGGCTTAGAACACTTTATGGGACCAGAGCTTGGGCTCCTGGCCCCCAGTTTCCCTGATGGCGAACCACTCTCGGGTGCGCGATGCCTCAGTTCAACCACCTCCACTTCCCAAGCAGCAGGCCTGACGCCAGGCTACAAGCAGGTGCAAAAGGGTCATGGCACAGGGCGAGGCCTGGGGTTATCCCCGCCCTTCGGAGACATCGGCTTCCGGGGCAGTGGCAGGTAGGGGCTTGTCTGGCCTGCCAGTCCTCTCTAGGTGTCCTGTTCGGACCTCTGCAGTTCCTGACTGTCATTCGCCCTCGCCTCCCTGCCAGCCACCTTAGCTAACTTAATGCAGGAATATCTCAGCGCGCTCCCCACAGAGATGGCTTACAAGGGGCAAAAGCTAGCTGAACAGATATTTCAAGGAATTATTCTTTTTTCTGCAATAGTTGGATTTATTTATGGGTGCGTGGCTGAACAGTTCGGGTGGGCAGTCTATATAGTTATGGTCAGATTTGCTTTTTCGTGTTTGCAGACACTTCCTCCATGGCCGTCTATCGAACACATCCCCTCAAATGGTTACCTGTTCACGACTCAGGAACAGAAGACAAGAAAACAAGGTATAGAAAATTTAAGAGGCATGCTAAAAATAATTGATTGGGGTTTTCATGACTCAACACCATTTTTGTCTTCTCTGAGATGAGATAAATTGCTCTCATAACCAAATCATGAGCTTAAAACTCCCTAGTCTCATAAACACAGCTTCACTTAGATTTAGTTTTCTTTATATTTCTTTTTTTTTTTTAATTTTATTTTATTTTATTTGAGAACATACTGTACAGAGGGGTTACAATTACATGGTCAGGAAATGCATACATTTCTTACCAAGCATTGCAGCCTCCTCCTTTGTTTACCCTTCACCTCCCTTCCCAGCCTCCCCCCTCCCCCCACCCAATCATACCCCCTCTTCCCCCCCTCCGACATTGTAAAGCTGGTTTTGACATGACATTTTGTACTTCTCATTGTTGCAACAGGTCCACCTGAATCCTTAAACGACTTGTTTGTCCCCATCTCCTCCACATGTTATACTGACATCAAATATAGTGAAAGCAGGGGTTACACTGTGGGGGAGGGACATACAAAGCAACCAAGAAATAATCTTATAAATGCGTTAGAAACACATGCATGAAAGAAACAAAAACATTAAAATACATATTTGAGGGTTCGTTTTCCTAACATCACATTCTCTGACTTTTTCCGCTTGACTCATACCTATACTAGATATTGCAAATAAGGGAAACCATGGGACCTATGTTTCTTTGGACCTGGCTTACTTCACTTAATATAATTTTTTCCAAGCCTTTCCATTTCCTAACAAATGGGGAAATGTCATTCTTTCTGATGGAGGCATAGAATTCCATTGTGTATATATACCACATCTTCTTGATCCATTCATCTATTGAGGGGCATCTGGGTTGGTTCCATATCTTAGCTATGGTAAATAATGCTGCAATAAACATAGTTGTGCTGGTAGCTTTAGTGTGGTCTTTTTTGTAAACATTAGGGTAAATGCCCAAAAGTGGGATTGCTGGGTCATAGGGGAGTTCTATGTGAAGTCTTTTGAGGAACCTCCATACTGCTTTCCAAAGTGGTTGAACAAGTTTACATTCCCACCAACAATGAAGTAAGGTTCCTTTCTGTCCACATCCCCTCCAGCATCTGTTGTTTTTAGAGTTCTTGATTTTTGCTGTTCTAACTGGAGTGAGGTGATATCTCAATGTTGTTTTGATTTGCATTTCTTTTATGGCTAGGGATGTTGAACATTTCTTCATGTGTCTATTGGTTATCCTTCTTTCTTTTCAGAGAAGCTTCTCTTTAAGTCTTTCACCCACTTACTTATTGGGCAGTTGTTTCTTTGAGGATTTGTTGTTGGGTGGTTTAATTTTTTGAGTTCCAAGTATATTTTAGATATGAGACCCTTGTCCGTTGTATGGCTAGTAAAGATCTTCTCCCAGTCCGTGGGCTTTCTATTGATCTTGCTAGCTATGTCATTTGCCATGCAGAAGCTCTGCAACCTTATACAATCCCATTTGTCCAACCTTTCTTTGATTTGTTGTGTTTCCGGGTCTCTATTCAGAAAATTTCGGCCTGAGCCAAGGAGACCCAGGGTTTCTCCTATTCCATCCTGTAATGTTTTCAGAGTGTCTGCTTTGAGTTCAAGGTCTTTGATCCATTTGGAGTTGATTCTGGTGCAGGGTGATATATAAGGATCTAGCTTTAGTTTTCTACATGTAGTTAACCAGTTTTGCCAGCACCATTTACTGAAGAGGCTGTCTGTCTTCCATTCTATTGTTTTAGCTCCCTTATCGAAGATTAGATGGCTATAGGTCTGTAGGTTCATTTCTGGGTTTTCAATTCTATTCCATTGGTCCTGAGGTCTGTTCTTATGCCAATACCAAGCTGTTTTGATTACTATGGCTTTATAGTAGAGTTTGAAATTTGGTATTGATATTCCTCCAGCAGTGTTCTTTCCGTTGAGGAGCGTTTTTGCTATTCGGGGTCTTTTATTGTTCCATATGAATTTTTGGATTGCCTCTTCTATTTCCTTGAAGAATGAGGGTGGAATTTTGATAGGTATTGCGTTGAATTTGTAGATAGCCTTGGGAAGTATTGCCATTTTCACGATGTTAATCTTTCCAATCCAGGAGCATGGGAGGTTTTGCCATTTTTTAAGTTCTGTGTTGATTTCCTTTTTCAAGATGTTAAAGTTTTCATCATAGAGGTCCTTCACTTCTTTAGTTAAGTTAATTCCTGCATGCAGTATGTCTGCTCCCGTTCTCAGCAAGAAATTAATCTGCTGAGCTCACTGTGGTATCATTTCTAGTATAAAAAGAGAAGAAGACAGCTTGAGCACTCCACTTCAAATTGGAGACTCCCCCAGCTCTCCTCAACATGGAATGTATGTATTCTAGCTTTCTGTATCAGAGAATGTGTCTACTGCTGCTTTTGTCAGCACAAAATGTTTCACCAGTTCTCCTCAACATGGAATGTGTCTCCAAAAGCTCCCTTCTTAATGAAATGTATGTCCTCCAATCTTCTAATCATGCAATGCTTTTCAACTCGGTCTGCTTATGAATGAAATTTATGTACTTGAGTTCTCCTATGCAAAGTACACATGTAGTCCAAATCTAGTCCAGCACTATGAGGAAACAATCATCCAAGCTCTCCTCAATAGGGAATATACCTGTGCTTCCCACAAAAACCTCTAGAATGAATACGTTCCTGTTCGGATCAGCAGTGAATCAATCTTCTCTAGGTCTGTTTAGCAAAGATAGTCTGTCATGGAATTATCTCGCTCTGTACTCAGCATGGTATATAGGACTGCTCTATGAACTGCAATCCATCTGTCTGAGCTCCACCAACTCAGGTATGTGTCAAATTGGGGTCTCCTTAGCTTGGAATCCTTTATCCTTCTTTCTCATTCATTATTTACAAATGCATCTTTCCATCTCTTCAGGATGGAATCAATGCCTTACATCTCTTCATATAGTGAAACTGATCTTCGCCAATACTTTCAGAATGGAATATTTTGGCATCATCTCTATTCAGCATGGAATATTTGGTTCTTCTCAGCATGACATCATCCATGTATTCCAGCTCTGATCAGCAGGGTAAATGATAATTCCAGTATTATGTTCAATACAGGTGAAATGATTTGCTAATTTTCCTCTTGTTCTAAAAATGCATCCCTTTCGTAGCAGGTGCCAGCAGGAGGTGAGTCAGCAGCAGTTGCCTTCATCAAGGAATACACCTATTCAAGTGCTCCTCAGCATGCATCTTTCTACTCAGGATCTCAGCATGGTGCGTGTTGAAAGCGACTGTCATCAGCAAGGTAAGTGCCAATGTAAGCATTCTTTAGCATGCCCTCTTAGTAGCATAGTGCTCCCTGTCACAAACTGTTTCTACTGCTGTTCTCTTCAGCATGAGATCTGTTTCCCTCCATTCTACTCAGTGTGACTCACTTGAGTGATCTCTAGGCCATTCAGTTACCTAGAACCTGCATCCTCCTTGTAGAATTTGATCTGGTCACATACACTCTGCATGGCATATGTCCACAGCTTTCATCCTCAGAGAGGTAAATGTGTGTTTTAGCACCATTCTTCGTTTGGACTTGGCTTGGAATGCATTTGCCTCCAGCCATATTTCCCCAGGAAGCATTTTATCACATCCAGCTGTCTTCACCAAGGAATACATGTTCTCTACGTGTGCCAGCTGGGATTCCTGTGCTCAGCATGTCAGGCTGGCAAGTGCTATAGGAAGTTCTCCTTGACAAGCAAGGTATACATCAACTCCAGTTTTTGGCAGCATGGAGACTTGCTACTTCCTGCTCCTTGTAATGGAATATCTGTGCTGTATCTCTGAGCACGTCTAGTACAGGCACTAAGCCCAGTACAGAAAGGAGTGTGTCTTCTCCAACTCTTTTCCTCATGGAATCCATCACCCATTCAGGGAAGGCCTTGCCAGCCTGTCTTGACTTTATGAATCTAGATATCAGAATGAAATATATGCACAGGTGTTAACTGAATATGGAAGGTCTCATTTCCAGCTGCACAAAACATGGAATGCAAGTCTTCTCATTTGTTGTTAGTGGAGTGAGAATGGACCAGCTCTCCTTCCCTGGGAATGTGTATCAATGTATTCTCGATACAAAAACTTTTCTCCTCCAGTGCTTCTGAGCATCAGATGCATTTCCCATGACTATCTTCAGCACAGAATGCATGTAATCCAGATGTCTACAACAGGGAACACATTGCTTCCGATGTTTTATCTGAAAAAAAAAATGCCTTCATGAGGCTGGGAAGGGTGGCTCAGTGGTAGAGCGCTTGCCTTGCATGCCTGAGGCCCTGGGTTCAATTCTTCAGCACCAAATAAGCAAAAAGAACAAAGACAGAAGTAATGTTGTGGCTCAAGTGGTAGAGCGCTACCTGTGAGCTGAAGAGCTGAGGGACAGCGCCCAGGCCCAGAGTTCAGGCCCCACGACCGGACCCCCCAAAAAAAGAAATGTCTTCACTACATCTAATGGTTTCCCTGAGGCAGTTCCTGGCAAAGAAACATCAAATCCAGCTCTGGCCATCAAGGGAGGTTTGAACTCCAGGATCCTCCTGCATGCAGTAGGGACTTTTGAATATCTGCCATAGAATGGATTAGATCCTGTTCTCCTCACGAAGGTTTAAGAGTCTATTTCCTCAAGTTACTTCATGGCTTCTTCTCTAGCTCATTTCTCCTTACCAGGGAATGCATGGAATTGCTCTCTCTTTGGCTTGGAATGTCTCTATTTAGTCTCTCAGGATGGCATGTCTTGAAAGAAGCTTTAAATGTGGCATTCTGCGGGATGCAGTTGGATCGTCAATGATACTTGGTCTAGAATGCCTCAACTTAGTATACAATATAAATGTTGAGGCCATCCCTGCCTGGATTCTGTCTATATCTAATCCTATCATCTTGAAATTAATGTAGCCAAAGATTGCAATGCTCCTTGGCATGAAATGTGAGTAGTCATCGTCTGCTGTACATGAATTGCACCATGGGTGCTATCTTAGGAAAGATTTGCTTTCCACCCATACAAGGCTTGCAGTTCTTCTCCTCCAATCCCTGTGAGAATGGAGTGAGATTCAATATTCAGCAAGCTAGAGCTCTTGTTCCAGCATCCCTCTGCCAGGAGCATGTACTCCAGATGAGCAAACCATGCATGAATCTTATACTCCAGATAAGCACACTATGCAAACTGTTTCTCCAGCTTTCCTCCACTTGTAATATGTTCATACACCTTCACTCAATGTTGAATGTCTCTCCTCAAATTTTTCAATCAGAATGTCGTGAGTCTCCTCCAGTTTTGAGCAAGAGGAATATGACTTATCTAGTTTTTTGGCATGTACAATACTTCTGTTTCAGTGGTCTGTATGTGGAATATATATTCTCCAATTCCAGGCATATGGAATAGGTCTCCGCCAACTTTGGGGCCAGGCCTCTTCAGCATTGTGGTGAGCAGGAAAGTTAATGTCTGCAGCTTGTCTTGCCAGGAATGGGGCTCCCCCAGCCTTCCTCCTGTGGCATCTGTATGCTTCAGTGCCTCTCAGCAAAGAATGTGTCTATCCAGTTCACAGTCTACAATCTACCACTTCCAGCATATCTTAAGTTGGAATCCATTTGTCTCAGTTGTCCTGAAGATGGAAAATGTCAAGGGCTGGTCTCTACAGACTGGAGGCCATCTCCTTTAGCTCATTCTAGAAAGGAATAGATCCACTCTGCTGTTGCTCAGCAAGGAATGTACCTGTCCTTACTTTCTGGAGCATGACGTGGATGCATCCCAAGTCTCCCAAGCATTGCTATAATCGATTCCAGCTCTTTTCAGGAACTTGAATGTCCCCTTGAGGATTCCTGAACATGGAAATATGCCCAACTACCTACCTACAGCATGGGACACATGTGCTCCTGTTCTCCTTGGCCTGGAATGCATCATTTCCAAACATCCTTGAAAAGTTCCGAACTTAGTTGGGGTAAGCATTTGTTATCATCTCCTTTCTGTATCCTCATGCAGTACTGCATCTTATCCCTCATTGCTCACAGCAATGAAATCGGCCCAATCCACCTCATTTCTCATGGGCTATGTCTCCCTCATGTCTCTGCAGGAAGGAATGACGCTACCGTGGCTCTCCATAGCATGGAATGTACACGTGCAGCTCAACTCAGCAGGTAAGTGTCATTTCCTGCTTTCCTTGTGGTGGCAGCTGTGAACTCCAGGTGTGCTGAGAATGGAATCTGTGTAATGCAGCCCTCCTCAGGTAAGTAATTATTAACAAAGTTCTCCTCAGCATGTTGACATGTGTACTTATAGCATAGGACGGGTCTACTCTAATCCTCAACATATAGACTGTCACTCTCTTGTCTCGTTACACTGGAATGTGTGAACTCCAGGGATTTACGGCATGGCATGAGATTCCACCATGCCTCCTGAACTTGGAATGAGTCCCTTCCATCTGCCTTCACTGAACAAGTTGTTTACTCCAGCTGTCTTGAGCAAGGAATGCTCCTGCTCATTTTCTCCTCAGCATTAGATGTGTGTCCCTTACCCTTTTCCATGAAGAACATGCTTTCATTTAAGCAAGAAGTGCAACTCCTCAGGCTTTCATCCACATGAGTCCTGTCTACAGCAGCCCTCTTCTTCCCTGACACTTTCTAGTCCCCCATCTTGCAGCCAGGAATCTGTCTGCTGCGGGTTAGGTCATCTTGGAATGCATCAGCTCCATCTCTCTCCATTAAGAGAGGCTCTTGATGAAGCTGAGGCCATCATGGCACTTGTGGAGAGGAGCTCACATCAGCAAAGTGTTCACACTAGCATTCCCCAGGAAGTAACTTGGGAGTATAGCACTCTTTGGCATGGAGTGCATCTACCCCAGCTCTCCTCAGCATGGCATCTGTCAACAGCAGTTCGACTCAGGATGTGCTATGCCTGTTGCAGGTCTAATCAGCATGTATTCTGTCTCTCCACATCAGGCAACCCACCTGCTGTGGATTTCTACAGCAGGGAATGTGTCTTCTCCAATTCTCCTATCCATGGATTGTGTTTCCTCCAACTCTCTTCCATGTGTAATGTATGGCTTTCAAACATTGTCGACATGGATTGCTTTTCTTATAGATACGTTTAGTATGAAACCTATGGATGAGCTTCATTAAACAAGCTGGACATCTGTGGTCAAGTATGTGGAATCGTCCATCTTCTGTTCATCACAGTATGGAATATATAGAGAGAAGCTCTGGCCTTATCAACCTTTCTTCCTGTGTCTGTCATCCCAGAAGTCTTTGATTCCAGCTCTCTTAGGTGTATTCCAAGGCATGTGATGCACCTCACCTAGTTCTCCTGTGGATGTGTTGAGTTTCAGCATCTCTGCAAAGTACACAATGCTTCCACAACCAACTGCCACAAGTGGGTCCCCTCTGCTTGATTTATGCACAAAAAATTTGCATGTGAGGGAATAAAAGCATAGACTATTTCTGCTGCAGCTTTCCTGAAGCCTCATCTTTTACTGCAAGCACTTCAGCATGAGATGGGTTTCTCTGGTTTGCCTCCAATCGTCTGGATTGAATATATCTAGTCTGCCTCTCATCAGGCTGAATTAATCTATTCCTGCTCTACTTGGTTTCGATGAAATAGAGCTACTGGTCTTACTCCAGGTCTCCTGCGGAAAGTCCATGTGAATTCCAGGCCTGGCATCAATCTCATGTTGCTCATTCAAATGAGCCAGAAGTTCATCTATGCTAAGTGTCCTTATCATGGAATGCATCTACATCTGCTTTCCGGGGAATGGGATGCAGGTGTTCCACATCTGCTCAACTTTAAAACCATCCACTCCAGCTCTTTTCAGGAAAGAAAATGTGCACTCTAAGTTTGTGTGTCATGGAATTATCGCACTGTGCTCCGCATGGAATATAGGACCGCTCCCTGAACTGCAATCCATCTATCTGAGCTCCACTTACTCAGGTATGTGTCCAATTTGGGTCACTTTAGCATGGAATTCTTTATTCTTCTTTCTCATTCATTATTTACAAATGCATCTTTCCATCTCTTCATGTGTAGCAGGGGATGAGTCAGCAGCAGTTGCCTTCATCAAGGAATACACCTATTCAAGTTCTCCTCAGCATGCATCTTTCTACTCAGAATCTCAGCATGGTACGTGTTGAAAGCAACTGTCATTGGCAAGGTAAGTGCCCAGGTAAGCATTTTTTAGCATGAAGTCTTAGTAGCATAGTGCTCACTGTCACAAAGTATTTCTACTGCTGTTCTTCTCAGCATGAAATCTGTTTCCCTCCATTCTACTCAGAGTGACTGAGCGGTTTTCTGCTCACACGAGTGACCTCTAGGCCTTTCAGGAACATGAGCTGCTCACACACACACACACTCTGCATGGCATATGTCTGCAGCTTTCATCCTCAGAGAGGTAAATGTGTGTTATAGCACCATTCTTCGTTTGGACTTGGCTTGGAATACATTTGCCTCCAGCCATATTTCTCCAGGAAGGGTTTTATCACATCCAGCTGTCTTCATAAAGGAATACACGTTCTCTACGTGTGCCAGCTGGGATCCCTGTGCTCAGCATGTCAGATTGGCAAGTGCTATAAAAAGTTCTCCTTGGCAAGCAAGGTATGTATCAACTCCAGTTTTTGGCAGCATAGAGCCTTGTTACTTCCTGCTCCTTGTCATGCAATACCTGTGCTGTAGCTCTGAGCAAGCCCATTACAGGTGCTAAGTCCAGAACAGAAAGGAGTGTGTCTTCTCCAACGCTTTTCCTCATGGAATCCATCACCCATACAGGGAAGGCCTTGCCAGCCTGGGTTTACCTTATGAATCCAGTTATCATCACAAATGAATGCACTGTTGCTACTGAATATGGAAGGTCTAATTTCCACTGCACAAAACATAGAATGCAAGTCTTCTCATTTGTTATTAGTGGAGTAAGAATGGACCAGCTCTCCTTCTCTGGGAATGTGTATCCATGTATTCTCTACCCTAGAACTTTTCTCCTCCAGTTCTTCTGAACATCAAATGCATTAAAACGGCTATCTTCAGCACAGAATGCATACAATCCAGATGTCTACCCCAGCGAATACAATGCTTCAGGAGTTTTTTCTGAAAAAAATTGCCTTCTCGGAGCTGGGAAGGGGCTCAGTGGTAGAGCGCTTGCCTTGCATGCCTGAGGTCCTAGGTTCGATTCCTCAGCACCACATAAGCAATAAGAACAAAGCTAGAAGTAGCGATGTGGCAAAAGTGGTAGAGCGCTAGCCTTGAGCTGAAGAGCTGAGGGACATCGCCCAGGCCCAGACTTCAGGTCCCACAACTGGACCCAAAAATAAATTGCCTTCACTACATCCAGTGGTTTCCCTGAGGCAGTTCCAGGCACAGGAATATCAAATCCAGCTCTGGTCATCAAGGGAGGATTGAACTCCAGGATTCTCCTGCATGCAGTAGGGACTTTTGCATATCTGCCATGGAATGGATCAGATCCTGTTCTCCTCAGGAAGGTTTAAGAGTCTATTTCCTCAAGTTATTTCATGGCTTCTTCTCTAGTTCATAGTTCTCCTCACCAGGGACTGCATGGAATTGCTGTCTCTTTGGCTTGGAGTGTCTCTACTCAGTCCCTCAGGATGGCATGTCTTGAAAACATCTCTTATCAGCAAGAACGGTTTTAAATGTGCCATTCTGCAGGATGCAGTCGGATGGTCAGATGATACTTGGCCTAAAATGCCTCAACTTAGTATTCAATATAAATGTTGAGTCCATCACTGCCTGGATTCTGTCTACACCTACTCCTGTCAACTTGAAATCACTGTAGCCAAAGATTGCAATGCACCTTGGCATGAAATGTGAGTGCTTGTCCTCTGCTGTGCATAAATTGCACCATGGGTGCTATCTTAGGAAACATTTGCTTTCTACCCATACAAGGCATGAAGTTCATCTCCAATTCCTGTAAGAATGGAGTGAGATTCAATATTCAACAAGCTAGAGCTCTTGTTCCAGCATCCCTTCACCAGGAGTATGTATACTCCAGATAAGCACACCATGCAAACTCTTTCTCCAGCTTTCCTCCACTTGTAATATGTTCATACAACTCCACTTGATGTGGAATGTCTCTCCTCAAGTTTTCTCAATCCGGAATGTCGTGTATCTCCTCCAGTTTTGAGCAAGAGGAATATGACTTCTCTAGTTTTTTGGCATGTACAATAGTTCTCCTCCAGTAGTCAGTATGTGAAATATATATTCTCCAATTCCAGGCATGTGGAATAGGTCTCCACCAACTTTGAGGCCAGGTCTCTTCAGCATTGTCGTGAGCAGGAAAATTATGTTCTGCAGCCTGTCTGGACAGGAAGGGGGCTCCTCCAGCCTTCCTCCTGTAGAATCTGTATGCTTCATTGCTTCTCAGAAAAGAATTTGTCTATCCAGTTCACAATCTACAATGTATCTCTTCCAGCATATCTTAAGTTGGAATCAATTTATCTCAGTTGTCCTGAAGATGGAAAATGTCCAGGACAGGTCTCTATAGACTGGAGGCCATCCTTGCTCACTCTAGCAAGGAATAGATCCACTGTACTGTTGCTCAGCAAGGAATGTACCTGTTGTTACTTTCTGGAGCATGAAGTGGATGGGTCCCAATTCTCCCAAGCATAGCTATCATCGATTCCAGCTCTTTTCAGGAACTTGAATGTCCCCTTGAAGATTCCTGAACATGGAAATATGCCCAATATCTACCTACAGCATGGGACACATGTGCTCCTGTTCTCCTTGGCATGGAATGCATCATTTCCAAACAACCTTGAGAAGTTCAGCATTTAGTTGGGGTAAGCATTTGTTATCATCTCCTTTCTGTATTCTCATGCAGTACTGCATCTTATCCCTCATTGCTCACAGCATTGAAATCTGCCCACTCGACCTCATTTCTCATGGGCTATGTCTCCCTCATGTCTCTGCAGGAAGGAATGACGCTACTGTGGCGCTCCACAGCATGGAATGTACATGTGCAGCTCAACTCAGCAGGTAAGTACCATTTCCAGTTTTCCTTGTGGTGGCAGCTGTCTACTCGAGGTGTGCTTAGAATGGAATCTGTGTAATGCAGCCCACCTCAGGTAGGTAATTATTAACAAAGTTCTCCTCAGCATGTTGACATGTGTACTTATAGCATAGGACGGGTCTACTCTAATCCTCAACATATAGAGTGTCACTCTCTTGTCTCATTACACTGGAATGTGTTGACTCCAGGGATTTACAGCATGGCATGGGATTCCACCATGCCTCCTGAACTTGGAATGTGTCCCTTCCATCTGCCTTCACTGAACAAGTTGTTTACTCCAGCTGTCTTGAGCAAGGAATGCTCCTGCTCATTTTCTCCTCAGCATGGGATGTGTGTCCCTTACCCTTTTCCATGAGGAACATCCTTTCATTTAAGCAAGAAGTGCAACTCCTCAGGTTTTCATCCACATGAGTCCTGTCTACAGCAGCCCTGTTCTTCGCTGACACTTTCTAGTCCCCCATCATGCAGTCTGGAATCTGTCTGCTGCGGGTTAGGTCATCTTGGAATGCATTGGCTCCATCTCTCTCCATTAAGAGAGGCTCTTGATGAAGCTGAGGCCATCCTGGCATTGTGGAGAGGAGCTCACATCAGCAAAGTGTTCACAGTAGCATTCTCCAGGAAGTAACTGGGGAGTAAAGCACTCTTTGGCATGGAGTGCATCTACCCCAGCTCTCCTCAGCATTTCATCTGTCAACAGCAGCTCGACTCAGGATGTGCTATGTCTGCTGCAGGTCTAATCAGCATGTATTCTATCTCTCTACATCAGCAACCCATCCGCTGTGGAATTCTACAGCAAGGAATGTGTCTTCTCCAATTCTCCTTCCATGGAATGGGTCTCATCCAGCTCTCTTCCATGTGTAACGTATGGTTTTCAAAACTTGTCGGCTTGGATTTCTTCTCCTGTAGATCTGTTTAGTATGAAATCTTTCAATGAGCTTCATTAAACAAGCTGGACATCTACAGTCAAGGATGTGGAATCGTCCATCTTCTCTTGATCACACTATGGAATATATAGAGAGACTCTCTGGCCTTATCAACCTTCCTTCCTGTTTCTGTCATCCCAGAAGTCTTTGATTCCAGCTCTCTTAGGTGAATTCCAAGGTGTGATGCACCTCACCTAGTTATCCTTTGGATGTATTGAATTTCAGCAACTCTGCAAGGTATAGAATGCCTCGACAACACCCTGCCATGGAGTGGGTCCCCTCTGCTTGGATTATGCATGAAGAATTTGCAGCCTCATCTTTTACTGCACGCACTTCAGCATTGGATGTGTTTCCTCTGCTTTGCTTCAGCTCGTCTGGATAAAATATGTCTAGTCTGCCTCTCATCAGGCTGAATTAATCTATTCCTGCTCTACCTGGTTTGGATGAAATAGAGCTACTGTTCTTACTCCAGGTCTCCTGAGGAAAGTCAATGTGAATTCCAGGCCTGGAAGAAATCTCATGTTGCTCACTCAACAGAGCAAGAAGTGCATCTATGCTAAGTGTCCTTATCACGGAATGCACCTACATCTGCATTCCAATAATGGGATGCAGGTGTTCTAGTTCTGCTCAACTTTGAAACCATCTACTCTAGCTCTTTTCAAGAAGGAAAATGGGCACTCTAAGTTTGTCTGCATTGGAATTATCTCACTCTTTCTTTAGCATGGAATTCTTTATACTTCTTTCTCAGTCATTATTTACAAATGCATCTTTCCATCTCTTCATGTGTAGCAGGGGATGAGTCAGCAGCAGTTGCCTTCATCAAGGAATACACCTATTGAAGTTCTCCTCAGCATGCATCTTTCTACTCAGAATCTCAGCATGGTACGTGTTGAAAGGGACTGTCAGCGGCAAGGTAAGTGCTCAGGTAAGCCTTCTTTAGCATGCAGTCTTAGTAGCATAGTGCTCCCTGTCACAAACTATTTCTACTGCTGTTCTCCTCAGCATGAGATCTGTTTTCCTCCATTCTACTCAGAGTGACTGAGCGGTTTTCTGCTCCCTTAAGTGACCTATCGGCCATTGAGGAACTTAGAGCCTGACTCCACCTTGTAGAATATGAGCTGCTGACACACACACACACTCTGCATGGCATATGTCTGCAGCTTTCATCCTCAGAGAGGTAAATGTGTGTTTTAGCACCATTCTTCATTTGGACCTGGCTTGGAATGCATTTGCTTCCAGCCATATTTCTCCAGGAAGGGTTTTATCACATCCAGCTGTCTTCAAAAAGGAATAAACGTTCTCTACGTGTGCCAGCTGGGATCTCTGTGCTCAGCATGTCAGGCTGTCAAGTGATATAGGAAGTTCTCCTTCGCAAGCAAGGTATGCATCAACTCCAGTTTTTGGCAACATGGAGCCTTGCTATTTCCTGCTCCTTGTCATGGAATACCTGTGCTGTAGCTCTGAGCAAGTACAGTACAGGGGCTAAGCCCAGTACAGAAAGGAGTGTGTCTTCTCCAACTCTTTTCCTCATGGAATCCATCACCCATTCACTGAAGGCCTTGCCAGCCTGGCTTGACCTTATGAATACAGTTATCAGCATGAAATGAATGCACTGGTGCAACTAAATATGGAAGGTCTTATTTCTAGCTGCACAAAACATGGAATGCAAGTCTTCTCATTTTTTGTTAGTGGAATGAGAGTGGACCAGCTCTTCTTCTCTCGGAATGTATATCCATGTATTCTTTAACCTAGAATGTTTTTCCTCCAGTTTTTCTGAGAATCAAATGCATTTCCATGGCTATCTTCAGCACAGAATGCATGTAATCCAGATGTCTACACCAGCGAATACATTGATTCAGATGTTTTTTCTGAAAAAAATTGTCTTCACGGGGCTGAGAAGGTGGCTCAGTGGTAGAGTGCTTGCCTTGCATGCCTGAGGCCCTGGGTTTGATTCCTCAGCACCACATAAGCAAACAGAACAAAGCTGGAAGTGGCACTGTGGCACAAATGGTAGAGCACTAGCCTTGAGTTGAAGAGCTGAGGGACAGCGTCCAGGCCCAGACTTCAGGTCCCACGACCAGACCCCAAAAAAAAAAATTACCTTCACTACATCCAGTGGTTTCCCTGAGGCAGTTCCTGGCACAGGAGTATCAAATACAGCTCTGGTCATCAAGAGAGGACTGAACTCCAGAATTCTCCTGCATGCAGTAGGGACTTCTGCATGTCTCCCATGGAATGGATCAGATCCAGTTTTCCTCAGGAAGGTTTAAGAGTCTATTTCCTCAAGTTATTTCATGGCTTCTTCTCTAGTTCATTTCTCCTCACCAGGGACTGCATGGAATTGCTGTCTCTTTGGCTTGGAGTGTCTCTACTCAGTCTCTCAGGATGGCATGTCTTGAAAGCATCTCTTGTCAGCAAGAACTGTTTTAAATGTGGTATTCTGCAGGATACAGTCGGATCATCAGATGATACTTGGCCTAAAATGCCTCAACTTAGTATAGAATATAAATGTTGAGGCCATCCCTGCCTGGATTTAGTCTACACCTATTCCTGTAATCTTGGAATCACTGTAGCCAAAGATTGCAATGCTCCTTGGAATGAAATGTGAGTACTCGTCCTATGCTGTGCATAAAGTGCACCATGGGTGCTAACTTAGGAAAGATTTGCTTTCTACCCATACAAGGCATGAAGTTCATCTCCTCCAATCCCTGTAAGAATGGAGTGAGATTCAATATTCAGCAAGCTAGAACTCTTGTTCCAGCATCCCTCCACCAGGAGCATGTATACTCCAGATAAGCACACTATGCAAACTGTTTCTCCAGCTTTCCTCCACTTGTAATATGTTCATACAACTCCACTCAATGTGGAATGTCTCTCCTCAAGTGTTCTTAATCCAGAATGTCATGGGTCTCCTCCAGTTTTGAGCAAGAGAAATATGACTTCTCTAGTTTGGGGGCATGTGTAATACTTATCCTTCAGTGGTCAGTATGTGGAATATATATTCTCCAATTCCAGGCATGTGGAATAGGTCTCCGCCAACTTTGGGGCTAGGCCTCTTCAGCATTGTCGTGAGCAGGAAAGTTATGTTCTGCAGCCTGTCTCGGCAGGAATGGGGCTCCTCCAGCCTTCCTCCTGTGGAATCTGTATACTTCAGTGCCTGTGTAGAATGTGTCTATCCAGTTCACAGTCTACAATCCTACCACTTCCAGCATATCTCAAGTTGCAATCCATTTATCTCAGTTGTCCTGAGGATGGAAAATATCAAGGCCAGGTCTCTACAGACTGGAGGCCATCTCCTTTAGCTCACTCTAGCAAGGAATAGAACCACCCTACTGTTGCTCCACAAGGAATGTACCTGTCGTTACTTTCTGGAGCATGACTTGGATGCGTCTCGAGTCTCCCAAGCATTGCTATCATCGATTCCAGCTCTTTTCAGGAACTTGAATGTTCCCTTGAGGATTCCTGAACATGGAAATATGCCCAACTACCTACCCACAGCATGGGACACATGTGCTCCTGTTCTCCTTGGCATGGAATGCATCTATTCTAAACATCCTTGAGAAGTTCAGCATTTAGTTGGGGTAAGCATTTGTTATCACCTCCTTTCTGTAGTCTCATGCAGTACTGCATCTTATCCCTCATTGCTCACAGCAATGAAATCTGCCCACTCGACCTCATTTCTCATGGTCTATGTATACTCTTATGTCTCTGCAGGAAGGAATGAAGCTACTGTGGCTCTCCAGAGCATGGAATGTAGCACGTGCAGCTCGACTCAGAAGGTAAGTATCATTTCCAGCTTTGCTTTTGGTGGCAGCGGTGAACTCCAGGTGTGCTGAGAATGGAATCTGTGTAAGGCAGCCCTCCTCAGGTAGGTAATTATTAACAAAGTTCTCCTCAGCATGTTGACATGTGTACTTATAGCATAGGACATGTCTACTCTAATCCTCAACATATAGACTGTCACTCTCTTGTCTCGTTACACTGGAATGTGTGGACTCCAGGAATTTACAGCATGGCATGAGATTCCACCATGCCTCCTGAACTTGGAATGTGTCCCTTCCATCTGCCTTCACTGAACAAGTTGTTACTCCAGCTGTCTTGAGCAAGGAATGCTCCTGCTCATTTTCTCCTCAGCATGGGATGTGTGTCCCTTACCCTTTTCCATGAAGAACATGCTTTCATTTAAACAAGAAGTGCAACTCCTCAGGTTTTCATCAACATGAGTCCTGTCTACAGCAGCCCTCTTCTTCCCTGACACTTTCGAGTCTCCCATCTTGCAGCCTGTAATCTGTCTGCTGCAGGTTAGGTCATCTTGGAATGCATCGGCTCCATCTCTCTCAATTAAGAGAGGCTCTTGATGAAGCTGAGGCCATCCTGGCATTGTGGAGAGGAGCTCACATCAGCAAAGTGTTCACACTAGCATTTCCCAGGAAGTAACTGGGGAGTAAAGCACTCTTTGGCATGGAGTGCATCTACCCTAGCTCTCCTCAGCATGGCATCTGTCAACAGCAGTTCGACTCAGGATGTGCTATGCCTGTTGCAGGTCTAATCAGCATGTATTCTGTCTCTCCACATCAGCAACCCATCCGCTGTGGATTTCTACAGCAGGGAATGTGTCTTCTCCAATTCCCCTATCCATGGGATGTGTCTCCTCCATCTCTCTTCCATGTGTAATGTATGGCTTTCAAGCTTTGTCGACATGGATTGCTTTTCTATAGGTGTGTTTATTATGAAATTTATCGATGAGCTCCATTAAACAAGCTGGATGTCTATGGCCAAGGATGTGGAATCGTCCATCTTCTGTTCATCACAGTATGGAATATATAGAGAGAGACTCTGGCCTTATCAACCTTTCCTCCAGTTTCTCTCATCCCCGAAGTCTTTGATTCCAGCTCTCTTAGGTGTATTCCAAGGCATGTGATGTACCTCACCTTGTTCTCATTTGAATGTATTGAGATGCAGCACCTCTGCAAGGAATAGAATGCTTTGACAACACCCTGCCACGAGTGGGTCCCCTCTACTTGGATTATGCATGAAGAAATTTACATGTTCAGGCATAAAAGCATAGATTATTTCTGCTGCAGCTCTCCTGAAGCCTCATCTTTTACTGCAAGCACTTCAGCATGGGATGTGTTTCCTCTGGTTTGCCTCAGCTCGTCTGGATTGAATATGTCTAGTCTGCCTCACATCAGGCTGAATTAATCTATTCCTGCTCTACTTTGTTTGGATGAAATAGATCTACTTGTCTTACTCCAGGTCTCCTGAGGAAAGTCAATGTGAATTCCAGGCCTGGAATCAATCTCATGTTGCTCACTCAACTGAGCAAGAAGTGCATCTATGTAAAGCGTCCTTATCATGGAATATACTTACATCTGCTTTTCGGGGAAATGGCGCAGGTGTTCTAGTTCTGCTCAACTTTGAAACCATCCACTCCAGCTCTTTTCAGGAAGGAAAATGTGCACTCTAAGTTTGTCTGTCATGGAATTATCTCACTCTGTACTCAGCATGGAATATAGGACTGCTCTGTGAACTGCAATCCATCTATCTGAGCTCCACTTACTCAGGTATGTGCCCAATTGTGGTCTCTTTAGCATGGAATCCTTTATACTTCTTTCTCATTCATTATTTACAAATGCATCTTTCCATCTCTTCATGTGTAGCAGGGGATGAGTCAGCAGCAGTTGCCTTCATCAAGGAATACACCTATTCAAGTTCTCCTCAGCATGCATCTTTCTACTCAGAATCTCAGCATGGTACGTGTTGAAAGGGACTGTCATCGCAAGGTAAGTGCTCAGGTAAGCCTTCTTTAGTATGCAGTCTTAGTAGCATAGTGCTCCCTGTCACTAACTATTTCTACTGCTGTTCTCCTCAGCATGAGATCTGTTTCCCTCCATTCTACTCTGAGTGACTGAGCGATTTTCTGCTCACTGGAGTGACTTCTAGGCCTTTCAGGAACCTAGAGCCTGACTCCACCTTGTAGAATATGAGCTGCTCACACACACACACACACACACACACACACACACACACACACACACACACACACACACACACACACACTCTGCATGGCATATGTCTGCAGCTCTCATCCTCAGAGAGGGAAATGTGTGTTTTAGCACCATTCTTCATTTGCGCTTGGCTCGGAATGCATTTGCCTCCAGCCATATTTCCCCAGGACGATTTTTATCACATCCAGCTGTCTTCACCAAGGAATACACATTCTCTACGTGTGCAGGCTAGGATCCCTGTGCTCAGCATGCCAGGCTGGCAAGTGCTATAGGAAGTTCTCCTTGGCAAGCAAGGTATGCATCAACTCCAGGTTTTGGCAGCATGGAGCCTTGTTACTTCCTGCTCGTTGTCATGGAATACCTGTGCTGTAGCTCTGAGCAAGTCTATTACAGGCACTAAGCCCAGTACAGAAAGGAGTGTGTTTTCTCAAACTCTTTTCCTCATGGAATCCATCACCCATTCACTAAAGGCCTTGTCAGCCTGGGTTTACTTTATGAATACAGTTGTCAGCATGAAATGAATGCACAGGTGCTAACTGAATATGGAAAATCTCAGTTCCAGCTGCACAAAACATGGAATGTAAGTCCTCTCATTTGTTGTTAGTGGAGTGAAAATGGACCAGCTCTCCTTCTTTGGGAATATGTATCAATATATTCTCTACCCTAGAATGTTTCTCCTCCAGTTCTTCTGAGCATCAAATGCATTTCAATGGCTATCTTCAGCACAGAATGCATGTAATCCAGATGTCTACACCAGGGAATACATTGCTTCAGATGTTTTTTCTGAAAAAAATTGCCTTCACGGGGCTGGAAGGTGGCTCAGTGGTAGAGTGCTTACCTTGCATGCCTGAGTCCCTGGGTTTGCTTCCTCAGCACCACATAAGCAAACAGAACAAAGCTGGAAGTGGCACTGTGGCACAAATGGTAGAGCGCTAGCCTTGAGCTGAAGAGCTGAGGGACAGCGCCCAGGCCCAGAGTTCAGGCCCCATGACCGGACCCAAAAAAAAAAAATTACCTTCACTACATCCAGTGGTTTCCCTGAGGCAGTTCCAGGAACAGGAATATCAAATCCAGCTCTGGTCATCAAGGGAGGTTTGAACTCCAGAATTCTCCTACATGCAGTAGGGACTTCTGCATGTCTCCCATGGAATGTGTCAGATCCAGTTCTCCTCAGGAAGGTTTAAGAGTCTATTTCCTCAAGTTATTTCATGGCTTCTTCTCTAGTTCATTTCTCCTCACCAGGGACTGCATGGAATTGCTGTCTCTTTGGCTTGGAGTGTCTCTACTCAGTCTCTCAGGATGGCATGTCTTGAAAGCATCTCTTGTCAGCAAGAACGGTTTTAAATGTGGCATTCTGCAGGATGCAGTCGGATCGTCAGATGATACTTGGCCTAGAATGCTTCAACTTAGTATAGAATATAAATGTTGAGGCCATCCCTGCCTGGATTCTGTCTACACCTACTCTTGTCATCTTCGAATCACTGTAGCCAAAGTGTGCAATGCTCCTTGGCATGAAATGTGAGTACTCGTCCTCTACTTTGCATGAATTGCAACATGGGTGCTATCTTGGGAAAGATTTGCTTTCTACCCATACAAGGCATGAAGTTCATCTCCTCCAATCCCTGTAAGAATGGAGTGAGATTCAATATTCAGCAAGCTACAACTCTTGTTCCAGCATCCCTCTGCCAGGAGCATATATACTCAAGATATGCAAACCTTGCAACCTGTTTCTCCAGCTTTCCTCGCCTTGGAATATGTTCATACAACTCCACTCGATGTGGAATGTCTCTCCTCAAGTGTTCTTAATCCAGAATGTCATGGGTCTCCTCCAGTTTTGAGCAAGAGAAATATGACTTCTCTAGTTTTTTGGCATGGGAAACATTTCTCCTGCAGTGATCAGTATGTGCAATCTATATTCTCCAATTCCAGGCATGAGGAATAGGTCTTCGCCAGCTTTGGGGCCAGGCCTCTTCAGCATTGTGGTGAGCAGGAAAGTTAATGTCTGCAGCTTGTCTTGCCAGGAATGGGGCTCCCCCAGCCTTCCTCCTGTGGAATCTGTATGCTTCAGTGCCTCTCAGCAAAGAATGTGTCTATCCAGTTCACAGTCTACAATCTACCACTTCCAGCATATCTTAAGTTGGAATTCATTCGTCTCAGTTGTCCTGAAGATGGAAAATGTCAAGGGCTGGTCTCTACAGACTAGAGGCCATCTCCTTTAGCTCACTCTAGCAAGGAATAGATCCACTCTACTGTTGCTCAGCAAGGAATGTACCTGTCGTTACTTTCTGGAGCATGACTTGAATGCGTCCCGAGTCTCCCAAGCATTGCTATCATCGATTCCAGCTCTTTCCAGGAACTTGAATGTTCCCTTGAGGATTTCTGAATATGGAAATATGCCCAATATCTACCTACAGCATGGGACACGTGTGCTCCTGTTCTCCTTGGCATGGAATGCAACTATTCCAAACATCCTTGAGAAGTTCAGCATTTAGTTGGGGTAAGCATTTGTTATCACCTCCTTTCTATATCCTCATGCAGTACTGCCTCTTATCCCTCATTGCTCACAGCAATGAAATCTGCGCACTCTAGCTCATTTCTCATGGTCTGTGTCTCCCTCATGTCTCTGCAGGAAGGAATGACGCTACTGTGGCTCTCCACAGCATGGAATGTACACGTGCAGCTCGACTCAGAAGGTAAGTATCATTTCCTGCTCTCCTTGTGTTGGCAGCTGTCTACTCGAGGTGTGCTGAGAATGGAATCTGTGTAATGCAGTCCTCCTCAGGTAGGTAATTATTAACAAAGTTCTCCTCAGCATGTTGACATGTGTACTCATAGCATAGGACATGTCTACCCATATCCTCAACATGTAGACTGTCACTCTCTTTTCTCGTTACATTGCAATGTGTGTACTGGAAGAATTTACATCATGGCATGAGATTCCACCATGCCTCCTGAGCATGGAATGTGCAGCTTCCATCTCCCTTCACTGAACAAGTTGTTTACTCCAGCTGTTTTGAGCTAGGAAGGTTCCTGCTCCATCTCTCCTCATCATGCGTAATTTGTCCACTGAGTGTACCTCCTCAGTTTCTCCTCAGTATGGAGCTTGGTAAATCAACTCTCCTTTTCTTGGACAATTATTCTTACATCCGTCTAAAGCTTGAAATCTGTCTGCTGCATGTTCTTTCATCTTGGAATCCATCACTTCTAGTTCTCTTCATCAAGAGAGTTTCTTGATGGCGCTGAGGCTCTCAGCTTGACATGTGCTGAAAGCAGCTCTTTTCAGTAAGGTAAGTGTCAACTCTGGCATTCTCTGCATGGAATCTGAAGTGTATAACTCTCCTTGGCATTAAGTACATTTACTTCAGTTCTCTTCTGCATAGGAGAGATCTTTGGACTCCATTTCTACTCAGAATGAGAATGCCTCTTGCACGGAATGTGTATTACCACAAGAAGTGGTATGAAATATGCCTGCTGCTTCTCTTTTCAGCATGAATGTATCCAGAGAGCTCACTCGGTTATTATTTCCAGTATATAAAGGAAAGAAGACATCTTTTTCAGTCTTTTGCAGTCTACTTCAGCTTTTGTCAACATGGAGTATTCGAACTCTCGACATCAGGGAATGTGCCTACTGCTGCTTTCCTCAGCAGAGAAAGTGTTTCCTCACCGTGGAAGGTGTCTCCTCCACATGAGATGCATTTCTTCCAATTCATTTCATTATGGAATGCTTTTCCTGTAGCTCTGTTTAGCATGAGCTCTGTTCCAGCTCTGCTAAACACGGTAGATGTCTATTCCAACACTATGAAGAATTGACCATCTTCTGCTCTTCTCAGTATGGAATGTATCTGCTCTGGCCTCTATTTCTGCTTCTGTCACCATGGAAGTCTTTGATTCCAGCGTTTCTAAGTGTATTGTTAGGTATTTCATATACCTCTCCAGTTTGTCCTTGGAGTACAGTGCATGTCAGCTGCTCTCTAATGAATAGAATTCATCAACAGCATCCTATAATGGAGCAGGTCTCCTCCAGTTGTGTGATGTACAACTGCTACAGCTTTCCGGAAGACATGATATTTTGCTGCAACTTCAACATAAGATGTGTCTCCTCTAATTTGCCTCAATTTGCATTGTACCTCCTCTTAGTCTCCTATGGATGGAATGAATATGTCTGGTCTGGTTCTCGTCAGGCTGAAATGCTTCTCTTCCAATTTTCCTGGAGGTGGATGAAATGGAGCTGCAGGTCTTATATTCCATGTCTCCAGAGAAAAATTCATGACAGCTCCAAATCTGTACAGCCTGGAACCAATCTCATTCCTCATGCAACTCAGTAAGAAATTCACCTATTCTTACTGTTCATATCATGGAATGCATTTGCTCCTGGTCTTCAGGAAATGAGATGCATGATTTCCAACATGATTCAGCATTGGAACCACCTTCTCCACCTCTTTTCAAGAAGATAAATGTGCACTCCAGGTCTCTCTATCATGGAATCATCACTCTCTCTACTTAGCAGGAATATAGCACTGCTCCCTTCATCCTGGAATCTATCTGAACTCTGCTAACGAAGGTAAATGTCAACTTGGATCTTTTTAGCATGGACTGCCCTCCTTTCTGTTTTCCTTATTTCCTGATGCATATTTTCCATTTTTCCTCAGAATGGAATCAATGCCTTGCAATTCATTGTGTGTACAATTGGTTTCCACAAATGCTTTCAATATGCGATATGTTGACACCATCTCTACTCAGAATGAAATATGTCAATAACAGTTCTCCTTCTAATGACATCCATTTATTCCAGCTCATTTTAGCAATGTAAATGTCCTACAGTAATGTGTTCAATATATGTGAAATCTGTTTACAATTTGTCTTTTTTTTTGTGAGTCGTGGGTCTTGAACTTTCGGCCTGGGCGCTGTCTCTCAGCTCTTCAGCTCAAGGCTAGTGCTCTACCACTTGAGCCACAGCACCACTTCCAGATTTTTCTGTTTATGTGGTGCTGAGGAATTGAACCCAGGGTCTTATGCATGTGAGGCAAGCGCTCTACCACTGAGCTGCCTTCCCAGCCCACAACATGTCTTTTTGTTATGAAATGCATCTCTTTGGGTGGATGTTTGGAATGTGTCAGATTCTGTTCTTTTTTCTCTTCATCAAGGAATACACCTATTCCAACTCTCCTTCTACCCAGGGTCTCAGAATGGCATGTGTTTAGAACAGCTCCCATCAGCAAGGTAAGTGACGATGCCAGTATTGTGTAGCATGCAGTGTCGCTAGTATAGTGCTCATTGCCCTGAATTACTTCTACTTCAGGTCTCCTTGGCATGAGATCTGTCTACCTCTCTTCTACTCTGCTCGATTGAGCAGTTTTCTGCTCACTCAATGACCTCTACTGCCTTTAGACTCCAGGATCTTGCACTCCTCTTTGTAGAATGTGACCTACTCAGGTACTGTCAGCATGGGATATGTCTGTAGATGTCATCCTCATAGAGGTAAGTATATCTGCTTTAGCATCCTTCAGCATGGCATGCTTCTTTCACATTTCAACTTGGCTTGGATTACATTTGCTCCAGCCCAATTTCTCACAAAGAATTGTATAAAGTCCAAATGTCTTCATCAAGGAATGTTCCAACTGTTTGTATGCCTGCCTGGGATCCCTGTCCTCAGCATATCAGCCTGGGATGTGTTAAAGGTGATTTTCTTTGGGAATGTATGTGTCACCTCAACTTTTTGTCAGCATGGAGTCTAACCAATTCAGTGTTCCTTGTCATGAAAGACGTCTACTTCAGCTCTGATCAGGAATAACACAATGAAATATGTCTCCTCCAACTCTTGTCATAATGGAATCACCCATTTACTGAAATTCTTGTCATCCTGTGATGTACCTAACAGTTCCTATTATTAGCATGAAATGAATGCACAGGTGCCCACTCAGAAAGGAGATTAATAGTTCCAGCTGTACAAAACATGGAATGCATGTCCTGCTCATTTTTGATAATGTACTGGGAATTGACTAAGCTCTCCTCAGTGAATGTGTGTAAATGCACTCTCCATATAGAATGCTTCTCCTCCAGTTCTCTCAGACTTTACTGTATTTCTGTGAATATCTTCAGCACACACAGAGTGTATATAATACAGCTGTCTTCACCAGGGAATATATCTTTTCAGCCAGATAATTTTCAAGTGTGGCATTGTTGAATATTCAGGTGGCTACCACCATGCTACTTGGCCTGGAATATGTTGACTATCGCTCTCCTGAGCATGGAATGCCACTTCTCTAACCCATCTCAGCATGGAATCTATTTCTAACATTGTCTTCTTGTAATCCCTGTTCCCAATGTCGGCAATGCTCCTTGGCATGCAATGTGATTTGTTCAGCTATACTCTGCATGAATGGGAACCACAGGTGCTGTTTTAGGGAAAGTTTGTTTCCCAGCTGTACAATGCCTGCATGCATCTTCTCCAAAACACTTGAGAATTGCGCGAGATTCACCCAGCTCTCCCCATTTAGGAAATTGTATAATTGAGTTCTTCTCAGCAAAGAACTGCTCTGGTTCTAGCACTCATCAGCCTGAAGTATATGTACTCTAGATCAGCACACCATGCAATGTGTTTCTCCAACTTTCCTCCACATGGAATGTGTTCCTCCAACTTTCCTCAATGTAGAGTGCTTCTCCTCATATTTTCTCAGCCTGGAATATGTCCCCTCCAGTTTGGAGCATGGCGAATACATCTCCTCCAGGTCTCCTCAGCAAGGAATGTGTATCTTCCATTGTCATGAGCATGAAATGTGCACACTGCAGGTCAGCCCAACATGGATTCTATCTGTGCCAGCCCCTCTCAGCATGGAATGGATCTACTCTAGTTCATAGCCTAAACTGTACCTCTTCCAGCACTCCTCAATGCATTTAGTCCAGTTCCCCCAAGGAAGGAAAATGTGAACGCAAGGTCTGTACTGACTCACGCCTGTGTACTTTTGCTTACTCCCGCAAGGAATAGATCCACTCTGATTTTTCTTAGCATGGGATATGTCTGTCACTGCTCCCTAGAGCATGAAGTGGTTGTATTCCAAGTTTCCCAGCATGCATTCTGGCTCTCTGAATGCAAGGGGAATGCTCCATGAGGATTCTTTATCATGGAAACATCTTCTCCCACTCTCCTCTGTATGGGATACATGTGCTCCTGCTCTCCCCTGGGCACGGAATGCATCTATTCCAACTCTCCTCAGAAAGGTAAGCATTTATTTGGGCCAATAATTTCTTAGTATGTAACCGTCTCTTTCCTGTATCTTCAGGAAGGATGAAATCTTCCCTCTTTGCTCAGAGCATGAAATTGATCTCATCAGCCTGTCCAATGAATGCCAGTACTCCAGTTCATTCCTCATGGTCTATGTGCACACCTTGCCTCTGAGGGGTGGAATGAAGCTATTGTCACTCCTGGAAACATGGAAAGCATGAAGTGCAGCCCTTCTCAGAAGGTAAGTATCATCACCAGTTGTCCTCTGTGGAAACTGCCTACTCTAGCTGTGCTGAGAATTGAATGTGTCTAATACAGTCCTCTTCTGGTAGGGAATTTCTAACTCAATTCTCCTCAGCATGGAATCCACTTCCAACATATGTCCTTATACTATAGAACATGTCTGCCCTTGTACCCTTCAACATAGAATCTGTCTGTCTCTGTTTTCTTTCTGATGTAATGTGCCCACTCCAGTGATTTTTCAACATGGCATGAGATCCCTTCATGTTTCCTCTACTTGTAGAATGCATATCATCCAGCTCCCTTCACTGAGCAAAGTGTCCACTCCAGCTATTTTGAGCAAGGAATGCTCCTACTCCAACTCTTCTCAGCATGGAATATGTATCCTCTTACTCTTTTCCACGAGGAGCACATTACTCCATCTTTTCTCAGCCTGGAGTGCATCTCCTCAGGCTCTCAGCATAGAATGTGTCTAAAGCAGCTCTCCTCTTCATGGTCAGTGTCTAGTCCACCATTCTGCATATGGGAAACGCTCTGCTGCGTGTCTGCTAAGCTTGGACTGCATCACCTCCAGATCTTTTCATCAAGAGGTTCTTGATGAAGCCGAGGCTCTCAGCATAGCATGAACTGAATCAGTTCTTGTCAGAAAGTGAGGTATCTACTTGGACAATGTGGAGTCAACAATCTGCTCTTCTCAGTATGGCCTTGCCAACCTCTGTTCCTGTTTCTTCACCATGGAGCTCTTTGATTCCAGCTCTCCTAGGTATATTCCTAGGGGTCCTAGTTCTCCTAGGATACATTAGTCTCAGCAGCTCTACAATGCATAGAATTCTTCAACAGCCCCCCCCCTTCATGTGGCAGATCTTAAATTGTGTTATGCAGTGAGTAGATGCATTTGAAGGCACAAAAAAAACATGAAATGCTTCTGTTGCAGCTTTCCTGAAGACCTGATCTTTGACTGCAGGGCCCTTCAACATGGGATGTGTCTCCTTTAGCTTGCCTCTATGTACATTGTATCTCCTTTTATACCTCACTGGATAGAATAGGCCTAGTCTGCTTCTTGTCAGGCTGAAATGCATCTCTTCTAGCTCTCCTTGGGATGGATGAAATGGAGCTCCAGGTCTTATTCCAGGTCTCCTGAGGAAAGTCAACATCAACTCCATACGTGTACAACTTGGAATCAATCTCCTATTGCTCACACACCTCAGCATGAAATACTAATACTCTAAGTATTCTTATCATGGAATGCATCTAGTCCTGATCTCCAGGGAATGGAATGCATATGTTCCAGTTCTGCCCAGCATTCAAACCATCTACTTCCGCTCTTTTCAGGAAGAAGGTAAATGTTCACTCCAGGTTTCTCTAACACAGAATCATTACCCACTCTGCTTTCTTTGTCCTGGAATCCATCTATCTCAGCTCTGCATACCAAAGTCAGTGTCAACTCAGGGTCTCTTTAGCATGGATTCATGACCTTCCTCTTATTTCCAAATACATCTCTTACATTTCTTCTCAGGGTGGAATCAATGTCTTGAATCTCTCTTCATGTTAGAATTGGTCTCCGCAAATTATTTCTGTATGGGATGTGTCAGCACCATCTCTACTTTGCAGGAAATATGTCAACTTCAGTTCTCAGCATGGCCTCCATTTATTCCAGCTCTCTTAAGCAGGGTAAATGTCCACTCTAGTCATCTGTAGCATGAAATCTTTTTTACTCCTTGCCTTTTTGTTATGAAAAACTTCTCTTTTACCAGACATGAGCAAGGAATGCATCAGCTCCGGCTCTCTTCAACAAGGAATGTACCTTTTCCAGCTCTCCTCAGCATGGATCCTCCTAGACATGGTCTCAGCATGGCATGTGTTTAGAGCAGCTCTCATCAGCAAGGTAAGTTTTAACACTAACATTCTTTAGCATGTAGTCTGGCTAATACAATGCTTATTGGCCTGGACTACTATTGTAGCTCTCCCCACCTACACCAAGACAGCTGCAGTGTGGAGAGGTGGTATATGGGATTATCGTTGCCTCTCTGACCCACCCTTGACTGCAACTCCATTATGGAGCACTGGATTCTGTGTGAATAGATGGGTGAGTCAGACTTGGTCGTATCTAGTACTTTTCCTCCAATCACAGGTATCAGCAAAGAGATACACAGACCATCCATCCTTGACTTTCCCAAGCAGTGGCCTGGGGTTGTCCCTGGTCTCCTGGATGGAATGTCATTGTTGGCCTCACTATTTGAGCATGATCCTCCTATCCTGCTGGCAGCCTCCATGGAGCTCTTTTTTTTTTTTTTTGCAGAACAGATGGCAACCAACTTTTCTGATGTCCAAGTACTGTGTGCCCTGATACCACCTCACGTGGAGAGACCCAGTGGGAGACCCTTCATACTCCAATGACTGATGCACTTCCTCCCCTCACGTCCTTCTAGATGAAACTCCACATCCTGCACGTACGTCTTGAGCTACGTCTTCCTCAAGACAAGCACAACTTCTGGCATTTAAAGTTGGTCTCCCAGGAAGCTCAGAGCATCACCACCGTGAACATGGGTCCTCCGTTTCCACAATGGCTTTCATCCCTCACCCCAGCCATCTTGTGGCGTTAACTATCATTCAGTTAAATCAGCTGTACAATAAGCAGGGACTGACTCACTCTAGTTCTTCCTATCCATGCATCCCGTTTGATTTCTGTTTCTTATCTGTATTTTACCTTAATTGTTTTCTTTCCATCGATTTTTAATTAACATTAAAAATGTTATTGCAAACAAAGGAGGAGGCAACAATGCTTGATAAGAAATGTACTCATTACCTTGCCCATGTAATTGTAACCCCTCTGTACGGTATTTTCACAATTTAAAAAATAGTAAATGTTATTGCATAAGTAGTAGTATAACAACCATAAAGAAACTGTGTTTCAAAAATGTTTCTGCCTTTTCTATTTAACATTAGTGCCTTAGTTGTTACCTTTGTGTGTGTGTGTGTGTGTGTGTGTGTGTGTGTGTGTGTGTGTACTGAGGCATCAATTCAGGGTATCATGTTTTCAGTCAGCTTTTTCACTCAAGGCTGGAGCCCTGCCTTTTGAACCTCCCTTTCTGACTCTTTGCGGTTAATTGGAGATAATTGTGAGGCTCTGAGTTCAAGTGTTAATGCCAGCACAGATTTGTCTGCATGGGCTGGCTTCAAATGTTTATCTTCAGATCTCAGCCTCCTGAGTAGCTGAGATTATAGATGTGAGCCAGTAGCACCTGGCTTGTTTTTGTTTTATTGGGGAACCTTATGTTCTTCCACATGACTTGCAAGATACCTTGTTTCCTGATCTGTGCCTCTTTGCCAGTGAATTCCTCTCCAATTTCCTGGGATTACATCTGTGCTCCAGCCACCCTGAATTACTTACCATTCCCCCTTTGCTCATTTTCTTCCTTATTCCCAGAGAAACCTTCCTTCTCATTCCTGTAGCAAAATGTCTGTCTGCTTGCCAAAACTCAATAGGAAACCACCTGGTCTATGTATCCCTCTCTCATTAGCTTTCATCTTATTCCTCGATACAAGATCTCTTACACAGTTTTGGAACTGTGGGTTCATTTATGGCCCCCAAGAATGAGCAGTTCTGGGTAGAACACTGTTATCATTCATAACATGCTTCATTCTGCAGATCTGTGGTGGCTTTGTGTTTAGTGGAAAGCACTAGTAAAATGAGCGTTCCCCTCACAGAACAGTTACAGTAACAGCCTTGGGCTTTGGGAACTGGTGTTTTGTATATAGGGTCCTTTTTTTGGTAGTAATGCCTGCTGATTACAGACTGGCCACATGGTGGCACAAACGCTTCTTGTTTCACACTGGATTACTGGATACTAGGCCCTGATTAGCCCATTATAGAGAGCCTATAAACCATTGTTTATCCTCAAAGTCTTTTATTAATGAACATATAGATCTTACCCCACGTGTCCTTGTCTCTCAATGTTGCTCTACAAGGCACAGCTTCAACTTGAGCCTCTCTCTTTATGGAAAATGCATAATAAGATGACCAGTGAGAAATGAGCAGTGTTTTGGCAATGTCATAATGTATTTATGTGTCTGTATGTGTGAGAATGTATTTGTGTGTGTGTGTGTGTGTGTGTGTGATTGTGAGCACTGTGAGATTTGTATGTGTTCATGTGCTTGCATATGTTCATGCTGCATTTGTGTGATTGGTGTGCATTGTGGAGTACATGTGGAGGGTTGTCTGTGCACATGTGTACGAGTGCATGTTCATGTTAGGGATATGTATGTGAGCTTTTGTGTGCATTTGATAGGCATGTGTGTGCTTGTGTGTTAGGGGTATGTGTGCATTGTGTTGGGGGTATGTATGGATGGATGTGCATTGCTGACTGCAAGATGGGTCTTGGCATAGTTTTACAGTCCTGGCACTCAGGTCAAGGTGTGTTTGAGACTGGAGGGTGGATACTTCTTGCTGGGAAGAGCTGATCCCTGCTTCAACTGCCCTGGTGCACCTGTATGCTGACAGGTGGAAAAGCACTGAAGGTCTGTGCATTAGAGCTTGGTGTGGGAGTGAGGTGAGGTTAGAGATGCCGGTGTCCCCAGGCTGAGTGGCCCAAGAGTCATAGTCATGGTCACTCATCTGGAATGGAGGCAACTGGGAACTGGCCTGTCTGGAGGTAACCACTCCACTGATGGGGTCCCCAACCCTGGGTAGAGTTGAAACCTTGTTTTTAAACTCCAGGCTCAAACTCCAGGAGCACCTGGTGGTGGTACCCCCTGGGTTCTGCTGCTGTAATTCTGCATCATGGAGACATATAGGGACTCCAGGTCTCAGTGTGGGGCTTGGGGAAGCTGCTCTTGACCAGCACAGTTCTACAGTGACTATCTTCTGATTGGCAATCACACGAAGCAGAGTGGTGAGCAGTTGTCGGTGGGCTGCCGTGCTGAGGGGCACCTGCATGTTCCAGGTAGTTGGTACTAGGGATTCTGATAAGATCTCTTCTTTATCTCAATTCCCTACAAGTAGGTGGTTTGTGCCCCTGTACTGAAAACTTGTCAGTGCATATTTCTGTCCCTAGATGGTGCTGCTGCACCATGTCCTGAGCCAGGCACGGTCTAATGAGTTGAGGTGTTTTCTGTCTTGGAGATGGGGGAAGAGAGAAATGCCCAAACTAGCAACATTAGTTGCTAATTTTGTTGAGCATGGCTCCGGAGTTCTGATCCTGATCTATTGCTAAGGTTTCTGTGACTTTGGGCAAATTGCTTAGAGGGTTTGGGGGCTGGTTGAGTGATTTACTGTATATGAAATACTTAGAAAAGAGTCCAACACATAGTAAGTTGCTCAATAATCTAGTACTTCTTTCTGAATGACACTGCAGTGACCTGGATCAGTTGGGTGCAGGGACCGTGGCTGGGACCCTCTTTGCATCTCAGTTGACTGGCCAGAGCATGAGCTCGGTAGACTATGCTCTTCTCTATTCCCATCAGTCAGAGGAGGCAGTTATTGTGTCATGTGGCTTCAGAGAAGGACCCCAGGTGACCAGAGAGAGACTTCTGGGAGGAGGTGGTATATAGGATAGGTGGTTATCTGTGCTGTCCGTGAATGGAATGGATTTGCTCATGACTGTCTGGGCTCTGGGGTCTGCAAACAGAACATATCTGCCACACAGTGAGAAGCAAAGAGGAACCTGGTGCCAGCACTTTCTAGTGGCACCATTTCCTTTTTTAAAAAATTGTGCTGAATTATTTACCATAGCTAAGATATGGAACCAACCCAGATGCCTCTCAGTAGATGAATGGATCAAGAAAATGTGATGTGTGTGTGTGTGTGTGTGTGTGTGTGTGTGTGTGTGTGTGTAATGGAATTCTATGCCTCCATCAGAAAGAATGACATTGTCCCATTTGTTAGGAAGTGGAAAGACTTGGAAAAAATTATATTAAATGAAGTAAGCCCAAAGAAACATAGGTCCCATGGTTTCCCTTATTTGCAATAACTAGTATATGTCTGAGACAAGCAGAAAAGCTATGTACATATGGCCAGATAAGATGATGTTAATGAACCCCAAGATAGGAACACAAGTGGTTGTTTGTTTCTTGCTATTGTTTCTAACATATTTATAATGTACCATGTGATTTTTTGTTGCTTTGTATGTTCCTCCCCAACAGTATAACCCCTGTTTTCACTGTATTTGATGTCAGTCTAATATGGGGAGGGGAAGGGAAAAAAACAAAATGTTTAAATACGGATACGGGTTGGCCCATTGTAGCAGTGAGTTGTACAAGACACTATATTGAAAAACCAACTTTACAATTAAGGCGGAGTTTGGGAGTGTAGTTGTGGAGGTGGGAAGGAAGGGATGGTAGGGGAAAAACAAAGGAGGAGGCAACAATGTTTGATAGGAAATGTATTCATTACCTTGCTCATGTAACTGTAACCCCTCTGTACAGTATTTTTACAATAAAAAAACTTATTAAATTAAAAAAATTGTGCTGATCTTGGGACTTGAACTCAGGGCCTAGGCACTGTCCCTGAGCTTTCTTGCTCAAGGCTAGTGCTCTACCACTTGAACTACAGCTCCACTCCAGCTTTCTGCTGGTTAATTAGAGGTAAAAATCTCACAGACTTTCCTGCCCAGGTTGGCTTTAAACCATGATCTTCAGTTCTCAGCCTCCTAAGTAGCTAGGATTATGGGCAGGGGCCCATCAGCACCTGGCCAGAGGTTCCATTTCTAAGTGAGTTGAGAGAGACAGGAAGGCCTGGGAGGGCTGGGAAATTCCAGGAGGTTTAGGATTGGTGAAGATTCCTGCCAAGAGAGAAGGCAAATGGCAGCTCAGGACCTTTTCCCTCTGTCAGTGGCTGGAACTGGGCAGACTGGCATAAGGCATGGCCTGTGGTATCTGTGGGTGAACCCTTTACCCTATCTGGCCTGTAGTCAGCTTCTGGGGTAAAAGCTGACTGCCCACACTGGCTCCTCTGTTTGCTGAGAGGCTTCCCCACCCACTCAGTACCCACACCAAACACGTGGGCATCACCCCCAAGCTTCTACTCTTTACTCACCCCTATCCAACAAGCCTGCTGGGACTCAAAGAGTAATTTCTAGCATGTTCCTCCTGCACCACAGCTGCTGGCAGGGATGTATACCATGCCTCAGAGCAAACACATCAGGCTTGTCATAGATAGCATCTTCCTGTCTCACTCAGAGCAAAGCCAGGTCCTGATGTCTCCAGGAACCCTGCATGATCCTCCTGCTTGCCCTTTGTCATCGCTCTTTGCTGGCCACTGGCACATGAGGCTCCATTCTTCCTCGCACATGCCAGGCAGACTCCTACCTCAGGAACTCTGAACTTGCCATTTCCTCTCTACCTGCTTCAGGTCATATATGTGTGTGTGTGTGTGTGTATATATCTATATGTGTGTATACATATATGTGTGTATGTACATATATTACATATATACATACACATACGTAACGTTTTAAGCATATATTAATTGTACAGTAGTGTTTCATTGTGATACTTCCATGCATGCATATAACGTACTTAGCTCCAACTCACCCCTCTATTACTTTCAATGGGTTTTATCATTCTATTTTCATACATGTATATAGTACATACATCATATTCACCCTCCCTCTGGCCCTTACCTCCTCCAAAGTCTCTGTTATACATTCCTGTAATTTGTTTGTTTCCTTTTTCTGTGCCAGGCCTGGGGCTTGTGAACTCAGGGCCTGGTGTTCTCACTTGACTTATTTGTTCAAGGCTGGTGCTTCTGAGCCATAGTCCCAGCACTTTTTGATTCACTTTGTTTTTCACATGGGTCTTGAGCTTTTGTTCCTCTTACATCAGCTTCCCTAGCAGCTGAGATTACAGGCACGTACCACTACACCAAGCCATCTTTGTTTGTGAAGCCCTGCAAGAAGCTTCTCTATGAGAGAAGGGTTGGGCCTCCTTCCTCCCCAGCATCTTGCCTTGCCTCAGGCTAGTAAGGCTTTGAGTCTCAGCTAGTTGTGGTAGGATTGGGGGCTCTCTAGAGCAGACTTCTTGTGCAAGATACTTGGTGTGTGTCTGTGGGTGAGGGAGGGTGGCAAGGGCCTAGGACGCTAAACGTTGCCAAGGGGGGGGGGGGGGCTCCTGGAGGACAGCAGGAGGCTGAGCAACCTCTGCCACCAGGATCTCTGACACCAGGAGCATTGGCACCCAAGTGCTCACACTTTAACCACAGGCTGGTGACCTCCTCTAGTAAGTGCTTAGTACATGGAAATTAACACTTCTGTCCTTGACAGGTGTTCTTAGGAGGGCTCTGGGGGAAACTCAAGCCGGGAGGGGAGATCGAGCAAAGGGCCTTTCATAGCCACATCAAGTCCTCCTCTTTTATTGGGGGTGTTGAGGATTCTGGGGATCCAGCTCAATAAAGTCTGTTTTATTTTGGCGGCATTGGGGTTTGAACTCAGAGCCCTGTGCTTGCTAAGCAGATGACTGAGTCACATCTCACCATCCAGGCATTTCAATTTTTAGAATAGGGTCTTGATCCCTGTGCAGGTCAGTATGTGGACCCTCATCTGCCTACTTTAGGCTTCCTATAATTTCTGGGATAACAGGCACTCACTCAGCATGGCCTCCAGCTTCCTTTGGTGGAGATAAGAGTTTCAAAGACTTGATAAAGTCTGGTGAAGTTTTCTGTCCTAGCTTGAAGGCTGATCCTCCCAATTTCAGCCTCTCAAGTAGCTAAGATGATAGGTGTGAGCCTATAATGGTGCCTAACTCAATCGAATCCATTTTGAGAAGAGAGGACTCATCCAAACATGGAGTCAAGAGCCAATAAGGGAATGGTGGGACATGAAAGCTGTCCCTCACTTCCACAGGTCCTGATTGCAGAGCTACAAACAGAATATCTCTACTTCCTGATGCCCCTCCCAGGATTGGAAATCTGGCCCCTCGAATCTAGCATGTCTTCAATAACTTTTTCTGCTGCTTTCCTGGCCCTTAGTCTCACCTCCCCCTTGGTGCCAGAATATGAGAATCAAACTGGATTCTTTCTTGGCCTTCGGCCCCTATCCCAACCCAAATCCAAGGCCCAAACTTCCATGGTAGCTGCCTCTGTGTTTTTACTGTTCCTCCCCTGTGTGTTCTTGCCCATGTGTTGTTGCCCAGGCTTGTCTTTTTTTCCCCCTCTTCTAAGTTGGCTCAGTGAAGTCACAGTGGGAGCTGTTCAGAGGGAGCTGGGGCCCAAGGGGACTCCTCTTTGGGGCTTGGTGCCTGGATTGGATCTCGGTCCCTTGTCTGTCCCATGTTCATCAGCTGGGGGCACTCCTGTCCCATGGATCCCAAGTCCACTGGCTCTTGGTGGGGGTGGGGCCACTGGAATTGCTGCTGAGCAGCCAGCCCAGCCTGTCTGGCAGGTCTGGGTGTGGTGGGCAGGCCAGGAGGGGGAGGGTATTGGGGAAATGTAGTTGTGCTCAGTGGGGTGTGTGACTAGCAAAGCAGAGTATCTACACTTGACTGGGAGTGTGTGCGTGTGTGCACATGTGTATGTGTGTGTGTGTGTGTGTGTGTGTGTGTGTATGCACACATTGGACCCATGAGCTGGTATGGGTTGTAGAGAGATGTCTCCCCAGGCCTAGAGATACTATAGTAGCATTACAAGCATTTGAGTAAAAGGCTGTCAGTCTCATCTTTTTTCCCATGTGGGCTTTAGATTCCTTCAGAAAGAGACTTGGCATCAAATCCCCTCTCTGCCACTGGGCATCACTTAAGCTCTTGTAGTCTCAGCATCTTTGTAAATAAGGTGGGGCCAATAACACTAGGGCTCCAGGACCATGATGAGGCCTAGAGCTGTGTGTAGGAAGCACTTAGCCCCTGGCCTCCACAAAGTGGAAGGAGGAATGGAGATGTCAGATAGAGATCCCTGTAAAGTGGCAGCCCCCAGGTACCAAGCCAAGGAGTGGGAATTGTGTCCCCAGTGGGCACAGCTGCAGGACAGGGAACAGGGTGGCATCTGACCTCAGGAATGGTCTGTACTCATGACAGCCTGGAGATGGGGACCACCAGGAGCTCCCCTGGAAGGAAAGAAAAGACCCTCCAGCATGGAGGCGTGTGGCCTGTTTGGCGGGTATCATGGTTCCTGTGTGGCTGGGGCAGTGTGCATGTGAAATAAGTGGGTGCTGACTTGCAGATTATGGGGTACCTTGGAGGTTAGTGAGGAAACTGAAGTCAAGTCCACAGCCAGGGGTATTTGAGGGGCGTCAGGGCCACAGTGGATCTGGGCTCTGGAGAAACCTGCATGGCCCACTATATCAGGTAGAGCAGAGCCCTCTGCTCAGCAAGGCTGGAGTGGTGACCAGGGCCTGAGCCAGAGAGACCTCACCCCTCAGGTCTCCAAAAGTGTCAGGGGCCTAGCCTTGGCTAGCCTTTGGAGCGGGAAAAGGCCACCTCAGAGGAAAATCTCCTTGTCCTTCACTGTGAGAAATCAGTGTGGATAACTGGAAGAACTCTTTGAGTCCAAGTCTGGGAATGACACCCTAGCCTGGGGCCTGGCCTACCCATCCCTGAGTCCCCAACCTACTCCTAACTGCAATGAATACTCCTGGCCCCTGACTAGCGGCCTAGGATTGAGCCCTGGCTTTGGTGAGGCCCTAGTAGGGCCAAGGGAGTGTGCACATGTATTTCAGTGAATGGTAGGTGACAGGTTGAGCCCTCTTGGGTCTTCCTAGTCCACCCATGGGGGTGGGGCACAGCTCTTGGCTGTCATACTCTGGGCACTGGGGTTTCTGATTAGGATGGTGATAGGCCAAGGTCAGGGCCAACTTGGGATGGTCCAGCCTTCCAAGTGCTGAGCGGGGAAGGAAGGCTATGCAAGCCTCATGAGTGGCAGATAAAGGCAGAATGCCTGCCTGAGAGGGGGACCTGCAGTAGGAAGCTGCAGGCTAGGGCTGGGGCATCTTCTCATCAGGCCTCAGAAGCCACCGTGGAAGTGGAGGAGGGTTCAGAGGCACAGACCAGCCAGCCAGTCCTGTCCTCTTCCCAGGTGGCGACTAGCCAGGGATTGGCCTCCAACCAGCCTGTGAGGCCATTGGGACAGGCCAGGGCACTCTGCATGGGGAGAAGGTGAGCTCAGGTCGAAGGGGTGCAGGGGTGCTTGCCGCAGGCATATTGACCCTCAGTCTAGGAGCCTGGGTTTGACCCCCTCCATTAAGACGTGGGTATCCCACGGTCTGGGTAGCAGAGTGATCCGGGGCTATTTGTGGAGAGTTCCTAGCTGGACAGGTAGAACGATACTGCCTGTGCTGAGCTCCTCTCAAGAGGGCTGTGAGTTAGGAAGACCTTTGGGAATCCTGGCAGAATGCTTTCTCCACAGCCCCTGTCCTCTGTGGTCCCACTGCTCTGAGTCCAGGCACAAGCTCCTAATCCAGCAGCTCCCCATTGCTAGACAGTGGCATGGGGTGGAAGGGGGAGGGGTGTACAGCTTGGCTTTGGAAAGTATAGGGTAGGGTTAGCAGGGAGGGAAGAGACAGGGTGTGGGCGACTTGGGTGCAGATCAGGGAAGGCCCTATGGGGAAGGCAGGGCTTGGAGGAATGTGATGGGGTTGAGGCAAGGGTGGACTGACATTAGAATTAGGGGGACAAGTGTGGTCTAGGAGTTGGGATTTAGGATGCAACTGTTTAGGGCTGGGCTTTAAGAATGGAGGAAGGTTTGGCAAGAGGGGGGGTGGGGAGTGGTAGGGGGGTATGGGGGTGGGAGGTGGAGAGGGGAAGGGATGGTGTGGGGAAAGGAGGAGGCTACAATGCTTGATAAGAAATGTACTCACTATCTTGCCCATGTAATTGTAACCCCTCTGTATGGTATTTTCACAATAATTTTTTTTTAATGGAGGAAGGGCTCGGTGCTGATGTGTCACACCTGCAATCCTAGCTACTTAGGAGGCTGAGATCTGAAGATTGTGGCTGAAAGCCAGCCCAGGCAGGAAAGTCTGTGTGACTCTTATCTCCAAGAAATCATAGAAACAGCCAGAAATTATGCAGTGGCTCAAGTGGTAGAATGCCAGCCTTGAGCAAAAAGGAGCCCCAGAGACAGCACCCAGGCCCAGAGTTCAAGCCCCATGACTGGCCAAAAAACAAAAACAGGGGAAGAGAAAGAGAGAGAGACAGAGACAGAGAATGGAGGAAGGGAGGAAGGAAAGAAGGCTTGGGCTTAGAGAAGCACTCAGATTTGAAGTGAAGTTGGTTTAAGGCAGAGTTGGGGGGGCGTACAGTGAAGGGTTGGGACTGGTGTAGAGTCTGATGGGTGTGATTGTGAGGGAGCGTGAGGGGTGGCCTGGGTGGGCGTAGGAGGCCCAAGCTGGGTTAGGCTGAGTTGGATCAGGTTGAGCAGTGTTTCCATGCTGAGTTAGCCACCATGGAGGATTTGGTCATGGCAGTCCTGGGGAGTCGCTGCTGCTTTGGCTCTGTTGCTCTCATCTGTGGCCGTGGTTGGGGACCCTGGTGGCAGCAGGACCCTTTCGAGCTCAAGCACCTGGTATCAGCTGAGTGGGGCCTGTGACAGGCCTAGGCCTGTGACCTCTTCCTGCCAGGGAATGCCACGTTGGGCCTTTTACCACACCTGTCCTTGGCCTTCTGGGCTCCTTCTCTTGCTTTGCACCTAGTGTGAGAATCTGGGCTTCTATGTTGAGTTGCAGTGGGTGGTGGGCTCCTCAGGGGAAGGCCTGCTTCTCCTAACAGGCCTCATTCCTGGGTGCAGGTGGAGAAGCTGAGCCGATGCCTTAGTTGGCCCTTACCAGAATGAAGGCCTCACTCTATCATTTGTCAAGACTCCCACACATTTGAGGCTCAGACCTGGGAGGAGTCAGGATCAAACCTGGGTCTGTTGTGGGTCCCTGGCCCAACCTAGCCTGTGACCTTCTAGGAAGCCAATGTCCAGGGACTCATGCTGTACTGCTCAGGTGGGTAGGGACGCAGTGTCCTGATGGGTTGGGGTCTTGCTCTGTGTCTGAGCTCTCCTCTACACACATAATTCAGTGGCTTAGCTCCTGTGACTTAGCTAGGTGAAGGGCTGCCTATGACCACTGTCACAGGAGGTTGGGGGGAGAGTGCATTTGATCCCCTGGGGTGGGACCAGCCAGGAGGGTAGAGGCCCTGCCTGGGTGTATCTGGCTATGACTCAGGCTGGATGCCCAGGCCTTGAGCTGGTGGCTTTGTTCTCCCACTGGCTGGGTGCGCACATGCCACAGCCCTGAGTCACCTGGGTGTGGTCTGCTGCCAGGCTGCACAGCAGATACACATGGCCAAACACTGGGGCCCAGGGCATGGTGGCCCAGGTACCAAGGAGCCTGGCTCAGCATGGGTATTATTATTCTCATGTTCCCAGCATATCCCTGGTGATTAAGGGCCCTATGCTCCTGGAGAAGCCCAGATGTGGGGTCCTCCTTCTTTTCTTTGGTTACATCCTGGAGAGATGGATGGGTTCCAGGCAGGGCATAAGGGGCTGGAAGCAGGTTTGGCAGTTAGAGCATAGCAGACACCTCAAGGGGCACATAGACCTCCCTAGAAATCTCCTGAAGGGCACTTGTGGGGTCATTAGGAGCTGACTTTCTCCCTTGTCAACCTCCTAGGCCCTTAGCTACTCTGGGAGAAAAGATCCTGTGGTTCCCACTTTCCAGATGGGGTTCTGAGTAGTAGGGGGCTGTAGCTGTCTGAGGCGACATGTCAGTGAGTGCCACTGGCTTCAGACATCAGATACTCGGCCACTGTAGTTTGGTCTAAACCAGATGTAGAGAAAGCAGTGCTGCTGGTGTAGTTCCTGTACCTCAGTACTAGGACCCCCCCCCTACACACACACACACACACACACACACACACACACACACCCTTAGTCCAACAGGGGCTCTCCGAGTCAAGGGTCTGCTTTTCCCTCAGGAAATGGTAGAAGAACAGCTGGGCCTGGCTCTGAGGGTGTGTAGACATGACCTGATGCTGCCAGCCTTCTCTGTGGGAAAGAAGGAGGTCCTGGGCCCTGCTGAGCAGCATCCTCCTTGTGAAGACAAGCTTCTTGTCCCCAAGGACAAGACGGCAAGTGTGAGTGCCGATTGGACCTTCTCTACAGGTGACTGCATGTGTGCCAGAGTGGGGGATTGGCAGAGCCAATTGTGCTGTAAAGGGAACATGGAAGGAACCAGTGTAGGTTTAGGGGCTCTCATCAGCCTGGGGACAGCCCAGTCCTACAGTGACAAGTGTGGGAATCCCAGGGGGAGCTGTCTGCCAGATCAGGTGTTAGGTCTTGAAGGCTGCCCAGGCTGGCTGATTTTCTCTTACAGATAGGGCTTCCTGTGGAGTAGTGGGGTAGATGGTAGGGTACAGCCCAGAGAGGCTGTAGTGCTGGCCCCACCCCCTTCCACCCACACCCCATCAAGACTCTGTCAGAAGCTGTTCCAGGGAAGGAGAGAGCACCTTATTAGGTAACAAATGCCTGTGCCAGGTAGGGAGAGGATGGGCCTGCCTTCCTGCCTGCAGGCCCACAGCCAGGCCCAGACAGAACCCAGCTTCAGTGCTGTCTCAGAGATGGCATGGAGCCCAGCTACCTCAAACCCCTTGCTTTGTGGGAACACTATTTCCAAGCCCCAGACCCTAGGGAATACCTAAGGATACTCAGGAACAGCAGGGACTAGAAAGAGTGATTTTGGGGGCTGTGTCACCCTGGCTTGGAGGTTTCTCTTTCTGAGACTCAGTTTCCTCTTTGGAGGGTGAAGGCTGGGTTGGAGCATAGAATCCTTAGCTCCATAGCTCAGCCCTTCCTGATGCTCAGAGGCTCAGGCCACATGGCCTCGCTGGGACTCCCAGGGAAGTGGCCATTCTAAGGCACAGGGCTCCATGTTGACAGCCTGTGCAACTTGGCCACTGTGGGGTCTGAGGAGAACTGAGGCTCCATTATGCATACCCCTCTGGGGATAAGGCTGCCCCCACCCCCGGCCTTTTTGGTAATGCTGGTGTCTGAATTCAAGGCCTTGCATTTATTACGCCAGTGCTCTACCATTAGAGCCATGCCTCTGTCACTCTCCCGGCTTGCTGGCCTGTCTAATGATCCTCCAGGGAGTGTTGCCTCTCCCATACTTTGATCTTAGCTCCATTGGCACCTACCAGTGTTGCTGTTTCCTGCTAGTATGGTCCCCAGTGGTACCAATGGTGTGTAGAAGTAGCTGGTGCTTGACAAGTATTTGGTAAGGGATCAAGTAGTCCACCTCTCTCCACCCCAGGAAAGTTCACCACTTCACCATGTGGAAAGTGTCATAGTGGGAAGCATGTCTGGCCCCGGACTGGCCCCATTAGCCTCCATTCCCAGAATGCACAGAGTAGTCTCCGGTCCCCTGGCCCACGGCCTTCAAACCAGGGACTGTGGCCAGCTGGCATTCTAAATGGGAACTTCGGGAACAGATGTTCTAGGTCCAGCATCACAGCTATTATTATTGTAAGTGTATACAGAGGGGTTACAGTTTCAGAAGTCAAATAAAGAGTACATTTGGTCACAGTCCTCTTAATAGAATCCTCTGACCACATGACTCTTGCCTTTCTTACCTGCTGGCCTGTAAGCTTATGTTAGACCTTAAAGGACCTAAGAGAGAAGAGTCTGTTCACAAGTCACCATCCCCTCTAGGTTACTGATGTGGTTTGGGGACTGGGGGCAGGGGCTTGAACCCAGGATTCCGAGAAGGTGCTAGAAGCCAAGAGGGCCAGGCCATGAGAAGCACATTCAGTTCTGTTGGCCTAGGTTCAGAAGGAGACTGAGGGCAGGGTCCTGATCTGTAAATAGTTGTTAGTTCATGTGATTAATGAATGCTTATTGCGTACAAAATATGCAGTGACCCTAGAAGGGCAGAGCACACTGTGAATCGAAAAAGCCCACGCAAACCCTGAATCCTAGGTCCTCTTTGGCCCAGGTATATCTGACTTCCAAACCCATAAGAAACCAGGAAATTCCTTGAGCCTTGTGGCTTTCAGGATTTCAGAAGCTGCATTACTGAGGAGGGCTTGGTCCTTCTGCTTTAAGTGGCAGATGCAGACAGACCCTTAGGCTGCTCCAGGCAGGAGACACTGGACGGGCGAGGTGGCTCTCTGTACACTGGCTGTTCTCACATCTTTGGTCTTGTTGCCTTCTCAGAGCACAAGCTGCTGCGTCAGCCTCCCTGGGAGACACTGAGAGTGGACAGGCCAGGAGGCTGTGGAGACAAAGGCAGGGAGAGGGAGGAGAGGCCTGGGCAGGGCTCCATGGAGCAGGGGGACTGACAGGCAGGAATCTTGGGCTCTAAAGTTGGCTCTGGGCTCCCGCCACCATGAGGCTCTGGTTGAGGCAATATCCTTAGATTTCCAGCTCCCATGCTTCCAGGGCCCCCCTGGGAAGCCATGTTCCACTGACTCTCATTGGGTGGGCAGAGCAGAGCAGGCCCAGCCCTCCCACCAGGGAGCCCTTCCTGTTCAACCACCTGCCAAAGGTCCCCTTACAGGAGCTGTTGAGAAGACTAAGTTAAGCAATTCTAAGCTTGAAAACTTAAGTCTAGACATAGACACCTGATTCCCTGGGTCACTCAGCACTGTATGGTGGCCGGGACTAGAGTCAGTGCTGTTCCCCTGGTACCTGCTGTTGGGAAGGGAAGACTGGCCAGACAATGACTGTATCCCCAGTATCCTTAAGTCAGGGGCCCAGAAGGGAGGAAGTTCATAGTGGTGAATTTCCAGCGGACCAGGAGGAACTGACAGGCACCAAAGTGTGTGTGTGTGTGTGTGTGTGTGGCAGGGCATGTGTTGTGCTAGTGGGAAAGATGGGTTGAGCATGTGAACAAGGCTTGGTGGAGCAGAAAGCCCAGTGTTTTCCCAGAGCTGCTGTTTGATTCTGAATCTCAGGGGTCTCTGAGGGGTGTCATGGGGACCAAAGGACCTTACAGATGGGCTGTGGGAAGGAGGAGGTGTGGAGATCCAGGGCCAAGGGCAGGTGGGCTTGGAGTAGGGCAGGAGGGGCAAGAAGCCTCCAGAAACTAAAAACTTCTTTGCACAGCTGGGGCTGTGTCCAAGGCCAGCTGGAGCAGTCTGCAAGGTGGGATGGCTTCAGAACCTGCGCAGGTCGGAGGGTAGAGGGGACTTCAAGCCCCTGGCTTTGTCCTGCCCCAGAACCTCTAGCCCGGTCCCCCAAGGACCAGCAGGAAGTGTTTGATGCGTGTCTGATGGTGAATCTGGGAGGCTGGAGATCTTGAGGATCCCCAGTCCCCCGCCCTCCCTCCTTCCACCCCTGTCCCCCTTGTGCCCCCAACATCAGCACCAGCCCCATCTCCTCCCAGGCCTGCAGGAGCCCCCCGGATGCCGGCAGGGGGCGGCGCCCGACCGGCTTTGGGAGGCTCGGGACCCAGCCCAGGGCGCGGCCCGGGGAATGCGGCGGGGCTCAGATGTGGCGGCGCCGCCCGCGTCCTGTCCAGTCCGGTCTCGTCCCGGCCCGTCGGGGCGGCCCCGAGCGGCCTCCCTGCCCAGGCACGCCGGCCAGCCAGCCCCGATCCACACAGCAGGTGTTGGGGCTGCGGGAACCGAGGCTCCGGAGTCCCGCCCGGGGGACCTGGCGGGAGACCCCGCCCGGGGGTCCACACAAGCTGTCTTTAAAGATCTATGCGTCCCTCCATTTCTGTACCTCCTCGCACCCTCCCAAAGACAGATCGATGGACACACAAGACACAAAGAAAACAAAAGCAGCAACGCAGAAAAAAAAGTCTTGTTTCCCTTTGCTGCAGTTCACTTTGATAACTTTGTTTCATAGGATGGGAAGGGACGCACATGGAGTGGCTGTGTCCTCTAGAGAAGGAGCCCGTGGCATGAGCCGCCCCCGCCTGCCCTGCTTCCCACAGCCCCCAGACTGCCCACATGCCTTGCCCCTCAACAAAAGCCATGATCCTGGCTATCTGTGCTCTGGTGTGAACCTGTGGTGGGCTCTGGCAGCACAAAGCGGTGGTCAGGGGAGGGGAGGGCAAACCCTGCCTCCATTGGCCATTTGGGTAAACTGAGGCTCAAGTTCCTCCAGTGTTCAGTGGCAGAAATAGGACAAGAACCAGGTCCTGGATTCCCAGCTCTCTGTGGTCACTTCCTTATCTTGCCAGTGCTGGGAGAGATGTGGGTCTCAGACTAGGTCCAGGGTCCCCCTTCCCAGATCTACCCCTGGCTGTGGCTACACCGGTGACACTCTCATCTAAACAGAGCCTGCCCTGGAAATTCCAGAAGGAACCCTGAATTTCTTTTCTTGAATACAGAAGTCCTCCTGGTTTGGATGAGTGTGGTCCCTCCCTCCCTCCCAGGCCCAGGCCCTGGGGTGGCTGGACAAAGCTGGTCCTGGGAGAGGAGAGCAGCTCTTCTAGGAATCCATGGGGAGAGCACTCGTGAGGGGGTGATGGGACACAGGCTTCCTGCCTTGTGGGAGACAGTTTCAGCAGCAATGGCTTGTGGGAAGATACAGGTGAGGAGGGGGCTGTCAGACCCCAGGAGGGCCTCAGGCTCTGCAATTTCAGGAACAGCTCCCACTAAGGTACCTTCCACTACAGCCAGGCAAAGCCTATCTGTGGTCGCCTGGGAGGTCTTTAAGGTACACCTCAAATGGAGGAACTGAGCAGGCAGCAAGAATGCAGGCCCTGTCCCAACAGGCACTGGGAGGGCTGAGCTCTGGGTGGCCACGTGTTCTGAGCTCAGCTTACAGCTAAGCAGCCTTGGCAAACAAGCAGTGGAGACACATCGATGTGTGTGTGTGTGTGTGTGTGTGTGTGTGTGTGTGTAGGAGCATGCATAAACGTGTGAGCATCTGTGCCAAGGTTCTCTAGGCTCAGGGGCTTCATTGCTTCATTTGCAGATGAGGATCTACTTACTCTTTAGTCAGTCACACACAGGCGCCGCGAGTGTGGCCCACTGACACCACTGAGGGCCTGCCACAGGTGTTCACTGCTTTAGTCCTCAAGACCTTGCAGACAAGCATCCTTATTCCCATTTTCAGACTCTGAAAATTGCACAAAGTCACAGAGCAAGGAATTAGGAAGGCCAAACCAGGGCTCAAAACAGGTCGGCCTGACTTCAATCTTGCTTTACCCGGGCACCCATACATGTGTGAGCATGTGAGCACTGACCAAGAGATGTGTGTGACAGTGGAGCTATAGCTTCATGTGTCTGCAGGATACCTGCACAGACATGCCCACAGATGTGCAGGCACTTATGTGACCCACACATGAATGTGTGTGTATACACATGCACCCATGCAAGAACACATCTGGGCAGATGTATGCACAGGGTGTATGCATGTAAGTGCCAGAGCCACACAGAGCCACGCCCCTGTGTCATGTGGTCCGATCCATAGGCTGAGCTCCCTCTTGGTTCACCCACCCTCTCCTTTTCCCAGGATGTATGTGGAACTTGTATGTCAAGGCCAGTATCATGTGGATGTATGACAACCTTGGGCACTGCACAGAGATTTCTGAGAACCTGAAAGAAGAGCGCGTGGTAGGAACAGTACTTAAGCAAAAAAGGGTGATGGAGCTGGCGTGTAGTGGCTCATATCTGTAATCCTTGCTACTCACAAGGCTGATATCTGAGGATCTTGGTTCAGGTTCAAAGCCAGCCTGGGCAGGAAGGTCTGTGAATTAAGCACCAAGAAAAAGCCAGAAATGGAGCTGTGGCTCAAATGGAAAAGAGTCCTGAGCAAAAAAGCTCAGGGACAATGCCCAAGTCCTGAGTTCAAGCCCCAGAACTGCCACAAAAAGAGGAGTTATAAAAGGAAGGGGGTTAAGACTAGGGACAAAGCAGGTGTGGATTTCTTCAGCTCCCCACTGGGACTGGGCAAAGGAGCCCCAAATCCTGACCCCCTCTACCTGCATCTTTCAAGATTCAGTCTCTGGTAGGAAATACTCAGAGAGCCCATATGGGGGAGAGGAGGCTGGGAGGACACATCTGTGCTATGCCAGCACGGCTATATGCCAATCAGTCCTCTTCTGACCCCCCAAAGGAACAGAAGGGTGTCCAAGGTGGGCATGCTAAGCCTCCCATGTGTTCACAAGAATTAGACTGAAAGGCTGAGGTCTTCCTGGGTCTAGCCCTAGGAACTTCCCAGGACTTGACAGGTTATAGCGCCAAAGTTTTGAAGCCTAAGCTTCTGCCTGGGACGGTCCAGAGAGAGCCCAGGCCACAGACTATTATAAAATGCAGGTGTAGATGGAGAAGGGGACAGCAGGGGGAGCCCTTGACCTGCAGATGATGGGGAGCTACTGAGAGGTGGGCGGGGCTGAAACTGGTAGATACCTACAGAGAAAGGGGGCAGGGAGGGAGGAGGAGAGGGAGAAGGGGGAGGAAAGAGAGAGAGAGAGAGAGAGAGAGAAAGGGATTGCTGGGGAGAAAGGCGGCATATGGCTGGCTCCCCACCTCCCTTGGAGAAGCATCCCCTCTCCCTCTTAGAGGGCCGTGAGTTGGTGGAATGAGGCCCTGGTGAGCCCTGTGGAGGCTTAGCAACCCACTGGCCAGCGCATCCTTCTAGTGAGGCAGAGTGAATTGTCTGTGAGTGAGGAGGATGGGTGTGAAGCCAAGGACTTGAGTCTGACTCCAGGTGACCCTAAACAAGTCACTCAACCTCTCTGGAAATGTGGTGACATCTACCAGGTATCCTACTTAGTCCTTAACATACAAGGTCACCTTGTAGGTTGGGGGCAGCTGAGCCTTTCACTGGTGCATCTGTGTGTTTCCTCCACAGATGTGTAATGAGCACCTACAAAGTGCCTTGCAGGGGGGTGTAAGTAGGAGCAAGTTACTTGTCCAGGGCACCTGTCCTGTCTCAGGGCGATACCATTCTAATGCACACATGGCGGTGTCCTATAAGGCTTAGTACTTTGAAAACTACACCTTCCCTTGATTCTGGGATGGGAATTACAGGATAAAAGAGACACGGGCAGAGAAGGACCTTTCATTACATTATTAGTAATCCAATGAAGGCAAAGAACATTCCAGATGTTGCCGCTCTGCTCTGGCTTCTTCACAGTTCTATATGCAGTAGAACCACATAGCTACTCTGGCTCACTGCCCCTTCCTAACATAGTGGATCCAGCCCCCCACTGCCCCCAAACATTCATCCCATTCAATCAGAAGTGAAGCCCATGAATTCCCTAGGAGGCCAGGTGCATCCAGAGATGCAGTCCCTGGGGAGCCGTTGCTGCCCTGACTGCTTTCCTCCCTCTTTCCCTCTTCCCTCCTTAGAGGCTTCAGCCCTGTGAGGTGGCCTGCCTGGCTCTGAGCCTTGGCTTCTCTGCTAGGCTGGCTCTTTCCCTGTTGCTGGTTTTTGCTGACTTGTCCCCTGCTCTTCCTATGAGGTGACTCCTCTACCCCATTCCTTTTTCCCCTAGTACTTTGTTTGAGCTACTCCTGGGGCTTGAACTCTGGGTCTGGGTGCTGCCCCTTTAGCTTTTGCACTCAAGGTTAGCACTCTACCACTTGAGCCACAGCTCCACTTCAGGCTTTTGGGTGATTGGTTGGCGATACAAGTCTCAGAGACTTTCCTACCTGGGCTGGTTTCAAACAGAGATCCTCAGATTGCAGCATCCTAAGTAGCTGAGTGGCTCGTGCCTGGCTTCTTTCCAGAACTTCTTGCCATCTGGTCTGCTCCATCTTTTACACCGCTACCTTTCTTTCCTGTCTTCTCTTTCATTTGTTCACCGCTGTCTTCCCAGTACATTGCAGGTATCAATGAGTGTTTACCATTTGAGTCTGGGGTGTGTTCAAGAGGGGTACCGCTCCTTTCATGGTCGGAACTTCAAATGGGGTGTTGACTTCAGTGCAACTGTGTGGTGCTGGTATTTCCTGTGGGGCCCGGCTGGGAGGGAGGATAAGTGTTCAAGTGCCATTTTGCTAATAGAATGGAAGTTGAGTGGCTCTGGTGACATCTACCAAATCCACATGCCCTAGTGGGAATGTGAAAGGCTAAGTTTCTTCTTGAAAAAAAAAAATGTGAGATGGCAGACCAATCACCTGCTACTCAGGAGGCTGAGATGTGAGGATCATGGTTCAAAACCAACCCAGGCAGGAAAGTCTATGAGACTCTTATCTCCAATTAACCACCAAAAAGCTAGAAGTGGAGCTATGGCTCAAGTGTGAGAACACTAGCTTTGAGCGAAAATGCTCAGGGACAGTGCTTAGGTCCTAAGTTCAAGCTCCAGGACTGGCATACACATGTGCATGCACACACACACATACACACACACACACACACACACGTGCATGGACACAAGAAGGCCAGCAGATGAGGGAAAGCACCTATTGTTTTTGTTTAGTTTGGGCCTGGAGCTCCTTACGCAGGTACTGTACCTCCAAGTCCAGCGCCTATTGTTTCTGAACAGAGACGGGCAGGGGACTGGCAGCGTCACATATGTTGTCTGGGGCACCTGTGCCAACCTTCTGGAGACCATGAGAACTTGGCCACGTGGCTAGAGCAATTGCCCAAAGGTTCCCAGTGGAAGAAGAGTCTCCCCCCAGCTCCTGGCCCCTGCCTTCAAATCCAAGAACCAGGGCCCTAGGTCCTGACTGGCTCCTGGCCTGAAGACTGGTCTTATTGCCTGTGCAATAAGGCCCTTGTGTGGTTTCTCTTTCTCTGATTACATGTCCACTCACACACCAGAAAAAGGAGAACTGGGGTCACACAGCATGCACCCTGATAGGGATAAGCTACTGGAAGTATGATTCCCATTAGACAGACGTTCAGAAAAGGCTTCTGTGGGTCCTGCCGTGGATTTAGAGTTGAACGATGAGAAGGAAGCAGTGGGGGGGGGAGCAATGAGAGTGGGGATGGGGTGAGGGCTGTGGGCTGTGGTGTCCCCTCAGTGGAAGGTGGCTAGGGTAGGGGCAAGGGGAGGAGAGGGAGGACTCAGTACCAAGGCTCAGCTCTGGGGGTCTCTGAAGGTTGAGGCTTGAGAATCAGAGGAATCAGAGACCTGAGTTCAGCACTAAGAACAGCTTCTACCAGCTTTCCTTCTTCCTACTTCTCCTCCTTCCCCACCATAGGAATTGCTGGTCCTGCTGTGGCCAGCAGAGGGCAATGGTGGCTGTGGTGTAGGCTGGTAGGGCAGTACTGAGCTTTCCCCAGTGGAATGGGGTCTGGGCGGTGGTCAATCAGTACTGAAAAGGAAGTAGAAAGGCTGGGCCACATACTTGCCTTCTTTAATCCTCAGCTGTCTATCACAGATTCCCAAGCTTGGGCTACAGCAAGGGAGGAGGGACTGATGGGTGGGGCTTAACCACTCCCAAAGTGAGGCTACCTGTGCTAGGTGCCTTCCCTTTCAATGCCACTGGGGATGAGGAGTGTGTTTGCTGTTATCTATATTCAGCACTCACTTTGTGCCTGGCATGGTGTTAAATTCTTTCTTCTTCTTCATCATCATCATCATCATCTTATTATTATTATTATTATTATTATTATTATTATTATCATGCATTATCTCTGAAAAGCTTCCCCACAAAGGGTGCCTGAGATCACTCAGAGCCAGGGTTTTCCATGAGTCCCAGTCGCTATTTCTGCTGCCTCCTGAGGAACCCAATACATTCACAGGGTGGGAGACAGGACACCATACTGGGGACTAGAGTTACGGACTTTGTGTTCCTAAATGTCCTAGCCTGGAACACTTAGGCCTTCAAGCATGTGAAGATTCTAGCCTGGGAAGGGCTCTGGGAACCACCCTTTCCTAGCCTAGGTTCTAGCAAACTCTAAAACATTGCCTTCCTTGGACCCATGACAGCTAGCTCCCACTAGCTTGCAGTCTTCTGTGTATCTCCTGGTCCTGCCTAACCCTCTGTCTCAGCAGACCAGAAGTTCTTCTGCTTTTTTTTCATTTCCCTTCCTCACTTTTGTTTTGTCTGTGTGACAGTATTAGGCTTTAACTCTGGTCTCCTGAATAGCTAGGATTACAGGCGTAAGCTACTGGCGCTGGCTTCTGCTTGCTTGTGAGGATCCTGAGTAGGTGTAAAGTTAACAAGATCTCTGTGATTTCCCTGTCGAATCTGCCTGGGTCAATAGGGTTCCAGGCCCCAATTGAAGATTCTCCTCAAGGACACAGATAGGTCTTGGCCTCTTTACCCTCCCTGTGTGGTCTGGAAGCATCTCCAGGGTGATTAGAACTCCCATAGGTGCATCAGCTAATCACAACTAAAGGATTTGGGAACCACGGGGACCATGAGCTGGGGTAGCACTAGGCCAGCACCCCTTGAAGGTAAGGACCCATTTTGCCCTTTACTGCCCTTCATCGGGCCCTCCCCTCACTGTACCCATCCCAGGAAACAGCACAGAGCAGAGGCTCAGAACATACTCTAAGATGGTTGTACCTTACGCCCTTTCGTCTTTTCACTCATTTATCCAGCACCTAACAACTGCTGACCACACACAGGGTACCTGCTGGGCCCGGTCCCTGTGATGAGTTGGTTTATATCCAGCCCGTGCAAGGCTTGCTTCAGTAGGGAGCTGAACTCTGAAGTGAGAGGTTGGTTGAGTATGGTATGTGCAAGTATGTGCTCAATAAATGCTTGTCAAAGGGATGCCCCACATGTGGGTTACAAATTTCTCAAGAACTTATGAGTCAAAAGCAGGAGGAGAGGGATAAAAAAAAGTAATAGAGGGGATGAGTTTGATCAAGGTAGATTATATGTATGTATGGGAATGTCATGGTAAGCCCCTTTGTACAGTTCATATGGTAATTTAAAAGAACTGTGAGTCAAATAATAGCATCATTTTAACCACATAATAAAAATGCTAGAAATGATAGAAAGCAGTCAAAATGATACTTATATGATCTCCAAAAAAACTTACATTGGAAAAGAGGAGCAGAATGGAAGCATTCAACTCAAGAATTGAGAAATGAGCTGAATGTTGTGGCTCATGCCTGCAAGATTCTCAGAAGGTAGAGATAAGAGGATCAAAAGGCCATCTCAGGTAACAAGACTATTTGCAGAAGCAAAATCCAAAAACTAAAGGACTGGGCTTGTGGTTCAAGTGGCACAGCATTTACCTAGCCTGGGCATAGCCCTAGGAGTCAGTACCTGTACAGCAAAAAAAAAGTAAAGTTGGAAAACTATTTAACTCAAAGACTCAAGGGAAGAAGGAAGGAATAACAAATGCAGAACAAAGTATTTTAACTATGAACCATATGCTTCAGAAAATCAGATACTCAGAAGTTAATAAAATAGAAAAGAAAGGTAACAAATTTCTCTATGTTGCAGCTCTCTGGGGTGGGCATATGGCTTATCAGGCCGTCTGTCCTGCGTTTTGAGGACAGAGGTCAGGATCCCCAGGAGAAGGGACAAATGGGAGGCTGTGAACTTCAGTGGGGCTTGGTGGTGCTGTGCCCTTAGTAACCCAGCCTGGGGCTATCTCCCGTGCTTGAACCACATGACTAGTAAATTGTCTGTAATCCTGAACATCTAAGAGTAATGACATCATCTGCATACTGGTTGAGCTGGGCGGAATGCCAGTAGCCAGAGATGTGGCATTCCTGATAAGGACGACCACGGCTCTCTCATCAGATCCCCAGATACCTCTGAGGCAGATGGGAGGCTGCATGCTCTATCCATAGCCCCCGAGGGTGAAATGGAGGCTCTGTAGGCCCCAGATCTCATAGTGCTAGGTACCTATGCCAAACGCAGCCCTGTCAGGTTTCCCTTCTCCAACCTGTCATCCATCCATCCGTGAGAGCTCTCCAGTCTCAGAGCCTCACTTTGGGTTCCTGCAGTGGGGGGTGGGCACAGGGCAGGGCTTGCAGAAGGCCTTTGATCCTTATTTATTGATGTTGAGTTTGATTGGACAGGATTAGGCCTGTACCTATCCAAATACATGCTGGGCTTTGCCAACCCCAAGGCTGGGCAGAATGCTGGGGAGAAAACCCTGTCACCGGCTGGGAAATCCCCCTGTGTGTGCCGCTGAAGTGGCCTACTGCAGCCTGCACATGTCAGGAGGCCCCAGGAACTCGGATCAAGGTGGTTCGAGTCTGTCTGGAGCCTGGTAAGATGTCCTAGCTGTACTGGACTGAAGGCACAGCCAGGCCCCTGCACTTCTTTCCCCTCAAAATGGAGAGTTTGTAATGTGCAGTGACCAACTTGACTGGACCCACCCCAAGAGAGATGAAGACGGACACACAACTTTATCCACAGACAAATCACAACACTTTATTTGCCCCTTGGCAGGGAGAAGGGACACTACTTCCCGGAGAGGTCAGCCTGTCATGCACGACATGGCTGGGGTATGTGTTCTCTAGAATCCAGATATTACATACAGCGTGGATCATGCAGAAACAGGAAGGGAAGCAATAAGTTAAAAGCCACATAAGTTATGAAAAAATAACATATACTTTCTATATTTCATATTCCCACTGAGGGTTTGCTCCCATGGAAACCAATAAATAGCCCCAAGAGATAGAGAGAGATAAAGAGAGGGGGGAGGGAGAGGTAAGAGAGAAAGCAGCAATTAAGTACCCTTTTGGGGGGACTTCAAGGATGAGTTATATGGAGTTATATGGCTGTGTCCGCAGCCCATTAGCGCCCCCAGCAGGTCTGGAGGGCGAAGGCCTTAGGATACCCTGTCTTAGAAAATGAAATGAAAGGATCAGACAGGTAGTGGAGGTGGCTTGTGGGGTGGGAGGCTGGCGCTGTTAGGTCACTCTTAAAAGCTCAGCGGTGAGGGCCAAGAGGAAAAAAACAACAGGAACTTGGCTGCCAGATTTTCTTGTTGGATGTAGTTTGTCTTTGTGGGATTGAGTCCCTTTAAGACTGTCCTGGGGCTCCCTAGCCCAGCTCAGGGGCTCAGAAGCTCTCAGACCTGCCTGGACTGTGCCTTCTTCATGGCCTCCTGGAGCCTGGGAGGGCGGAAGGGGCCAGAGGGGGAAGAAAAGAGGGAGCAGGAAGTCTACAGGATAAGATGTCCTGGGTCTCTAGGGTATGTAAAGAAAGGCCCTGGAAAATGGGGTGCAAGGGCAATGGGCCTGGGGTTTCCTGGCAGGGTGGGCTAAGGGATGGCCCGGGCCTGCAGCACCAGGCCAAGGATGAGAGAGGCCTAGGCTGGAGACATGGCACCCAGAACCCCAGCTGGGACTCGACCCCCAGAATGGCAAGGTCATGAAGGGAAGGCCAGTTCTCCTGCTTGTTCTCAGACTGCCATCTGGCTTCCCATGCTCGTGAGCATATAGAAACCAGAGTAGCTTCTAAAAGGTTCTGAGGAGCTGGTTGGGGTGGTGGGGAAACCTTTCCAGTTCTGACTGAGATCTCTTGGGAGGGGCCCACAGGAGGAGAGCAGGGTGCAGGTGGGTGTCTGGGTTGACCTGAGGCCTATGCTCAGGCCTCAGACACCCAGGCCTCTTTTCTCCTGACTCCCTAATACTGTCAGATATCTGGAGGGCCCAAGTTCAGGAAAGCTAGGGAGTCCTCAGCCCCCAGATCCCCAAGAATTCTAGGTATGAGATTGACTCCGAGTGTCTGCTTCAGCTCAGCTCATGGCCTGGGTGGAAATTGAGGGCTTCAGCCTCAGACCACTTGGCAGAGGCAGAGTGAGGCTTAAGATAGTAGTTCAGGGCAAGCATTGGGCAAAAGAGTCAAAGCACCTGGGTCAGAGCCCTATGTGGGAGGAGGAGGCCGGGAGGAGGTGGACAGAGACTGACCCCCAGTCCCCGTTTATCCAGCCAGGAACACCTCTTGCCAGAAGGTTGAAAGGAGAGATTGAGACACTGACTGAGAGTGATGCTGGTGGTGCTCCCTACTTCTGGCCACCTATGAATAGGGGGTCTCCAGTTAGAACCCTTCTTTAGTTCAGTATCAGATTTCGTCTCCCTACCCAACCTGGAAGCTCAGAGCCATTTTCTGGAGTCTAGCTTAAGTCCCTCCTGCTGCAGTGGGGTTCCTGGGGGTCCAGCTGCCTTATCATTCAGAGGCCTCCGACTCCTGTGAGAGGTACTTCTCTGACATTTCTGTAATTTGGATCACAGGGCCTCTGTGGGTCTTCTTCCTCCTGGATGGGGATCTGGAGAAGCTGGACTTGGAGGCAGCTACAGGGGACACAAGAGGTGGAGAAGAGAAGGTATTAGAGTATTGAAAGCCACTTAAATGCTTTGAGGTCATGAACCCCTATGAACCCCAGGCCCCTCCCTAGCATCAGTTCCTGGGCAGGTAACTCACCGGATGTGGCTCTGGATTGTACAGACTGCACGGTGCTGATCACAGTGGCTGAGGGCAGGTCCATCCTGGGGGGGGGGGGGGGGACATGGACAATGTATAGGGAGCCTATGACTTTAGCAACTTTGGGATGGGGGTTTGTGGGAGTCTAGCGAGTGACAGGTGATTCTTGGTCATCAGTTCTAGCCCTGCAGTGGTACTATAGTGTGGCCAAGGCTATAGCCAGCTTTCTTTGCCTCTGTCCCTTCTTATCTCTGCAGAAAGGAACTAACATTATTCAGGACTTGTTTCAGGCAGGTGTGTGTCTATATGGCTTTCCTACCACAGGTGAGCCGTATTTACAATCAGCCCCTCTTCCAGATGCTGAAACTGAGACTATAAAAACAAAAGGCAAATCTCCAGTAAGTGGCTGAGCCACCTCTGGCAGGAAGGTGTGCCAGGTTCACTGTGTTGTACCCCCCAGACAGAAGGCAGACTCTGGGTGAGCTTGGACCGACAACCCTTCCGCTCTCTCCGCACCGCCCTCCCTTCATCTCCCGCCCCCTTACCGGCTCTCCTCGCCCTCCACCAGCTTGCGGTAGGTGGCGATCTCGATGTCCAGTGCCAGCTTGGTGTTCATGAGCTCCTGGTACTCACGCAGCTGCCGCGCCATGTCCTGCTTGGTCCGCTGCAGGGCGGCCTCCAGCTCTGCCAGCTTGCCCTTGGCATCCTGGAAGGCCAGCTCACCCTGCTCCTCTGCTGCCTTGATATTCTCCTCCAGCTTCAGACACTGTAGTCAGAAGGTCAAAGGGATGGAGGTCATGGGAGGGAGGGAGAGAGGAGACCAGGCCAAGGCCAGCAGTTTGTACCTGTGTTTATGTGTGGGGGAGAGGTGGGTGTGGTAATGGGTTGCCATGCAGCAAGGGGGAGTTCAGTTAGACCTAAAGGGACACTTTCCTAAGGTGAGAGGGAAGTCTAGTTGTGCTCCTAAAGCAGCCCTTGCTCTGAAGTCTTGTCTTGGCTGCAAGCTGGGACTTAGTTCTCCACTCCCTTCTCTCTTATAGTTGTGGAGGGTTAGACCGGAGGCCAGGCCTCTGAGTGTGCCTGGTGTGTGTATATATGTGTGTGTGTAAGAGAGAGAGAGATTCCAGCAACTCTGGCCAGTTTGCTTGCACAATCCTCGTTCCCCACAGTCTCGGCCAGGTCTGCTTTTCTGCCATGTGGTGGTTCAGGAAACTGAGGCACAGGAGCCTTGACCAGGTGTGTGTACTCGTGTGTGCAGGTGTGAGCTCTCTGCCTGCCCCCGTGGCTGCCCCCGTGGCTCCCCCGTGGCTGCTGTGGTCACTCACGTGGCTCTTAATGGAGAGGATCTGGGAGCGCAGCTTCTGGATGCGCACGTTGAGATCGGCGATCTCGCAGCGGCTGCTCTGGAGGCTGTTCCCGAACTCCGCGGAGCGGGCCACCCGCTCCTCCAGCTGGAGGATTGTGGAGGAGGCCATGGTGAGGGGTGGCTCATGGCAGCCCTTCCAGCAGCTCCTGACCCTCTTCCCAGCCCCTTCTTTCCACAAACTCTTCCTATCTCCTTTGCAGTCCCACCTGGATCTTCCTCCCTCTCCCCACTGCCCGCCCTGTCCCTCTGGATAGCGGCCACGGGCAAGCCCCATATCTCTGCCCACATCTGGCCTCGGTGACAGCACTATGGGAATCTCAAGGAGGCACAGACTGTGGCTTCCCTTTAGCCATCAGGTGCTCACTTTCCTCAAAGTCACCTGAAGGTCAACGGCTGTGGTCCCTTCCTTGTCCCGGGCCTCCCAGTCCCCCACTGATGAATCTCACAACAGGGAACTGCAGTCTCTCCAGTTGTTCTGTGGCCCCCGCCAGGGCCATCCACGCTCCCAGCCAGCCCTGTACCTGGCTCCGGGAGTATGCCTCGGCCTCCTCCAGGCTGCGAGCCGCGATAGCGTCGTACTGGGCCTTCACTTCCTCCACGATGCCGCTCAGGTCGATGTGGCAGCGGCTGTCCAGGTCGACAGTCACCGACACGTCCTTCACTTGGGCTGCCAGGTCCTTCAGCTCCTGAGCCAAGCACAGACACACAGACAGGCTCAGGGTGGCTGGGAGGCTGCGAGGCCTCTTAGCCCCACCATTTTCCCTTCACCCCTCAGGCTGTGAAGTGTGAAGCTGCTCCCCTCTCTATCCTGGCAGAGGGGTCACGGTCTCTGCGGTGGCCCTCCAGCTCCTCCCTACCCATTGTGCCTCTCTCCGAGAGAGGGGAGAAGGCTCTGATGTACCACAGGCATCAACCTTATCCCCCGTTTTCTCTGCCCCTCCCAGGCCTGGTACCCCCTCCTCCTCCTGGCTCATGGAGGAAAGACTTATGAGCCCTCAGAGCTAGGGCCTGGCAGACAGCTCCATTCTTCTCTAACTCAGTGTAACCAATAAGTGTTGGAATGGAGCACCAAGAATGGCAAATGGCAGGATGGGAGCCAAGGCTGGCTAGCCGGCCTCCCTGCCCGTCACCGCCCTGACTCGTTGAACATGGGGTACAGCCCGCAGAAAGCAGATCCTCTCCATGGAGCCTCCTGCTGGCCTGCTCATCCTACTCAGTGGTGGAAGGGACCCTGAGGCACAGGTGGAGGCGGAGACAGTTGGAAGGGGCAGAGCTTGACCTGAGCTCCTGTGCCCTTTGCTCCGGCTCAGCTGCTGACGTGGGTGCAGATAAGACAGGAGCTGAAGGCTTCTTCTCCATCTTTTTATCCCAGGGCCTGCCAGTTTTCCCACCCATGAAGGCCAAGGGGTGTGGAGGGAGGGAGATGGAAACAGTGTTTCCAGTGTGGCCCCAACCAAGGCTTTTTCCCTTGGATGGGCACAAACAAACACCAGGCAGGGTAGTGTGTGTGTGTGTGTGTGTGTGTGTGTGTGTGTGCGTGCACACACACGCGCGTGCATGTGTGCATGCACTCGTGCCAGCATTGTGCAGTGTGATTGAATTGGCCAGGCCACCTCTGCTAGGTAGGCAGAAGGTGGGGTGGTGCTGAGCTGTGGCTTGTCCTGCGGGTGTGGGGTGTGAACTGCACGGGGCTCACTGGCATTCACGAACCACCTTTTGCCTCTGTGTCAATCATCGCGTGTCAGTCAGTGTTCCCAGGTGCTGACGGCCTGGTCACTGTTCAAAACTCTGAACCAGCTCTGATCGTCTAAAATAATATTTATAAAAATGAACTCCAGGAAATGGAAACAAGAGGGTTTTTCCCCTTTGTGTTTCTTTTTGTCATATTTGTTCATTTAATCTGTCTTTGGGAGGATAAAGGGGGGCACAGAAATGAAGGGACAAAGGGTGAACAAATGCAGCAGTGGTACTCACTAGACACTAGGTTGAAAATGAACTATGCAACTTGTGGGTGAGGATGGGAGGGAAAAACGGAGACAGCAAGAGAAATGTACTCTTTACCTGATTTATGTAACTCTAAACCCTCTGTATATCACCTTTATAATAGCAATTAAAAATAAAAAATAGAAATAAGTAAATAAAAGAAATGTTTGAGGGGCTAGATATGTTTAGAATGGTTGCAATGTCTGTGTACTGTATTGTGTAATGTAAAACACCACAATAATGTGTATTGTTTTTAGATTTTTATGTGTCAGTTAAAAACACAGCTAAAAATTCGAATAAGAAAGCCATTATGGGGAAGAAAAACCAAAGGAACCAGGATCCAAATGGAATCTGTACATTGCAATGCTCCATATGACTTGTGTATGTGCATGTGCATGTGTGTGTGCTGGTACTGGAACTCAGGGTCTGGCTCTGTCCCTTAGCTTTTGAACTCAAGACTAGTGCTCTACCGCTTGAGCCACAACTCCACTTCTGGCTTATTGGTTGTTGACTGGAAGATAAGTGTTTCAAAGATTTTCTTGCTGGGGAGTTGACTTTGAACAATGATCCTCAGGTCTTAGCCTCCTGTGTAGGTATGAACCACCAGTACCCAACTCCATATGACTCTTCATTTGTCAACACCCTCTATTTCTCTGTCTTGTGCTCCATTTTTCCTTACAGGTTTTTCTTATTGAAATCACAACCTTGTCTGGCTTGCAGGATTCCTCATACTTTGAACTTTACCTGCTGAGGTCCATCAGTGGGTGTTGTTATAGCTTTGACCATGGCTTATGCCTGGAGCTGTAGAATATGGGGCTCAGGTGACATCAGATGTGCTGCATGGACAGAGCGGAAGGGCACCCTTCCTGACCACTCATCTGCCAGACCCTCTTTGCCCACCAGCACTTTCTGGGAGAGAGTGGCAGGCACTCTGAAAACACTTCTTAGGCAGTTACTGCTGCCATGAACCTGGCAGACCTCAAGCTTAGTGGCCAGCTGTCCTGGAAGGAGGGGCTCCTGTTGAGGGGGGACTCTTGCTCTTCAAATGAACTGAACATCCCTTGGCTCACACCTGTAATCTTAGGCTACTCAGGAGGCTGAGATCTAAGGGTCACGGTTCAAAGCCAATCCCAAACAGGGAAGTCCATGAGATGCTTACCTCTAATTACCCAGAAGTGGAGATATGGCTCAAGTGGTAGAGCACCACCAGCCTTGAGTGAAAAAGCTCAGGGGCAGCACCCAGGTCCTAAGCTCAAAACCCAGGCTAAGTAGGAATGTAATAAACAGAAGAAGGAAATGGGTGTTCAGAACATCTGTAGATCTGTCCAGACACACCGTTCCCCGCTGGGAACAGACCACATAACAACGCTTGCCTGAGTGGTGTAGAGGTGTTAGGTAGGAGTGGGCCCTCAGCACCCCAAGGCTGACAAGAATGACACTGTAGTCCTGACAAGAATGACACTGTAGTCCAGCTTCCCTTGGGAGCCAGGGTCCCAAGAGGCTGCTGGGTGTAGACATAGCTGGCAGGTAGACATAGCCTAGTCAGGAATAACTCAGTGCGGCTTAGTAAATAGCACTTCAGGGCACTTGACTCCAAATACCACCACTGCGTATTTGTTAAGAAAGAAGATCGGGCAGAGCCCTGCTCCAGAGCTTCTCCACAGTGTTCAGGCTGGGTGTTTTGCCCTAAGGGACTCCATTTTACAAAATAGTAATTTGCTACTTTTTTATGGTAAAAATGCTGAAGCAGAGTAACTCTTGGTCTTCTTTGTACATGTAAACAACTACCATCTGTCCAGCACAAAGCATGGGACAGATCGCTCAGTAACTTAATTATGCAAATAAAATTACCATCTATGAACTTATCAAATGACATCAAGAAAATATGGATGCATGGTATCTCAAACCCACATCAGAAAGACCAGGCTCAGAAGTTTACCTGACACATGAGATCAAGCAATGATGCACTTCTCTCCACTAGATCATATAAAAGCAAGATCCACTGCTTAATTGACTCCCCCAACCTCAAATTGCCATTCATCCAGACCCAGTAATCTAGGAACCAGCCCTGTACCTTGAACAAGCTTCTCCTGAAGCCACTGTTTTGGTAAGACTAGGCCTACCACAGTGGCAAGTTCCTTAGGTTAATAATATCTTATCTAACTACCTGCAGTGTCTTTCTTTGCAACTATATAAACCCTTGATTATTGCCTTGTTAAGACCTCCTGGAACCCTACAGTTGCTTTAACCCATTCTGTAACCTATCTATTGTTGGGAAGTACAATGTGTGATCTGGGAGCTAGTGTTAGTAATTAAGTTTGGAATAAAAAACACTATTTGCCAATGGATGATGACTATCAAGTGAAAGCAGGAGTCTTTAGTGAACTAATGACAATAAAATTGGTGTGGCTCTGAATTGAATGCTATTCAATAAATTGTGACACTGCAGAAAGGCCCAGGTGTGTCCCTCTATGTTTCTGACATAGCTTGCTCATGACATTAGGTAACTGTGATCAAGTTTTTAAAAATCTCAGTTTTCTCAATGGCAAAATAGATGTAATTACAGAACTGAAATCAGCTAATGTTTGTTAAATGCTTACCACTCTGACATACTATTCTAAGTGCTAGCGGACCTATTAAGAAATAAATCCTCACAGTAGTAGGTGAAGTAGAGCTATTATTTTTTCCCTTTTTACAGGTGGAGAAAGTGCGGCATGGAGAGATGAAAGTAACCTGTCCAATTCACATAGCACTGAGCCAGGACTCAGATCCAACCTGCTCTAAAGTCAGTGCTCCTAAATTTAATCCTAATCCCTAATTCACAGGGTTGTTGTGGGGATTAGTTGAGATTAGTTCTGGAAAGACTTTAACTCAGTGCCTGGACTACAATAAATACTTAATACATAGTAGTGAAGGATATTATTGTAAATGGTAACGATGATGACACCAGGACTTAGGGTCAGAGCAGCTGGTTGCTGGCATGACCTCCCTGTCAAAGCGGTTTAGGCAGCTGGGGCTTCCGGCAGCAGGACCAGCCTCCAGAGGGTGGGCTTGGCTGCAGGAGGTCACCAGCAGAGTTAGCAGTTAATCCCTGCAACCAGAGCTTATGGGTGGGGCAGGCTGAGTTCTGGATGGATGCACAGCATCTGGGCTCCACGTGTTCCCCTACGGGGCTGGCTTATGGCCATGGGTCCTGCCCAGATGGTTAGAAAGGGCTGTGTGCTGGGAAGGTTCGCCCTGCTGTGTGCTTGTGTGTGTCAGGGAGAGAGGAGGAGGTCTTTTTTCTGGGACACAGAATGGGTTCACATAACTAGGCTTTTAAATTTTGAATCTAGTGTCCATCGCTGGTGGGGATACCCAGGCTTCTGCATGTCTCCGTGAGACAGCTGTAGTTGGTAGCAGCCTTTGCTCTGAGCTGCTCTGTCCAGTGAGGTGGCTACCAGCAAAGGGGGCTAATGAGCACTTGGAATGTGACTAGTCTCAATTAAGAACCTGGAAGAATGAAATCCACTTCAGCCGTGTGAAGCCGACCAGGCAGGAAAGTCTGTGAGACTCTTATCTCCAATCAGTCACCCAAAAAAGCCACAAGTGGAGCTGTGGCTCAAGTGGTAGAGCAGATTGTGAAGATTTAATATGAGGAAAAAGTAAAATAGCTCATACCAGTAACCCTGGCTTCTCAGGAAGCTGAGATCTGGGGATTGCAATTTGAAGCCAGCCTGGGCAGAAAAGTCCCCATGAGACTCTTATCTCCAATTAACCACTCAAAAACTGGAAGTGGTGCTGTGGCTCAAAGTGATAGGGTGCTAGCCTTGAGCAAAAAGAAGCTCAGGGACAGCACCATGACTAACAAAAATAAGATAAAATAGCCTTTTAAATTTTAAGTATGTTTATACAATGAGATAATCATAGTTTGGATATATTGGGCTGAAATAAAAGACTGTTAAATTTTATATATAAATATAAGATATAAGCAAATATAACAAATCCACAAGTTTATATATATATATATATATATATATATATATATATATAATTAATTAATTATTTTTTTTTTAGTGTTAGACCCAGAGTCTCATATATGCTAGGGGAGGACTCTTCCACTTAGCCACAAACCTAGACCTGCTTCATTTGTAAAGTATAAAATATGGCTGTTAGGAAACTTATGAATGACATATGTGACTGATATTTGCAGTGAATTTGTGTGTATATGGTCAGTATTGGGGCTTGAGCTTGGGGGTCTGGGCACTGTTCCTGAGCTTTTTTTTTTTTAAATCAAGGCTGGACTCTAGCACTTGAGCCACATTTCCACTATTGGTGGTTAATTGGAGAGTAGAGTCTTACAGACTTTTCTGCCTGGGATGACTTTGAACAATGATCTTCAGATCCCAGCCTCTTGAGTAGCTAAAATTACAAGGCGTGAGCCACAGTTATCCGGCCTGTGCTAAATCTTTATAGCAAAGAGTCTAGAGTTGCCTTATCAGCCACCAGAGAAAACTGGAGAGAAATAAAACATATCCCACAGACTTCCACACCGCTGCTTGCAAAATCAATCACTGTTAAAGTACTGCTTTTTCTTATCATTATCCCCCTAGACAATTCAGTGTTGCTACTACTCTTTCTATAGCATTTGAACTGCATCAGGTGTTACTAGCAATCTAGGGATGACATAAAGTATTTGGAGGAGGCACATAGGTCCTCTCTGAAAATCGTGCCAGTCTGCTGTACATGAGGAGCTCTGCATCTGAGGATCTGAGTGTCTGCAGGGCTCTGGGAACCAATCCCCAGGGTCTGGCCCTGCCTTCCTTTATTGCTGTCTCTTACCAGTGGTCATTAGAGCACAAACTGTAGCCAGAGTCCCCTGTGCACTACCCCTGGCCAGTAGCCCCTCAGTGCCCATCACCTTTAACTGAGGTCAAATTCTTACCTCAGAGCCCAAGACCACACTGGATCTCCCTACAGCACAGCTCCCACCCTGTTCTGTCTGCTCTGAGCACCGTGGCTTCCTCATTTTCCTTCTGCCACCAAGCTTACTCCTGCTCAGAGACTTTGGGTAGCTCTTTGGGCTGGGCCTCTGCTTGCTTGTCCCTTCTTGGAGAAGTACCTGGACCATCGCTTTAAAATGTCCACTTCCTCCAGCAAGATCACATCGCTGATTTATTTGTGACCTGGCTCTTATCTCCCTCTGTCCTGGCTCTGCCAGCTCTGCTAGCTTTCAAGTTTCCATGAGCATAGACTCTGAAGCACTGGCCTTCTGGTATGTGCCTACCTGGCCTCTACCAGTTCTCTGAGAACTTAGGCAGAGTAGCACCAAACTACTTCTCAAGCCCTGGGCAGTACCCCAGCCTGGCTAGGCTGCGTCAGGGCAGGATGCTTGGCAGGTCTGCTGGCATGGATGGCCAGGAGACTGCCTGCTGGCTGCTCCAAGGTGTGGGGCTATTCTCTCTGCTGTGCCAGATTGCATGGCTACAATCAGGTCTCAGCCACACAGACACCCCAGGAGTGCTCAGACTGCCAAAAGGTGCATGGCCATACACAGCCACAAAACTTAGGCTCCCTTTCCACAGGATGAGGCTCTGAAGGACAGCCCGCAATGCCATAGCACAGCTTGTTGATGGTGGTGGTCACTTTGCTCTTTGGTTGGGGTTTGTGGAAGGGTCCTTGTGTGTGTGTGTGTGTGTGTGTGTGTGTGTGTGTGTGTGTGTGTGTGTGTGTGTGTGTATGTGTGTGTATACACGTGCCTGGTACTGGGGCTTAAACTCAGGGCCTCTTGACTTTTCTTCTTTTTGCTCAAGGCTGGTGCTCTACCCCTGGAGCCACATCTCTGCTTCTACCTTTTTGCTGGTTAATTGAAATTAGAGTTTCACAGACATTTCTGCCCCAGCTTCCACACACAGTGGGGTGGGGAGTCAAGTGCAGGGCCCAGCAGAGGGCTTGCTTGAGGGTAGTACTTACTGCATCACAGGGCTTGTCAGGCCATTATTCACCCAGGCTCAGTAGAGGATTCAGGAGGTAGGTGAATACATGTTTTGGGGCTTTGCTGTCTGCATTTCCTGAATCATTTGGAGGGACAGAAGATGGGCTGGAGGTCTCTGCCTAAGCTTGCAGTGGGAAGGGGCAAAGATTTCAGGATCACAGATCAAAGCCAGCCCAGGCAGCAAAGCCCATGAGCCTCTTATTTCCAATTATCCGCCAGAAAACCAGAAGTGACACTGTGGCTCAAAGTGGTAGAGCACTAGCCTTGAGCGAAAAAGCTCAGTGACAGCACCCAGACCCTGAGTTCAAGCCCTATGACTGACCAATAATAATAATAATAATAATAGTGGTTCAAGGAACCTGGGTAGAGGCCAGCTTCCTGATCTTTGCCTGATGCCCCTTGTCCCTTGTGTCCCCCCTCAGTAATTCTTCCAGAGAGAGCGGCCTATGAGCTCCTGCCCATGTTTCAGGAAATGAATAACAAGGTGTAGAATATCAGGACAGGGAGGGGCTTAGGAGGTTGTGGCCATAACCACAGCTCCCTTCCCTTCCCAGTGCCTCTTGTTGGTCAGCTCCGGCTCAGTGGGATGCTGACCCCAACTCACCTGCTCATAGATAGTTTTCATCAGCTCCACAAAACTCTGCAGGCCTTTTAGCTTGGTTTCCAGTTCAGTCCGTCGAAGACACTCAGCGTCCAGATCCTGAGGTTGGGAGCAGAGGTGAGAGACCGGCAGGGAATGGCCAAGTCCCAGGGTAGGAGAGGGAGTGAATGAAAGTAGGGACCAAGGGGAGGGTTCCTGGAGGTCATCTGGCTCAGGGCCTGGGAAAAGGGGCAGGCTGGGGAGGGTTCCTGGAGGTCATCTGGCTCAGGGCCTGGGAAAAGGGGCAGGCTGGGGATAGGCCAAGCTCTGTCTATGCCCATTTCTTGTTCCTGGGACTTAAGCTTTTTCTAAAAGTTTCTTTATTGAGATGAAGTGATTACATACATTTCACAGTCATATGGGATAGTGGTACTCAGCTAAAGTCACAAACACACTTTAACCTTCACAAGGCGATTTGTCGTGATCATGGTCCATAAAGCTTAGGAACTCTACAAACTTTGACAATACAATGATTTCTTCCAAATCAGGTGATAGGCACATTTCTTTCCTTTTGCTTAGTGTAAACTGTTCCCTCTTTCTCTCTCATTCCCTCCCTCCCATCGCTGCCCTTGAGTTGCTTAGTTCACTTTCCTCAATGGGGCTTAAGCTTTTAGAGGACTGGGTGTGGGCACAAGAGGAAGCAGGCACTCCTAAAGGAAAGAGGGTGAGGGAGCTTAGAGGAGGGCCCTGGGGTGGGCTGGCCAAGCTACCTTCTTCAGCTGGACAAAGGTGAACTCCAGGTCTGTGCGCTTGGAGATCTCTTCCTCATACCTGGGGGTGGGGGGGAGATGAGGAAAAAGGTTGCTCAGCAAAAGTTGGGCAGGAGCTTGGGGTTTGATTTGTTCTCTTTGCATGGCTTAGGCCTCTGCTTACCCAATCAGGGCCTGTGCCAGGTAGACACTGATCTTCCATGACAAATCCCCTCTCTCCAGTGACACTGGTTCTCATTCTCCCTCCCTCCCAGCAGTCCCCACCCACTCCCTGGCTCCAAGCCTATCTGTGTCCTCTTGGAAGCCTCTCTGATAGCAGCCCTTCCTTTCACGCTAGCTCCCTGTTCTCTTCTCTCTCCCTACCTCTTTCTGGAGAATCTCAGGTTTGGGCAAGATGTGCATGGGTCAGATCCTCTCCAAACATCCGGTTCACACCTTCCCTTCTGTCAGCCCCCTTTCTCACAGACCCACCTCCTCCCCCTGCTCCTCTAGACGGGAGAGGCCATCACATCATGCAAAGGAGGGTAGGATAGGAAGAGACAAATATGATCATCCCTCTTTGCTTGGCTTCCTTGTCTCTAAGGGTTCTCTTGGAATAAGGGAGAAGTATCTATCATCCAGGCAGGCAGACATGATACACTGTGTGTAGTCAACACTACAAGTACTACTTCCCCCTCAGCTTGCTCTCCTCCTTACTCAAGGCCCTCCCTATTCCATCTTAGGCTTCCCACAAGCCCCCCCCCCATGGGTGGGGAACAGGCTCCTTGGGTCCCTGACTTTAGCTTTCTTCCTCCAATCAAAGTATTTGTTTTGCCAAGGCAGGCTGTGGCGACTCACACCTGTAATCCTAGCTACTCAAAAAGCTGAGGTCTGAGGATCAAGGTTTGAGGCCAGCCTGGGCAGAGAAATCTATAAGACCCTTATTTCCAATTAACCAGCTAAAAGCTTGAAGTGGAGGTGTGGATCAAGTGGTAGAATGCCAGTTTTGAGTGAAAAGTCAAGTGAGAGTATGAGGTCCTGAGTTTAAACCCTCATACACACACCGCTAGAGACACAGAGACACAGACACACAGACACACACACACACACACACACACACACACACACACACACACACAGATGTTTGTTTTGGACCCTCAGGTGGGAGAGCATCTACCAGCCTCAGGCTTCCTACCCTAGCCCTCTGTGGTTCTCCCAGCGTGGGATTTGCCTCTTCCTTCCTCTCTAGGGAATGTCTGAGTCACTGGTGCTAATTACAGCCCCTGCCTGCTTAACCCAGTCCCTGACCTCACAGCAGGGACTTGGCCCAGTCAGTTGACTTGGACACACTCCCTCAGGCCATCTTGTTCCCCAGTCCACCAAGGAGCTAAAGGCAGGGTACCTACGAGCAGTGAGGGTTTATAGATACTTGGGTCCCTGAATCACAGGGTGCCAGCTGCTCATACTACCTCTTGCTTCTAATATGGGCTACAAGGGTGAAAATCATAGTGCCTGGATGGGGAGGGGGGAGGAAGAGGGGAGCAGGGAGAACAAAATGTCCCTGAAGTCCTAACCAGAGGGGAATGTGACAGGGAGTATGCTGGTGCTCGCCTGTATCCTCTCCTGGGAACCTCACAGTCCCCTGGCAGGTCCCACGGGTTCCTTTCCACAGATGAGGAAGTAGAGGCTCAGAGAAATTCTTGAGGGTGTCTGTGATGTGCTGGTGAAGCAGGGGGCTCAAGTCTTGATGTCCTGGGGAACTAGTCATGTGGCTTTGGGTTAAGTTACTGATGTGTGTGCCTCAGACAATGGCGATGTGTGAGGATCTGCTGCCCATAGCAGCCAGAACCTCAGGAAGCCTCAGAGCAGGGTTGGAGGGCAGCTCCCTGCACACCTCTCCCCAGTCCTCAGAGATGGGTTGAGCTGAACAGGCTTCCCAGGGCACTCTGGGGGCTGAGGAACTCCTTGGTCAGGGAACCCAGCTGGAGACCCACTGGCTGCCTGTCACACAAAAATGGTAGATGGGTGGGTGAGCCTGCTCCTGTCTTCCCCTCCTCTCCTCCTCTGGGTCGCATAGTCCTGGCCAGCCTGGGGGGTAGGGGGAGGCAGCCGGGGGGGACCCCCAGGTGCTCAGCCCCTCTGCATCTTCTTACTGGCCTTCCCATCCTCTAGGTAGCCTTCCTGCCTCCCTCTCCCTCAGATGGCTCTGTTACTTGGCCCACTGAGTAATTTCTAATTGCATGGTGCCTGTTCCCTGATTTCTGTTTAGCTTGGGCATCTTTAGGAGAGGTACTAGGCCTTGGCTGAGTAGCTGCCCACCCCATGAATACGTCCTTCTTTGGGGGAAAGAAACCTATGTTTCTAGAGTGTTCCTTGTAGACCCACCCAGAAGAATCCCCTGGGAGATCTGAGGAAGAATGCAGGGGTGGGAAGGGGAGTCAGGAGGTACACCCAGGAGTGTGAGGACCAAAGGAAACCTTCTCATGTTGTCTTGCCCAGGGTTGGATCTGCCCTGGCAGGGCCTGGGCCCTCTAGGTGGGCCAAAGCCTGAGCCACAGGCTGGTGCATAGCAGGACTTCTGGGCTGAGGCCTGATGTTGGGTTCCACTCTGGGCTGGTCTGTGACTTACTGCTGTCCATTCATAGCCTTTTGTGTGACTTAGAAAGCCCCTTCCTCGGGGGGTGTGGGACCTGTCTCAGCCCTCGCAGCACGATGTGCTTGCACTCAGTTGGATTTCATCCCCCTTTCACCCTTCCGCCTCCGGTGCCCGTCTACCAGACCCAGCTTGCACACATGTGTACAGACTCCCAGAGTTGCTATGTGGGCTTGGGCACCTTGCTTCCTCTCGCCAGGCCTCTGCATGGACCAGACAGATCATGGACATCCCTGATCTCTCCACACCCTTGGAAGCCTCCATCCTCACAGGTGACACCTTAGTCTCTCTGTCTCCTCCTCAATCCTCTGCCAGCCTGCCAGCTCCCAAACCCCACCTCAGGCCCTTTTCAGCCTGTGACTCCTGCACCCCTTCCACTACCTCTTGTTTATTTCAGGGAGCAAGGCTGATCTCATCCCCTTGCAGAGGCGGGGCATAGCAGCTCCTCCCCATCAGGGCTCCACCCAGTTTTTACAGCTCCCTCCTAGGGGCCCCCAGGCTTTGCACACCCAGGCTGCAGCTCTCTGGTGGCCTGCAGACCTAGGACTCTTGCCATTAGTTCCAGTCCTCTGCTGTGCGGACTCCCCATGCACAGACACAAGAGAAGCCCAGAGCCTAACCCAGCAAGTCAGGCAGCGAGTGGACAGAAACCAGGCAGCAGGCCAGGTGAAAACAACAAGCCGAGATTGCACAGAACTCTTGCTGAACATGGACGCCGTCTAGCTGGGCTGGTGAGCAGCCTTACCTGGTGAGAATGGGTTTAGCATGCATGGCTGTGTGCCTGCAGCCAAGCCCCGCCCTCTCTGGGCCTCGGTTTATTGCCATAAAAGGACCCAGGACCCCCCACCCCCACCCCCAAACACACACCCACACCCAGTTCTGCCATTATCTGATCCTCAGAGGGCCAAAGACCTACGAAGAGTTAGTGAACCGAGCTGGGGATTCTTGTGAACCATGGTCAGGTGGTGTGTAGCTGGTCAGCCCCAAATGGGAGATTAGACACCCTGTGTGTTTCCTAGAACCCTAGAGGGCAGCACTTGGGGAAAGGTCCTAAGATTCTTGGACAAGCAGTCCCCATCCTCAGGCTGGCCTGGCTGTACCGTAGAATATAGGCCTCGCTTTCAATTGCCAGGGCTTGGGGCTAGGCTGTACAACAAAAAGGGGACAAGCAGGCAATCTGCTTAGTCCTCCCCTCACCCTAGCTGGGGGTTTCTCAGAAAACCAGATCCAAGAAGAGGACACAGGGGCGTAGCTTCTCTGCTCTGTCTCAGTCTCCTTGTCCCAGAAGCCCTGCCTGCTGCCTGTTCACAGAGAGGTACCCCCTTCTCTGAGCCACCCAAGGGCCTTTTCTGTCCTTCAAAACTGACCAGTTCTGTCCCCTTCTAGGGGACAGGAAACTGCTGTTTATTGCAGCTGGGCTCCACTTGCTAAACTCTCCATTTCCTCCTCCTGCTAGCTGGGGTGTGTGTCATTCCATTTCACACAGGAGGGAACAGAGGTGCAGCTAGGAAGTAACTAACTCCCTTGTCCCAGTTTACAGAGCTAGTGAGGGAGGAGTGGGGGACCAACGCCTGTTTCTAAGTGTCCAGGCCAGGACCCATAGCCACTGGGCAGTACTGCCCACCTGCTGTCTGCTCAGCATCTTCCAGGTAGTGGCTATGTTATCTCCTTGCTTTCTAGGTGACTCCAATGCCTAACAGATAGTCCCCCGTAAGGAACTATATGCATCTTTATTCAAATACCCCAGCCCCTGTCCATTCCTGGCCTGGCTGCTTTTCTCTCTAGTTAGCTGAGATCAAAACACAAAGTCATAGCAACACAGAAGCCCATCTGTAGCTCTTCGAATGACATGAAGTTCCATCCCAGTCAGTGTGGCCACAAGCAGGCTGCTTCTAGGCTCCAGAGGGAGACTACTCGACTCAGGTCTGTGGGCTTGAACGGTGCCTAAGAACCACCAGGGTTTAACTGGGAGCCAGTCTCAGATTGTTGTAAGGGTCACTCCCTGGAAGGGAGCAGCTATAACTCAGTATTTAGGATAGCGTCTGGTTTATGTGACACCTTCCATAAATCTGTCTCGAGATGACAAATGTCCCATGACTTCTTTCCCTTTGCTCTATCTTGACGGAGTCCCTGCCCATGGCAGCCACAGGGTGTGACCTACCGGATTCGAAACTCCTCCACCTTCTCCAGCACCTGAAGCAGATTGGCCTCCAGCTGTCCCCGCTCCTGGCTCACTTTGCGCAGTTCGTCCTGTAGCCGGCCCTGGAACGCCTCATAGTGGTGGCCCAGGTCAAAGGTGGCCGAGTCCTGGCTCTGGAGGAAGCTCCAGCGGGTCTCCAGCAGCTGGTTGCGCTGCTCCAGGGCTTGTACCTGCGAGAGCAGGAGGGTGTGGAGTGAGTCAGGGGTGGCATCAGGGGGCCCAGGCAGATTACTGCACCCCCAGGGGGTTGTCTCTGGGACGTGGTGGCTCATCTATGTACATCCACCTGGGCTGACTGCATGCAGCGCGCAGCGCGCACCTCCAGTTACTGATTGAGCCGGAGATGTTGAGATAAGGAGGGAATGGAGGAGGGGCAAAGGCTTCCCAAGGAGGGCAGGGCTGCCGAATGAGGGAGGGGGAGCCAGATGTGAACCATGTGGCAGCCAAACGGTAGCTGGCTGCCTGGTGCTGCCCTGGGAGACCCCTAAGAACATGAGATATCAGAGACCTGCTGGACCTTGCCCTCTACAGCAAGCTTGGTTTCTGCAAACTCTCCACAACTCAGGCAAGTGGAACCTACTTGGGACCTTCATGCTAATCTTCTGGACAATCCCAGACTTACAGCCTCTCTACGCCTCAGTTTCCCTAGCTAGAAAATGGGAGTGACAGCACCTGCCTGCCTGTGAAGGCTGTTGGGGGCAGAAGCTAAGCTGTACTTGGAATAGTTAAGTGCCCACAGCTGGGTGATGTCTCATGCATGCCAGGCCTGGTTCTGAGTGCTTGTCTTTAACTCATTAGATGCCGGCCACGCCCCAAGGTGTAAGGTGTTCTCCTGAGCACATTTTACAGATGAGGGAACAGAGGCAGACAGCTGAAAGAAATGCCCAAAGGACACAAAATTAGCAAGTCCCCAGACCAGACCTGAATCTACCCGGTTTGCCTTGAGGTCTTTGAACTAATACAGCACATACGTCGCTGGTCCTTTGCTATATCCCTGGGGTCCTGGGACCCAACTGCCCTGTCTGGGTGAGTTCTGCCTCCAGGGCCAGGATTGGGAGGGCTCCAATTTCTTCTGTTCTCCCCCAAGCTCTGCTTCCTACATGCCTCCTGCTAGACCCAAGACTGGCCACCAGCAGGCAGTCAAGGTCCCTTTTTCTGTGGTTGTTTTTGGTTTTGGTGAACATTCCTGGGGCTTGAACTCATGACTTGCATACTGTCCCTGAGCTTTTGTGCTCAAGGCTATTGCTCTACCACTTGAGCCGCAGCACCAGTTTTGGCTTTTGGGTGGTTAATTGGACATAAAGAGTCTCATAGATTTTCCTGCCTGGGTTGGCTTTGAACTGTGATCCTTAGACCTCTTTCCTGAGTAGCTAGAATCCTACCTACCAGTATCCATCCAGGGTCCCATCCTTCCCCCAACTAACCCAGTCCAGCCCAGCTTACCCTCTTCCCTCTTCCACCTCCAGCCTAGCTTAGCACACTGTTTCTCTCCATCCAGTCCTATCTGCTTCCTTGCTGAAGGAAGCTCTGGGAAAATCAGCCTTCCTTCTGGTACCAAGGCTCAAGGCTGGCCTGCTTCTCTGACCTTCACCCTCCTCATTAGACTGGGACCCATCTACCCCTATCCTGGAGACCCAGGACATGGGGAGGCCCCTAAGATCGAAGGAGTGCTAGGCCTATTCCTGCTCCTGAATGGCCAGGAATGTTCTTGTCCTACGGATGCTGTGATTTTTGGCCAGTGATGCTCCATATGGTCTCAGACAAATAGACAGGCCACCCCAGCACAATTGCTAGCACCATTTTGACTCTCTTTATAGAGGGTGATGAAGGGTGGGATGAAAGTTGAGGGTCAAGTGATGTCCAGGCAGGTCCATGCAGCAAACTAGTGGCTACACTCCCCATGCAGGCCCCTCTGATGCCTACCATGTACCCTGTGCCCTCATGGGGCCTTCCCCCTTTACTCTTTATTTTTATTTATTTATTTTTGTACCAGTACTGGGGCTTGAACTCAGGGCCGGGGCCTGGTTTCTGTTCCTTAGCTATTTCGCTCAAGGCTGGTACTCTATCACTTGAATCACAGCTACATTCTTGGCCTTGTTTTTTTTTCCAATTAAGTATAATTGGAAATAAGAGTTGCGTGGACTTTCCTGCCTGGCCTGACTTTGATCACAATCATCAGATCTCAGCCTCCTGAGTAGTTAGGATTGTAGGCATGAGCCACTGATGACTGGTTCTTTCTCTAATCTTGAGGGACCCTACCAGCACCTGAAGTTTCCTTTTATTATGCAGGCCCTGGGGTTTGAAATCAGGATCTGGCCACTATCCCTGGGCTTTTGTGCTCAAGACTAGCATTCTACCCCATTCGAGTGAGCCACAGCTCCACTTCTGGCTTTTTGGTGGTTAACTGGAGATAAGAGTCTCACGGACTTTGCTGCCTGGACTGGCTTCAAACCACAATCCTGAGATCTCAGTACCCGGCTGGCTCACAGTTTCCATTTTGTTCTGAGACACTCTGGCAACCTTGGCAAACTTCCACTGGGCATCTAGGGTCACTCAGAGCAGCGGGAACACTACATGGCAGTGACATTGGTGCCTGTCACTCTCATCTGTACACGTTCCGTGCTCTGCTCGAAGTTGCCTTAAACCTCCTGGTTGGTTGGTTGGTTGGTTGGTTGGTCAGTCTGCTGTTGTCACAGCCAAACAGGTTCAGCTGGGATGGAGCTCAGGAGGGGTTCTGCTCTGCTTTTGTGTGTGTGAGAGACAGAGCGTGGGGGGTGGGGGGAGGCATCTGCTCACTCCACCTTCCCTCTGTTCTGACAAGCAGGAGCTCTCTTCTGTGTTTATACTGAGGGTGGGGTGAGAGAAGAGACATGAGGCTCTTTCCTCCACCCATGAGCAACAGGAAAACCTTCACACCAGGAAGTTCTTCCTTTAGTCTTAGCATTCCATGTATTGGCCTTGGCCTGCTGGGAAGTGATATGCATTTGGTTTGCCACTTCAACCTGAGGGCCCTTGTGGCCTAGGGGTCAGGGAGGGCTAAAGGTAGCCCCCTATCTCCCACTGCAGTTGGGGGCAGTCTTTTGTCTCAGTGGGTGGTGATGGAAACTTGTCCCTCACCCAGTTCCTTTCCTGCACAAAGGCTCCTCCCTCTTGGAACAAAGACTTAGGGAGGGCCCATAATCCCAGCACTGAGAGGTGCCAGGCAGTGGGCTCAGCCCATGGAGGCGGCTGAGCTCTCCCCTCCCACCCCTCCTCTCTGGTCTGTCTGATCCCTGTCTTTCAGCTCTCGGAGAGATTTGGAGATCATACACCTGATCCACTGGCCTTCCCATTTCATAGGTGAGGAAACTGAGGTCCAGAAGGTTGTAGGGCAAATGGAGTAGCCAGAGCTGGAACTCCTGGCTGGAGTTGGGGATTGCCTTGGGAAGGCAAGTTCTACCCAGGGCTGGGATGTTGTTCCAGGCTTGTGGCTTTCCCTCCATCCTCTCCGTGGGTTCCCACCTGGAGGCTTTGGCCCCCAAGACGAGCAGGGTCCAGTCTTTGGGAAGGACATTCCGATTCCTTGCCTTCAACCAAGGCTTTGAGTCTCTTGGAGGGCTCCAGAGGGGTCGACTTGAGAGCTGTCCAGAAGTGACAGCCTAGGGGAAGGCATTGCCTCTACCTCTCTGTTCCCAGGTATTCCCACTGTTCTCTGCTTCCCTCTCCACAGCCTCCTGAGTCAGATCTTGGACACTATCTGTCCACCTCCCCTGCCTCTTGTTGTGTGGGTAGTGAGAAGCTGGAAGAGCACCCCTGCTGGGTGATGTGGGTACTGCCTTCCCCCCACCTCCCTTCCCTTTCCTGCTGCTGCCACTTCTCAGTTCCAGTCTTGCCATTGGCAGGAGTTCAAGGCCACCCACAGAGCAGAGCACACATGGAATCAGCACAGAGGTGGCTAGTGTCCGAGCAAACACAGCTAACAAGAAACAATACTGCTTCAAAGCCTGTCTACTCACATGGAAGACATTCCATGGAATCTTTTGTTGTTGGTGGTTGTGGGGCTTGAACTCAGGGCCTGGGTGCTATCCCTGAGCTTTTTCACTCAAGCCTAGTGCTCTACCACTTTGAGCCACGGCACCACTTCTGATTTTCTAGTGGTTAATTGGAGATCAGAGGCTTATAGACTTTCCTGCCTGGGCTGGCTTTGAACTGTGATCCTCAGCTCTCAGCCTCCTGAGTAGCTGGGATTACAGGTGTGAGCCACCAGCACCCAGCTTCCCCTGCATTTTCTTTCCCTTCCCTTCTCCCCCAAGCTGATTTCCCTCTGAGACTTGGAGGGCCCACAAGGGAATGGGGAACAGGATGCCCTGCCTCTGTCTTTACTTGGAGTCGCACCCCTGTACTAGTCCCAGCATCTTGTCCCCAAGCCTTCCCCCAGATGGCACACCTGCTCACCAAGTACCTTCCCTTTTCCCTTTGCATGGCCTGTCCCTTCCATTCCCTCCTTCCCAGAGTTGTGCCTGGGAAGGGCTAGCTGGAGTCTATGAGCTTCCCAGGCCAAGCTCATTAGTTTTATTTTTTCCTGTGTAGGTTATAAAGCACTTACTATATGCTGGGTGTGTTCTAGCTACTTTCCAAAATTCATCCTATTTGATGGAGGGTCCCCTTTCACCTCTGTGTGTGGAGGCACAGAGAGATAAAGTCATTTGCCTGAGATCACACAGCTAGCTAGCAGCAGAGCCAGCTTTGAAGCTCAGTAATGGTGTTGAACAGCATGCTCTTATGACTGCTGTTTGTGTCTGCCTGGCCTTTCTAGCCTTCCCTAGGAGCCAGGGCTCCTTGGGGACAGACCCTCAGCAATTAAAGATACACCCTTGACACCCCTACTTAATGGATCACACTGCAAAGGGCACCCCATCTCACAGCCAAAACTGAGGGTTTGGAGGCTCCAGTTCTGTTAAGATTCTTCTAGGACATCACCGCGGCTCTGTGCATAAGACCCCATCCTTAGGTGACCCCTCCCTGTGCCCACACCCACTGGCTGCCACCCCTTGGCCACGGCAGAGGCACAGGTGACATCAACACTGGCAATTCGAGGGAGAAAAGCCACCCATCTGAGCCAAATTACATAGCTCAGTGAAGCATTCCTTTTAAGGAATTAACCAGGTTTGGTGGGTGAGGAGGCGCCTCTGCAGAGCCCTGCCTCCCAAGGGTAGGAAAACCAACCCAGCAGTGGGACTCTGCGCCTCCCACTGTGGGAAAAGATGCTCCGTCTGGATTGCCATCTTCTCTCCTCCCTGCAGCTCTCTGTCTGGACATCTCAGCTGTGAGCCAGGAAGCTCCGGTCTCAGCACACAAACGGTGGAGGGAAAGACAAGATTCCTGCTTCAGGAAGTATACCAGTGGCTCACACCTAGCTACTCAGGAGGCTGAGATCTGAGGGTCTTAGTTTGAAGCCAGCCTGGACAGAAAAGTCCCAGTGAGACCCTTATCTCTAATTAACCACTCAAAAACCGGAAGTGGAGCTGTGGCTGAAAGAGCTAGAGACTAGCCTTGAGCAAAAGAGCTCAGGGACAGCGCCCAGGTCCCAAGTTCAAGCTCCATTACTGACCAAAAAGAAAAAAAAAGTCCTGATTCAGAGACCACTGGTTTGTGTCTAATCTAAACTGCTCTGTGTGTGTGTGTGTGTGTGTGTGTGTGTGTGTGTGTCCTTGAACAAGGCCTGTAGCCTCTCTGGAACTCAGTTTTCCCATCTGCATACTCTGGAAAACAATAGCTTTGCAGAAATGCTATCCAGGCTACCTTCATCCAACTTTCCAACTGAGTCCCTGAGGCACAGAGTGCCAGGGTGCTGGGTCCAGCTGGGCCTGGCCAGGGCTGCAGGGCAAACTGAGCAGTCTCAGCTAGAACTCCTGGCTGGAATGGAGAATGCCTTGGGAAGGCACTTCCCACCTAGGGCCTGCATGCTGCTTTCCCCCATCCTCTCTGTGAGCTCCTGAGCTCCCGGGGAAGCCAGCAACAACCAGAGGAATGTAGAGTCTGAGGTGAAGATACAACAAGGACTGAGTCAGGATGGAAGGCTGGGCTTCTGTTTACAGGGAGAATGAGGAAGGTACAGTTTCCTTTATCTGTAAAATGGGTGCTAATTGTCTTTTTTTTTTCCTTCTGGTACTGGGGTTTGAACTCAGGGCTTTTTGCTTGCTATGCAGACACTCTACCACTTGAGCCATACTTCCTGCCCTCAAATGTCTTCTTTCATAAGGCTCTTGAGAGAATTAGAGATAATAACAAACAATCAATGCAGAAGTCAGTCTCCTGATTCTCACTGTGGGGCAGGACAGGACACAGTGGACCTGAGAGATCACATGGAACCTTGGGCAGGCTGGACCCAAGGAATTTCTTAGAGGAGGTGAATGGGGAGTAGGTTTGAGAGGAAATCAGGACTTCCTTTGGAGCTCTCTTGCCCTGGGGCTAGAGATAGAAGAGCCCCAGACAAACTGGCACTGATGGGCAGCAGAGTCTAGAAAGTATGAGGACCAAGGGACTAGGGACTTCTTGATCTACTCAGGCAGGTTACAAGGAGACCCCGCTGGCTACTTGGTTCTACCTAGAAGCCTCCATCCCTTGCATTCCTATCTTCTGACACCAATGCATCCTTACCTACCACAGCCTCAACAAGTCTCCTTTCGGCAGCCCCAAACTCACTCCTCCATAGTCCTGCCTGCTTTGCTTGCTGCCTTGGAAAGCTGGGCCGGGGGCTTGAGAAACCAACAGGAGGATAAGGCTCCATGTCATCTCCTTCATTCCACTGCCCTGGAGATAAGAGAGCCCTCCACAAGCCCTTCTTGTAGGAAGCACTCCCTTGCCTCCTTCCATCCTACTTTGGAAGTAGGATGCCCGCAGGCCATGAAGCAGATTCATAGCTAAACACTCTTGGGAGTCCATTTGGGGGTCTCTTTCTCCTCAGACACCAGGGGACAGCCCTGTCCATCTCTTTATTCAGGGTTAGCTTGCTGGCTTTGTCATGCTGCCTCCCCATTGGCTGGCTCTAGGGGTGGGGCTTGATGAGTGATGCTCAGAGAGTGATGCTCAGCCACCTGCCCTGGCCTGGCAGCCCTTCTGTTTTGGCACCTCTCCGTTCCCCTGCTTACCTTGCCAATCAAGGAGGCAAATTTATCATTGAGGACCTTCATCTCTTCCTTCTCCTGGTTCTTCTGCTGTTGGATGGCTGGGTCCACCTTGAGATCCAGGGGTACCAGAAGGCTGGGGTTGACCGTCACCTGGGGTATAGTGCCAGCTGGCCGGCAGCCTGTGAGGCTGCGGGAACTGAAGCTGGGTCCACAGGCCCCCAAACTGCTCCATCCTGAGGCCCCAGGCCGGGGGCTGCCTGCAGGAGTCACCTCACAGCCACTGAGGCTGCTGAAGCCAACGACGCAGGAGCGGCAGGCCATGGTGGCCCCCCCGGCCTGGGAGCGGGAGGGCCCTGGGGTGAACAAGCAAGCCTTGGAGAGGTGGCAGGCAGCTACCTCCTGTCGCAGCCAGGACAAGCTGGGGACTGAGGCACAAACACCTGTTGTACAGTGCTCATTAGCTGCAGGAGGGCGGGACGCCTCCCAGCCCGACCAACCTGTTAGATGACGTGAGGCTCCTGCCCCTCCCCCAGCACCACACACCTTTTGCCTCCCTGGTACGTGTGTGTGTGTGTGTGGGGGGGGAAATCTGCCTTGCTGAGGGGGCCATAGCCTCCCTCCTCAACCCTAATCCAAGCCAAACCTTAATCTCAGAGAAGGGGACCAACGCTGCCTGCTGAGTGGGGCAGGGATGGGAGACAACAAGAAAGCAGACTTAAAAGCAGGGAAAGAGAGAGCTTGTGGCTTCAGACCTCACCGCATACCTGACCGGTGACGTATCAGGCTCACATACTTCTTCTGGAACAGATGAAGCAAGTGCAGCCCTGAGCTCCTGAGTGCAAGGCAGCTGTCCTGGGCACCGCGCCAACCGGGCGCAGGAAAACAACATTTTTATTACTTTTTTTCTTGTAGCCAAAGAGTCTCTTTGGCTTATCTTCCTTCCTTCCTTCCTTCCTTCCTTCCTTCCTTCCTTCCTTCCTTCCTTCCTTCCTTCCTTGTCTCATTATTGAGGACTGGCTATATGTACTGTACTCTCTCAGGAGCTACACAAAATAGATGGTCAAAACCAAGAGTCCTGCCCCCACTCCCCCTCCCCACACACTTTGGAAAAACAAGATTGGGTTCAAGACCCAGGTTGGCAGCTCACCACTGCAGGGACCTGGAGCAGGTTACTAAACTTAGCAAGGAACTTACTGGAAGGAGCCTACCATGGTCTGAGGTATTTTCCTGAGCAGAGATGGTAAGAGCTGGGTAAATGGAGCTTTGCTCTTTGGGTAGAAAAACACTTCCTGCTACCTGGCTTGCCCCAGTGCCAACCCGTCTCCCCTGCTTTCTCTAGTTCGTTTAACTTCTTTTATAGGAAGTATGTAGAGGAAGTAGAAGATGGACTCCTGGTCTGAAGAAGGTCCCCCAGCCTGTCCTTCTGCACCTGGCATGCCACCCTTGAGCAGAGAGGAGAGCTTGTCCTGGAGAGACGCATAGGGTCCAAGATGGAAGCTGGAACTCCTGAAAGGGGGCCGCTTTCTCAGTCGCATCACCCACCATGGGCCTGGGTCCTCAATCTACCAGTTTCCCACATGTGAGCACTTCTAGTTCACGAGGACACATCCTGGGGGTTCTGTGGTCCATCCTGATACTGAATCCCCAGACCTGCTGCTGGAGTGGGTGGCCAGGTCCTTTTGGGTGTCTGGCTTACTCTAATTCTGCCATGTACTGCCTCCTCAACCCAGTGGCCACCCGCCACCTCTCCCCTGGCCTGGTATCCCCAATGGCATGTGGTCTGATAGAGCAACCAGATAGAGCTCCCCTCCCCTGGTTACCCTTGAATGTTTCATGGGGAGAGGAGAGGAGAGAGCAGGCAATGGCATTTGGGCTCTGCTGGTGTCAAAACAACTACCTACGTCAGGTATGCCCTGAATGTTCCCCCTGTCCCCACTACAACTGCTTATTTGAGGGAGACTCTGAATGTGTCTCCCTCACCTTTAGAGGAGGTGCTGGGAGGGTGGCATTCTTCACCTCAGGGTACCATCGTTCAGGGATGGATGGATGCCCACAACTGGAGTAGGAGTTCTTATACTGGCTTTTGAATTCTGAGATTCCCCAGGAAAGACGGGGCACAGAATAAGAAGCTTCCTGCTTCTTATGGTTGGGCCTCACCCATGGGTCCTCTGCTTCTGAGCTGGCTACCTAACTCTCACCTCTGCCAGGCTTCCATCTGCCCTTTGCCATTTCTTCCTTGCTTCTGCTAACCAGTGAATTCCCAAGTCTCTGGTTCCTAGGCTGGCATTTTGGGGTTTATTTCTAGGGCTTGAACACTTAGAGACTTTCTTTAGATGGGGTGTCATGGTTTCCATGGTAGAATCGAGGGTGGGCCACCTGGGCCTGGCAGAGATATGGGGCCTTTCTGCTGCTTCTTCTCCTGCCCAGCAGTGCAGTCGTAAAGACGTCCTTGACCTTCTTAGCTCTGGCTGCCAAACAGGAAGAGCAGCAAAAAAGCCCAAAATAAACAAAACTCTGTGGACTGCCCAGCCCTGCCTCCATCTCCCTTCTCCTTATTTGTCCATGTCCGCTTCCCTTCCCCAGAGCCTCCCATATGGGCCTCTACCCCTTGGGGGTGGGGTGGGGTGTCTTCTGATCCAGGCTACTATCTCTGACAGCAAGTTCCTCTTCCCTACTTGTGAGACCTCCACCCTCACTGAACACCCCAAGTGTGACCCTCTCCTGGCCTTAGTGAGGAGCCACACCCCTAGGGTACTGCACCTAAAGCAGGAAGTTTGTGGGAGTAAAGGATGGGGGATGGGAGATGAGATGGTGTGTGTGTGTGTGTGTGTGTGTGTGTGTGTGTGTGTGTGTGTGTGTGTGTGTGTGTGTGATATTTTCAGTCTCTCTGGGATGTTTGAAAACCTACATTATTGTTCAGCTCCCTCCTGCTTGTACTAACACTCACCTGGAGCTTCAGGTGAGACCAGCCTGTGTGGCATTTTGTGTGTCTCTGGATTGCTGGAGACTTGTTCTGATTGGTCCTTCTTTGATTTAGAGACAGAAATGGCAGTCTCCTTTCCCTTACCCCACATCTCTCCTTGATGTTCCCAGTCCCCAGGTCACTGAGAGAGAACAAGATATCATCCCATTCACCTAGGAGGCAAAGAGGGCAGAGAGTGGAGGGCTGGCCAGAGATGAGGGGTGGGGGAGGAGGAGGCCTGAGTGGACGCCCGGAATCTCCTAGAATTAGTGGTCAACACAGGGGGGCTTTCTCCTTTCTTTTTCTCCTTTGTCCTCCCATTTCTGCCTCCAAATTCCTCCTCCTGGACCTCTGACTCTGTCTCTCCTTGCTTCTATTCATCTCTTTGTTCCTGGGGTTGTGGTCTCTCTGTCTTGCCTCTTGTCTGCTCGTCCTTCTCAGTCTCCTGCTACTCAGAGGCCTGGTTGGGCTGTCCTGTTCCTTGGCCCTGAGGGAAGAGAAGCATCTGGGCTGAACCCCCACCTGGATGGCTGATGGGAATGGCATCCTTGTGTCATAGTTTCACTGCCTCCTCTGCCCTGCTCCCTGAGGCCTGGTCTGTGGAGCGGCAGACTTCATAAGGCAGGACGGCAAGACACACCTGCTGGATGAATGTTCCAGTGAGAACATGCTGGTCTGCTCTGGCTCTGGACATGATAGAGTTATGGAGAGCCAGGTCTGGGCTTGAAGTCTGCAGGGGACAATCTTAGCCTCGCTATAGGGCACCATGGGAAGATGAGCTTCTTCTCCAAGAAGTCTTCCCAGATGATGCCCTCAAGTTCTGTCCACCCCTCACTACTTCTCCCGAATGTGTCTGTGTTGTCCACGCCTATGATCACTGGCTGGTCCATGTCTGGCTTCCTTTCTCGCAGATCTTCCCTTGAGTAGGGCTGTCCCAAAGCTGCAGAACTCCTGCCACGATCCCCAATCCTGGGAATGGGGTCTGTGGGCCATTGAACAACCTGAGGCTGGGTTATAGGACTTTCTGAGGATCCAGAGCTGGGAACTGGAGAGCTAAATATAGATTTGGGAAGCACGGAGGCCTAGAATGAGGAAATTGTCAGCAACAGGGAGACGAGGAATTCTCTTTGCACCAGGCCAGACAGGTTCCAGACACACGAAGGAGGCACCAACCCAGGTGGAGATGTCTAAGACACCTTGCCAGAGGGAACAAAGGGCAGAGGCCTAGGGAGGAGGAAGAGCTGACAGGCCAGGAGAGGGAGAGGTGCTCCAAGCCCAGAGTAGCCTCATGTTTGTGTGGGATGGTGATAATGGTGAGAGACAGCATTGCAGGAGTGTTAGGAAGCGCTGTAAAGCTCAGGGACCCGTGGCTTCCTTTGCAGCCCACGGAGGCTTCAATGAAACCTTTTGAGCCAGGCACTGGTGGCTCATACCTGTAATCCTAGCTACTCAGGAGGCTAAGATCTGAGGATGATTGTTTGAAGCCAGCCTGGGCAGGAAAGTCTGTGAGACTCTTATCCACCAATTAACCACCAGAAAACCCAGAAGAGGAGCGATGCCTCAAGTGGTAGATCAGCAGCCTTGAGCAAAAATAAAAGCTAAAGGATAGCACCCATGCCCTGAGTTCAAGTCCCAGTCCCACCATGTAAAAAAAAAAAAAAAAAAAAAAAAGACCTTTTGTCCTTTGGTGTCTCTCCATGGTTTTTGACACAGAAGGTCCCCCCCACCCCCCAGCATGTCAAACCCTATTCTGAGGCCCTGCCGTGATTCTTCCCTTCCAGTCCCAGCTCCGCCCTGACTTTTCACTGCTTCTCTGAAGCCCGCTTAGACTTCCTCTCCCTCTGTTTACGGCCATATCTCCCCGACAGTGGAATGGGACACATGTCTGTGTTGTACAGCACAAATGCAGAATATGGCGATCATCATGTACAGCTGGCTTTTGTGAATGGCTCTGGTCTGCAAAGGAGGGAGGCATCTGAGCTGGGTCAGGAGATGGTAGACCCCTGGAGGCTAGGACTTGGTTCAGAACAGGTTTGGAAGGCAACATGGGGCGGTGGTAGGGACAGGGGAGATCTGGTTTCTGGTCTAGTGCTCTACCACTCACCAGCTGTGTGGTTTGCGGGGGTGGAGGAGTTGTGCTTGGTCTCTAGGACTTGACAGCTGGTAAAAGGAGGTTACAGTGGATGATATTTGTTATTTAAAATTAAACAATATTGGCCAGGTACTGGTAGCTCATGCCTATAATCCTAGCTATTCAGGAGGCTGAGATCTGAGGATCCCCAGTTTGAAACCAGCTTAGGCAGAAAAGCCCAGGAATCTCTTATTCCCAATTAATTAGCAAGAAGCTGGAAGTGAAGGTATGGCTCAAGTGATAGAGTGCAAGCCTTGAGCAAAAATAAAAGCTAAAGATAGTACCCAGGCCCTGAGTTCAAGACCCAGTACCAACACACACACACACACACACACACACACACACACACACACACACACACACTTGAGTGCTATTGGATAATCATTGTTATTTTCCTTTTTTCTAGTTTGTTTCAATCCATGTGCCTCAACTTCAATATTTGTCCCCCACTATACTTGGCCTCCAGCGTGAACCCTGGCCCTTGGTGCTCAGCCAAGCAGCTGAGATGCTCAGGCCATGCAGGTGTTCTGTAATGAGGGCAGGCCTTGAGGGCCGGGGGAGGCATGCACAGGCTAATTACACTTTCCCATCTTCAGAGCACTTAGCCCAATTTGTAATTATTTATTGTTGGTTGTTGACGTGTTTGTGTCTGCCTCTCTGGCTGAGCTCTGTGAGCACTGGGACAAAGTTGGGATCAGGGTAATCCAGCACCTTGTACAGAGAAGGGGCTGATGACTAGTTCCTTCTGAGACAAGTCCAGGCTATCCCTGCACACAGGACTCTGACCCTACTGAGTTCCAATGAAGGATGTGCCACCAAGGGCTTTCTGGTGCTGTGGAGGGTTAGGATGTGGGGTGTCCATCTTGTGGTGGGGTGGGATGGGTTTTCCATTTGGGGTGTCATGTAGACCACCACCAGCAAATATCTAGAGGCTGTATCTTCCTGTGTCCCACACCTCTGGTTTCCCTCCCCTGTCTGGGGGTGAGGGGTGGTGCTGACAAGTCCCTTCATAGGTTAAAAAAAATGGAGCCCTACCTCCTGCAAAAGAGAGAGAAACTGATGCAGTCTCCCCACAGTGGCGAAGGCCCCTCCGCTCCAGGATGTAGACAGGTGAGCACCAAGGCAGGCAGGAACCAAGCCAGAGGCCCCCAGGCTCTGTCTTTTTGAGGCAGGACCCAGGTATCAAGCATTTAGTTCAACATCTCCTGGTCCAGGCTGCCTCTGGCCCTGCCTGTTCAGGGAACCCAGCCCATGGCTAGTTGTGTGGGTGCTGGGCCCATGCCAGTGGCTTCCTAGGCCTACCTCTGGGTGGAGATGAGCAGGAAGGATTGCGCATAGGGAAGCCAGCAGGAGGGCAGGCTGTTGACGCTCCTCTGCGGGGGGCCTAGAACAGCCTGGGCTGCCTGGCTTCCTGGGAAAATACCACATTCTCTCATCTACTGCTTCTCCCAGGAGGCAATGTGGGTTCCAGAGAGCCCTCAATACCCACACTCTGCCGCTCATGTCCACTATCAGATAGTGAGGATGGTTCCTACGGCCTTGATTGCTCAGACTTCACTCTGTGCCTCTGAGCCTCCACATTGGCCCACAGCAATGACCCATATTGACTCTCTGATTCTCCCTACAGGAAGTCTCCCCAGGAGTCCCTTGCCTTGCCTTATGAGTGAGAGAGCTGTCACTAGCAACCTCTAGGATGACAAAGACTATGGCTTGTCATAGTTCGACTGTCACTGGCAGAGGAAGGATGCAATAAATAGTTGTTGAATGAACACAGTGTTACTCTATTACCTAACCTTTCTTGGCCTTCTCCCATTAGGCAATCTGAAGCTCTGTTTCCCCCTGTCCCCCAATCTCATTTAAGCCTCCATGTCTGAACTAGGGTCCCTGGAAAATCCAGTAACTCCACTCATCCCATCCTCTGATCTGATTATCCACTCAGGAAATCTTTCCAGGGTCTCTCTTGAGCACCAGCCTTGTGCCAAGCAATGGGGCAAATACAAAGATGGGGAAGATGGGGCTGTGACAGAGGTTTTCATCCTCTAGTCTCAGGGGCTGGGCCTGCCTCTAGACACCAGTGATTTCTGAGCTCTGGAATCTCACTCCAGCCAGCCCCAGCCTCCAGCCACCCCTGCCCAGCTAGTTCCAGCCTCCTCACCCTTTCCTTCCTGGCACAGCACACAGCTATTTAGGAGTTGCCCCCGCCCCCAGGGCTGCTTTCAGAGAGGAACAAAGAGCTACTGGAAGATGGACAGCTGACAAAGGAGGCTGGGGGAGTGGTAGGGCATGTAGGATGTTTATTTGGGAGCTCAAATCACTCCATGGAGCTCTAGCTACTGCCTTTATCTGGCTTGATAATAGACCGAAACCACATTCGGGTTCCCTACTGAAAGACCTGTGCACCTGCCAGGGTGGCAGTAGCTGGTACTGCTCTAGGTGACAGGCCAGCCAGCCCTGGGAAGTCTGGGAGCCAGGAGTCTTCAAATGGGCCATCATGCAGGGACATTGTCAGGGCCAGTAAGGAAGGCTCCCAGGGCACATGTGGAGAGCTGGGGCTTCATCTGCCCCATGCTTCATCCGTCTCTGTACTCCAAATGCTGACCACGGTGCCTGCCATACAGAAGAAGCTCAATGGTTGAATTCTATGCATTCAGCAGCTGCTTATCAGGGACCTACTGGGTCTTTTGAATTCCTTCTTTCCCCCAATGCAGCAAGTTAGAGGCGGCCTGGGGCCAGCCTTGTCTACCATGTCTCAGGGAGAAAGAGGAGGAAGACTTTTCCTGTGCCCCCATAACTCACATAAGTATCCAGTGCTATGGATGCAGTCTCAGTGGCATTGCCAAGCAGGTCAATGCACTGTTGTTGTATGCCACTACAGTTCATACCCATAATTCAGTACCCAGCCCCAAGTCACATTTACCCCTCGTGTTGTCTAAGAGCTTGGTCCTGTGCTGAGTTCTGAGTTCTGGAGGAACTGACATGAGCCAGGAGAGGTGGTAAGGGGAGATGGAGTGAAAAGCAGATAGAGAATGCCTGTAATCTGAACCATGCAGAAGACTCAGATCAGAAGAAGACCATGGTTCAAAGACAGCCTGAGCAGAAGGTCCAGGAGATTTTTTAATCTCCAATTGACCATCCCCAAACTGGAGGTGGAGTTGTGATTCAAGTGGTAGAGTGCCAACCTTGAGTGAAAAAGATAAAGGACATCCCTGAATTCAAACCCCGTACTGGCACAGGAAAACAGATAGCTAGCAGATGTAGGATGGAGTGGGGGGGAGCCTGGACAATGGGTGCAGGTGGACTCAGACCAGGCATCCCAGAAGGGCTATGCTGGCTGGAGCAGGACTGGATGATGGGGATCTGATGACCTCAGCTCCTCCCTCCCTGAGTTGCCTCTGGCTGCCACTTGAGTGGGAAAACAGTACTGGGCAGGACTTGGGACTAATGACTGCTTTCTAGCAAGTAGATTCCTCTATGTAGAGAATATCTTCCTGGGTCATCGCTCTACAGTCGGCACTTACCCAAGTAATAGCAGGCTGATCTGGGGCCGCCTGCCCACCCTAGGCCCCAAGGCCCTCCAAGCTGATGGCAGTAGATGAGGAAGAGGAAGGCAGGAATAAACAGGAGCGCCCCACCACCCCTCCATCTCATGTCACTGCAGGTATGTGCATCTTCCTAGTCAGGACAACTTCTGATATAGATAGGCCTCGGCACAGCCCAACCCCAAGGAACCCTAATCCCTTGTCACAGTCCTGACTTCCTGCCCAAGCCCAGTGGGTCCTCTCATTAGTCTCTGAGGTCCTTCTTCCTCTCTCCTTCTGAACACTATTCCTCATCCATCCTCAGGAAGCCTAAGGAAGAGACGAATTAATGGAGGCCAGGTGGGTGTGAGGACCACTTGTGTCATTGGATCATTGGCGCTATTTCCAGTGGACCATTGTTACTGACGTTTTTGTTTTGCCCTTTTTTTTGGTACTGGTACTAGGGCTTGAACTCAGGACTTAGTGCTGATCCCTAACTGTTTTTTGTTTTTGTTTTGTACTCTATCCCTTGAGGTACACTTCTACTTCTGGATTTTTGTTGATAAATTGGAAATAAGAGTCTCAAACTACCCTGCCTGTGCTGGCTTCCAACTGCAACCTTCAGGTCTCAACCCCACCCCTCCCCCTCTCCCCCAGTAGCTAAGATTACAGGTGTGACCTATAGGTGTTCAGAGTGTTTTTGTTTGTTTGTTTTTTGGGGTTTCCTTTTTTTGTTAGATAAGGTTCCACTTTGTAATCAGGGCAGATCTGCCTACCTTTGCCTCCTGAGTGCTTAGATTATATGCGTGCTCCGTGAACCTCTGTATCTTATAACTTGTCCAAGGTCACCCATTGTGCTAGGCAGAGAAACAGCACCCAAAGATGTCTGCGGCTGGCCAGGGCAAAAGATACTTTGCAGATTTGATTAAGGGAGAATCTAGAGATAGGGAGATTATCCCAGATTATCTGGGTGAACCCAATGTTATTACCTTTAAATGTGAAAAAGGGAGATAGAAGACAGATGTGTCCATGCTGGCCTTGAAGATGGAAGGAGAGCTGGTAGCTTTAAGAAGCAAGAAAATACAAGGAGACAGAGTATCTCTTAGAGCCCCAGGAGGAGCAAGAAGTACAGCCCTGTAGACCCCTTGACTTTAGCGCGTGAGACCTTGGCTTCCAGCGCATGTCCTTTAACAGCTGCAGTGAAAAACAGCATGTAAATAAATAGCAAGTAAATAAAATGGTACTGCGTATCTGTGCCTGTGTATGCCCATATTGAGTCTTGAATTTAGGCCTGGCACTCTTGCCTTACTATTTTGCTCAAGCTTCTGCTCTCTATTGCTTGAGCCATCACCTCCACTTCTGGCTTTCTGCTGGTTAATCGGAAATAAGAGTCCAGGCTGGCTTCAAACCATCATCCTCAGATCTCAGCCTCCTGAGTAGCAAGGATTACAGTTGAGAGACACCAGTGTACAGACAAACAATGAGGTTTGAAGCCTCTGATTTCATGATGATGTGTTACTGCATCATCAGGAGACAAATAGACCCAGCTGATGAGCACAAGCAAGGGGATTCAGCCTCCAGTGACTGCCAGCTGCCTTTCCAGTCTGGTGATAAGCTCTGCCTACTCCTTGTTTGCCTGACTTCCCACCCCCAGCCTGCAGCTGGCCAGACCGCAGTCTATGGGGGAGGAGGATGGGAGAGAAAAAGCCAAACTGGGACAGAATCTGAGGTTCAGTTGCTTCTCAACCTCCAATCCCCAGCCTCTCCACCATGGAGGTCAGGAATGCATAAATACTTGGACACAGCAGCACATCCTTGTGGGGTTTCAAGAGAGGGGTGGTTGGAGCTGGCTTTTGAGCTGCCAATGTGAAGGGGTTGCAGTGTACAACCTGTGCTTTGCTTGGTTTGTCTAGCTTGGTTACTGGGCCCTTTGAAGTAGGGGTAAAGGGATGAGGTGCATGAAGGCCCTCAAGTGTCTATCTCATGGTAGGGAGAGATAAGTGTGTTGGACTGCCTGGTTGTAGAAGGATCCAAGGGGTTCTCAGATCCCATGTACTTCCTGGACATTGTATCTGTTCAGCCCATGTATGTGTGTGTGTGTGTGTGTGAGAGAGAGAGAGAGAGAGAGAGACAGACAGACAGAGACAGAGAGACAGAGAGACAGAGGAGACAGAGACAGAGACAGAGATGGAGACAGAAAGACAGAGACAGAGAAAGAGAGAGAGAAAGGGAGAGCATGCGTTTGCGTCAATTCATGGCTCTGTTGTGGGTAGCTAAGTATGAACATGTGTCTTTCATGCCTTGTGTGTGCATCCACCCTCACCTGTGTGGGTGTGTGGCACATGTGTGTGTGTGTGTGTGTCCACTCATATTCTGTGTGAATGAATGCACCAGGGTGAGAGTGTGCACATGTGTGTCTACTCCCATGCTTGCGTGTGAATGTGGATGCGCATGAATGTGTGCACACGTCATGGCCAAACACATCTATTCTCATCTCCAGCTGTGGAGCTGTGTGTTTGGTGAGTATGTGAATGTGAGTATGTTTATTTCCTCCAATGTGTGTGTATGTGTATGTGTGAGAGAGACAGAGACAGACAGACAGAGACAGACAGAGACAGAGATAGTCTGGGTGATGGGTGTGGGGATATTCAGGCTCTCTGCCCCAGTACCATCCCTGCCCCCAGCTGGCACCGCCTCACCCGGTGACACAGCCACTAATGACTGTTTGCCATTGTCTGTGCGTGGTGGCATCACCTGCTCTAATGACAGTCTCCTTGCCTAATGATCTGGCTCCTGCCCCGTCATTTGGCAGGCACAGGGGCACTGGCCCCCGTGGTCAGAAAGATGTTGATGAGCTCAACACATTTCCTGCTGGCTGTCAGTGGGGGTGGGGGAAGCACCCATCCCACCCCTCCTCCACGGCCTTGGGGTACCCGCGTGGGCAGGAATTTCAGCTGGCAGGTGGCATTCCTGGGCGGGAAGCCCCGCGTCTGGGCCCTGCCCTGTCTCAGCAGGGTTGGATGGCAGCTGAGGAGTTTCCCAGCTGCCCTTCCTTACAAGGTGCTCTGGGCCCTGGTAGGTAACGCAGATGAACATGGGCGCCTCAGACAGGGGTCTGCCTTCCCCTTACCACACCCTCGGGCCCTCTGGCCACTGTGAGCTGAGCTATGCCTTTTGAAAAGGCCTCTCTGTGTCCGAGACGCTCTGGAAATACCAGCCGGGTCTAAAACTGCTGGAGTTCATGGCCCCTGTGTGCAGTGGGAAAACCTCACTTGCACCCCAATGCTAAAGTTTCGTTACAAGGGCCTCTGGCCTGTGAAGGACTAGCTAGGGAAGGGTCATTGCCTCTCTGTGAGCTCACAGACCTTTGTTCTTATTCTCTTACAACTTTGCCTTGCACCCTTCCCTAGATGTCCCCTTCCCCCACCACCTCCAGTCCTCCTATGGAAGTTTACCTTGATGGGCAGAGGAGTCCAGTATGCTGCCTAGTTCAGAGGTACATGCTAAAGGCTTTCCAAGCTCCAGGAGGTAGCTGTGAGACTTTGAGCCAGTGGTCTATGATGTCCCTTGCAGCGTAAGGATGTGTTAACACTTGCTGCTGGGCACAGAGGAAGCACTCAGAATATGGCTGGGCTCAGAGCAACTCCACAAACCATCTTTTCAAAATCTTGTTGGTCCTTCACTATGTGTCTATGAAATGGCATGGCTGATGTGTCTTGATTCTGGGCGGATGGAGAACATGTGTGGTGAGTTCCTGCTGCAGAGGAGGAAGGCAAGCTCACTGCCTCTTCCTGCGTCCTCAGCTGTGGCTCTTAATCTCCCCACCCATGAGGGGTGGAGGGAGGGAAAAAAGAGTGAATGTACCAGCTGTCCTGCCTGCTGACTCAGTGTCCCTGTCCTGGTGGGAGAAGTCATTCTGTTGCCAGCTTAGGGCTGCAGTCCATCTACATCACTTAGAACAGGATTTCTTCTCTCTCTCTCTCTCTCTCTCTCTCTCTCTCTCTCTCTCTCTCTCTCTCTCTCTCTCTGTGTGTGTGTGTGTGTGTGTGTGTGCTGGTTTTAGGGCTTGAACTCAAGATCTGGGCACTGTCCTTGAGCTCCTTTTGCCCAAGGCTAGTGCACTACCACTTGAACCACAGCACCACTTCCAGCCTTTTATGAGTAGTATGACTCTTATCAGAGATAAGAGTCTCATGGACTTTTCTGCCCAGGCTGGCTTCGAACTGTGATCCCCAGATACCAGCTTCCTGAGTAGTTAGGATTATAGGCATGAGCCACTAGTTCCCAGCATAATAGAATTTCTTGGACTGTCACTTGTGACTGGTTAGAGGGTCATGAAGATAGAACACTCCCCCTGATGTATTACCAAGTCCTATTTGATTGAGGCATGTATATAGGTCTCTGTGTAAACATGTACTTTGTAATAGGAGCTGAGATTTCAGACCAGGAGATAGCTGACTTGTGGTTTCTGGGCAGTGGTAGGACAGCACCTTACTTCTCTGCTTCATCATGGAAACTGTGCCCATATGTGCCATCCTGGAGTAGCTGGATTCCCAAAAGAGAAGGAAGTGGATCCAGCCAGAGGTATATCCTTTCTGACCCACTCATCTTCTGTGGTTCCTGGACAAGGCCTGAGCTTGGCATCCAGGAGTAACGAGAAGGGTATGGAGTAGACCTGCACCTGGAGGGCTGCAAGGCCTCCCAGCCACCACCCTCCCGTGGACCTGTGCCTGGACCAATGACCTGTCCTTTCCTCATGACTCTGGACCAGACAAACTATGGGTGAGTGAGGGCATCAGAAAACACTGTACAAAAGTAGACCTTAGCTGGCCACCAGTAACTCATGCCCTGAAATTCTAGCTACTCAGGAGGCTGAGATCCAAGGATCACAGTTCAAAGTTAGCCTTGGCAGACAAATCCAAGAGACCCTTATCTCTAACTAGCCAGCAAAAAGCCAGAAGTTGAAAAGGCTCAAGTGGTAGAGCACTAACCTTGAGCAAAATAGCCAAATGAGCGCTCAAGGCTCTGAGTTTAAGCCCCAGTATTGGGGCTTATTTTGCGCTGGCATGCACACATACACACGCACACAGACCTTGAAAGCCAGGGTAGTCTCTTCCCTCCCCCCACCCCACAGTCTCTTCCAGTAGCACACTAGGTATAGGCTTTACTGGGGCTCAAGGCAAGCTGGAGATGAGAGATATTGGGCCCCTGAGACAGCAAACAGTAGTCTACCTCCTGAGTGAGGAGTGTGTCAGGAATGGCACAGGCCACTGCATTTATCAGCTCCAATCTTCACCATGCTCTCATGGGGTTCTTATTATTATGCTCATTTTTACAGGCAGTGAAATTGGGGTACAGAATAGTTACTCATATGCCATCAGGAAGCAACAGAGCTGAGATTGCACTGCAGGCCGGTCGCTTTCCCCAGCCCTGTGAATGTTGCTGGGGTGCAGCATGGACAAACAGGCTAGTTCTCAAAGCTGAGAAGAGTGAGCCTGGTCTTGGGAGGGTTGGCCATACACCAAAGGTTCCCTTTGAGAAGAAGTTGATCTCCTTCTGATACCCCCCCTAGAGATTCCTGCCCTGACAAGACCTGATCCAGGGCCTCCCTGACAGTCAAAGCGAGAGCGGCAGCTATTCATTGTGGGAAGTTTCACCTGTGAGTGAGATTGCTTGATTATCAAGAGGGGAAAATGTGCAGCAAGAGAGATGTGGCTGAGATTCCAGAGTCTTCCTTGGCACTCCTCAAGGGCAGGGACTAATCCTCTAGCAAAATGGGTTTAATTAACACTGGGGACTCTCACAAGGAGCAAAGTGGTAGTTTTGTGAGAACATTTGCAAAGTCACACATAAACAAGGGCAAATGAGCACAGGGTAGCTTTGGATCTGAGTGCCGCCGAGGGGACGCGGAGGAAGCCGTGGTAAGAGTTGGGTGGGGTCTGTTGGAGAAGGCTTCTGGAAGCAGAGGAGGGTGGAAAGGGTTGGGGAGAACCAGGCTTTCCCCAGCAGGGGGGCTGCAAGGGGAGGGGCAGACAGGTGGTATCACGATAGCATCCATTTTTTGTAGTTTTTTTTTTTCTTTTTGGAAGCTGCCAGCCCCTAGGGGCCCATCCTAGAAGCCTGTGTCTGTGACCTGCTACCCTGGGCATTTGCCCTTTGGTTTTTGGCTTTTGGGGGGTAGGGGGGAGAGGGTGGGGCTTGCCCAGTCTACTTTGGTACCACTTGAGGTATAGCCCTCCTTTTTAGGGATTTTTTTTTTTTTGAGATGTGAGCCATCCAGTGTCTTCTCTGTAGGATGTTGAGAGAAAGAAAGTGGAGGGCGGCGGGGTGGAGAGAAACTTCCCTGAGGCAGGGCTGAGGGAAGGGCTCAAGGATGCTCATATAGCCCATGGCCTCCACCCCAGGGGTTGGAGGGTTCCCCCCAGTGGCCCATCTCTGTGCTAGGCTGCTTCCAGGACTTTAGCCTGAGCACCTAAACATCTGGGTAGGATTCCTCCCAGGTGGGGGTTGAGGTGGCTCTCAGCACTGCAGCTGGGGAGTTTGAAGGGGGCAGGAGAGGTAGACAGAGCCCCCACCCCCGTGACCTATGGGAGAGGTGGACCATAAGGCAGGTCCGAGCTGGAAGGGGCAGGGCCTGGGCAGAGATTACCAATGGGCAGAACTCCCAGGCGGCTGAGGCCTTTGCTTGAGGAAGGAAGCCCCTGACAGTCTAACACTGGATTTGGAGGGGTTGATAGGAGAATCATTTGGCGGGGGGTGGGGGGAGGGAATATCTGGGAATTGCTTAGCAAAGGTCAAGATGCAGAAGTCTGGTGTGGAACTTTGAGGCTGGGGTTGACTCCTGGTTTGTCAGGCCTTTAGGACGCCCCATAACTGGGGCAGAGGCACCTATTTGGAGATTTGTAGTCATTTTATAACTGGCATTTATGTACATGCTTGCAGAAACCTCAGGAATGACAGCCTTTGCCCATCCATCATCTGCCCAACATCTGTCAGTGCCCGAACACAGAAGCATCTGTCCAGGGTCTTCAGGGAGACACAGAAGGAGATGGGAAAGAAGCATGAACTGTCTGTCTCATCCATCATCTCCACAGAGAGGGTTCAGCCATGAGGCCATGGGCAGTACCAAGGGGCTGGGAGAGGGGCACAGGTGTGTCTGGGCCATTGCTAAGGGTCATGGGTTTAGGTCAGAGGACCGCCATACCTGAACCCCTGGGGATGGTTCTGTGGCCGGATCTCAGCAGCTTTCCCGCCTTCCTGTCCCCTGGGTCCATGCCCAAGCCCTGTTGTCAACACCAGCTCTCTGAGCCAGGGCTTGGCAGATGCAACCATGAGATCATGGGGCGGGGTAAGTTGGCAGGCCCCCGATCTCCCTGGAGCCGTGGCAGGTGCATGTCACAGCCCTGGGCCCGGCGCCTCTGTAATCTCCCTCCTGGCGGCCCTGTCTTCTTGCAGGAGGTGTCTCTTCCAACCAGCCAACTCAGCTTCCTCCTCCTCCTCCTCTTCTTCCTCAGTCCCCAAACTCCAGTTAAGATGGCATAAAGCCTTGAGATTAGACTCCAAGAAGAACTTGAAAAACAGATGTGATAAAGGGAAGGGGATGGTGGTTAACATCAAGGATGTGTATTAATAAGCACAACACTTGTCATTGGGGATTTAACACTTGCTCTGCTGTGTGTTTAGGGTTCTGCAAGCCATTCTCAGGTAGTCTTTTCACTGGCCTCGGAGGACACAGAAGCTCGGGCAGTCTTTTACAGACAGGGCATGGAAGGGCTGGTATCACACTTGAGCTGCTGGCTCAGGGAGAAATCTTGGGATTCCAAAAAGCTGGTGACTCCTGAGCTCTGGGGCTCTTGAGTATCTACTTTTGCCTTCATAGCTGAATGAGGTAGGGCTCTAGAGCTCCAGCAGAGTAGTGTTTATGCTGGGCACTGGTGGCTCACACCTGCAATTCTCACTACTCAGGAGGCTGAGATCTGAGGATCACAGTTTGAAGCCAGCCCAGACAGGAAAGACTGCACAACTCTTATTTCCCATTAGGCAGCAAAAAGCTGGAAGTGAAGCTGTGGCTCAGGTGGTAGAATGGTAGACTTGAAAGGAAAGCTAAATGCAAGAGTTTAGGCCCTGAGTTCAAACCCTAGTACTCACACAGAAGCACGTGTATGTGCACATGTGTGTCCGTGGACATGTATGAGCATGTGTGTGCACACACAGGGCTGTGTTCATATTGCAGAAGGCAGCAGGTGCCACGTGGAGCAGATGGTCCTTTTTCTGCCTGATACACCTCCTCTTGGGGTTGAAAGGAAATCGTCATATCAGAACTATACCAAGAGAAAGCAAGGTGAGATAGCAAGTCATTCTGATTTCCAGAGCTACGTGGCATTATTGGAAGATGGAGGACCTAGTTCCTGCAGAGACCGCAGCTAAATACATAATCTGTGTGTCCAGACACACCTATCTGCTTTCTGCTCCTGCTGACTCTAAGCTGTCCACAGTGTCTGTATTTTACCTTGGCAGGCCTTTGAGGGATGATTGTCCTCTTTGCTGATGGTCTGGTTTGCATTCATATTCAGGTACAGTGATGTCTTGATTGAGGACCATTTTTCAACGCTTTTTCAGTTGATCAGACTATTTTTTCTGTTCTTAAAGCCCCTACGTAACTTCCCCCTAGACAGTTTCCCCTGCATTTTCTTTATGAACTCCACTTCCTTCTCCTTTGCCTGAGGATGGGTTTTAGCTGGTGGCACCTACATTTCCTTCTTTCCCTGGAAGCTCGCATCCCACCCTGACTCATTTGCCATCATGTTCCAGCTTCCACAAACTGGACTGGGCATGGCAAGCCCACACAAGACCACGGTGTCAAAAAAACACAGAGGGGAGGGATGCATGCCTGGATCTAATCTCCAGATTCCTTGTGCAGTCTCCTGTTGACTTTGGGCTCCTGTCTGCCCCTGGTGATTCAACCTGTCCCCTTTGCCAGGGGTCTGGTATTAGAGTTCTAATGAGAGTTCTAGGAGATCAGAATCAAGAGAGATCCCAGAGACCAGCTACCCAGGCTCATCTGCTCCTCACTGACAGACAAGGCACCAAGAGAAGGAAGGACCTTGCCCAAGGTCACATAGGTCAGCAGACCTAAGGGGACACAGCTCTTCCTGCGGTGTCCCATTATCTCTCTAATTTTGGCAAGCCCCTCTTCCCCTCCCTCTTTGTGCTCATATTTTTCTCATGCTTCCCCTTCTCAAGTTCACCAGGCAGACCTGGCCCATTTTCTACATCCCAGTTGCCCTTGTCTGTTCTGGAACCTGCTAGATTTCTCTCCTTTGCACTATTAGCAGCCTGCCCTATTAATTCCCATTCCCTAATTGTCTGTAACACAAATTAACGCTTTATTATTTGATGCGTTAATGACTGGGGTTCTAATCAAGCTCAATTGCTTCCCAGCTGTGTGACCTTGGGCTAGTTACTTAACATTCTTAACCCTCTGTTTTCTTATCTGTGAAATGGGGCAGGCCATGGCATCTTGGGGAACAGCACTGGGCAAGGATCAGAGAAGTCAACTTGGGAAAGGCAAGGCTGATACCTAGGATGTGGTGGGTGTCAGTGGGAGGGGATCTCAGCTGGGAGGGGTTATGTGGTTGGCAGTGGGGGCTTTTTGGGGGAAGAGAAATAACAACTCCCCACCTAGGGTTTGAGGGGCAACCATGACGTGGGAAAGAAAGACCATGGGCTTCGGAAACGGAGGAACTGGATTTTAATTCCAACTCTAGCAAGCTGTGTGATAATGCACAAAGAGCTGGAGCTCTCAGAGTCTCCATTTTCAATATGTAGAATAAAGATCAACCCTATTCCCAGAGGTACAGCAAGGATTAAAGGCAGAACATCTATCAGATGCTTGGCGTGGAGTCTTAACATTGAATAATGTTGAAGGAGACCCAGCCAGCAACACAGTTGGGGATTTCATCCCCCAATGGTGACTGCCAACCAGTGTCTGGGCCTGGCTTTGTGTCTGTGTCTTCTCAGCCCTGGGTGTCAGGCTCTCTCCTCATTTCCCAATCTGGAAGTTTCCCAAGGGCAGGGCTCACTAGACTCTTGCTACTGTTGAGAAGAGGTGATGTCATCCCTTGGGCCCTCTGGATGGCTCTGTAGAAGTCCCAGGGATCAGCAAGCAGGTGGAGGTATATCAGGCCCTCTTAGCCACCCATTGTCCTGGTACTGTCCTAGAGGATAGGGGACTCAGGGACCTTGGCATGGACATACTCTCCCCTGAACTCTGTAGCCAGCTGTCACAGAGATAATCCTTAGGGCCATGACCTAAGGTGGGCCTGGCTCTCAGAGTGAACTCCATGAAGGAGACAGGCCCCGTGATGAGAGAGGGTCCCTGGGTGGAGGCCTGGGAAGCACTGACCTGACTGCCAACTCCACCTCCCCCAGTGAGCTACTCCTTCACCTTGGGAGATGGAGAGGGGAGTCAGAAATCATTAGAGCCTAATAACCATTAAACAATAGGTATGAAACACCTCCTGAGTGTTGAGTGGTGTGTGTGGTGCGAAGGATAATCATTTGGCTGAGATCAGCTGCAGAGAGGCTAGGCAGAATTCAAAAAAAAAAAAAGGTTCAGAGTTTATACACCCCAGGAAGAGGGCATAGATCCTCAAGTCTCCTCCTGCTCCTGTCTGTGACATGAAGACTTTCACACTCTCCCAGCAACTCTGATCCACTCAATGCTGTGAGGAAGGCTGGAACACCCACCTCAGTGGTCACGCTGTGGTGTGGGTGAGAGGCGCTTACCCTTTGGTGTCTCTCCGTCTCCCCAACCTGTCTGCCTGGTACATGGTAGAAGCTGAGCCTGCATGGGTGTTAGACAGATGGCGAGCCAGGCTGACCAGGTGCTCACACAGGGGGCCCCATGGCTATCCTTGCCAATAGAGTCTAGTGGAGAAGAGAAAGGGCCGCTCCAGACAACCAGGGGCTCTCTCCAACAGGCTCAGTTGCTAGTCACTAGTACTTGTCTTTCCCTATGGTGTAGGGGAGACCCCCCTTCCCACTTGCTGGCTTCCCCAAGTGCAGGGACCTGGAGATACTGGGACTAGAGAAAAACAGGGCTCAGAGAAGCAGAATCTTGGCCATGTCTGTCCTGACTAGGGGCTGAGATGGCAGGACATGGGAGCTGAGTGGGTGGCTTGGGGTTTAGTGAGTGGTTCCCCACTTCCCCCACGCCTGTGAAGGGTGCCTTGCCTTCCCCCCTGCCTCCCTCCCTATACCCACCCTGCTCTGCAGAGTCCCTGCCTGACCCCTCTACTCTCCCATACTTTCCCTTCTTCCTTCTCATCTCATCTCTACTTGCCTCCTGGCATCATTCTATGTCCCTCACTCCAAGTCTTCCTTCTGTCTCTTGCTCCTCACTGACTCCCACCTTCCCTTTCCCCCTTCATGCTGGTGTCCTCCAGTTCTCTTTGCCTTATTCCCCTGCTCTCTTCGCTGGTCAGACTTCCCTCTCATGTGGGTAGGTGGTCATCCTTCACCCTGCAGGAATCCAGGGCCCCCTCCTGCTCCTCCTTCCTCAAGGGGCATGCAGTCCTCTAGTGTCTCCCCCAGACCACCTGATTCCTCAGGCAGGGGTGGAGGAGGAGGGCATGGACCATGTCATAGACTGCTTCTGTCCACCTTAGGAATCCGGCCTGGGACAGTAGATGTGGCAGCAGCCTCTAGAGGTGAGTCTGGGGATTGCAGCTTCTTAACGGGCATCCTGTCTCCCCCGCCCCCCAGCCCCCAGCCCCCAGCCCCTACTTGCACTCTGGTTTGTGAAGATCTTTGACTTGTAAATGTCTAGGAGTGAGCACAAGCGTGTGTGGAAACCTAGGCAAAGTATGTGTCTGGAGTATGTGATTGGAGTGTGTCAGGGCAGCAGGGCATGTCTATGTGAATGTGGAATATACATAGGAGTGCGGATGGTGTGGGTGGCATACAGGCTCCTGTAGACTTGTAAGTGTGTGCATGGGACTTGTTGGTGAGGAACCTGAGATCCTTTGTCCCTAGGCATTGGGGGAGCACTCAAACAGCATGAAGAAACGTGAGGAGGGGATTGTGAATCCTTGCAGAGGGGTACACTGGCACATACCCATGAGGGCTTGGCCACTGGCCTGGGTTAACTACATGCCTGTGCTCTCATGACATGGGTGAGACTCTCAAGAGGATCTGTGGTGCCACAGAGGCCACTGTGAGTTCTCACAAGGGCTCCAGAAGCTGTCTGTGTGTGTCTGTAAAGAGCATTCTTGGGGGCTGAGGTAGGGCCAGGTGAAAGGTGAAGCACTTATGATTTGTAAGCTTTTAAAGATACACAAAATCAGGCCTCAGATATCACGCGTGCCCCAACTCAGGCCTGACTCAGCAGGCATCTGAAGCCACAGGAATGAAGAGGCTGCGTTGACCCTGGCCTCACCTGCCCACCTGCAGGGCCAAAGCCTGGGGAGAGAAAGGACACCTCTCCTGAAGTACCTGCTGGGCACAGGCCTGGCTGCCAAGGAGATCTGAGGCCATTCGAACCCTGCCCTCTAGCTGCGATGGGGTCACAGTTGAGGAGAGATTCCATTTGGGAGCCAAGAAGTAGAGGGGAGAAAGCCCTCAATAATGTTGAATGAAGAAATGGTGGTACTGGCTGGCTCTAGGGAGTGTGCAGAGAGTAGGCGAGTAGCTTAGTGCCTGCAGATTGGCCTCCAGACTCACTTTGTGCTTGATCTTTTCTCAGCCACACTTTCTTCCTTTCTTGGAAAGAGGCAGAATCCCCCATAAGGTCATTGCAGCAAGGAACTATGTCAGTGTGCCTGGTGCTATGTGCCTGGTGCCTGGCACCAGGTAGATTGAGCACAAGTGCGTCCTCTCTGAGATTTAACAGTGGTAAGAGCCCCTTCCATAGCTCCCTCCTGGACCAGCCATGAGTCAGCTATGGCTGGGCAGCAGGATGCTCGGGTTCCCATTCTGGAAGCATGAGTCAGGCTCAAGTTGGGGAGGAGGGAGTTCACACAGGGGTCAGATGCCGGACCCAAGCAGGAATAGACACATGCCTGGCTGCCACCTTATCATGATGCCAGGACCTGTATCTCAGGAGCTAGGAAGGCAAGGCCTTTGGGCTGCACCAAGCACCCGGAGTGTTGTGGGTTGATGGTGGTGCTGACATAGGCTCTATGGTGTGCTTTTCAGATAAAGCGCTGGCATGTCTGAAAGACATTGCCGCTCATAACTGCTATTGAGGCTGCTGGGGACAGTGGCTTCAGCCGTAGGCTGGCCCAGCTTGGGACTCCTTCATTGTGCAACTGAGCTCCTAAATTCATCCTGCCAGCTCAGAGCAGAGCTCTGTGTTTTATCTTGAGCTTGAACTCTCTGATCAGGACTTGTATACATTATCCTTGCTATCATTCCCTAGGATTTAGTGAACTGGAAGAGTGGAAATTCCTATCATCAACCCTTTTACTGACACCCAGGACTGTATGGAGACCTGCTCTTCCCTGGGGCTGCAAACGATGTCAGTTCAGTACAATGGACAGAGCTCATTTGCCCCATGGGGGTGAGGGTGGGTAGGGAGGGTGGTGGAGAAATGATGGGGGAGGGGAAATCTCTGTGCCTTGCAATCCTCAATTTCAGCCGTATTATACACACCCCAGTGCTTAGCATCTTAGATCTAGGGACCATCCATAGTTTCTCTGACTTTGTATAGATAACGGTGGCTATCTATTTCTGGGTAACTGGACATGCTAGTCTATACAACACTTTGTGTAAATAACCTTTATTATTATTTTTTGAGGATGGAAAGGCTCTTCAGAGTCTTTTAAAGTTAAAAAAAAGAAGGCACAGTATGACTGTGGGGCTTCTTTCTTTGCCTTCCAAAGACAATGAACCCATGCCCACATAAACACAGAGAAACACAGCATTCATTGAGTACTTGTTGTGGTCCAGCCCTGATTAAGCACTAGGAGGGAGTGGATAGTAAGGGTAGTATAGGGTTGAATTTGCAGAATGGAAGCTCAGAGCAGCAGGGAGGATATATGCATCTAGCCACAGTGAGTCCTTTTCAGAATGGCTCTGGGGAATATCAGAACCATTATGCCATGCAAAAGGCAAAGCAGTAGCTTTTCTGGGTAGAACACAAGTGGCCAGACATAACTCAGTGTCCAGCCACTGAACACTGGTCTTGACAGAGCCCACTTTGGGTTCCAGTGGCTACACAACAGTTTGTCTCTGCTGTCCCTGTTGGGGAAGCAAAGTCAAGGACAAGGCAGAGCAGGCCAAGGAGAAGGGGATTTGATGACTTAGGCAAATCAACAAATATGCATTCATCATAAACACAAAGGGAGGCTGTTAGCAATCAAAGGCTCAGCTCTCTTCATTCCCTCTCTCCTCCTCTCTTTCCGATCTGATCTCTATCTGCTCCAAGCACTCAGGGCCTCAGGGGAAGTCTTGATCATGAAGGGATGTTGAAGAAAATCCTGATTTGCTTCTCCTCCTAGCCCAGGCACCAGAGGCCACACAGATCCCCAACAATTTCCTACTAAGCGTCCTCCAGTAATCCTTTGCCTGCAGTCTCAGTCCAGTGCTCCTCTGCTCAAGCCTCGGGTCTGAACCTCTGGACAGAGAGGTCTTTGCCCAGCCCTGTCCCCGTCTGTCAAGGTGAACAGGTTTGGCTGCCTGAGCTGCCTGTAGCCTTTGTTTTGAGTTAGATAAACAAAGAGTCAGAGTTTGGGGTGCTACTTGGCTTGCCCTCCCCCCACATTGGACATTTCAGTTTGTAACTACAATACATCTTGAGGACAATGCTACGTTCCTTTGTTCTTCCCCATCTCTTCCAACCCCCATACTCCCCATACCCTCAAGTTACCTGGTTCCATTTCCATTTTTGTACCTTCTTTTTGGAATCATTTCTAACATATGGAAAAAATGTAGGAATAGTACAAAGTATTTTTTTTCTGAACTATTTGAGAGGAAAGTGCTGGCCTGGTGGTCCTTAGCCCTTAAATACCTCAATTTATATTCCCTACAAACAGTAAGATAGTCATTAAAATTAGGAACCAATATCAATGTGTTACTGCTGTCTAATCCCCAGTCCCCTCTATGTTTTACTAGTTGTCCCAATAATATCTCATATAGCAAAATGATCCAGTTCAGGACCATGTATTGCTGCATCTCTCTCCTCTCTCCCTCCCTCCCCCCTCTCTGTGTATGTGTGTAGTCTGGGGACCACAGGACCTTGCACTTGCTAGGCAAGTCCTCTAACACTGAGCTATATTCCCAGCATGGTTATTTTTCTTGTTGGTTTATTAGTTTTTCATTACTGGAAGTTGGACCCAGAATCTCTTGCATGCAAGGAAAGTACTCTAACAATTAGCTACATACACAATCCTTTTTATTTTGAAATAGTGGGGCTCACTCTGTAAACTAGGCTGGCATTGAACCTGCTATCTTCTGCTTCAGCCTCCTGAGCCCCTGGCAATCAAGTCTTGTTAGTGTTAGGTTCAAAAGATGTGGGGATAAGCCAGGTTCCAGTGGCTCATGCTTGTAATCCTAGCTACTCAGAAGGTTGAGATTTGAGGACTGCAGGTGGAAGCCAGCCTGGGCAGGAAAGCCCATGAGACTCTCTTCATCTTCAATAAACTACTCAGGGGCTGGGTAGGTGGCTCAGTGGTAGAGTGCTTGCCTAACATTCATGAAGCCCTGGGTTCGATTCTTCAGTACTACATACACAGAAAAAGCCAGAAGTGGCACTGTGGCTCAAGTGGTAGAGTGCTAGCCTTGAGCAAAAAAGCTCAGGGACAATGTACAGGCCCTGAGTTCAAGCTCCAGGACTGGAAAATACATAAATAAAAATAAACTACTCAAAAAAAAAAAAAACTGGGCCGGGTACCAATGGCTCACACCTGTAATCCTAGCTACTCAGAAGGCTGAGATCTGAAGATCATGGTTCAAAGCTAGCCCAGGCAGAAAGTTGGTGAGACTCTTATCTCCAATAAACCACCAGAAAACCAGAAGTGGTGCTGTGGCTCAGTGGAAGAGCACTAGCTTGGGCTGAAGAGCTGAGGGACAGCACCCAGGCCCAGAATTCAAGCCCAGGACAGAACCTCCCTACCTCCCCCCCAAAAAAATCTGGAAGTGGCACTGTGGCTCAAGTCATAGAGTGATAGCCTTGAGCAAAAGAAGCTCAGAGAGATACAGGGCCCAAGTCCTGAATTTGAGCCCTGGCACACACACACACACACACACACACACACACACACACACACACACACACACACACACACACACACACACACACACACACACACACACACACACACACACACACACACAGAGTAAGGAATAGACTAAAAAGACAACTCAGCACCAGCATAGCTTTATTTGGAAGAAAACTTGTAGAGGGAGCTTCCAGCCTAAGCTGGAGACTCACTACCACTTACAGGCTGGTGTATTTGTGGTGGCTTTGTGGGAATGCTAGAGTGATCTTGCAGGGGTTGATAACAAAGTAACTAATGGTGAGATATCATGAGAACTGGGTTCCAGCCAGAGAAAGGGAGGGAAGAAGGAGGTGTGTTAGTTCAAGGCCTTGGTCTGACATCAACCACACAAGCTGCACGGGATAAGAAAGTAAGATGGGAGTGTTTGTAAATCAAGGCACTGGTGGAGCCTCAGGGTAAGGGCTTTTTTTTTCCTGCTTATGTGGTGCTGAGGAATGGAACCCAGGGCCTCATGCATGCAAGGCAAGCGCTCTACCACTGAGCCACCTTCCCAGCCCCAGTCTTTTTTTTTTGTTTTTGAACCTGGAACAGATCCCCAGATTTAGTTTTCTGAATCTTGACACTTTGGAGGAGAAGTCAAGTACTTTGTTTTGTCCCTCAATCCTGGCTTGTCTGATATACCCTCAAGACTGGTTATTGATTCTGGGAGAGAAGAATCACAGAAATGATGCTGCTTTCTTCCCACCAGTGTCTGTAGAGCAATTCTCCCTGTCAGTTTGTTCTATTGCTGCTGGCGTTAACTTTGATGGTTGATTGAGATGGTGTCAGAGGAGTCTCCCAGGGGAATAGCCTGCACAGGCTTTGTAATTAAACACTTCCTGAGGAGATACTTTGTGGTCGGTCTTCATCAAATTTCCTCCCACTAGTCTCAGATAAGGGGTGCCAGAGGGCACCTGCTAGGTCAGGTCTTTTCTGTGGGCTTCCCACAGAAAGCCCCAATCACGGGGCTTGAAATGAAGACCTGGACACTGTCCCTGAACCTCTTTTTACTCAAAAGCTAGCACTCTACCACTTGGAGGCACAGCCTCACTTCTGGTTTTATGGTGGTTAACTGGAGATAAGTGTTTCACAGGGATGTTTCTATCCTGGCTGGCTTCAAACCACAATCCTCAGAGCTCAGCCTTTTGAGTAGCTAGGATTACAGACATGGGCCACCCAGTGCCCAGTTCTGTGGGGTTTCTTGTTGCTTGCTTTCTCTAGGGAATGAGTACTTGTCTGCATCCACATGACACATTTCCAACACCTGGAGAGTCAGCCTATGGTGCCCTCCCTTTCAGACATACTAGGCATGGTTGCTAAGCTTGCTAATTCAGTGATAACTTGAGTTCGTTCTCTTTTAACCCTTCCACTTACTCAGTTAACAGCTCTCTGCCAAGCTAATAATTCCTCACATTGAATTCTGTCTGTTCAAATAACCGAGGTGGCTGTCATCTCTGCATTGGACCTGCGGGACATTGAAGGCCTTGGGGCCATCTGTTTCATTTTTACCCAGAAAGGCAGGAGGAGCGAGTTCCTGGGCCAATGGCTTACTGCCTTGTTGACTGAGAAAGCAGATTATGCTAGAGCATTGCAGGTCTTCTTGTGAAGTTTCAAAGAGGAAGGTCCTGTCTGGATTTTTTCTGCTGGGAGTTGATGGCTCACACCTATAATCCTAACTATTTAGGAGGTTGAGATCTGAGGATCATGGTTCAAAGCCAGCCTAGGGAAGGAAAACCCTTGAGACTCTTATCTCCAATTACTCACCCCCCAGAAGCCAAAAGTGGAGCTGTTAAATCAGAACCCTAGGGAAAGTGCAGTGAAGTTTATTTCTCTATTTACATTCAATTTCCACCAGTTGGTTGTTTTGGAAATGGAAACTGGTTTCAACATGATTGATGCATTACAGAATTATGTGAGCCTAATCTAAGTTTCATGTTTGCTTACGCATAATTTTGGCTGTGAGAAATACCGATGGGAGGGTGGAAAACTAACTGCACCCAGCATAATTGAGCCACATAGGAACACAGGAAGTACTTGTGCTGCTAGGGGCCAGTGGCTCATGCCCACTAGTCCAGATGCAGAGATCCAGAGAACTGGGGTTTAAAGTCAGTGTGGGAAGAAAAAGCCTGCAAGATTCTATCTTAACCATCATAAATCTGTGCTGAGATATGGCCCAAGTGATAGAGTTCCTGCTGAACAATAGTAAGCAAGCAAAAAGTTGGAAGTGGAGCTGTGGCTCAAGTGGTAGAATACCAGCCTTGAGCAAAAAGTCAAGCAAGATCTCAAGGCCCTGAGTTCAAGTCTGAGTACCAGCACAAAGAGAAAAAACCCAACAACTATATACTCCTCAAACTTCTGCCAGCGGCCTCAATTCATACCCCATCTACAACAGGTGTTAAAATATTCTACAGAATTCCAGATCACCTTCCTGCTACTTTCCAATACCTCCCAAGCGGCACATCCTTCATGCTCCACACCCACCACCACAAATAAACTATTCACTTTTATTTCTCTAAAAGAAAAAAATGCTTTTTTCCTTTCTTTTATATTGTTATTGTGTAGTTGACGTACAGAGGGATCATAGTTACATGAATCAGGTATAGTCAGCAACAATGTTTTGAACTATATCTCACCTTCCTTCTTTCTCTCCCAGTCTTTCACTCCTGTCCCCATCCATAAGATATCCAATTCATCTTTCACATAGAATCTAGTAGTAGCATTGTTGTAGCATCTTTGTTCCACCTTTTATGTGCCCTCCCTTCCTCTCCCAAATACAAACTAACAAACAAGACAAAAGGAAAAGAAAAGCAAACCCAGCAACAATGGCAACTAAAGAATGTTTCCTGTTTCCTTCTCTTGGAGTTCATTTCATAGCATATTGTAGAATATTATTTTATATGACCATCTGTCCATAGCTATTGAGCCCTCTTCTTCTGGTTTAGTACTGTGGCTTGAACTCAGGACCTCAAGCTCTTGTTAGCTTTTTTTACTCAAAGCTAGTACTCTACCACAACTCTACTTTTGACTTTTTTTGCTGGTTAATTGGAGATAAGAGTCTCATAGACTTGTCTGCCAGGACTGGCTTTGAGCTGCCATTCTTGAATTTCAGCCTCTTAAGTAGCTAAGATTATAGGCATGAGCCACCAGCACTGGCTTCTTTATTGTAGTGTTTATGTATTTCTTAACCATTTCATAACAATTTTTTCTTCAGGTTCTTGTCCTTTGTGCATCATAGGTGAAGTTTTGGAGTGCTGTGAGCTTACTCCACTTCCCCCGCAGAAGCCTGGTGGTTTCCATCATGTGTGTTTATGTAGTTGCTGCTTTTCAGGAACTCGTCTATAACATGACTGTCAGCAGTGTTTTCAGCTGTCAGCATGTACAACGGACAAAGCAAATAGCAAGGGAGCTGATTGCAGAACTCATTTGGAAACTAGAAAGTCGAACAAGTTGTAACGTAGGCCCAGGAGTGCTGAATCTTAAGCCTTCTGTGGGAAAGCCAAGGAAAGAATCAGCAATCTGAAGTTAATGCTGAATAATGAGCTGCATATGCATAAGGTGAAAGTCCACCAGGTAAAGAATAATGTCTGGGAATTGTAAGCTAAACCATTTCCAGAGCTCAAGCAAGGCTGAAAGGCATTTCAAGTTCCAACCAATTGGAAAGGAGCGTCCTTACTAAACCTGATGGGTGGGAGAGAAGGGATTCTGCAGAGAACCTAGAGGGGTATGCTTTGTGGAAGGCCCAAACTAGTTCAGAAGAAATTCTGAACTCACTTCCAACAACGCTTAATGTTAAAAGAGCTTAATGCTGTGTTCCTAATCCAACACATGATACAATCTGTGGACTGATACACTCTGGTATTGGTGAAAGGTTGAATGCGTGGATCAAAGGAACAAGATTCAGTGTAGACATGGACACATACGTATGTGATAAATGATATTTCAAGAGAAGGAATGGGCTTTTCCACAAATGCTCCTGGAAGGATCGACTCTTCCTGATAACGAAGGGATGTTATGTCTGTAACCCTAACTACTCGGGAAGCTGAGACCCAGAGAACTGCAGTTTGGAGCCAGTCTATGCAGAAAAGTCCCTGAGACTCTATCACTACAATAACCAGAACAAAGCTAGGCGTGAGGAGTGGTTCAAGTAGTAGAACCCTAGCCAAGCAAGTCCAAGGCCCTGGGTTCAAATCCTAGTACCAGAAAATAAGCAAACGAAGTAGTAATTTAGGACATTCCATAAAACTTACCTGGATAAGGATCATAGGCCTCAATAGAAAAATCTCTAAAAATACAAAACTTCTAAAAGAGAATAAAGAGAAAAATCTTTGCAATCTAGAGATAGAAGATATTTAAAAGATAAAACACAAAAGCAGAGGATAAAAGAAAAAATGATAAATGGAGCTTAATAAAAATACTATTTTTGCTTGTTGAAGACATCACCAAATAGAAGAAGAAAGGGCACAGCCGGACATGCTGGTACACACCTATACTCCCAGCACTTGGGATGTGGAGGGTTGAGAGTTAAAGATGTCAGAAAAATTGAGTCTAAAGTCAACTGAAACTACTACTATTTTTTTTCATGAGTCTATGTCTCAGAGGGAACTAGGAAGAAAGAGTGCACAACTCAGAGACCTAGAGAAAATATTCATAATCCAAATGTCTGACAATAGCATTAATTGCATAATATATAAAGAACACAATAAAAACAAAATTTAAGTTAAAATGGGTAAAATATAAAATATACACTATCATAAGATATACAAAATATCATAAGATATACAAATGACCAATAAGCATGTAAATGTGCTTGTTATTAATCAAATTATAACTATGCAGAACTATTATTATTCTTTCATTAGAAGTACTCACAGCCAGACATTGGTGGCTCATGCCTGTAATCCTAGCTACTCAGGAGGATGAGATCTGAGGATCACAGTTCAAAGCCAGCTTGGCTAGGAAAGTCCATGAGACTCTTATCTCCAATAAACCACCAGAAAACCAGAAGTAGTGCTGTGGCTCAAGTAGCTGAAGAGCTGAAATGCTGAGGGACAGTGCCCAGGCCCAGAGTTCAAGCCCCATGACTGGCAAAAAAAAGCCAAATAAGTAAGTACTCACAATATCAAGAGTTGATGAATATATTGAACAGCTACATTGCTCATATGATCCTGGTAAAAGTGAATTGGTACAGCTACTTTAAATCTCTGTCTGGTCTTGAATGTACTGTATAGTCCAGACTCGGGATTTCCCTCCCTGTACATCTTGAGTCTGTATATCACACCCAACTCTGTGATTTCTTTTTTTGTGGGAGGGGGATCCAGTTGTGAGGTCTGAACTCTGGGCCTGGGCGCTGTCCCTCAGCTCTTCAGCTCAAGGCTAGCACTCTACCACTTGAGCCACAGTGCCACTTCCAGCTTATTTTTTCCTGCTTATGTGGTACTGAAGAATCGAACCCAGGGCCTCATGCATGCAAGGCAAGCGCTCTACCACTGAGCCACCTTCCCAGCCCTGTGATTTCTTTTAAAATTCTACATACTTAACCTGGAGAAATGAAAGGTTATGCCATAAAATACTTGTACAAAATTATGTCAGTTTTATTCATAATAGGCAAAAATTGGAAATATCCCAAATTATTTATACCATGAAAAGCATTTATAAACAAGCTATACTATATATACAATAATTGCTAACCTGCAACAAGAAGGAATGAAACTTGAGATACACAACAATATAGATGAGTTTCCAACAATGTATCTGGAGCTAAAAAGCTAGATAGAGCTAAAAATCATAGAAAGAACAGGTTCACAAGATCCAGGACTCTGAATAAGAGTTTCAGGGGTTGAAGGCATGGCTCAGGTGGTAGAGTGCCAGCCAATAAGTGAAAGCATCAGATACACCAGTTCTGGCCTTGGACAAACAAATATATAAATAAAAAGAAAGAAAAGAAAAAAGAGGAGAGTTTCAGGAAGAGAGAACAGAGAAAATTTAAGAGCAACAATACCTCAAAACAAGAACCAAACAACTAAAAAAAAAAAAAAAAAGAAGAAAAAGAATCATCAAAGAAAAAATCCCAGAAAAGATTTCAGAACTGAAATGAGTTTGCAGATTGAAATAGCCCACTAAATCCCCAAGAGATCCTTTCACATCCTTTCATGGGGATAAGAAAGAGTCTACAAAGAGATTTGGAGACAAAGGTTTCATATATTTAAAAAAAAAAAAACTAGATTGGGGAGTGTAGCTTATATGGTAGAGTGCTTGCCTAGTAAGCTCCAGGTCTTAATTTAACCTCCAGTATCAAAACAAACAACAAAAAAAACCCAACAAATTAGAATCAGAGTGACTTCAGATTTCTCAGTAGAGATGCTGACAGCCAGAATATGATGGACTCTTCCAAAATTGTGAGGGAAAATATTTTTTAAACACAGAATTCTACAGCTGTGCAAGCTATGAATTGGAGAACAAGGAATGTATAGTTGTATACATTTAGTTGTATGCTATGTATACTATGTATACAACTATACATAGTTGTATATACTCTCAGCTTAGGCATCATTTCTCAGAAAGCTATCAGATAATATGCTCTATCAAACTAGGGAGTGAACTAAGAAAGAGTCAGAATACAGAAGACAGGGAATCTAGAGCAAGAGACACAGAAAAGAGTGGCTTACATGGTGGTGCAGGACATGACAGGATTGGCAGGGGCCTGGTGGGAACAGGGGAGAGATCTGGGAAAAGTAGCTCTAGGTTAAAATCCTATAGATGGACACTGATGGCTCACACATGTAAATCTAGCTTCTCAGGGAGACAGATCTGAAGATTGCAGTTCAAAGCTAGCCCAAGCAGGAAAGTCTATGAGAGTCTGATCTCCATTAACTACTAGAAAACTGGAAGTAACACTGTGGCTCAAAGTGATAGAGTGCTACCCTTGAGCAAAAGAGCTCAGGGACCATACCCAGGCCCCAAGTTCAAGTCCTATGACTGACAAAAATAATCCTTTAGAAATCTGGCCATGTTTGAACAGACTGAGAGGTTTACACCAGGAAAGGAGATTCTGGGATGTTTTGTCAAGTCTGAGTAAACCAAAGTAAGAAGGCTTATTGATTGTGTGGTTCAACAAGTAAGTGGGGTATGCCATGTGGTTGTGTACTAAACATCCATTCCTGAAGCTATAGGAACAAGAAGAAGGGAGGTAGGCAAAGTGATAGCTATGAGATGTTGGGGGAAAGAGTTGAACTCTTACCTTAAGGAATGGCAAATTAATGGTTAACCTCTTATGATGGCTAAACTTCATTGTCAACTGAACTAGATTGAGAGGTGCCTAAAGGATTAGTAAAGCACATCTCAGGGTGTGTCTTAGACAGCTGTTTTGGAGATGATTAGAATGGATGGGCTCTGATCTGCTCAATGGATTAATCTCTTGATAAAGCCATAATATGATGACATTGGGAAAAGTCGGGGTGGGGAGTGAGTTGGAAGAAGTAAGTCCTGAGAACAAGCCCATGAGGTTGTATCTAGCCCTCCCCATGTCTCAAGCTCCCCTTTCCTCCGTTTGCCATCTGCCACTGGATGAGTAGCTTATGCCTTGTGTTCCTGCTACCATGATGTTCTGGCATGACCAAGAACCCAGATTCTATAGAGCCAAGCATCCACAGACCAAAGCCTCTGGCATGGAAAATGAAAGCAAATCCAGCCTCTCTTGTTTATGCTAAGTATTTTGTTGCAGTGAAAAGTAAAAGTCTAAATAGGTTGAGAAGCAGCAGGGTAAATGCATTATATAGAAATACAGATATGAGCTGGGCACTGGTGGCTCATGCCTGTAATCCTAACTACTTAGGAGGCTGAGATCTGAGGATCGTGGTTCTAAACCAGCCCGGGCAGGAAAATCCATGAGATTCTTATCTCCAGTTAATCACCAGAAAACCAGAAGTGGCAGTGTGTCTCAAGTAGTAAAGCACTCATCTTGAGCTGAAGAGTTCAGGGACAGCTCCCAATCCTAGAGTTCAAGCCCCATGCTGCCCCCCCCACCCAAGAAATATAAATATGAACTTTTCGAGTAAAATGGTAAAATCTAAATGTGCTTGTCTTTAGGAAAAAGAAATTGTGAGTGAGAGGTACTACTTTTCATCGTAGGCCTATGTATGCCCCTAAATCATGCATGTGTAACTTGGATCAAAATGATACATTCTATCTATCTATCTATCTATCTATCTATCTATCTATCTATCTATCTATCTATCTATCTATCTATCCCATTGTATATCAGGAAAATGGTGATTGAACTGGAACAATCAGAACAGGTATCTCCAAAAATTTAGTGGAACATGTAAGATAGAACTTAAAAAGTAATTTGCAATGTTTCAAAGAGGATTCAATAACATATTGCTCAAGAATGCTCTGGAAAATTTCACAAAAAAAACCCTAATTTAAAATCAAATAGAAAGTTGGTGCAAATGGCTCACATCTGTATACCTCTAGGTACTCAGGAGACTGAGATCTGAGGATTGCAGTTCAACACTAAACCAGGCAGGAAAGTCTGTGAGAATCTTGCCTGTAATTAACCACTAAAAAACCAGCAATGGAGCTGTGGTTCAAGTCGTAGAGCACCAGTCCTGAGTAAAAAAGCTAAAGGATAGTACTCAGGCTCTGAGTTCAAGCCCTAGGACAAGCACAAAAACCAACAACAATAACAACAAAACCCTGCTGTAGTTCTGGTCTGAGTGGGTCATATTATTATGTTCATCTGATATTGAACTCTGGGCTCAAATAAAGCCTGAAAAGTAAAAGTAAGCTTGGGATAGAAAAACTCTCAAATAGCAAGGAGAGATATGTTAGTAGCAATCTACAGGACAGAGAAAAGAGTGGTATATAGAGAGGAAGAGGGCTAACTTTTATTTTCCCCCATATCCTTCTTTAAAATTTTAAAGTTTTGAAGTGTTTGAAATTGTAATTAGAAGGTGTTACACAGAGGGATTATAATTACATGTCAGGTAATGTGTATATTTCCTTTTGGACAATGTCACCCCTTCCCTCTCTCCCAGTTTTTCCCTCCTGTCCCTACCCACAAGTTGTATAGTTCATTTTCAATACAGTGTTTTAATGAGTACCACTGCTGCATTTGTCCACCTTTTCTTTAATTTTTGAATTCTTTTACACCATTATTTCTGCACCAATCAATCGCCTTTAGGTGAAAAGTGATAATAAGACACACTGAAAAGTGTGTACAGAAAGGATCCTACCATCCCTTCCTTTCTCTCCCAATGTGCTTTGCTTCTTCTGGGAGACAATGAATAAAGATTGTCACTAGGGAAAAGGGCTGGAGAATGAATGTAGATAGATAACTCCAGGGGCCCCAAAGGGAAAAAACTGAAGAACACATGACAAATAAAGATGACTATCTGTGTACTTACAGGTCCTTATTTGTTGGAGAAGGGCAGTGTTCTGGCATGTCCGGTAGGGGATCCATTGTTCTCATCTTGTGAAAGTAGGCCTGGGTGATGGGAGGGGATTTAGAAAATGCCAGGAGGAGCAGCATGATGAGAAGATTCCTGGCCTGGAAGCTAAGGTGTCTGAGTTTTAGTTGTGGCTGTGCCTTTTTTATGAGCTGTGTCATTATGCAAGGTGTGTGTGTGTGTGTGTGTGTGTGTGTGTGTGTGTGTGTGTGTGTGTGTGTGTGTGTGTGTGTGTGTTGTGTGTGCATGCGCACATGCGCTCGTGCGCATGGAGCCCCCCTCCACCCGCCCCCCCCCCAGTTCTGGGACTTGAACTTAGGGTGTAGGTACTCTACCAGATTTTTTTTTCTCACACTAACATTCTACCACTTGAGACATAGCTCAACTTCCATCTTTTTGGTGGTTAATTGAAGATAAGAGTCTCACAAGTAGTTTGGAGGTTCCTCAAAAGACTCCACATTGAACTCCCCTATGACCCGGCAATCCCACTTTTGGGCATTTACCCAAACAAGACCATACTAAAGCTACCAGCACAACTATGTTTATTGCAGCATTATTTACCATAGCTAAGATATAAAACCAACCCAGATGCCCCTCAGTAGATGAGTGGATCAAGAAATGGAATTTTATGCTTCCATCAGAAAGAATGACATTGCCCCATTTGTTAGGAAATGGAAAAGACTTGAAAAAAATGTATTAAGTGAAGTAAGCCAGGCCCAAAGAAACATAGGTCCCATGGTTTCCCTTATTTGCAATAACTAGTATATGTCTGAGACAAGCAGAAAAGGTCAGATAAGATGATGTTAAGCGAAATGAACCCCAAGATAAGGACACAAGTGGTTTTTTTCTTTCTTGCTACCATGTGATTTTTTTTTGTTGCTTTGTATGTCCCTCCTCCAAGGTATAACCCCTGTTCTCACTGTATTTGATGTTGGTATAATTTGGGGAGGGGAAGGGTAAAAACAAATTGTTTAAATAAGGATACAGGTTGACCCCTTGCAACAATGAGATGTACAAGACACTATGTCGAAAATGAACTTTACAATTTGGGGGGGGGGGGTGTAGTTGTGGAGAGGGGAAGGATGGGATGGTAGGGGAAAAACAAAGGAGGAGGTAACAATGCTTGATAAGAAATGTACTCTTTATCTTGCTCATGTAATTGTAACCCCTCTGTATAGTACTTTCGCAATAAAAAACAAATATATGTATATATATATAAAGTCTCACAAACTTTCCTTTTCAGGCTGGCTTTGAATGGTATTTCTCAGATCTCAGCCTCCTGACTAGTTAGGATTACAGAGGTGGCCCTTGACATCCAGCTGTTTTGTATTCTTACTAACTTTCTCACCCCAGAAGCACTGTCATAATTCTCTATATATCTCTGGGAAACATGATGACTAAATAAACAAATAAATTGACTTGCTCAAGTTCAACCTCTGGGAGCTGCATTTGAGTCCATGGGTGTGTTCAGAAAGCTGGATGTTCTGTCCTGCTCAGTGCCATCCTCTTTCTCTCTCCTGCCAGCCGCAGCACTCTGCCACCTCTCGGAGAATCTGCTCGGGGTTGCGCACGGAGCACAGCACCAGGGTGCAGACCACCACGTCCACCGAGCCGTCGGCCACCTCCCACATGTCCTCCCCGGCCGCCACCATGAAGCCCTCCAACTGCAGGTGGTGGCTCTCCGCAAGGCTCTTGAACAAGAACCACTCGAAGTTGGGGTTGGGGTCGATGCAGGTCACTCTGCACCAGGGCGGGTAGAACTTGAAGTTGGTTCCCGTGCTGCAGCCCAGCTCCAGCAGAGACAGCTTCCCCGAGGGCCCCCCCAAACTCCTGCAGGTGGCCAAACAGCTCCTGCTTCCGGCTGGCCATCTGCGAGTTGTACATCACCAAGAAGTAGGGAAACCATTTTTTTGCACATCCAGTTCCACAAGCCCAGAAACGCGATGCAGGGGGCCAAAAAAAAAAGAAAACAAAACAAAAGAAAAGAAAAGAAAGGGGGGAAGATTGTTAGGTATACAGGAAGGAGCACCCAGAACCACGGGATGGAGAGGAGGGGAACAAGGAGGATACTTAAGGTCCTGTAAAATTCCCTCTGGCAATGTCCTGTAATCTCTTGAAAGGTGAAACACACCAAGGCAGTAACTGTTCCAAGTTCCAATTTCCTTGGGCCCTCGTGAAAACAAAGAGCACAGGCATTTCCACGAGCATGGTAGATGTGCTGGTGACCCACTGCCACAAGGACAACTGAATTATGGATTCTTTGGGACACACCAGCTTCAGATAGATGCTGTTGAGCCCCTAATTGACAGATAAGCTCACAGAAGTCAGCTCCAAGGCCACTTAGCTAGGAAGCCACAGCTGAGTCAACCAGAGAGTCCAAACCTTCTTCTTCCCATGAGGCTGCTGATCCCACTTACGAGGTATGACACCCTGTAGATGGAGACTAGAGGAGTCCACATGCAGGCGAGCAAGTCTAGAGAACTTAGGACAGACCCACGAAGGAATACTGCTTCCCTTAAAGTCTGTAGACATTTCTCTGATCTAGTCTCTGCTGCTTACCTGTGATGATCTGTGTCCTTGACCATCCTCAGCTTTTCTTCCTGCATAGACATACAGACATCTCCTCTGAGCACTTGATCGCCCCACATGGATTCTTAAACCCAACTCTCTAGACTTTGTTCTCCCCATTCGTTTCAATCTTTTGAAACCAGGTTTTTAGACCCCAGGCCCAAAGTTCAGGAGTCTCAAGTTAGGTCCAGTCACTTGCCCTCATATGCCAAATAAAGAAACTTAGTGAAAGACAGAGAAAGGAGATTTATTACACAGCATCCCCGGGAAGATAGCAATTCAGTTCATCTTCAGCCATTGAAAGTTAAATAGGGAGAATTGGGGGTAAGGGGTGAGAAATGTAGGCAGAGTTAAAACAGTCCTAAGTCACAGGTATCACCTGGTTGACGTTTTTACTTTTTTTTGGTTGTTTAAGAAAACTTGTTTGAGAGGAAGTTTACTTTCTGCACAGAGTGGTTATCTGAATCTTTTCATCTTCAAACAAGGTGATTGCAAAAGGGAAGCAAGCAGAGAATAGTTCAGATCAAAGGGCACAGAAAAAAAAGCATCTTTTAAGTTGCTGGTTATACTCTTTTATATTTAAGATCTCTTGGGTGTGGTTATGGCTAACGTGATGGAGTACCTCTAGAAGATATGAGGCCCCAGTACTGAAAAGAAAAGAAAGAAAAAAAGAAAGAGAAGAAAAGGAAAAGGAAAAGCAGGGCACTGGTGGCTCACACCTGTAATTCTAGCTACTCAGAAGGCTACGATCTGAGGATCATAGATCAAAGCCAACCTGGGAAGAAGTCTGTGAGACTCTGATCTCCAATGAACCATCAAAACATTGGAAGTAAAATTGTGACTCAATTAGAGTTATGCTAGACTTGAGCACAAAAGCTCAGGGACAGTATTCAGGCCCTGAGTTCAAGCCCAGAACTGTAAAACAAAATTCCTTTAACTTGTCTCTGTTTCTTCTTCTGTCATTCCACATGCCTCAGGTATTACCTGTTAAAATCTTCCTTTCCTTTAGCTTGTTTTCCATTCAAGTTAACCTCCCAGGTCCCTTTCCTTTCTTGCCAAATGTCCTTAGAGACTGCAGTTGGTGCTCCAGTTCCCACTTCCTCATCCCACTGAAACCTGTGCATCCCTGACACGATATCATGGCACCTCCCACAGGTGCAATGAAAATGCAGGCTGCAACTCTGCCAAGACAAAGACAAAGAGAATGGTCGCTAGAGGGAGAGGGAGAGGGAGGGTATAGAAGGAAGGGTAGTGGATGGAGATGAATGCTGGAGGAGGTAACACAGGCTGGTGTCCAGGGTACAGATGGGGACAATTTATCCTCAAGCTGGGTTGGGAGGGTCAGGGGAGAAAGATGGATAAAGGAGATCAGTTTGGGTGGGACAAGAGAAGAAATGATTTTTAATAAAAATAGTCTTGATTTTCTCAGTGAAGACCAGTGCTTCTGTGTGTATGTATGTGGGCACACCTACATGTGGGCATGCATGCACCAATAATGGAATCAGAACTCTGGGTCTGAGTGCTCTCCTTTTTTTTTTGGTCGTGGGGCCTGAACTCTGGGCCTGGGCGCTGTCCCTCAGCTCTTCAGCTCAAGGCTAGTGCTCTACCACTTGAGCTCAGCGCCACTTCTGGTTTTCTGGTGGTTTATTGGAGATAAGAGTTTCACAGATTTTCCTGCCAGGGCTGGCTTTGATCCACGATCCTCAGATCTCAGCCTCCTGAGTAGCTAGGATTACAGGCATGAGCCACCAGCACTCAGCTTTGAGTGCTCTCCTTTATCTTTAACTTTTTTTCTCAAGACTGGCACTCTACCACTTGAGCCACACTTCCACTTCTGACTTTTTGCTGTTATTGTTGATCAGAGTCTTCTGGATGACTTTCTTACCTAAGCTAGCTTTGAACTGCAATCCTTAGATCCCAGCCTCCTGAGGATTATAGACATGTGCCACCTGCACCCAGAGACCAGTGCTTCTTTGACCAAAGATAGGGTGTAGGATGTGAAGCGTGCCTGCACTAGCAGCTAGGAGGCCTGGGAAGGCCTTGGCTGAGCTGCAGACAATGCCTGGCCAAGATGTCAGATTTGGGGAATACAATTTTCTTCAGTGATGCTACAGTTTAGAGGTGGAGGAGGGAAGTTCAGTGCTTAGGCTGAAGATGGCTGGGGCTTTAAGCAGATGGCAGAGACTGCAAGTAAAAGGCTGGAGAGTGAGATTCTGACTAAGTTCAAGACTGAAAGAGAGTAAGGACAAAAATGGACTAGTTGGTTTTGAGGCTGGAGGTGCTGGGGTCACTGAGGAACTTACTTGCTGATGGCAAGACACTCAGAAATGGTCCTGCAGTGTATGACCTCAGAGAAATCAGTTGAGGGTCCAGCATGTGACCACAGATGGAATCTCAGAAGAATGGAAGTGGAAAGTACTAGAATCAAACATTTGGAGGATCCTGAATAAGCTGTGGGTGGAAATAAAGCATAGGTGAGTCATAACTATCATCCTAGCTACTCAGGAGGCTGAGATCTGAGGATCAAAGTTCAAATCTAATCTGGGTAGCAAAGCCTGACTTTTATCTCCAATTAACTAGCAAAAAACCAGAAATGGAAGTATGGTGTGTGAGTGGTAGAGCACTAGACTTAAGTGAAGAAGCTAAGGAAGAGAGCTCAGATGATGAGTTCAAGCCCCAGTACCAGCACAGGTATGTGTGCACACCCATGTACACACTGATGTGGTGGAGCATCGGCATGGAAAATGTGGGTACTAGTGAGTAAATAAGCCCTGGATGCCAGCAGGGACCAATCACAGTGGAGGGAAGGATGCATGGAGTATATAGCTGGATGCAGGTGCCCTGGAGGCTATTATAAAATCACAGCAATTTTGCAATCAATAAGTAAGGGTTAAAAGTTCAATCAGCACATAAAGATTTTATTCATGTCTTTAAATAGCATTCCATTGAATGTAAGTAGTTCAGTTTATTTTTTCAGTTTCCATTTGACAGACATTTATACTTCCAGATATTTATACTTTCCTTGGATATCAAGAATGGCAGCGAGACTTCATGAAGTTGTGTACATTCTCTGTGAGCTGCTGTAGAATAAGTTGGCAGTGAACTTTTAGGTCAATAGAGTAGGGCATCAACTGCCCTTGTTTTCACTTATTCACATAAGAACTAAAGTCTTTTTTTGGTACCAGTACTGGGCCTTAAAATCTGTGGGACTGGGCTCTCTGTCCCTTAGCTTTTTCTGCTAGAAGTTGACTCTCTACCAGCTCTATTTCTGGTTTTTTACTGGTTAATTGGGGATAAGAATCTCATGGACCATCTCAGCCTCCTGAGTAGCTAGGATTACAGGTGTCAGGCATTGGTATTCAGCTAAAAGCTGATACCTTTTCAACTCAGATCATTTGCTAATTTGACCTCCAAAGAGATTTACTTCAGTACCTGACTTATGAATCTGTAAACCCTTGTACATCACCTAACAATAAAAATGATATTTGTGCACATCAATAATTGCACAGGTGATAGACCAGGCTTTCTTTTACCTGCCTGGCTGACAGAGCTGACTGCTGGTATCGGTTATTTCAGGCTTTCCTCATTTGATAGAAAAGAGTGGCTTTTCATTTCTATTCTTGTTCTATTTTTTTGAATGAGGTCAAGCACTTTTTCATACTTGCTAATTGATTTTCCTTCTATCTGTTTTTATTTTTTTGTAAGTATTCTAGTAGTTCCAACTGTCCAGGATCAAATCTTTTCTACGTAGGACCTGTGTGAGATTGAGTAATTTTACTTTAATTCTTAGTGCCTCCGTCTCCTCTTAACACGAGGATAATAATGCCTATCTGAATGGTAGGTTTATCATAAGAACTAACTGGCTTAACAGCTTCAAAGCACTTAGGACATTACATGTATTGCCTACTTTTCTGGTGGATGGTTTTTTTATTTTCTTTTTTCCCCTCCCTCTCTCCCTGCCTTCCTTCCTTCCTATCTTCCTTCTTCCTTCCTTCCTTCCTCCCTTCCTTCCTTTCTTTTACTTTCTTTCTTCGTACCAGTACTAAGGCTTGGACTCAAGGCCTAGGCATTGTCTTTTAACTTTTTCACACAAGTCTGGCATTCTACCATTTGAGTCACAGGTCCATTTCTGGAATCTTGGTGGCTAACTGGGGCTAAGAGTCTCAAGAACTATTCTGCACAGGCTGTCTTCAGAAAGCTTCAGATCCTCAGATCCTCTGAGATCCTCAGATCTCATTTTCCTGAGTATAAGCCACTGGTGCTTGAATTCATCTTTTTTTTTTAAATTGATTCATATATTCAAGAAACTATCCTGCTGTCATGTAGCTGTTTCTTGTCTTTTATTATTTACTATCATCACCTACTTTTGTAGGGGATGATGGTTCTGGGGCTTAAACTCAAGGTCTTGTACTTGCTAAGCAAGCACTCTACCACGTGAACAATGCCCCTAGTCTTTTTACTTTCATTTTTTTCTGATAGCATCTCTTTCTTTGTTTTTGACTGGGAAGGTCTTGGTCTGTGATATACCTACCTCTGACTTCCAAGTAGCTGACATTACAGCCATGCACTGTTTCTATGACAAGATCTCCATAAGTTTTCCCTAGGTTGGCTCAAACCACATCCTCCTAACTCCCTAACTCTCCCTCATGAGTAGCTGTTACATGACATACACACACACACACACACACATGTATGCAGAATGTTGTATATGTATGCAGAATGCAGAATGGCTTTTGTTATAATTACAAGCATTCACATTCCAAGATAATGGGAAAAAATAGTGTGTGCCAAATTTTTCCTTTAAAATGTGTCTGTGTGTGGTAGTACAAGCTTGTAATCCCTGCATTCAGGCAGCTGAGGTCAGAGGTTACTGAGTTCCAGGTCAGCCTGAGCTACATAGTAAGACCCTGCCTCCAAGCAAATGAACAAAGTAAATCAGAATCAGAGGACGTATTTTAGGACATAGACAATGAGCAATTGTGACAGCAGGGAGGTGGAAAGCAGGTCTCCAGATCCCTGGTAGAGCAGCAGCAAGGTCCACTGCAAGGCAGAGCTGCGGGCCAAAGCGTCCAGGTCAGGTTTTGTAGAATTGAGCAGGGCCAAGGACTGGGGCCTGTGGTTGTTCCTAGCTGGATTTCAGAAGGAGAGGAGTGAGAAAATGTGTGTTGATGGGTGTGTGTGTGTGTGTGTGTGTGTGTGTGTGTATGTGTGTGTTTGGATGAACTCTTGCAAGGCAGGAATTTGTTTGGAGGCCTCTCAGTGTTGGCAGCTCGTGGAGCCCTCTAGAGGAGGTTGTAGGTGAGCTGCCTGGCACTGAGTGGGCCCCAGGATGGGCCTGGGAATGTAGAGAAAGCAGGAATCTGGCAAGCACTGGAGCTGACCAGAATGCTTTGGGGAGGGCAGATATGGGGAGGCCTGGAATGGGGAAGTGTTGCTCAAGGAAGCAGAACCTGCAGCCTGGGTCTGAAGAGCTTAGATGTATTTTCTCTTTTGCAAACAACCTCACAACCTCTCCCTTGGCATGGAACTCAAGGAATTGTGGCTCGGGAGTATTGTCTGGGTGACAACATGCCAGCAATGCCCTACTTCTTAGTCATCTCAGAGGCTGGGAGGAAACTGAATACTCCAGATGAAGTAGAGTGGGGGGGAGGGGGACTATAGGGACAGAGAGGTGAGGGGGGGGGCCAGCCAGCTTCAGGACATGGGGTGGGGCTGAGAGAGCAAAAGAGTTGAGGATGAGTCCTGAGAGATAAGGAAGAGGAGAGAGGAGAGAGAGAGAGTATAAATTAAACAATTGGTCTCTGTTGCTTGCTTAGGGTTTTTTTAATTGAAGTGACAAACCAGGAAGGATATTCTACCACACCCTCTCTGCCCAGGTCTCCCCTAAGGGTTTGGCAGGCTGGTAGGAGGTGACAGCTGTGGTCAACTCATTGGGCGGGGCTGGAGGTGGGCTAAAAAGACCAACTTCCTGTTTGGGAAAAAGGAGAGGTGAGTGTAAAGCAGGTGAGTTGTGTGTTGCATGCCGGGAGCTAATGGCATGAGCCTGCACTCAACTTACTCATTTGACCCAGAGTTACTGCTCTAGGTGTACAACCAGGTTCCATTAGAGAAACTACAAGGAATCATTAAGTAGAGCCACCATCAGCCTGGGACCTTTAAGAGGGGTGATGAGGAATTTGTTGGAGGGGGTAGAAGCATGGGCACACAGATATGCCTACAGATGTGGGCTTAGGTGCTGTTCCCTAACTTTTTCTCTCAAGGTTGGTACTCTTACCAGTTGACCCATAGCTCCACTTCCAGCTTTTTGGTGGTTAATTGGAGATAAGAGTCTAAAGGATTTGGGGCTGGGAAGGTGGCTCAGTGGTAGAGCGCTTGCCTTGCATGCATGAGGCCCTGGGTTCGATTCCCCAGCACCACATAAGCAAAAAGAAAAAAAGCCGGAAGTGGCGCTGTGGCTCAAGTGGTAGAGCGCTAGCCTTGAGCTGAAAAGCTGAGGGACAGCGCCCAGGCCCAGAGTTCAGGCCCCACGACCGGACCCAAAAACAAAAGAGTCTAAAGGATTTTTCTGCCAGGGCTGGCTTTGAACTGAGATCCTCACATCTCAGCCCTAGAATCATGAAGGTGTGAGCTACTGGCACTGAGCTTTGAGGTGTGCAGTTATATATTTAGCCTATGAATATACCTAGACCTGTGGCCACACAGAACTGTACCCACACCACTGAGTGTCACAGATATACACAAGTGACCCTCTGCTCTACAGGAACTCATGAAATAAGTGGACAGGAATGTGAGTAGGGGCTGGAAGACACTGGCCTCTGGGTTTCAGGGCCCCGTTGGAATGGGATGGGGCGGGTCCAGAAGTGTGTACTAGTTTCTATGGAAACGTGGTATGTTTGAGTATAGCCAGGGAAAACAGCAGGTCAGGCCCATTCCAGGACCAGATTGCTCAAGACCTGAGCAGTTCTTCTCAGGGGCAGCTGGTCTTGGGAAGGGAGAGTATCAGAGAGAGCCTCTCCGTTTTCAGTATCCTGTGGGTTGCAGTGTTGGTCCAGCTCTTCCCTTTTCTCTTCCCGTTTGGCCTCCCTTCCAACCTCTGAAATCTGGAGCTCTTCCCCTTGTTCCCAAGCCTGCTCCAGGAAGCCTTTCCTGCCCAGCGGGATAATAATCTCTGGAAGATGTCTCCAAGAGATGTTCGTGCTCCTCCTGTTCCCTGCTGTGCTCTCTGTGTCTTGAGGTGGGCAATGTCTGAGGATATTTCTGCAGGCCGTTCCTGTGTGAACACAAAGTCCTGGCGGTGGCTAGGGGAGGTGTGGAGGAGGGTTAAAGGAGGAAGAGGGCTAAAGGAGTGGCCTGGAGGCAAAGAAATGTGGCCTATGGCCAGCCCGGCCCCGCCCCTCTACCTGAGTGAACCCAGCAGCCAGAGGCCGCTGAGCAATATAAGGGGAGCAGTCTGCCAGGGGTCAGTGAGTTCGGGCTCCTCCTCTCCCGCCGCTGCTGCTGCTGCTGGATCCATCTGGGTCCGGCCAGGATGTCCATCCACTTGAGCTCACAGGTGTTCAGCTCGCGCTCCGCCGCCTTCCCGGGTCGCAGTCCCCAGGTGCGCCTGAGTTTCGGACGCCAGAGAGGCTTTGGTAGCAGCAGCCTTTATGGCCTGGGCTCCGCACGACCGCGCGTGGCCGTGCGCTCCTCCTATGGGGGTCCAGTGGGTGCCGGTATCCGCGAGGTCAGCATCAATCAGAGCCTGCTGGCTCCACTACGGATGGACATCGATCCCACCCTCCAGCAAGTGCGCCAGGAGGAGCACGAGCAGATCAAGACCCTCAACAACAAGTTCGCCTCCTTCATCGATAAGGTGAGCTAGACAGAGGGGAAGGAGGGAGCCCGGAGCCACGCCCCAGCTGCCCTGACAAAACTGCTTGCAGGTGCAGATTGCGCACCCCAGGAGGCCAGCTCAGCTTCTCTTCCCACCAATACTGGGTTTGATAGCTCTGTAGCTTTCCTGATTCCCATTAATGAACTCTGCTTGCTCCTTGGTCCCCCTCAGTCTGCAAGACCTCTCTCTTAACTCCAATGTTTCCCAGGTTCTGGCTGCCTGCCCTGGCTGGCTGGGGCTCTTGAGCCATTATCCCAGGCATCTGGCTGGAAGATCCAGAGACCAAGGCCAGAAGTTCTTCTGGGCCTCTTTCCTCAAAGAGGCTGGCTGTGTGGAGCCCATGGATGGGGTGGCATGCCCTTCCTAGCAGAAGACACACTGGATCGTCAGAGGGTGTGGCCACTGGGACAAGTGCTGGAAATAAATGTTGTGGGGATATGGAAGGGGTCTCTAGCCCCACCCACCTACTCCTGGCCTGGTTCTCCAGCTTGCCTTTGGCCTTTGGTAGTAGAAGGTGAAGTTATTTGTGCCCTTAGTGAAAGCCTAGTTGGGGACAGTCAGGGGAGTGAGTGTTAGGAAAATGGAGGAGGATGGAAAAGGAATAGGTTGGACTGGATCATCAACAGGCGAGGACTGTTTATTGAGGAACAGTGAGGGCCACAGACTTTCCCTTGGGTTTGCCCGAGAGTTGGGACAGGAGCTGGGTTTTTATAGGAGGTCCAAGCAAGGAGGCAGAGGTGAATGAAAAAGCCACTAGGTCAAGGAAGGTGGGGGCCTTTCAGTTGGGATGTTTATAGCTGGGCTTAGGTGGATTGCCCTGTCTGCACTTCAAAGGAGTTCACACATACCTGGGATTTTGCCTGGAGTCTGTATGGGCCTGGGACAACTGGGTGGGGGTCAATCCTTTAGTGGATACCCCAGAGAAGAACCATTTGGGGAGTCTTTTCCCTGTCCCTGCTACTCACAAGATCTTAGGAGCAGTGGTTGGTGGGGGATGAGAAAAAACATACTTGACTGGTGGGTCTGGGAGAAGTGGGGCTAAGTGGAGCTGAGCCCAGGAACTAAAGGTAGATCAAAGGGACTTCGATGGCCTAAGAGAAGCCAGTTCCCTTTTTCTTTGCCTGCTATTAGGTCCATGATATCCATTGGCTAGGTCCTCTCTCTTGGACTTAGACAAAGCCTCTCACCCTCAGGCATACTGGGTGCTCCCTAAGAGACTTTTTGCGTCCCAGAGCTGGGCATCAAGAAGATGCTTCTTCTACGTTGGACTGATTTTAGCACACTGTCTTAGAGGTCTCACTAGAGGAAAAAGGATGTAGAGAGAATACTAGAAGGAACAGATGTCCCAGCTGTAAGGAAGGGGCTGGCTCAGCCATCCCCAGACAGGGGGCTCTTGAGTGGAGAAGGAGGGAAACAAAGGTGGGTGGAAATCCTCACACATTAGCAGACCATGCTTACATTTATGATCACACTTGAAACAAAGTCTAGAGAAGAGGAATGGCGGCAAGTACAAGGCATTTTGGACAGGGACCAGCCAATGGGAGCATGGGAGACTGGGCACTCTCTTTTATCCAATGTGGTGACATAGTCAGTCCCTCAAGAATTTCCTCCTCCATACCCTTTCCAGGTGCAGTTCTTAGAGCAGCAGAACAAGATGCTAGAGACCAAGTGGGCACTGCTGCAGGAGCAGAAGTCAGCTAAGAGCAGCCGCCTTCCCAGCATCTTTGAGGCCCAGATTAATAGCCTGAGAAGACAGCTGGAGGCACTGCAGATGGATGGGGGCCGCCTGGAGGTGGAACTGAGAAGCACGCAGGAGGTGGTGGAAGACTTCAAGAATAAGTAAGCTCCCTAGTGCCAGGTTCAAGGATCTGTGGCCTGGATAATATGTGCCTCATCTGTTGACCTTCTGTAAGTCCTCTGGCTCAGGGGTCAGAGTGGGCAGCTACTCTGCCCAGTAACTCCCAGGAGGGGCACAAAGAAACAGTGTGGGGAGTAAGAAACAACAAAGGACAACTTGTCCTGGCTAGTGATGGGCAGAGGCGCCAGGACTGAAGCCAGAGCAGAGCCAAGAAGGAGGCTGCAAGAGGGTTGGAAGCCTGAGGTTTGAGGATAGTCCTCTAGATGATTTCTGGGCTCGCTTTTTCTTGTTCTTCCCATGGAGCAGAAACTAAAGCCAGAACCTTGGGTGGGCCCCACCCTGACACACCTGCCAGTGGACACTGGGGACAGCGAGTTTGCTCTGTGCTTTGCCTGTGTTTGTGACTAAGCACAGACAGGCACACAGGCAGTGACTGGAGGAGAGTAAACAGACCCTCTGTGGAGTATCCCCCACCTGCTACTTCCCTAGAGCAAAAGTCAACAGATTAATCCACAGCAGGTGGAACTGGACAGGGAGGCCTGGGGTAACCAGGCTGCTGTCAGGGACTCACTGATATGAATGTGTGCATGTTCACCCCACACCCACCTACCCCTACCCCAAGGCTTTCATGGTCCCTTCTGGTGGAGCCAGGCTGAGCTCCAGCCTGGGCTGCAGGAGAGGCTGACAGGGGGGTCAGGAGAGCAGGGGAAGATCTGGGCACTGCTGCTCCGGGAGCTCCAATCTTTGCATCCTCTGGGCCCAGTAAGGCAAGACAGAGGCAGGCTGGAGAGAGGGTCTTACAGAAATTTCCACAGCTTCTGTAAGAATCCAAGTAGAACTTTTTTGCATGCATGGACACTCTAAGATAGGGCTCCTCGAGGGGTCCCATAGGGAGCAGCCCATTTCCTCAACACCCAGGCTCCACCTGTTGCCTCCAGCAGCTCTTGGGCACTGCTCTTTAAAAATTCATTTTTGAGGGCTCACATAAGCATTGGGTCAAGACAATGCTTCCTCGTTGCTACTTGCCACAGTCCTCCTAAAGTCAGGAGCTGGCTCTTGGAAGGAAGCAGGATTTAGAAGGAATGAGGCTGGTCCATCTGGCTGGGGCCTGGTTCTTCCTGAACTCCATAATTTCCCCCCACTGTACAGCCTAACTTCACTCCACAGGGGGGTGGAATGTGAAGCACGGGCTGGACACTAGGCTGCCAGGACTCAAGTCTGGGCTTTGTCCCTGATCAGCTTAGTGACTTGGGCAGGTTACCTTTCTCTCTGCGTTTCCAATCCTACCTCTGATGATCACAGTGGTGTCCTGACAGGATTGTGGTGAGGGTGAAATGAGCTGATGTACAGGAAGTACGCAACAGTGCAGGCCCCAAAGCAGGCCCTAAGCAAGGCTGTTGTTTGCCCTGCCCCCAGTGGATGCAGCCTTTGTCCTTTAGTTCACGTGCATTATTCGCCAAATTTCCCATCTGTCTCCATGGGGCTCTGGGGCAAAACTATGCCCACACCAGGCTGTTTCTCCCCCCTTGCAGGTACGAAGAGGAAATCAATCATCGCACAGCTGCTGAGAACGAATTTGTGGTGTTGAAGAAGGTGAGGTGCACCCAGGCTAGAGGCATATGGGACAAGAAACCACAGAGCCCCTCTCACCTGAGAAGCTGGTTGGGGATTTTGTTTTTGCCAAAATCTGGCCTGGGTTGCACAAAGAGGAGTGATAGGCTTCCAGAGGGAGAAACTGGGATCTGAAAGTCAGAGGTGCATAGTGTTACGCATGTGTGTGGACAAGTATGCGTGCATATTGAGTCAATGGACTTCTTTCTGGGGTTAGGCTTAGAACCAAGAGATGGAAGTGAGGGGAAGAGTTCTTATTATTATCTTTAAGTAGTTGTACAAAGGGGATTTCAATTCAACATGCATGAATATACTGCATCTTGATCAATGCCAACCTTTCCAGATTCCTCCTCCCCATCTCTCCCAAACCCATCCATCCACGAAGTGGCTTGGCTCCATTTTCACATATGTACATGGAATATGATGTCTGTATTTACCCACGTTTCCTCTCTCTATGTGTTTTTCCCCCTAGAGAGAGAGATTTAACCTTGATCAGGAAGTGCTCTCTCACAGGTCAGAGCATTTCATCTCAGACAGGGTGGCACCTGGTCTACCTAAAGTATTTGCTGAATGAAGGTAATGAGCTTTCTGAGGCAGGGAAAATTCTCTGCCCCTGGAGATGTGCGAGTGGAGTTTGAAGGCCTTGAGAGTATCTTAGAAAGTGTTGGGATACATATTCCTTAAAGTTCTGTGTCTGTGCACACTTGCTGAGCAGCTCTGTTTGCTAAATCCATTCACAGAAAAACAACCTGTCTCATAACCAATCAGGACCGGTCTTTGGTGGGAATAATTGCAGTATAGATTCAGGGACAAGGGAAACTAATAAAACCTAGCCTTACTCATAGACATTCAGCTCAAGGAAATACAGCCTTTCTACCTGGGCATTACCTGTGGCCCACCTGCCTTGAAGTTGCCCATGCTTCCAATTGAGCAGCCAGCTCTATCTCAGATAGCACCTGGGAATCTGGGTGATACATGTTCTCCTATAGACTGAGGAGAAGCTAAGGCTTGCAGATAGATATGTGATTTGCTCCAGGTCACATAGCTAGTTGGTGGCAGAACCAGGGTAGTGTTGAAACCATAAAGCATAAAGTTTTTAGGCTCCTGGTTGCTTTGGGTTACCAGTGGAGTCAGGAAGATGTTGCTGGACCTGAGGATATGTCCAGATGCTGCCCATGTAGCTCACAGCCTGGAGAGCCAGAGGATGGTTCTTGCATGGCTATGTCAGGCAGCCTGGAGAAAGCAAGTTTCTGGATAGGCCAGGGGTGTTTGGCCCAAAGGATTGGATAGGGATTGCTTGTTCCTATCACACACCAAATATTCTCTGTGCTGAAAACATGGTGCTCCTCTGCTACCCTCTCCTCTAGGATGTGGACGCTGCCTTCATGAACAAGGTAGAGTTGGAGTCCAAGATGGACAGCCTAAATGACGAGATCAACTTCCTCAAGACTCTTGATGAGACGGTGAGGACCTCAAGGGGCCATGGTCACTTCCCACCCTGGGTGTGTGTTGGGGGAGGGGAGTTTTCCTGTTTTATACCCTTTCTGGACTTGGGAATCTGTGATGCATTAGGGGGTTAGGAAGAGCTGGGAGTAGCCGAGAGGCTGAGTGGATCAGGTCCGGCCTATAGGAAAATGTCTGTGGGATGTCTGCAGCATTTGTCAGCTAGGGCTGACAGAAGCCTGGAAGAAATCAGAGGAGCCCACGCTGTGAGTGGCTTCGAAGGTGAACTAGATGTAGTAGAGGGACAGAGAAGCCCAACTTAGGAGGTACAGGGTACCTGAGAGAGCCTGGGGATGTAGCCACCCACTGACCAGCTACTCTTCTCTCTTCATACTTGCCTTCTCATTCTCTTTCTCTTTGCACTCCTGTCAGACTGGGCTTCCAGTATTTCAAAATCTCTTAAGGGGATTTAAAAACCTCCCTGGCCTTAGGCAGAAGATAGGGCGCCTAATCATCTGGCAGAGCTTGGGCCTGCTAAGTATACACCAGTTCTCAATTCCTTCAGCCTCATCTTTGTCTGGATGCCTAGCCTCAATTAGCCCTTCAGAGCAAATGCCTACATTCATGTGAACTTCAGGGACCAGGGCCTCAGGGATGTTCACACAATCCAGCTCAGCCCAGGTCTTCCTGTGCCTAGTGTGCACATTCTACCTACCTACTTACCTACCTGTCTGTCTGTCTGTCTATCGTCTGTCTGTCAGTGTCTGTCAGTCTGTCTGCCAGTCTCTCTGCCTCTATCCTATCTCTCTTTGTCATCACTTTGTGTATCTGTATACACATATGGACACATGCTACATTTATATAACTTTATGTATGACATCTGATTGTTTCCTTGTGGAAGTAGCATTGTAAAATTAACACATACTCATTGCAAAAAGCTGAACATTAAGTAAGGCATAAAACTGAAAACAAATCATTTATACCTACTGCTACCATCTTTGTAGTTACCTTTCCAGTCTTTGTACACTTAAGAGTGATATGTTTTTATAAAAAGAGTCATACCTGTTATGACATTAACACTTCCCACTGACAAGCTTCCCTGCCCATTCATATAGCCACTTACCCTGTTTCAAAGGCTGCAGAGAACTCCCCTATAGCATGGGCTATGATTGGTTCTCCATCCCCACTCACCAGTCACACACAGTACCACTCCACCACTCGATCTCCTTTCATTCTACCAGACTCTGACATTGGACATGCTGGGGGAAGAACTGTTCAGCGTGTGCTGGGTCTGTGTCCTTCCTTGCCTGGCCACTCAGGCCACCGCAGCCTCTTTTCTCTTTCCCTTCCTTGAGTGGGATCTCAAGGCAGGTATGGGCACAGGGGTAGATCATGGCCAAGCCCCAGTGTTGAGTATGTGTTCTCCCTGTAGGAGTTGGCAGAGCTGCAGTCCCAGATTTCAGACACATCCGTGGTGCTGTCCATGGACAATAGCCGCTCCTTGGAATTGGACGGCATCATTGCCGAAGTTAAGGCCCAGTATGAGGAGATGGCCAACCGCAGCCGGGCTGACACCGAGGCCTGGTACCAGACCAAGGTATGTGGTCACTTGTTCCTGCCAGGGCCCTCAGTGGGATCTTCTTTTCCTCCTTGCCCATCTGGGACTTTCAGAGCCTTATAGGCACCAGTGGCTTAAGGCCATTACATTCTCTGAACCCATGAAGAAAAGAATAAGAAAGCCAGGTCCCCGCCTTGGGTGAGGTCACAGCCTTGATTTGGAAACAAGACAGAGGCAATAGACATGCACTAAGAATTAAACCATTGAATCCTAGCTACTTGGGAAATCAATCATCAGGAGGATCATGGTTTCAGGCCAACCTAAGCAGAAGTTTTTGGAGACCCCCCCACCCCCTCAACAAATAGCTGGATGTTGTGGTGCCAATCTGTCATCTTAGCTATGCAGGAAGCATAAATAGGATCATAGTCCAGGCCATGACTATAAGACCCTATTTGAAAAATAATGAAAGCAAAAGGGCCTGGAGATGTGTCTCAAATGATAGAAGAAGCACAAGGTTTTGAGTTCAAATCCCAATACTTCCAATATGAAAGAAAACATTTGGCAAGACAGTTTCAGTACTTATGCAGACCTGGCCCACTTACCTAGTGGTAGTAGGTGGTATTTCCAATGCTCTGCCTCTGTTGACTTATTTAATCTAAGAGCAGCTCTATTAAGTATGCAGTAGTTAGGATCACCATTAAAGACGAGGCAACTGAGGCACAGAGAAACTAAGTAAGTTGCCTAACTTTACCCAGCTAGGAGGTAGAAGAGCAGGATTAAATCTTGAGCCAAGGGCCTTAAGTCTGGAGGCTTCATTGTGAAGCATCCTTTCATGGAGGCTGACAGATGAGGGCATGGGTACTGAGGAATAGAAGGGAACACAGAGGTAGACCAGTGTCTCTGACAGAGAGAGCCCAAGCAGCCACCTAGAGGATGCTGTGCAGAAGCAGGAATCCTCTGGGGTACATGGATGAGAGCATAGACATACCCACTGGAGAATCTGGCCCAGGCCCTTGTGTTGCTGTTGACTTGCTATGGGATCCCTGGTGGTGCTTCCCTTCCTCTGGACTCACTTTTCACATCTGTAGGTCTGGGAGAGCTAATGGTCAACATCTCAGACTTTCAGTAATTCCATAGCACTAGAGCAGTGTGAAGAACTCCAGAGTTAATGTCAAAGGGCCTGAAAGATGTATAGGTCCTCACTGTACTAGTTAACAGGGGACAGAACCCTTGTCCATCCCACTGCCCGGTAGTTTGGTCTGTGGGAATTGGGTGGTGATGGGCTTGGAGTTGGACTGTCCTTTTGTGGAATGAAGGCTGGTGGAGCTTTCCTCAGATAAGGAGAGGTTCATCCCCTTCCCCCCACTCCCCATCCATCCTCCTCTGTATTGCCCTTGCAGGTTGAGACTCTCCAGGCCCAGGCTGGGGAGCATGGAAATAACCTCCGGAACATCCGCAACCAGATTTCAGAGTTGAACAGGATCATCCAGCGGCTGAGGGCCGAGATCGAAAATGCCAAGAATCAGGTGTGTATGAACCTCTCTCCCTGCACCTCCCTTGCTCCTTGCTCCTTGGGGGCACAGGAGAGGTAGCCAACAAGGCCAAGCTCAGGGTGAGACCTAGACGCAGAAAGGAAGAGGTGCCATGCAACCCTCCTTGGGTTGAAGCTGTGTTCTAGCCTGGTGAGGCCTTTAGGGCAGAATGCTCTTGTTTGGGTTCTGGCTTGAGGCCAGAAGAAGAAGAGTCCTGGCTGAGTATAAAGTCTGCAGAAGAGATCTCAGATTGAGATCACACCACATTCACACTGAGCGTTCTACTTAGAGCTGGCTCTGGGGTAGTCTGGGAAATGGGAGTGCACATGGGCTCCTAGGAGAGACTGAAGCCAACAGAGACCCTTCATATGTCCCCAAAGCCCCTCCCTAACCCTGATCTCCTTTCCCCTGGTTGTTCTCCCTCACTCTGGCCATCCTTGCCTGCTTCCTGGATCCAGCCTGAGCCAAGCATGTTCATGCTTCAGGGCCTTTGTACTTGCTTTCCCTCTACCTGCAGCAGTCCCTTTCTCATACCTAGAGTTTAGGATGGCTGGGTGATGGCTTCTTCAAACACCCAGCCACTATGTCAGCAGTCCATCAGGAGCTGTTTGAAGCACCCATCCCCTTCTGGCATGCTGTCTCATTGTGAAGTTATACAGTACACTGTCCCTTCCCCCACGCCACAGAGACAATGCCTTGAGAGCTGGATCTCCCTGCCTGGTTCACCTGTCCTCTCTTCCGGCACCTGGTACATGATAGGGACTCAGGTCTCAGACATGAGGCCCATGGAGGCATTTTGCTGGAAGCTGGATTGCAGTATACTGATGTAACACAGGTGTGATCATTGCAGCTCAGCCTGAGCAGTTGTTTGCCATGGAGAGAGAGGGCAGATGACACATACTGAAGCTTCAGAAAATGTGTTTCCAGATGAGATGGGGGATGGGACTCACAAACATCCTCTCTTGGGCCCTGAAGGCTTATTTACCCAAGGGTGAGGCTGCCTGCTGGCACAGAAGAAGAGCCTATGAGTCACCCCCTGAAGGGGACCAGCCTTCAGGCCAGGAGGTGAGGCTCAGAAGAATTAATTATGTTTTTCCAACCTTGCAGCCTCTACCATATGCAACACCCAGTTTTCTATCTTTGTGAAAAAAAAACACCTAAGAAAACCAACACTGAGGGGGAAAGATTGGTTTCTGCTCACAGTTTTAGAGGTTTTAGGCCATGGCTACATAGTGTTATTGCTTCTGGCCCATGGGCAGGCAGAACATAATGGAGGGTAAGCATATAGTGAAGAAAAACAGCTTACCTCTTGGAAGCAAGGAAGCAAAAAGAGAGAGAGAGAGAAATGGGACTGGGTACCCATATCTCCTTCAAGGCCATACCTCCAATGACCTAACTTACTTGTATTAGGCCACACCTCCTAAAGGTTCTACCACCTCCCAATAGGGCTATCAGCTAGGAACTGTGCTGAATTTGCAAATGGATAGCAACACCCTTATACTTCATAAATTTTACTTAATTTATTTAAACACTTCAAATACAATCCATACCAATAACTTACTCATGCCTAATTCCACTAAGTGTGTCCCACACACGGGGAAGCTCACAGGGCACGTCACTTGGTCTGGAGGTCAAGCAAAGTCCACCAAGGGTGTCCTCCAGGCTGCTCCAAGTCACTGAAGGGAGAAGCCACTGGCTCCAGCAGAAAGTCAGTCGCATGAGGTCACCTCGCTGAGTCTCTGATGCCCTGGGTTTTTATATGTTTTAGGCTGGGCCTTTCGTTTCTGTCTGTCTGATTATCAGGGATGCTTCAATGGCAGCATTGCTTCTGGTCACATCGATGAGGGCACAGCTGGCTTGCCTCTGACTGGGTCTGGTTATCTGGTGGACTAGTTGCCTTGGTGATGGCTCTTATCTCTATCGTCCATAGTTCTAACTTCTAACTCCTCAACTCCTAATTTTGCAGCTTAACATCTCATAGTAATTCACAGCACGCATCCATTGAATATATTCCTACTCAATAGCCTACTATGTCAATAACCAATAACAGGTTATGTGAGTATTCAATAAAACTCCATGTCAGTATTTAATAGCACTATGTCAGTACTCACTAAGTCAGTATTCAATAACACACACACTATGTCAATATTTCATAATATTTACTACAGGAACCAAGCACATGGATCTTTAGGGGGAGGAGGGATTCAAGATCCAATTCAGTAGGAGTCCCAAAGCAGAGGCTCTCTAATGCCAAGTAGTGTTTGGCAGCTGCTCAAGGCAGATGCAGGTCCTTTGGAACCAGACTATCCCTCTCCAGACTCATGACCTTTGGATCATATAGCCAGTGGCCTCTAGGGTGACTAAGTAGGGTCTCTGTTTTAAAGGCAAGTTATTGGTCCTTGTCAGCTGCCTGGCATTTGGGAATTTGACCAGGATCTTATGATCTTAGAGCCTCTAGTCACCAACATCAGTGGCTTCTAGCTACTAAGGAAGCTGAGATCTGAGGATCTTGCCTCAGTGCCAGCCTGCATGGGAAAAGTTTATGAGACTCTAATCTCCAATTAACCACAAAAAGCTGGAAGTAGAGCTAAGGCTCAAATGGTAGAGTACTAGACTCGAACAAAAGAGCTCTGGGACATTGCCCAGGCCTGAGTTCAAGCCCTAGGACTGATGTGTGTGCATGTGTGTGTATACATGCACACACACACACACACACACACACGATTGCAATCATGGTAGTATTAATTAAGCACTTAGTGCTAGCCACTATGCTAAGACTTCTGGCAATAGCCCTATAAAGTAGGTCTTGAGATCATTGATCTTTTAGAGAAGAGGAGATTTGGGCTTAGAAGGATTGATTCAGCTTAAGCCACATAGCTAGTAAGTGGCAGACAGAATTGAAAGCTAGGCATTGGATCTCCAAATCCACGTATGTGTTTAGCCCTTGGGATTCCCTGGAGTTTGATGAAGAAGATGGTACCAGTGGAGCCATCTTAAGCTTCCCAGGTGTGTGCTGTAGGATGAGTCAGCAGGAAGGTAGTGCTGGTTGTGGGCCCTTTCCTCCAGTTCACAGCTCACTACTGCCCACAGAATGGCAAGTTGGAGGCCGCCATTGCTGAGGCCGAGGAACGTGGAGAGTTTGCCCTCAAGGATGCTCGACACAAGCAAGAAGAGCTGGAGGCTGCCCTGCAGCAGTCCAAGCAAGGCATGGCGCAAATGCAGCGTGAGTACCAGGATCTGTTGACCGTCAAGCTGGCCCTGGACATCGAGATTGCCACCTACCGCAAGCTACTGGAGGGCGAGGAGAACCGGTGAGAGTTGGGGAGCCTAGACAGAGAATCTTGGGGTTCTGCAGGGATCTAAGGCCTGACATTCACTCATCTTTCTACAAGTATTTCCTGTGTGTTCCTCCACTGCAGGGCACAGGATACAGAGGTACAGAGCTGATGCTTGCTGCTTAGCTCTCAACCAGACAATCTTCTAGAAGGAAAGGCTACAGGGTGTGATGAATGTTGGGAAAATGGAGAACAGAAAAGGAATAGGCTGGACTATAGACGAGGACTGTTTATTGAGGAACAGGGAGGGGCACAGACCTTCCTGCGGGTCTGGAGGTCGTGCCAGAGAGATGGGACAGGAGCTGGGTTTTTATATGAGGTCTGAGCAAGGAGGCAGAGGCTAATGAAAAAGCCACTAGGCCAAGGAAGGTGGGGGCTTTTCAGTTGGGCGCACAATGGGATGTTTACAGCTGGGCTTAGGCGGATTGCCCTGCCTGCACTTCAAACAAGTTTGCACATACCTAGAATTTTGCCTGTATGGGCCTGGGACAATGGGGGTGGTGGGCAGTCATTCAAGGAAGGGACATTAGCAGTATATCTTTTGTTGTTGTTATTGTTTTGGTGCCAGTACTGGAGCTTGAACTCAGAGCCTTGTGCTCTTGGTTGGCTTTTACTTTTTTCTGCTCAAGGCTGGTGCTCTGCCACTTGAACTATACCTCCACTGTTTGTTTGTTTGTTTGTTTGTTTACTGGTTAAATGGAGATGTCTTAGGATTTTTCTGCCAAGCCTGGCTTTGAATCAAGATCCTGAGATCTAAGCCTTGTGAATAGCTCTGATTACAGTCATGAGCTACCAGAGCCTGGCTTTAGCAGGGTATCTGATTTGATTCTCAGCATATACTCAAGAGAAATAGGTAAGGGAGTATTGGTTCCACTATCTACAGGGTGGGAAAAGCTAAGAGTTCACTTTTGTTAGTTGAGGGAGCAGGGTAGTCAAGAATTCAATCAAGGCCTATCGGTTTGTAATCCAAGCATCTTTCTGAGCCCAGGCTGCTTCTCACCACATAACTCAGCTAAGTCACATGGTGCTGACTGCCCTGGAAGAGGACCATTTCCTTTGTCTCCAGAGAAATTTGCATATTTGCCTGCAAATCAGAAAGGAAACTGGATGAGTTAGTCTGGTAGGATATTGTTTATGAAAGACTGTTTGAGTCTTTCATGCAGGTATGCTTCATCTATGTAGTTGGGGTTTGGTTCATACATTCTTAGGGTGATTGATTCTTTCTGTCAACACATAGGGCTTTCAACTTGCTCTCAGGAGAGGTCAGGATCTACAGAGGTGAGAAGCAACAGTATGGGCAAAAGCTTGGGAGAGGACTTGTCATGCTTGTTAGAATCCAGCACAGAGAGATAACTAACGTGTAAGACGTGTTTCAGTGCTCAGGGAGAGTACACATCAGTTGAGGAGACAAATCACCTGCCAAGGAAGCACACAGAGACAAAGGGCTTGCATTTTAAAAGTGCTAAATTCGTGAAAGAACCTTTTCTGAGTGGTTTGGGGAGAGGATGGAGTGTGGATGGAGCTGAAAGGAAGAGGAAGGAATGAGGGTGTTAGAGATTGGATCTTGGAAGGAGAATGAGATGCAGGAGGTGTGATGGGATAGGGAGATGTGGGAAGGGTCTGTATCTGAACTTGAACTGTCCTTCCATGGGTACATCCAGGCTTCTTTGTGGAAAGAGAAACTGAACATCAAAGACCTCTGAGAAAATCATGCTGACCTCAGGATACAGGATAGCTCTAGCCAAAATACCTCTCATTGCAACCTTCATTCCCATGGGCCTCGAGTCTCCAATTTCTTGGGAATCCATAACCTGAGCTTCATTAATTCATAGAATTCATGGATGATGGCTTTTACAGAAGGACCTGATCCGGCTTTCTCCAATGGGTTAATGAAAGGCCTAGAGCTCGGAGAGAGTAAGGGATGTGCCTCAAGTTACAACAAACACACATCTCTCCTGAAAGCTTTTCCCAGTCTGGATTGTGAGTCACACTTCCATCCTGGTTCTTGGAGAGGAGACTGCTCTCCCTATCCCAGAAGATGCAGAGATGGATACTTAGCATTTTTCCCTTACCCCTATAGTCCTACCTGGAGCCAATCCAGGATTATGGTCCTGAAATTTATACAGTTCAGGGGACCTTTGAGAATATAAAGCTACAACTATAAAACTAAGCACACTCAGGAAAGTAGCAACTTGGAAAAAACAATCTAGCATGCCTAAAGTTTTCAGGAGATGCATATTTCCTTTGTCTTTCTTAGGCTGCCTGCATGTAAAATAAAATAAAAATAAGCACAATAACACTTTAAAATATGGAAAGAAATCACACAAATCACGAAAACTTGGACATTTAGGTCTCTTCTTGTAAATTTGTTAGACATTGAACCAGAGATTCTTATGTAGAATTGCTGCTTCGTTATATAACCTGCTCTCGCTCACAAATTCTACTAACTTCCAGAACTTGCAGGGACTGTTTGAATAAGCATTCAGGAAGCTTCTAGAAAGCCCATCTCTTGCTCCCTTCTAGGTGGGAGCTAGATTCTCTTAGCTCCTCCCCTTGCAGAACAAACAGATTCCCTAGGGCTTGGTGACAATGGGACTGTGAGTCACAGAACAAACACACCCAGCTGCTTCAGAATAGATTCTAATTTCCACTGTAATTCCTGTTTCATCTCCACAGGCTGCCAAAAGCTACCCCACCTACTGTCCCTCCTCAGTCTTAGCTAGATTCTCATTCAGTCAGTCAACAATTCATTAATTATTTCAACACCTATTAAATACTATTAGTTCCAGGCTTCATGCTAGGCAGCTGAAGACACAGGAATCAGTAGTAGTCAACAACCTACTTTTAGCACTTTATGATGTGATGAGAGAAAGCAGATTATGATAAATGATAAGTACGGCTACCAGTTACCAAATCCTGGGTGTACAGGACTTGTAGGTAAATTATATTATCTAACCAACACAGACAAGTCTTAGACTTTGGACTTGTATCTCAAATAACACCCCTGCCCCCCAAATTTTCCATCCAGCCTGGTGCTGGTGGCTCCTACCTGTAATCCTAGCTAGTGAGGAGGCTGAGATCTGAGGATTGAGATTCAAAGGAGAGAAAAAGAGAGAGAGAGAAAGGGGGTTGAGGGTCCTGGGTGCTATCGCTGAGCTTTTTGTTGTTGTTGTTCAAGGCTAGTTCTCTACCACTTGAACCACAGCTCCAATTCCAGCTTTTGGGGTAGTTAATTGGAGATAGAGTCTCATGGTCTTTCCTGCCTGGGTTGGCTTTGAACTTCAATTCTCAGATCTCAGCCTCCTTAGGAGCTAGGATTACAGATGTGAGCCACTGGTACCTAGTATCCAGGAGATTCTATTTCCAGTTAACCAGCAAAAAGCCAGCAGTTGAGCTCTGGCTTAAGTGGTAGAGCACCAGCCTTGAGTGAAAAGGATGAGTAGGCCCTGAGTTCAAACTTCAGTACACACACACACACACACATACACACTATATATATATATATATATATATATATATATATATATATACACACACTATATATATATATATAATCCAATGTATAAGTGAGAAATAGCTCTAGGATGTGGCCCAGGGGTCATATGGCCAGGAGATAAAAGTGTTTAAGGGAATCCTTCCTGCCCTCACTCATCCACCAGCATTTTGCAGTATTGAAGGCAGGCTGGAGGTATAGGACAAAAAGAAAGGGGTGAGAACCTTCCTGGAAAGTGGGGACTTGGAGTCATTGTCACCAGCATCGAGGCAAGAACTACATTCATCTATCTGTCCTTTGTCCCTAGGCTGGTGGAAGATGGAGCAGGAGCTGTGAACATCTGTGAGTTCTTAGCCCCTATCCTGTGCTATGCGGATCAGGCTGGGTGTCCAGAATGACAGACTAGTCTGGGGGCTTTGCTTGTGGGGCCAGGGTCTCCTTTCTTTCCAGAGTGCTGGCAGGTTCCTTGGAGCTGAGGTCTAGCTCCATGGTCCAGAATAGCAGTACAAGAAGGCACAGGGTGACGGGGGAGGGGAGGGTCCCATCAGAGGCTTCTTTTGGATTGGCTGATGGAGGAGCCATTGATGATGGGCAGAAGTGAGGGAGAGGGGCAGGAGTATGGGGTGGATGGCATGTGGGGAGGTCTCACACCAATAGAGCCTCTGCCTTTCTCTCCCAGCTATGGTGAATTCCATCGGGGGCAGCGGCAGAGGGCTGGTCTTCGGAGGAACCATGGGAAGCAATGCCCTGAGCTTCTCAAGCGGCGGGGGACCCAGGGCCCTTAAGGCCTATTCCATCAGGACCACATCCGCCACGCGCAGGAGCACCCACAACTGAGCTATGGGTGTGCAGGGCCCCCTCTCTCTCTGCCCTCATCGTGGGAAGCTTATTACTGCCCATCCCTGTCCTGAGATGGAAAAACTGCCTGAAACTGGTATACAAATAGCTTCAATAAAGAGTCCCTCAGAGGCTTGGGTATGCAATGCTATGTATCCTATGCAATGCTTGGTATCCTGGCTGGACCAGAGAAGGCAGGACCTTCCTTAACATTAAGGAAGGCTCTGATGCAGGGAGCTGAGGTTGCATGTGGTATTTTGGGGTGCTGCTTTAAGAGGCTGGGTTAATCTTCTCCCAGAGCTGGGTCTGGGGCTGGTCCCAGTACTTTCCTACAGAAGCACACGAAGGCACAGTCAGCAAGTGAGCCCTAAAGACCTCCTTTGCCCAGGGTGGAAGGGCTGTTGACACCTTAGGCCTTCTGCTGCCACAACACATTGTTCTTGTAATGAGAAGGCCACACACATATGGTGACCCCAGGCCTGGGCTCTGAGTGGCCCAGCCAACTTTTATGCCATCTTTCTGAAGCCTTTCTGGGTACTGGGTTTGCCAGGCTCTGAGCCCTGAAGCCATATGTGTGACTGAGTGTGTGGAGGACCCACTGTAACTGGGGTGGTGGTAGTGGGTGGTCTGAGTGTATATGGGAAGGTATCTCAGATTGTAGGTCCTGGTAAGGGGTCTGTGCCTAAATCTTAGGTGGAGGAACAGGCTGGGCTGTGTCTAGATCCAGTGGTGGGGAGTGGGGTATGGGGGTAGAGGGAAGATGTCTCTATGATTCCTGGACCTGCTTTATGTCTGGGGGCCTCCAAATGTCAGGTCTCCAACATATCTGGTGAATAATGGGGAGGAAGAGAGTGATCTCTATATCTGGGGTCCCTGGGAGAAGGGAGGTTGATGATGGGTGGTGGTAAGGAGGAGAGCATTGGGGACTTAAAGGTTGTTATTAGAGTCTATGTATTTGACACTATGGGCCAAGGATTTGGAGCTGAGATCACTGTGTCCCAATAGTTGCAAGTAAAGAGGTCCCTACCTTGTGTGTCAGGTGATCTAGGCTTTTCCTCTCCTAAGTAGAGTCCTTCCTGAGCCCCTCAGCTCCTTCCAGGCTGTGTGTCAGGGCTTGGGGGCTGCAACTCACCCCCTCTGCCCTTCAGGATGGAGCATGTGTACAGCAAGCGCAGGATATCCAGTGACAGCCCTTCCTCCAGGTCTATAAACAGTTCTGGGCTGGCAAGACTTCTACTTGACAAGAAGTAGGCAGGGCCAGAAGGAGGTGATCAGAATACACATCATATATGACCATGAGCTTTATTGGTAATGAGAAAACCAGGCAGAAGAGAGGAAAGGAAGCCCAGGCAGCTGGAACTTTGGCCTTTTGGAGAGCAAAAGGCAGCCTGTCACCACCATAGCATGGTTGGGAAGGTGGAAGATGCAGACCCACAGGACCCTGGGACCCATTTTTGTCCCTCCTAAGCGAGAGGGGCCCAAGCCTCCTGGGATTGGGTCTTTGCCCAAAGCAGCAAAGAAAGCAGTCATTTACACACTTGGGAGTGGCTGAGCCACACCAGACTTATGGTCCAGGAGCCCAGCCCTGGAAGAGATGAAGGGACAAGCGCTAATGGGGATGAGATGGAGGTGCATGGCAGTCAGGCCACTGGTGACTCCAGCCCTTCTTCCTCAAGTCCAGGGAGCCTTTGGGGCTACAGGAACACAGTAGAGGCAGGAACTGTGGTTCATGGAGTAGCCAAAGTGCAGAGACTGGGTTGTGGGGGTGGCAGGGTTGTGGGGTGGCATTATGCAAACCGCACAGAACGGCTACTGCCACAGCCCTGGCCACAGGGTGCACACATGCCTGTGCTCACTGCCAGGTTCCCAGTGCATGGGGCACTGCACACGCTGCCTGTCACAGGCCTGGAGCCAGACACACAGAGGTCACCGCACACGACCCCGCCCCGGGAGCTGCTGACACCTGCAGGAAGAAGACACGTCTTAGCCCCAGACAGATGGTCACTGGCGGCCAGTACCTGGGAATCAAAACCACCTCTTGCTCTGGGCTTCTCCCCTCAGCTTCTACTCCCCTTTCCCTCTCCTGTACACCTTACGATAGTCTAATAGTTAGCCCAAGTCTCCCTAGGCAGCAACAGCAACTTAAGTTATCACCGCCTCCTTCATCTTAGTCTCTGCAAATCATGGCCACCAGCTGGCCTCCTGTTTTGTAGACTAAGTTGTACTGAAATCCAAGCAGACCTATCTTGGCCTAAGGCTGTCACAGCTTTCACCTTATAAGGACAGTACTGAGTAGTTGAGACAAAGACTGCATGACCCACAAGCTTAAACTATTTACTATTTCACCCTTTAGGAAACATTTGCCCTTGGGAACCCAGAGCTCTTATTTCAGAAGCTACAGTGTTATTTTACTTACAGACATTCACGGCACCAACACCCTCACACAACCTGGGGAGAACAAAGAGACCAGTATTAGTCGGGCCAGGCAATACTGAGAAGATCCTTTCACTGGCAAATTCCCCTCTACATGATGCTGATGCAAATCAGATGCAAACAACATGCAAATATGCTCCTGGCTCCTCTCTCCTTGGGAAAGTGAAGAGCCTCACCTGTGCTCCTCGCCTTCCAGCAGGCGCCTGTAGGTGGCGATCTCGATGTCCAGGCCCAGCTTGGAGTTCATCACCTCCTGGTACTCCTTCAGCAGGCAGGCCATGTCCTGCTTGGCCTTCTGCAGAGCACCCTCCAGCTCCGCCAGCTTGCAGCGGGCATCAGTGAGGGCTGCCTCACCCTGCTGTTCAGACTGGGTCACTGCAGCCTCCAGCTTGGTGTTCTGGAAGGAAGGGGAGGGTTACTGAGGTCCTCTGCTTCATTCTCAGAGTAAGAAGTCTTGGCATCAGGACAGAGCTTCCAGGAAAGCTACGTTCCCGGGAATGTTAGCTCAGTGCCTTCTCTTTTGAACATTTCCTGTAACAATCCAGATTCATAGCTTCTTGTGAAAAATCAGAGGATCTGGCCACACTAGATCTCAATTTCCTTCTGGGTTACCTGTCTCCTTTGACTCTGGTTAGCTCTGCCCTTGGTGTTTTCGAACTGGCTCGCAGATCCTTCCCTGGCCTAACCCAGTGTCCTTGCATGAAGCCTGCTGTATTCCTTTACTAGCACTGTTGATGTCTAAGTGAGTGATTGCTGAGTAGAATGCAGGGCCAGAGAGGTCCATGGCTTACTGAAATTGCATGGCCTGCAAGTAGCAGCCCAGCTTTTTTGAACCTTTCAAACCAGAGCTAATTCCTCTATCCTTCAGCCCTTGGGACCAGGAAATCCCTGGTCACCTCATTTTCTCTCACCATCCTCCCCCCTCTCTTTTCAGACAGAATGAGAACATTTCTTATAGCAAGACTCTTTGCTGTTTGCTCCTCTTCCCACACATTGACAAGGAACTGAACTTAAATTCTTTGCTGTTTGCTGACCCCATTCTCTTCCTGCACAGGGCACAGCTGCCCCATACCTGGCACTTGGCATTCTCAATCTCAGCCGTCAGCCTCTGGATCATGCGGTTCAGCTCATTCATTTCCTCCCTGGTGCGGCGCAGGGTCTCCCCATGTCGGATCACTGTGGCCTTGATCTCCTCACACTGGAGAGAAACAGGGGTGCCCATGGGCTGACATTAGACAGTGCTCAACCTGCCCAACCAGCCACACATGGCAGCCCTGACCTGAACCCTGCCTAAGAGCTGTTGGCCCCTCCCTTCCAATCCCACCTTTCCTTCCCATCCCACCTTTTCTAGGAGGCACCTGCTCCTTCTCACTGTCTAGAAGGCAGCTTTCTGGAACAGTTACCTTGCTGCGGTACCAGGACTCAGCCTCAGCCCTGCTGCGGGTGGCGATGTCATCATACTGAGCCTTGATTTCAGCCACAATGCAGTCCATGTTGAGGTCCCTGCTGTTGTCCATCTTGACAATGACTGAGGTGTCTGAGATGTGGGCATGGAGGACACGGATCTCCTGCAGGAGGAGGTGGGCAAGTAGAGGTGCTTTTTAATGTAGAGGCCTACTATCAACTGCATCAACTCGTAGTCTCTGTCTGTTCCTTCCCCTGCTTTACCCCCCCCCACCCAACATGCTCATAGTTGTTCCTTTCTTTTTTTTTTTAATTTAATTTTATTTTATTTGTGAACATACTGTACAGAGGGGTTACAATTACATGGGCAGGATAATGCGTACATTTCTTACCAAGCATTGCAGCCTCCTCCTTTGTTTACCCTTCACATCCCTTCCCAGCCTCCCCCCTCACCCCCCAACCCCAACCCTTCTCCCCCCCCCCATAGTTGTTCCTTTCAACCTTGAGACATCAATGCCATTGGGTTTAGAGTCCCAGGACTGAGAGGAGGAAGTAGAGAAAATTCATGTTTAAGGCCAACTGCCTGATTTCACTCAAGACCTTTAACCTGATCCTTAGAGCCCAGGACCTGGTTTTACCAAGTTGTGATGGGTGTTACTATCATAACCAGACATTCCAGCTTGCCTGCATATGCTCTTTCATTTCCCAAGAACCTGCCTCAGGTCTTTCAACTGCTCTGCACCCCACTCCACCATGGGGTTCACGAGACAAATGGTGATCCCTCCTCCCACTAGTTAACATCCTCCTTGCCACTCTTTGCGCTGTGGCCCCTCACCTCCTCATACAGTCGCCGCAGGAAGTCGAGCTCCTGGGTCAGCGCCTCTGAGTTGGCCTCCATGTCAGACTTGCGCAGGTAGGCACAGTCCACATCCTAAAAGGGGAAGATGGGTGGGAAGCCTCACTAAGAGGCACACATTCGCATGTCTTCCCCTGTGTGTGTGTGGAAGCCATTACATGGGAAACCCTCCTGAAAACCATCCTTAGATGGTCATCCCTGGACCTGATGGCATGGTGTAGGCAATGCTTATTACATAGCTGGTGGGGTCAGGAACAGATATGGGGATATGGGGAGGAAGGAGAATCCTGGGGTTTCCAAGCTCTTCCTTTAGTACCACTGGGATGATTCCTCTAAATCTATACCTGGTACTATCCCCTCAACTCAAGATCCAGTGTGAAATAGGCCCTTCCCTTTCCTTCCCTTCCCTTTTTCTTCTTTCTTTCTTTCTGTTCCCTCTCCCCCCATCTTTCTCTCAATCTTTCTTTCTAGCACTAGAATTCAGACTCAGGGTCTCACACGTGGTAGATAGGTGCTCCACTAGTGTTTCCAACTGTGGCCATCCACAGGGTGCATCCAGTCCCTGGTATTAGTGTGCACACTTCCTCATCTAGTTTTCAGGTGTTCAGTCTATCATTTTCTGCCAAGCACAGGACTGAGAGAGATGGGCAGCTATTGGCCAGATGGATGTGGGAAGACATTGCTCTGCTTGAGGCTGGCAGTGGACTCTGATGCCAGAAGCCACCCTTCTGGGGACAGGGCGAGGTGCAGTGGAGCAGAGTGAGTCTGAATTGCCAAGCGCCCCTGTTTGCCTTTGCCCTAAGTTCTGATCAGAGGATGAGCAACCAAGGGTCACTCACCTTCTTTAGGGCCACAAATTCATTCTCAGCAGTGGCCCTTAGTGCCACTTCCTCTTCATATCTGGGGACAAAGAATACAAAGCTTAGATTTGAAAAGAAATAAAAAATGAATAAAAGCCCAAACACCCTGGGAGCTGGACTTTTTGCAGGCAGTCATAGAATCAAACAGCCTGAACTGGAAGGGGCCTTGCTGTCCCTGTCCCCTGGGCACAGAAACCAACCAAGTCCCCTGAAGTACTTCCTGCCTCTGGGGTTCTCACTGATGACCTTATCAACATCCTTCTGTTTTTGTTTGTTTGTTTTGTTTTTTGCGGGGGTCTAGGGGTCAAAGTCTTTCCCTGGTTCTGTCACCCACCCTTTCCCTTCCTTCCTTTCTTTTCATCCATTCAGGACCTAATTGAGCACCCAAGACCAAAAGATGTTCAATGAAATATTTGATGAATAATGAGATAAACATATGATAAAGTAGCTGGAGCATCTCAGAATTTCCACAGTCTTTAAACTCAAGGCCCAGGAAAGAAATTGCTTCCTGCCCCCAGGGGGTCACGGTCACTGTCTTCTTTCTGCTGGAAAGTTCCTCCTATGCTCTACCCCAAATCTATCTGGCTTTGACTAAGACCCATTTCATTTCTACAAACCTTCCCTCCCCCACAGCACTCACTTCTTCTTGTAGCCCTCCATCACCTCCTGCACATTATTGAGCTCTGCAGCCAGCCTCCCACTGTCGGCCTCCACAAGTTCAGCCTCCCTCCTCAGCGTCTCGATGTAGCCCTCGAACAGAGGCTCCAGGTTGCTCTCGCAGCACTTGCGGTTCTGGTAGAACTGCCACTTGGTCTCCAGCAGCTTGTTCTGCTGCTCCAGGAAGCGCACCTGGGATGAGAGAGGGGGCAGGTCTGTGGGAGAAGCCACCATCCTTCACCCTGCTTATTGAACAGGCAGAAGTAGCAGCAGGAAGGGCTAAGGCCTAATGGGCATCACGGCTCCAATGGGGCTCTCCTAGCTGAAGATGCAGTGGGTGAGCCCTTGGTTCATAGAGGCTTGTTCAGGCCTGAATGAGGGTCTGCCAATTGGGCAAGGATGAGAGGGGAGAGGGAATGGAGGATGGTGATCTTCAGTCCTGGAAAAGCGACTGCAAAGTAGAGTGGCTGAATGGTCAGGGTGGGAAGGACTTTGTAGCTATGAGGACAGACAGATGAGGCTCTGGTCAAAGCTGGAGAGGCTTGAGGTAGAGGGAGATAAAGTCCTAAGGGGCCTACATGTGTATCAGACACTGGCATACATCTCTGGAGCTACTCAAGAGGCTGAGATTCCAGGACCATTGCTGGAAGTCAGCCTGGACAGCTCTTATCCCCAATAAACCACCTAAAAGCCTGAGGAGGAGCTGTGGCTCAAGTGGTAGGGCTCTAGGTGTGAGCAAAAAAAAAAAAAAAGCTAAAGGAGAAGGCCCAAGCCCTGAGTTCAAGCATGCACACACACACACACACACACACACACACACACGCACAGCGGGAAAGAAAGGAATATTAGAGAAACACTGAAGGCATTAGGACCCTGTGAGATTTTTCTCCACCTCTTTTTGCAGGACAGACACAGCCAGGAACATCAGATTTTTCAATGCTACTTAGTATCATGGGGCAAGGACTACCCAATCATCATAGAACAGCTCTTTCTTTCTTTCTTTCTTTCTTTCTTTCTTTCTTTCTTTCTTTCTTTCTTTCTTTCTTTCTTTCTTTCTCTTTCTTTCTTTCTTCTTTCTTTCTTTCTTCCTTTTTCTAAAAAGACCAGCTTGAGGTTCCCTGCTTCCCTCCCTCCGCCCCTCCAGCCCCACATCTCCCCAAGGTGCTGCTTGATCCAGGACACCCACCTTGTCGATGAAGGCAGCAAACCTGCTATTGAGACCCTTGATCTGCTCCTTCTCCTCATGCTTCACGCACTGCGCATTGGGGTCGATCTCCAGGTTGAGGGGCGTCAGGAGGCTCTCGTTGACAGACACGGTGGTGATGCATGGGGGGCTGGGCCCGCAGACGCCCCCTGAGCGGTAGCCGAAGCTGCGCCCATAGGAGCCAGAGCGGAAGCCCCCGCAGACGCTGTGGCTGCTGGAGAGGCCGCGGTAGCAGGAGATGCCGCGGTAGGGGGCGGCGGTGATGCAGCAGCGGCCTGGCCGAGGTCCGCAGGCCGAGGCGCAGCTGAAGGCGCGGGTCCCGCTAGGGGCACCGAGGCGGGAGGAGAAGCAGGTCATGGCTGGCGATGAGGACGGGATAGGCTGGACCCCAAAGCCGGCGCGCTGTGCCTTATATGGCGGCCCCCTCCCCCCTGCCCTGGGGTCCGGGGAGGGAGTTCGCCGCCCAGGCGTTTACGAGCTTGGAGGGCTCGGCCCCAGCGCGCCTGGCGGAGCCTGGGAATCAAAGCGGGCCGGGCTGCCCCCATAAAACAGCGTTGGCCTCCCGCCCTTGCTTTATGGGGCCTGAGAAGCGCCTGGTCAGCTGCCCGGGGCCGGTGCACTGCGGGCGGGGTGGGGTGGGATGGGGGGGGCCTGGCCCACCACACCTGACTTCCACCCAGGGCTCTCCCTGGCTACTACCTGGGGCTCTAGGCCTGCAGGGCCGCCAGCCTGGGCCTCGGTGTGCAGTGCATATCTACACGGTGTGGGCGAGGAGCCTCCCGAGTCGTGGGGGTCATGACCTTGAAGCATAGGCTCACCAGAAGCAGGTATAGTAATGGCACCCACCTGAGTCTCCTTGGAAGGATCTAATGAGATCATGCCACCCCCCCCCCCACCCCACCAAGCATTTAGGCTCTACTTGGCATTTACTAAGAGCTCCACAAATGTTTGCTTGTGTATTTATTTGCTCTGTTTATTCTACTATCGTTAATCTGTCACTCTTCCTGTATCCCTTGGGGCCCAAACTTTCTCTTTTACTCCTTCTGGGAACTCGGCTTCTACCTCCTCTCCTCGTAAGGTTTTCTTCCTTTCCTCTTCCCCCCTACCCCCTCCTTACACCTCACAAGGATTGCTATTCACTCCTGCACAAAGATGAGGGCAGGGAAGGGGCTTATGTTGGTTGATGGAGTGCCAACAGTGTGTCTAGCGCTGTGTGGAAGGCTGGCCTCTTCAAAATTAGCATACATGAGTTATGCAAGAGAGGATTTTCATTGAGATTTCTATACCTGTATACAGTATATTCCAATCAACCCCCTCTCTGTACTTCTCCCTTACTACCTTCCCCCTTTCTAATACAATGTCAACAGATTTCATTGTTTTATTGTGACACTTGCCTTTAACAATCTATTTGGATCATATTCATTCTCCTTCACCCATGTTAACTCATTGTACTCATCTCTGCCAATAGAGATTCTTTCTGCTTTCTCTCTCCCCGCAATGCAGATCAATAGCTTTTGTTATTCCCCTCCTCTGTGGGTATGTATGTGTGTGTGCGTGTATGTATTGTTACTGAGACTTGAACTTGGAACCTGGATGCTGTCCCTTAGCTTTTTTGCTCAAGGCTAGTGTTCAACCACTTGAGCCAAACCTCTATTTCTGAGTGTTTGGTGGATGGTTGGAGATAAGAGTCCCAAGATTTTCTTGCTGATTTCAAACAAGGATCCTCAGAGCTCAGGCTCCTGAGTAGCTAGGATTACAGGAATGCTACTGGTGCCTGGCCATTGAAGTTCTTTATGTTGTTTTTAAATATAGTTGCAGTGGGCTGGGAATATGGCTTAGTGGTAGAGTGTTTGACTAGCATGCATGGAGCCCTGGGTTCAATTTTTCAGTACCACATAAACAGAAAGAGCTGGAAGTGGCACTGTGGCTTAAATGGTAGAGTGCTAGCCTTGAGCAAAAGAAGCTCAGGGACAGTGCCCAAGCCCTAAGTTCAAGACTCAGTACTGGAAAAAAATATATAGTTGCGGTGGATCTCAAAACTATTCCCCTTTATCTTTCCTTTACCCTTTTCCTTCTTAGTTTCTTATTTAGACTCATATTCTATGTTTATCCATATGTACAATTATGTATACAGGTATATATACATATGTTCACCTGAGCACTTTCCCTGTGCTCTTCAGCTCAAGGCAAATGCTCTACCACTTGAGCCATAGTGCAACTTCCAGTCTTCTAGTGGTTTATTGGAGATAAGAGTCTCACGGAGTTTCCTGCCTGGGCTGGCTTTGAACCATGATCTTCAGATCTCAGCCCCCTGAGTAGCTAGGCTTACAGGCGTGAGCCACCGGCGACCGGCTATGTGGAAGGTTTTTTAATATATAATCTCCAATAGCTAACTGCCAGAGCAGTCTTCCTAGTGAGGTTGGTATTATTGTGTCCATTTATCTGACCAGGAAGTTAGCTCAGAGTGTTCCAGTGACTGAAGATCTTATTATCTGAAAGGAAATTCCAGCCCTCCTCCATACTGGTCTCTCCCAGGTCTGTGTCTTTGGGGTCTGAATGAGGCTGAGTATTTTGCATGGGCTTTTTTGGGTTTGGGACTCTCAGAGAAGTCAGCCTGATCCTAAACGTTCCCCTCAATGGATGCCATTATAAAGGAGGCTAATTATGTGCCCATTATTGGCAGAAGAAACTATAGTGTGTACTCAGCAACCTGCATTAAAGAGAAGCTTGCCTGTCACCTTGAGCTTCCTTTGCTTTTAAAAAAGATGAGTTATTGTGCATGCAGCAATTAAATCTTGCAACTGCAAGGTCATCAGGGCCATCCGTGGCTGCAGGCTGCCTAGTACCTCATTTCCGTGGAGTGTCCGATGGCCTCCTTTGCTCTTTTCCACACTCTCCTGGGTTTAATTTCCTTTGATCCAGCCCTGGTCTATTTTGTAGCAGTTTAAGCCCAGCCACAGTTCTCTCTAGAAGACAGAGTTCAACAGCTCATGTCACAGGCTCCCTTCCAAAGCCTCAGCATGGGTCACCAGCTGTGATTATGTGACTAAGGCTTGGCTGTAAGACCATTTCTACTCTATTTTTCCTTTTTTGGTGCTGAGATGGAACCCAGGGACTTCTGCATGCTAAAATCTTGCTCTACCACTGAATCACGCCTGAGCCTTCTTTTTGGAGAATAATAGTGTTGAAAGAATCTTCCCCTGGGTCTCCCCCACTAATGGAGGGAGACTTACCTTATAGGATTTAAATTAGATTTATAGTCACTTATGTGCTTGTGGCTTGGACCCTATCTGGGCATGGGTGAGTAGATGAAGTAGGCTTTCTGTGCTGTCTCAGGCAATGAGGATGTTAATAATCCATCTTCATCTACATGGAAAATAAAGTGCATTAAAAGTCCAAAGAGATGGGACAGCTGCAGGCTGAATTGTGCCACTAAGAACACAACCTAAAGGGGATGAAGTTGAAAGAGTTGGCATGTAGAACTCAGTGGGATCCCAGAACACTAGAATTAATCAGATCCAGTTTCATAAAACCATGCTCTCTGATAGCTCCTTTATTACTCTGGAGATTCAAGGGAGAGAGATGAGAGGAAGCATTAGGCACTGGTGGCTTGTGCCTGTAATCCTAGCCACTCAGGAGGCTGAGATCTTTAGATCTTTAGCCCAATCAGAATACTCCATGAGACTCTTTGTCTCCAATAAACCACTAGAAAGCTAAAAATGAAGCTGTGGTTCAAATGATGCAGTACCAGCCTTGAGCCAGAAAGCTAAGGGATAGCATTCTGGTCCTTAGTTCAAGCTCCAGTATGCACACATACACAACACACACACACACAAAGAAGAGAAAGCATAGGAAAAGGAAGAAGAAAAAGGAGGAGGAGGAGGAAGAGGAGGAGGAGGAGGAAGACATGCAGAAGGAGGAGAAATAGGAGAAAGAGAAGAAGGCAGACTTTTCCCTAAGAGGGCTGCTAGTGACAGGTGCTGGGAAGAGTAGGGTTTTGCCATTCTTTTTTTTTGTCAATCCTGGTACTTGAACTCTGGGGCTGGGTGCTGCCCTAAACTTTTGTGCTCAAGGTTAGTGCTTTACCACTTGAGCCACAGCTCCACTTCTGGCTTTTTGTGGTTAATTGGATGTAAGAGTCTCACAGACTTTTCTGCCCAGGCTGGCTTTGAACTGTGATCCTCAGATCTCAGCCTCCTGAGTAGCTAGGATTACAGGCGTAAGTCACCAGCACGTAGCTTTTTGTAGATACGGGGGTTTGAACTTAGGTCCTCATACTTTCTCAACATGTTCTCTGCCACTTGAGCCAAGCCTGCAGCCCTTGGGCTTTGCCATTCTTAACCAGTAACCAGATCTTCTAGATAGAAAGGGTCTCTGCCCCTTTCATCTGCAGCCACCAGTCTATGGGTGTGGCACTAATGGCCTGCCTTGGTCCTTATATCTCTTCTTGACTTCGAAGAACCAACTTGGGGCACAAAGTACAAATCACCCGAGGGCCTATCAGGAACCAGGTTCACATTATAGTTCACCCCACCCCCTACATAGACTACATGGAGAAGCTTCATACAAAGCTACAAGGGCCTGCAGCACTGGAATCTAGGGACCAGGCCAGGGCTGGATTTTTGGAGAATGAGAACAGAGTTGGGCCAGAGAAAGGTGTGAGGAACAGAAAGAGGGGAGGATGATTCAGGAGGAGGAAATGGAGTAGGCAAAGACAAGCAAATGAAGGAGGTCAGAGCACATGTAGGAGTGGCAATCCCAATCTACTTTGGTAGAAAAACAGGGGATAGATGAAGGCTGGGGAAGGAGCTGGCTGAGGCCAGAGAGTGGGTAAGGAGGGATGTAGGAGTGAATAAAGTGTCGAGCTGAGCACTGAGTGCTGAGAACTGTAGAGAGCTGTGCTAAGAGATGTGAAGGGGAATTCAGAGTGGGGCAGTGCACAGAAAGTGTGTGTGTGTGTGTGTGTGTGTGTGTGAGAGAGAGAGAGAGAGAGAGAGAGAGAGAGAGAGACTTCATTGTGAAACATCTTAACCATCAGTGTACCCATTCTTTAAATACATCTCATCCTCAAGTGTGCCCTTGATTCATCTCAGCTCTGGTACCTCTAGGTGAAATTGTACACATAAGCCTTAGTTTTCTCTGTAACTAGAACTGAGGTGATCAAACCAGCACAAAGATATTGCAAGCAGAGTGAGGTATATGTGAAAAGCAATGCAATACCTGCTGTAAGGTAAATAACCAAAACAATGTAGCAGCTTTTATTTATTATTATTGTTGCTGCTGTTGTTGTTGGTCGTGGGGCTTGAACTTAGGACCTGGGAACTATCCCTGAGCTTTTTTGCCCAAGGCTAATGCTCTGCCACTTTGAGCCATAGCACCACTTCCGATTTTGCTGTTAATTGGAGATAAGAGTCTCATGGACTTTCCTGCTTTGGCTGGGTTTGAACTATGATCCTCACATCTCAGCCTCCTGAATAGTTAGGGTTACAGGCATGAGCCATCAGTGCCCAGCTAACTGCTTTTTATTACTGTTGCTATTTTCTCTCCACTGCCTGTGAGTGGCCCTGAGCACCTGCCCTGGTAACCATCTCAGAGCTCCCAATGGCCTCTGCTGCTCTTACAGGTCTGGGGCTGTGGCCTCCTGCACAAGAATGTTCTCCACTAACCCCTGAGTTCAGGCTCTGTAGGCTGGCCAGGCTCATCATTTATGGGGCAATCTATCTTGAAGGGCATCCAGTCCAACAGAGCCCAGGTAAAGAATAAGTCCATGGTTTTTGGCCAAACTGAGGGGGAGACTGTTTGGTAGGAGACAGGCAGTCTTGAAGGCATGGAGGTGGGCAGCTTGGAGACCCAGCTATTTGGAGCTTTCAAGCCAGTTGCTTACACGTGATCACCAAGTTCATGAGGCTTGCAGGAGGAAGAGCTGAACAAATAACTGTTTGGTTGTGTGGCTGATTTTCCTAAGAGTGAATATATATCCTCCAGGCCATGTCAGGGGCCAAATGTTCCAGATGACCTTGGATTTGAACTTGGACCTTATTAGGCTCTGCCTGAGGGAGTCTCTGGTAGCCTGTGTTTCTCAAAAGTGCCAGGGTGCTTTTCCCAGAATGAAGATGGCTATTTTTGTCTTTGGTCATAGATAGCCTAAACTGAGTGACAGAAAGGTTATGACACCCCCCAAAGGGAGCATGATAACCCAGCTGCCCTTCTACTCCTTACTTACCTCACAAAATACAGTTCATAGGCATTGGCTGAGCTTGACTTGCTAAGTACACTCAGAAGAATTCTGCCAAGGTTTCAGAAGACAAGACAGCAGACATACTAAAATGTCACCTAAGAGCCTCTCCCCATCTCATTGTGAACTTCTTAGGATTACAACTCCATCTCTCTGTCATCCATCCATCCTCCATCTTCCATCCCTTAACTACTTCTGGGAACTAATTCTGTTCCATTATTGTGTTAGATGCTGAGGATACAAAGATTACAAAACTCTCCATGTGACTCCACGGTTCATAATCACCACTTCCCTGGATCTAGGCTCAGGAAAATTAGTTTATTATATTACATGGTTAATAAGAGCAAAATCTTTCAATATGTAACATCTGCTCAAGTTAGAGGACACCGAAACGAGTGGAGAGTGATGTTTCAGATATCCTGGGAGAGGGATCTGACACACCAGATTGGCTGTTACTAATAAGTCACTGAATAGTTTCTCTTGTTCCAAATCTCTTTCCTTTTGTGCAGGACCCCAGCCCAGAATGTGGTCACAACCAAGCAGGTAAGTGGTAAGCATGGGAACACTTGGTCTGGGAACCTGGCTGGTTCCCATGTCAGGCCATTTTTCTCTGTCCCACTAGATCCATGGGGAAAGAATTCTTTAGAACTACCTTCAGGGAAAGGCTCAAAGAGATGGAAGAATGCATCAAGGTCACATAGTTTTGTCCTGCTGGAGTTAAAGGGAGAGTGAATTTCTCTGACCCCCAACTTCTGTACCTATTCCTTTAACTTGCTGTGCAGGGCTAAGAATGGGAATGGGAAAATGGTGAGTAGGAACTCAACAGTCTTTTTGTGTTTCCAGGAGTTAACTGTGCCTATGTAGGCAAGGGAGACCTGAGACCAATGCCCACAGCCTGTGGACATTAGCTTTCCTTGTATGAGCAGAAAAGCACTGTACTAGTCCTGGGACTTGAACTCAGGGCCTGGACACTGTCCCTGAGTTTTGTTTTTTTTCTCAAGGCTAGTGTTCTACCACTTGAGCTACAGCTCCACTTCTGACTTTTTGCTTGTTCATTACATAAGAGTCTCGGGGACTTTCCTGTCTGGGCTGGCTCCAAATCATGATCCTCAGATCTCCACCTCCAGAGTAGCTAGAATTAATAGTAGGCATGAACCACCAGTGCCCAGTTGGCATATATGATCTTAATGAGAAAACAAGTGAGAATTATAGAAAAATAATAAAGTAGAAATTCTAGCAATAAAAATTATAATAATGAAACATTTAAAGAATGGATTTACATAGTAGATTAAAGGTGTCAGAGACAGGTGTTTTGAGAGCCTCCAGGTGAACTTGGTTCCATTGTACCTGACTGAGTGTTCACAGTCTTCCTTATATGGAATGTTTCCTTTATCCGGCAGAAGTCTTATGACTAGCTGTCTAACCTGTTACTGGGGGGCCCTCACACTGAAAACCTGTTTGCAGTTGCTCTTGCGGCTTTTTGTCTGACTCATGTCCAGTTTATCTGTGCCTGACCGTCACTGTGGTACGGTGAGCCTATCCTTGTGCTCTCCCCTGGTGTGTGTGTGTGTGTGTGTGTGTGTGTGTGTGTGTGTGCGCACATGTGTGTGTATGCATGTGAGCATGCATATGTACATGGCCTGGAAGCAATCCTTGGTTCTTCTGATGAAATAATACAGTAGGAAATAAATTCTAAGATTTATTGATTTATTATGCACAGGCTCGAGCAGATAATAAGTAAGTAAGTAGTCTTCATTCTTTGGGTGTGTGAGATGGAAATAAAATTGGGGAGATGGAAGGAGGGGGGGAAGGAGGAAGTAGCTAGAAGTTTATGTAAGGGAATGAGGTGTGGGTTGCTTTCCCATGTCAAATGCTTGAATAGTCCATCCGAAGGCAGTGATGGGAGCCCAGTCTGAGAGATGTCTCCAAGTTCTTGTCTTCCCCTAGGCTGGATCTTTGGAGGTGGGGCTTTACTTCTAATGGCCTGACAGCTACCTTTGCTCTGCTCTTCCCATTACAATACAGCCAGGAATCTTGAAGACAGATGCATAGAAATTTTCCAGTCCAAAGAATAGGAAAAAATACTGAAGAAAAAAATAGCACATCAAAGACTTATGAGAGGGCTGGGAAGGTGGCTCAGTGGTAGAGCGCTTGCCTTGCATGCATGAGGCCCTGGGTTTGATTCCTCAGCACCATATAAGCAGAAAAAAAAAGCCGAAAGTGGTGCTGTGGCCCAAGTGGTAGAATGCTAGCCTTGAGCTGAAGAGTTGAGGGACAGCGCCCAGGCCCAGAGTTCAGGCCCCACGACTGGACCCCTGCCCCCCCCCCAAAAAAAGACTTATGAGAAAATTTTTATTAATCTAGCATATATACAATTAAATGTTGTCATGGAAGCATAAAACTAGTGTGATTCTATTGCACAGAGATTGAAGTAGGCAAAATTAGACACTGGTTTAGAGATCTATGCATGACAAAACATAAAGGCAAGAGAATGTTTAGTATAAGAAACTAAGATAGTGGTTACTTGGAGATGGAAGGGCTAAGAAATATATGGTGGTGGGATCAGCAAGGGACCCCATGGAGCTTTGAAATTACCACTGGGAACACAAAGATTTAGTGTGTGTGTGTGTGTGTGTGTGTGTGTGTGTGTGTGTGTGTGTGTGTGTGTGTGTGCCAATACTGGGGCATGAATTCAGGGCCTGAGCATTGTCTTTAGGATTTTTACTCAAGGCTATTGCTCTACCACTTGAGCCAGCTTTTGGTGGCCAATTGGAGATCTCATAGATTTTTTTTTTTGGCACGAGATGCATTTAAACCATGATACTCAGGTCGCAGATCTTTCATAAGTATGATTATAGGTATGACCCACTGCCTCCTGGCTAAAGAAATTATTATTGTTATTTCAATCATTAAGTGTATGCTATAGATGCTCTTTTGCATGCATAAGAAATTAATAAAACCAAAGGCTAATGCTGATGGCAGCTTCTGTTCGCTAGTCCCTGCTCACTCCTCTAACACTAAAGCCTTACCTCAGCTTTCATACTGACTGGGAGATGATCTCCCTAGCCCATTTCTCATTCTCCAGTCCATCACCCAGGATGCTTTTCCTCAATGATCTTTCACAGCAAGCCATTTTTCTGCTCAAGCATATGCTGTGTCTCCCCATTGCCCCACCATAAGCCCAAACTCTGGCCTGAAAAAATCTTCCCCTTCTTCCCCTTGTCTTCACTTTCCCGTGTCAGCCCATACACTTCTGTCTTCCCCTCTGGGTTCACGGTATTGCTTTACGCCTTTCCTGTTCTCCAATCGGAACATTACAGCTGTAATTAGGTGAGGTCACAAAGCCCCCAGAAAGGAGAGGCTTTAGAAGCGAGAATTCTGGGAGCATTTTGGGCTCGAGTTGGGCTTGAAGGAGGCTATAGCTTCTTTCATCATGGTGAGAGTTGGCCACCTTTGGTCACCCAGGGGTGAGGGGACTTGGGTCCTACCCAGATCTGCTGAATGGATCCCTCTAAGAGTCTGCTTGGCCTCAGCTCCTGAGAGTTACCTATAGAGGCAGGAGGTCTACTGACATCATCTCACCCCTGAGGATAGCAGTTGCCATTCGTGGCTTTGAGCTTGGAGATGGACTGGCATTGGATCCATCCCTGGGTTCCTACTCATAATATTAATCAAGGGTGTTTCCTCATATTCCTGGTGGCTTAGGGGTAGGGTCAGGGTGGTACTTGGATTTGAACTCAGGGCTTTTCACTTGCCTGACAGGTGTTCTACCACTTGAACCACACCCTAGCTTTTTTTTTTTTTTTTGCTTTAGTTATTTTTCAGCTAGGGTCTTGCATTTTTTTTTTTTTTTGGGTCTGGTGATTGCCTTGGATCTTGATCCTCTGACTTATACACCTGCATAGCTGGAATCACAGATACTTGCCATTATGCTCAGCTTTGTGGTTGAGATGGGTTCTTGCTTTTAGTCCAGGTTGACCTCAAACTGTAATCTTAAGAACCCCTGTTCCCAGAATAGATGAGATTATAGGCGCAAGCCACCATATCTAGCTCCACTGGATTTTATTAAATGCTTTTTGTACAACTCCAGTCACCACCTAGAGCTGATCTCATAGAGACTAAATGATGCTGTTCCTGGGACAACCCTTTCTGTGGCCTCAGTGCTAAAGATCCCTTTAGCAGATGGTTGCCTGGTGAGTTTGACTGCAGGCTCCCTTTTGGCTTGTTCAGGCCTGGCTGGCCAAGTACATTACATCCTCCCCAATAACTCTGGGAGACAGGAAAGATCACATTTCACACATGGAGAAAAGAATGCTCAGAAAAGCAAGATGACCTGCCTGGGACAGCAGGTAGCTGGGGTGGTCACTGAAACTGCTTTTGATCTTCTCTCCCTGCCCACTTCTATGTTCTGTTGCTGTGGTCCCAGTGTGAGGAGATAAAGTCAACCATGCAGAAACACAGGCAGAGCCTGAGACACGGCAAGGAGGATCTGAACAGGCTTAACCAGGCCATCCAGCAGCTGACAGTAGAGAAGGATGGGGCTAAGACTCAGGTGAGCTCAGGAATGTGGCTACTGTGTAGCTCATGTGTATCTGTATTTAAGATTTTATGTGAGAGTAAGTAACTAACATGTATGCGTATATACATGACTATGTATGCTTGCTTGTGTTATCTTTTAAATATCAAAGATTTTTTTTGCTAGTACTGGGGCTTGAACTCAGAGTCTGGGTGCTGTTTCTTAGCTGTGTTTGCTCTAGGCTGATGCTCTACCACTTGAGCCATACCTCTATTTCATGTTTTTTGGTTAGTACTTAGTTAGAGATGAGTCTCATGGACGTTTTTTTTGCCTGGACTGGCTTCGGACTGTCATCCTCAGATCTCAGCCTCCTGAGTAGTTAGGATTATATGCCTAAGCCACCACCACTTATTTATTTTTCTTTAAGTCTGTATTAATTTTGAGCCCTGCAGGCATTTGTGTTTGTGACTCAGGCTTCTGGCTGCAGAAGGAGAGGATTCTTATGGACAGTCTCTTCCTCTCGCATCATCTATTATCCCTGGAGACCCCTGTGGTTTATTCCTCACATCCCTTTCCGCTCTCACCTTTCAATTATCTCAGACTTAAGGGCCATTCCTTAGATGGAGGAGCTCCTGGCTAGGAGTGATGACTTTTTTGAGAGGGACAGGCTGGTTGAGTGTGGCCGAGTAGCCACACCGAGTAGGTGGGCCCATGGTGGCTCAGTGTCTCATCCGCCACAGCTTTGCTGATTGTCCACATAGCAGGCCTACCTCACTGAGATAACTGTTTACTATTACTATTATTCCTCAAGATCACCCACTCTAGAGTCTTATAGTGGTGATACTTCCTGCTTATTTCCATATGAAATACTAGCCCCAGATGTACATTGTTAAGGAGCATTAGATAACTTCCCTAAACCTTGCTCCTATGGCAGGTGTCACCATGCTAGACACAAAGGGCTGTTCCTCAGCCATTCCAGGTAGCAAAGAGCAGATAGATTCTTTCAGCCTGAGGTTTACATGTGCACACACACACACACACACACACACACACACACACACACACACACACACACACATGTTTCAGAACAGGCCTGCTCAATCCATTTCCAAACCCTTTTTTGGCCTACCTGGCCTCTGGGAAAGGTCTAGATCCTTGAGGGAAAGGAGCGAAGGCCAAAGATACTCTTCTGTCCTCGCTCTTTCCTTCACTCCCAGATCTGTGAACTAGAGAAAAACAAGGACCTGGTGGCTCTCCAGGAGGAGAGGGCTTCAGGCAGTGCTAAGGGCAAGCTGGCTTGGCTGGAGGCTGCCCTGCAGAAGGCCAAGCAAGACATGGCAAGACAGCTGCGCGAGTACCAGGAGTTGATGGTTGTCAAGCTGGGCCTGGACTTTGAGATTGCCACCTACCGCAAGCTGCTGGAGGGTGAGGAGAACAGGTGAGAGGTGGAAAGTGGTCCTGATGGCTGGGTGAGAAGTGTGGGGTAGCAGGTAAGGGGCTAGGAGAGATAACCTAGGAGTCCAAGCTCTCTTTCAGCCACATTCCTACCATCTTGCAGATCTTTGAACACAAAAAAGGCCTAATTAATGGGCAACTGGGGTAGGGAGAGTCACCAAGCCACCATCCCCACTATCAGACAGCAGGGATAAGGTTGCCTTTGAGACAGCTCAGAGACCAAGGGTCTAGCCAGTGGGAATAAGGTCCCCCAATGTGACATGGGGTCCCAAGCCCTGGGGAAGCCAATGTGTTTGAATTTTCCCTGCAGACAACAGTGGGATCAAAGAGCTACCAGGGAGCTGGGTACACCAGGTGGGAAGGAGAGGGCTGGATGCCCACCCTGTGGCAGGTGCATTGTATTTGTTACCTCCTTTAGTTATTCTGAAGCCTGGGAGGGAGGAACCCTTCAGCTCATGTTATAGATGAGGAAACTTAAGTCACCAGGTGGATAAATGACCAAGGACACATGGATAGAGAATGATGGGACGGGGCTTGGACAATATTCTTCATTTAATTGAGCCATCTTTTCTATGGTCTCCTTTAAAAGTTGCAAATACTCTCTCCCCTCTTTGCCTCCCAGGTTTAAGTTAAGCCAAAGAAAGGATGGATCTTTTGCTTTCAAAAAGGCAACACTCAGGAAAAGAATTTGGAGATGTAGAAAGGGGGAATCAAAAAGAGCCAACAAGCCAGGTCTTGGTGGCTCACTCATGTAATCCTAGCTACATGAGAGGCTGAGATCCCAAACACACAGTTCAAAGCTAGCCCAATTAGAAAAGTCCATGAAACTCTTATCTCCAATGAATCACCAAAAAACCAGAAGCGGAGCTGTGGCTTAAGTGGTAGAGTGTCAGCCTTCAGTGGAAAAGCTCAGGGACTGTGCTCCGGCCCTGAGTTCAAGCCCAGTATTGGCAAACACACACACACACACACACACACACACACACACACACACGAGCACACACTCAGAGAGTCATTTTTTTTTCTTTTTCTCTTTTTTTATTGTGAAAATACTGTACAGAGGGGTTACAATTACATGAGCAAGGTAATGAGTACATTTCTTTTTTTGGGGGGGTGGTCTGGTCGTGGGGCCTGGACTCTTGACCTGGGTGCTATCCCTCAGCTCTTCAGCTCGAGGCTAGTACTCTACCACTTGAGCCACAGCGCCACTTCCGGCTTTTTTTTCTGCTTATGTGGTGCTGAGGAATCAAACCCCAGGACCTTAAGCATGCAAGGTGAGTGCTCTACCACTGAGCCACCTTCCTAGCCCCAATGAGTACATTTCTTATCAAGCATTGTTGCCTCCTCCTAAAAATATGAATTTGCATGTCATCCTTGTGCAGGGGCCATGCTAATCTTCTCTGTATCGTTCCAATTTTAGTATATGTGCTGCCAAAGCGAGCATTCAGAAGAGTCATTTTGAGGCATTTTGAATCAAGGCAGGAGAGACACTGAGTTTAAAGCTCTGGAAGGAGTTTAACTAAACAACAACAACAAAAACAAACAACACACACACACCCCAACCCCTGGGAATCAGGGAAACCCATAAGTGTATTGTAAAATGAAGAACATCAAACTTAATAGGTAGATTCACTCACTTGTTTGCTTCTTCTCCTAGCAGGCTTGGCCGGAGATTTGAGGCAGGGGATGTGGGTAAGTACTAGGGACACAATTTAGGTAGAGGCCAGCTTTTATCTCATCGCCTCTTTTCCCCAGGCATCCTCCTGAGAAGGGAGATGTGTGTCTGTGGTTGCTGGCTTTGTGCAGCTTGCATGGTGGGGTTGGGTGTGAGATGTAGGTACAGGGTGTTTCTTTTCTTGGGAGTGCGTGTGTCTATCTGTCTGTCATGATCTTTGAAGGAGTGTAATCTGTCTACAGGTGGGAGTGTCTGTAGATCCGGTCCCTTGCATTATGCCATTGTCAAGTTTCCTGGGTGGAGTTGAGGGGGGAAGGAGGGCTTCCTGCTCATCCTCCCTATTCTCTGTCTAGTCCTGGGCAGCCCTCCTGAATGCCTGCCCAGCTCAGCCTCGGGTGCCACCTGCCTGCTGGTGCCCACAGTGGGTTCGAGTGCCCTGAACACGAGCGCCCCCAGCCGCGGCTGCGCGCTCTGCGGCTGCCCGGGCTGTGTGGCGGGCTTAGGCTGCAGTGGATTCCGGGGATGCTGAACTCTTCCCGCTGCACTCTGGAGAAGACTGAAGAAGCTGGCTTCTGTTCCAAAGACTTGTGCTTCCTGTCTCATCCGCCCTCTGGACCCCTATACTGACCTTCACCTCACCACCTCACCTCTCCCTCTTGCCCCCACCGCAGTGGGAGATAGCTAAGGGCACCCTGAGCCAGCACCCCACCCCCCCCACCCCTGCACCCCCCACCCCTGCACCCCCCTCGTTTCCAAGGATCCCTCCCTTGCAATAAAGAGTTCTATCTACAGTAACCTAGCTGCCAGACTGCTTGAAACCTAACTTCAGACCAGCTCAGCAGAAACCAGGATGGCCTATTGGGGGACAAAGAAGGCAACAGTAACAGGGAAACGCCCCCAGGGATGTGTGGGTCCCTGTCGTCTTAAGGTTTTGGTGACTGCTTAGTGTAGAACTAGGATCTTTAGGATGGGGAGAGTGCGGCCTTGGGTCTCCAGCCAGCTCTTCTGGCAGATTACCAAGATCCATATTCTCTCATCCACAATAATAATGGCAATAATAATTTATTAGAATAAATTATAATAATAATTTTTCAGGGCTCATCCTGAAACTTGAACTCAAGGCCTACGCCCTGGGTTTTTGTGTTTGTTTGTCTTGTTCTTGTTGTTGTTTTGCTCAAGGCTAGCGTTTTCTACCACCTGAGCCATAGCTTCACTTCCAGGTTTTTTCTGGGGGGGGAGGGATAGGGGGTGAGTAGTTGGAGATAAGAGTCTCAAGGACTTTCCTGTGTTGGCTTTGAACTACAGTCCTCAGGATCTCAGCCTTCTGAGTTGCTAGGATTACTAGGACAAGCTACCTGTACTTGGCTATTGCTAAATAATAATAATAATAATAATGTATTATTATTGCTATACTGAGGTTTGAACTCAGGGCTAAGAAGGCGCTCCACTGCTTGAGACATGCTTCCTGCCCTCTTTGCTGTAGTTTTTTTTTTTTTTTTTTTTTTGTCAGTCATGAGGCCTGGGCACTGTCCCTCAGCTCTTCAGCTCAAGGCAAGCGCTCTACCACTTGAGACACAGCACCACTTGTGGTTTTCTGGTTATTTTTAAGATAGGATCACTGTTTGCCCAAGCAGGCCTAGACTTCTATACTCCTGTTTTGCTCTCCTGCTTGGGATGGCAAATGCTCCCCCTGAGCCTAGCTATTGTTTGAGATGGGGGTCTTGTAACTTTTGGCTTTAAATCTCCAATCTCCTGATCTGTGCCTCCCAAGTAGCTAGGAATCCAGGTATGAGCCACCAGCAACCAGCTCCAAATAGTTCTTGAATCACATCCTGGTGTCCTACTTAGGAGGTAATTCTTGGTGCAGGAGAAAACGTAGTCACAGTGTGCAAGAGATTGTAAACTGGCTCTTTGGAGATGACTTCCTGTGTATGCATGTGGGGGGGAGGGGAGGTTGAGGATGGAGGGAAGCTGGCCACAGCAAGGAAATAAATCAGAAAGATGAGAGCACCGAGGCCACGCTCTAGACCTACACCTCTTGCAGGTTGGGCCAAATTTTCACAAGGAAACTGGACTTTGGGACAGAGGGTTAGGACAGTCTGGGTGGTGTGACTCTTCCTTTTCTGGAATAGTCACACCTAAGCTGGAGAACAGCTTCAGCTTCTTGAGCTGACATTCTTTTCTGTTGCAGCAAGGATTATGTCAGTCATCAGTGTGTGTTGGGAACAATAGTTCCTGCTTTCTGTGCCCCAGGGTGGGGCTAATTAGCATCAAGAGCCAAAGGGCCTGGCTTTACCTTTTAAGGCACTCTAGTGCCAGGGTGTCTACTGTTTTCCTCTTCCCCTGCCTGGAGCACAGGTATCCCACAGGCCCCCTTCCTGAACAAACACAATAGTCTCATGCAAAAGGAATGGGACTGAAACCTGACTGGCTGGGAGCCACCTGCCTAAAGAAGGGGTCTAACACAAGTCCCACGGGGCTCCTTTCAGCCCTATGGGGACAGCATGGACCTAACCCAGTGGTACAGACAAGTTTTTTTTTGCCAACATTCCCAGTATCTAATAGCTGCCCTAAAGCAGAGCTTCCCCTTCTTACCAGGTTCTGGAATCCAGCTCTGTGTTCCTTGCCAGATGATGAAATTCTAGGGTTTTCAAGCCCAGCATTTCCAGCTCCTTATCTGTCATCCAAGGACCTTTGTTGAGAAGCGCAGGCAGGATTTATGGCGGGATTTCTGCAGTTGAATCAACTGCATCATGGAGGTCTGACTGCCTATGGGTTCTCTTTCCCAACCCCAAACCAAGACTTGCCTGGTGCCATTCCAGGTTATCTCAAGGGCTTCAGGGCTCAGTTGGAGTCTCTTTCTGGGTCAGGAAGGTATGGGTCACTGGCAATTTTTGTGGTTTGGGACCCATTCTCTTGAGAGGCTCCCCAGAGCCACAAGCCACATTCCAGCCTGGGGTGGGATGGAGGAGGCATCTGGTGCTTTGTGGATCACTCACAAGCCCATTTATAGGGTGCCAGCAGAAGCGACTTCAGCTCAGTTCAGTCATAAAGGACCATCCACAGGGGCTCAGCCTTCTGCCGGCTCCAGGTGCCTGTCACACCACATCACTCCTTAGCACTCACGCATGCCCAATGCCAACTCGGCTGGACTGGTTTCTTTAAAATGATTTTATTGTTACTATTGCACAGAGAGGCTACCATTTCATAAGTTATGTCATGAATACATTTTCTTTTTGACCATGTCTCATCTTCTTTTACTTCCTCCCCACAATGGACTCACTTCTTGAGCTGAGCCTCACAAGAACAGTGAACATCTCATTTTTCTTCACATAGGGATGCAAATGACTTAAGGATTTCTGGTTGATGTGTCTGCCTTTTCCCCCACCATTAGCAGGTCTTACTCTACAAAATGCCTCAGAAGTCTCTATGTATGTATGTATGTATGTATCTATCTATCTATCTGTAGTGGCACTGGGAGGTCAAATCCATGCATGAAAACCATATAGTCACTGAGCTACATCCCCGGCCTTTGAGGCATTTTAAACACTTTTAAAGAAAACCACACAAAGCCTGAGGTCAATTGAACTTCCCCTGTCCCAGTTAGAGCTAGACTGACAGCAAGCAGGACAAATAGGGAGGGAAGCCCAAGGGTTAGAGCTACAAGGACTCTATAACCATGGCTCCCCAGAATGACACTCAGCAGCATTGATCCATGACCCCTTCCACTTAATTGAGTCTCTGCCTGTGACCCTCCTGTTACCAGCACATATGGGCACACTCAGGTTTCCACAAATCCTCCCTCTTCAGCAAACCTGCACATGAACACACCCATCCCATGTATAGACACACTTATGGTCACCCATGTCTAATCCCCTGTGTAGCTGGGAGGTGTATGCGTATCCGAATGCAGTCTGACAACTGTGGTTGTACACAGCTACTGCAACAGAGCCATGAAGATTACAGAAGCATACATACAGCATGGGATCTGCTCTCTTCCTCTTCTAAAGAATGGTACAGCTTTCAGATCCAGGCCTCAGTGGCTCCTGTCTGTAATTCTAGGTACTCAGAAGGCTGACATCTGAGGGTCATGGTTCAAAGCCAGCTCAGGCAGGAAAGTCCATGAGACTCATATCTTCAATTAGCCAGCAAAAAGCTGGAAGTAGAGGTGTGGTTCACGTGGTAGAATGCCAATTGAGAGCGCAAGGACCTGAGTTCAAGCCCCAGGAGGACAAAAAAATAACATCATGATATGGCTTTCAGATGGTAAGAGACTTTAGGATTTTATTAGTGAATATACTGAAGCCCAGAGAGAGGAGGTGACTTGTAAAATCTTCCACAGGGTTTCCATTTTCAGCCTCCTCCTGCTGACTGAATCTTGTTCAGAGAGAGAAGCTTAAGGGAAATAAAGTTGTGGAGCTAGAGTAGGGAGGAGGAGGAAAAGAGTCAAAGTTCAGAGAAGCCAGGTAGGCACCAGTGGCTCATGCTTGTAATCCTAGCTACCTAGAAGGCTAAGATCTGAAGATTGCAATTCGAAGCCAGCCCTGGCAGTAAAGTACTTGAGACTCTCCAATAAAGTACTCAGAAAAAGCCGGAAGTGGCACTGTGGCTCAAGTGGTGGAGCGCTAGCCTTGAGCACAGAGAGGCTCAGGAACAGAGCCCAGGCCCTGACCTCAAGCCCCAGGACTGGCTGAAAACAAACAAAAAGCTTCAGAGAAGATGAGAGTGTGAGCCAGTAGGTCACAGAGGCCTAGCTAGGCTGATGACATAGAGAACAGTGACACACAGGGAGGGGCTAGCTGGTAGAGATGGGAGTCCCTGGGTTCTGGATCTGTAGCTGGCTTCTGAGCCAAGGCAGAATGGAGAGATGCAGCTGGGGTGTGAGCCTTAGGACTAGACTCCTGACACAGGCCCTGCTTCTTTCTGAGCTGGGTAGTGTCACAGCACACAGAACACCCACACATTCTGTGGCTTTCTAGGGCTCTGTCCTGAACAGAATCCCATCACAGATAGCCAGGGACCTTGGTTTGAGTTCACCTCTAAGAAGGAAGAAGCTGTGGCTTCAGACCATTCTCTTCTGGGCTTTTGGGGTCCCTGAATCAAACTATGGTTTCTGTTGCCCTGAGACCTGAGACTGGAAGTTTAGAAATTCACCTGCAGTAGTGATCTCTATTTAGGAACTCAACTTGATCCTCACTGCAGGTGGGCTATCCCCACTCCACTTGTCAGATTCTCATCCAGGTCCTGTGTATACTTCCCTGTATCAGGGCAAGTGGGGGCTCCATGGCCTTTCAGACAGACACCTCTATCTCCTTGCAATCTCTGATCAGGACTATGAGTGTAGCTAGAGGCTGGCCATGGCCCTCAGCCCTGGACATGTACATCCCACTTTACATTCTGCAAAAGTGGAATGAATGCAAATGATAAATGCACTGCCTAGGGATTACACATAGATGAAATTGCTTAGTCCTCCCTCTGAACCTGAGGTAGGGGTTCTTTTTCCAGCATTTTTTGGTCTCATCATTTTTACCTAGGAATAGGCAAAGCAGTTTAGATCTAGAGTCTGTGCTTACCTCTGTTACATCAACACCTTGCTGTGTGCTATTTCTGTCCTTGATGTAATGTTTCAGCTCTGGCACGTCTCCAAACCTCAAAGGGACTCCATTAAAAAAAAAAACACCCTGTCAAAAGCTTTTGGAAACTTTACATCATGTTTCTGCATTCACCTCCTGAAGAATTCTAGTAAATTACTCAGGCTGAGTCTTCTGCACCACAGCCATGAGTGATGTTTCCTTAAGCTTTCAGTAATTAGGAAATCTCACACTCATCATCCATCAGTTTACAGATGTGCAAGGACTATTTCCTGGGAGGCAGTGATAACAGCAAAACAAACACAAGAGATGCTCAAACAGCAGCTGAATCCCTGAACCGAGTGAGAGGTTGGGCCTTACTTCCTGGGTTGTTTTAGGACTGGTTTCTTCATCTTGATGATGTTGAAGTTTCATGCCTAAAATTTCATCATGTAGGAGTAACATGATGTGGAGCCTCCTGTTCCTGTTTCATGGGACTTTGGGGAACCCCATGAATCCTGATGACACCCCCATCCCACCCTCCAAGGAAGTTCACAAACATGCAGACAAGGCCCAGGTCTAGCTACATTGATTTATTGGAAACACAAAGCAAGACAGAGATTAGATTGTAGAGGGTACAGGGGAGGGGGGAGGGGGAGGCTGAGGCTCTAGATCTATGGATGCCTAGGGTTCAATCCTAATCTGGTCCCTCCTAGCCCTGGGTCCACTTCTTGTGGCTCCAAGGAGACCTCTGGAGAAGCCCATTTCCATGCTGGTAGGCAGCAAAGCCGGAGAGCAGGGACCATGGAGAAATCCAAGCTGGGGTAGACAGTGGGAGGGACCACTGAAAAGTGCAGAAGTGGCTGAGCTCATGTTCCAAGCCCCAGGAGCTAGTTCCACAGGAGAGAGGCTCAGCAGGGTGACCTAGGCTTGATCTGCCAACTCTAACATTTCCTGCAGCTGCTTCTGCAGGAGCCCACGCCGAAGGAGCTGACACCGCATGAAGGTCCGGACCCACAAGGCGCGCACATGCCAGTGCTCACTGCCAGATTCCCGCTGCATGGGGCGCTGCACACGCTGCCTGTCACCGGCCGGGAGCCTGACACGCACAGGTCACCGCACACGACCCCGCCCCGGGAGCTGCTGACACCTGTGGACCCCGAAGACTGAATCAGAATTGGAGGTTTAGAGCAAGCAGTCCCAGTTTCCTAAAGCCTTTGCACTCAGGGGATTAAAAACCAGCCCATCGGATGGATGCCAGAAGTCCACTCCTCTCATCCTAGCTACTCAGGAAGCTGAGATCCAAGGATTGTGGTTCAAAGCCAGCCTGGGCAGGAAATTGAGACTCTTAACCACCAAAAAGAGCCAAAAGTGGTGCTTCATCTTAAGTGGTAGAGTGCTAGCTTTGAGCAAAACAGTACAAAGACAGAGTCTAGGACCTGAGTTCAAACCCTTAGACCTGCATGTGTGTGCACACACATAGCACAAATACAGAGACACAGAGCCCATATTTTTAGTGTTCATCTACCGCCAAAGCAGTGGCCTTTCTTGATGATGTCTGATCCCAAATCTATCCTGCTATGCCACACTTCTCTGCCTCCCGCCCGGGCAGGAACTGAATCCTTCACATTGGTCCAATAGTCAAATACTTACAGACATTCACAGCACCAACACCTTCACACAGCCTGAGGATGGACAAAGAAGAGAGAGACACAAACAGAGAGAGACCAAGAGACAGAGAGAAAAAAACATTAATGACACAATGGCAAAGGAGAATTACAAAAGTCTTCAGGTAGGATTCATAATTGTCAAGGAATTTGGGAGTCAGTTCTCTAGAGAACCTGTTGACGTCTATAAATGGCAGTTTTCCAAAGTGACAAATAACAGAGTTTATCTGCAGCCCCAGGCAAAGAGAATGGTGGAGTTCTTGCAATAAGGGGATGGGTGATTCTGAATGAATCTAGGCTTGGACCCACCTGTGCTCCTCGCCCTCCAGCAGGCGCCTGTAGGTGGCGATCTCGATGTCCAGGCCCAGCTTGGAGTTCATCACCTCCTGGTACTCCTTCAGCAGGCAGGCCATGTCCTGCTTGGCCTTCTGCAGGGCTCCCTCCAGCTCGGCCAGCTTAGAGCGGGCATCAGCCAGGGCTGCCTCACCCTGCTGTTCAGACTGGGTCACTGCTGCCTGCAGCTTGGTGTTCTGGAGGCACAGGAGGGAATAAGGTGGGTTACAAGTACTGGGTCTCTCTGTTCTTTACTGAGATGTGCATAGTTTATCTGCCCAACTGGGAACCACCATCTCTGCACAAAAAGACAGCGTCTCTAGCTTCTACAGTTGTGTCTCACTGAATGACCAAAACCAGACACTTGTCTTATGCATAAAGCTAGGGGACTAAATAGAAAGATGAAAATGAAGAAAACAAAGCACACTGGCCAGGCCCCCACCTCCTCTGCTCTTGGGCAGAGCTGCCCCATACCTGGCACTTGGCATTCTCAATCTCAGCCGTCAGCCTCTGGATCATGCGGTTCAGCTCATTCATCTCCTCCCTGGTGCGGCGCAGGGTCTCCCCATGTCGGATCACTGTGGCCTTGATCTCCTCACACTGGAGAGAAACAGGGGTGCCCATGGGCTCACGTTGGACAGTACTCAACCTACCCAACCAGCCAATGGCATCCCTGACGTGAACCCTGCCTGAGAGCTGTTGGCCCCTCCTTTCCCATCCCACTTTTCCTTCCCATCCCATCTTTTCTAGGAAGCACTGCTCCTTCTCATTGTCTAGAAGGCAGCTTCCTGGAACAGTTACCTTGCTGCGGTACCAGGACTCAGCCTCAGCCCTGCTGCGGGTGGCAATGTCATCATACTGAGCCTTGATCTCAGCCACAATGCAGTCCATGTTGAGGTCCCGGCTGTTGTCCATCTTGACAATGACTGAGGTGTCTGAGATGTGGGCATGGAGGACACGGATCTCCTGCAGGAGGACGGGGGTAAAGGACAACAGAGCTTTTGGAGAATGCATCCCTACCTAACAGACTTCAATGCAACTGGACAGTCACTCTGGCCCTGATCGTTGCCACTTCATGCAACCCCATGATCAGAATCCACTGGCAATCCCTTTCCCACACTCCACTTCCATCCAAACCATTGCCTTCTGTGCTGGTTGCCCTAGGCCTCAGTCCAGCCCCCACCCCTCACCTCTTCATAGAGTCTCCTCAAGAAGTCAATCTCCTGGGTCAGTGCCTCTGAGTTGGCCTCCAGATCAGACTTGCGCAGGTAGGCACAGTCCACGTCCTGGGAAGGGAGGGCAAAGTGTGAGTCTCAAGGGGCCTTGCTGATGACCCCTCAAAATTGTCTCTCTTCTCGCCCTTCCATTGCAGCCCAGGGCAGAAGGAACCCCAAGCTCCTGAGGCTCCATCACAGGCAAAGGACTTACATAGATCATCTCTCCCATTATCTTCCTGCTGTGCCCAGGCAGACTCCAGCCCATAAGGACAAATTCTTCATACACTCACAGATACTAGCTGCCTTTCAGCCCACTCCATGAAATAGTCCCCTCTGTCTTCTTGTCTATACTATCTTGTCAAGGGAGCCTGCCCATAACTCCCAGAAGACCACCTGACCCTGACCTGCCTCTCAGCAGCCCAGGTCAAGGCCTCAAGTTCACCTGGCATGCCTAGATCTGCCCATGTTCTCTTAAACAATGGCATCTGGCCCTGATTGAAGTCAGTTATAAACAGTACTGGGTAGAACACACTGACCCTCAAGACACAGAAGCCCCCCAGTTCTATGAGATTCCAGGCCAAACCACAACCTCTGAGGCAGAATACGACAGCCAGGGGTCAAGGTAGACATCTACTGCCCCAGTAGGGCATCACTAGACATCCCAGAGCCCTGGCTGCAACATGGAGTGCCATCCTGATGTGCAAGCTGCCTGCTCCCCACCCTGAGGCTGAGCACTTGAGACTCCAGGAGGATCTGCCTGCCCCTCCCAGCCCACCAGGGTCCCAGGAAGCTCCTCCCATTCCCTGCTACTTGCCTTCTTCAGAGCCACAAACTCATTCTCAGCTGTGGCCCTCAGGGAAACTTCCTCTTCATACCTGAGATGGGAGGGAAGGGATATCAGAGAAGGCCAGTCTCCCCCAACCTCACTTCCTGGCCTGACTGGGGCTTGAGCAGGGCCTCCCTGTGCACTCTGCATGGGGGCGGGGGGTGGAGAGGCTCATCTGGAATGCCCCAGGCTCTTTGCCAAGGCTGCTGTGAGGTCAGCTCAGAGTACAGAGAAGGACTCCTGATCCCGTCTGCTAGTAGCAGCCATTGCAGCCTCTGGGCCCTGCAGTGCCAGCCTCCCTTCACCTAGATTCTGGTCCCAGGTCCAGGGTGGGGGACCCAGAGGCCTCAGGACTCAGCACCCAAAATGCTGTGTCCCCAGAGCCTGAGACCTGTTGTTTCTCAGCCCGTGGGCTGGATGTGATCAGGGGCTGTGGGTATAGGAGCCTGAGACTCAGCAAGGGAATGAGGGAGCTATGTGGTTTGCTTTTCCAGAGAGCAGGGTCTCAGTCCAGGGTGGCAAGGCTGAGTGGGACCAGAATCTTCTGAGACCCTCAGCCTTCAGGAGCAGTGGTTGGGATTTGACCTCCATAGAATAGTGGTTCCTGGAGCTCCCTGGGCCTGGCTGGGCTGCACACTGCCTCCCTCCTCCCTCTCCCTGTCAGTGCCAGGTTTGAAGCTAAGCCATCAGCTGGGTAAACCACACTCACTTCTTCTTGTAGCCCTCCATCACTTCCTGCACATTGTTGAGCTCTGCAGCCAGCCTCCCACTGTCAGCCTCCACAAGTTCAGCCTCCCTCCTCAGTGTCTCGATGTAGCCCTCGAACAGAGGCTCCAGGTTGCTCTCGCAGCACTTGCGGTTCTGGTAGAACTGCCACTTGGTCTCCAGCAGCTTGTTCTGCTGCTCCAGGAAGCGCACCTGCCATTCAGGATGGGGGAGCAGGAGGTGAGGGATTGCTGGAGGACCCCACCTTGAGCCCAGAAGACAGTGGGCAGAGCTGAGCACAGGACAAAGTCTCTACTTCCTGTTCCTCTCTCATGCCTGCTTTCCCACCTGAACAGGACTAGCAGAGGGCAGAGCCTAGTCCCAGGTGAGCTGAATCCTCAGGTGTCAAGTGTCAGGGGCTGCTGTAGGGCTAGGCTCCCTGCCCTGAAGACAGGAGAGTCAGGAGTCCTCACAGACAGGGCACCCAGATCCCCAGCCCAGCACTGGTTCTGGGGATGGGATCAGGACTGGGTTCCCTGTGACATGCAGGGCAAGTTCAGCTAGCCTGGCCTTTCCCCATTGCCTCTGGCAGGCAGGTGCCCTTCCCCTCAGAGGGAGCTCAGGCTTCAGCTCAGGCTTGAGACCCTCCTGGGTCTCAAGTGCTATAACTGTATATCTTGGAACTTCCTCGGTGTAGCTTAGGAAGATTGTGCTCAGAGCACTGTGGCCATTCTTCTATTCCACAACTCTTCAGTTGGGTCTGAATTTAAGGTCTGTGCATATGTGCATGCTCCCAGGTCTCCCGTAAGTCTAGGCTGTTAGTGAAGCAGAGGTCTTTCTTCCTTCGATTCCCCCTCAATGCTCAGGCTTGTCTATGCAGACAGGCAAGTAGCTCCTGAGCCTATTTTAATCTTTTTGTCGATGAATATCACTCTTTTTTGTTCCTGTCCTGGGCCTTGAACTCAGAGTTTGGGCTCTGTCTCTCAGCGTTTTGGCTCAAAGCTATTGCTTTACCACTTGAGCCACAGCTCCACTTCTGACTTTTTGGGTAGTTTAGTGGGGATAAGAGTCTCACAGATTTTCCTGCCCAGGCTGGCTTTGAGCTGCAATCCTCAGCTCTCAGCTTCCTGAGTAGCTGGAATTACAGACATGAGCCATGGGTGCCTGACTATCATCTTCTTTTTAACCTAGGAGCTTCTGTGGGCAAGTGCTTACTTCTGACTTTCTTTTCAGTACTTAGTCCTGAATGTGCAGACAGGTGGGGACTCAGGACACTCCAGGACACCCACCTTGTCGATGAAGGCAGCAAACCTGCTGTTGAGACACTTGATCTGCTCCTTCTCCTCATGCTTCACGCACTGCGCATTGGGGTCGATCTCCAGGTTGAGGGGCGTCAGGAGGCTCTCGTTGACAGACACGGTGGTGATGCATGGGGGGCTGGGCCCGCAGACGCCCCCTGAGCGGTAGCCGAAGCTGCGCCCATAGGAGCCAGAGCGGAAGCCCCCGCAGACGCTGTGGCTGCTGGAGAGGCCGCGGTAGCAGGAGATGCCGCGGTAGGGGGCGGCGGTGATGCAGCAGCGGCCTGGCCGAGGTCCGCAGGCCGAGGCGCAGCTGAAGGCGCGACCTCCAAATCCTGATCCACAGGTCATGGTGCTTCTGAGAATGTGTGCTGTACAGGACAAGATGGGCGATCTGGAATCTGGTTGAAACTCCAATGTGCTCTCTGGGCCTTCTTGGTCGTATTTATGCTCCCATTCTGCAGGCCCGGCTGTAGAGATGGGTTGGGACAATTGAGCTTTATGGGCTTGGGCGGTTAGCCCTGGCCAACCCCTCTGCAGAATGTGCTTTAATGGTGGAGTGGCCCGCACCCTCCTCTTTGTAAGGCAAGCTAGCCCCTGGGCTCTGGGACTCAGCAGTTTTCATCTTCAAAGTGCCTAGAGGTAGGGCAGGCACTGTGGGCAGAGGGGGAAGGGAGAGCCATGCAAGTGTGGGGGGGGGGGTTGAGGGGGGGGTGGACAGGGAAGGGCTGGTATCCAGAGAAGGGGCCTGGGTCTTGAGTGAGGTGGGGAAGGTGCAGTATTAATTTGTGACAAGAGGATGTTTCTGTTGCATAGTGACTGAGGCTCTATAAAACGCAGGTCTGGGTTTCTGCACTGCTGATGGTAAGGGCTGCTGAAAATCCTTCACTTTCTCTACCTGGGCTGCACTTTGCCTATAGGTACATGTTTTTCTCTTCTGTCCCTTCCTACATTTACTGTGAGAGTTGTCAAACAGAAAATTCAAAATAACACCACAAACGCAGATTGCTCTACTAGATTCAGTGGTTATTAAGACAATGTCACAATGTTGCCTAATGACTCTCCAGTTTCAGAAAATAGGAAGTATAATCCTGACTACTTCTGCCGGCACATCTCTGTGTGTTCTCTTTTTTCTTTTCCTTTGTGTGTTGCTAGGGCTCAAACCTCAGAGCCATGAGCACACTAGGCCAGTGTTCTGCCACTGTGCTACATACACCCCAGCTACTTCAGCAATGTTAAAAAACAAAAACAACCTCCCCAAAACGCACATAGCTGGGCACCAGTGTCTCACCCCTACCTACTCAGGAGGCTGAGATCTAAGGATCACTGTTCAAAGCCAAGTCAGACAAGAAGTTCCATGAAACTTTTTATCTCCAATTAAGCACCCCAAAAAACCAGAAGTGGAGCTATGGCTCAAATGGTAGAGCACTAGCCTTGAACCTGTACAAATGTACGTATACACACACACACACACAAATAATGTCCTTAAAATGAGGTCAATAGTATTTTTACATGTAAAATAATGAATAATTCCCAGAACTAGGCATTCTTCAGTCCATATTTAATGTTTCCAGTTGTTTAAAACTAAAGCTGATTTAGCCTGTGACTCTCTTTTCTCTCTTGTATTTTCTCTAAACTGGAAGTTGAACCTTGAGCTGGACAGTCCAGGATGCTAGGACAGGATGCCAGGCTATTAAAGGTTAAATTGGTTAACATTCAAGAAACAAAGCAATATAGCTCTTTAGTTTGCAGTTAAGTCCTCAGCTACACAGGACTAGGGTCCACTTTATTGGACAGTACAGGTAAAGAACATTTATTTCCACTATCCTATGAAATGCTTTTGGACAGTGCTGTGCAATGGCATGGTGGCCTTGGGATGTGGAGGCAGAAAGATTTCAAGTTCAAGACCGGTCTGGGCTACATAGTAAGACTATGTTTCAAAAAAAAATAAAACAAAACAAAAGTAGTATTGGGTGACAGTGGCTCACATCTGTATTTCTAGCGATTCAAGGGGTTGAGGGCTGGAGATCAAACTTCAAAGACAGTTAAGTAAAAAAGTCTGTGAGACTTTTATCTCCAATTAATCAGCAAAAATCTGAAAGCAGAGGTGTGACTTAAGTGGTAGAACATCATCCTTGACTTGAAAAGCCAAGGATGGCCTTGAGTTCAAGCCCCAGTACGAGAGCACACATGCACCTATACATACACATTGGATTACTTAAGTATAGTTCCCCCTTACATGTAGAAATATTTCTGTGTTTACTTTTTAAAATCAGCAATCTACTATGTGATCCTCACTCCAAGTCATAAATGATTTCTGATTCTTATATCACCATATGGATTCCATTTTAACAGATGAGGAAACAGGCTCAAGATAAGTTACAGACCTTTCCCAAAGTTTCCCAGCTGCCAAGTCATGGAAGCAGAAAAACCATGCCCTTTCCTCTGCTGTGCGAACCCATGCATTTCTGAATCTCTGGAACAGTTCTGAGGGTAGAGAGAGAGGGCTAGGAGGGGAACTTTGCCGGCTTAGGGTAAAGAGGAGGCAAACTAAAGAGGAAAGGCAAAATAGAGGGCTGGGTGGGTAGAAGAGGAGGGCCCTTGGATCTGTTTGTGGCTTAGGCAGTAGGAGCTACTTTAGAACTGGGGATGGATTTGCAGTACCAGGAAAGTGACAGAAAGTCTTTGCTGCTTGTATACAACTGGTATATTGCAATTGCTTTGATAGGTTTTACTAAGTCCTACGTAGTGAGTGTGTGTGTGTGTGTGTGTGTGTGTGTGTGTTGCACATGCTGGTGCTAGGGCTTACACTCAAGGCCTGGGTACTGTCCCTTAGCATTATCAACTCAAGGCTGGAACTCAACCACTTTGGAACTAAGAGTCTTAAGGACTTTCTTGCCAGAGCTGGTTTCAAATTGTGGTCCTCAAATCTCAACCTCCTGAGTCTCCATACCTTAATAGGACAAGTCGTAGAAAAATGACTTCCTAAGGATGCAGAGGTTTGCATGGAACTGGAGACAATGAGATGGGAATGTCATGACAAGGCTTGCAGCACTCAGGGGCAAGGCAGGCAGATCCTTAGAGAGGAGCCAGGGACTAGGGTTGGGGGGGGGGAGACGGGGAGGGGGGGGGGAGGGGGGAGGGGACGAGGAACTAGAGGGCAAAGCAAAACATTTAGAGTTTTTGACAGGATAGACCAGAGGTCAAGGTCACCTTGGAGGAGGGCGTGGCACCTGCTGTCACTTTATATGTTCAGGATAGCTGGGCCAGCACTTCCAAAGCTCTTTGTGGCATCGCTTGCATTTTAGGCACTGCCCACAACTCAGCAGTCTTGTCCCTAGCTAACCAGCTGGCTGGTGTCATGTAGGAAGCTGAGTCAAGGTACCTCTCTCACACTTTGCCTTTTCTGCCAGTGGCACTCCTCATAAAAATGCCACGCATAAACATGAGCTAATTACAAATGGCTGGCCTTTGCTAAGCAATTTTCAAGCCAAAAGAGGCAATTTAAAACAAGATACAAGGAAACTCAAATGTGACACTACTTCATTAAACTTCAGGAATTGTTAATTACTGCTAATTTTGAAGACCTAAAAGGATACTCAACATGTTATTTTTTTTTTCTTCCCAGTGAAAAAGCTTGTGGTGGGGAAAGAGGGAGGGGTGAGGAAGGAGGAGGGTTCTGGGAAAAAGAAGGAAAAGGTGGGGAGGGAAGAGGGAGGAAAATGTGGGAAAGCTGATGTAATAATCTCTCTATTGTCTGGTCTTGGCTCTGGCAGTATAAAGTTAACATCATTTAACTTTATGAAAGTTAAAGTTATTTTTATTCCAAAGTATGTCCAGGTACAGCAGCTGTGCCCATGGGGAGACACAGCATATGTGTGACTTAGGAGCTAGCATGGTTGCTCTTTCCATGTTGTCTGGGCCATCTATGCAAAAAAGCTTTCCATGGGTGGTTCTTTAAAGCTATACACATACAGCCTGGTGTCAGGGGCTCACACTTGTAATTCTAGCTACTCAAGAAGTCGAGATCTGAAGATCACAGTTCAAAGTCAGACTGGGAAGCCCATGAGAATCGTATCCCCAATTAACCACCAAAAGTCAGAAGTGGAACTGTGGCTTAAGTGGCAGAGGACTAGCCTTGAGCAGAAAAACTAAGGGACCATTCCCAGGTGCTGAGTTTAGGCCCCAGTTCTGGAGTGTGTGTGTGCACGCACAAACACACACACACGCACACACACACACACATTACACAATCATGTATTTAGTATATAAAGTATTAAATATTCTTCCAAATTTAAAAAATGAATCTTACCATGTACCAGTGTCTCACACTTGGGAACCCTACCTATTCAGGAGGCTGAAATCTGAGGATCACTGCTCAAAGCCAACCTCGGCAGCAAAGTCTAGGAGACTCTCCAATTAACCACCAAAGAGCTAGAAGTGGAGTTGTGGTCGAGTAGAGTGCTAGCCTTGAGCAAAAAAAAAAAAAATCAGAAATAGTGCCCAAGCCCTGAGTTCAAGCCCCAGGACTGACACCTAGCTAAAATCAACCCACCAAAAATGAATCTCTCTCCCTCACCCTCTTCTCTTTGTGGTGCTAGAGAGGAGACCCAAGGTCTATACATCCTAGACAAGTTCTCAATTAACTGAGCTCCACCTTAGCCCTAAGAATCTCTTTTGGGGTTCACCTCAATTCATATCTGATACTCTCTAGGGCACCCAACATTCACTGTCAGGTAATCATTCCTACGGGTACCCTCTGAGACAGATGTTCTCAGGCCTAGGGAAGTTATGAGACTCGCTCAGGTGAGAGAGTCAGAGGTGATGCTCAGAGCCTGGGTGCTTGACTCCAGTGGAAAGGATGTGTTTGTCTCCTGTACTCCCACCTGTCTGTCATCATCCCTCAACAGAGACAACACACATACAATAGTGTTCTATGTAGCGTAGAAGACACCCACTCACTCATCTCTTCCCTCCTCTTCAAGGTCTGCAGGATGTTCTCAGGGCTCAGAGCCAGAGGATGGAAGAGAACTCACCCTTATTCCTGGTGAGCTTCCAGTTTTGACAAGTTGCTAGCTGGACTTGTACCCAGAGCACAAACAGAAATGCAAACCCTGAAATGCATCACCATGCACCAATGTTTGTTTGTGGGTATGTTCCGAGGGCTTGACATATAGTAGGCACTCAATAAAGTTTGTTGAATGAATACAACGAATGCCAGCTATGTATTAAGTGCTGAGTAATGGAGCCTTCAAAGCTTGGTGGCTTATTGTGCAAAGCTTTGTGGTAGGTCAGGGTGGGGACCAAATGAAGCAGAGCAGAGGATGGACATTCCTGGGGGTGGGGTGGGGAGGGTCATGCTCCTTCCTGGGGCCTGAAGGAGGAAAGAAGTGCATGGGATGTGCCCTTGGCTAAAGTGGGCCAGTCGGTGACAGCAAACATCCTAGACACCTTGGGGGCGTAGTAAAGATGGGGGTGCATTGTCGGATTGGGGAAGGAAGAAGAGGCAGAGGGGACTTCTAAGGAGAATGGAGTGCTTGATCTTAAACTTTCAAGGTCCCTTTAAAAGAGAGGGAGGCATGCTTTGAAAGATTGGGAGGGAGAGATAATGGGGAGACAGAAGTAGAGGAAAAGTAGGGGAGAGCCATGATGGCAGGGTGGAGGAGCGAACAAAGATGAGGTCAGTAGGGAAGAGGTGCAGGCATGGTACAGACTTATCTGAAGAGGTGGAGATCCTCAGTCCAGATTATAGTAGCGAACTGTTACAGGTGAGACATGGCTGGGGTCTGTGCAGGGACTCAGCCTAGTATGGGGGGTAGAGCTCATCAGGTAGACTCATGAGTGGGGGTCCCAGCCTTAACATGCTTTCCACATGACCCTCTGGCTCACTCATTTTGGTTAAGCATATCCGTATAATGAATTCACACCCACCCCTGTGAGCTCTGATTGGTCAACCATATCTCTATCTGATGAGATCTGATGGATGATTGGCTGGTGTCCAGGGCTGTCTTGGCTGAGGATCATGACTCTGATGTGGACCTCTCTTCAACTTCCCAACTCAACCATGTTCTAGAGGCTAGAATCGTCAGGACCTTGGTTAACAGCTCAACAGCTCTGCTACTATGTAAACCACCATACTGCTAACTCCTCAACTTCTACTTTACCAGGTCTATATTGACTTCCTGTGAGTAGAATACAGGAACTGCAGAGTAAGGAAGGGTACAGCATACAGATGTTTTAGAATCCTCTACATAAAAAGCCCACAGGGTCAGGTATGGGTGGCTCATGCCAGTAATCCTAGCAACTCAGGAGGATGAGATCTAAGAATCATGGTTCAAAGTCAGCCTGGGCCAGAAAGACCTTAAGAGTCTTATTGCCAATTAATCACATAAAAGCTGGAAGTAGAGCTGTGGTTTAAGTGGTAGAGAACTGTCTTTGAACAAAAATATCTCAGGACAACACCTAGGCCCTGAGTTCAAGTCCCTAGGTTGGACTCCAGCACTAGGCACTGCATTCTTTAGCACCTGAAGTTACATCCAAAAAGCTGCCCTCTCCATATTACTGGCCTTTCTCATGAATGTGCACCTTTCTTCCTGCCACATGGGGAGTTCCTGAATTCACATCTCCTTTCTTTTCCTTATTCCTCTCCTCTCCTAAATGAAGACAGAGTTCAACACTGGTGCCAATTCCCCCTGAGAAGATGATGATATCTCGTCTCAGCTCTCCTTCATCTTGAAAGACCTCCCTCACACCAACTATAGGAACAAGAGGGACTGAAGAAAACTCAGAACAAGGAATTCCTTCTGTGAAAATGATCTGATCTGGAATTGCTCATTCTTGTCCTCTATCTATTGGCACAGGGTCCGCTTCGGCTGAAAGAGAAGACTGATGTCCAGATCCCAAGTCTTCTGGTTTAACCTATCTCTGCAGACAAGGTGCCCAGTTTAGAAGAGGTGTTTTCCTTGACATAAAGCTTCCCTAAGTGGCAGATCAAGTGTCACCTGTTTTAAGAGAGTGGCTACCTTCCTTCCTTCCAGGAAGTTCCTTGTCAACTCTACCTTCTGCTTGTCCAGCTGCAGTGAAAACCACCTTCTCTTGTTTTCTTTGTAGTTCTGTCATCTGTGGATGGTTAATCAAGGGCATGACCCCTAGCCCTCTAGTATCCTCTGGCTACCACCTAATCAGGAGATTTGGTGGGAATTGGCAAAAAGAAAGATAGATGGTCATGACATTGATTTATGACTGAGGATCACTGGTAAGGCCAAATAATAAATATAGATTTAGGAAGTATTCACCAATTTCTGACTTCCCAGATTACCTAAATGTCTTCTTGATCACTAGTGTGGTTGTCCAAGGGTTGACATTTTCTCCTTTGCCTAAAATGAGAGCTACTCCCTAGGCCTTCTCTGGAGCAGTCAGGATGTATCAGGGAGCAAATTGGACTCTTTACCATGGTGAAAAATCTCAGTCCTTTCTGCCCCTTGGGCTGGTTGACATGGTAGAACAAAAGTAAAGAGCATTTATTGAGCACTTTCTGTGTACCTTTGTCTTTGAAGTACTGGGGTTTGAACTCAGGGCCTCGTGCTTCATATGGAGGTAATTTACTGCTTTTGTTACTTTTTTGTCAACATGGGCACTTAGGGCCTGGGTGCTATCCCAGAGCTTTTTTGTTCAAGGCCAACATTCTACCACTTTGAGCCATAACTCTACTTCCATTTTTCTGCCCTGGATGGCTTTGAATCATGATCCTTAGATCTCAGCCTCCTGAGTAGCTAGGATTACAAATGTGAGCCACCAGTGCCTGGCTTTGGTTATTTTTGAGATAGGGTCTTACTCTCTCCCTGGCCCATCATCCTCTTACTTGTTTTTTTTTTTTTTTTTACCACAGTTGGGCTGACGGTTATGCCATCATGCACAGCATTTTTTGGCCCAGATGGATTAGGCCCATGATCCTCCCATTTTTAGTTTCCCATGTCGTTGGTATGACAGGAGTGAGACATTACACTCAGGTGTTGGTTGAGATGGGTTCTCATGAACTTTGCCCAGGTTGGCCTAAAAAAATGAACCTTCCTGACCTCTGCATCTTGAATAGTTTGGATAATAGATGTGAGCCATGGGTTTCAGACTTCCAGTCTCTTTCATTAACATACAATTCTGGTTAATCCCATTGTGGATTACAACATGAACTCTGAGAAAACACTGTCGCAAAGAAAAGTGCCCCTTAAAGATTATACTGAATCCCACAGTAAAGACAATGCACATCCATGTTCACTGCTTCACGATTTACCACTGCTGAGTATGAATAGAAATAGCCTAGATGCTCTACAATGGATCAAGAAGGTGTGATATATTTATATAACTAAATAATATCTCTATCTATCTATCTATCTATCTATAATGTTATGTGAAGTAAGTCAGGCTCAGAGAGACAGTGTGTGTTTTCTTCTCATATGTAGAAGTTAGATCTAAATTACAAACATACTGAAAATATATACAGAGTTATATGCATAAGTACAGAAAGGATGTTATACTGTAATGGTGTAACTTCTCTGAACAACTAATGAAGAGTTTAACAAATGAAACCAGGAAGCTGAAACATTTTTTGAGGGGGGGTATGGGGAAGGGGGCAGATGAATGGGGAGAGGAAGGGCAAGCAAATACAATAATTACATTCAATGTACATTATATAAAAATAGAACAAAGCTTGAGGGTATGATGGAATTGGGAAAGATGAGGGAGAATTCTGGCAGGGATGACTCTGCTCAAGATGCATTATATTCATAATCTGACTTGTTGAAGTGAAACTTCTTTGTGCAACTATTTAAAATAAGTATTAATAGTAATAAAGATTATACTGAAGTCCATCTGCCATGTTCTCTGGCTTTACCAAGCAGGTCCACATCTCTGAAAGTCTCCAAGCAGCAGCAGAAGGCAAAGCTTAACATATTTATTCCAGCTCACACAGAACTGCTCCCTAACCATCTCTGTAGTTCTGGGTATACCCTGCATGGACAGCACAGGCTAACATGGAACTATTCTGACACCTGTCAATGCTATGGACAGATTGTGTGCAAGGGTGGGTCTACAGGGGTCTTAGCATGGATTTAAGGGTGATAGCCAGCAGAGGCAGAGTCTGGAAGTTTCTCTCATATGGCGCTGTAGATTTCATAATCTGAGACAAATATTCCATAGCCTCAAAAGAGTGACACCCACTCCAACCCAGAGAAGAAACCCAGAGATTTTAGGTGAAATGCTGTCATTTGAGCCTTGGTTAAGGCCCCACTGGAAATGGCTGGGCTTTCTTGGGAACCAGAGAGGCAATGTGTGTCCCCAAAGCATTGAGGAAGACTCTGCAAACAGGCATCTCTCTTCTTGGCATAAGGTGGCCAAGATGGCTTAAAGACTAGGTAGGAAAAATAGAAGATGCTAAAAGGTACAAGTATGAGTTAGGGAGTTGGTAGAAGGGAGTTCATTAGAAAAGTATGTAGGTTACTGAGTTAGAGATTGGATAAATGTGTTTCTGTTGGGGTTCAGAGAGAGAAAGACCATCTAGGTCAGGGAGACTATTAAGCAAGTGCAACCTGAATTCTATATCACCTAATCTCATCCTGGCCCAATATCCCTTAGGCAAAAGAAATCAGCACCAGGGACAGCAGCACCACCTACCAGAGCCCAGCCTGGCCCCTTTCCCCCTCCATTCCAATTTGCATGACCTTCCACCTCCTTCCCAGCCTCTGTTTCTGAGTACTGGACTATTGAGGTGACCAAGGTGGAGGTGAGCTGGCCCTTTGAAGAAGAAAATTGTGTCGTTTAGGGCCAAGGACCATAAACATCGGCTGCCTCTGGGCACCAATTAAGCACATTTAAGGAAGAGCCAAGCCCATAAAGACATCTCATTCCTTCTGACCACGTGACCACAATCAGGCGGGCAGGTATATAAAAGGCGAGCAGAGGTCGAAGAAGTAAGCATCTGAACCCACATCCCCTGCATCCTCCATTTGCTCATCACCAAACTCCGAGCCTCCTGTCCTACCCCAAAGCACCATGACTTGTGGATCTTACTGCGGTGGCCGCGCCTTCAGCTGCGCCTCGGCCTGCGGACCTCGGCCAGGCCGCTGCTGCATCACCGCCGCCCCCTACCGCGGCATCTCCTGCTACCGCGGCCTCTCCAGCAGCCACAGCGTCTGCGGGGGCTTCCGCTCTGGCTCCTATGGGCGCAGCTTCGGCTACCGCTCAGGGGGCGTCTGCGGGCCCAGCCCCCCATGCATCACCACCGTGTCTGTCAACGAGAGCCTCCTGACGCCCCTCAACCTGGAGATCGACCCCAATGCGCAGTGCGTGAAGCATGAGGAGAAGGAGCAGATCAAGGGTCTCAACAGCAGGTTTGCTGCCTTCATCGACAAGGTGGGTGTCCTGGATGGTGCCTTACCTGAGTCCCCACCGGTCTGCAGATCTGAGTCTGGATTGTGAGAGAGCACCAGAGGCAAAAAGACCTCTTCTTGATTAAGAGTCTAGATTCATGCAAGAGCTAAAAGCCCTCTTACACACTCAGACCCTAAAATTCAGACGCTAATGACTGTTCAGAGACAAAACTATGAGAGACAGGAATGACCAGAATACTTTGGAGACAAGGGTCCTAAGCTAGGCTGAGAAAGTCCCAGGAGGTCTCTAGCAGAAGCCTGAGCTCCCTCTGAGGGGAAGGGCACCTGCCTGCCAGAGGCAATGGGGAAAGGCCAGGCTAGCTGAACTTGCCCTGCATGTCACAGGGAACCCAGTCCTGATCCCATCCGCAGAACCAGTGCTGGGCTGGGGATCTGGGTGTCCTGTCTGTGAGGACTCCTGACTCTCCTGTCTTCAGGGCAGGGAGCCTAGCCCTACAGCAGCCCCTGACACTTGACACCTGAGGATTCAGCTCACCTGGGACTAGGCTCTGCCCTCTGCTAGTCCTGTTCAGGTGGGAAAGCAGGCATGAGAGAGGAACAGGAAGTAGAGACTTTGTCCTGTGCTCAGCTCTGCCCACTGTCTTCTGGGCTCAAGGTGGGGTCCTCCAGCAATCCCTCACCTCCTGCTCCCCCATCCTGAATGGCAGGTGCGCTTCCTGGAGCAGCAGAACAAGCTGCTGGAGACCAAGTGGCAGTTCTACCAGAACCGCAAGTGCTGCGAGAGCAACCTGGAGCCTCTGTTCGAGGGCTACATCGAGACGCTGAGGAGGGAGGCTGAATTTGTGGAGGCCGACAGTGGGAGGCTGGCTGCAGAGCTCAACAATGTGCAGGAAGTGATGGAGGGCTACAAGAAGAAGTGAGTGTGGTTTACCCAGCTGATGGCTTAGCTTCAAACCTGGCACTGACAGGGAGAGGGAGGAGGGAGGCAGTGTGCAGCCCAGCCAGGCCCAGGGAGTTCCAGGAACCACTATTCTGTGGAGGTCAAATCCCAACCACTGCTGCATCAGGCTGAGGGTCTCAGAAGATTCTGGTCCCACTCAGCCTTGCCACCCTGGACTGAGACCCTGCTCTCTGGAAAAGCAAACCACATAGCTCCCTCATTCCCTTGCTGAGTCTCAGGCTCCTATACCCACAGCCCCTGATCACATCCAGCCCACGGGCTGAGAAACAACAGGTCTCAGGCTCTGGGGACACAGCATTTTGGGTGCTGAGTCCTGAGGCCTCTGGGTCCCCCACCCTAGACCTGGGACCAGAATCTAGGTGAAGGGAGGCTGGCACTGCAGGGCCCAGAGGCTGCAATGGCTACTACTAGCAGACGAGATCAGGAGTCCTTCTCTGTACTCTGAGCTGACCTCACAGCAGCCTTGGCAAAGAGCCTGGGGCATTCCAAATGAGCCTCTCCAACCCCCCCTCCCCCCCCATGCAGACAGAGTGCACAGGGAGGCCCTGCTCAAGCCCCAGTCAGGCCAGGAAGTGAGGTTGGGGGAGACTGGCCTTCTCTGATATCCCTTCCCTCCCATCTCAGGTATGAAGAGGAAGTTTCCCTGAGGGCCACAGCTGAGAATGAGTTTGTGGCTCTGAAGAAGGCAAGTACTGCAGGGAATGGGAAGAGCTTCCTGGGACCCTGGTGGGCGGGGAGGGGCAGGCAGATCTTCCTGGAGTCTCAAGTGCTCAGCCTCAGGGTGGGGAGCAGGCAGCTTGCACATCAGGATGGCACTCCATGTTGTAGCCAGTGCTCTGGGATGTCTAGTGATGCCCTACTGGGGCAGTACATGTCTACCTTGACCCCTGGCTGTCATATTCTGCCTCAGAGGTTGTGGTTTGGCCTGGAATCTCATAGAACTGGGGGCTTCTGTGTCTTGAGGGTCAGTGTGTTCTACCCAGTACTGTTTGTAACTGACATCAATCGGGGCCAGATGCCACTGTTTAGGAGGACATGGGCAGATCTAGGCATGCCAGGTGAACTTGAGGCCTTGACTTGGGCTGCTGAGAGGCAGGTCAGGGTCAGGTGGTCTTCTGGGAGTTATGGGCAGGCTCCCTTGACAAGAGAGTATAGACAAGAAGACAGAGGGGACTATTTCATGGAGTGGACTGAACGGCAGGTAGTATCTGTGAGTGTATGAAGAATTTGTCCTTATGGGCTGGAGTCTGCCTGGGCACAGCAGGAAGGTAATTGGAGAGATGATCTATGTAAGTCCTTTGCCTGTGATGGAGCCTCAGGAGCTTGGGGTTCCTTCTGCCCTGGGCTGCAATGGAAGGGTGAGAAGAGAGACAATTTTGAGGGGTCATCAGCAAGGCCCCTTGAGACTCACACTTTGCCCTCCCTTCCCAGGACGTGGACTGTGCCTACCTGCGCAAGTCTGATCTGGAGGCCAACTCAGAGGCACTGACCCAGGAGATTGACTTCTTGAGGAGACTCTATGAAGAGGTGAGGGGTGGGGGCTGGACTGAGGCCTAGGGCAACCAGCACAGAAGGCAATGGTTTGGATGGAAGTGGAGTGTGGGAAAGGGATTGCCAGTGGATTCTGATCATGGGGTTGCATGAAGTGGCAATGATCAGGGCCAGAGTGACTGTCCAGTTGCATTGAAGTCTGTTTGGTAGGGATGCATTCTCCAAAAGCTCTGTTGTCCTTTACCCCCGTCCTCCTGCAGGAGATCCGTGTCCTCCATGCCCACATCTCAGACACCTCAGTCATTGTCAAGATGGACAACAGCAGGGACCTCAACATGGACTGCATTGTGGCTGAGATCAAGGCTCAGTATGATGACATCGCCACCCGCAGCAGGGCTGAGGCTGAGTCCTGGTACCGCAGCAAGGTAACTGTTCCAGGAAGCTGCCCTCTAGACAGTGAGAAGGAGCAGGTGCCTCCTAGAAAAGATGGGGTGGGAAGGGAGGGGCCAACAGCTCTCAGGCAGGGTTCAGGTCAGTGCTGCCATGTGTGGCTGGTTGGGCAGGTTGAGTACTGTCCAACGTGAGCCCATGGGCACCCCTGTTTCTCTCCAGTGTGAGGAGATCAAGGCCACAGTGATCCGACATGGGGAGACCGTGCGCCGCACCAAGGAGGAGATCAATGAGCTGAACCGCGTGATCCAGAGGCTGACGGCTGAGATTGAAAATGCCAAGAGCCAGGTATGGGGCAGCTGTGCCCAAGAGCAGAGGAGGTGGGGGCCTGGCCTGTGCCACACAGCCAACTTGAGCCTTCATTAAATAATACTATTTGGTCTCCAAGGAGACTTTCACATGATTAGAGTCTCTACTTGTGGTCACTTTGGGTGACCCAGGTGAACAAGGGAAGAGCCCTTGTTTCTGGAATGTTCCTTGCTGCTGTTAGAGGACTGGGTCCTTCCAGGTAAAGGTACAGTAATCCAGCACTCACAACTGATCTCATTCTCTCCTGGGCCCCTAGAACACCAAGCTGGAGACAGCTGTGACCCAGTCTCAACAACAGGGTGAGGCAGCCCTGGCTGATGCCCGCTGCAAGCTGGCGGGGCTGGAGGAGGCCCTGCAGAAGGCCAAGCAGGACATGGCCTGCCTGCTGAAGGAGTACCAGGAGGTGATGAACTCCAAGCTGGGCCTGGACATCGAGATCGCCACCTACAGGCGCCTGCTGGAGGGTGAAGAGCAGAGGTGAGTCATGTAACTTTTAATCCCCTAGCCGGGCTGGGGTCTCAGCAAGTCATGTCTCTCACATTCTGAGTCCCACTCAACCTTCGCTTCCACATCTCACCGTTGGGCACCTGGACAGAAAACTTGTGTAAGTCTTTTGCCTATGATCTAGCCTCATCTGATTTCTGCTTCTCCACCCATGCTTGAGATGTGATGGTGCCTTTGGAAAAATCTGGCTTCAGAGCCCAATGTAGGAAAGCAGTTATTTCTATTCTGAGGGTACATTGCTCAGGCCTGGGATCCTCTCCTTGGCATGGTGCTTCTTCTCCCCAAACTTGGTTGCATGTATCCTTCAGAATTCTTCTCCCTCAGTATCTGTTGTCCAGTTGGTTACCTGGTCATGCATCCTGTGCATTTAGGAAGATCAGGAGCGCAGGTTTGGTACCAGGAAGTCTAGGTGATCCTATAATGATTACCCCTTCTTTCCATAAAGTCAAATAATTGTGCTAAAAAGCCTGGAGGTGCAGGGTGATTGCATAGCTTGGGCAGCTTCATCAGGACGAATTCTGGGTGGAGTTTTACAATTTGGGATTTGGAAATTGGAAAGACACTTGGGCACTACACTGGAAATGGAGAGCCCCACCCCTCTGTCAGAAGCTTTGGTATGGTTGGTTAGGAGACCTGGGCGGGGCATGATCTGAAGGGTAAGTTTAGTAGGCTTCTGCTTGATGCTTTTCGGGGAGACAGTATGTGGGAAGAAAATGCCGACTTCAGTGTCAGCCCTATGTTGGGAAGCAGGTGATGGCAGATGTGGAGTTCCAGTTCTACCACTGTCATTGGCCACTTCTCTGGATCTCAGTTTTTCCACCGGTGGGATGAGAGATCATTTGTGGATAGTCTCTAAACCAGTGCTAAATGGGTTAAAAAATCCCATTCCTATCCAGGTGCCGGGGCTCACTCCTATAATCCTAGCTATTCAAAAGGCTGAGATCTGAGGATTGTGATTCAAAGCCAGCCAGAACAGGAAAGTTGGTGAAACTTATATTTTCAGTTAACCACCCAAAAGCCAGAAATGGAGATGTGGCTTTGGTAGAATGTCAGCCTTGAGCAAAAAAGCTAAGGGGAAGCACCTAGGCCCTTAGTTCAAGCCCCAGAACTGCCACAAACTAACTAACTCTCTCTCTCTCTCTCTCTCTCTCTCTCTCTCTCTCTCTCTCTCTCTCTCTCTCTCACACACACACACACACACACACACACACATTCCCTCTCAAATTCATTCCTCAGCTAAGAGTAATTTTTGAGTTAGTCATTTATTTATTTATTTTTATTTTGACTTTGTATGGGCAGTGGGGCTTGAACTCAGGGCCTTGCCTTCTCCCTTGGCTTTTTTGTTAAAGGCTGGCCCTTTGCCATGTGAGCCACAGCTCTACTTCTGGTATTTTGCTGGTTCATTAAAGAATCTTACAGGTTTATCTTCCTGGGCTGGTTTTTTGTTTTGTTTTGCTTTTTAAAAAACAAGATCTTCAGATCTCAGCTTCCTGAGTAAATTAGAATTACAGGTATGAGCCACCAGCTTGTAGCCCAGGCATTAGTTTTTAGGGAGTGGAGGAAAAAAAAAAGAATAAGTAGAAAGTTCTGTCCTCCCATAGGCATACAGGCTAATGGCAGTAATCAGACTGGATTGAGGAGGTAACAGTAAGCTCCCCTACCATGCATTTACAACTCAATCAGGACTGACACAGAACCAGAGCAGCTAATGGCTCTTAAATACATGCTTGCTATAATGCCAGGTGTTAAGCCCTGTATGATCTTCCTGGAGAGGTGACAGGATAGGGAAGCTATAAAAATCAGGTTGCACAACTAACAAGTAATGGGGAGCAGGACCCTGCCTGCACTGCCTCCAGGCCCCACAAAATGACCTAGAGCTGTGGTGTTCCTTGCGTGAACCATTTCTTGCCCCATCCCATTGGCAGTAGCCTTAGAAAGAGGGCTCCATCTTACCAGTCACCTGGGGCACTAGTTCTCAAGATTCCTAGCCCACTGATATCTGTCTTTTCTTTCCCGCAGGCTGTGTGAGGGCATTGGCTCCGTGAATGTGTGTAAGTAGTCCCAGCCCCTCTCCTTTTTCCAGTAGGCTGGCCTAGAGCCTTTGGGGAGCGGGGGGGGGGGGGGCCACGTGCACTTGCTTTTGCAGAGCTGCCTGGCCTCAGAGGGGGTGCCTGATTTGGCTTTCCCTTTTCTCCAGGCGTCAGCAGCTCCCGAGGTGGCGTCGTGTGTGGCGATCTCTGTGTCTCCGGTACTTCCCCTGCTGTCAACACCAGAGTCTGCAGTGCCCCCTGCAGTGGCAATGTGGTGGTCGGCACCCCCAATGCCTGTGCCCCCTGTGCAGGAACCGGCAGCCTCTGCAGCAGCGGCTGTAAGAAGTGCTAGGGAGCCACCATCACCAGCCACCACCATGGACTCTGCCCAACCAGGACCTTGCAACCGGAATGCACATCTGCTGTGTCCACCACACAGGCCCTCAGCTCTATCTGGCCTCAAGCCCCTGAGACACAGCAGCGCTTTGGTGTCTGTCCGTAGCCTTTCCTAGTACTCATCCTTTTCTTTTAACTTCTATTTGTTTTGATGGATTCGTAGGTCCTGCGGTAGCTTGGAGGGACAGGGCCAACTTTAGAACCCCTGTGTCTGTCCCTCTCTAGAGTCTACCCATGGGCTTCTTCCTGGGCTTGGAGACCCAGCCAGACATTGTAACTCTGGGAGGGACACAGCCAAGAGCACCTTCCTTGCAGGGCTACCCGGGAGAAGCTTCTGAAGAACCAATGATTCAACTTGCCTATGTGTTTGTCTTTGTCTCACTCTGCTGCTGTTTCCAATAAAGTAATTGTAGCCAATCAGAACTATGGCTTCAGCATCTTGAAAATGCCTCCTGTGATGGATGTCCTTGCAAACATTTCTCAGAACCCGGGGGCTCTCACTAGATGAAAACATGTTGCTGGCCTTGAGCAGCCCAGCTTTTGAGGAATTAAAGGCTGACTCCTGAGGATGGGGACTCCTATGTGCCAAAGGGTTTCTCTAAGTAGGGAGCTTGGCCTCAGCTCTGTTGGCATTGTAGGCTGGTTAATTCTGTGGGTTAGCATTGTAACCCAAGAGAATCCTGGTGCTAAAATATATAATCAACCATTTGATGAGTCCAAATCAGGGGGGAAAAAGTTATATTTAATCTCCAGTTTCCAAGCCAATACATCTAATATGTTACCAGAAAATTTAGATCAGCAAAACAACTTTGGTCCTTGCATCTGTCAAGAGGAGAGCTCAGGAAAGATGTGACTATAGTAAAGCTCATGAGAAAAAATTATTAAATGAGAAAGATGATGGAGGAAGAGAGCATAGGCATGTCACCAGGACCACGTGAGTTTAGCCAATTCTGCCATCTTGGTGGTCTTCTACTGGCGCACTGACTGCAGAGCTTGACTTTGGGTTACATAGTGAGAATTGGATGGCTTTTGGTGGGTGAGTCTCCCTTTCATTTCCTGTAAGCTATGACACCCCATCCTGTCGTTATTTTGTCATTCTTTTGTCTTTCTTGCTTCCTTACCCTTCTGTGTGCCCTTGCCCCCATTTTGTTATCAGACGCCTTTTAGTTTATCAGCTTATCTTGCCATCTGCAAGCTGAATAGGTTGCCATTCTCTGTCAGCTTTTCTACCAAAAACCCATCTCAGAATCGCTGGCATCTAGCTATCAGATGACAACACAGATCTTTCTGGACATGCCCAAATGTCTCCTCAGAATTCTCAGTAATGGTGACTTTGTCTCTTTCCCTCCAAGGGCATTGCTGAAGAGTGCGAAGGAGAAATAAGCAGGTCACTTGCCCCTGCTGAGCTTTACCTTCTTCATGTGTAAAATGGGGTGAGAATCCCGGGGGCAGTTGTAGGAAGATTGTCAAATGTCCACTGCTTGTGATACCTTACTCCTAGGGAGAGGCTGGGAGCAGTGTTTTTATTATTCTTCACAACTCAACTAGTTCTCCTTCCTGTGGTATTTTTGGGAATCCTGGGGTGCCTGGAAGGTCTAAAATGGCCTCCCTCACAGAGATAGATTTGGTGTCTGCTAGCTGGGGAGCTCAGTTGTGGCTGTTGGCCAGGATGCATCATTCAAGTTCTGATCAGAGAACAATCATCAAACTATAACCAAAAATCAAAGAGATCAACTAAAGAATACAGGAGCTGGGATAAGGGATACAAATAGTTGAGTGGTAGGACACTGGCCTAGCATGTGTGAGACCAGAGGTTTGATTTCTAGCACTGAAAAACAAAAATAACAACAAAAAAGGAAAGAAACAAAAAGGAAGAAAAAAGAATTCATACGTGAGGCTTGGGTATGAGGGATGACCCTGCCTTTGGCTTTTTCTCTAAAATCTAATGGCCATTTCCTCACTGCCTATCCAGACTTTGCCAGTTTTTCTCTGAGGACATTCAGGCTCAGCTTAATGCTCCAGCCAACATCATAGTTTTCAGATTTTGTTCAAGCAGCAGCCCATGACTAGGTACCAACTTCTGTTCCACTGAGCTATTGTGACATAACAAAATATTCCCAAACTTAGTGGTTCTGAAAAATATGTTTTATAATTGTGTGGGGTGATGGATTTTGTGTGTGTGTATGTGTGTGTGTGTGTGTCTGTCTGTGTGTCTGTGTGTGTCTGTGTGTGTGTGTGTGTCTGTGTGCATGCACGCATTCTAGGCTTGAGCTCAGACCTTTTGAATCTCACTTGGCTTTTTTGCTTACGGCTGATACTCTACCATTTGATCCACACCTCTATCTCTGGCTTTTTGATGATTCATTGGAGATAAGAATCTCTTGGATTTATCTGTCCAGACTAGCTTTGAGCCTGGATCTATAGATCTCAGCCTCCTGAATTGCTAGGATTACAGGTGTGAGCCTCTAGCACAAGGATTATGGGTAATTCTTTTGCTTCCTGTTATTGACTGAGGTTCTGAATGGCTGGAAAGTCTGAGATGGTTTTACTTAGATGATTAGATTTAGTTCTAGCTATGGGTCTAGGGCTTAGCTGGATGATGGCCAGGAACCTCTGCTCTCTTTGTGCTGAGAATCTTCCTAAGGCTTGGACATAGAAAATCCACAGGACCCCTCTATGACCTGCTATTTGGTTGGTGATTGCAGAAATGAGCCAGCCCAGATTCAAAAGGAGGGACCTGGGTCTTGACTGTGAGGAGCCACATTCATGGGGAATGGTGAAATTGTTGGGGGGCACTGGAGGATCCAATGAGACAGTACAAATCACATGTAGATGATTGTGCGGCTCATAATCATACTGGGTCAGGCACCCATGGCTCATACCTGTAATCCTAGCTACTCAGGGGACTGTGAGTTGAGGACCAAGGTTCCAAGCCAGACTGGATAGTAAAGTCTGTAAGACTCTTGTCTACAATTAACCACCCAAAATCCAGAAGTGAAGCTAGGGCTCAAGTAGTAGAGTTACCAGTCTTGAGTAGCAAAAGCTCAGGGGTAGTGCCTAGGCCCTGAGTTCAAGCCCCAGTACAGGGACATGGACACACACACACACAAAACACATACACAGAGCATATTGGGAGCATATGTTCTTGTTACTGGTACCACTGATGGCCTAACAGTGCAGAATTCCTAGCTTCCAAAGAGTACACACAGAATAGGATGTTGGGAAAAGACCCGGGGTTGGAAGCCTGGAGGTTTAGGTTCTTGTCGGGCTTTGTCATCCAGAATGAGTGGTCTAAGTCTTTCACTGGAATACCAGCGAAATGACTCAGGTGATGAATGGAGCAACCCACCAGCCCACTGGATGTGCAGGGGCTTCAGTCTATGTGTAGAGCAGGACAGGTGCAGCACAAGGGTCCATTATTCCAATATTGTCACTCAGTGACTGATCTCAGGCTTGGCAGCACAGAGGGGCTGAATAGCCAGCTGGCTCATATCTCTCAACAGCAGAAATCAGAAGGTCCTGCTAATTACCCCAGCCACCTACTGCTGCAAGAGGGAAAGTCCTGGAAGTAGCAACAACAAGATGCTTTTATGGGGTAGAGTTGGAGTTGGGGCTGGAGCAGATCAAAGAGTGAGTCTTTTTGAAGCTTCTAGAAGTGCTGGTGAGCAGTCCCCAGCCCTCCTGCTAACCTCACTAGATTGCTTAGAAGAGTTAGGCTCTCTCTCCAGCCCAGCCTCTGCATAGGCGACTCCTCCTGCATCTGTAATGCATGTCTGCCTTCCAGCTAACTTTTTTTTATTGTGAAAATACCGTACAGAAGGGTTACAATTACATGGGCAAGGTAATGAGTACATTTCTTATCAAGTATTGTTGCCTCCTCCTTTGTTTCCCCTTCCCATTCCTTCCTCCTCTCCCCCCTCCACCTCCACCAAGGTTGTAAAGTTTGTTTTTCGACATAACGACTTGTACATATCATTGTTGCAATGGGTCCACCTGTATCTATATTTAAAAATTTGTTTTTCCCGTCCCCTCCACAAATTATACCAACATCAAATACAGTGAAAACAGGGGTTATACCATGGGGGAGGGACATACAAAGCAACAAAGAAATCATCTTATAAATATGTTAGAAACAATTGCAAGAAAGAAAAAACATTTGAGTCCTTATTCTTTTTAAAAAGATTTTTTTTATTGTTATTATAAAGGTAGTGCACAGAGGGGTTACAGTTACATGAGTCAAGTAATGAGTACATTTCTTTTTGGACAATGTTTCCTCTTCCCTCACGCTCTCCCAGTTTTTCCTTCCTGTCCTTACATCCAACTTACATAGTTCATTTTCAACATAGTGTCTAGTGAGTACCACTGCTGCATTTGGTCACACTTGTTCCTCCATTTCTGTGCCCCTCTTTGCCCTCCGAAAGACAGATAAAGAAACAAGACACAAAGAAAAGAAAACAAAAACAGCAACAAAGAAAAAAAAAACTCTTGTTTCCATTTCCTGGCATTCATTCCGGTATTATTGCACACGATCAGAGGCATATAGGCATTGCACCTTTGTATTCCTTTCCTAAGAGTATCCTCCTTCAGTCTCACTGTGTGTGAATGCCTAGGCCTAGCTGTATAATGTAAGCTTCAGGGACAAGCACCTTTGACCATTTTCTTCTCTTGCATAAACGAAAGCTTAAGTACTAGTACCAGGTACACAGAAGGTGCTCTATCATTGTTCGTGGGTTCAGTGCATGGACTCTTGGTCCTCCCTAAGGTCTCAACTTTAGTCTTTGCTTCCTCTGGTTGGTAATCTTCCAGCTGTGCTCTTTTATTCCCAGCCCCAAGATCCAGGGCTGCTAGTGGCATGGAGGAGGCTGGTCCAGGGACCTAGAGGCTCTCACGGATAGTGTTTGCAACAATGTCAGTCTTGCCTGGTCCCTTGGATTGGAAGGGTGGAAGGAAGAAGTGTCACCTTGAACCGGCACTTCCATGGTTCCTGCCACCTTCCACATAGTACCGTGATGGTCTCCCATACTTGGCAGTCTATAAGGTCCCACTTAGGTCCTCAGAAAGGAATATTAAAACCCCAGAATCACTTTCCAAAAAGGCCAATTCTGAAAAAGTCATGCAGAACTTCCAGGCCACCTTCAGATGACAGCTGATCAGTGAACATGAGGCAGAAGGGCGGAGGGGTAGGGTGGTGAGGATTGGGACTGGGGAGCAGTCCTGAGGGGCTACCCAGACACAGGCTTGTAGGGCTCAGCAACAGACGTGTTGCTCTGGTTGAAAGTCCAGATTATCTTTAGGCAAGAGGGGACCCCAGAAAGGCCAGACTTGTGTTATGGAGTTCTCTCTGGCTGACAGGACATGTGTGTGTGCGGGGGGTGGAGGGGGAGCAGTAGAGCAGGAAGCTGGAAGGGAATAAGAGTCAGACTCTAGCCAAGATGATGATAGCCAGAATGAGGTTGGGGAGGAGTGTGGGAGGCTGAGGAGAAGCATACTCAGGGACTGATTTTGAGGGAGAGGCCTGGAGAGCTTGTGGGTTCTGGTCGGAGGCCTAGCTGTGGCATCACTGTGTGGTTGCATGTGGCAGGGCTGGTGGGGGAGGCTCTGGCAGAGAGGAAGGAAGGAGGGAGTGAAGCTGGGGTAGGCTTCTGTGGATAGGTAGTGCTGCCAGGAGATGGTCCCGTGGATTTGCGGCACAGGGGCTGCCGCTGAGCAGTGAGGGTGGTGGAGAGCCTCGCGTGCATGTCCACGGACAGGGCGCAGAGAGGTGAGGGGTGAGGGGAAGGCCCCATGGACTAGGATGCTGGAGGAGGAGGTGAGGACGCCTGAGGAGGGCCAAGGGATCATAGGAGGAACTGAAGTGTGAGTTTTGAAACAGGGAGGAAAGGCTCAAGACTTGGGGGTCAGGGAGTGGGAGGAGAGAAGGCAACAGGAAGCTGAGGGAACTTGGTGAGGAGTCTGGGGGGGGCTTAGAAATTCCAGGAGTGGAGGAAGAGGCAGACACCCCCCCCCCAAATAAAAACAGCTGGGAGACTGGAGTGGAACGCACGAGGGAAATAGAGGTGACCAGGGGGTGGTGGGCAGTTCATCCCCGGAGTGATTCCTCTAAGGCAGGGTTAGGGAAATCTCAAAGTCCTATTCCTTAGGCCCTCCAGAGCACAGAGAGGTCAGGCCAAGGAGGGGCAGAGGGCTGTATTCGAGTTAAGCCTATGAGGTACTGGGGACAGGGGGAGGGAGGGGACAGCATGCTCTTAGCAGCCACAGGGCCAACTAGAGCTGAAGAGGGCGGAAGGACAGGGAAGAGGTAGATGTCGAGGGTCTCAATCCTGCTTGTTAGGTCGACAGCATGGGGCGGACACTGGAGATGGGGGTGGAATCCAGTATGGTTGTGTGGTGGGGTAGAATGAAGGGGTGCTGAGAGAAGAACGTGGGGTGTGTGCAGGAAGGGACTAGAACCAAACACACAAGAACACAAACATGCATGCACATGCCACTGCCTTCGAGCAGTTCCTATGGCCTCCTCTGCTTCTTTCAGGGCCACTCGGAGAAGCAAAGCCCTCAAACCAGCCCACACTGGCCTGTGGGACTCAGGCAGGCCTTGCCTGGCTCTGGGAACAGGTTTTGCAAGTGTCCAAGTTGAGGCTAGCCCAGAATTACCCTAGTCCTCAGGCCGTATCTTAGGGTGCTCACAATTAGACATGGGATTAAAGAAAACAAGACATCATAGCATAGAGAACAGGGTCCCCAATTTATTGGCAAATAGGAGACCAGAGGTCAGAGAAGCACTGGAGGCAGCCCCACTATGCTCCTTCCAGAGAGGGAGAGCCCTCTACCGGCCATTTGTTGGTACTACATCCAAAAGGGGGCCCAACCACCCAGCCATCCTTTCCAGTAGGGGCTGGGGAGGGGACGAGGGACTGGTGGGAGCAGTGTATTCTCAGAACACAAGGCAAGGCTACCGAGGCCCTGCTGTGCTCAGCAAGGTTGGGTTGTTGACATCTGGCAGTGGGAAGGACTCTCTCCATGCTCTCTTGGCCATCTAACACCTGCCCTGGTAGCAGGAGCCCGCTCCACAAGGTGCACACATGCCAGTGCTCACTGCCAGATTCCCAGTGCATGGGGCGCTGCACACGCTGCCTGTCACCGGCCGGGAGCCAGACACACAGAGGTCACCGCACACGACCCCACCCCGGGAGCTGCTGACACCTGAGGGAAGAAGACAAGAGTCCTGAGGCCTGGCTGGTCACCACCCTACCCAGCCATCTCCCCAAGCCTGTGTGATTGGTCGAGTCCTCCAAGGAGCCACAAAGAGCCCTTCATTATAGTTTTGAAGCCTTGGAGAAAACCTCAGCCCGGGAGCCAGAAGGCCTGGGCTCTGCTTTGTCATCTTGGACAAATCCTTCCCATGCTCTGGTCTCGGTTTCCTCTCTTCTAACACGTTGACATTATGCTGAGATCCCTTGGAGTGACTTCTTTCCTCTTTTCTAAACTCATTCATGTTGTGAGGCTCTTCCTGAAAGCTAACTGCAGTCTCTCCAGCTGGCTGCATGAGCAACCAATTCGCCATACTGGGGAATGATGGGGAACATACTTTCCAGGGTCTCTGTATACCCAAGCCAGGAGTTGCTCAACCACCATTTTTTTTCCTTTTCAGGGTTCAAGATACTTACAGACATTCACAGCGCCAACACCTTCACACAGCCTGAGTCAAGGAAAAAATGGGGAGAAGAAGAGAAAAGGAAACAGAATGAGACCATAGACTTCCCCTAGGTGCCAACAAGGCTCATTTTTAGATGTTCCTGATCTGTACTTCATGCCTTTGCACAATTGAGGGAAGGATGTCTTGCTGGCAGGTTAGTAATGCTGGGCATTACTATTTAGCAACTTGCTTTTGCCTTCATCTGTCTGCCTTTGTGCAGTATCCAGCCTGAACAACCTTATCTGGCCAAGCTGGACAGGCTCAGCCTTAGAAAAAGGAGTTTTCTTGAGCACACAAGGATTAGAAATTGGTCCAGGGGAAGTGACCTCCTAGAAATTAGGAAGGTGAGGATTATGGAAACGTTAAGGGTGGAGGGTTCTTAGGAAGATCTCGGCCAGAGACCAAGTCCTGTAGGGCTAGTCCTAGTAGGTCACTGGGCTGTGGACCTAACGAACTTTGCATGGTGAAAGCAAGATGCCCCAGGTCCAACCCTGTGTGAACTGGTATGAAGTCCAGTCTATCTTGGGACTGGTTTGGGGGCCAGCAGTAGGCTGGGACTCACCTCTGCTCTTCACCTTCCAGCAGGCGCCTGTAGGTGGCGATCTCGATGTCCAGGCCCAGCTTGGAGTTCATCACCTCCTGGTACTCCTTCAGCAGGCAGGCCATGTCCTGCTTGGCCTTCTGCAGGGCACCCTCCAGCTCGGCCAGCTTGCAGCGGGCATCATTGAGGGCCGCCTCACCCTGCTGTTCAGACTGGGTCACTGCGGCCTCCAGCTTGGTGTTCTGGGGGTCCAGGAGAGAATGAGGTAGATCATGAATGTTGGGTTACTTTGTCCATTAACTAGAAGAACCCAGTCTCTACCAACTGGAGAGACTAATAATGAAAAAATCTCATTGGAGACTGGATAATAAGAATGAACTAGGGCTCAAGTTGGCTGTGTGGCACAGGCCAGGCCCCCACCTCCTCTGCTCTTGGGCACAGCTGCCCCATACCTGGCACTTGGCATTCTCAATCTCAGCTGTCAGCCTCTGGATCATGCGGTTCAGCTCATTCATCTCCTCCCTGGTGCGGCGCAGGGTCTCCCCATGTCGGATCACTGTGGCCTTGATCTCCTCACACTGGAGAGAAACAGGGGTGCCCATGGGCTCACGTTGGACAGTACTCAACCTACCCAACCAGCCAATGGCATCCCTGACGTGAACCCTGCCTGAGAGCTGTTGGCCCCTCCCTTCCCATCCCACCTGCTCCTTCTCACTGTCTAGAAGGCAGCATCCTGGAATAGTTACCTTGCTGCGGTACCAAGACTCAGCCTCAGCCCTGCTGCGGGTGGCAATGTCATCATACTGAGCCTTGATCTCAGCCACAATGCAGTCCATGTTGAGGTCCCGGCTGTTGTCCATCTTGACAATCACTGAGGTGTCTGAGATGTGGGCATGGAGGACACGGATCTCCTGCAGGAGGACGGGGGTAAAGGACAACAGAGCTTTTGGAGAATGCATCCCTACCAAACAGACTTCAATGCAACTGGACAGTCACCCTGGCCCTGTTTCTTGCCACTTCATGCAACCCCATGATCAGAATCCACTGCCCAATCCCTTTCCCACACTCCACTTCCACCCAAACCATTGTCTTCTGTGCTGGTTGCCCTAGGCCTCAGTCCAGCCCCCACCCCTCACCTCTTCATAGAGTCTCCTGAGGAAGTCAATCTCCTGGGTCAGTGCCTCTGAGTTGGCCTCCAGATCAGACTTGCGCAGGTAGGCACAGTCCACGTCCTGGGAAGGGAGGGCAAAGTGTGAGTCTCAAGGGGCCTTGCTGAAGACCCCTCAAAATTGTCTCTCTTCTCGCCCTTCCATTGCAGCCCAGGGCAGAAGGAACCCCAAGCTCCTGAGGCTCCATCACAGGCAAAGGACTTACATAGATCATCTCTCCCATTATCTTCCTGCTGGGCCCAGGCAGACTCCAGCCCATAAGGACAAATTCTTCATACACTCACAGATACTACCTGCCGTTCAGTCCACTCCATGAAATAGCTCCCCCTCTGTCTTCTTGTGTATACTCTTTTGTCAAGGGAGGCTCAGAAGACCACCTGACCCTGACCTGCCTCTCAGCAGCCCAGGTCAAGGCCTCAAGTTCACCTGGCATGCCTAGATCTGCCCATGTTCTCTTAAACAGTGGCATCTGGCTCTGATTGAAGTCAGTTATAAACAGTACTGGGTAGAACACACTGACCCTCAAGACACAGAAGCCCCAGTTCTATGAGATTCCAGGCCAAACCACAACCTCTGAGGCAGAATATGACAGCCAGGGGTCAAGGTAGACATCTACTGCCCCAGGGCAGGCATCACCAGACATCCCAGAGCCCTGGCTACAACACGGAGTGCCATCCTGATGTGCAAGCTGCTTGCTCCCCACCCTGAGGCTGAGCACTTGAGACTCCAGGAGGATCTGCCTGCCCCTCCCCGCCCACCAGGGTCCCAGGAAGCTCTTCCCATTCCCTGCAGTACTTGCCTTCTTCAGAGCCACAAACTCATTCTCAGCTGTGGCCCTCAGGGAAACTTCCTCTTCATACCTGAGATGGGAGGGAAGGGATATCAGAGAAGGCCAGTCTCCCCCAACCTCACTTCCTGGCCTGACTGGGGCTTGAGCAGGGGCTCCCTGTGCACTCTGCATGGGGGAGGGGGGGTGGAGAGGCTCATCTGGAATGCCCCAGGCTCTTTGCCAAGGCTGCTGTGAGGTCAGCTCAGAGGACAGACGAGGACTCCTGATCCCCTGTGCTAGAAGCAGCCATTGCAGCCTCTGGGCCCTGCAGTGCCAGCCTCCCTTCACCTAGATTCTGGTTCCAGGTCTAGGGTGGGGACCCAGAGGCCTCAGGACTCAGCACCCAAAATGCTATGTCCCCAGAGCCTGAGACCTGTTGTTTCTCAGCCCGTGGGCTGGATGTGATCAGGGGCTGTGGGTATAGGAGCCTGAGACTCAGCAAGGGAATGAGGGAGCTATGTGGTTTGCTTTTCCAGAGAGCAGGGTCTCAGTCCAGGGTGGCAAGGCTGAGCGGGACCAGAATCTTCTGAGACCCTCAGCATGCAGCAGGCAGATGTTGGGATTTGACCTCCATAGAATAGTGGTTCCTGGAGCTCCCTGGGCCTGGCTGGGCTGCACACTGCCTCCCTCCTCCCTCTCCCTGTCAGTGCCAGGTTTGAAGCTAAGCCATCAGCTGGGTAAACCACACTCACTTCTTCTTGTAGCCCTCCATCACTTCCTGCACATTGTTGAGCTCTGCAGCCAGCCTCCCACTGTCAGCCTCCACAAACTCAGCCTCCCTCCTCAGCGTCTCGATGTAGCCCTCGAACAGAGGCTCCAGGTTGCTCTCGCAGCACTTGCGGTTCTGGTAGAACTGCCACTTGGTCTCCAGCAGCTTGTTCTGCTGCTCCAGGAAGCGCACCTGTCACCCAAGATACAGCCCAAGATAACATTGATTGAAAGGAGCTCCAGGAAATGGAAACATTCTTTTTCTTTTTCCTTTAGCTGTTTTTGTTTTCTTCTTTTCTTTGCTTATCTATGTGTTTGGAAGCATCAGGGATGGTAGGGAAGTTGAAGGGACAAAGGGCCAACAGGTGAATCAATGGTCCTCACTAGACACTGTTTTGAAAATGAACTCTACAACCTGTGGTGGGGATTAGAGGAAAAACCTGAGAGAGAGCGAGGGAAGGGATGACATTGTCCAAAAAGAAATGTAATCTTTACCTGACTTATCTAACTTTAACTCCTCTCTTTTTTTTTTAGCATTTTCAAATAAGAATAATGAAAAATACTTTTAAAAAAGATACAACCTGTCTTCTCCAGAGGAATCTGAATACCCAGAGTCCTTCTTGTGTATGCTTGCCATCAGTCTCAAAAACTATGTACATCAGGGCTTAACCACCTCAACACCTAGAAGGCCTTCCTTTCACAAACTTCTGTCTCTTCAAATGTGTCACAAGAAGTACTTAGACCAGCTGAGTCTAGATTCCTCTGCCACTTGCTAAAAAGCATGATCTTGGATGGGCTCTAGTGGCTCATGCCTGCAATCTAGCTACTCAGGAGGCTGAGATCTGAGGATCACAGTCAAAAGCCAATTCTGGGCAGGAAAGTCCATAAGAGTCTTATCTCCAATAAACAACTCCGAAAGCCAGATGAGGCACTGTGGCTCAAAGTGGTAGAGCACTAGCCTTGAACAAAAGAGCTCATGGACAGTTCCCAGGCCCTGAGTTCAAGACCCATGAACTACAAAAAAAAAGAAAAAGTGTGATCTTGGACAGAGTGCTAGTGTGGCATGGGGTTCAGGTACCCCTCATTGTGAGGATTAAGGAAGTCCTGGGAGAAAAAAATACACCTCCCCCAGACAGATGGACAGTGATCCAAACCCAGAATGGCATGATGGGAGGGCAGTTGGAGTGGGGTCCCCTGGGATGCTTTGTACCCCACCCAGGCCTGGCAGCTCATCTGGATCTCCAAGGCAGGGAGGAGCTTTGCACTTCACATTAAATTATTGTAGACTCCTAAGCTCCAAGAAAATTCTCACATCCATCTTCCTGCCACTAGGTTGGTTGACTCAGATTCTTTTGACTAATAACTTTGTCACCCCCATCACCCATTGAAACTTCTCTCTCATGCTAGCTTTAGTTTAGTTTCTCATCTTACAGGATGTGTGTGTGTGTGTGTGTGTGTGTGTGTGTGTGTGTGTGCGCGCGCGCGCATGTATATTTTGCAGTTCTTTCTGCTACTTCCTAATGACAATCTTGTCTCTCAGTCCTCAGACCATGGCCACAGGCTGGCTGGCTGCCTGGGTTTCAAGAGGATGGCTGCAGACTTGCGTTGGACACTGCTCTGTAGATGATGCCTGCCTTGCCCCATGAGGACGAGGCCTGTGTCCACTGCTTGCCGCTGTGTGTTGAGCCCCAGCTGAAGTAGCTGGGGAGGGCTTACCCCGACTCTCAATGGGGGAGGGAGGTGGATCAAAGTAGCTCTCTGTGATCCACCCAGGAGAGATGCTTTTAGGCCATCTTTGGGGTCACAACCTCTGCCCTTGATATAGGGAGCTGCTTGGCTTCAAATGTAGCAAACCCCACGAGCTTTTGCTCACTGGGCAGTGTCATTTGCTGTTCCAAAGGCTCTGCCTCTACCTCCCCTGTGTGTTTTCAGTTTGTTACCCCCCACATCTATCCCATCCCAATCAGGCTGGCAGCTCCTGATGCTATTTTTGTCTTTTTGTCTATGACAACCACTCATGTATACATATATATACATACATACATACATATGTAGGAGCTTACATGGGCAGATGCTTACTTCTGAGTTCCCCTATAGTATCTAGCTCTGGGTGGGAGCTCAGGAACTTACCTTGTCGATGAAGGCAGCAAACCTGCTGTTGAGACACTTGATCTGCTCCTTCTCCTCATGCTTCACGCACTGCGCATTGGGGTCGATCTCCAGGTTGAGGGGCGTCAGGAGGCTCTCGTTGACAGACACGGTGGTGATGCATGGGGGGCTGGGCCCGCAGACGCCCCCTGAGCGGTAGCCGAAGCTGCGCCCATAGGAGCCAGAGCGGAAGCCCCCGCAGACGCTGTGGCTGCCGAAGCCTCCGGAGAGGCCGCGGTAGCAGGAGATGCCGCGGTAGGGGGCGGCGGTGATGCAGCAGCGGGCTGGCCGAGGTCCACAGGCCGAGGCGCAGCTGAAGTTTCCAGCACGGAGTCCACAGGTCATGGTGGTGGAGAAAGCAGGTGTCTGAGCAGTGGAGAAGTTGGCAGGGAAGGAGCCAAGGCTCTGTGCTCCCTAGGTTGTGGCAGGCCCTTTTATGTGTCAGGAAAACTGGCATTAAAAGGGGTGGCAAGGAGACAATAGCTGTGTTTTATTAGCTTGGCATCACCTCGGCCTCTTAAGCTCCAACCCGCTTGCCTCTTCTGTGGCTGTGTCAACAATGCTGGGCCACAGGCCTGTTTCATCTTCAAAGCCCTTTACAAGCTTCCTCCAGGCCTCTCCTGGTCCCCTGCCCACCAAAGAGAAGGGAGAGGGGCTGGGCCAGAAGCATGTTCCAGGTGCACCAAGGGGCAAGGCCTCTCTCCCAACTCCTTTCCGGAGGGGGCTTAGCTGGCCCATGGATCTTCCACCTGTGGCCTGACCTGGGTTGGAGCCGAAGGGCTGTCCTTCCCAAAGAGCCCCCTGATCTAGGTTTCTCTGTGTCTCCAACACAGGGAAATAAGAATCATCTTCAAGGACAAGATCAGCCTGTTCCTGCCATGTTCTTGCTCAGGGCTGGGAGAAGGGGGTTGAGGATCTGGGAGAATTGGACATGATCCATGCATTTGGGATTTTTCTAGCTGGGACACCAGTGGGGACATGGGAGAAATTGAGTTCAGAAAGCTCAAGACAGGACCACCAGGGCTGTTCTGAGTCTGGGATGTCATGGTGAACGGGAGTTCCAGGCTTGGACCAGGGGGAGCAGCAGCTTGAGGAGAGTGGAGAGCTGGGTTTGAGAAGGACAGAAGTGGGGGGGATGCTGGTACAGGATCGAGGGGACCTGAGCATCCAGTCCAGCTTGATTCAGACACAGAATCCCCATTCCTCAGTTCGCCAGAGCACCCTGGTGGAGCTCTCTCAGGCTGCTGTAGCCATGGTGCTCTGCTCTGAGATAGAAGCGTGGAGCCAGGTGTTTGGGGAACAAGGGGGTGACATGGACTTGAAGCAACATCATTTAGCTAATGGGGAAGGAGAGAAGCCGTGGAGGAAGGGAAAGCTCCCATGATGTCCCGGCTGAAGCACTAGGGGTCTAGGGGGCCTCTTTAGGCTCTCAGCAAGGCTTGGTGAGGGAGGTGGACTGAAGAAAGTGCTGGATTGGGGGTCCTGCGGTCCTTCTGTTGGTGAAAGAGGGCTGGGATCTTATGTGGCTGTCCCTAACACCAACCTCCTTTAATCTGGCATTCATTCCTTTGGACTAGAGCAGGTGGTAGCTTTGATGGACCGACAGACACAAGCTTTCCTCTAGCCTGAGAATGTGGGCCCATAAATCTCCCGAGTGCCTGTCTTTTGGCCCACCTTTGAAAACAACTCCTTTGATGGAGCCAAACACTGGCCCAAGGTGAGCTAAAAATAACCCTCTTTGCCTTTCCCTGTAGCCCTCCCCACTCCCTCTCAGAGTAGAGGTTTGGGGACAAGAGAGAGAAGGCATCTTTTGTGATGCTATGGAAATGTCAGGGAGTTGGACCCCATCTGCCCCATAAGTGGAGGAAAGGAACCCCTACTGCCTCCAATGGGCCCTTTAGTCTTGGGCCTGGGGTACCAGCTATGGAGTAGGGACTTCCAGTGGGGTTTGGAGTTGACTATCTCAATTCTGTGAACTTGAACTCAAAAAGAGCCATGCACATCTCCTTGAGCTGGGGAAGCCATGGCAGTGCCCACTCATGTCTGGACTGGAACGGATATGGCACAAATGACAAGGTTTGGGTTAGAGATGCTCAGGGGTAGAGCACTTAGCTAGCATGCTCAAAGCCCTGGGTTCCATTCCTAGCACCGCAAGGGGGCAGGGGCCAGGGGCAGGAAGGGGAGAAGAAAGAAAGACAGGGTTTGAATTCTTAGCTTTGAGATCAAGCACCAGCTACTTCTCAATTTCTCTGCCTATAAAAACCTCAGTGACTTGCTGGGAGCTAGGGGCACATGCCTGTAATCCTCGCTACTCAGGAGGCTAAGATCTGAGAATCAAGGTTCAAAGCCAGCCCGGGCAAGACAGCCCAAGGGATTCTCATCTCCAGTTAACTACCAAAATGCCAGAAGCAGAGCTGTGGCTCAAATGGTAGAGTGTTAGTCTTGAGCACATATGATCAGGAACAGCACCTAGGGTCTGAGTTCAAGCCCCAGGACTTCCCTACCCCCAAAAAACAAAACCACAAAAACCACAAAACACAACTCAATGACTGTGTTGGCATCGGGAGGAGGAAGCAGTGGGAGGGGCCACCCCGCCCTCACTCCATGCCTATGCCATGACTGGGTCTTGGTTGCCCCTGGTCTGGAGGACTTTGCAAAGGGACAATGTCACTGGCCAATGAGACTCCAAGTGACTGTGCCGGGGTCAGCAGAAAACAGTGATGGCTTTACAAGACAGTCATTGGCCACCTCAAAAAAACCTAAATTACAGTTCCCATGTGTAAGTGAGCCAGAACAAAGCACGTTGCAGGCCTGTAGACAGGAAGTTGACAAAGGGCAGTGACAGCCCCCCCCCCCCCCCCACACCTTGGCTGGCCTACTCACCCTGGCTCCTGACTATGATTGGTTCTGGGCCTGATCAAGGCTTGGATAAAGGCTGGTTCACTCATCAAGGCCTGGGCTCTGGACCTGCTTCTCTGGAGACTAGCCTGGGTTGGCCAGTGGTTGACTTGTCCTCACCGCCTGGGAATGACTGTTTGTTGCTAGCCTGGCCTTTTGGTTCTTGCCTATCTCTTTGGCCTGCAACTATTACTTGGCTGTATTCCAAACTGTGTTTTTCCCCCTGTGGGTATCTGGCTGGCTGGCTAGCTCAGAGACCAAGAAGAGTTTCTTTCCTGAATATCCAGGAGTATTTGCATTTTTTTTTTGGGGGGGGGGTCTGGTCGTGAGGCCTGAACTCTGGGCCTGGACACTATCCCTCAGCTCTTCAGCTCAAGGCTAGCGCTCTACCACTTGAGCCACAGCGCCACTTCTGGCTTTTTTCTTTTTGCTTATGTGGTGCTGAGGAATCAAACCCAGGTCCTCAGGCATGCAAGGCATGCCCCAGCATTTGCATTTTTTATTTTTACCTTTTGTGAAAGGAAATTTGATTAGTTAGCCTGGGATGGACATTAGTGAATATATCTTTGTGTGATTTCCACTAGTTTCCTTAAAACAAAATTGTTAGCCAGGTGCCAGCAGCTCACACCTGTAGTCCTAGTTACTCTGGAGGCTGAGATCTGAGGATTGAGATTTGAAGCCTGTCTGGGCAGGAAAGTCCATGAGATTCTTATCTCCAATTAACCACCAATGGAGTTATGGCTTAAGGGCTAGAGCACTAGCCTTGAACACCAAAGCTCAGGGGCAGCACCTATAACCTGAGTTCAAGTCCTAGGACCACTACAAAAACAACACAATACAATAAAACAAAAAAAAAATCCCTAAATTGCTAAGTGCCTAGCTGGCTGTAAGAGTTGCTTTCCTGTGGGGGACTTCTGCAGTGAAGCAGAAAGCCTTGCAAATGCTTCCTCATCTGCAAAGTCAGGGATATGACAGTGTCGCCCTGGATCCCCATGATGATGAATGAATAGCTGGTGTGTATGTGAATACCCAGAAAGTACTGACCAGAGAGAGCTGGGGCCCTGCCTGGAAAGGACCAGCTCCTGGACCTCCACTTACCTCTCTTCTCCAAACCTCAACACCTTCCAGGTTTGCCTTCTGGCCTTGATGTCACAACCAGGAAGGCTGGTGGGCTCCGGTTGAGGACAAGTGTCACTGTCACCTATCCAACAAGTGCTTATTACAGCAGAGAATGGAAGGGGGGGTTACTACACGCCCTTCGTCCTCAGTGAGCACACATGCCCCACTTAAGTGGAGATTACAGCAGTTCCCCAACGCAGGCCAATGTGTGCTGTCATGGGCTGAGAAGCAGCATCCTGCTGGAGGTGAGGCTTGGAGGAAAGCCGGCCTGAGCTGTGCTATGGAGGACAGGCAGAGAATATCAGAAGGGCAGAAAGGGGAGAGGATACCAAGCAGTGCATGGCAGACATGCACAGAAAGGGTCACAAGCCAGTAGACGTCCTGGAGGAAGTCACTCCTGAAGGTAGAACCCCAGACCTACTCCAAATGAGGATCCCAAGCAAGGCCTGTAGTCCAGGCCATCCTGTCTATAATACACTGGGATTCCTGGCTCAGAAAAGGCATCTTTGTGTTGGCATTGGAAGAAGGGAGCTAAGACTAGCATGATTTTCACATTACAGGATTAGTGACCTAGAAAATACAACACAACTATAATAAACTGCAGACAGGGCAGCACAAGTGGAAAAATGCTGCTAGAGATACAAGATCACTTCATAAAAATTAAAACACTTTTCAATGACCAGTGATTGCCAAACAGAAATCAATGGAAAACAGGATATCATTCCCAAGAATGATTTTTTAAAAAAGCATGACATATTTACAAGATAAGTTTACAACTATGCATAGGATTTTTAAGGAGACCTATGTAAAACTCTGTTATTGAAAAAGTATACAAGGAGCTCTGGTTAAATGGCTTTATACAATGTTTAGGAATACTTTGGCCTAATGTCTTAAAGATTTAAAAACCTCTCTACATTAATTTGTAAATCAGTGTAAATCCAATAAAAATCCAGCTTGATTCCTTTTGAGGAACTTGAGAAAAACCAATGTAAAATGTATATGAAAGAGCTGAGTGCTATGGCTTATATCCGTGATCCTAGTACTTGGGAGGACTGTGGTTCTCAGCTACCCTTACGGTCTTCTTTTTCTCTCCCCCTCCCCCCCCAAAAAAAACCAGTTTGTGAGATTCCATCTCAGCAGAAAAAGCTGGGTGTGGTTGATGGTGCACACTTCTCATTCTAGCTATCGCTGGAAGGGTAAATAGGAGGACTGAAGTTCAAGTGTGGGGTAGAGGGATAAAAAAGCAAGACTCTGCCACAAAAATAACCACAGCAGCTGAGTACCAGTGGCTCACACCTTTATTTCTAGCTAACTCAGGAGGCTGAGATCCTAGGATCTCAGTTCAAAGGCAGAAAAGTCCTTGAGATTTTTATTCAGTTCAGTCGTGGGGCTGAACTCTGGGCCTGGGCGCTGTCCCTCAGCTCTTCAGCTCAAGGCTAGCGCCCTACCACTTGAGCCACCACACCACTTCTGGGTTTTTCTGTTTATGTGGTGCTGAGGAATCGAACCCAGGGCCTCATGCATGCGAGGCAAGCACTCTACCACTGAGCCAACTTCCCAGCCCTTTTGAGATTTTTTAAATCTCTAATTAACCATCAAAAAGTGGGAAGTGGAGGTATGGCTTGAGTGGTAGAAGGGCCCTGGGAGACCAGCTAGAGAGCCTCCCTGGGGGCCAGCTTGGGACAGGTGGTGGAAACAGAGATGCAGAAATGAACTTTTAGGGGAGATAACGGTGTTAACAGATAGTAGTAGGGGCTGGGGGAAAGAAGACTAGGGGTCAAACTCTGCTCAGGAAGCTAAAGAAATCACAGGGCATGCTGATCAACCTGGGAGGGCTTCTTGTAGGAGAAACGCTTTCCCAGATGTTGGCACTGGCTGCCTTCTGATGTCAGGGAGAGCGCCCTCTAGTGGGACATGGAGGCAGTTGAGCAGTCTTTTTTTTTTTTTAATTGTGTAGGTGATGTATAAAGGGATTCCTGTTACATAAGTCAGGTAATGAGTTTATTTCCTTATGAACAGTGTCACCCTCTCCCACATTTTCTCCAAGTTTTTTTCCCCTCCTGATTCCCCTCCCCGCAAGTTGTATAGTTCATTTCCAACATAGTATCTAGGGAGTATCACTTCTGAAATAGTTCACTCTGTCCCACTGTTTCTGTGTTTTCCCTTCCCCTCCCCAAATCAGATAAACTTACAAACAAGACAAAGGGAACAGCCATATAATTCAGTGACAAAAGAGAATAAACAAAAGAAAAAATGAAAAAAGAACCTCAAACAGTACAATAAAAAAAACTCTCGCTTCCATTTCTTGGAGTTCATTTGGATATGATCATATGCACATAGCTATTGAGCCCTTGTGAGCCTCTCCTAAAAATATTCTCCTTTGGTCTTACTGTGTGAATGTTTACAATCCTGTTTATCATTTCCAAGTATAATTCTTGTTTTTGTTTTTTTTTTTTTTTTTTTTTACTATCCATTGGTCTTACTTGTAGATTTATAGACACATTCTAATTATTACTAATGAGAGAAACCATGCAATCTATGTTTCTTTGGGTCTGGCTTACTTCATCTAATATAATATTTTCCAGTTCTTTCCATTTCCTTATGAATGGGACAATGTCATTCTTTCTGATGGAAGCATAGAATTCTATCGTGTATATATAGCACATTTTCTTGATCCATTCATCCACTGAGGGGCATCTGGGTTGTTCCATAGCTTAGCTATGGTAAATAATGCTGCAACGAATGTAGTTGTTCTGGTAGCTTTAGTGTGGTCTTGTTTGTGATCATTTGGGTAAAGGCCCAAGTGTAGGATTGCTGGATCATAAGGGAGCTCTATGTTTAGCTTTTTGAGGAAACTCCATACTGCTTTCCAGAGTGGCTGAACAAGTTTACAGTGTAATAGTGTTCCCTTTTGGCCACATCCCTGCCGGCTCTGTTATTGTTACTTTTCTAGATATGAGCATCCTAACTGGATGAGGGGGAATCTCAATGTTGTTGTGATTTGCATTTCTTTTATGGCTAGAGATGTTGAATATCTCCTCATGTGTCTATTGGCCATTCTTACTTCTTCTGAGAAGTCTTTAAGTTTTTTAGCCAATTTATTAGTTGGGTTGTTGTTTCTTTGAGGAGTTGTTTTTGAGGGGTTTAATTTTTGAGCTTTAAGTATATTTTAGATATGAGGCCCATGTTTGATGTATACGTAATAAAGATCTTCTCCCATTCTGTGGGCTTTCCATTGATCTTGCTAGCTATGTCCTTTGCTATGCAGAAACTCTTCAGTTTGGTGCAATTCTATTTATCCAATCTTTGATTTGTTGTATTTCTGGATCTTTACTTAGGAAGTTTTGTCCTGTGCCATGGAGCCCTAGTGTTTCCCCTGTTCTCCTGTAATATTTTCAGGGTATGCGGCCTTACATTGAGGTCTTTGATCCATTTGAAATTGATTCTAGTGCAGAGTGATAGATAAGCATCTACCTTGTTTTCTGCACAATGCATAGCCAGTTCTACCAACACCATTTCTTGAAGAGGCTGTCTTTCTTCCATCCCGTGATTTTGGCTCCCTTATCAAATACTAGGTGCTATAGGTCTGTGGGTTCATTTCTGGGTCTTCTATTCCATTGGTCCTCAGGCCTATTCTTACTTTGGGCAGTCTTTTCTAAAGCCCCCATGGCACCACAGTGATTTTTTACACAGCTTCTCAGCCCCACAGAGAGCCAGGTTTGGGTTTGTGACCTCCTGTAGGTATGACAGAGCTGGAGAGCTCCTGGGAGAAGGCAGAGAAGAGGCAGTTATAAGTTTGTAAGTTTTCCTTCACGTGTGTCTCTTTCAACAACTCCTTCTTCACAAGCCTTCTGAATTATGACCAAGGACTGGAGGGCATCATGGTCCCAACCTCTCCCCCATCCCCAGCCAGGCTGCAATGGTCCTGAAAGATCTCTCCAAAGCAAAGGTGCTTGGCCAGGTTGGGCATCCTGGAACTGGCACTTAGCTGGAGCCCAAAGCTGAGTCCTTGTCACTTCAGCCTGCTAGTCATCCTCTACCACTTTAGTTATATGCCACAACATTTTCCCCACCATTGATGGCCTCCATTCTGCACCCTGCCACTCCCCAGCTCTTCCATGACTCCTCACAGGAGAAGCCATAGGGCCTGGAGTGTCTATGACACCCTCCCCCAACACACACACACACACACACACACAGACACACAGACACACACACACACACAGACACACACACACACACACACACACACACACACACACACACACACACACACACACACACACACCCGGGTGCTCTCTGAACCATCAGTGATCTCTGGATGCCTTGAGGGGGCTCATACTGAGCCTTCTTCCTTTCCTCTAGTCTGGGCAGCAGAGGGCAGTATGGCCACTGCTCAGGACACTATGTGTGGGTGCTTCCTGAGATTGCAGAAACAGCTAGACTAGAACTGTGAGTAGTTCCTGTTGTACCCTCAGAGTTTTATTTTGTGCAGATCCTGGGCTTAAAATCAGGACCTGGGCACTGTCTCTGAGCTTCTGTGCTCAAAGCTAGTGTTTACCATGTGAATCATACCTCCATTTTTGGCTTTTTTTTTTTTCGGTGGGTGGGTGGTGTTAATTGTAGATGAGAGTCTCCCGGGGCTTGCCTGTCTGGACTAGTTTCTAACTGTGATCCTCAGATCTCAGCCTCCTGAGTAGCTAGATTTACAAGCATAAACCATTGATGCTTGGCTTTTAGATTATTTTTATTTTTGCCCCATGCTTGAGAACTTTACCTGGGAGTAGGGACTTGGGTGGTTTGACACTGCACTGTCAAAAGACACAGCTCACTGGGCATCATTGACTTACACTTGTAATTCTAGCTACTCAGGAGGCTGAGGTCTGAATATGGTGGTTCAAAGCCAGCCTTGGCAGGAAAGTCCATTAGACTCTTATCTCAAATGAACTACTAAAAAGCCAGAAATTGAGCTATCGCTCAAAGTGGTAGAACACTAGCCTTGAGCAGAAAAATTTAGGGACAGTGCCCAGGCCCTGAGTTCAAGCCCTAGGACCGGTAAACACACACACACACACACACACACACACACACACACATACACACACACAAGACACCACATGGCTCTATATTTCCGTGCTGTCTTGGGTACTACAAAAAGGATGTCGGTAAGATGGGGTGGGGGCAAAGCAAGCAATCTTAGGTCCAGGAACCAGGTGTGCATAGAGACTCTGCTCAGTGTGTGTGCTTCTGTTGTCTCTGTACTCTGGACAAGTCTTACCATCTATCTACTGGGATTTGGCAAAGTTCTGCCCTTCTCTGTGGCCTTCAGCCAGCTGAGAGTGACTCTCCTGAGAGCCCAGAGCACACATCTGTGTTTCTTTCTCATCTGTCCGGTCTCCTCCGTGGAACCTGGGTTCCTCAAGGGCAGACCCCATCCACATGACTGAACATGACCCCTATTCATATGACTGAGCATGACCCACGTTTATGGGACTGCACATGACCCCACTGATGAGAGCACACAGGACGGCTCTTACTTTGCTCAGACCTCAGCCCTTGCTTGTTCCCAAGGCAACCACTGCCCTGGGGTCTGCGAGTATTTGGGGATGGTATGGAACACCTGGTCTTTGCCATCTCCCTGTACTTCCTGGGGACTTGATGTGTGCTCCTATCTGGGAGGATAGAGACACAAACTGTCCAACCTTCACGCTTCAGGATGGAATGCAGTGAGGGTCGTCCCCAGATATCAGGAAAGGTTTGGGAAGCTCCTTCCTCATGAGCTGCCCTGGAAGGGTGGCTGTGTAGAACCTCCGTGGGACGCAGGACCTTCCATTCCCAGGAACATGCTGGCCCAGCCTTGGCCCACTTTTGTGCGATAATGATCCCCTCATGAGCTTGATAGAGATGTCTACGTCTGTGAGGTTGACACATTGTGGGGACAGTTTTATTGGGCTGTGGGGTCCCCTTGATAGGCCCAGTAAAAGAGGCAAGTTTCAGGTCTCCTGTTAGACTGCCTAGCGGGATTCCCACGCTCATAAATGGCCTTAATAACTTTCTCTTGCCTTTTATGTGGCTGAGAGAACTGTACTCTGGCTGATAAAAGGTCTCTCAGTGAGAGACCCTGTCACTCCTCCATCTTCGTTTTGTGCTTGAGATCTATGCTACACAGCTAGAGGCATGGCCAACTGCTCCTACCGCCTCAGATCCAGCTGTAGGCCCAGGAACTTCAGCTCCTACTCTGCTGTGGTGCCCAAGCCTGGGGGTCACAGCTGTGTCAGTGTCATGGCCTCCCAAGGGGGCAGTCCCAGGGGACCGGACTACAGATACCTCCGGGACTTCAGCAGCAGGAGCCTGTGTGCAGTGGGGTCCCCCAGGATGGCAGTGAGTTGCAAACCACCCCTCCGTAGTGGACGCAGCAGCTTTGGCTACCGTGCAGGAGGCATTGGCGGGCCCAGCCCATCCTACATCACCACCGTGAGCATCAACGAGAGCCTTCTGACACCCCTCAACCTGGAGATCGACCCCAATGCGCAGTGTGTGAAGCACGAGGAGAAGGAGCAGATCAAGTGTCTTAACAACAAGTTTGCGGCCTTCATTGACAAGGTGGGTGTCTGGTCCTCATTGGCTCCCAGGGACTTGGAATCTGGTGATCAGAGCTGGGCTCCATTTCTCCTGCCACCAACTAGTCCATGACCTAGAGATGTGGCTGCATTTTAGGCCTTGCTTTTCAAAGGTTGCTGTGATAGACAAGGGCAATGATGAAGATGAGGATGCCAGACAGATATGGGCGGGGGAGGGGAGGTATTGCTGATGTTCACCTATCAGCAAGCCAAACAGCAAGCCTGTGGTCCATCTTCTGGATTCCAGCTTGTGCACAATACAAGGGCGTAGGTGGGCACACAGGGGTTTCAGAAGACATGCTGCCATCTCCAACATAGTAGAGGACCCTTGAGGACCAAGAGGGGCTGGAGACGGGGGCCTCATAGCAAGGCTTTGACTCCTCAGGACCTCTGCTCCAAGTTCCCTGCACCCACACATCCTTGGATTAAAGGCAGCCAGATAAGAAGCTGCTGGATGGCACTTGCCTGACATTGGAGTTCCATGTGCAGACCCCTCTGGTTTTCTTTGGCCCTCCGAGAACTCACAGGCTCAAGGTGTGTGTGTGTGTATGAAACAGCCACTGAAAGCCAAGGCTGGAAAGGCCCATCGTCCAGGGCTACCAGAGTCAGTGTGCCAATGCTCAGGGACTGTGTAAGAAGGTGTACACCAGGGTGATGGTGTGCATGGGGGGAAGGAGACTCTGCTCTCAGACAGGCACAGTCCTCAAAGTCCTCAAAATGAGCACCCTATAGGCAAAGTTGCTGTACATCTATTCTTCCTTATTTTCCTTTCAGGGCCTGAGTGCTGTCCCTGACCTTCTTTTGCTCAAGGCTAGTGCCCTACCACTTGAGCGGTAGCTCCACTTTCCAGTTTTTGCTGGTTAATTAGAGATAAGTGTAGATTAGAGATAGGAGTTCATTAGAGATAATGTGTAGTCTTTCAGAGCAGCCAACCAGAGGGCTGCCTGCTGCAGTCTCAACCCCCAGGCAGATGCCTTTTGGTTAATCCTTTCTCGTAAGTATGGTGTGAATAGCTGTGAATTCTTTGTACCAGACTGGTACCAGACTGGAACAGCAATCACCTGTTTGGGGGCTGGTAGCAGCAAATGGAAGTGTGTGGGTGAGTGGCAGGTCAACAAATGAAGCCTTACTAAGCATGGTGCTGCCTGGGGGAAGGGGGAGTAGAGGGTGGGGGATGGAGGCTGCTATTCACCACCAACCACTGGCCTAACATCGCCAGAGAGTCAGCACCTAATTAGGTATCTGTAAAACTAAGGATGTAGCTCAAGTAGAAGGCACAAAACAAAGAACCAAAAGTTGTGTGCAGGTAGAATAGGCCTGTAGACTCCATACACAAATTGGTGTATTCTGTGCCTTACTTAGTTCATAGTGAGTGAAGCTCAGAAAGAATGAGGCACAATGAGCTGGCTGCTGGCGGAGTTAGGTAGTCAGGGTCTCTTAATTCCTGGCTAGGGCAACTCTCTTCCCAGGCTCAGTGTCCCAGGATCAGAATAAGTGCAAATTATTGTGAGTGCCTTTTTTCTTTTCTTTCTTTTTCCTTCCTTCTTCCTCCCTCCCTCCCTCCCTCCCTCCCTCCCTCCTTCCCTTCCTTCCTTCTTTCTTTCCTTCCTTCCTTCTCCCTTCCTCTCTTCCCTCCCTTCTTCCTTCTATAGTGTTGCTGAGCTGCACCCCAGCTCATCAGCAGGTGCATTTTTAAATTGCTATTATACAAATGCCCACAGACATTTAAATGGTATAAATAGGCTTTCTCACAAGCTTTACATCACGGTTTGCAGGGCTGTTCCCCAAGGTATTCAGGCTTTGGGCAGGATTGCGTTCCATGTGGTTGTAGGACTGGGGACTCTGGCCCCTTGCCGGCTGGCTGCCAGAGGTGGCTTTCAGCTTCTGGAGTCCATTCACAGTCCTTGGCTAGTGGTCTTTTCTCTCCCCCACTTTCAGAGTCAGTAATATTGGGTTATGTCCAAATCTCTCTTACTATTCTTCCTCTTCCTCTTCCTCCTCCTCCTCCTCCTTCTACTCCAAAGAGCCCCCATGACTACTTTGGCTCACCTGAATAATCCAGAAAGATCTCCCAAGCTTCAGATCCATGGTCTTCATTCCAGAGGCAAGATTCCTTTGGCTATGTAACATGACATGTTCATAGGTCCCAGCGATTTGAGTCATTACTTAATTTATCACAGCAGTTCCTTCTGTGTAGAATGAACTAATGATGGCAACTTGTAGGCTCTTTCAGGAAGATGGGGATCGATTATCACCTACCCTTTCCAACGTTACCAATGATTTGGTTTCCTTGGGATGGTCACAGTGTGCTGCAGGGCAGAGGTCAACCCCAAGAGCAGAGAAAGCTCTGAAGAGAACAGCATCTCCCCCACAGGCTCCCCACTGAGTCCTTTCCTCCATTCTGAATGGCAGGTGCGCTTCCTGGAGCAGCAGCACAAGTTGCTGGAGACCAAATGGCAGTTCTACCAGAACCGCAAGTGCTGTGAGAGCAACCTGGAGCCGCTGTTCAGTAGTCACATCGAGATGCTGAGGAGGGAGGCTGAGTGTGTGGAGACTGACAGAGGGAGGCTGGCTGCAGAGCTCAGTCATGTGCAGGAAGCAATGGACGGCTACAAGAAGAAGTGAGCATGACAGGGCTGTCATAGTTATAGAGAGTGGAGCAATTTGAGGGCATACATTCTGAGGGCTTGTATGAAGAAAGTTGGTCATGAGTTCTTGTATATCAGCCCAGCTGTGCCAGCATGGATGGATAGGGAAAGACCCTGGAGATATCTGGAGAATGATATGGCTGATGACATTAATCGATTGCAGTCACTGTAACCTTGAATCTGATCTTGGAAGATCAACATTCAAATGAGCCCATGGGGCAAAGTAATGTACACACATGCTTTTCAGTGGGCAGAGGTCTGTCTAGTCCTTAGGCATATGAGAGCTGGTAATTATAAGTATTTATTGCAGTTCACATTTCCCTGTAATTAAGATGTTGTGGAAACCTACTCTGGGAACTTTACTTTTCCTTGTCAGCTGGAGTGGGGGTAGGGGCTGAGGTGGTGTCGCCCCAGGGAAGATCAGGCCAGTGGGAGAAGAGTGGGGAAATGTTGATCTAGGGGCTGCTTCTGTGGATTCAAGTCCTGGAATCTGGGGTGGGAATATCAGGACTTTATACTGGATGGCTTCAGAGAGTTTCATGATTAGCACCATTTTAGAAGTGAAAGACTCCAGGGAACATATGTCTGCTTTTCACTCATCCTACAAATATTTCCTGTATAAGAGACAGAGAAGCCAGGCGCCAGTGGCTCATACCTGTAATCCTGGATACTCAAGAGGCTGATCTGAGGATCATGGTTCAAAGCCAGCCCCTGCAGGAAAGTCCATGAGACTCCTATCACCAATTAATCATCAGAAAACCAGAAGTGGTACTGTGGCTCAAAGTGATAGGGTGCTAGTCTTGAGCTACCAAGTTCAGGGACAGCACCCAGGCAGGCCCAAAGTTCAAATCCCATGATTGATGTGTTGAGAGAGAGAGACAGACAGAGAGACAGACAAGACAGAGAGACAGAGACAGAGAATCAGAAAGAGATAGAGACGGAGAGATTAAATGACTTGACTCTGGTGCTACTGTGATTGTAATCCAAACTCAGTTCACAGTGAAATGTTGAATTTTTTTCCCTCAGTACTGGGGCTTGACCTGAGGCCTAAGCATTGTCCCTTAGCTTTTTATCCGCTCAAGACAAGAGCTCTACCACTTGAGCCACACTTCCACTTCTGGCTTTTTGGTGGTTAATTGGAGATAAGAGTCTCTTTTCTGGCCAGGCTGGCTTCAAACTGGGATCTTCAGATCTCAACCTCCTGAGTACCTAGGATTACAGATGTAAGTCATTAGTGCCCAGGTCTTTAGATGGGTACTTTGTGGCTGGGGAATATAACTTCCATGGAGGCCATACCTCTTATCCAAGATACACAGAGAATAAGCGGAAGACCAGCGAGGGCTGCAGCCCTGAGCTCAGGCTGGCCAGCCCTCCCCTGTGCTCTCTCTGTAGGTATGAAGAGGAGTTGGCCCTCAGGGCCACAGCCGAAAATGAGTTTGTGCTGCTGAAGAAGGTGAGTGTCTCCTCCCACATATGGAGAATGATGTTGTGGATACTGGAGACTGGGTATTGTGTCATGTTCCCATGAGTCCAGTGGTTGGTTGGTGGGAAGGCATTCAGCCCCCTGGCCATTGACAATGGAATGATTTGGTTGTGGAAGCCATCTTGGCCTCTGTATAGCAACTGAGACTGGTCTAATGGAAGCCATTCTCATAGTTGGACTGTCAACAACCTGGTTAACTGAAATGTTCACTTTTGAAATCTGTTATGTGACAGGCACTGGTGGGTCACACCTGGAATCCTAGCTACTCAGAAGGCTGAGATTTGAGGACTGTGGTTTGAAGCCAGCCAGGGAGAAAAGGTTGTGAGAGTCTTATCTCCAACTCTGGAAATGGAGTTGTCATTTAGCAATAGGTTACACATCCAGGTTAGATTTTAAGTGTGGTATGGAAGGATAAGGCCAGGCCAGAGGCAGAGAGGTGGTTAGAAATAGCCTCAAGGCATGCAGCATGCAGAGGCTCAATGCGTAGTCTGGGCAAGTGTGCCCACCCTCTTTGCCCTATCTCTACTAGGACATCGACAGTGCCTATTTACGCAAGGCCGACCTAGAAGCCAATGTGGAGTCGCTGAGGGAGGAGACTGTCTTCCTACAGTCCCTCTACGAGCAGGTAAGAGAAGGGAGAAGGATGAGAAGACATCTCTGTAGGGCTGTATCTGGTCCTGGTTCTTGGATCCTGGCTAAAGTTTGTGTTCCCCTACTTTCTTGCCTTCTGTGACCAGATGGGATTTCTTTCCCTCATAATCAGACCTCCTTTCAAAATGGAAGTGGGTGATGTCCTTTGTTGTAGAGAATTTGAAAGACTGTGATTCATTCTCTGCCCACTTAGACAGGTGATTGATTCAAGAACTGTGAAAACCAAATTGTAGCAATTCAAGACCTCAACTCTGGTTGTGGTCAGCTCCAGCCCAGCCCTGACCAGGAGTTCATCTATAGATGGGGAAATCCACATACAAATTGACCCCTACTCCCCAGACCTGGAGCCATGGCCTAAATCCTTCCTTTTACCGCTAAGGTTTAGAATCCTTTGAAGAGACAGGATCAGAGGCAGGGTTTGCAGTACAGGCTATAGGTTGTGTCTCCCACAGGAAATCTGCTACCTTCAGTCCCAGATTTCAGAAACTTCAGTTGTGGTGAAGATGGACAACAGCCGGGAGCTGAACATGGACATGGTGGTGGCTGAGATCAAGGCTCAGTATGATGACATTGCCAGCCGCAGCCGGGCTGAGGCTGAGTCCTGGTATCAGACCAAGGTACATGACAGGGCTGATATGGCCCATCAAGCTCCCCAGAACGGCAACTGAGGGCCTTACTAGAGCAGGGGTGGGGCTTGGGGCCCCAGCAAAACTATGGGCTGGCTAGTCAGACTCTACCAGGACGTCCTACTAAAACAGGACTTTTAGGCTCCGGTTCCAACCTCCAGGGTTACTGCACATCAAGTCTTGCCACTCACCCTAGCATGCAAAATAAAAGGAAAAGTATTGGTGAAGGGCAGAGACAGGAGACTTGAGGCATGGGCAGCTGCCAGAAAAGGCAAAGTGAGCATTGCAGGCCACCTTCAGCTCTCTTTGGGGTACAGACATGAGCTTCGGGTTTCTATATAAAAAAGAATAGCCAGTTACCTGTGGTTTTGCCTATAATCCCAGCTACTTAGGAGTCTGAGATCTGAGGATTACAGTTCAAAGCCAGCAAAGGCAGGAAAGTCTATGAGATTCTTATCTCCAATTAACCACAAAAAAGCTAGAAGCGGAACTGTAGTTCAAGTGGTAGAGCTCTAGGCTTGAGCACAAAAGCTCAAGGACAGCACCCAGGCCCTGAACTCAAGCCCTAGTACTGGCATACACACAACAACAAAAAAAAAAGATAAAGAAGAAGATAGACAAAAGAAAAAAAGCAAGGAGGAAAAGAAGGAAAGAGAGAGAAAGAATAAGAAAAAGAATTAGGGCAGGGTTGAGAGGTATGCATAAGCCGTCCTGGTGAAGGTCAGATGTGGCCTGGCTGCCCATTATCTCAGTCCTGGTTTGGGAAGGAGCTCTGGAGAAACTGTTATAGCTGTTTGTCCTTTGAGGGGACCATCTGGTCAGGATGAACAAGTCATTGTTGCCTGTCAGGTGGTCTGTCCTAAGGAGACCCGGCTGCTCCCTTTCTCAGAGGCAGTTTCCCCATCCCTACTTATAAACATATTGGCAATCAGTTCCGTCCCTCCTAGATTCCAAGGTGACTGCAAGGTGAATGGCTCAGAAGAAAGACAGGGGCAGAAGGGAGACTGAGAAGCCAAGTGTGTCTCCTGCCTTTAGTTCATTCATAAGGCCCAAAGGAGCCAGCGCTTTTCAGTAAAATCAGTTGAAGTACCTGCCCCAAATACCATGATCTCAAGCCACCACCGTGTCTGTTTGTTTACCCTCCAACTGTAGTGTGAAGAGATGAAGGCCACCGTGGACCAGCAGGGTGAGAACCTGCGCAGAAGCAAGGAAGAGCTCAACGAACTGAACCGCATGATTCAGAGGCTGACAGCAGAGGTGGAAAGTGCCAAGCAGCAGGTCGGGCTGCCCAAGGCATCTCTGCTTCTGCTCTGCCGCTGCTTTGCTCCATTCTTCAGGGACTGCCTCTATCGTTGGAGAGGCTTATGCCTTACCTGTGCAGGGGGCTTGCCCTTCTATGATCTGGATCTCGTGGATTTGATAGGTGTCAAGTGTCATCTAGTTGTTAAGCTGAATTTTTTTGTTGCTCTGGTTAACTAGTGATGAAAACTATCTCTTTATGTGCTTACTAATCACTTGCATTTCCCTTTCTGAGCATGGTCTATTTGTGTCATCTGCCTCATTTCCTATTGAGACCCTGTCTTTTGTGTTTCTTCCCTCCCTTCTTTCCTCCTTCCCTCCCTCCCTCCACCTCTCTTGCTTTATTTCCTTCTTATTCTCTGTCTCCCTCCTTCTCATCTTTCCTTCCTTCTTTCCCTCTCTCTCTTTCTCTCTCTCTTTCTTTCTTCCTTTCTTTCTTCCTTTCTTTCTTTCCTTCTTTCTTTCTTCCTTTCTTTCCTTCTTTCCTTTCTTTTCTTCTTTCTTTCTTTCCTTCTTTCCATCTGTGCCAGTACTGGAGCTTGAACTCAGGGCCTAGTGCTATCCCTTAGCTACCACTTGAGTCACAGTTCCATTTCTGGATTTGGAGTGGTTAATTGGAAATAAGAGTCTCATGGACTTTCTTGTCTAGGCTGGCTTCAAACCTTGATCTTAGATCTCAGTCTCACAATTAGCTGGGATTACAGGCCTGTGCCACAGGTGAAAGATGATCTCATCTTCTTTCCTTGGTGAACTTGGAGCCTTACCTCTTGTGTTGTATGTAGATCAGAACCCTTCACCGATTATATACATGCTGCAATTAATTATCTTCTCTCAATCTGTCATTGTCTGTTCAAATTGTCTGTTCTCCATTACTGAGCAGACATCTTCTACCTCAGTGTGGACAAATCTTAATAGTCTTTCCCTTAAAGGATTATATTTGAGAAGTTTTTTTTGGGGGGGGGAGCGTCCGGTCATGGGGCCTGAACTCTGGGCCTAGGCGCTGTCCCTCAGCTCTTCAGCTCAAGGCTAGTGCTCTACCACCTGAGCCACAGTGCCACTTCCAGGTTTTTTCTTTTTGCTTATGTGGTGCTGGGGAATCGAATCCAGGGCCTCATGCATGCAAGGCAAGTGCTCTACCACTGAGCCACCTTCCCAGCCCCATATTTGAGAAGTTTTGAAGTAATAAACATGTCTATTATCTCAAATGAATGTCCTCACACTTAGAACTTCAGTCTTTTTAAGCTTTATTTTTGTCTATACAGGGCAGAGGACTCTAATTTTCCTGCACATCGTAAACAGAGTGTGTAATGCATTCTCTCACCCTATTTGAGACACCACCACACTGAGTTCACACACATTCCTGCCTCAGTTTCCATTATTTTATTTTTGCACGTCTGTTCTCAACTAGCATACAAGATGCACCCCAGGACAGCCTTGCTACTGTTAATAGCAGAGTAATGAAACATAGGGGTATTTGTAGAAGTGAAGCTGAGAAGATTCAGAGTAGTCCCCAATGTGACTTGGCTCGGGGTCCTTTGCACTGTGGGTATGCTGCCCTCAGTGAGAGGGAGGGGCAACTGCCAGCTAGTATGTTGGAATGTGTTGCAATGAACCAATGAATGAGACCCTGTACAGCGGCCTCTGTCATATAGAAATACAGGCAAAATGAGCTTGTTTTTCCAAGTAGTACAGGAACGGAGTCAAGAACTTTGTGCTTGCTAGACTGTTCTACCACTGAGTCACATCCTTAGCCTCCCCTCCCCTCTTCTTTTATTTTGCTTTAGTTATTTTTCAAGTAGGAAATTGCATTCCTATCCTCTCTTTGCCTAGTCTGGGTGGCCTCAAATTACCATCCTCCAATCTTCCGACTATCTGAGATTCCAAGGCTATGCCACCATGCCTGGCCCGAAAAAAAGTGACCATTTTAAATGGAAGTAAATAAGGATAATCAAAGCCATTGGAGATCCATCAAGAGCCCACATCACATCTGTGAAAGAGACTTGTCAACGATCAATGATGTACAAACTCCTTTCCTTTCTCTCCTTCCACCAGCGCTGCAAGCTAGAGACAGCCATAGTGGAGGCAGAGAAGCAAGGAGAGGCAGCCCTCATGGATGCCCGCTGCAAGCTGGCAGGGCTGGAGGAGGCCCTGCAGAAGGGCAAGCAGGACATGGCCTGCCTGCTGAAGGAGTACCAGGAGGTGATGAACTCCAAGCTGGGCCTGGATGTGGAGATCATCACTTACCGCAAACTACTGGAGGGAGAGGAAAGCCGGTGAGGACAACAGCTCTGAGATCCCCTAATGCCCACACCACAGAGCTAGAATAGTCCCTCCATAGACTAGAATCCTCTGAGTAGAGAAGATTTGAAGTGGTATCAGTTCATCCATTTTGCAGATAAGCTAAAATGACATGAGTTGTCTGCAGAAGCAGAGGAAATTGACTCTGATGGCTCACCCACTCTTCTTCCTTACAGGTTGTGTGAAGGTGTGGGAGCAGTCAATATCTGTAAGTTTTGGTGCAAGGCTCTCTGTCTCTCTGTCTCTGTCTCTCTCTCCCTCTCTCTCTCTGTATATCTCTGTCTCTGTCTCTCTCTAATCTTAAAATAAGATTGCATCTATCTGGGAATTGAGTGTCAGTCTATGGGACCATAGGTGAAGGACAGAGCTGGTCTCTGGGAAATGGACAGATTAATGCTACAAATTATTTGCTCCTTCTCTGGGTGCTGTAATCCTAGCTACTCGGGAAGTTACAACCATGCTGCATGGTTTGAAACTGTACCAGGTAAGAAAGTCTATGAGACTCTTACTTTCAATTAAGCAGCAAAATGCCAGAAGTGGATCTATGGCTCAAGTAGTCGAGCACCAGTCTTGAGTGCAAAAGCTAAGGAACAGCACCAAGGTCTTGAGTTCAAGCCCCAGGATGGGCACTAGGAATATATATATACACATATATATATGTATATATATACATATATATATATCAGAAATTGGCCCTCACATGAGTTCACCTAAAAGCTTACATCAATTTATCAAGAAGCTTATAAAGTGAATGGGTCAAATGCTGACCCCCTAATAGCCTAAGCTGTTCTATTGGTTTCATACACACAGTATGTACCTCATGAGGCTCCTAGTCTTAATACAAAGAAGTGCTAGATTTATATTGTGATTCTCAGGGTCTCTGTATGTAGCCAGTAACCCTGGTCTCTAGGTTTCCACGGTTTCCACAGCCTCAGCCTTTACCTTTCTAGCAACTATATTTCTAAATGATTCCTCTAGTGTGAGACATCAGTTTTTGCTAAACTAGTGTACAAACATCTCAAAACCAGTCAGGTTTGAATAGAGTGAGGGATCAAATTTGTTACTACATTTCTTCTAGAATCAGATGGCTGTGGGCTTAGGTTTTCCTATAGAGTGTTTTGTTGTTGTGTTGTTTTGTTTTGGTTTTTTTTTGGTACCAGTACTTGGGCTTGAACTTACTGCCTGGGTGCTGTCCTTTAGCTTTTCAGCTCTAAGCTGATGCTCTACTACGTGAGCCACAGATTTGCTTATGGCTTTTTCTTGGGGAGATATGAGTCTCATGGACTTTTCTGTCCAGGCTCACTTCAAACTGGTATCCTCAGCTCTCAGCCTTTTAAGTAGTTAGGAATATAGACGTGAGTCTCTGGCGCCCAGCCTTCCAACACACTTGCGTTGTTGGTTCCTCAGGACATGAAGAGAGTTAATCATTGTTTCTAAAAGGTTCTGGGCCTGGTATGAAGAGACTTCTGACCTGGTGTCTCTGTTCACAGGTGTGAGCCGTTCCCAGGGTGGTGTGGTCTGCAGGGACCTTGGTTCCACCGTCTCACGTGGCCTGGGCGGTGTAGCCATCAATGGTGGTGTTCTGTGCTCCCCCTCTGTCATGGGGACCTCCTTTAGTGCAAGATCTGGGAGGTTTGCATAGTCGGGGTGAGATTCTGCACAGTAGGGTCTCTTGGGGATGGCAGGGGGCCAGAAGTGGGACCAGAAGGGGAAAAATCTTTCTTCTTGTGACTAAAAGGTCAGTTTGGTATTTTTCTTTTTCAAGGGATGAATTAACTGTCGCTTCCTTCTTGGAATTATAACTCATTCTTTTTGAGTGCATGCCATAGTTTGGGCAGGGAGCTAGGAAAAGGGATGTGCAGGCTGTGGGAGCATCTTTGGGCTCTGCCTTTGGATGAAGGGGACTGGAGATGCTGCCTCAGAAATGAAGACTCAGGGAGGGCACCGGGACTGGGTCTTCACTTGATCTGAGAGATCGAATTTTCCTGGAGTCCCCTTTCTCATGAAGATGGGAAGACTGGCTGAGGAGAATCAACTGGTCAACCAGTGGACCATTGGAATTGTATTGCATTTGCATGTGATGCCCGGATGGCTCCTGCTTTCTCTTGCTGTGCTGATTAAATATCATGGCAAAGTCTTTTTCCCAAACACTGAGTGCCTGCTTCTATTATTCTCTTCTATGCAGAGCGCTGATTATTTTGGTGATTCTCATGCTGTGGACCCATGGGGTGCTTCTCAAACACACAGATCCTGGGCTTTGTCTAGGATATAAATCAATATATAGTTCTAGGAACAAGTCCAGGAGAATCCTGTAGGAACTAAATTTGGAAGACCATTGATCCAAGCAGACAAGGAGGGTCAGGTTATTTTGACTGTGGAAAGTGTTTCTCCCTGGTTCTCAGAGAAATGGCTTAGTTAGCCACTTCATTCCTTCTTTGCATGTGTGTGCGCATGTGCACACACACACACACACACACACACACACACACACACACAGGGTGGTATGGGGACACAGGCAAAGAAGTGGAAGAGAAGGGATCTTGCATTCATGAAGTATCTACAAAGTGTCTGACACTTCATGATTATCCTATTTTATAGGCAAGGAAATCAAGGATCACAGAAATGACCTCCCTAAGTAACCTAGAGCAGGTCACACAGCTGATTGAGGCTCCAAGCTCAGGTCTAGGGTGACAGTGTTTATATACCTTTCTACAACATTCTCTGATTGTCCTCCAGGTTCAACATGCTGGTTTATCAGATGCCCTGGACAGAGGGTTTCCTCTCTAGCTATGCTTTACTAGTTGACTCTTCAGGAATAAGAGAGGGACAGTGACATAGCATCGGCAGAAACATCTCCCTGTAGTCTCTGCTTTCCTAGAGTTCTACACAGGCCTTCTGAGTGGGGACCCAGACTTCAGTCTCATAACTCTGATTGGAGGATGTGTCCCTGATAGCCAGATAGAGGATGTTGATTTGTGAATTCTGTCCCTGGACCATTTCTGAGCCAACAGTAGTCAGTCTAGCAAGTCCTACCTGGGGAAGCGCACCTGGCAGCAATGTGAGGAGATGGAAAGAGCAGTTTCTGGTGGACAATTTTCTTTCTCCTCTTGTTCAGGAAAGACTTGACTTCTCATACCTTACTTAATTAGGAACCATTAAAAATATTTAGAAAGGGTCACGTGGTGGTGTCTCATGCCTGTAATCCTAGCTACTTGGGAGGCTAAGATCTCAGGATTGTAGTTCAAAGCCAGCCTGGCCAAGAAAGTCTGTGAGACTCTCATCTCCAATTAACCAGCAAAACATTGAAAGTGGAGCTGTGGCTTAAGTGATGGGCAGCTAGCCATGCGTGAAAAAGCTAAGGGACAGTACCCTGACCCTGTGTTCAAATTCCAGTACTGACACACACACACACAAAAATCTAGAAAGAGACCTGGATTGAATAGAAGATATTTTGCCACAGAATATATATTTCATCTCAAGACAGCTCTCTGGGGGCAATTCAGTCCTGAGGCCTTCTGTGTCTCCTTCTTTGGTTGGTCTATTTCAGAAAAGTTCACACCTCTCCCCTACCCATGTGGGGGATAGCAAAGATGGCCCTGAGAGGACGTTGAGTGGGCAGAGCTGGATTTGTTTAGGTTCAGTATGTAAACATCTCATGGAAGCTTAGGTGCATGATAAGGTGTGGCCTTTCAGTGATTGGTTGGTTCCATTTCCTCTCCTCCCATGCAGTCTTTTGCTTTAAAAAGGGGATGCTCCCTGTTAATAAACGAGTTCCTGCTTGGTTTGACTCCTGGCTGCGTCTGATTGTCTCCTGGGCTACTGGGCTAAGGGAGGCTGGGGAACGGGCGAGCAGCCGCACTTCACTTCGCACTTACCTCTCCTCGGACCCCATCCGTCCAAAGACGGACGAAGACCCAACATAACCCAGGCTCAGATGGAGTCTGCCTAGATGGGTTGACAATAGACACTTAAACATTACAAAATCATATAAATGTATTAATGTCCATGAGAGCCATACAGAGAGACTGGAACACATAGAACCAGATAGTTGAAACTTAAACAGCATTTAAGGTACTAGGGTTTCAACTTCACACTAGCTAGACCAATACTCTACCACTTGAACCACATCCTCAGACCTTTTTGCTTCGGTTGTCTGCTGGGTAGGATCCTATTGTTTTTGCCTGGGCTAGCACAAACCATGATCTTCCTACCTATGCTACCAAAATACCTGGGACCACAGATGTGTACCACCACGCCTAGCTTATTATTGGAGATAGGATTGTGATCATGTTTTTGTGCGTAAACTACCCTTGAATCATAATTCCCTCATCTCTGCGAATTACAGCTACAGAAAGATGTAGGTCTTAAGGCTCTTGGATGGAAGGAGGTACCAAGTTATGGGAGGGTGAAGGGAAGAGTGTACCTTAAATACAGGTTGTCTCACTATGCAGATAACACTTCTCAAAGGATTTCTTAGGGCTTCTTTTAGAGCAGATGAAAAGTCTGAGCATTGGCGACATTAAATTTTTTCCCAATGGTCTCTGGTGGTTAATATTTCCTGTCTGATTAGTGAGATTCTTAAAGATGAGGATTTAAGCCAATTACATATTCTTTCATTTTTATGATTTTTTTTTTGGTTTGAGATGAGGTCTCAGTAGGTATCCTACTTTGGCCCGACACTAAGATGCTCTCAGCCCGGCGGCTCTCTTCTAGGCACAGCATGGTCTGGATCCCACTGAGTTGGAGTAAGAGTGAAGTCAGTTTAAAAGAGACAGCAGAGACTCTCTTAGGAGGGATAGGATACCCACAGAGCACTCATTGCCTTTCAGTGGGGGAATGTGAACTAGAAGAAGATGGTGGTAACGGTGATGGTGATGGTGACAGAGGTAATGATGGCGATGGTAGTGGTGGTGATGGTGATAGTGGTGATGGTGACAGTGGCGTTTGTTGTTATAGTGATGGTGACAATGATGGTGGTGGTAGTGATGATCATGGTGGTGGTGTAATGGCGGTGGTGATGGTGACCACATAATAATGGTAGTGATGGTGATGGTAGTGATCATGATGATGGTGATGATGGTGGTCATGGTAATGATAATAGTAATGAGGATGGTGGTGATGATGATAATAGTGATAGTAATGGTTGTGATGTCACTGTGGTGACAGTGGTAGTGGTGGTAGTAGCAATGGTGGTTGTGGGAGTAGTAGAAGTTGTGATGGCTGTGGTAACCGTGGCAGTTTTGATGGCGATAGTGATAGTGGTGGTGGTTGTAACGTTGAGGTGAGGGTGGTAGGAATGGTGTGAGGATACTAGAATGTTGGTGATGGGATGTTTGTGATGATGGTAGTGCTGATGGTGGTGCTGGTGGTAGTGATGGTACTGGTAGTGCTGATGGTGGAGGTGGTGAGGGAGGGGTAATTTTTCTTTTTACCAGTTTGTTTTTAGTACATGAACTCATGCTTTGTAATCTGCTGCTACTCCGTCCATTCCCCAAATGTTCACCTTTTACCATCAATATCTTAAGGTAATAGTGTAGGGCACATAGCAGTTACCTTGGTTTTGAACAGAGTGAAAAATAAGTAGAGATTTCTGGGAGAACAAAGGGTGAGGTTTGGGAGTGAGAAAAGTAGTAGAAGGCAGGCAGCGTGAACTGAACTCTTCCTCCATGGGTTCCTCTGGGCAGGCTCCAACATCCGAGGGGAGCAAAACTAAAAGTTTTAGTTACCATAATGTCTGATGACCACAACACTTAGTACAGTTGCCCTACAATGTTGCCAGATGTGAACAATGCAGATCAGGGGAAATACCCACGGGTCACATCCATGTTTTGGTGATTTTTCTTGTGAATCATCTGTGATTTCTGTGTGATTAATTTCTTACTATGCTTGGTAATAAGGCAAAGTTGCATTTCCTGAACTCCTAAAGAGTCTAGCAGAGAAGAGTGAATGACATGAGGCCTGGAGAAGGAGCCCTCTTGAAAGTATTTGTAATGACTGGCAGGGGGAACTTGAGGCTTGGTGGAGGAGAACCAGTAGCTTCAGTGGGGAAAGGAAAAAACAATCAAGCCTGATTTATATGTTGTTTTGGAAAAATTATATTGTATATTTTCTAATCCCTTTGGTATAACACTGAATATTTCAAAGAGAATTGACTACAGAGGTTTGATTTTCTCTCATAAAGATGTCAGTTTGGTTAATGGTGTCACAGGAAAAATGGAGCAGTCACCTTTATTATTTGGGACACTTGCTCTTCTGCCTTTCCTTCATTTCTCAACTTCAGATCACTTCACTTCTTAAAGACTTTTTCTAATAAAACTTCAATGATTAATGACTTGAATTGTCCTTATTGCCTCCCTCAAAGTCTAGAGTTTTCATAAGAAAAGCTATGGGAGTCTCAAAGTCCTTTGACCTGGAAGAGCTTGCTCTAGATCTTTGTTCCAGACCATATGGAGAATTGGGGAGGGAGTTCTTATCTTCATATGAATCTGTTGACTGGTCTGTCTTTGCACACAAAGCATGGCAACATATTAAAAAACTTATTAGTACCTACCAAGTCCTGGCTGTTTGACTTTACTGCATAGTATTCCTTGGTCCAGATACATGTGACCATCACATTGTTTTTCCCCTAGTACAGACTCTGTCCAGCATCTCAGAACCAAAGGAGGTAGCAGGGCAGAAAGAACTCAACCTCCTCACCTCACAGCAATGTTCAAAGCACAGAGGCCACTTCTTGTTCAAGTTCTCCCCAAAATCCATGAGTCCTCAGAATTGAGGATCACATTCCTACCTCCTGACTTTTATCCTTAGATTTAACCTTTCCTGTGAGTGAATGATATGTCCCAAAGTACACTGGCCTCTTGTGAAACAGCATCATGATTTTAAAGCCCAGAGTGCCAGGAAAAAGGAGAAGCAGGCAGGAGACTTGAGGGATCCTGCCCAGGGTCACCTGGGAAACCTTAAATGGAGCAGCTGAGCACACAGAAGCAGCCAGCAACTTCCAGCCAGGCCTGAATTGAGGAATAAGCAGAATAGGCAAAGCCTTAACTTCTCCCAGAGGAAGAGGCTAGGAATTGGCAGGGGGTTGGAGTCACAGAGGAGCTAGTGGACAGACAGTTGCTTGATAATAGTGAAAACTAATTTGTTCACCTAATGGAGAAAAGGAGCTGAGTCCCAAAGAGCCAGCAGTCTGTAACACTGGCTCTTCCTGCTCATGGTCTAGTCTCCAGACACATTCATTGATGTCACTGGCCCAGAGCCAAGGAGACAGAACTGGAGATCTTCAGGGTACTAGATGCTGTAGGATAGGGATGCGATGTGTTGAGTGTCAGGGGAGGGGGTGCAGTTGGTAGGGAGAACAGAGAGCACTGAGCAAAGGCAAATGGGAAGGGAATGTGTCGCAATGTATCACTGTGGGTTGGGAAAGAGCATGGTCTCAGGAGCCTCAGTGGGTGGACTTAGCTCCTTGGAGTGAAGTCCAGGTCTGGGAGATGCACATTGAGTGGAATGGCTGAATAGACTGAGGAGTAGGAAGGGGATGATGGAGGCATTGGTGCTGGTGTAAGAAGCTTATATACCCTTAGGTGTTAGTGGCTTATGCCTGGAATATTAGCTACTCAGGAGGCTAGGCAGGAAAATCCATGAGACTCTTATCTCCAATTAACCAGCCAAAAACTGGAAGTGGAACTGTGACTCAAGTAGTAGAATGCTAGCCTTAAGCAATAAAACTAAGGGGTAGTGCCTAGTCTAGTTCAAGACCTAGTACCAATACACACACACACACACACACACACACACACACACACACACACACACACAGGGGAATAGCACACACACGTCCTGGGAAGTGATTTGAACCCAGGAGGAATTCATGTGGCACTAATGGGTTCAGGCTGCTGGGTGCATTGGGAAGTCGACTTGGGAAGATGTTATTGCAGATTTGGGGGTGAGGAATATGGATTGGAGCTGTGCCCAGGCCTGTAGGGATGGAGAAGGAACAAGTAAATAAAGCTGTGAAAATAGAAAGAGGCAGAGTCACACGGGTGGCCTGGGCAGCCCTGTGTAGTTGGACTATTCCAGCACTGGTCAGTTGTCACAGGGAGGGACCAGAAGACATGGTAGTTCACAAGATCACATACCTTTGCATGGCAACAGCATTTATTGAAACATAGATTGGTACAACCCAGAAGGCAAGGCACCCACAGTCATTAACCAGAGGAGGACCCAGGAAATGGCTTAACCTTCTCCATCCCTCCACCAGTCCTGCAGTGGACAGACCCCTCCTGGAGATCACAGGGAGGAGATCTGGAACAAATATGGAGTCTTTGAAATGTGTAAAGGTGCACTGGACAGTAAGACCTGTCCAAAGTCCCCTAACCAGGGGTTGTAGGCAAAAGCATATCCCAGACATTGGGTGTTTGGGGGAGGATGGATGGAGCAGTTAGCCCAGAGGAAGTCAGGCAACCAGAAAGATGGGTTAAACACAACAAAGGAGAAACTGGCAGGTGCTGGCTCTTGTGCTACTGCGGAGGGCCTTCCTCTCAGGTTCTTGGTTGTGGGAAGACCGGGCTTGGTGGTTAGGATCATCCTTTGACTCAGGAAGGCCTAGCTCCCATACTGTGCAAGCCACCCTGGGTGACTGTTCAGAGAATGATATAAATTGACTTGCGGGTCTCTGGAGTTAAGAAAGGGCTGGGAATGACCCTCTAAGGAAACCAGGAGAGAACTAGGAAAACTAGCTCCCTAAAATGAGGAGGGGGAGGGGAGAGAGCACCCTCTTAGGGTCCTTCCTGCTTGAGAACATCTGGAAGGTTCTGGAAGCAAGCATACATTTTCCATTCACACATCACTCAGTGCCAGGGCAGACCCAGGAGGGGCCAGCCAGGTGGCTTTTGGCAGAAGGCCCCAACGTTATGCAAAGCGGACTGACCGGCTGCTCCCACAGCTGAAGCTGGAGGAGCGGGGTTGGCATGGGGAGCAGGAGTCGGGGGCCATCACTGTAATGCTGCCCCCTGTGGCTGAGGGGCCAGAGGTGATCTGGCGCCCTGGGGTGGTACCGTAAGTGAGTCCCCCACAGCTGACTCCACCGCGCGAACTGCTGACACCTGTGGGAAGAGCAGACAGGACTGGGTGACGGGCTTGCTGGTGGGGTCTTGCCCAGCCAAGACCGATCCAAGTGAGTAGCATCGTAGGGGATGCCTCCTCCTCAAGGAGTCCAGGGGTCAGTAGTGCAGGCCCAGTTCCTCTAGCCTCAGCCTATCTGAGACTCCTTCCCCCAGCCTGCACCTCCCTGTGTCTACCAGAAGGGGTGCTCAACTCTATTTTCTCTACCTTCTCTAGTGCTCTAGTGAGAAGGCTGCAGAGGAGGAAAAACTCTCAATTAGGGGAACACTGAATCCTAAGGATCAGGTGGGGGGGGTGTCCAGCTTTGTCATCCCCAAAGCCATTTTCCTCAGAGTATTTCAAGCAAATACTTACAGACATTCACAGAGCCCACGCCTTCGCACAGCCTAGAGGAAAAGAGAGTTCCATTAGTTCTAGCAATGAGCTTGAGTCCTTGAGACAGATGGTAAATTGAGGCCAACCAGGGTTAACCTGTGTCCTGTGTATAGAAGTCGGAGGGACTCCCCGGACTCGGCCTTGAATCGCATTTCCTTTCTTTAGTGGTTCTCTATCCATGAGGATGAATGAACCCTCCTGTTTTTTGTTTTTGTTTTCAGTTGTGGTTGTTGTTGTTTTAGCAGTGGTGAGAACCTTATCTCTATACATAGCCTCCAGTTGGAGTGCTGGGCAGTTGGAGAGCTCACTGCAACCTCATATTTCAAGTGGATGAAGAGCTCTGTGTATATGGAGTACTTCTTCATTATTGCACACAAGCCAGACTCAAGGGAAGATAGGCAATAAGAATGAGCTTAGAGGCATATGACTTAGGGGCAGGCCCCACTTCTATATTGTCCTGTGTAGCCACAGGAAAGGCATTGACTCGGAACTCATCTCCTGTAGAGGAGAAAAATGATCCCTACCATAGGGAACACAAAATGATTATTTAGCCCAGAAGCATTTAGTAGAATGGCATTAATATCGAAGGCTAACCTGCCCTAGCCTGCAGAATTGTAGGCCACACTTGGGCTCAAGATAGTTCACTCTAGAAGGAACAGGGTCTCCATCTTTGGGCCTATCCTGATTGCCTCCCAGGATTAGGTACATGCAGAGTCCTTCTTTGTCTCACCTGTGCTCCTCGCCCTCCAGCAGGCGCCTGTAGGTGGCGATCTCGATGTCCAGGCCCAGCTTGGAGTTCATCACCTCCTGGTACTCCTTCAGCAGGCAGGCCATGTCCTGCTTGGCCTTCTGCAGGGCACCCTCCAGCTCGGCCAGCTTGCAGCGGGCATCAGTGAGGGCCGCCTCACCCTGCTGCTCTGCCTCGGCCACAGCAGCTTCTAGCTTGGCACGCTATGGGGAGATGTGAAGAAAAAGTGAGCGGGGAGAGAGAAAGAGAGCCAAAAGAGACAGAGCTAGACAGAAAAGGAGACAGAGAGATAGAGAGACAGAGACACGCAGAGAGAGCAGGACTTAGCTCAGGGCTAAATGGATAGAGATCAGGCAGGGGAGGAGTCTTCTGGAGACAAGGCTGAGCCCATCACAGGTAAGTAGGGCTATGAACCTGGACAAGAAGGTGGATGGGCTCTTCCTGATCTCTCCTTCCTAGTGCTTTTGCAGGTGGCCTAGAAAGGTTCTAGAGTCTTCTTTTGGAAGTCGGTGGTCCAGCTCATCCCAGCTCAAGTGATACGTAGTTTGGCAGGGGGAGGCTGCCCTCTATCTGGTCCCTGTTTCCTCATAGGCCCAGTATGAGGCTAGATTAGAGTCAGGATTTTGCACATCTGGGCCGGAGGGTCTGGTTTTTCAGACCACCTGTGCTGCCTCTGGGAGTCGTCCCAGTACCTTACCTGGCTCTTGGCATTCTCAATCTCAGCCGTCAGCCTCTGGATGATGCGGTTCAGCTCATTCAACTCCTCCTTGGTGCGGCGCAGGGTCTCCCCATGTCGGATCACTGTGGCCTTCATCTCCTCACACTGCAGGGGGTGGGGGAGGTGGAACCAGAGGCTCAGGATAGAATACTCTAGCCATGCAGCATCTCACCAGTAGTGTGCAGTAACTGTACAATGCTAAGCTCATGCAAACTCACATGGCAGCCTTTCCATACTGCTCTAGCCTCAGAGCTGTTGCCCCTCCCTTAAAAAAAAAAGCATCCTCAAAGTAAGAAAGGCCCATTTGGAATAGACATCTTACATTGTTCCCTGTCTAGGAGGCACTCACCTTGGTGCGGTACCAAGACTCGGCTTCCGCACGGCTGCGACTGGCTACATCATCATATTGAGCCTTGATCTCAGCAACTACACAGTCCATGTTAAGGTCCCGGCTATTGTCCATCTTGACGATCACTGAAGTGTCTGAGATGTGGGCTTGGAGGACACGGATCTCCTGTGGGGCCAATAGCCAATGCATTTGGATCTAGTGTCTGATCTCAGTCATATTTCCCACCCCTGGGGACGGTATTCACTCCCTAGGGGAGGGAAGATGACTGGTCAGAAATGTCTTGTAGCTCTTGCCACTACTACCTTCATTCACACACAGGCACAGCATAAAACAATAAAGCTGTCCAGGCAACAGTGGCTCACACCAGTAATCCTAGCTACTCAGAAGGCTGAAATAGGAGAACTACAATTTAAAGCTAGCCTGGGCAGGAAAAGTTGGAGAGAAGATAATCTCCAATTAACCACAAAAAGATCAGAAGTAGAGTTGTGGCTTAAGTGGTAGAGTCTTAGCTTTGAGCCCAAAAGCTCAGGGACAGCACCCAGCACCTGAGTTCAAGCCCTAGTATTGACACACACACACACACACACACACACACACACACACACACACACACAAATGCAAAACAAAATGAAAAAGCTGAAAGGGGTCCTAGATTTTACCTGGGGACAGCCTTTGACTTGACACATGGGCATAAGTGGGGTTGGATTGAATGGAAAGAAGAGTAGCTTATCCCCTTTGGAATATACATCCGTCACCTCTCAGCTCCTGTTTGGCTCCCCATCTATATACCGTTTCATGGTGAACATAGACTGACTTCCATTCAGACCAGTGCACACATGCACAGTCCAACATGCAAAGAGGTGCTTACAGACCCACAGAGGCCAACCTTGCACATACCCCTACTTTGGCACACATGTGAACACAGGTGGATGATACACAAGCTCACACAACCTGTTCTATGCTGTGGCACGATCTTGCACTGGGGCTCACCATCTTTTCAGCCACCCTGCACAATGGCAAACACATGTGCACACAGACACTTTCAACCTGTTCCCCTTTCTTTGCATTTCTCTCCACCAGTCCTGGCTGGGTTGGCAGGCACCTCTCACCTCTTCATAGAGGCGCTTCAGGAATCCTGACTCCTCCACCAGAGCCTCCACATTGGCCTCCAGGTCTGATTTCCGCAGGTAAGCACAGTCCACATCCTGGCAGTTAAAAGGGAGAGTTTGGTGTGTGGGAGGGGCTTGCATGTGGGAGGGGCATGCAAACAGGAGGGACTGTTTGTGGGAGGGGCTTGAATGTATGACAGGCACATGTGTGGGAGGGGCATGCATGTGGGAGGGGCTTGCTGTGGGAGGGGCTAGTTTGTGGGAGGGACCAAAGAAAAGTGATCCAGTGACTATATCCATGCTGGTCGTAACACAGGTGAGTCCATTTTCCCTCACCTCTTAGCTCTGCAACCGGCCTCTTACCTTCTTTAGAACCACAAACTCATTCTCTGCTGTGGCTCTCAGAGCCACCTCCTCTTCATACCTGGGTATGGGGAAGAGAAGGGCTGGAGCTGAGAGGCTCGACCTTGAATTCCACTCCAGCTCTCAGTCAGTTTTTCCAGGGGTCACAAGGGTATTGACCCTCTTCTGATGGTACCTTGTCTTCTCTATAATCTTTCTGTGCATTGTTCTGGGGCTAGTCCTTGTCCCAATCTGGCTTTGCTGCACCTGAGTCCTGACTCTAAGAGGAGCACATTCCAACTCCAAGTCTAACATCATCTGTGCATTTTGGTCCAAAGACAGTGTATCATTAGTAGGAAAAGCACAGCAAAGCAGTCGAAAGTGGATGCACAGAGCTGTAGGTCTCCCCAGTGTTTCCTTTCCTCATTTCCCTGGGAGGTAAATTCAAGACTCATAGATCTGCCAGACGGTAGAGGGGAAGGAACACAGGTGTCTGAGGAAACCTAGGTCCCACTGGACAGCCCCTCTGGGGCCCAGGGAGACCTGTTAAAGGAATCTTAAAGAAGCTGCTATACACAGAAGCTATGGACAGAAGCTTCCAGACTGCACTCTGAGTTGCCCCTGAGGGTTGCAAATGCACTTACTTTTTCTTGTAGCCCTCCAGCACCTCCTGCACATGGTTAAGCTCTGAGGCCAGCCTCCCACTGTCAGCCTCCACACACTCAGCCTCCCTCCTCAGCGTCTCGATGTAGCCACCAAAGAGTGGCTCCAGGTTGCTCTCGCAGCAGCGCTGGTTCTGGTAGAACTGCCATTTGGTCTCCAGCAGCTTGTTCTGCTGCTCCAGGAAGCGCACCTGCCATTAGGGTAAAGGAGAGAGGCTCAAGAGGGAGCCATAAGGGTGCCAGTACCCTCAGAGCTCTCTTTGCTCTTGCATAATGATGGGGTTGAGAGTTTGGGTCTCAAGATGCCCCATTCTAGCATCCCCCGCAGAGAGGTAGAGATAGTAGGAGAGAAAGCAAACCTGACTTAGCTCAAAGCCACCAAGTCTTGGTTCTGTCAGTTTAATTGGGCAAGTTATTTAACCTCTTGATGCCATATTTTCTGCCTTCCCAAACAGAGATGATTTGTGATACAACTGATGTCAAGATTGAACCAGTTCATACATGCAAAGTGCTTGTTAACAGTCTCAGACACATAGTAAAGCACAGCAAGCCAATCTAACTAATTCATCTAATTAGTAGTTGTCCCTCAATTATTCATTTATGCAACAAACATTTCTTCAATATTTACTACGCATGTCCTGGCAGGGCCTGGGCTAGGATGCACACACATATAGACATCTATCCTTAGTTTAGCTTTTTATTGTTGTTGTTTTTTTTTTAAATTTAATTTAATTTTATTTGTGAACATACTGTACAGAGGAGTTACAGTTACATGGGCAGGATAATGCGTACATTTCTTACCAAGCATTGCAGCCTCCTCCTTTGTTTACCCTTCACATCCCTTCCCAGCCTCCCCCCTCCCCCCCTAATCCCAATCCTTCACCCCCCCCTCCCCCTTATTGTTGTTTTGTGTGTGTGTGCTGGTACCAGGGTTTGAACTCAATGCCTGGGCACTGTCCCTTAGCTTTTTCACTCAAGGCTGGTGCTCTACCACTTGAGCTACAGCTCTACTTCCAGCCTTTTGGTGGTTAATTGGAGATAAGAGTTTCATGAACTTTCCTACCCATGTCCAAGCTGGCTTTGAACTCATCAAGTAGCTAGGATTACAGGCAAGAGCCACTGCTGCCTGGCCATTATCATAATTTTACTACCAGTATATTCCACATGAGGACATTGAGACTCCTGTATGAAAAGACTAGCTCATCGCAAGTGACGTAGTAAGGATTCAATGTTTCTTGAGTCCTGCCCACTGCCTCACCTGCCCACCATAGTGAGTCTTAGAAGCTCATCAAAACTCCGCTCCATTCATCACCTCTCCCATTGATTGGGTCATTAACTAAGATCACCAAAGGAAATATGCTAAGGGGAAGTCATTAACTGTTCTAGAACTAGGATTCCAGAACCCCAAGCCTGGTCCTATTCTGGCTGCTCCCTCCCTTCTAGGGCAGACTCTCTCTCCTCCTTTGGAAACCAGTCTCCTAGCTGTGAGGACTTTTTACACTGCCCACATTTGTGGGTCCCCTCCTGCCAGCCAGGGCCTCTCCCTATCTATATTCTACACTTCCATCTATGATCAGACTGGTGTGGTCTGCTGTTACTCCTCTTCTTCTAATCCTGTCTTTGGAAACTAACAATAACAACAGCTGAGTACTGTTTACCAGCAATCCTGGTGCTTGAATTCATTCGTCCTCACTCAGGCTGAAAATACAGGTCCTGCTCTCCAGACCACAACCTGCCTGGGGTCTCACATGGCTGAGTGGCACAACAAGGTCTTAGGCAGGCTGTGTGCCCACAGCAGCCCTGGATCCTTTCTGGTGCTGCCTGGGCCATGAGCCACAGTGCCTTCTATTCTCATTATTCTCCATTCATTCTATGCCCACTGCCCAGACCGAGTTTTCAGGGCCAGCTCTGCCCCTGCTATTTTGTCTTGACTTCAAGAGTACGTACGCACACTGAAGACCACAGATGCCATTTCCACACCACACCTGGACTTCAGTAAACTTTGCCAGTGATTACAAATGATGAGCTGGGTGCCAGTGTCTCCCTCCTGTAATCTTAGCTACTCAGGAGGCTGAGATCTGAGGATAGTGGTTCCAAGCCAGCCCAGCCAGGCAGGAAAGTCTTCATCTCCAATAAACTACTCAAAAAAGCTAGAAGTGGTGCTGTGGGTCAAATGGTAGAACACAAGCCTTGAGCAAAAGAAGCTCAGGGATAGTGCCCAGGCCCAGAGTTCAAGCCCCAGAACTGGGGGAAGAGGGGAGAAGAAAGATGATAACAAATCCATCTGCTTAGATAACAAAGTCTGCATTGTTTTCCCTTTGCTGTCCCAAACTTGCCTCTCCAATAGATCAGGGACCTTCCTGAGGGAAAGCAGAACAAGGCCCTCTCTGGACCATCCCAGGCTGCACTGACCTTGTCGATGAAGGCCGCAAACTTGCTGTTGAGACACTTGATCTGCTCCTTCTCCTCATGCTTCACGCACTGCGCATTAGGGTCGATCTCCAGGTTGAGGGGAGTCAGGAGGCTCTCATTGACAGACACGGTGGTGATGCATGGGGGGCTGGGCCCGCAGACACCCCCTGAGCGGTAGCCAAAGCTGCGTCCATAGGAGCCAGAGCGGAAGCCCCCCACTGCCATGCGGGGCCCGCAGGATCCCGGGTTACACAGGCTGCGGCTACTGAAGCCAGTGAGCCCCCGGTAGCAGGAGACCCCACGGTAGGGAGCAGCACTGATACAGCAGCGGTTGCCAGTTTTGGGGGCTACAGCAGAACAGGAGCTGAAGTTCCTGGTGACCCCACATCCTGAGCTGATCCTGTAGGAGAGGGAGGACATGGCGAGGAGGCCCGGAGCGGAGTCTGAACGGCTGTAGAGGTGGTTGGAGGTGACTGTGGGTTGCAGTGAGAAGCTTAGGATCTTTCTGGTCTCTCTGATCCTCCCTGGGCCTTTTTATTGCTGGAGAGAGCTGGGCTTGTTGGCTGCATAAAAGGAGTGAAAAGCCATTTTATGTTGTTTATGGGCTTGGGGAGGTTGCCAGCAACTCCCCAAGGACTCATCTTAAAGGTGAGGTCAGAGGCGACTGGAGCTCCGTAAAGTATTGAAGATGTTATTAGGGACACTATACGTTTGCACTTTTCATCTTCAAAGCTCGTTTACACACATTAAGCAATTAATTTTCTTGCAGTCTCTCTCTCTGTCTCTCTCTGTCTCTGTCTCTGTCTCGCTCTCGCTCTCTGTGAGATGGTCTCAACCCACACTTGGAGACAGATTTGAACTCCACAACCGTCCGGGGGTGGCTGGGTCTTGAGGGTTACGGGTGGTAGGGCATCCCTTCCAGGGAGAAGTTCTAGGGGTCTGAGGTTGACTAAAAGAGGTTGCCACTCTGTGGCTCCACACAGGCAATCCCATCAGTTTCTCAAGAGCCCATAGTTCGGCAGCGCCCACAGCTAGCCAAGCAGTCCCCCCGGAATATGGCTTAGAGCCCAAGAAGGTCATTTGGATCATGCTCTCTCTCCAGCACAAAGGGCCAGAGCCAATGAATCTCATGGAATCTTCTGGATTCCGGCACATCTGTTCCAGAACGCTTAACTCCTCACTCAGCAAAAGTGAAAAGCACTCAAGTCTCAGTGGCCACATAATGAGCACCTGTAGATGGATATTAGGAAGACTGCTTTGGTCACTTTCTTCCTTGTGGACAGGACCTAGGAGAAATTATCCAGGTTATTTTGGGATAACCTGGTGGCTGTAAACTCATTCTGGGCACCTTCCCTTTTCTTTTTAAAAAGAAATCGATTGTAGCTGGGCGCGGGTGGCTCGTGCCTGTAATCCCAGCTACTCAGATCTGAGGATGATGGTTCAAAGTCAGCCCGGGAAGAAAAGTCCATGAAACTCTTATCTCTAATTAACCACTAGAAAACTAGAAGTGGATCTGTGGCTCAAAATGATAGAGTATTAACCTTGAGCACAAAAGCTCAGGGACTGTGCCCAGGCCCTGAGTTCAAGCCCCACGACTGACAAAAAGAAAAAGAAAAACAAAAACAAATAGATCTTGGATACCTCCCTTCTGTCTAAGACCCTCCAGCCAGAACTGTAACCCACAGAGTTCAGAGTCTGCCCTGCACAAGTGGAAATGGAGTGATAGCCAACTCTTCTCTGAGACCCCCGGGGGACTTGGGGGAGGGTCCTTGTCCTCCAAACACTTCTACTTTCCAGTGTGTCCTCAGGCCACTTATTAGGATAATGTTGGCTGCTCTAATAGTGACTGAGGATATGCTTTCTGCTCTCAGGGAGGCTAGCCTGGCACTCAGGGGGTGTCAGAAACTTGAAGAAGAGCTACTGAACTTCTCTCAGAGGGGATTCTTCCTTCAGGGAACCTTCTAGAATCAAATGCTGCCATTGCCATTCTCTAAACTCTCAGTAAGGTGCCCTACATTCTGTCCTGGGTCTTTCATGGCTAGTTACATTCAGGTCTTCCCCTGGCCTGAGGTTGATGGAGCTTTGCCACCGCATCCCACATTTGTTCTTCAGGAAGGAAAAGAGAGCCCTTGGGCAGCTGGCTGGGTAGGGCAGGTGCTCACCAGTGGTTCCTAGAAGACATTCGCATCATGTTGGTCCCTGGCAAAGCATCTGGGTTAGCTACCTGGGCAATGGAATCGGCGTAGAAAGACTCCCTAGCTGTGCAGGTTTGTGGGGAGCACTTGTAACCCCTCTGAGCCTGTTTTCTTGGCCCTAAGTGGGATTTTTCCAAAACTTGATTCTCCCTCACTGTTGGGAGAATGTGAGAGGCTGAGCTTTGGGGATCATCAACTTCTGTATAAGGAAAGGGATCGTTGCTTCCGGTCATTCCCCGCCCGCCCACCAAGTTCCCCAGGAGAGTGGGCTTATTCCAGCCCCGCCCACCTTCCTTCCTCTGCGCCTTAATGACGTTTTTACTCTTTCAAGGTTGCGTTTAATGTTTTCCTCAGCCTGATTTCACTCATATAAAAATCTTGGGTGGAGTCTGAGGGTGGATGCGGGAGCACAGTGGGTAATTCTAGTCCCGGCTTGGTATGGGGGCCCTTGGTGTGCTGTAGCTGCTACTGCTTAGGGTCCAGGAGACTCACAGGCCAGGTCAATCTGGGACAGTGGTCCTGGAAATACTCGAGCCTTTGCTGTGAAGTTGTAACACTAGAAATGGAAGTGACCCCCCAGCCCTGTGCCCGTGTCTACCTATACCCAAGCCCCTTGCTGGGCAGGATTGAGGGATGGAGGGATAGGGGGATTCTTTGCCTTGAGGGTAGGGATCTTTTAGGGGTTCGAGTGGGAGCTTGATCTCCTCTCACTGGTCATGATCACATTCACGACCCACCTGTGTGCTTTGGATTTCCCGCACCTCACCTCTCCCTCTCCCTCCAAGCCTTCTCCCAGATCACACCTTTGCCTGGAATGTTCCAGAATAGCCACCTCCTCCAGGAAGCTGCTGTGAGTTAGTCAGGGAGGCTGTAATTTCTCCTCCTCTATGTCTCGTAAAATGTCTTCTTGGGGCTTCCCAGGTAACTCCAATTATCCCCTCCCACACCCACTCATCCCTGGTGCTGCCATTCATCACCATCTCCCTTCCTCCACATAAGGGTGGGTCCTCTGCCGGACCCCACCTTTGGAGGCCCCACTGAGTGCTAGGATGCCCATTCAAACACCTGTGACTGCCTGGCATCACACTTATAATCAATCCTAGGTACTCAGGAGGCTGAGATCAGAGGATCCTGGTTCAAAGATAGCCCGCACAGAAAAGTCTGTGAGACTCCTATCTCCCAAAAAAGCCAGACGTGGAGGCGTGACCCAACTGGTAGAGTACCATTGTTGAGCGAATAAAAACTAAAGGATATCACCTGGCTCTGAGTTCAAGTACCTGCACAAAATGAAATAGTAATAATACAGATACCACGACCATGTTGAATTTTAAATCTTCCTAAGAAGCTATTTCTTTCAGGAGGACTTAAGAGATCTTTGAAAGAAGAGAGGCTTTTGCCCATTCTAGAGCTCCTGGCAACTTCTGTGATGCCCTTTGAACTCCCTGCACCCCACAGAGTGCAAACGTTGGGGTTCTGGGAGGTTCCTGCAGTCATACCTCAGCTCTTTGCATAGCTGGCCCTTCCTCCTCCACTGCTCTACTCAAGGTGGGATGCTTTGGGCTTGCTCTTCCCCCACACCAGAGCCTTCCTACCTCTTTCTTCTTTTCTTGTCTTTTGTTGGTCAGTCATGGGGCTTGAACTTAGGACCTAGAGGCTGTCCTTGAGCTTTTTCGCTCAAGGTTAGCACTCTACTACTTTGAGCCACAGCTCCACTTCCAGTTTTCTGGTGGTTAATTGGAGATAAGAGTCTCATAGACTTCCCTGCTTGGCCTTGCTTTGAACTGCCATCCTCTTGAGTAGCTAGGATTGCTGGCATGAGCTACCAGGACCTGGCGCTTCTTTTCTTTATAATGCTTAGAATCCCGCAGTGTTCAGAAAGACTTTTTGGATTTGTTCAAAGATAGGAGGGTATAAATCCCATCCCCAGTCCTGACTTGCCTGACTTTAGAGCCAGCAAATGCCTAGGCTTTTACTCTTCTTCCTGACTGGCCGGACCTTATACATCCTGACCAGTTTCTCACAGACAAAGCCCATCCCAAATAGCCACAGTGGCATGGCTGCTTCCTCCCCTCCCCCCTTCAAACTGATTCACCTGAGTCTGATCCTTCAACTCTCCCTGCCCATGCTGGAACTTGGACCTAGACTGGGGGTTCTAAGCCCTGTGACCCTTTTCTGGCATTTTCTAGACTGGAGCATGATTCAGAGATTGGCTCTGGGAGTAATGAGGGTCTGAGATGCAGGGAAAACCTGGTTAACAACTGCCCTCTTCAGGACATCTCAGGGGGGTCCCTAACCCAGATGGCCAAGCTGCTTCCTGGCTCCCTTTATCCTTGGGGCTTCCTCTCCGAGAACTCAAAGGGGCTGAACACTCTTCTTCAGCTTTGTCCATATGTCCTCCTGCAGGTGGAATTCCTTGGTGGCTTTGCTGTGTTTGTAGTTGCTCTGGTCAGAGAAAATGCCTTATCTACAGAGTGTTTCATTTCAGAATCAGACTATATTAGTAGGTTTTATTTTTTGTGTGTGTATGAGTATGCCAGTCCTGGGACTTGAGTTCAAGGCCATAGCCTTTTCTGCTCAAGGCTGGTACTTTACCACTTGAGCCACAGCTCGCCTGCCTTCCTTCCTTTCTCTTTCCTTCTTTCCTGCCCCATCCCTCCCTCCCCCCTTCCTTCCCTCCCTTCCTTCCTTCCTTCTTTCCTTCCTTCTTCTTTTCTTTTTTCTTCATATACACTATCCATTGTTGTCTGTCTCTCCTCTAACCCTAAAATAAGCACCATAGAAGCAGTTATTTTATCTGTTTTCCCATTGATGTTGAACAGCATGTTTACAATGGTGTTGGGAATATAGTTGCTGTCCAGTGGGTGTTTGTTGACTGAATGTAAGTAGGTAGATATGAACGAATATCTCAGCTTCTTTAGGTAGTTGAGGTTTGTCAGAAAATGTCAAGTGTGGAAAGTCTTGGCCCTTGAGCCTTAGGAGCTCAGTTTGAAAGCCATAAGATTTACAGCCCTCATTGCATTGGTGTGTCTCTTTTCTGCTTCAAGTCTGTAGCTTTCTGAGGATCATGGAAGGGGGGCAGGGAAGATGAGCAAAAATAAACATTGGTCCAAAGAAGGCTGTGCTGTGTTGGACTGGTGAGCATCGGGATAGATTTTTTTTCTTTAAAGTTCCTAGTGATATCATATTTGTGTGTCCTGCATGCAATTCTGAGGGTTGGGGATGGGGGGAGGAGTTTAAAAGACTCTAAGCCCCACCCCCTTCCCTTCATGTACCTGGTGGTCCACTCCTGATGTTAGTCGGCTTTGAAATTTTCCTGCTTGTCTCCTCTGATGATGTGGGCCAGCAGAGGGCAGCAAAGGCCCACAGCTGGCAGAGCAAAGGCCACAGGCTCTGAGTCAAGAGCAGGGAAGATCAAGGAGGAACCTGTTGGTCTGCAAATTTCACCTTGTGGGTGGATGAATGGCTTAGAACTCAAGGGCTTTGGAGGCCTAGATTGGGTTACCGGCCACAGCCATCCCCCATTAGTAATAAAAATTCAGAGCCAGGCACTAGAGGCTCAGACTTGTCATCCTAGCTACTTAAGTGCAGGCAGAGCTGTCCAGTATTGTGGTTTAAAGCCAGCCTGGGCAGGAAAGTCTGTGAGGCTCTATCTCCAATTAACCAGCAAAAAACTGTTCTGGGGGTATAGCTCAAGTTGTAGAGTGCCAGCTATGAGTGAAAAAGCTCAAGGCCCTGAATTCAAGGTTTAGTACTGACACAAAAAAAAAGGTGGGGAAAAACACAGGCGCTACCAACATGACCTCCACTATCAAAACAGTAGCAATTATTTCGTGAACACCTACTGTGTGCCATGCTGCATGCTCAGCACTCTGTATGATAGGTCATTGTGTGTCATCTCCCTAATGACTCTGTGAGGTAGGAAATACTTTTCAATTCTAGGGATGAGACAAGAGGTTTACTAGTCAATGCATCCAGGCCTCTGAGTTGGTCATCTGTCCGGTGGGAACTAAAGAAGGAATGCTTTCCTCCTTGTACAATGCCTGGTCACCAACAGTATAGACAGTCACTCATAACCCACCGATTACCTTCTCCATCTTTCTGATTTTGGATTCACTCATTTTTCCTTTCTTGTCCTCTGCACTTACTTGAATAATTGAAAATATTCCATTCATTGTGTCTATTGCAATACAGTGTACCTCATCTAATCTTTCCCAGTGTTCTCAGAGAACTGCTGGGTATCACTTATAGTTGTCATGGATAATGTGCGTATGCATGGCAACCCCGCCTTTTGAGGTTACTGTTTTTTGTTTGAACAGTCATAGATTTTTAAAGGATATAAGAGGATCACATGGTCCTTTACATTTACCCGGCCTTTCCTCTTTGGTTAGATCTTCCTTCATGTTGGGTGTGGCCTGCTTCCTTCAGAAGCCTTCCTTCTGGGCAGGTGTGTGGGAGGCAAATTTCTTCACATTTCCTCCTTTAGAGAACCCCCCCTCTCTCTTCTTCCTCTTCTTCTTCTTCTTCTTCTTCTTCTTCTTCTTCTTCTTCTTCTTCTTCTTCTTCTTCTTCTTCTTCTTCTTCTTCTTCTTCTTCTTCTTCTTCTTCTTCTTCTTCTTCTTCCTCTTCCTCTTCCTCCTCCTCCTCCTCCTCCTCCTCCTCCTCCTCCTCTTTCTTCTTCTCTTTTTTTGCTGATACTGGGACTTGAACTCAGAGCCTGGGCACTGTCCCTTAGCATTGTCACTTAAGGCTAGTACTCTACCACATAAGCCACACAACTTCACTTCCAGCCTTTTGCTAATCAATTAGAGATAAGAGTCTCATGGTTTTGTCTGCCTAGGCTGGCTTCAAACCACAATCTTCAAATCTCAGCCTCTTGAGTAGCTAGGAGTATGAGCCACCCGCTTTATTTTCTTTTTACCTTTGCCTTTGAAAGGTATTTTTGCTGGCTGTAGAATCCTGTTTTATAGGATTGCTTTCATAACTCAGTGTGAGAGAATTCAACTAGCATGCTTAAGGCCCTGCTTGAATCTCCAGCATTAAAAAAATTTTTTTTTTGCAATTCTATCTCTACTCCTCCACCCCAGCACTTTGAAGATGAGGCTCAAGCCCAGCACTGGTGGTTCACACCCGTAATCCTAGATAATTAGGAGGCTAAGATCTGAGGATCGCAGTTCAAATCCAGCCTGAGTAGAAGAGTCCATGAGATTCTCTTGAATTTACCACCAAAAAGCCAGAAGCGGGAAGTGTGTGATTCAAATGGTAGGAGTGTCAGCTTTGACTGAAAAAGCTAAGTGACAGCAAGAGACTCTGAGTTCAAGTCCCAGTACTGACACAAAAGACAGGTTTCTACTGTTTTCTTGCAACTTGTATTTTTCTCTACCTTAAATATATCTGTCCATGGGGTTTAAAGTGTGGCTCAGGAGTGTCAGCCAGCAAGTGTAAGGGTCAGGGTTCAAGTCCAGGTCTTAGACAATAAAAAAGAAAAGAAAAATATCTGTCCAACTTTCCTCTCCCTTTATTCTCACAAGTGGTTAAGTGTAGACTTCAAGATAGTGACTTTCCTTGATCCAGTTCTTGGGGATCCGGAACCCATTAGTGACTTTCATCATTTCAAATATTGTATTTTTTCAGTTCTAAAATGTCTATGTTGTTTTATTTTTGATAGTTTTTTATGTTTTTATTGTAAAGATACTGTACAGAGGGGTTACAGTTACATGAGTAAGGTAATGAGTACATTTACTATCGAGCATTGTTACCTCCTCCTTTGTTTTTCCCCTACCATCCCTTCCCTCCCACCTTCGCAACACCCCCTCCCTCCCCCCACAAGTTGTAAAGTTCATTTTCAACATAGTGTCTTGTATATCTCATTGTTACAATGGATCAACCTGTATCCTTATTTAGAATTTTGTTATTTCCCTTCCCCTCCCCAAATTAGAAAAATGTATATACAAGATGCAGGGCAGGGCTGGGAAGGTGGCTCAGTGGTAGAGCGCTTGCCTTGCATGCATGAGGCCCTGAGTTCGATTCCTCAGCACCACATAAGCAAAAAGAAAAAAGCCGGAAGTGGCGCTGTGGCTCAAGTGGTAGAGCCCTAGCCTTGAGCTGAAGAGCTGAGGGACAGCGCCCAGGCCCAGAGTTCAGGCCCCACGACCAGACCCCCCCCCCAAAAAAAAGATGCAGGGCAGTGGATACAGTAAAAACAGGTGTTATACCATGGGGGAAGAACATACAAAAGAAAAAAAAAATCATGTAGTACATTAATACATAAATACGTTAAAAAATAGTTTTGATAATTAGAAAAAATTCCACTCTTTTTTTTCTTTTTAACTCATTTCAAATGTACTTCTCTTTGTCTCAAGGATGACATTTTTGGTAAAGATCTGAGATACCTTTTCCTTCAGTTCTGGTTTGAACTCAGAGCCTTGCGCTTGCTAGGCTGTCATTCTGGTACACAAGCCACACTCTCAGCCCTTTTTTCCTCTAGTAACAGCTAGAGTCAGTTCTCATAGTTTTGCCCATGGCAGGCTTAGATTGATGATCCTCTGTAGCCTCCTGCATAGCTGGAATGACAGATAGGAAACACCACCACAGTGAGCCTGCTGGTTGATATGGGGTCTTGCTAATGTTTTGCCAGGCTAGCCTTTAATTATGATTTTCCTGATCTCTTCCTCATGAGTAGCTGAGATTACAGGTGTGAGCCACTGTACCAGGTGGTTTTTAAATGTTTATGTGATATTTCTAACATCTTTCATTTTGGCATTGACATCTGTTGTCTTCCTTTCTCCTTGGAAATTGCCCATGTTTTCCTGATCCCTTGGATGTCAAGAGAATTTTAGCTTGTATCCTTAATGTTTTGAAGATGATGTGTGGTTTCAGGCTCCTGCTATAATCCCCTGGGAATTTTTTTCATGGAGGAGGGAAGGGCCAAGAATGGTTTGAATCCAGAATCAGCCTCACTGGGCTCTGCCTCTTCTTCTGAGAGCTGTGATGTCAAATTGTGTTCCATTTTCCCCAGTCCATGCTGGCTGCTGTGTGCCTGTCTCGTATCTACACCACTTCGGGCTTTGTGTGTCAAGGTTCAGATCTGCCTTTAGTTTTCACCATCCTTGGAACAGGACTTTGGGTCTCGTGTATGTGATTGACATTCAAGGCGAGCCTGTCTCGATGGAGTCATACACCCTTTCCACCTCTCCTCTGCCAGTCTGCATCCCAACCTACACAGAAACCTCTTTTCCTGGTTCCTCATGCCAGAGAGATCAAGAGTTTCGGTCATGTGCTGCCGCTGAACCTGCCTCCAGAGAAAAGCCATGAGAGAAAGCAGCACCAGAGACTCACCCCCTCTCCATGTTTTCTGACCCACAGGAATCTCTTTCTGCAGTGCCTCTCTATGAGTAGAAAAGTGAGTTTTCTATAAGAGTTTCAAGCTGAAGCTTTTCAGTCCACAGCTGGCATCTACCCTCAGTTCAAAGCCATGGGAGCAAAGAGGGAATAAATACCTGGCTCATTTTTTCAACCTCAAAAGAATTGCTTTATCTATTGGAAGCAAGGCCTTCAAAGTGGTATGGGTCCATCAGTCAGGGGCCAATCAGGAGTCAGCACCACACAGTAACTTAAACGGGGAAAGTGTGAGATCAATAGTTTGGGGGGTTGGAGTTGTAGGGGATGAGCTAGTGAGAAGTAAAGGGCACACTAAAGAATATAGAAATGTTGATTGTAAGAACCAACTTCAATCTCCAGGGCTATTGTGGAGAGCCCAAAGAACAGCCAGGCTGGGATGGAGGCCTCGCTAGAAAGTGTGGCTGCTGTTCACAGTGGGGCAAGCCAGTGGAACTTGGAAATCTTTAACCAAGGTGCACCAAAACTCCACCTGCTTGGGTATTGGAGGTTTTTCATAGTTATTTGGTAGGAGGCACTAGGCTTTGGAACTATCCAAGAGGGTGTGGCAAGTGGAGAAAACTGGCTGCGAGGTGCTGCCAGCTGTAGGGTGCTTCCAGCTTGTGGGAGCACTGATTGCTAGATTTGCTGGCAGCTAGTGCTGCTACTGTTGTGTGCTATATGTGTCTATTGTTATAGAAACCATTTGTGCTGCAGGAACCAGGCATTGGAGAAAGCACATGCTGCCTGCAGGGAAACCATGAGGAAGAAAAGTCCCTTAACTCCTACAATGTCTCTCTAATACTCATGAAAATGCCTGCTGAGGTGAGTGCCAGTAGCTCAAGCCTGTAATCCTAGTTACTCAGGAGGCTGAGATCTGAGGATCAAGGTTTGAAGCTAGCCCAGGCAGGAAAGTTTGTGAGACTCTTTTGTCTAGTGAACCACCAACAAGCCAAAAGTGCAGCTGTAGTTTAAGTGGTAGAACACCAGCTTTGAGCAACAAAAAAAATTCAGAGATAGCTCTCAGGTACTGAGTCCAAACCCCAGAACCAGCAAACATACCTCAAAAAATGTCCACTGACATAGCTCAGCATTAGGAGAACTCCTGAAAGAGAGAGGAGGCAGAGAGAGAGAGAGAGAGAGAGAGGGAGAGAGAGAGAGAGAGAGAGAGAGGGAGGGAGGGAGGGAGAGAGAGAGAGAGAATATGTGTAGGGGGATAAGATCCATTTTCACAGAGCAGACAGTGAAAGGTGAATTTGGGGCTGAGGCTATATATTGATCACTGATGCCAGAAAGGTGAAAGTCTGACTGAAAAAGGCATCAAAGTCACATGGGGATGTTGCTGCCCCATGGGATGTGTGTGTGTGTGTGTGTGTGTGTGTGTGTGTGTGTGTGTGTGTTAAGCATGGGAAATAAGGTGGAATGTCAGAAGTCCCTCAAAGCAGAGGGCAGGAGGCTAATGAGTCTAGGGCTGGGTAGGCCCAAGACATGAGTAAAGTACGCTGTAGGTCCTCATGTTAGCTGGGCCACACAGAGTATGTAAAGATACAAAATATGCTTCTGCTCTTTAAAGAAAAGCTCACACCTGTAATCCTAGCTTCTCAGGAAGCTGCGATCCAAGATAGTGATTTGAAGCTAGCAGAAAAGTTCTCAGGATTCTTATCTCTAATTAACCAGCAAAGGACCAGAGATAGGAAATGTGGCTTAAGTTAGAGTGTATCCGCTTTGAGCAAAACAAACCTAAAGGAACCACTGAGGACTCAAAGCAAGGAGAGCCATAAGCAACTTTTTACGGGAGGAAAAAAACCTCCCTAGCGGTATTATTGATAACCCAGTTGGCAGGGGAGCAAGAACAGGGGCAGAAAAACCAAGAGGTTCCTGTAATGATTCTAAATGATCGGGCAAGAGGAGGCGGGACCCAGGAGCAGTGGGAGGGCTCAGCTGGGGCATTGCTAGGCAATGCGTAGAGAGAAGCAGAGAAGCAGGTTGCTTGCACTTGTGTTCAGAGCCTCTGGTCTCAATCTCCTCTACCTTCTGCCACTGTGACCCCTCCTTAAGAGAGCCTGCACTCTCTTTCTCCAGTGTCTTCTCTTTAAGATAATAATTTCTCTCCTGGGCATCATCCTAGGAGGGTGGGCTGGTGGGTGTGGCTCAGAAGGAGAGGCTGGAGAGTCTTTGTGAAGGTAGCTTAGTAAGTTTATTGAAAACCCAGCAACACAAAGAACAGTACAAACAGGCACCCACCCACCCCCAGCTTTCTGGAGCAGCTTGCAGACACAAATACAGCTGTGGCCACAGCTGGTGGTTATCACACCTCCCCGCCCACACCCCACCAAGCCTCTGGGACTCACAAGCCAACAACCAGCAAAAACAAGTAGCTAGGACAGGCCACTGGGAGAAGAACCGTCACAAGGAATTCCTAGACCACCAGGACTGTGGGTCTACCTGGGACAAGAAGAGAAGGAAAGAAGGGATCTCTGCCTGGGAAGGGAGGAAGAAGGAGCAAGGGAAGGAGAGGGCTGAGGATGCTTGCTGGGATGTGGGCCCAAGCTATGGGGGACCATGGTGTCCACATTCATGCTTTTGGGGGGCTTTGCATGGCCTATTTTGCCCCTAGGTTGCATTTCTTTTTGCAACTTTACTGAATCTGCATTTCTGTAGGTTGTGGCTGGGGAATGAGAAGGATCCAATGAAACACAATTGGAAGGCAGGAAAAGGTAGAGCTGGGATGAAAAGATCTTTCAAGAGCCCTGGCTTGGCATCCTGGCAGAAAATGTGGCTAGAGACTCCTTAAGCCCAGGCTCCGTGCTCCTCAGCAGACAGAAATGGGATGCTCAGCTGGTTCTTCTTGGCTTCGTGGTCATTCGGGCCTCGGCTCTCAGTATCTGGCCCGGCGAGAGGTGGTAGTAGATGAGAAGCGGACACTGGAGCTACGATTGCCCCGGCCACCACTACAGCTGCTGAAGCCACCTTCCGTGGGCAGCGGGCAGGGGACACTGGGGATGCAGGCATCACCCACCAGCACCGAGCCCCCTCTGCTGCCTGCACTTAGCAGCTCCCCACTAGCCAGAGTGCTCCGGCCCCCGCCTAGGCTGGAGCCACAGGAAGTAAGGACCCCTCCAGTGGCCCGGATGCTGCTGCTGCTTCCTCCACAGGAGAAGGTGGAGCTGGCGAAGGGCTCAGGGCCACACACCATGCCACCCCGGGAGCTGCTCACAGCTGTGGAGAAGATACAGCAGAGCAGTTAACTCTGGAAGTCAGTGTCCACTCAGTGGCTCAAAGATCAACCACATCGGCACACATCCATATATGGTCATTTACATATGGTCCAGGTCTGTTGGGTTGTAGGAGGTGGGTAGCGGGCCCTAGAATGCACAGCTTTTGTGCATTATATAAAGTCACAGAGCAGCCATGGCTGGTAGCTCATGTCTATAATCCTAGCTATTCAGGAGGCTGAGATCTGAGGATCAGAAAAGTCTGTGAGATTCTTAACCACCAAAAATTCAGAAGTAGAGGTGTGACTCAAGTGGTAGAGTGCTAGCCTTGAGTGAAAAAGCTAAGGAACAACACCCAGGCCCTACACACGTACATGCAGGTACGTGTGTGTGCACATCCATACACACACACACAGAGCTTCTCTCTAACATCTTTCCCCTGTACCAGAATACACAAGAAAATAATTTACATAAGTCCTTTGTTACCTCTCTCTTGCTCCAGTGGAGACTGCTCTATAGTCCAGTGGGGAACTTGCACAGACCCAAGATGCAAGACTTCAGTTTAGCTAACCAGTGCTAAGTCCAGGCCCACCTGCCTACTGCACTCCTTGCTCTCAGAAACTGCAAGACCAGGAACTTCCACTTTACCTGGAGAAGTACTCGCTCTGTAGCACATACCTTCCCAAATCTCTATGTCTCTGAAGACAGGCCACTCAAAGCAAAAAGAACTGACTCTCTTCTACAACATTCTCCCACCTGGGATGCCTTGCAAGCCCTTCTTAGGTGATCCATGCTCAGGGAGGACATGGGAATCCCAGAGCTCAGGGAGGACATGTTTCCAGGCCAGGGGCACCTGTACCCCACTCCCTTGAATGACTTAGACAGTGCAGCCACCTTGAGAGTCTTCTGATCCCAATGTCAAACATCCTAAGTTTAAAGAAAATTTGAAGGTCAAAGAAATGTGAAAAGTAAAAGACATAAGTAACTTACATATATTTACTGGTCCAACACCTTCACAGATCCTGGTGAGAGAGAGAAAAAGAACCAAATCAGTTCACATGCACTGTCCTTCCCTGAAGTCTGAAAGATGGGCGTCTGGCCTGGGTGGACCAGTGGACCATTGGGTCTCATCCTGGCTGTACATACATCTGAGGAGCATTGAAAATGTCATGTTCACTGGGTGTTGGTGGCTCCCTCCTGCAATCTTAGCTACTTAGGAGGTTGAGATCTGAGGGTTGCAGTTCAAAGCCAGCCCTAGACAGAAAATTCTGTGAGACTCTTATCTCCAAATAACCAGCAAAATGACAGAAGTAGAGGTAAGGCTCAAGTGGTAGAACACCAGTCTTGAGTTAAAAAGCCAGGTGAGAACATGAGACCCTGAGTTCAAGACCCAGTACCAACACAATAAAAAGGGAGAAAGGAAAGGAAAATAGCACATTTCTAGAGCCTCCGCTGACACTGTGGAATTAAAATATTTGAGGTATGTTATTTTTAGTTTTCACAATCTCACGAATCAAGTAAAATTCCTTATGACCTGGTTCCAGCTTGTATACAAACTTGGATTTGAGAGCACCCATCTGGACGGCTTTGAACTATCATCCTCAGATTTCAGTCTCCTGAATAGCTAGGATTATAGGAATGAGCCAAGGGGTAGCCGGCTGGAGCCACTTTCTAATCTTCTGTCAAGGGCAACCAACTAATGTTTGCAGGAAATGTACTGTCATCTGTAGAGACTGCTCCTATCAGCATTTCTTCACCCAGTTCCCTCCCCTGACTCGGTTCATCATTCTAGATACCTAAATCTGATCTCGCCTCCTCCTACTGCCTTGAAGTGCACTTACCGGATCTCCTCCCCTTCCAGAAGCTGCCGGTAGGTGGCGATCTCGATGTCTAGGCCCAGCTTGGCGTTCATGAGCTCCTGGTACTCCCGCAGCTGCCTTGCCATGTCCTGCTTGGCCTGCTGCAGGGCGCCCTCCAGATTTGCCAGCTTGCACTTGGCATCATTGAGGGCTGCTTCACCCTGCTGCTCTGCCTCAGCTACTGCTGCTTCCAGCTTGGCACACTGCAGGGAGAGTGGGGGGGGGGTCTTCATGCATTTTGGTAGGGGGGAGGCTCCCATGTGGGGTTAGAAACGCTACCCTTCCTGGTGGAGGAAGGGAGGGAAATCAGTGCCATGCCAGAGATGGAGCCTCCTGTGGCTGTTTTCTCAGGGGTAGGAACCCCATAGTTTACTGCAGGGGAACACTATTCTTAGTTTTCATCCTTTCTAATTTTACCCTTCCTGATCTCTGCTGTCCTGAGACCCATGGAGTATAGTCACCTGCTCTTTCTGCCTCCTCTGTTCTCTGAGTCAGCCCTGAGCCTTTCCTTCTGCATGGAAAATTCTCCCTCCATTCTGTATTTTTTTTTTTCCTCACAGGAATCCTTCCTGAGCAAATCCTCCATCATCAAACTCAGAGCTCCCCCTAACTAGGGGCCCTGCCTTGCCTCCTCCCTCTGTGGCTTCCTCTTACTTCCTTTGCCCACCTGAGCCTTGGTGTGCTCCAACTCTGCCTTCAGTCTCTGGATCAGCCGGGTCAGTTCGTTGATCTCGTCCCGTGTGTGGCGGAGGTTGTCACAGTGCTGACCGGCCGTCACCCGCATCTCCTCATACTGGGGGAGCCGGGAGGGGAGAAAAGGGGGATTTTGAGGACTCCAAGACCTGTGGTTCAAGGCCACAGGCCCTATTGGATTGGGGAACCTCAGCCCTCCCTAGTCTTCCCCCAAGGCTTCTTCTTGCCCACCTTGGTCTGGTACCAGGTCTCAGCATCAGCACGGCTACGCCTGGCCACCTCCTCATATTGGGCCTTGACATCAGCAATGATCCCATCTAGGTTCAAGTCCCGGCTGTTGTCCATCTTCACAATGACTGAGGTTTCTGAGATGTGTGACTGGAGCAGCTGGATTTCCTGTGATGGAGAACCAGTAGGCAGATGGCTAAGAGTGCCATCAGTGGCTGGGACTCTGCCAATGGGTCTCCAGATTGAGAGGCCAGGGGCAGAGAGGTTATGACAAGGAAAGACCATTCAAACAGAGGGAAAGAAAAACAGAAAAGTCTGAAACCCTTGGTCATAACCTTAGAGACATCTCTCTACCACTCTACCTGGCATAGGTGAGCATCAAACCATAGAGACCTTGGGGCTTAGTGGGGAGGAATGGGGACTGTGGGAAGCTTTAGCTTCTTTTTGGCTTATCTGGAAAGTGGCTGTGCTATTTACAGTCCACAGAGAGCTGACAATATTTTAGAATACGATAATCTCGGGATTCCTATATCCCAAGTCCTTCATGGAACCAGAATAGGGGTAAAGTGAAGGCTCTGGTAGGCGTTTTTGGCCTTAAAAACCATGCTCCAGCGAGGTCTACTCCAGATGAAACAGATCACCGACAAAGCAAAAGAGAGCCAGTTAGTCTGGCCAATGAGATCAAACACAATTCTTCTCAGATACAGAAAGCCAAACTTCCAGTGTTCCTTATCCCGAAGTAGGAAGGCCTAAGGACTAGGCCTTAGTCCTTCAATCTAAGGACTGAGGAAGATTTGAACCATAGATACAAGGCCTGAGTCAGAGAAGCCAGCTTCCCTGACCTTCTCCAGATGTAGATACATCCACATAGACAGCATATAGGTTTGAGTGGGAGCAAGACATGTGATGCCAGTGTTTAAAATCACCCCAGCCTGACTAAGCCCTCAGGGAGTGCAGACTAAGTGCTTATTTCCTTGCCTGCCTAGAGAAGCTGAGTCTTACCTCCAAGTACAGGACCTTCAGGAACTCGATTTCCTGACTGAGAGTATCTGCGTTGGCTTCTAGATTAGATTTATTCACGAAAGCAGTATCCACGTCCTGCACGAGAGAGTGGGGGGGGGGGGAGGGAGAGGGAGAGAGAGAGAGATATCAGATGCTCATTAGTTGTATGCTGTTACCTTTCCTACCTAGGCAGGATCTGGAGACAGGTAGGAAGCCATTGGGTGGAAATGAAGCCTGGTACAACATGGAAACTCCCCTAGTGGCTGCTGGACATTTTCCTGTCCTTCTTTAAAAGGAAAGAAACTAGATAATTCAAGACAGAAAAGATCATGTTTTTCTGACCTCTGCTCTTGCAGAACCAAATCTTAAATAATCAAAGCTGAATCAGAACTTCAGAGGGGACCTAATGTGATGGTTCTACCATTCTGAGTATTTCTAGGCCCCCCAGAGTCAGGAAGTTGTTTTTTTTATTGGGGGGGGGGGTGGGTGATGGGGATAAGTAGAGAACTTGTGCATGCCTAGAGGAGATGTTTGTCTGGACCTTTGGTCTCCCTTACCTTCTTCAGGGCCACAAACTCGTTCTCAGCACTGGCTCGGCATCCTACCTCCTCTTCATACCTGGAATGGTAATGATGAGGAGGGTGAGTCCTCACTCTGAGTTATAGCCAGTCTTCTCCAAGTCCCCAGAGAACCTCTGAGAAGACACTTGGTTTTCTGCGTGTGGGTCTCTGTTACCACCCACATGCTAATCTTTGTCTCAGTCCCATCTTGAAAACCTTCCCTGAGTCTGTGGTCCTCGAGTTCCTCCACATTCTCAGCTTGGCTTTGGAATCTGAAAACATGACCATTGCTATGCTTCTCTGTCAAGAAACAACTTAGGGTCATTGTGTTTGACCCCAACGGGAGGTAGGACCTAACTCAGTGCTGAATGTGGGCATTGTTTTCAGGACCAGAGAAGGGCTCCTGTTTCTGGGGTCAATTCACTCATCAACAGTATTAGGGATACACTGCCCAATTCCAGGTCTTCCTCTTCCTCCCCCTTCACACGTTCCTACCCCCCACCCTCTCCAGGTGTTCCCAGGCTGGGGTTTATAACCAACATGTGATCCCAATCCTTCTAGCTTCTCTCCTTTGCCTGGGGCTGCTGCTCTGAGGACAAGCCCATGACTGTCCTTGATGCGTACAGCCCAGATGCCACTCACTTCTTCTTGAAGCCCTCCAGGACATCCTGCATGTGGTTCCTCTCTGCCTGCAGCCGTGCCTGGTCACTGACTAGTGCTTCCAGCTGCCTCCGGAGTGAGGTGATGTAGTTCTCAAAGAGAGGATCCAGGTTGCTCCGGGCACATTTTTGCTCTTGGAGGAAGCTCCACTTGGTCTCTAAGAGCTTGTTCTGTTGCTCCAGGAACCGCACCTAAATAAGTAGGAACAAAGCAATGGCATTTGAAGTGTCACTTCCTCCACCATGTGTCCCCTCTGTGGACTCTAAGTTAGGTCTGTGACCTCCCTGTGATCATCCAGGCTTTGCTACTGTTAAGATACCTGTCAGTACCATTTCCATCCCCTACCCCCAAACAAGGTATAAACCAGGTCATAGGGTAGTTGGGAAGATGGATGCTGCTTGTGCCCTCATATTTCTATATCTGAGGATGAGTGGCAGCCACCTCTAACAGAGAATAAGGAATAGAGGGAAGAACATTTGGGGTGAGCTATGGTACTAGGAGGTAGGATTCTGGAATCATAATCCAGCCATACCTACCATCTCAGATATTCCATCAGTGGTGATAGGTACAGTGGAAGAGAATCTACAGCTCCTTTGCTCCAACTTTATGTTTGAGAGAACCAAGCTAGCTCACCGGCGTTCCTCACCAGCTATAGACACAGCCTACCTCCCATATGCCTATGGATGTGGCCTGGGGGGATGAACCACCCCTCTGTTCATCTGAACACTCTGTTCATCTGAAGACCGAGAATACAAGTGACTGTGCCCATATTCTCCTGTAGCATTCTGAAGATCAGTGACCATCAGAGGCTATTCCCAATTTGGGCCATATCTTAGTAGCCCATGGGAATTAGGGTATAAATTATTTTTTAGGCAGTACTTGAGCTCAAACTCAGGTCTTTGAGCTTTCTGTTAAGCAACACCCCTTAGCCCCATTTGGTTATTTTATTTTTTTAACTAAAGTCTTACTTCCTAAGTAAGTGCATGGCTAAACCATGATCTGCCTACTTTTAGGTTTTCTCTTTCACTGGGATCACAGTTATGTACTGCTATATCTGGCTTCCCTCTGTAAAGATAGAGTCTCACTGACTTTTCTGCTTCAGTTGGACTGGTACTTGGATCCTTCCCAATCTTAGCTCCCATGAAGCTTGGATATGTGCTGCTGTGCCCAGTTGAGAAGGGAATCTATGGACATTTCTTTTCAGACTGTCCTTGGGCCAGGATGCTCTTGTGTTCAGCTTCCTGTGGAGCTATGATGACAGCTGTGAGCCACAGCATCTGTCTGAATCCTTTGCTTTTTATATGAAAATTACTCAACTGCATTCTTTACTTTCCTAAGCCTGAACAGACCAGGCCACCAGCCTCAGAAACTCCGAGACTCTCATAAAGGGCATAATGATCTCAAAGGAGAAGCATAGGCTTGTGTGGGAGACATTTCTAAGTGAACAACTCATGGGTTTCAGTTGGCCCAAATGCCTTCAGATTTGTCTGGATGTCCATCTTTCCTCTGGAAGACATGACCAGTGTCAATCTATCTCACCATGCAGCATCTCCCCTGGCTTGTTCTTGCTCTGCAGCAGAGCATCTGGGGAATCATCCCTCAGTGCTTCTGCTAAAAGCCTGCAGAATTTAGCTCAGAAGCTATGTCCCAAACCTAGATCTACTCTTATCCAGGGGGAAAATCCCATTTACTTCTCAGCATCCCCAATCCAGAGGTTCAGCTGGCATCGGTACCTTGTCGATGAAGGAGGCAAACTTGTTGTTGAGGGTCTTGATTTGCTCCTTCTCATCCTTCTTCACCCTCTGGACATTCGGATCAATCTCCAGGTTGAGAGGTGTCAGCAGACTCTGGTTCACAGTCACAGCTGTGATAGATGGAGCCGCTGGGCCTCCAACTCCTCCAAGTCTGTAGCCAAAGCCAGGGCCACCGAAACCATAGCCAAGGCCACTGCCAGCTCCAAACCCCAGACCCACATTATTGCTGGCTCTAATGCCCAGACCAATACCATGTCCATCCCCAAAGCCAAAGGCCATCCCACTGCCAGCTCCAAAACCGGCTCCACAGCGAATGGGACGAGGCCCTACAGCTGCCATTCTAGGTGAGCACGATCCAAAGCTGATAACGCTTCGACTACCAAAGCTGCCAAGGCCCCGGAAGCCAGACCCACTGCTGCAGGAGACAGAGCTCGTCCGGAAGTGGTTCAGGTTCTGGGGGGTCATCGCTGAGTAAGAGCTGAAGTTGCCCACCCGGTGGCCAGAGCGAACTCTGTAGGAGCGACAAGACATGGTAGCTTTTCTGGGTGAGAGCTGAGGAGCAGTTGCACAGTAGAGCAAGCTAGAGCTGGGAGTCCCTTTGAGACTAGTGGATCCTTCTCACCCCTTTTATGTGTGTGTGGACCTGAGGATTAGCCCCATAAAAATGAAAAAAATCCATTTGAAGGCATTTATGAGCTTGGGTAGTTAGCAGAAACTCTTCATGCCTATAACCTCCTTCACAATGAGCTAACTAGACACACCTATTCTCATCAGGATGAGGACTGTACCATCAAACCTATAAACATTAAAAACACATAAACACATCGATATTATAGTCCTATATTTCCCCCATAAGTCCACCACAATTCCCACTATGGGGACATTAATTTGCTTTGCCTATAAATCCAAAGCTTTTCTTTTTTTTTCCTCTTCAATTCATTGCAAATGTGGCTAACCACTAGAAAGTTAGGATGGTGACAGTTCCAGACAGAGGTTCACAAGCAATGCATCTGTGCAGGTTGAAAAGATAAGGAGGTGTGCAGAGGAGAGATGGGATCTTCTAAGTTCCAAGTTTTAAAAAATGCCATGGAGAGACTGTAGCTTATTGTAGATATAAGCTGAAAGGACTTTGCAGTATTTTATATAGCCTCCATGAGCTGGTTTGGTTGTTTACATAAGAGTCGAATCTATAGCAAAAGTCATCTGGACTAGTGTAGACACACTTCTGATTTGAGACACGCAAAGGAAATTCATTCACTCCATCATTATCGAGTACCTAGTCTATACTCACAGTGTGTCTTCTAATTAGCTAGATTTCAAACCTGGCATGGGTACATGCCTGGCCTTGATATTTAATCAGTATTGCCACTGGGTATCAAATAGGCATAAAAACCTAACACATTCCAAAATGTTCCCTTAATTGTTCCTAACTAATATTGTCCACATGCTAACCTTATTCTTACAGTACTTACAGTACTGTACTCTTACAATAGTTCAGGTCAAAAATCTTGGAGTCATCCCCACCCCCACCTCCACATTGTCCATATCTCTCATTTATTAGCAAACCTACCTTCAAAAACTACCTACCTATCTTGACCCAGTTACTTTCTGCCATCCCCACTGGTACCGTACTGAATTAAACCTATCCTTCCTCATTCAGTCCACTGAGTCACCAGATTCTTCCAATACTACAGATAGGGAATTCTTTAAAAAAAAAAAAAGGGGGGAAATTGCTAAAAATAAAACAAAAGAAAACCTATTCGAACTGGGTGCCGAGATCTGAGGATTGTGGTTTGAAGCCACCCTGAGCAGAGCTAAGTCCATGAGACTCTTATTTCCAATTAACCACCAAAAAAGCCAGAAGTAGAGCTGTGGCTCATGTAGTAAGGTGCTAGCCTTGAATGAAAATGCTAAACACCCTAGCCCTGAGTTCAAGCTCTAATACTGGCACAACAACAACAACAACAACAATCCAGCTTTATTAGATCATGTCATTTCTGTGCTGAAGATCCTCCCTTCTGTGTGCCTCCCCACTTCCCTCCAGTGAGTGGCCCCGGCCTTCTACTTGTCCACCAAGCAGGCAGACACTTCCCACTTGCTGTTTTCAATGCCTGCCACATTTGCCTCAAATTGTTTCTTGGCTAGGTCTCTCAACTCTTCCACCCTTTGTTCACAGGTCATCTTTTTAGCTCCTCTAGAAGCTCCCAGCCCCATACACTGCCTGTCTGACACCGCAGGTGCGAAAACTCAAGAGCTTGCAGGGGAAACAATCAGGTCTGTCTGTTTGGAGAAATGTACCCCACTTCTATGAGGGCAGACAAAGGGCTCCTGGAGACCAAGAGGGGCACCAGAGAATCCCTGCTGGGGGTGAAAGGGGAGGGGAGAGGTGGCAGAGAAGGCACCATTGAGGACAGAAGACTTGGTACAGCGAGACCTGCGTTTGATCACAATTGACCACCTCCTGCAGGATGACCTTGGACAGTGCCACACTGAAGGTCAGGTAGGGAGAGTGTTCTGCTCCTTATGGATCCAGGCAATAAGGAGGCATGGCTGGAGAAAGCTTTAAAGACCGACACACAATCAACTAGTACTCTGATTTGGGGGAGGGAGCAGTACTGGGGCTTGAACCCAAGGCTGACTAGGCAAGCACTATACCACAGTGTCATGCCCCAACTCTTTTTTGCTTTAGTTATTTTTCACCTAGCAGCTCCTATTTTTCCCTGAGACAGACCTCAGCCCATGATCTGCCTTCTAGGTAACTGGGATAATGCGTGTGACTCACCATGCTCATCTTACTGATTGAAATTGGGTCTTGCCAACTTTTTGCCTGGCCTAGGCTAAAACCATGATACTTTCCATCTTGACCTCCCAAAGAGCTAGAATTCCAGGTGTGAGTTACTGTGCTCAGTGTCCTTTGACCATTCAACCATATTATTTGGGGGCAATACTGAGTTTTGTTTGAAGTCAGGACTTTATGCTTGCTGGGCAAGTGTCCTACCACTTGAGATGTCCCCCTCACCCCTATCTGCTTCTAATTCTCACCACAGCCTGACCATTCTAAATAACTTCAGTAGACAAATACTACCCTGCCCCGTGGCATACCAGTGATCTCTGGGGAACCACTGAACCTCTCTGAGCCTCGGTTTCCTTACATGTGACGTGGAGTTATTCGATGTGATGTGCTCAGGGATGTGCAGTGTGTGGAGCCTGGTAGTTGTTCTGTGCTCTTACCTTTCTTTTCTCCATTCTTCCTTCACTTTTGAGCAACCCTGCCTGATCTCATCCTATCCCTCATCCCCCTCCTGCTTCCATGGCTGAGACACCAATTTCTCCATTAGGCATTCCCAGGCTCTCCCAAATCTGGGTTTCCTTGGTCTCTGAGTAGGCTTGGCGGGTGGAGGGTGATTGGGAGCAGTCATGCATAACTGTGTCACCATCAGCACTTTATAGTTCTGAGACATGATTTTGCCAGACGATGCAGGACAGCCACTTACTAAGGGGTGGAGGGTGGGGTGAGGGGGAGGAGTTGCCCTGGCAATTCTGGGCTGGAGGTCTGGCTGCTGCCAGTTTGTCTTGCTGTCTTCAGTCAGCCTAAGCGTAATCCCTGAGATCTGCTGGCTTTGCACGCCCTGCCACCGCCACTGCCGCACTCCTCTGAGTTGTTACCATGCCCTAATTGCTGGGTCATCATGATGCTATCTGTGCAGAGGGAGGAAGAGACAGGCTGAACAGGAGGGGAGGGAAACCCCATTTCTGGCTGTCCGAGAAGCCTGGGTGCTCTGTGTCTGGGCGTGTGGGTGTGTGGGAAGAGGAGTAGCAGGGAAACCCCACATGCTGTTGCAAGCTGCCTTCTGCAAATTGCTTCTGTTCAGCCTGAAGATGAGTTTATGCTAGAACAGGACACTGGCCAGGGCAGCTCTCAGGCTTGGACTTGCCCCTGCTGGGAAAGCATGCTGGAAGTCCCCTAGCAGCAGAGACTGGGCAGGGCAGGCAGGAAGGCTGAGTCCATCCTAACCAGCAACTCGCCTCTCTGCCCTGTCAAACTGTGGTAGGGAAAGCATTATTCAGGTTCCAAAGGCCTCCAGAGGGGGAAGTAAAGTGTCCCCAAGGGTCCCTCTTGTTGAGTGGCCCCTCCTCCAGGAAGGATGAGTTTTTCAGGTTGTCCACAATACAGCTGTTCACCTCCACAAACCTTCATCATGTGTTCGTGTATGCTGAGATGACTGGCAACAAGAATCTTCTTTCTCCTTCCTCTTCCTTCTTCTCCTTCTTCTTCTTCTCTCATTATTGAGCTTGAACACAGAACCTAGGCACTGTCCCTTAGTTTTTCACTTAAGGTTGGCACTCTACCACTTGAGCTCTACCTCTACTTCTGGCTTTTTTGCTGGTTAAGTGGAGACAAAAGTCTCTTGGGTTTATCCACCTATGATCTTCAGATCTCAGCCTCATGAGTAGCTAGGATTACAAGTATGAGCTACCAGTGGCCGGCCAGGGCAGCCTGTTATTGCCATCAGATTCAGTGACCTGGGTCTCCACCTCTGCTCACAGTCTCATTCCCAAAGCCATTGTCCTCAACCTTAATCCCTACCAACAATCTTTCTGCACTCTGGGGAGCCCTTGCTGGGGAGAGACAGCAATTGGTGGGCTGTGGGCCTGGGACCAGGAAGTGACTGGGAAAGGAAGGTCCCTTGGAGGGGCAGAAGTGCCTGGGAGGGGCCACTGGAGCAGGGAAGTCATGTCAGGGAGGAAGGACAGGGGCTCAGGGCACTTTCTGAAGAGACAGAGCTCCATGCTGAGTCCTTCACCCTCCCCAAGCCTCTTTTGGCTATTCCAGTCCTGTCCTAGCTGGGGTGCTCTGTGAGAGGTTGGGGTGAAACTTGGTGCATGAAAGTTCTGGCTTTGTGTAGACACTCCTCTCCCCATTCAGGAAGCTTGGAAGTGTCTCAGTGAGGACCCTCAGGTAGCCTTTGTGACAGGAGTCTCCCTGAGGCCCACTAGCAGTCCATTAAAGGCTCCAAGTTTGGCCTCTCAAGTGGTGACTTCTCTATTCCCCAGACTGGATCTACCATACAATATTTGACTGAGTTGTATGGCATGAGGGCTACCAACAGGGCCACCACCAGGAGGCACTTTTGCCCTACCCTACCTGAGTCATCGCTCAGTGGCGGAGAAGGGAGAATGGGCTACCGTGGGACTGAACTGAGGCTGCAGGGGGCTCTGTGGACCTAGGAGAGGGCGTGTTCAGGCCTCTGAGTTTGTGTCCAGATCTGAGCAGCCACACCCCTTCTGGGATGAGTAATAGTGATGGTCCCAGACATTCTCTCTTCCCTAGCAGATGATCACTAGGGCCAGGGTGCTGCAGAACTCAAGTCTCAAAATGATTGACAGTTGTCAGGCCCGGTGCCCCTTCAGGGAGGGAATGAATCTTTACCCACTTAAGTGGGTTCTTTCCTGAACATCAGGTAGTTGTCTGTGGGACAAAGATGGCCAGCCCTCCTGGAATCTCTGTGTCTGCCTGTCTCTAGGCCACACTGTCCCTGTCATTTCTAGAGCTGTGAGATAGTAATCAGCCAGGGCCTTAGCTGGCTCCTGCTCCTGATGGGAGATCCTGGGCAGGTTCCAGGCAGACTCCTGGCTGTTGATCTCCATATTGAGTTTCTTTCCCCTTCATATCCCTGCTAACTTTTAGAATTCAGTCCTGCCTGTCACCTGCTCCTCCTACTGGAGGCCCACGATTCAAGTGAGAGCCTCAGTTCTGTTCCTCATGATACTCTATGCCATCACCTTCATTACAATCCTCACAGTTGTAATTACTCTTCCAGGTTTCTGCTGGGGGGCAATCCCCTCCCCCAACAGTCTTATTAGAATAAGTTATACTACTATACAACTTGCTCATTTGAATCCAATAGATTTAGCACCATTTAAGCCTATTTACTCAGAGGCTCATACTTTTGCTTAGCTTTTTCAGCTTCAGTTGACATTCTACCACTTGAGCCATACCTCCACTTCGGGATTTTTTTTTGCTGGCTAATTGGAATAAGAATCTGATGGTGTTACATTTCTTTTCTGGTTCTGGGACTTGAACTCAGGGACTGGGTGCTATTCCTGAGCTGCTTTTGATTAAAGCTAGTGCTCTCTCTACCACTTGGGAAAAAAAAAAAGAATCTGATGGTATTTCCTGACCATCTTGGTTTTAAACAGTAATCCTTAGATCCCAGCCTCCTGAGTATCTAGGATTACAGATGTGAGCCACAGGCACACGGCTATGTGGTAACTCTATGGTAAAGATTTCCAGACACTTCCAGACTGTTTTACACAGTGATGTTACATTCTCTTTCTCAGGCCCTAGGTATTGGGCATACTGTTCTTGTACTTATGGGACTGTCTTGTTCACTACTGTCCTGACAACCCCAGGGTGGCCTGATCCAAGCAGATAGTTCATGAGTAGGTGCAATGTGGATGAAAATGGGAATGGAAAGGGTCTTTTGAACACTGCCCACAGATCTGCATCTCCAGACTTCCGGTCAGAGATCTGTTCTTGTCCTCTTCACCAAGAGTCTCTCAACTCCCTTCTCAACCTAATAATTAGCTGCTCCGTGCTGCCCTCCTAATCGCTGACAGCATTAGTTATGACTCCTCTGTGTGGCCAGGGGTTGTTCTGGGATTAAGAGGGCATCTTCATCACCCTGCGATCACCACTGACCTCTAGCTCAGGGCTTGGCACAGGACAGGGCCTCTGTGTGTGTGTTTTGGGGATCGGTGAGACAGCTGGAAGAGTACTGGGAGGTCCTCATAGAGGATTGGAACCACTTGCCTCCAGGTCTTGGGGTTCTCTAAATGGTGAGGAGTGACTGGAGCATTCTGGTCTTCCATTGTGAGAGGCTGCTGCCATCTCTTCACTGCTTTTTCCAAGCCAGGGCTGCCCAAGCCCTGGGAATGGTCCGGAACAGGATCAGAGCCCCATAGCTTGGGTGCTGCTACGTAGAGATATGACAGAAGACCCCATGGGTTTTTTTTCCCCCTAGAGTACATAGAATGAGGTCCTAGGGTTTGTCACATGATGGGTGATTTGTGAACTATTGGGGTGGGGTTGCAGGTTTGCAATATGATTTGTATAGAGCCATTTTTATTCCACTTGCCAATATGTAGATGTGGTTTTCTACTGATATAACAAATTTTATTTCCATCACCACCCTCCAGTCTCCAAACGCTGCTTCTGGCTCCTCTCCGCTTTATGGTACCCCTCCCTGCCCTTTACCTGCCCACACACAACAGAGTGAGTTGCCTATATTCCCATGGTAAAAACAGAGTCAGTTTATTAGGAATAGGTAGAGGCTCCTGGCAGAGAACTTGGGTCCCAGTTGGCAGGGATTGTAGGAGGGCCTTGGGAGGTGGAGTCAGCTTAGCACTTCCTCCAGTCTCCATGTTATTGGGACAGCTCCAAAGCACTAACGGGGGTGGAGGGCGGGGGGGAGTACATGTATAAGACACCTAAAGCCCCAAAGCCAGAAGGAACTAAATGGAGAAGGACCAAGAAGCAGAGGCAGTGTATAGAAAGTGAGATGAGGGTGGGTCTTCATCCCACTAAACAAATTTCAGCTCTTGGTTATCTGTCTAGTAACTATTCTGTGGTCCTGACAATGTGAGACTGGGAACTAGACTTGTTTTTTTTTGCTAGTCCTGGGGCTTGAACTCAGGGCCTGGGCACTATCCTTGAGCTTCTTTTGCTCAAGGCTAGCACTCTACACTTGAGCCACAGTGCCACTTCTGCTTTTTTTGTTTATGTGGTACTAAGGAATTGAATCCAGGGCTTCATGCATGCTAGGCAAGCACTCTACCACTAAGCCACGTTCCCAGCCCCACTAGACTTATTTTCATAGCTTAAGTTCACCATACCTGAACCAGTAAATCTATTGTCCAAAAGCCCACTCTCGGGTCTCTGGGTTGGGAGAGACTAGACACTGGCAGTTCCAAGTGAGCCTGGAGTCCCGGAGATGGCTTTGAAACTTAGAATGGGACTTGCAGTGTCTCTTCTTCTCCCCCCTCCGGCCCCCAGTATCAGGATTTGAACTCAGGACTTGGCACGTGTTAGGCTTGCTTGCTCATACTGGGTTGTTAACCACTTGAGCCATACCATCAATCTGGCATTTTGCTGGCTAATTGGAGATTAGCTGCATGGGCTGACTCTGAATCTTGATTCTTCAAGTTTCAGCCTCCTGAGGATTACAGGCATGAGTCATCAGTATCGGGGTAGGGGTGTCTCGGTGTTTGCAATAGTTTCTGCTTCAGGTGAGTACTGAGGAGAGTTCACTTTTCTTGGGAAGTTTGGGTGGGGTGATGAGGGCAGGACTGACAGTTTGAGTAAACTGGCTTGAGACCTTCAACACAGCAGAAGTAATGTGCCCACTTGGCCTTCTTATCTGGAAGAGAAGCGGTAAGGGGCCTGCATCCTCTCCATCATACTTGGCTGTCCATCACCAGCCTAGAGGACAACAGTTTAGCAATTTCTTTCTCTGCACCCAACTCAGTCCATGGTCTACTTCAGGGCCTGTATCCAGCTATGTGAAAAGTGGCTCTTGAAGATAATGGTGGGCCTAAGGGGGGGGGGGTGCAGCTCAGCTCCCTGGGGGAACCCTAGGGGAATCTGGAATCAGTGTGGGGAACTAAGGATTTGGAATATTAGCCGTGTGTGTGTATGTGTGTGTGTGTGTGTGTGTGTGTGTGTGTGTGTGTGTGTGTGTAAGGGTGAGGCATCCTGGGCTCTGGTTCCCAGCCTCTGGTCCAGTGTTCATTCTAATGGCCTGAAGAGCTTCTCCCAGACCCCATTTTCATGCTAGAGCTCCGCCCACTCCCACAGCTCAGGAGCCCCTGGGGCTCGCAGGGGATGTAGAGTTCGCCTGTGCCCACCACGCTGCAGCCCCCGCTGCTCCTGAGGACTCCAGCGGGTCCGGTGCAGTACTCGGTCCTCAGCATGGGCGTGCTGACCATACACGGCTCGTACAGAGCGGCACCCTTGGAGCTGCTCACCGCTGTGGAAGAGGAAAGGATTCTGAGGGCCCCAGCCTGCAGGCTGACAGGGCTTCCCCCGAGCACCTCAGCCCGGTCACTCCCCTCCAAGGACACCCCATTCCAGCTGCCCACTTCCGTGCCTCCCCATCTAGCCCATGTCCATCTCCCTTTTCCCAGAGCCTTGATAAGGCCAGGCCTGATGCCAGATTCAGGTGCTCTTAGTCTCAACTTGTCTTGCCTCTCCTTTCTAAGCCTGCTTTATGCATCCTCTTAGAGCCTCTGAAATTGTGATGCAAGTCTGCTCCCTTTTTTTTCATTCATTAGTTCTTTTGTCTGTTCCTTCCTTCTCTTTCTTTCCATTCCTGCCTTCCTTCTTCCATTCCTGCCTTCTTTCCTCCTTCCCTCCCTCTCTTTCTTCCTCCCTCCCTCTCTTTCTTCCTCCCTCTCTTCCTTCTTTCCTTCCTTTCTTCCTTCCTTCCTTCCTTTCTCTCTCTCTCTTTCTTTCCTCTCTCTCTCTCTCTCTCTCTCTATATATATATATATATGTGTGTGTGCCAGTACTGGGGCTTGAACTCAGTGTCTACACACTGTCCCTTAGCTTTTTCACTCAAGGCTGGAGCTCTATCACTGGAGCCATAGCTCCACTTCTGGCTTTTTGGTAGTCAATTGGAGATAAGCATCTCATAGACTTTATTGCCCAGGCTGGCTTCTAACTGTGAGCCTCAGACCTCAGCTTCCTGAGTAGCTAGGATTACAGGCATAAGCCACCAGTGCCTGGCTTACTCTCATTTCTAACCCTTAAAAGAAGTGGACAGGCCAGCCAGAGTTCTCCATCAGTCAAAACTCATGGCAGTAAGGGCTCCTCTTGTGGAATGGAGACAGCTCAGAGATCTGAGTGGGTGGTGTGGACTTTAACACTGATTGATCGACTCCCAAGACCCAGAGCCCTGGTAGCATGGCTCATCTACTTACAGATATTCACTGGTCCAATGCCTTCACACAGCCTGGAGAGAGGAAGGAAAGGAAGACAAGATTAATTGTATTGACGAGAACAAGGCTGATCCATGTAGTACCTCTCCCCCTCCAGCCTTCAGTGCATTAAGCAGGAGGACTCCTCTGTTGTGTGCAGTCTTGACTATTCCATGAACTACAGGATGGGTAATAGAATAGGTAGCACCTTTTCCTCATTTCTCAGCTCACCTGTGCTCCTCGCCCTCCAGCAGGCGCCTGTAGGTGGCGATCTCGATGTCCAGGCCCAGCTTGGAGTTCATCACCTCCTGGTACTCCTTCAGCAGGCAGGCCATGTCCTGCTTGGCCTTCTGCAGGGCCTCCTCCAGCCCCGCCAGCTTGCACTTGGCATCAGTGAGGGCCGCCTCACCCTGCTGCTCCGCCTGGGTTATAGCCTCCTCAAGTTTGCAGCGCTGGGGAGTACACACACACACACACACACACACACACACACACACACACACGAAGGTATCACTGGACTGTTGGGGCCCTAGCTAGATCCACACAAGACAGGAAGAACAAGTCATAATAGCTGCCAGATTTGCGTTTGCAGTGGATTTGAACCTAGGATTGGGCCATCTGCTCCTTCTGGTAATGGGAACTATGTTCTGTGTGAGAGATGTGAGATCTGAGAATTTCCTCTTGAAAATATTCAGCAGTGTGTGTGTGTGCACATGCATGCCTGTGCACCTGAGAGCATTTGTGTGCCAGCACTGAGACTTGAACTTTGGGCCTGGTGCCTGACCCTCTGCTTTTTTTTCCCAAATGGAGCCACAGTTCAACTTCTGATATTTTGCTGGTTAATTAGAGATAAGTGCCTCGTGTTTTATTTATTTATTTATTTATAATTCTGTCGGTCGTGGGGCTTGAACTCTGGGTGTAGACACTATCCCTCAGCTCTTCAGCTCAAGGCTAGCACTCTACCACTTGAGCCTCAGCACCACTTCTGGTTTTCTAGTGGTTAATTGGAGATAATATCTCACAGACTTCTGGCTTTGAACCACTATCCTCAGATCTCAGCCTTCTGAGTAGCTAGGATTACAGGCGTGAGCCACAAGTGCCCAGTTTCATGTTTTTATTTTTTGTTTGTTTGTTTGTTTGTTTTTTTGCCTGGGTTGGCTCCAAATCACAATCCTCAGAGCTCAGTCTTCTGAGTATCTAGTATGACAAGTGTGAGCCTTTAGCACCTGGCACTAATATAGTTTAATGCCTGGTCTTCATTAGCCTAGGAGAACAAAGGAGTTCTGATTTTATGAATACCCCAATTTGGAGCTCTGGTTGGATCACAGGATTGGGGTCTGGGTTTGAAGGAGCCATAGAGAACAGGGTCCCTACTCTCCTGCTCTTTCCTCTCTGCCAGGGGTCACCTCATCTCACTGGGGACCTGGCTGTATCCTGAGGCTGCTCATCTGATGAGCAGCTCTTACAGAAAAGGTTTGCTTCCTGTTAAGCAAGGTGGCACATGTCTGTCTCCTCTTTGGCAGTGCTCACCAGGAGGTTGGACTGCCCCCACTTCCAGTGGACCAGTGGCCTCTGCTCTGGTCGCTGGTGGACTGTCACAGACAGAGCTCCTGCCTTACCTGGGCCTTGACTGTCTCAATGTCTTGTTGCAGCCGCTGGATCAGTTTGTTCATTTCCAGAATCTCATTCTTACGGTTTCGAAGGTTGTCACAGTGGTCTCCAGCTGTCATCCTCAGCTCCTCATACTGCCAAGACAGAGGAGTCAGAGCCTGGGCCCAGCCCATGGCATCTCCTAGCCACCTTTCTTGGGGATGCTAGGCTTTAGTTCTGCTGGGGTAGCTTTCTTTCCCTTCCTTCCTTTCCTTTCCTTCCTTCCTTCCTTTCCTCCTTCCTTCTTTTGTTGTTTCTTTCCTTTCCTTCCTTCTTTTTCTTTTTCTTTCTTTCTTCCTTCCTTCTTTCTTTTCTTTTCTTTCTTTCTTTCCTTCTTCATTCCTTCCTTTCTTTCCTTCTTCCTTCCTTTCTTTTCTTTCTTCTCTTTTCTTTTTTCTTTTCCTTCCTTCCCTCCCTTTCTTCCTTTTCCTTTCTGTCTTTCTCTCCCTCCTCCTTCCTTCCTTTTTCTTTCTTTCTCTTTTCTTTTTTCTTTTCCTTCCTTCCCTCCCTCCCTTCCTTTTTCTTTCTTTCTTTCTCTTTCTCTCTCTTTATTTCTCTCTCTCCCTCTCCTTTCTTCCTTTACTTTCTTTCTTTCTCTCCCTCTCTTTCTTTCTGTCCCTCTTCCCTCCCTCCCTCCCTCCCTCCCTCCCTCCCTCCCTTCCTTCCTTCCTTCCTTCTTTCCCTTCCTTCCTTCTTTCCCTTCCTTCCTTCCTTCCTTCCTTCCTTCCTTCCTTCCTTCCTTCCTTCCTTCCTTCCTTTCTTTCTTTCTTTGCCTTGCCTTCCTCCCTTTCTTTCTCTCTCCTTCCTCCCTTCCTCTCTCTCTCCTTCCTCCTTTTCCCCCCTCTCTCTCTTTCTTTCTTTTTTCTTTCTGTGCTGGTTCAAGGGTCTAAACTCAAGCCTATGCACTGGCCCATTCCTTTTTTGCTCAAGGCTAGTACTCTACAACTTGAGCCACATCTCCCCTCTTGCTTGTTACTGTTTAATTAAAGTCTCTTTGCGTTTTCTTCCATGTCCTGGCTTCTGTGATCCCAGATCTCAGCCTCCTGAGTAGCTAGAAGTATAGGTACAGGCCACTAGCACTGGGCAATGGTATCTTATCCTTATCCTGCCTTCCATCCTCTTTCCATTTCCAATTCATTTGGGTGCCCGTGTGTCAGGCGCACTTTACTCTTATCTTACCCTCAGTCCCAGCTCCTCTAAGCTCTAAGCTCTGCTTCTCTCCTATATCAGCTATTTTTCTCTGCCCGGAGCTGTAGCTCTCCTGAGGGATCCCTCCCTTTTATTTGTCCCCCTTTAACCTTGACAGATGCTCCTGTGCTCAGCCTGAGAGGCTCACAGATCAGTGATTCTAACAGTCAAAAACAAAATGCAATGTTATATCCGTCTTTGGCTGAACAGTTCTCAGCTTGAGTCCTATTCTTGAAGAGGAAGTCTGTATAGATTACATAGATTTAAAAAAAAAAGATTATACAACTTCTGGTTTTCTGTGTGACATTTCACACAGAAAGGGCAAAAGGAGGTAAGCACAACGTCCCTCTGTGGTTCATTTGCCACTTGGTTCCTGTGGGGAAACCCACAGTTGCCTAATCAGAATCTCTGGCTCAATAGGAGATCACTTCTTGGCCTGATCTGTAGGATCTGTGACCAATGCTGGGTAGAGCTTCTAGGAAAGCTCTTTAAGTGGGGCATGACTCACTTGGCCTGACAGTTTTTTCTCTGTTCATCTCTTTCTTGCCTAGCCAAGTATGTGATATTGGAAGTACTGCAGCTATCTTTTAATATGAGGCAAACATGAGCATCTTTTTTTTTTTAAGTTGTATCTTCTGGGTAGTGATACACATTTAACTTCAGAAAAAGATCCAGAGTAGCTAGGGCAGGCCTGCAGAGGTGTGGACCAGCCCCAAGATGCCTGTGCAGCATCTGGTTCCTTAGGACCAGCTGTTTCTCTCTCCCTAGGACTAAAATGGCCTGGCCATTGGGATCTTCAATATTATAGTCCTCCCTGCCACCCTATCTAAGGCCACATGCCTCCAACACCCTACCCTTCACCTTGATTTATGTTTTCCATAGTACATGTCACTTCCTGACATGCCTCTTTACTTTTATGTGCATGTGCCTATATCAGGGCTTGAACTCAGGGCCTTGTGCTCTCACTTGTTTTTTTCTTGCTCAAGGCTGGTGCTCTACCACTTGAGCCATACCTTCAGTTCCTCAGCCTTCCCTTTCAATGACGTGGGAGAATTCTTCCTCCCTTCCCTCCCCCTTCCCTCCCTCCCTCCCTCCCTCGCTCCCTTCCTTCCTCCCTCCCTTCCTTCCTCCATCTCTCCCTCCCTCCCATCTTTCCTTCCTTCCTTCCTTCCCAATGTTATATGTGCTCATACCAAGGCTTAAATTCGGGGCTTGGACACACTCCCTTAGCTTTTTGCTCAAGGCTGTGCTCAACCACTTGAGCCATTTCAAGGCTCCCTTTCCAGCTTTTTGATGGTTAAGAGATAAAAGTTTCATCAATTCTCCTGCCCAGAGGGCTTCAAACTGTAATTCCCAGTTCTCAGCCTCCTGAGTAGCTAGGATTATAGATGTGAGCTTGGCCTCTGTACTTTTTTTGTCTTATTGATTGCCTGCCAACCTCTCCTGACTCTAAGATGGAGGAAAGACAAAGCCGGGCTTTCTGTCCCATTCCAGCCTGGCTCCTTAGCATCTAGCATAGTGCTCAGCACACTATGGACCCTCCATAAACAGTGCACCAGGGAATGGGAATGAATGCAGATGTGGTGCCTTGCATTTGATGATAGCATTTGTTAAACCAGGTTTAACCCGGAGGGTGTCCCCATTCTCCCAGAAAGCCCCTAATTACTGAATCTGGGGCCACCTTAATCACTGTTTCTGTTCCACCATTAGTAACCACCCATGCCACCGGCCACCTCCCACACTTTGAAGCCCAGAGTCCTCTTTGCCATCACCACCAATTAGATTTATTGGATGCTGCCTAGAGGACCACTTCTGGTGAGTCTGTAGGTAAATATAGCTAGCCACCTGGCATTCTGATGACAGGCTGGCCCATCTGGGGGCGGGGGGGTTCCTGCCATGTGCACTGCAGAGACCTGGTCTAGGGCCTAGCAGACACAATAGGGCCAGCGTCTACAGAGTTCCCCAGCACGGTGGCCTAGCTTGGTCCTCATTAGCTGCTTACCTACTTCCTGATGTGGAGAACAACTGGGGCCCTCCTTCCTCCCCTGCCTCCTTCCCTCTCCCTCCCTCTCCTCTCTCTGTGCTCTGCTCCCCCTCCCCACCCTTCCACCCTGTCCCTCTGCATTGCAGCCTCACCCGGCACTGGTACCAGGCCTCTGCTTCAGCTTTGCTCCTGCTGGCAATGTCGTCATACTGGGCTTTGATCTCAGAAATGATGCCATCCACATCCAGGTCCCTGCTGTTGTCCATCTTCACGATGACCGAAGTCTCAGAGATCTGAGACTGCAGCAGGGCCGTCTCCTGAGGAGGCCAGGGTGGAGGAATGAGCTCAGAGGCTGGGGGAATGGTAAGTGTCCCACACGAAGTCTGCTTGGACTTCTCACGGCAGATTTGCCCACCAGTCTGCTACAATTCTTCTAAGATTCTCAGTTACCAATGAGCTCCCTCTAATAACCCAGAACTTTCCCAGAGAGACCCAAGAACCAGGAGCCTGGGTAACCCCTCTTCAGGAGACTCACTCTACAAGACTGTAGGGATCTCTTTCCACAACTGCCTAGAAATACACCTGCTACCTCAGCACCCTGGGAACTGGCCCTAGCCAAACCCATAGTGGGCAGTGGGGCTGTGGCTACCTCCTCAAACAAGGCTTTCATGAAGTCCATCTCATGTTCTAGAGCCTCCACGTTGGTCTCCAGGTCAGCCTTTACCAGGAAAGCGGTGTCCATGTCCTGTAGCAAAACGCTTGTCACTGTGGGGCCGTGGCCCCAGATTAAGGGGAAAGCCAGGGTCACATTCTCCATATTTCTGACACCTGAGCAAGCAAGCTGGTGGTGGGTGGCAGGCAGGGGACCACCTTTTCCCCTGCCCTCTCCCCAGCCCATGTAGAAGGGAGGCCTGGGAGAAGGGTCTCCAGTTCCAGGACCCTGTGACTGAGCCTGACATCTGGCTCTGAAAGGAGCAGAGCTTAGAGGTATCTCATGCTCCTTTTGCCACCTGGAAATACATTGCTACTTGTCTGCGGGACCTTAGCAAGTGTTCTCATATTTGGGGCTTACGTCAGAGTGCTTGTTTTTTTTTTTTGTCTTGGTATTAGCTGCTTCTCCAGCCACTTGGGCAGCCTTAGCCCAGGTGAGTTGGAGGATGGAGGCCAGGCCAATCTCAGCTCCTTGGCAAAGGGGATGGTGCATGTGTGCGTGTGCACATGGCATGTATAAGTATGTGTGTGAGAGAGAGAGAAGGGGGAGGGAGGGGGGGGAGGGAGGGAGGGAGGGAGGGAGGGATCTGGATTTCTCTTTCCAGGGTCAATGGGGCTGGCACAGGATCTAAGGGACAGGGTCCCTTTGGGAACAGATGGATGGTTCCAGGGTTGTGGCACTAGGTATCATAAAGTTAGGTAGGGGACCTCTCTTTTCTACACACCCCTCTCACCTTCTTTAAGGTGACAAACTCATTCTCCGCACAGGGGCGCAGGGAGAGTTCCTCGTGGTACCTGTTGGGATGGCAGAGAGAGGCCTTATTTGGTCTGAGGAGTTTGGAAGCGGCTTGGAATAGGGGGTCACTCTGCTTCTCACCCCTAACCCAAGGGAGCTGCAAGGGCCTGCTTCTGTCTTCAGGCATCTCTAGCTCCTCCCCCACCCCAGACAGATAATTATCACCAGTGCTTCTCACAGCTGCCCTTCACCCTTACTTCCCTCTGTTCCCTAGTTGCCTGTTTTGGTGATGAGTCATTCTCTGAAAAGACCTCCTGAAGTCTACCTTCATTCTGGCTTGCGGTGGAAGAAGTACCCTCATCTAACTAGTCCTTCCCTTTTGGGAATTGGAGTCAAGTTGTGCTGCTGGCACTCCATCTTCTCTGAGCTGCTCTGGCTATAGTTCCTGAAATTTCCAGCTGACTTTGTTACCTCCTTTTCACCAGGAGGGTGAGTCTGGTCCCTTCCTGCAGTCCAGTAGAGAGGTAGCAATTACCCACTTTACCAAACACAAGGAGATAGCCCAATTATTTCCCCACAAGCTCCCTGGGAGCTCCTTGATCCACACACTGCTCCCTAAGGCACAGGGAATCAGAGTGACTCAGTCTGATGAGCAGCATGGATCCATCAAAAGCATCTCTGGGCTTCCTGTCACCCATCTCCCCATTGTCCAGCAGAGCTCTGTCCAGCCCTGGCTCTGGGCTCTGGAGCCTTCTGCCAGATATGTTACTGTAGCTCAAGTGGGAGAGGACTAAGCTTGAGCAGAAAAGCTCAGGAACAGTGTCCAGCCCCTATGTTCAAGCCCCAGGACGGACACACACATGCACAAAACTTCTCATTTTGAGCATAATCTGTCTTCTCATCTCATTTCTCTGCTGTTCAAAATTGGCATGGCTGCTGCTCAGGTTTTTGCCCTCCCACAGTATATCACAGTTAGCACTTGACATACCCTACCCTTCCTTGTCATCTGTTTCTATACGAAGCTATTAGAGGGCTGGGAAGGTGGCTTAGTGGTAGAGCGCTTGCCTCACATGCACGAAGCCCTGGGTTTGATTTATCAGCACCACATAAACAGAAAAAGTCAGAAGTGGCACTGTACTCTAGTGGTAGAGTGCTAACCTTGAGCAAAAGAAGTTCAGTGCCCAGGCCCTGAGTTCAAGCCCCAGAACTGGCAAGCAAAAAGAAGCTATTAGAAGAACCTTTATCCTTCAAGGCCCCAAGCAAATGGTGCCTCCTTCAGGAAGCGTTCTGGAGCCCCTTCCCATCACTCGCCCACTTAGGATTCCTCTTCCCTCTGTCAGTTCCATTCTGCAGCCATGCACATGGAAGGGCAGGTGGTTGTGTTTACTGTACTGGAGTATGCAGTGTACCACCCCTCCTCCAGAGCACACACAGGTCCTGCACAGGGCCTGCTATTGAGAAGATGAATCGTTAATCCGTACAACATGGTTCTACTCTACTCACTGGCCCAATGCCTTATGAGCTGTTGCTCTTGGTATATTCACACTGTTCCTCTTCAGTGGAAATGCCTGCCTCTGCTCCAGCCCCAGCATGCATTTCCATGGAGCTGTGGACTCAGGAAGATCTACCCAGCACCCCAACTTATCTGGACCTCAGCCTCTTGCAAGCATTGAAATCTTCAGCAGCTTATGCCAAGCTAGGAACCTGAGGGAGGGCATGTGGGGGTAATTTGATAACACAAACCCCAAAGTCCTAGAAAGCATCATAGAGCTCCTGATTATGGAGGTTGGGTGGAACCATGATTATGTCCAGCTGTGACAAAACAAGATGGGGGAGAAGTCCAAGCTGATGAGCTGAGGGAAATGCTGAGATGGGTTATTGGGGGAAGGGGACAGCTGGTGTACTAGCCTGGGATGGCTAGTCCTAGTGGTCACATCTGTAATCCTAGCTACTCGGGATGCTGAGATCTGAGGTTCTCAGCCTGAGCAGAACAGACAAATGTATGGGACTGTTATTTCATTAACTACCAAAAAGCTGAGAGTGGACATGTGGCTCAAGTGGTAGAGTGCTAGCCTTGAGCAAAAATTCTAAGAGATCGTGTCCAGGCCCTGAGTTTAAGTCCCAGTCCTGAAGCGAGCACGCGCGCGTACACACACACCGCACACACACACACACACACACACACACACACACACACACACACACACACACACACACACGGATGGAGGTAAGAGTCTTGGCGTTCTGCTACAGAATGAAGAGGTCGTTCCTGCTCTGAGGTTTACAAAAGGGTCTACAAAAGAACAGGTAGGTAGCTTGGAGCAGACACTTGGGGCTTCTGAAATAGTAGGTGGAAGAGTTTCATAACAAGAGAGATAACAAAGATCTTATGTAGGTGAGGAGATGGAAGAGAAATGGCAGATTTCAGATCAAACTATAAGATAATGTTGATGGTCTGTCAACTTTCCCCCACTGGTTTCTGCCATTTGGTTGAGCTGTTTTAGGCGTTCCATTGCGTAGCTGGGGAAACTCAAGGCCAGGCTGTGTTCATGATTGGCTTTTCCTACGTTCCCTTTTTTGGGGGAGGCAAAACCCACTTACTTTTTCTTGTAGCCCTCCAGTGCATCCTGGAGGCTACAGAGCTCCGCCTCCAGTCTCCCATGCTCCCCAGACACGCAATCCAGCTGCCGCCTCAGCGCACAGATGTAGCCCTCAAAGAGGGGCTCCAGGTTGCTCTGGCAACATCTCTGCTGCTGCATGAAGTTCCACTTGGTCTCCAGCAGCTTATTCTTCTGCTCCAGGAACCGGACCTGCAGCCAAGCAGGGGGTGTCAACAGGCGGGGGGGAGCCCTGGGAACCAGGCCTTGGAGAAAGCAGTGGACTGACTTGAGGTTCTCTCCCAATACACCCCTGCCAATGCACTAGAATTTGCAAGTTAAGGTCACTGTGGAGACTGGTATCTGTGGGTAGGTGTCTTGGTGTTGCCTGTATTTGGGGGAGTTGTAAAGGATCCCCTGCCTCCTACTCAGGGGCTGCATGTTGTAATTGGGACAACCCTTCTCCAATAGGGCTGGGGCAGGTTCATGTTTCAACCCTGTCTGCCTTTCTACCTGTCTCCCATGAGACATGGCCTTGATTAAGCCTCCTACCTTGTCTGCTTCCCAGAGCAGAATGGATGGGAAGCTCTAGCACACTTGCATAGCCATGACAGATGATGATGTTTGAGTGAATGGGCACTCAGGGCAGAAGGTCAGATCAAAGGGTATATGTGATCTGGGTCCACCTGTGCTTCTCCATATCCTGATCAGCTGCATCTGGAAGATGCCCAGGTCTTAGAAGGAAGGACAGCTAGGCAGCAACTGAGGGAGTTGATTTTGGTCATCCAGATAGTCATCAACACAGAGCTCATACTCTCTGATTCTTGCTCTAGAGTTTTCTACAGCATGCCTTGCCCCTCAAGAATGCTGCATGCAAGGAACATTGCCCTATTTCTGATCAATGGTCTACTTGGAAGGCTAAAAATTTGGGTCCAAATTACTGAGATGCTTACCATCAGAATTAAAAAAAAAAAACTGTAAGTGGAAGTGAGCCAATTCCTTTTGGAAACACTATTGTCTTTCCTCCTTCCTCACAGACAGAGGAACCATGCCAGGATCCAGGACCCAGGACCCAGGACCCAGGACCTCTGACATCTGACATCTGACATCTGACATTTGATTCAGAAATGTTATACCCTAAACTTTGAGGTTACCGGAACCAATAGCTCAGCCTTATGCAAGAATCCTGAGCTCCAAAAGTCTATCTGGGATATGGGGATAAGCCCAGGGACAGCTGAGGGATGGCAGGCCAGTTTGGTGCCCCTTAAAAGCAGGCAACCTGTCACTCTTTCCTGTAGCCTCTCACTCTGGTGTTGGCAGATACAAGAAGTGGATAATTGCCACTTTGTGTCCTCCCAGCTCTGATTGCTCCACTTTTTCTTCATTCCAGGCCTAAAATGATAGCAAATGTAGGGGTCATGAAACCCATTTCTGCTTTCAAGCCCAAGAGTCTTCATACAGTTTTGGCATACAGAATGCAGGTCTATTGGGAAAGGGCTTTTCTCTGCATCTTTGATTATTCACTTTGAAGTTCCTCTTACAGTCTACCCTCAGGTAACCTTTGGGTTTTTTTGTTTTTTTTTTGTTAGATGCTATCCAGAGAGAAATTACATACTTAACACAAAACAACAACAAAAAATGTCAGGTTTTGGTGCTCATGCCTATAATACTAGCTACTTATAAGGCTGAGATCTGAGGATCAACGTTCAAAGCCAGCCCAAGCAGGAAATTCTATGAGACCCTCATCACCAATTAACCTCTAAAAAGCTGAAAGTGGAGCTGTGACTGAAGTGGTAGAAGGCTAAGCTTGAGCTAAAAAGCTTACAGACAGGGGCTGGGAAGGTGGTTCAGTGGTAGAGCGCTTGCCTTGCTTGCATGCCTGAGGCCCTGGGTTCGATTCCTTAGCACCCCATAAGCAAAAAGAAAAAAGCCAGAAGTGGTGCTGTGGCTCAAGTGGTAGAGCGCTAGCCTTGAGCTGAAGAGCTGAGGGTCAGCGCCCAGGCCCAGAGTTCAGGCCCCATGACCGGACCCCAAAAAACAAAAACAAAAAAGCTTACAGACAGTGCCTAGGCCCTGTGTTCAAGTCCCAGGCTGGCACATATACACCCCAAAGGGCTAGGAAACAGAAACACTCAGTGTTGACACAGATTTAGTTAACTTTCAACCATAAGCGGTTGCGGAATGTGCTAGAAGCAGAACAAGGGCTTTTCTACCACCAACTTCTTTCTTTTCTCCCACAGACCCAGGGGGTTCTCTACCATACGTCTCATCCCAGCCTGGGCTCCTTGGCCACCCCCTTACCTTGTTGATGAAGGATGCGAAGCGGTTATTGAGGCTTTTGATCTGTTCCTTTTCATCCCTCTTCACCCTCTGTACCGTTGGGTCGATCTCCAGCTCCAGGGGGACCAGCAGGCTCTCATTGATGGTCACAGGGGTGATGCAGGTAGGAGGCCCACAGGTGGCCCCTGCTCGGTACCCAAAGCCAGGGAGGCCACACTGGGAAGCCACCCGGGGCCTCCCAAAGCCCACGTTGCACAGGCTCCGGGAACCCAGACAGCCCAAGGCTCGGAGGCCCCCGCCTGCAACTGACCTGCACGGTGCCTTGCTTACTTCATAGTGGGTGACCATCTGGGGCAAGACAGCGGAACAGGAGCTGAAACTCCGACTGCCACACCTGGCACCCACCTGGAAGGAGCGACACGACATGGCAGAAGAGAGGGACAGAGAAGAAGAATCCTGGAGGGGAGCACAGGAGACAGGATTGACCAAGCCATGATTTCGTTCCCCCCCTTTTTATCTGGTAAGGAGATGGAAGGCTGAGCTGGGTCAAACCCCCTAATGACCATTAAATTGGGTTTTATGAGCTTGGAATATTGGCAGCAGCTAAGTAGCAAGATGGATAATTAGGGTAGCAAAGAGCAAAGGGGAGCCAATGGTTAATGCTGGTGGGTCCTATAAAAAATCATATTTGTCCTCCTTCCCTGTTTATGGAGGTAATAAAGGAGCCAACTGGACAGAGACGTTTGTGGTATCCAGTGGCACAGGCTTGAGGAAAGGGGGAATGAGTCTGTGTGACGTCATAGGAGGGGGCCGAGGGGGGATCAAGTGCACACCTAACTTCCCTGGGATTCTAGTGCAGTTAGACTTGCTGAGAAAGTTCTCCTTGCCCACAGATCTCTCCACAGATCCTTCAGACCCAGGTGCCCTCCACGGACTCCTAGTAGCAGGAGATGTTCTCTAGAGTGGAAAGCTTTCCAGGGAGGGAGAAGCCTCCTTATAGCAAGCAGGGCCTTTTTTCTCCTCAGAATAGGTAGAACCCTGAAGCTGGTACAATTCTCCACCCACCCTCCCCCCACTAAGGGTTCTGAGGGTGAGTGGACTGCTCTTTAGGCCCATTAGGCTAAAAAAGGCCGGAAGGGACTCGAGAGGAGAGACTTGACCTTGAGGACTGGAGAAGAGATGTTTTCTTCCGTATCCTGTGGTCTCCTGAGCATGGTTACATTGAGTTTGGGGTTCTGTGTTGCTGTCCAATGCCTCATAGAAGAGGCACCAGCTCTGGCTGGAGGACCTCTCTGGAGACAGTTTTACTGTGAGGAATGTTCAGAGTAGAACTGGTATTCAGACTTACTTCTCAGCATTTGTCCCAGATGTAGCTCCTTGGAGATGCCAGCAGCCCCTCTCCACATCTGTTTTCTCTTCTTTCTTTCTGTCTGAGCCACGTAACATCTGCTGAGTTAATTGGCCTTGTCCTATTACTCTGAGATTTGTTTCTAGGTCAAAAACAATGCTAGCACTGGTTTACAATAATAATAACCCTGATACGGAGTTTGCTATATGCGAGAATCACCCTGGGCTCTTTTTAATTTCTTTTTTAAAAAGTATCTTTAAGAAGTTGTACAAGGAGTTTTAACATGTCAGTATGTGAATACAATGCATCTTGATCAATGTCACCTCTTTTATCATTCTCCCTATAATTCCCAACCCCATCCCTCCCCTCAAGTTACCTGGCCTCATTTATGTACATTGAATATTATGATTTCATTTGCCCAATCTTCCTCTCCCCTCAAACTTAGTCCCTTTCAAGAATTCATTTGGGGGGCTGGGAAGGTGGCTCAGTGGTAGATACTTGCCTTGCATGCCTGAGGCCCTGGGTTCGATTCCTCAGCATCACATAAGCAAAAAGAAAAAAGCCAGAAGTGGCACTGTGGCTCAAGTGGTAGAGCACTAGCCTTGAGCTGAAGAGCTGAGGGACAGTGCCCAGGCCCAGAGTTCAGGCCCCACGACCAGACCCCCCCCAAAAAAGAATTCATTTGGTTAAACTGCAAGTTAGTTGTTTAAAGGATTTGTACCATTGGAATCCTCCCCCCAAACTACACAATACTTTAGGCATATGATTGTGTGTATGTGTGTGTACACATGTGTGTATATATATATGCCCTGTATATGATTACCTATATATTTATCATTTTGATCTAACTACCACATATGAGAAAAAACATGTGTCCTATGTCTCTCTGGGCCTGACTTGCTTCACTTAACATAATTTTTCCTAGGTCCATCCATTTCCCTGCAAATGACATAGCATCATTCTTCCTGCTGGATCTAGAAGGAAGACTCAGAAATAAACACATATACAGCTATCTAATATCTGACAAGCAAACCAAAAATATATGTTGGATAAAATACAATCCCTGATTTGTTCACTTTGTTTGGTTTTTTTGTTTTGGTCAATCCTATGGCTTGAATGAACCCAGAGCCTGGTTACCGCACCTGCTCAAGGCTAACACTCTACCACTTGAGCCACAGCTCCATTTCTGGTTTTTATTAAAAATAGTTTTTAATAACTGGACTTTCCTGCCCAGGCTGGCTTTGAATCCTGATCCTCAGATCTCAGCCCCCTTAGTAGCTAGGACTATAGGCATGAGCCACCAGTGCCTGGCCAACCCTAAGCTCTTTATATCCATTGTCCCATTGAATTCTTAAGAGAACCTCATGATGAAGTACTCTTTTTATAAGTAAGAAGAGTGCAAAGAAACGTGTCCCCAAGTCACCCAGCTTGTCTGTGTCAAGGCTAGGAGCGAACCCTAACCTTTCTGACCATACTGTGTTCTGCTGCTGCAGAAAACAGAAGCTTGAGTTAGGAAAAGGAATCTGCCACCAACAGGTTTTATATTCCTCTCCTTTCTACCCATGGATTAGGAGACTGGCTCTCAGAAGTTTTTTGTGACTTGGAAGTTGTTCTACTGTGTCATTTTATACTGACCACTTTTTTCAAGTCTTGATTTGGGGTGCTAGAATACGAGGTGTAACAGAAGACTAGACATGTGAAGGCAGAGGCTGGAGTAGGCAGGGCTGTGGCATGGTGTGTGTGTGGGGGGAACATGTTCACTCTGCAATAGAGAGCCCAGAAAAATGCTCATGGTGATAGCCCTACTGAGAATCCCAATGAAAGAGAAGACACTGGCTACAGACTTAATAGTAGGTAGAGCTATACGGAAAGCGTCACCAAAACCACGTGGATACAGGAGAGAGCCTTACATCATCTTTAGGGCAGATGATGGTCTCAGTGACTGTGTATGTGGCTCCCAGGAACTCAGGACCAGAGCCTCAGGAGCAGGAGGTAGGTCAGTTCACTAGGTTCTTGATGGACAGAAAGCTCCTGTGCCCAAGAATCCACCCATTCTATGGTTGTCCTCTGAGTAAAAGACAGAACAGACTCAGCCACAACTTAGCATGCTCAGTGATCTTTTATTGGAACTATTTCAGGAAATAGGCAAACATAAGAGGTGTGGGACATGGGGAGGTTTGACTGGTGTTCTAAACTGTTGTCTTCGCACAGCCCTGCCAGCAGACAGCCCCGTTGCCCTTGAGATGCATGTTGGTCTTGAACTCATGGCAGGTATATAAGGATATACAATTCTTCAGATGAAACAGAAAGATGGCCATGAAGGCTAACTTCAGAAAGATTGCAATGTAGTACCGTCTGGGCACAGGTGAAGCCCCACAGTACAGAGGAACTTCAGAAGCTGGGAGAAGAGGAGAAGAAGCAGGAAATATTGGAGAGAAAGAGAAGGAAGGAATGAAGAGCGCAGAGGAAAGGTGGGCCCTAAGAGACCGGAGAGGCAATAGTGACCGAGCATGAATAGAAAGTGAAGCAAGAGCCAGCGAGTAGGTGGAAAGGGGCAAGAGAAACAGAAAAAGAACTTTCCAGAAGAGAGATGCAAATAGCACAAAGGAAAGTGAAAGAGATTGGAGCTTGGAGCATTCTGGAGAATCCAGAGGCCTGCAGTAGCTCTTCACACGGGATGATTAACTTCTTTCTCTGCATATATTTTGGGGTTCAGTTTCCTCCCCACACTCCCAACTGGAATCTGACTTCCACCTCCCACCTTCAGGACATTTCTGTTAGGATTAGGATTTCAATAAGGCTGATTTGGGGAGGAACTTGGCTATGACTTACTAGTTGATACAGCCAAAGGTCTGGAGAATGTGTGTGTGTGTGTGTGTGTGTGTGTGTGTGTGTGTGTGTGTGTGTGACAGTACTGGGGTCTAGGCACTGTCCCTTAGCATTTTGCTCAAGGTTGACATTTGAGTCGCAACTCTACTTTGGCTTTTGGGTGGCTAAGTAGAGATAAGAGTCTCATGGATTTTTCTGCCTCCACTGACTTTAAACTGTAATCTTCAGACCTCAGCCTCCTAATAGCTAGGATTATATGTGTGAGACACAGGCTCCCAGCAACTTTAGAGTTTTTGATAAAATTACTCCATTCTAGTATGAATAATCGAGAGCTGATTTTTTTTTTAATTACTGTTTTGGAGCTATTGAGGATTCAACCCAAAGCCTTGAACAAGCACTCTGTGTCTCCAGTCATAACCCTACCGCCCCTCCTCTTTGTTTCTGACAGTCTCACTAATTTTGTGCTTCTTGTCCTTGAACCCTCTCTTCTGCCTTTGCCTCCTGTAATCCTGGGATTACAAGCATGCACTACCACTCCTGACTAAGAGTTGATAGTATTTTGAAGAGGATGGCTTCAAACATTCTGTTGGCGGGGACTGTCAGGGAAATTGCCTGGGGTAAGGACAACACAGGAAGGGAAGAGAGAATGTGTAAGGCAAGGTTGACAGCCATCTTTCCTGGTCTGAGGGCCCATAGGAAGTGTTTGGTCTTCTTCGATTGCCTTTGACTTCCCTGAAGGGCACTGAGGGCAATTCTAAGGCCCCTGTGTAGGGCTGAGCAAAAAGGACATTTTGTGGTTTCAGGAATCAGACAGGAAGAGAAAGACTCTATGCCCAGTCCCTTGAGGGAAAAATCCTAGCAGAAAGCAGTCTAGTCAGTGTGGGTAGGAATGAACCCAGGAGGGTTCTGAGATCAGGACCAGGTGGAGTACTTCTGCAGGGAATCTGTCTAGAGGCAAAGAGGCTGACCGAGACAATCTTAAAAACTGCAGGCCACTTATATGCCCCATGCCTCCTGCTATGAATTTTGCACATGGGGTGTTGGCAAAGCATCAGGCCTCAGGGCTAGGGAAACTCATGGCATCGGGGTAGGGGTGGCAGGCAAGCCAGGCAGGCCCCTTAGCTTCTGTAACTCTTCTTGGTGGACGACGTCTTGGAGATGATACGCATGCTAGAGCTGCTGCCACTGACACTGCGGCCACTAGTGGAGCTGAAGCCGCTGCTCCCGCCACTGTAGCAGAGGCCGCTGCCACCACTGTAGCCACCCCCACCCACACAGAGGCCGCCACCACCACTGTAGCCCGTGCCCCCGGAGGATGAGACCACAGCTGCAGAGAAAAGAAGGACACAATGAGCATGTACTCAGGCACCACTGGTTCCTTAGGTACCCTGATCCCTCCCACGGCATCTGGCTCCAGGCAACCCTGTCTCCCCCAGGAGCCTAGGACAGCAGTCAGCTCTGAGACAGCAAGGCCCAGGGGTTGGCCTGAATGCATACACCTGTCACAAACTGCCTTAGGGCTTTGTGACTGCCACAGCTATAACCACATTGATCCCAACGGGCCCAAGGGGATGCCATTATGACACCGACCCCCTCCCCCCACACTGTAGAGAATGAAAGATGGAAGTACAAGGAGATCAGCTGATATGTCCAAGATCATGCCTGCCAGAAAGCAGGGCTTTAAGCTCCTGTCTACCAGTGGCCTCTTATGTTGGATGGAATAGAAAGTTTCAGATTTAAAGAAGGGAACATCGACTCCCATGTTGAAACAGGTCCAAAGGCTGTCCTGATGAGCCTTCCTTCAGTGTTAACATAGAGAGGCAACTCTCTAACATTGGCTCCCTGAGGTGTTTGCTCCCTGGGAGGCAGTACTCCCGGCCTGTCAACACTCGGAGCCTTTGCCTGACCTTTCCTGAGGGTTTGAGAAACTTTCCTGCTCCTATTGCTAGTCTGATCCACTTGGGGCCGAAAGTGTTCACATGTATGCCCAGAATTCAACACTCCATTGTGCTACCTCAGATGCCAGGCTTTCCCTAAGTCCTTCCCAGCCTGGGGTGGGAAGATACACTAGGATTATTCCTCCTGCTCTCCTCCTGGTGGTCAGTTGGGGCTATTCCATGCCAGTATCTGTTCTACTTGTCCAATTCATTTGCTTCAGTTCTAAAGGTGGTGTTTAACCTGCTTCATAGCCTCCTGTTAGTGTGAATTCTCAGCTGCCAGGTTAGCTGAGAAAGTCGGGTACTCTAACTAGGGCCTCCAGGCTGTTGGAGTAGTCTGATCCCATGAAGGATCTTTGGGGTTAGGATGGAGTCACATTCCAATGGAGTTCCCTAAGAGATCATTCCAGAAGGAAAGGAAGTCACTGAGCTCAACACCTGCTCCCCGCTTAGGGACAGTGAATGTTCTTGTCCTGAGTTTACTCTTGACCCCTCTGAGAAGATGGGCCAAAGAAGAGGTCTACAGAGAACCCCTAAGAGGACTTTCATGACATCTGTGTCCCTTATTAGCCATTCTATTAGTGATTCCTTTAGTGCATCCTTATTAGTGATTCTACTGGATCCCATGTTACTTCTGGATTTTCTATCCTCCCAAGACATTTACTTACAGATATTCACAGCTCCAACGCCTTCTCCTGTGAGTCTGTGGCATGCAGGGAGAGAAGAAGATATGTTATTGTTGGGAAGTTAGAGAACCCTGTGTTCTTTGTATGGGCAGTGTCAAGTACAACTGTGTATGTGCCTAACCAGTATCACACTCATCAGCTTTACAATACTATGCAAATTATGTGAGGGGAAATGTACAGCAGAGCACAAGTCAAGATACACAGAAAAATTCCTGTAATCCTAGCTACTTAGGAAGCCAATATCTAAGGATCATGGTTCAGGGCCAGCCAGGGAATTAAAATTCATGAGCTCAATCTCAACTAATGGCTAGGTATGCTAGCACATGTCTGTCATCCCAGCAATGAATTGGCATCAAGGGAGATCCTATCTCAAAAATAAACAACACATACAACGATAATAATAGAATGACAGCCTAGCGACTGTGAGGGCCTGAGTTAAAATCCTAGCACCCCACCAGAAGGAAAGATACATCAGATTGCCAGCATCTCTGGGGAGAGGACTTCATGAGCCCTGGCTTTCCAGAGGTCACAACCGGCAATTCCTGAACTTTGACCCTGGCACTGCTCTGAGTGCAGTGGGAGTTGTGGGGAGAGTTGTGACCAGAGAGAGCCTCTAAAGGATCAGCCACATTCCCACCTGTTTCTAACTCTGGACTTTCTACCCAGAGGCCTGACTGGAGCCCTGTGGGCTCCTGTGACCTTGGGAATGCTATCATTCTCTGGTGACAACAATTTGGGCCATGGTGGGAGCAGAAGGTAGCCCACCTGCACTCTTCGCCCTCCAGCAGCTTCCTGTAGGTGGCAATCTCAATATCCAGTGCCAGTTTGACGTTCATCAGCTCCTGGTATTCTTTGAGTTGTCGTGCCATGTCCTGCTTGGCCTTCTGCAGGGCCTCCTCCAGCTCTGCCAGCTTATTCTTGGCATCCTTGAGGGCCAGCTCCCCGCGTTGCTCAGCATCAGCAATGGACGCCTGGAGTGAGGCACACTGCCAGCAGAGATAAGAGTTTGTGACACTGGGGCTAGGAAGGTGGCTCAGTGGTACAGTGCTTGCCTTGCATGCATAAGGCCCTGGGTTTGATTCCTCAGTACCACATAAGCAGAAAAAGCCAGAAGTGGCTCTGTGGCTCGAGTGGTAGAGCACTAGCCTTGAGCTGAAGAGCTGAGCGACAGCGCCAAGGCCCAGAGTTCAGGCCCCATGACCACCACCAACAACAACAAAAAAGAGTTTGTGACACTTCTCACAGAGAAGGCAGAAAGATGTGGATTTTAGGTTAAAATACAAAGAATTCTCTGAAATGGATTTCATGCACAGGGCTGGTACATCGTATTTTTTTAAAGAACAAAAAAACCTCATTTCCATGTCTTGGAGTTCATTTTGCTTAGCCTCATCTTATATGGTCCTATGTACATAGCTATTGAGCTATTCTGCTCATCTGCTAGGACTATCCTAGACATATACTAATTATTACAAATGAGAGAAACCATGAGATCTATGTTTCTTTGGGTCTGGCTTACTTCAATTAATATGCTTTTTTCCCCAAGTCTTTCCAATAATATCTTTTTTCTTTTGTGTTTTTTTCCCCTGTGGTTTATACCCTGTTGTCATTGTATTTGATTTTGGTACCCTGGGTATATATAGTTATCTGAATTAAGGAAGGAAAGGAAAACAACAAAATGCTGAGACAAAGACCAAAGGGTGAACCATGCAACAGCATAGTCACAAGACAATATGCTGGAAATGAACTGTACAACTTGGGAGAAGGGGATTGGGAGGAAGGGAAAGTGGGAGAAAAATGAGGGAGGGAGGAGCAAGTTTGATAAGAAATGTACTCATTACCTTACATATGTAACTGTAACTCCTATGTACATCACCTTGACAATAAAATTAAAGCTTTAAAAAAAGGGAGAAAAGAAATTGCTCACTATATTCCTGTGGCTCACACCTGCAATCCTAGCTACTCAGGACGCTAAGATCTAAGGATCATGGTTCAGAGACAATCCTGGGCAGAAAAGTCCATGAGACTCTCATCGCCAACTAACCACCAGAAAACCAGAAGTAGTGCTGTGGCTCAAGCGGTAGAGTGCAAGCCTTAGACAACAAAGGTCAGTGATAGCACGCAAGCTCCAGCACTGACATAAAAAATAATAAATAAATGAATAAATAAATAATCACTTCTGTCCCTCTTGGATAATTTAGCCCTCATCAGGATGGAGAAGGGGGTTTTCTGAGGTCCTTCCATGTTGGCCTTCTCTGAACAGTGGGTAATTAAAGCAGGCCAACTGTGACCTTCTGGGGCTCTAGAAAAAAGGGTCACTCTTGGAAGGGCACACAAATTCACTGTCAGAGAGATTTCTCTTGTATTAAGCTAAGTTAGGCCCAGACCAGGTCTGGACCTAAGATGGGGGAAGGGATTGGATGACCTTGGGGAACTCAGCTGTACCTGCTTCTTCAGGTTTTCAATCTCAGAGCGCAGCCTCTGTATGGCTCGATTCAGCTCCGAGATCTCTGTCCTGGTGGTGCGTAGGTCATCCCCATGCCGGCCAGCAGATCGCTGCAGCTCCTCATACTGGAAGGATGGAAGGAAGGAGTAGGGGATATGCTCAGCAGGTGGGAATAGGCAGCCAGGGGAAAGAAGGCTGGGTATCACTAGGGCCCTTCAGGCTTTGGATGTGCTACTTGGAGAATCTTGGCTTTGCCATTCTCCATCCTGTCAAATTCATCCTTATTGTCTCTTGTTTCCCCCCTTTTCCTGGGCCTGGCCTGTGTTCCCTTTCCCTCCATTCTATGTATCTCACCCTCCCAAATCAGCAGGAGACTCATCCTTTTCACAATCCCCGATCAGGAAACTCCTTTGTAATTGTCTAGATACTGAATTCATCACCCTCTGTGACTTGCAACTTAGTGATTGCTCTAACCAGGAAATCTCATTCTGTAACTATATTGAGCCTTTGCCTCTCAGAGCCTTAGCTCCAGTCTAGTGCTTTAGAAAGCACTAGCCCATCTTCCTGACCTCCCAGCCTCTCTTCCTCTTTCTGGTACTGATGGCTGGAAGTGTCCAGTTGTACCTGGTTGTCAGATATAGAGCAATGAGTGTGTGCCATCCATCATGGCAGAGTGACAGATCATTTGCCCGTGCCTGCCTCTTCCCCTAGCTCCTGAGGTGCCTGGTCTGGTCTCTGGGCTGGTTTAGTTAATTTGACCTTGATGTCTCACCTTGGTCTGGTACCAGGACTCAGCTTCAGCCCGACTACGGTTGGCAATGTCCTCGTACTGAGATTTGACCTCTGCAATGATGCTGTCCAGGTCCAGGTTGCGGTTGTTGTCCATGGAGAGGACGACAGAAGTCTCAGAGATCTGAGCCTGAAGCTGAGCCAGCTCCTGTGGTCAGGACCAAAGGGGAGAGTGAAGGAACGGCAAGTGTGTGTGTGTGTGTGTGTGTGTGTGCATAACACATATATGTATTTGGAGACAGTGACCCATCCAGAACAGGCCCTGGCAGGTAGGCTTTTGCACTGTTGGAGTAGAGCTTAATGCTTTGGCCTGAGAAGCCCATAAAAGAACATTATTTTGCAGTTACCCTGTATCATCAGCTCATCTACCCAGGAGAGCAGTAGTACAGGTAATGAAAGCCAGAATTATCCAGAAGCTACTGACATTCTGCCAAGGGAACACATCATGGCAACAGTCAGTGCTACGATGTCTCACTCTAAGAAAGCTCAGCCCCTCACACCAAGTAAGGACATGATTTGTCCAGAGGAGCGGCACAGATCTGCAACATCCCATCCTGTTCCCCAGCCCCCTAACTTCAGTGTTCTCTGTTCATCTGGGATGGGAAAAGGAAGGGCCCCAGACTAAAGGTTGAACCAGTTTAGATGGTGTGCTCTGAGTCTCAGAGTAGCTAATCACCATTCTGGGCTTGAGCAACTTCTGTGATGAAGTCATGCTCAGACAAGATAGATTTTTTTTAACAGCAAACCTATGATTAATTTGTGTGATCTCTTTTCAGAGTTACCCAAGGAGTGGTTCTCAAATATAACCTTAGATCGGCAGCAGGAGCCTCCCCTGCCCAGAAGCTCAGTTGAGATGCAACATTCTGACCCCCTAGCTTCATCCTAGCAGGTTAACAGAATGGCCAGAGCATTTAATGCTATGGAGACTGGGAATGATCAAAGTCAGAGTATCCTTTGGCCCTCCTTATTAGGAACTGGTTGGTCCATTTCCTACAGTTTCCTTCTCCCAGGTAATTTCTTCCTGCAAGGTCTTAGAAAATGGGCCTGCTGGGTAGAGGACCACCACAGAATTAGTCAGTGTCACACTGATGATCACAGTGAAGAGGGTATGCAGGATAAAGAAGCCATTTTTCCCTCCCTATGGGTTGTGAGTTGTTCACTGAGCCCACCCAAGGAGTCAGAACCACCATACCTGGTCCTGAAGTAACATGCCAGAATTCAGTTTGGCACTAACCATAACTAACTCTATGGGCACATCACCTCTCCCATCTGGAGGTACGCAATCCAACCTACATCCTACCCCCATACCACTGTCCTATCTCCTCATTCTACCCCTCCCCTCACCATACTAACCATGCTGCCTGGGTGGGGAAGGGGGAAAGGAGGAACAATACTAGTATTACCACTCTTGTGCCTCATGTCTTCTTGACTCACGGCCTAAATTCCTTCAGATTTCTTGTCACATGTCACACACACACATACACAGCTGTCTTTTCTATCTCTGTTGTCAGCTTTCTTCATTGCCCTCATCACAGCAGAAATGGAATCATTATCTTTGCCTGTCTTCACAACTACCGTGAAAGACCTAGGAATTTAGGAGCTTCATTGTGTATGTTCAGTTCTGTCCCTGTACACTGAGCATCCTCAAGGCAAACAGGCTGCTGTACCAGGCACTCACAGAAGCACCTGCAAGGCTCACAAATTGCCACTGGATTTGCATAATCGTTTCACTCTGCGGTTGGTCGTCTGGGAAGAGCTGCCGGTTGGGTTAGGCTGGGTGGGGCTGGGCTGAGGGAGCCAGGTGTCTCAGATAGTTCTATGGAACTACATGCATTTGGATGCTTTGCCTCTCTTTATCCAGCACTTGGTCCTAGTGGGCAAAGCAGCTGTTTGTTTGTTATTTTACCTTTTCTGATCTGCCAGTTACCCCCAGAGCATCTCATTTTTCTCCCTGGTAGGGAAAGCATCCACTCCATCAATTATAACCTGCAGCTGTGATGAACAGCTAGGTGCAGGACAAGGAAAATCCCAGCAGCTTCTGTGTCCCCCTCCCTGCACTGCCCACCCCCACCAACCCTCATGACCAGGGAGCCCCAAACCCTCTCACCGCCTCATAGAAAGCTCTCAGGAAGTTGATCTCGTCCACCAGGGCATCCATCTTGGCCTCCAGCTCTACTTTATTCATGTAGGCAGCATCCACGTCCTGGGCACAGAATATACCACCTGCTCATTAGCTACATGGCTAGATCTCCTTACGTCACCTCCTGCACTGTCCATGCTAAGCCTCTGGGCTCCAGTGTCTTTGTCTGCCATAGTGTCCTACTCTACCTGGATCCCTTTCAGAAGCTGCTTCTCTTCCTCCTCCAATGGTGTCTCAGAGTATATTCTTCCCTCTCTTTGTTGGTCCCATCAAGTAGGAAGACCCAGACCTCTGTGGCCTGGTCCCTGTTCTGTCCTTGTCCCCTGAGCTCAGGCTAGGAGCATGGCTCAAGTAGGCTCCATGTCCAAGGGACTAAGTTCAGGACAAGGCCCACTTTCCTGTCCCCATCTTTCCATTGGACTCTGTATAGGGAGAGGCTGATGCCATAATTCACAGCTCAGTATAGGAGTCCTGGATCCTGATCTGTTCTGATTATTTGAGTAACCTGGGCAACCCACTTGATCTGCCTGAGCCTCAGTTTTCTGATGTTTTTCTTAATGAACTCTGGGCCTGGTCATTGTCCCTGTGCTAGCCTTGAGGGAAAAAAAAGCTCAGGAACAGTGTCCAGGCCCTGAGTTCAAGCACAAATAATGGGAAATAAGGGGAGAGAGAGAGACAGAGAGAGAGAGAGAGAAAGAGAGAGAGAGAGGAGAGGGAAAGAAGGAAGGAAGGAAGGAAGGAAGGAAGGAAGGAAGGAAGGAAGGAAGGGAGGAAGGAAGGAAGGGAGGGAGGAAGGAAGGAAGGGAGGAAAGAAGGAAGGGAGGAAAGAAGGAAGGAAGGAAGGAAGAAAGGAAGGAAGGAAGGGAGAGAGGGAGAGAATGGAAGAAAGAAAGAAAAATAGTAAAATTTGTTTCCACAATTTCTTGTGCAAATTAGACTCTTGGTCAGCCATGCTACTGGCTCAATTGGCAGCTCTGTGTCCTCCAGAGAGCCTGGAATCAGGGGGTGCATCTGCCGCCTCACCTTCTTGAGCACCACAAACTCATTCTCTGCTGCGGTGCGTCGATTGATTTCCTCTTCATACCTGTAGGAAGAGCAGAGAAGAGTGGTTATCTGGGAGTGAGGTCAGAACATGAGATTGCAGGTGGACAGATAAAGGATGAGGCTTCTAGAGCAGGCTTGGACTATGTTCACCCTGTACATATATGTCCTCAAATTCCAAATCAACAAATAGCCCCTACTCCAAACCAAACTAAGCAGAAAACAATGTAACAGACCCACCTCTGAGGTGGATTCTTCCTGAAATATCTTGGACTTTCTGGGACTCCCAAAGAAGCATGCATGCTTCCTGTTTTACAAAGAGACTTGCCTGTCTCAAACAGGTAGTGAGAGGAAGAGCAGGGAGAGCTGGGGAGATTGGAAGTCCCTGAGGCTGGGGAACTCATGCTCTCTGTCCACACACTGTTCTCAGACACACTGAACTACAGCCTAAGGTTAATGGAAACCTCTCTTCCTCCTCTTCCTCCTCCCTTCTTCCTCCTTCTTTAATTTGCCCTAGGTAGCAATTCAACTAGGGACATGTTGCAGTGCCCCTGCTTGCCAGCCTTGGAGAAGAAAATCTACTCTTCGCTCCCTGTGACCACACCCCACCCTCCACCGGGAAATCCCACCCCCTTCACTGGACTGGGCTCCTCCACCTGCAGGCTGAGTGACCTTGCCAGGTCCTTTAGCTTCTCCAATTCTGTCCCAGTTAATAAAGCAGCAGGGTATATTCTTGTCAAGCCACAAAGTACAACATGAGTGCATCATGAGCAGTCAGGATCATTCTGCTTTCCCATTGTCTCTATTACCCAGTGGGTCTGGGCAAATCTTTCCCATCATCAGCCTCTCGATTCTGGGCCTTCTCCATGTTCTCTGGGAAACCCAATGTGACTGTCCTGGTTATCTCCTTTTAAAAAGGAAATCTGAACATGTTTCTTCTTCACCTACCTTCTCACAGCTACCTCGGCCTTTTCTCTTCCTCGGTTCATGCTCCCCCTGATACACAGGACTTAGATCTCACAGGAACACTGCCTGGTGGTGAACCAGGAGCACCATGATTTAACAGAGCCTCCCTCATCCCTCCCCTGTGCCTTCTTATCTCTCAGCCTTAAGCTTTAGACTCCTTCTCCAGGAAGCCTTCTTAGATAGAAACACTGTCACCCCTGTGTTGGCATATATATTATAAATTACCCATCTACACTCATTTCTCTCATCTGGAACTATATCAACACACACACACACACACACACTTCCTACGTGAAACTTCCTACGTGACAGTCATAGTCATCCTAGCAAGTGCTTCTCACAATTTTTTTAATGCTCTTAACCCCCCTTATGGGGTGGGCATTACTGATATCCCCTTGAACAGACCAAGAAGGTGAATATTTTTCTTATGGTTATCTTGCTGGTAAGCACCATGGACTAGGTTCTGTGGCACTGTCTGATAGAATTTTCCTGCAACAATGGGAGCACTCTATGTTTTCATTCACTACAGAACCCATTTGTAGTGATTGAAGTATGGCTAGTCTGACTGAGGAGTTGGAATTTAGGTTTTATTTGTGGCACCATGTTCAATAATGTGACTAAGCCTGGAGCTCTTACTGCATTATACAAACTGTAACTAAGGCTAATTACCAAGTTACTAATTTTGGTAGGGTCAAAAGAATTAGAAGTCAGTTAGAACAAGGAAAAGGAGTAAAAAAGCAATAAAAACTAAAAAGTTATGATAGCCACTAGTACAGAAGTATACATGCTTCATGCAGAGTTTGTGTGCATACACACTTGTGTGTAACTGTGCATGTGTGTATGGGAGTGTGCATAAGTGAGTGCGTGTAGGTGTGCATGTGTGCAAATGTGTATGTGTTGCTGTGCTGTGCACACGTGTGAGCATGTACAATAATGTGCATGTCCATGCATGTGTGAGTGTTGCACTGATGTGCACTGGTGAATGTATGCACCAGTGTGCATGGTGTGAGTGTGCATATCCATGAGTATGTACATATATGTGCATGCATGTGTGCATATAAGTGCACATCTGTGCATATGTGCATGGCTGTCGGTGTGAGTGTGTATATCCATGTGTCTTGAGAGAATGCACACAAATGTCTCCCTCTTCTCTGTCCCACATACCTCCTGGTTGGGGTGCATGCATGCTCATGGCAAATGAGCATTTAATTGACTAAGTGAGGAGTGGGATTCTCCAGGCCTAATGTTTTACTTGTGAGTTGCCACATTGCATAATTGACTCCTACCTTTCCTGACCTGCAGAGTCTGAAAGGCTGTGGGTGCACCCAGCTCTTGGTGGCCATGTTAGTCATCATCCTCAGAACCCCTTGCTTCTCCCTAAAGCCTCAACATTTTTTTGTTGGTCATAGGGCTTGAACTCTGGGCCCAGGTGCTGTCCCTGAGCTCTTCAGATCAAGGCTAGCACTCTACCACTTGAGCCACAGTGCCACTTCCAGTTTTCTGGTAGTTAAAGCCTGCCCGGGCTGACTTTGAACTGCAGTTCTCAGATCTCAGCCTCCTGAGTAGCTAGGATTACAGGTGTAAGCCACCAGTGCCCGGCAGCCTCAACATTTTTGACCATAAGGTCCCAAGTTCTATGTAAATGTCTGTTTGAGGTGTTCCATTTCCCATTACACTTGGCACTTCTGAAGAGCAGAATCCATTCCTCCTATCTCTCTGGCCTCCCCACAGAGACAGGGGCAGGACTCTGGCTAGCCCAGCACCCACTCACTTGTTCTTGAAGTCCTCTACCACATCCTGCATGTTCTTCAGCTCTGTCTCCAGCCTACCCCGCTCTCCTCCCAGGGAGTCCAGCTGCCGCCTCAGGTTGGTAATGTAGGCTTCAAACATGGGCTCCAGATTGGTCCTGGTGATTTTGTGCTCTTGCAGGAGGCTCCATTTGGTTTCTAGGACTTTGTTCTGCTGCTCCAGAAACCGTACCTGTTCAAGTCAGAGGTAAGAGACTGTGAGGGCTCCTATGTAACAGTGTCTGAGATTCTCCAGGATATTAGCCCCTGCTCTCTTCCCCCCCACCCCCGCTCCCCCTGCCCTGCCCCACACCAATGGTGCAAATGGCTCTCCATGATCTCAGATTCTAGGTGTTAGACTCCTCCTCTTCTCCTTGGCTGCAAGGAGTCCACAAAGAAGACAGACAAGTGAATGTGGGTACAGTGGTCTTTGGGTTTTGTTTTGAAGAAGTAGAGAGGACTAGGGGTTCTTTATTTGAACACACCAAACCATGCCAGTATGGGATCAGTTAAGAAAACAGCACTCCACCATCTTGTGACTGATGAAATTTTGACTTTTGTTAAATGGGTAGAAGGTGTGTGGCAGAAAATTCCATGCGCTCATTTTCTTTCTGACAAAAATCTCTCCTAACCCAGAATCTGGACTCATTGGCCTGTGCACTGGAAGAGGTCACTGAGATGTGTGGCTGAGACCCAGGCACAATCGCATCTGTGTCTCTCACCATGAAGAATCTCTCTCCTCTCTGTATTTTCTCAAGTCTTGTGGTGGTGTACTGTTAAACTTGGTTTTGTTTTGTTTTTTTTAACCTAGCCTGGATCTGCTCCTGAGTCTGGGAAGTATGCCTAATCTTACCCCCATCCATGAAGTCCCTCCACAGGAGGGCCTGGAATGCCATCCACCCCCCCCCTCCCCCGGAGAATAAAGGATCAGGGCTTCCATGACTCTGGAGATGGCAGTGTCCCCATCACTGATGGCAGATCTCAGGACAGTCTTGAAAGTGCCTCCTTTCCTCTCTCATTGTTGGAGGAAGAAAGATGTCCTCGCTTCATGTCCTTCCTACCCCACATCCCCTCCTGGTTAATCAGGGAAAAACAAGGTTCAGGACCTTCCCTTTATAGCAAGGCTCCTAGAACATCTCACCTCTGTTGATACCATCCAGACTAGGTAGAGAGGGACATATGAGACAAAGCTAAAAAGCATTGGTTCAGTGCTTTGGCTGGGCAAGGAGACTCATGCCAGCAATCCCTGAAGGACTTGTCTCTCCCCTCTTGGCCTGATCATTTTATGTATCTAAAGATGGAATATGGAGGATTGACCCCCACCCTCTTGTCCCAGGCCCATACAGACTCCAGGCAAAATCCCAGGTATGTGTGAACTCCTTTGAAGTTCAGGCAGGGCAATCCACCTAAGCCCAGCTGTAAACATCCCATTGTGGGCCCAACTGAAAGGCCCCTACCTTCCTTGACCTAGTGGCTTTTTCCTTCACCTCTGCCTCCTTGCTCGGACCTCCTATAAAAACCCAGCTCCTGTCCCAACTCTCGGGCACAACCTCCAAACCCGTGGGAAGGTCTGTGCCCTGCACTGTTCCTCAATAAACAGTCCTCACCTGTTGATGATGGAGTCTGGCCTATTCCTTTTCCATCCTCCTCCATTTTCCTAACAATCCCAACTACTCATGAGACCTAGGTAGGAGGATTTGATACTAGGCCATCCCCAGGGAAAACCATGAGACCCTGTCCAGAAAACAACTGAAGTAATAAAAGGCCAGAGGTGTGGCTCAAGAGGAAGAGCATCTGCCTATTGAGAATGTATCCTTGAGGGTTTTTTTCTTTTCCTTTCTAAAAAACCAAAGAACCAGTGTCCCTGTGATGTCCTTGGCTATGTCTCTACATCGAATGATCTGCTCATGTGATGAAGCTTTTATAATCAAGGGGCCTGTGAGTTTATCTGTCCATCTGCCCAACTCATCTGAGAAGCTTGGTGGGGTTTCCCAGCAGAAATGGAACCTGTGCTGTACTTTATCTTCCAGAATGCAACCTGGGAGATTAATTTTGATTTTTTTTTTTTTTGGTGCTGGTCCGGGAGCTTGAACTCAGGGCCTGTACGCTGTCCTTGAGCTTCTTTTTACTCAAGGCTAGCACTCTACCACTTGAGCCACCACTCCACTTTTGGCTTTTTTTGGTGGTTTAGAAATTAGAGTCTTAGGCTGGGAAGGTGGCTCAGTGGTAGAGCGCTTGCCCTGCATGCATGAGGCCCTGGGTTTGATTCCTCGCACCACATAAGCAGAAAAAAAAGCCGGAAGTGGCGCTGTGGCTCAAGTGGTAGAGCGCTAGCCTTGAGCTGAAGGACAGCGCCCAGGCCCAGAGTTCAGGCCCCACGACCGGACTCAAAAAAGAAAGAAAGAAAGAAGAATCTCATAGACTTTCCTGCCCCTGCTGGCTGTGAACTGTGATTCTCAGATCTCAGCCTCTTAAGTAGCTAAGATTACAGATATGAGCCACCATCACCTGACTTGGTCTTGATCTTTTGCTCATTCCAGGCAAACGCACTCAGCTGAGAGTACATGATAGAGTCTCTCCCCAAGCTGGGACTTCCTAGGACACTAGGTTTCAGGCAGGACTTTAGCTGAAGTCACGAGTTTCTGCTCACCAAAGGATACATGTTAAGTGCTCTGAGTGCCATCCATTGTCTTTCCACTTCCCAGACATAGCTGTTCCAAGAGTAGGTCACCAGGAGATGCCCTTATCTTGGGAAGACACAGTTAAAACTAACTGTGCTGCAGATGCCAATGTCCATGAACTTGGAATCTAATTTTTTCCCTCTTTCCCTCAAGACTGATTCCCTCTGCTGTCTAGTTGTCAGCCAAGTTCACAATCACTGGCCATTAGGATTTTCTAATAGGTCACTGAGCTCCAGGGTCTAGAGATGGACATTTCGCTGCTCCCACCCCACCAGCAGACTGCCCAGCCTCCAGCTCAGCAGGCAGGTTTTGGGAAATCACAGATAAAACTCAGGAAAGCACAAATAAGCCATAGACCTTTAGAGAGCAGCTGCTTTTCAAAGGGGGTCCACACGTGCCCCTTACCTTGTCAATGAAAGAGGCGAACTTGTTGTTGAGGGTCTTGATCTGCTCCCTCTCTTCCTTGCGCACCCGCTGGAGAGAAGGGTCGATCTCCAGGTGCAGGGGGGTCAGGAGACTCTGGTTGACCGTGACTTCTTGGATGCCCCCAGCTCCAGGTACCACTGGACCTCCAAATCCATACCCACCATAGGCTCCTCCCATTCTGTATCCTATACCACCCAGCCCACAGGCAGCACCCCCAAAGCTGCCCCGACTGGAGCGATAGCCCCCACTGACAGAGATTCTTTTGCTACCCCCCATGCTGTGCAGGCTCCTGGTCCCAAAGCCACCCCCAAAGTTGCCTCCAAAGCACTTCCCACTCTGGGATACAGAGGCCGAGCTGAAGGCTGGCCGGCAGCCTGAGAGGAGGCTGGCTGAGGAGGCACTGAAGTTCCGTGTGCCCCCAGACTTAATGGTCACAGAAGATCGCTGGGCCATGGTAGGAGCCGGTGCCAAGAGAACGAAGATGCAAAACTGTCTAAGGAACGAAGAGCCTTCACAGTTTAGCTCTCTGGGATTCTCCTTGTCTTTTATTCCTTGCAAGAACTGGGCTTGGTCAGAGGACATCAAAGACCACTCTGTTGAGTTCACCTCAATGGCATGTCTGGCCACAGTCCATTTTCTTACCCCACTAATCACTGGTGGAACACCCTATCCAGGGCAGGATCAGGCCTGGGGAGTCCAGCCTGGGGCAGGCCTTGGTGCCAAGAGCCTCACCATCACCCAGAGTCCCTTTTTTCCCCTACAGCTCCCCCCTCTAGTCTCAGGTCCTAGACTAGGACCCCAGCTATCTGACTGTTCCATTCTGGGACTCATGATTTTTTAAAGAAAAATTAAATCTGTTTGTTGAGGATTGATCTGTGTCATTCCATGTGACATGTCTGCTGCAAGCCTTATTTCAGCTAATTCTCATACTTCATGAGGGTAGATGATCAAACTAGTAATTACCAACATTTTTTTTGGAGCAGGTAGCTCTGATGAATGTTTGCCCAGTAATCCAGCAACCATCTTCTTGTTTACCCTTCAACATTAGCTATTTTTGTTTCGTTGGCTGGTTTTGGCTTTGGGAGGGGGGGGGGGGAGTGTTGTGCATTCGTGTGTGTGTGTGTGTGTGTGTGTGTGTGTGTGTGTGTGTGTGTATACATGCACATGCACACCCTTTTCTGTATATTTGTTGTATGTGTATGTGGTAGTATTGTGGCTTGAACTCAGGGTCTCACGCCCCTGTGGCTCTTTTGCTCAAGCTAGGATTCTACCATTTGAGCTACACCTCCCCTTTCAGCTTTTTATTATTTAATTGGAGATAAGAAGATGAGAGTCTCTCTGGATTTGTCTGTCCAGGCTGGCTTTCAGCCTTGATCCTCAGACCTCAGCCTCCTCAGTAGCTAGGATTACGGATGTGAGCCAGTAGTACTGGGCAAACATCAGCTATTCTTGTTCTTGTTTTACATGTGGGGGAATCAGAGAACAAAGTAGCAACACAATGTGACTAGTAAATGTTGGGACTAATATTAAACCTGCTGGTCTGACCAGGTTATGTGCCTGAAATCTTTGTACCTCATGCAGCTGGGAAAATTGGGCCTGCAGAGGAGAGGCAGCATAGCGGGAAGAAGCAATCAGAATGTCGCTCCACATTCCTTTGCCTCTATTGCTCCCCTCCCTGATCTCCATTTGCCTTTCCCACTGGACCGGAGGATTTAGCAATTGTTGGTATCATTTATTTCCTTCCTGTCACCTTCACCTTGTACCATTCTCAACTTCTGTCCTCTAGGAGCATACATACCGCTCTTCTGATTTGGGACCCCTCCCTTCCCTGCCATTCAACCCTCCTGGAGAGTTTGAGTTTTCCTCTCCTGAATTCTAGTAGGTCTCATCGGTTTCCTGTTCTGTCCTGGGCACTGAGCCCCTCCTTCCAAGCCACCTGGGACCCTACTTCTCAGGCCCAGCAGGAGGGATCCAGGGGACTCATAAACTCAGGAATGTGGGAGCTTCCCGAAGGTCTCACTACTGCCTGCAATTATAGGCTAAATTGCACCTTGCTTTGGCCCCAGGGCTGACTTTTAACTTCTCTCCTGTTATTTCTCTGTCCTGGTCTGCAAGTTTGAAATTGTCAGGGAACAATTGAGCCCCTTTGGCTGGAGGAGGTGGGGAAGGGCTGGGCTACCTTCTCTACATCGGTGTCCCATGTCTCAGGAATGGCCTGGCTTTGGGAGCGGATGGGAGGGGATAGCTTAGCCCTATATGTCATACTAAGGAACAAAGGAGGCCAGGCAGGGATTCTGCCCAGGAGCTAGAGCTTTCCAAACAAGATGTTCTGAGGAGAGGTAAGAGGAAGTGAGAGAAGAAGAGGGAGAAAGTCTCTTTAATCTCCTGCTCCCACACCCACCCTCCTCCCAAACCTCCCTCTTTGCTCCAAGGGAAATGGGCAACAGCTGATGTGCTCTGAGGATTGTTTGTGGGGAATCTGGCAGTGGGCAGCCTGGCAGAAATGGGCCAGGCACACCACCACCACCACCACCATCATCATCATCACAAAAGGGCTAGATGCCAAAGACATTACGCATGCATTTATTCCAGGGAGGGAATAGAGGAGCTCTCATTCTAACAGGCAGTATATAAGCAGCCTGAGACAGACAGGGACAGCCTGGCAGTGAGATGGCCTGGGAGACACAGAGCTCCATCCCTAGCCCCATCTCTCAGCACTGCATCAAGAGGAAGGGAGGTGGGCTGAAGGATGTTTGCAGACCACCTGGGCCTGGTGGATCCAATCATCTGGCTGTGAACCCTGGAGGAAAAGAAGCTTTGGATTTGCATGCCTAGCACAGAGAGGTGCCAGGAGCCACTTGGGGATTTGTCAGGAGTGTGGAGGAATGGAATTTAGCCAGGATGCCAGACTCTCCAGCAGCACAGGTTTACAAGGAGAAAGGCCCAGGTGGCCAGGTATAAGTACAAACAGGCTTCAGGAAGGGGTTGGGGGAGCCGGCTGGCTGCCAAGGCTTAGTGCTTGTAGGTCTTCCTGGATGTGGTAGATACAAACTTGACGCTGGAGCCACTGCCCCCTAAGCCCCGACTGCTACTGGTAGTGAAGCCAGAGCCCCCCAGGCCTGAGCTCAGGCTATGCCCACCACTGGTGGTAAAGGAGTAGCTGCTGCCCCCATTGAGACCCAGATTTCCACTTCCAATGCCGCTGCCACCACCATAGCCACTGGACACGGTGTTGGTAACCACAGCTGTAGGAGAAAGGAAATGTCAGAATCACAGGCTGGAGAGAAGACACTATTTTACGCCTCAACTCGTAACACCAGCATCCTCCCAGGTAGAAAGGACCTTTGCCTCTCTTTTGCTAACTCAATGGCCTCTCTTTTCTTTCCAGAACCTTCTGGAAAGGAAGCTGTTTCTCCAAGAAGCTGTTTCTCTGTGACCCTGCCACAGTTTCCCTGCTGTTTTGTCTGATTCCCTCTTCCTCCTCTCTCACTTTCTCTCACTCTTTGGGCCTGGATCTGGACACGCCCCTCTGGGAAGCCCATATTCTTCCATTGGTGTCCCCTAGTGTCAACAGTCTGAATCCCAGAGTTAGGATTGGGGGAGCTAGAATATTACTTATACACCAAATATAAACCTTAACCCTTTTTCTCCCACCAATCTCTCCTTCCAACTTACAATCTCCTTGCACAGTCTAGTGTCTGACTTTGGTCTTTGTGGAAGAAGGACAAATGAAAGATGGTCTCTGTTATATATGAATGGTGCTCTCTATAAAGTTATGTGGAAGTCCTAACCCCAAATACTTGTGACCATGACCTTGTTTGGAAAGAGGGTCTTTGTGGCTGCAAGCAAGTTAAAATAAAGGCTTTCAGGTGAGCCTTAATCTAGAGTGAACAGTCCTTATAAAATGGGGAAGGCATAATCAGGAATAAGGTCAAAGGGCCACAGGGACAGAGATTAAAGGAAGGCTACTGAAAGCCAAGAAAGATCGGGACTGTGGCCAGAAGCCAGGGAGAGGCCAGGCAATTTCTCTCTTACAAGTTTCAGAGGGAGCAGAGCCTGACACCTTGCCCATAGCCCCTACACCTGGGTGACCATATTTCTGATAAGCCATCCAGTCTACCCTAGGAAGCTAGCTTAGACCTCCAGGTGTCTTCAAAGAGCAAAGAAGCCTCAAGGTTATACCATCTGCTTCCCAAATTGGTTCTGGGGGGCTCTCTACAACACCAGACAAGATAACAGTGATTAAGGATACCTTGCAGCTCTGAGAGTTCTGTCCTCTAAAACGACTGGCTAGAATAATTAATGCATCTACCATCAAAAAAGGAAATGCACTTGCACAGTATACATTGCCAAAGTCATTTCTGTTGGCCTCACAATGCCAGCACTGAGATCTAAGTGGCACCCACTGATCTGACCAGCCTAGCAGCCTAGCACGGCAGAGCCCAGCAGGCTAGCAAAACCCCTCCTGTCCCACACTGTCCTGTCTGCCTTGATAACCCCTGGCAGCTTCTTGCTGCCATTCTCTGAAGAACTGAACTATGTTTCTCTTCTCAAAGTGTTGGAAGGAAAAGGAGCCATCTCACTGTCCATCTCCTGGGACCTTGGGTGGTAAATGCTCTCTCCAAAGCCCCAGGTAGTTCCCCAGCATTTATAAGTCCTGTCTACATGTGCTCATCTCTGAGGTGTCTGAGCTAGACACTAGTTCCATTAAGATGGTAAGACAGTGTGAAATCCCGGGAGGTGGGACTTCCTAAACCTCTACAGAACAATTACAGCCAACACCTCATCACTCTTTCCAAAGCATGGCATGACACTCTCACCCCCAGAGACAAAGAATTGTGACATTAAAGTCTGTTACCAAATACAGCTTTCTTTGACTCAAAGCCTCCAATTTTCTTAACATGAACCCTGCCTGTGCCTTCAGGATTCCCACTAATGCCTCCTCCCCTGGAGCAAGCCCATGTTCCCTCCCCAGCCACACACCTCCAAATGACACAGAAAGGGGGTCATACTCACAGATGTTAACTGGAGACACCCCCTCTCCACTCAGCCTGTGGGAGAAGGGAGGGGAAGGAAAGTTACTGTGGTGGCCAGTAGCTTGTGAGCATTTGCAATGGTATGTGTGTATGCGCGCACATGCATGCACGTGTGTATGAGGACGCACATGCACAAATCAGTACTGGAGCCTAGAGACTGTCCTTCAGGTTTTTTTTACTCAAAACTGGCACTTTACCATTTGAGCCACAGCTCTGCTTCCTAGTTTTATTTTATTTATTTTAAGTTAGAGATAAGAATCTCATGGACTTTCCTGCTTGGGATGGCTTCAGACTATGATTCCCAGATCTCAGCCTCCTGAGTAGCTGGGATAATAGGCATGAGCCACCAGCAGCTGGCTGCAATGACATTTGTTGTTGTTGTTGTTGATGATGATGATAGTTTTCAATGCACTGAAAAACCCTGGTTGTTTCTATTGTAGTTTGTAATGATGAAATCATTTTCAATGATGAAAATGCTAGTAGTCTCAGTAATAATAATAATCTAATGAATGGAATAATCTAGAGTTTGGGTCCATAGGAGTAAAAACCTATCATCTCAGGCACACATTTTTGGCTTAAACTAGACACCCTAAGGAAAAGAAAGGTCATCACCGACTGGTGTCTATTGAAAAGGGAAGGCTTGTTCTTTAACAAGATTTTTCTCTCAACAAGGGACTCTTGTCATATGCTACGGTTATTACAGGTGTGGAGAGAAGTCTGCCTCATAAAAATAACAATAGCAACAATCAGCTTATTATTGTCCTAGCAACTAGCATTCATTCTTTTTTTTTTTTTTTGGGGGGGGGTCCGGTCGTGGGGCCTGTACTCTGGGCCTGGGCGCTGTCCCTCAGCTCTTCAGCTTAAGGCTAGCGCTTTACCACTTGAGCCACAGCGCCACATCCGGCTTTTTTCTTTTTGCTTATGTGGTGCTGAGGAATTGAACCCAGGGCCTCAGGCATGCAAGGCACGCACTCTACCACTGAGCCATTTTCCCAGCCCTAGCATTCATTCTTAAACACATGCTTGGAACAAGAGCTAACATTATTTGAGAACCTGTTACCTGCATTATACCATTTAGTTCTCTCAACAACCCTATTAGGTAGGTATTATTATCTCAATTTTACAGGGGGGGAAATTGACACTCAGAGAGGCTAATTAACTTGTCCATAGTCACAAAGCTGAGTTGTCTTTGGCTGAGTTGCCTTTTTGAACAGTTGTTATATACCATGCATTATTTAAAGAGCTTCATGTATAGTTCCCATTTAAGCCCTTTTAGTAGCATATAAAGTAGGACTATCATTACCTCCATTTTATAGGTTTGAACACTAAGATGCAAAGAGGATAAGGAATCTGCCTTCAGTTACATAGCTGGTAATGCCAGAACACCAAGCACCCACAGACTTCCCTGCCTGAGCTAGCTTTGAACCTCCATCCCAGACTCTCTTCCTGAGGAGCTAGGATTACAGGCCATGAGCCACCAGCATTCATCCTCAGGCCATGTTTTGAGATATTCCATGTAACCATTTTCTTTTTCCTTGATAGAATGTGATTACTTAGATCTGCTCAGGTCTAGATTTCCGAGACAATTTCTACTAAACAATTGTACTTCAAATGGTTTGCTAGTCTGGAAGGAGATCACATCAGTACTTTTTTTTTTTTTTGGTCCTGGGGCTTGAACTCTGGGCTTGAGTGCTGTCCCTCAGCTCTTCAGCTCAAGGCGAGAGCTCTACCACTTGAGCCAAGTGCCACTTCCAGTTTTCTAGTGGTTTATTGGAGATAAGAGTTTCACAGACTTTCCTGCCCAGGCTGGCTTTGAACCGTGATCCTCAGATCTCAGCCTCTTGAGTAGCTAGGATTACAGGCGTGAGCCACTGGCGCCCAGCCACATCTGTACTATTTGTCACAACCGAGGACACCTGTGGTTTGCTTCTTCTTCCAGTGGAGGAGGAGCTGCTGTCATCTGTGCGCTTACAATGCCCAGGCATCTGAGGTGGCCTCAGCATGCTTTGGGGATGAACTGCGACACCCTCTCCTCACCTGCACTCCTCGCCCTCCAGCAGCTTGCAGTAGGTGGCGATCTCCACATCCAGGGCCAGCTTGACGTTCATCAGCTCCTGGTATTCGCGAAGCAGCCGCGCCATGTCCTGCTTGGCCTTCTGCAGGGCCTCCTCGAGGTCTACCAGCTTGGCCCGAGCATCCTTGAGGGCCAGCTCTCCACGCTGCTCGGCATCTGCAATGGCTGTTTGCAGGCTGGCACACTGAAAGGACAGGAGGATGTCATCAGCCCTCTGGGCAGTCCCTGGAAGTGGGGTGCTCCCCTGGAGCGAGCTCCTCTGAGACAGCAGGTGACCCAAAAGAAATGGGTGTTGGAAGAGCTCTTGGCCTCACCAGCGCATTACCTGTTTCTTGACGCTGTCGATCTCAGCTCTCAGCCTCTGGATCATCCGGTTCATCTCGGAGATCTCTTGTTTGGTGTTGCGAAGATCGTCGCCATGTCTGCCTGCTGTGACCTGCAGCTCCTCGTACTGATAGGACCAGAGCAGACTCAGTCACCTACTTAAACATCCGGTCTGGGCATGTTCTGTGTGGCACAAGCTGACAACTCATTCACTGGTCAGTCTCTCTTGATCTTAAATACTTATAATTAACTAAGCTTACCTTTTAAATATAGATACATATATTATTCATGAAAATTCTGTAACTTTAAGCAAATACAAGATGAGTAGGGTAGAGCTGGGTGTCTGTAGCTCACACCTGCAATCCTAGAGACTCAAGAGGCTGAGATCTGAAGATTGCAGACCAGAGCCAGCCTGAGAAGGAAAAGTCCACAAGACTCTTATTTCAAATTAACCACTAAATAAAACTAGAAATGGAGGTGTGGCTCTGGCAGAGTACCAGTCTTGAGTGGAAAAGCTAAGGGACAGTACCAAGGCCCTGAGTTCAAGCCTCAGTACTGATATAAACAAACAATCCAAAGTGAGAGCCTGAGATGCTAAATTCAAGCCCTCGTAATAAAACAAAAAAACAAAGAAAGAAAGTATGATAAACACTGTTGAGAGTATTTTTACCTGTATTATTCCTTGTAAATTAACTGTTCCTAAGTGCAAATATTTCATTTTGAAATTTTTTTTCACCCATGGTTAGCCAACAAGCCATCTCTATTGCCATTAGCTAACACACAAATAATACCAATTAATTCTATTAACCTGAAGAAACTAATGATGATGCACAGTTAAAAATAATCACCCTGCATTTCCAAAACAATTAGCATGTTATTTGTGATTCAGTCTACTAATATTTATGAAGCGGCTCCTATTTTCTGGGTCCACAAACATGTTTGCTACTTTATAGAATTTGCAAAGCCATCCTGGAAAGTAAATAATAGTACTTAACTAAGAACCAGACCAATAGGAACTTGCACAACATTACCGGCAAAAAAAAATTGTGTTCAGTTATATTGACTGTATTCTGATGGCACTTCCTATGCCCAGGAGCTGGTGGGAGGGGAGCAAGCCAAAGCAGGGCTTGCAAATTATTGTGGGAGAGAGGCACCCAACAAATCAACACATCACTGAATTTGTAGGTCCAAATGAAGGTGAGGAAAAGAACGAGGTCCTTGAGAGTGTCATAAAGGAGCTCGCCTTGGATTTGCAGTGTGAAGGGTGGTAAGGAAGTTTCTCCAGGCATGGAGGTACTCAGTTGTGGCTTGAAGGTTACAAAGGAAGGATTGAAGTGACTAAATTAGGGAGAATGTTCCAGAAAGAGCCTGTGAGAAAAACCAAAAGGTCTTCTGAGCTCTAGGAGTGGGGGAGGGGGGCACTGACACTGGTCACTGTCACTGGAAGGTTCCTTGTCTTGGGCGTGGCTCCAGACCAACTGTGCCTAAAAGTTTTGGTAGACCTCCAGACACTAGTGCTGAGGACTGAGGAGGAGCTGCAGAGGAACGGCATTGGATGGAGGCACTGGCACTACGATTCTGACCTTTCCTAAGAGCCCTTGGTCTCGGTGATTCTCAGTCTAAGGCTGAGCATCCAGACACAGTGATTTAGGAGGAATCATCACATTGTCTCTCTAGCCAATGAAAAAGGAAGACACCTTTCCTGACAGAAGAAGATCCCTTGCCTGAGCCGAGGTCTGTCTAGTAGAAGTGCTAGACAGCTCAACACCTTCCATTTCCGGACACAATTAGGAAAAAAAACAGACCTGCAACATGGGGAATTGTTGACTATGAATTTCAACCACTTCACTTTGGGGCTAAGGGCATTCCCCACTCTGCTTTCTTTCAAGGAATTATACAGTAGACCCCTGGCTCCTGACACCTTCCCCTTTCTTTCCCCCACACTGCAAACCAGAGGGGATAAAGGCTGTGTACAGAGAAGGGCATGGGGTGAGGCCAGTGCACTCATGAGCAGTGGTTCCTGTAAGGGCCTGGATTTGGCAATTAGCTGAGCTCATGGGTCTACTGTTCTCCTCAAAAGCCAAGCCTCCAAAGCAACCTTCTCTGTGGTAGTCTCAACATCCTTCTTCAGTAGGAACTCTGCTGTTCTACAAAGTATGCATTCCTGCCTTCCAAATGCTTGGCCTTAATCATTCTATCCTCCTTACAATTTGTTTTTAATTTGTCCTGGTATAGGGACTTGAAAGCAGAGCCTGAGTTCTAGCTCTTAGCTTTTCTACTCAGGGCTAGTACTCTCCTTGAGGCAGACAGTAGGGGCTCAGTGCATATGCATGGACCTCATAGGTCTCTTAAGATCTTATGACTGTTTTCTAGTTGTTTTAGAGTCTTTCCCAGCCTACTCAACCTGTGAGTAACATGGGGACTAAGGCTATCTTTCTGTACCCAGAATTGCCCAGGCAGCATATTAGTGTGTGTGCTTGAGTTTTCACATGCATTTCAAGCTAGCTTTTCAGAAAAGCAAAGATGTGCCTGGCAAGCTGAAAGCAATGGAAATCCTCCAATTTCCTGAGAGATCTGAGGATGTGGAGACTCAGAGATCCCTAAGCCGGTACCTGTCCTGGGTCGCCCATGCTCACCTTGGTCTGGTACCAGGACTCTGCCTCGGCCCGACTGCGGTTGGCGATGTCTTCATACTGAGCCTTGACCTCAGCGATGATGCTGTCCAGGTCCAGGCTGCGGTTGTTGTCCATGGACAGCACCACAGATGTGTCGCTCACCTGGTTCTGCATCTGGGACAGCTCCTATAAAGGCATCAAGGTGTCACACAAGCACAACTAAAGAAAGGACTGTGAATTCCTATGGTAGCTAAGGGTCTAGCTCAGGAATCCTATTCTTGGTATCCATCCATCCTCTAGGCACTCCCAGCCAAGTAGGAAATCCTGTTCTATCCTAGGAAGTTTCTGGGCCACTGAGAGATATGTGGGAGTACCCCTCCACCCCAACCGCGTGCAGCATCACCTCTCAAAATTCCCTTTTGTGTGGGTGGGAAAATCTGATCCAAGCCACATAGGCTTGAATGCGATGTGTTTGTTCATACTCTACATAAAAGGTTTGTTCAGGACTGGTGATGTTTAGAATTCTGTCACTTCCCCTCTCCTACACATAGCATGACCTCATGACTCCTTTCCCCTCTCTCCCTTTCCCAGACCCAGGTCCCTGCCTTCCATGGTACAGGACCTAGAAGGAACTATCTTTGGAGAGCAAGAAGCCCTCATCCAAACAACTGAGGGACAGCTCTGAATTTGCCTGGGAGAAGGGAGCTGGTGATTCTTGATTCTTTGAGAACAGTAGCCAGTGACCTAAAATGTGGGTATAAGCACTCTCTCCTTGCTAGGGCTGTCCTGCTATGGAGCCCCAGAGCCCAGATAGTTTGGTGTGACAAAGTTCTATGAAGTTCTCTCCCTAAGTCCCCAGCTTGGGATGTCTAGGACAAGGTGTAGAGTGGAAGCATTAAGTAAATGACACCCTGCAGCATCCGTTTTTGTTTTTTTTTCTAGACTCTAGACCTGGAGAGGGCGAGGTACACTTGCAGATTCTTACTGCCTCAAAGATCATCCGGAGGAAGTTGATCTGGTCTGTGAGAGAGCCAACCTTGGCTTCCAGTTCCACCTTATTCATGTAGGCACCATCCACGTCCTGAAACAAAAACCCAAGAGTCTCCTCTGAGCCCACAGCCCTGAGCAGGAAGGAAAAAGAAGCTGGCAAGAGTCTTGCCTGGCCCTTCTAAGCTGGGATTCTAACTTGAGTTTGGAGAAAGGAGATCACTGAACTAGAGCTGGAGCTCCCTAGGCTGTTAGAAACCCCAGTGGGATCTTCAACCAGAGGGAGATGTTTTGCAGCTATGAGCTTTCTGGATAGTCTCAATGTTGATGTTATATTTCTTGGGTGGCCCATGCTCATACCCCACAAAGATTCAAGTGTTAAATCTTCCAGAGATGTTTCCTTCATTAAAAAAATATTGTTTCTTTCATTAAATATATATAAATATATATATATATATAGCTGGGTGCCAGTGGCTCATGCCAGTAATCCTGCTATATAGCAGGCTAAGATCTAGGATCATGGTTGAAAGCCAGCCCAGGAAGGAAGTCCATGAGATTCTGATCTCCAATTAATAACAAGAAAACTGGAAGTGGCTCAAACTGTTAGAGCACTAGCTTCGAGTCAAAATTGCTCAAGGACAGCGCCCAGGCTCTGAGTTCAAGCCCCAGGACAGACCAAAAAATAAAATTAAAATTAAAAATACATAGTAACATTCATTTTTAAATAATCAAGTTAGCATCGTCCTAATACTTTATTAATAATGTCAACTTTAGCCAATCAGTTCCTAGATTGTCAGTTACTGTTTGGCAGAAGTATATTACCAGACAAAAAAGGCATTGAAGTACAACCAAACACATATAGGAGCATAGAAATCATGCATCCTAAATGAATTGTGGATCCATGTAAAATAAAATACAGAATATTTCTACCACCTCAAACACTTTGCTGATGCTGTTCCTTTATGGATGGTTTCTCCTGTCCTCTCTTTTGTCCCCTCCTTCTCTTGTCAACCACAGACTATTCTTCACCAACCTCAGTTGTTGTTTTCTAAACTTACTTTATTTTCAAAAGCACCATATCCAATATAATCATACTTTATATAACTTTTATGCAACTGATTTTCTTCTTGTTTTATTTGGCATAATGCCTTTGAGATGCAATCTTTTCATTAGTAAATAGTATTCTACCACAATCCTTTTCAATAGTAGGTAGTATTCTACTGCCTGCACAAACTATTCATTGTGTGTCTGACTCACCCAGTGAAGGTGGCTGCTTCCAGTTTAAGCAAGTACGCAAAGAATTGTTATAAATATTCACATGCAGCTTTGTGGGTGAATATCTCTGCTCACCTTTTTTAGGGCCACAAATTCATTTTCAGCAGCTGTACGCTTGTTAATCTCATCTTCATACCTGTAAGGATGGGGGGAGGGGGAGTAGAGGAAGAAGGCTGTTGAGCAAGGCTTGGATTTAACTCTTCCCAGGCCGGGGTAGCAAGAATTAAGAATTTCCAGCTCTTCCACCGCTGACCTATGTGTGACCTGGAGTGAGTCACTTAACCTCTATTTCTTCCTCTATAAAAAGGGGATAATTTCTTTTGCCAGTTTTTTTTAACTTTTATAAGACTAGAAGGTGTACATGGAGCTTAATGGAGTCGAAATGCATGCTTAGGCAATGCCTTCTCTTTATAGATGTGCAGTTCCAGTCATCAAAAATCTACAGCCTCCGGTTTCTGTGAACTGTGGGGTGACCTTCATTTGTTCAGTACACTGGCAAGTACTGACTACACTGGGAAGTACTCTGGGAACTACTCTGCACAGTATGCTGTTTGTGACTGGAAGTGGCTCCAGCTCAGAACCAGAGGCTGTGTTAACTAAAGAGCTAGCTAGCTGGGGCCACCTCTTCTCACTGGCTCCTTCTGCAGCCTAAAAGATATGCAGCTGAAGATAGCCTCTGAGATTGGCATTGTCCTATCCAAACTCCAATTCTCTTTTTTTTTTTTTTCTTTTCTTTCTTTTTTTGGGCCAGCACTGCAGCTTGAACTCAGGGCTAGGGTTCTCTCCCTTAGGTTTTTTTGTTTTTGCTCAAGGCTAATGCTCTATCACATGAGCCACAGCTCCACTCCTGGCTTTTTGGAGGTTCACTGATGTTAAGAGTGTCACGGACTTTCCTTGCCTGGTCTGGCTTTGAACCCCGAGCCTCAGACCTCACCCTCCTGAGTAGTTAGAATTATAAGCATGAGCTATTGACACCTGGCCAAACCCCACTTCTTCTTGGTTAACTCCATGCACTCCTGTGCAAATGCCATCTTGGAAAGTCAGTCCATCTGAAACAGAGCCCACATCCAATGGAGCTAAATAATATAACCAAGGGGTATTAAATAACAGTATGATTTCTAGAGTCAGTGGCAGAATTTGCTTAGATGATGCTGGTATCCTATTATAATCATATAAACAGATAAGACTAGGCTGCTTGGAAGTGGAGCTGTAGTTCAAGTGGTAGAGCACCAGCCTTAAGTGAAAAAGCCAAGTCAGAGGGTAAGGCCCTGAGTTCAAGCCCCAGTACCAGCACAAAAGAGAACAGACTGTTAATGTTACATATGAGATGAAGTCTCTGTTACTCCCTACCTGTTGTCTTCACATATTGGGATCACAGGTTTCAAAGCTCTCAGCTGACACTGTCCTTGGCTCCTCAGCACCTCTCTGGTCCTCAAAGATTCTCTGGAGACCTAGGAGGCTGTGTCTATCCGTAAGTCTGTCTCTCACTCACCTGACTTTGAAATCTTCTACGACCTCCTGCATGTTCCTTAGCTCAGCATCCAGCCTGCCCCTCTCCGTGGTGACGCCATCCAGCTGCCGCCGGAGGTCATTAATGTAGGCATCAAAGAGGGGTTCCAGGTTCTGCCTCACGGTCCTGGAGCCCTGCTCCTGTAGGAGATTCCACTTGGTCTCTAAGACCTTGTTCTGCTGTTCTAGGAAGCGCACCTGAAAGGGAGCAGAGGAAATGAAATTCAAGAAGCCGGAGAGGTACCCAGCCTTTCATCCCATGCCCAAATGGCAACTATGTAATTGACAATTTCATCCCTCAACAAATAACAACCCCTCCCCAAAAAACAACCCTGTACAAAGACTGGTGACAGCAACTCAATGCCTATAATCCTAACTGCTCAGGAGGCTGAAAGAAGGAGGCTAAGATCTGGCTTTAAACCAGCCCCAGAAGAAAAGATTGTGAGATATATATCACCAATTAACCACAAAAATGAAAGGAAAAAAAGCTGGAAGTGGAGCTGTGGCTCAACTATTAAGAGCAACATCCTTGAGCAAGAAAAGCTAAGGGACACTGCCCAGGCCATGAGCACAAGGAAGGAAAGAATGAAGGCATGCAGGCAGGCAGGAAGGCAGGAAGGAAGGAAAGAAGGAAGGAAGGCAGGCAGGCAGGCAGGCAGGCAGGCAGGAAGGAAGGAAGGAAGGAAGGAAGGAAGGAAGGAAGGAAGGAAGGAAGGAAGGAAGGAAGGGAAGAAGGAAGGAAGGAAGGAAGGAAGGAGGGAGGGAGGGAGGGAAGGAGGAAAAGGGGAGCTAAAGCAGCTTGCCCCAAACCCTCAGGTTTCCTGAGAAAGGGTTCAGAGACCAACAGCCTCTATGGGGGGAGCCTTGGGTGCCTGGGGACACTGCCTGCTCTGGGTTAGGGGAGGTGATTCCATGAAACTCTTTTCTTGATGTTGACACCAGCCCCTGAGGACGTCAGAAAGAGCAGGGAGGATTTCCACCCGGTCTTGTGGTCACCAGCCTGGCTTGAAAATACCTTCACGCATGGCTGGAATTAGTTGCCCATGCCCGTTCCTCCCTGGGGACCTGTATTAGTGGAACTGCTGTCCTCTCCATGTTGGGTTTTCCCAGAGTCTGTTCACCCCAACACTGGAATGGATGAGGGGCCTACCCCACCTTGTCGATGAAGGAGGCGAACTTGTTGTTGAGGGTCTTGATTTGCTCCCGTTCTTCTTTCCTCACCCTCTGGATGGTGGGGTCGATTTGCAAGTTGAGGGGTGTCAGGAGACTCTGGTTGACAGTGACTTCTTGGATGCCTCCCGATGGGCATGACGGCAAGCCCGAGCCCCCAAAGCCCCCACTAATGCCACCCCCATAGCTGAATCCACTGTTGATTCCAAACACACTGCTAGCCCGGCCACCAAAGCCACTTCTGAAGCCACTGCCACCACACCCACCAACGGAGACTCTCTTGGTCCCTAGGTTGTACAGGCTGCGGCTTCCAAAGCCAGCCCCAACACTGCTGATCCTGCCCGGGCCCCCACTGCTCCCCACAGAGCGGGCCACGGAGACAGAGCTGAAGCGGGAGCGGCCGGCAGCAGGGGTGGTGGCTGAGGTGGTGCTGAAACCCCTCCGGCTGCCTGTGTGGAAGCTGATGGTGGACTGCCGGGACATGGTGGGCAAGGATGGCCGGCCAGAGGAGCTCCTGAGGTAGGCGGTGGTGAAGGAGATGGAGAAGCCAGGCAGCTGGGGAGCTGCAGGGGCTCCTGGGCTTTTATAGGACTCCATGAGAGGCGGGGTAACACGAATGGAGGGGGCCCTGCTGATGGCATCCCCCAGGCATACAGCAACCCTGAGCTCACACTCAGCACCCCCGGGGAAATGGCAAAATGAGCCACTGGTTGGTTCCCTTCTTTCCCTCCCCCACGTGGAAACTCCTTTCCAGTTGCAACTTGATCAGCAGACCAGTGAGAAGCAACTTAATTGCTTTCAGTCATGTCCTAATCATGCGTCTTCTAATGGACTCAAGAAACACTGCCTCATTTCTGAACCGCTTTCTTAGACCCAGGACCAACTCCCTCCTGTGCAAACATCTTATGTCAATACAAGCGACAGCCATCTACTGTTTCCTGTTCCCAGCTACAGCTTCCTGTGTCTGGCGATTTTCTCAGCAGTTAAGGCCCATCCCTTCCCCATTCTTGGCCATGAGGTGGGTCTTCTAGATCTTGAAAATCCTGTTTCACATTCATCATCCACCCAGCCTGGATGGACCCTTTCTTTTGCTCTGAAGTGTCCATATCTGTTGGGTAGGTCATGCATGCTTTCCTGGGGTCACAGGTATCTATATTTTTGTGCACACATGTGTGTACACCAAGCCTACTCCAATATGTGACTTTTCAAGGCCAGCCAGATTTCTATCTTCTGTGGTCAGAAGTTGTGAGAGTAAAAAGGCATGAGTATGAATCCCATCCCACCAATGAGTAGCTGTAGGATTTAGGCATGTTTTGTGACTTTGCTGAACCTCAATGTGTATATGCTATAAAATAGGGCTTGTGATGAGTATGCATGGTGCAAACTACTTTTGCAATGCCCATGACCAGGTAAGTGTGGAGCAAATGTTCATTGAGTCTTCTCTCTTGCCATATTCACAAGTGAGTTTCGAGCCGAGGTGTGGCTCAAGTTTTATGGTGCCTGCTTAGAAATCACAAGGCATAGAATGCAAACTTTAGGGTCACTACACTCTCAGCATTACCAAAAGACAAAAACAAAACAAGAAAAGAAAAAAGAAAAAACACTCCAGAAACCAAAACCAAAAAAATAAACAAGTATTAACCGAAAGTTAGCTGTTTATTCATCCTGCAATGAGTCCCATGCAGATTTGAGAGAAATACAATGCACATTCTTTTCTTCAGTACCAGGCTTGTTGTTCTACTGGAAAGATACATTAGAAGGATATTTGATAACTTCTTTTTTTTCTTGGGTCCAGTCGTGGGGCCTGAATTCTCGGCTTGGGCGCTGTCCCTCAGCTCTTCAGCTCAAGGCTAGCATTGGTAGCATTGATAACTTTTGAATAAGGTGGCAGACAATAAAACATCACAGATCACTGTCCAGCTAACTTTGAGGCTGCCTTCTTCCAGACTGTCAGCCCCATTCTTAAGGACAGGGACTCCAACTCTTCTTTACCTGATCAAAATAACTCTAATGTTGCATCCTGTAGAGGCCCTGCCTCCACAGCTTTATTCATTGTCCTTCTGATTCTTCCTTCCTCCTAATTCCCTCTCTCTCTCCATTCCTTTGCTTCCGCTTTTCTTTTGTTCTTTTTGACAAGGTCTTACTATTTAGCCTATGCTGGCCCCTGCCTCGGCCTCAGGAAGTGCTGGGATTACAGGCATGCACTATCATGCTCTACCACCCCTGCTAATGTACAGATGGACAGGGTGTCTACAGGGCCTCTACCCCCTTTTCTTTTATTTTTCTGTATTCCCTCTTCTCGTCAGAGAAATGGTTCAATCTTCGCATCTTGCTGGCTTTTGCTTCCTGCTGTGGTTCTGAAGGATGGCAGACTAGTAGAGGAAATGGCAGGTCATCAGTCTCCATCACACAGATGAGGAAACAAGATAAAAATGATTAATTTGGAGATGGTCAACACAGAGTCACAGGTGAGAAACCGATCCAGGTGCCGTGTTTGTTCCCTACAGGTGTCCTTTGGGAGGCAGCTGGAAGACTCTCTCACCTGCCTGGAATGGAAGAGTGGCACTTGGATCAGCAGTCCTGGGCCTCTGAACCACCTCTGCCCCCTGGGGCTCTGGCCAGGGACTGGCCTCTCCTTTGGCTGGAGTTTATCTGAGAGAGTCTCATTTGCACGGGGAATTTGTGAATCAGAGCTTTTGTTGACACAGGCTAAGGAGAGCCCAGGCGTCTCTCCCTAGGGTGCCAATGCAGCCAGGCCCAGCCTGGGTGGTGCATGCATGTCTTCTCAAGTGGAAAGAATAAACATCTTTGTACTCTGTACTCTTCATTACATGATAATCAGTCTCCCAGAAGAAGAGATGTTTGTTTGTCTCCTAAGCTTGTGTAGTAAACCCTGAAGAGCTTTCAGCAGAACAAAAGCTGGCACTAGGCTGAGCACAGAAGCAGCTCTTGGGACAGGCCCACAAGATAGGACTGAGGTGTGCCGGTGCTGTCCCTCTCTGATGCCGAAGGCAAAGCCAGTTCCTGCCTGCTTTCCTTCCTTTCCTTCTCCCAGTCCTCAACCTCCACTTACTGGAGCTGTCATCTCCTTGTTCCTTTCCCTGCTTCCTTGCAGCTGCCACCTCTCACCTACTGGTGTTCACTTGCTCTTTCTACCCCACCTCTCTCTAACTTTCCCACCAGGATGGCGAATTCCCAAGCTAGCTTAGATCACGTACTCATGTTAGTGAACTACATTGAGAGATGTCTTTCATCTTTCTTCCTCTGTCTCCCTTCTGTGACCTGTCACCTGCACAGTGACCTTGATCCTAATGGATGGTGAGGGCCAAGGACACCGGGCCTCCTTGACAGTTTGTGTCACTACCTCCTTTCCTTTTAGTAATTTTAATTTATGGTGCTGAGGATCCAAGCTGAGTCTTTCCACATGCAAGGCCCATCTTCTATAAAATATCAAAATGACAGACTGAGCTGGGCTCCAGTGGCTCACACCTGCAATCCCAGCTACTCAGGACGCTGAGATCTGAGGATCATGCTTTAAAGTCAGCCTGAGAAGGAAAGATATCTTCTCTCAATGTAGCTCACTAACATGACTAAGACTCATCTCCAATTAGCCAGCCAAAAGCTAGACATAACGCAGTAAGGGCACTCACTGGATACCATATTGAAAATGAACCATACAACTGTGGGTAGAGATGGGAGGGAAAAACTTGGTGAGAGAGTGGGGGAAGGGGTAAAACTGTCCAAAAAGAAATGTGTTCTTTCCCAACTTCATAACTGTAACCCTTGTATACATAACCTTTATAATAACAATTTAAGATTTTTTTTTTAAAAAGCTGGGGCTCAAGTGGTAAAGTGCCAGATTTAAGCAAAAAAATGAAGAGACAGGCCCTACATTCAAGTCCTACTACTAGCATGCATGCATGCATGTGTGTGTGTGTGTGTGTGTGTGCACATGTGCACACATGTGCACACACACAACAAAAAACAGGCCAAGCACTGGTGGCTCACACCTGCAAATCTTACTATTCAGGAAGTGAGATCTGAGGATCACATTTTAAAGCCAGGCCAGGGTAGGAAAATCTGTGAGACTCTTATCTCCAGTTAACCACCAGAAAACTAGAAGTAGAACTGTGGCTCAAAGTGGTACAGCACTAGCCTTGAACAAAAGAGCACAGGGACAGCACCCAGGCCCTGAGTTCAAGCCCTATGACCTGTAAAACAAAAAACCACAACAACAACAAAAACACCACTGACTGTTAATCTCCTTATTTTTTTTAAAGTAGTTGTACAAAGGGATTTCAATTCTACAAGTCAGGTTCTGAGTACAATGCATCTTGATCAATGTCATCTTTTCCATTGTTCCCTCCCATGTTTCCCCATCCATCTCTACCCTCAAGTTACATAGTTCAATTTTACATGATGTACAATGAATATAATGAGTGCATTTGCTCATCCTTCCTCCCCTCTATTCCCATGCCCCACCCACTACCACCTGACTTATGTAAATGCAACTCCTCTGTATATCATCCATCTGTCTCTCTCCTCCCCTCCCCCCACCTCCTGGCTCCCAAATATGTTTCAGCTTCCTGGCATTCATTTTGTTAAATTAACCTCTTTATCTTTGCTTTCTGCAATGGCAAGTTTTCTCTGTGTGTTGTTTCTAAATTCCTTTGTAATTGTACTTAAAACTCACCTCCAGTGTTTTTGTTGTTGTTTGGTCATGGAGCAGGCTGGACACTGTCCCTGAGCTCTTTTGCTCAAGACTACTGCTCTACCACTTTGAGCCACAGCAACATTTCCTTTTTTTTTTTTTTTTTAACCATCCGATGTGTTTACTTGTAGATTTATAGGCACATTCTAGTTAGCACAAATGAGGGAAACCATGCAACCTGTATTTCTTTGGGTCAGGCTTACTTGGATCAGTGTTATTTTTTTCCAAGTCTTTCCATCTCCTTACAAATGATACGATATTATTCTTTCTGATGGACTCATAGAATTCCATATGTACCACAGGTCTCTAGGCATTCATACAGAATGAAACCATTGGACAATATTCTTAGGAGATGATTGCATAGCTATGTGCATCTAACCATAAAAATTAATATTTATCAAAATGAACTCCAGGAAGTGGAAACAAGAAGGATTTTTTCTTTGCTGCTCTTTTTGTTTTCAATTCCTTTTGTCTTGTGTGTTCATTTATCTATCTTTGGGAGAGTAAGGGTTACACAGAAATGGGGGGACAAAGTGTGAACAAATGCATCAGTGATACTCACTAGATCTTATGTTGAAAATCAATTATACAACCATAAATGGGTACAGGAGGGGAAAAACTGGGAAAGCGAGAGAAGGGGAGACATTGTTCAAAAAGTAAAATACTCTTTAGCTAACTCATGTAACTGTAACCCCTCTGTACAACATCTTTACAAGAACAATTATTTTTTAAACCCTCATCTCCAAGAAGCCTCCTCAGGTACAGTGGGCCCAAGTGCTAACCCCTACCACCTGTCCCTGGGGGTGGTCACCTGTGGGTGGCATGCACTTTAGGAAGTTGGTTTACTGGTGCCCTGGAGTTAGTCTACCTCTGTGATTTAGGGTGTATCTTATCCTTTAATGTGCCTCCTAAGCTCTCTAAACAGAACTGGGGTAGAAGGTCATATGATGGTCTCCTAAACCGAGCTACAAATTCCCTTACAGCATTCATGAGTTTCTCTGACTCCATGACTAGACCCATCTGGCAGGAGTTTTCTTGAGGTTTGGGGGCAGGGAGTGGGAGTGGTGAATCCAAGGACACAAGTTCTACTCTGCTCTCAAAGATAGGGAGAGCCAAACCCTGACATTTACCTTCTACTCAAGGGAGATGGATGGGAGGCCCGTGGGGGTTGGCTGAGTCTAAGGATGCTGGCTGGATGGCAACTGGTGCTGTGAGGTGCAGGAGGAGATGAGGAAGGGAAGATCTGTGTCCTCCCCTCCCCCACACAGATAAGGAGCCACAGTTGCCTTAGGGAGCTTTGGGAGCTTTGGCTTCCAGCCAGGCTGGGGCAGAGGAAGAAACCTCAAGACCCAGGGGACAGCCAGTCTAGAGCAGACTGGGCCCTGACCACAGCATCTGAGGACCAGCTCCTCCACTGTCCAACACGGCAGATCCCTCCTGGCCTTCTGCTCACTAGGGGAGCAGTTGCCTGCCAGCTCCTCTCACAGGCCAGTGTCTCTGATGGAGTTGTGAGAAAAACAGACAGGGCCCCCCTCCTTCCATGAGCTTACACTGGAAGAAAAAGGGAAGCTGAGATGGTCTAGGGGTATAGTCACTCCAGGGTCACCTGGCTGACATACTCTTTAGGGCTGGGGGTGATGAAGGTGTTTGGGTGGTACCTAGGGTAGCCAGGCCAGAAATACTTTCTGCCTTGACAGTGTGTGGGAATCTACTTCCTCAGTATTCACGGGGTCCCTGAGGCACTGCCATCCTGCCTGTAAAGGATCAGACCCTCCACCTCCAGGTCCCCTTTTGTTCTTCCTAGAATGACGATAATTGCTCTTTGTAGGGAATAGAGGGTCCAGTCAATCCCAGCCATCTGTCAAGTTCATGACTTGGAGCATGCACTTGCATGCAGCCACAGTCACCTGGTCTTCTCCTTTCCCCTGGCTTTTTCACCTGGATGGTCAGGCAGGGGTGGAGTTCTGTACAAATGGGAATTCAGCCCTTACAGTCCTTTCAGTCCATCTTAGCAGCAAAATGGAGGGCTCTCTTTCCACCCAAACACATGCTCACAAAACGGAGCTGTCCCAACCCCCACAATCAAGTGCTTTGAATGTAACTGAAGCACACACAGATGTTGATACAAGATTCCACACAGACTGGGGCATATTTTTCCGCCCCCTCCAGTCTTGAGGCTTGAACTTGGGGCCTGGGCACGGTTCCTGAGCTCTTTCACTCAAGGCTAGCACTCTACCATTTTGAGTCACAGCAGTACTTCCAGATTTCTGGTGGTTAATTGGAGATAAGAGTCTCATGTACTTTCCTGCCTGGGATGGCTTTGAACCTCAATCCTCAGAAATCGGCCTCCTGAATAGCTAGGATTACAGGCATGAGCACCAGCACCTGGCTCCACACATCTTTAGAACACTCACAAAGCAGCAACTCACCTACCAATGTGATAGAAACCGTGTGTTAAGAAATAAAGTAAAGGGCTGGGAAGGTGGATCAGTGGTAGAGCGCTTTCCTTGCATGCCTGAGACTCTGGGTTCGATTCCTCAGCACCACATAAGCAAAAAGAAAAAAGCCAGAAGTGGCGCTGTGGCTCAAGTGGTAGAGCACCTTGAACTAAAGAGCTGAGGGGCAGCGCCCAGGCCCAGAGTTCAGGCCTCACAACTGGACCCCCCCCCAAAAAAAAAGGAAGAAAGAAAGAAAATAAAGGAGCAGAATTAGTCTTTAAAAGCCTGAAGGAGCCACACAGACAAGGAGACCAGGGATCAGAGAGGGGATGAAACTGTTGACAGGCACACAGCCATATGGTAGCTGAGCCAGACTCAATTCATTTTGCTTTCCTACTTTGCCCAAAGCCTCCATCACCTTGGTGAGCCCAGAAAGAAATACTTCCTATTGCCTGTGACACATACTTAGGTTCTACCATGCACTCCAGCAAGAAGCCACTGGGAAGTTTTAGACAAGATTCCAGGTGTGCCTTCCAGGTGTGCTATTTGGCTGACAATTTGACTGCATTTATCCCCAGGATCAGGATACTTCATTCACCAAATCCCTCTGGTCCCCACAGATGAGGAGCTTGCCCAAATATTGCAGCTGGAGAGAGAAGAAAGTAGGGGAGACATGAGATATGATTCCACTCTTCCTCAGAAGTGTGACCCTGCAACCAAGAAACACAATACCTAGAAACCCAGCACAGGGACCTCTGGCACAGAGCCACAGCCTGTGGGCACAGACAGGGTGGGCTGGGCGATACTGGCACACGGAGAGACGCTGTTGACACCACCTCATTGGCTTGCATCCGGTCTGGAGGTAGCTTCTGAGGGCTGGGGTGTGTGTCACTAGTTGAGAAAGAAGAGCCAGAAGCAGCTGTCTCCCACCTCCTCCCCCACTTCCAGGCTCAGTATTCAAGAACTTAGACATTCTGAAAACTCATTCCTCCTTGTTTGCTGACCTCCTGTTTTCCAAGTGACAGCAGAGAGATGCTTCTAACCCGAGCCCTTAAACAAGCTGCATAGTGCATTCATTCATTTATCCTTTTAAGAAGTGTTTGCTGGGGGCCCAGATGTCCTAGGCATTGGGACACAGTGGAGGAGGCACAGTCACCCTAGTGAACCATCGTGGTAGGGTATCACCTTAGAAGTAGACCTCAGCTGTGCACAGCAGGTTCTGGGAGAGCATCTTATGACCAAAGGTGATCCTGTGATTGGTACCCAGGTCTTTGCCGTTCAAAGACTCCAGCATAGTTCAAAAATGACACAAATGGCACATGTTTTCTGAGTGAAGAGGATAAGGCTGAGTCCTACAGGAAGTTGAGACTGAGTGGAACAGAACCATTGTCTTTCTGTTTTCCAACATGCCACATGGGCCCCCACCCTTACCCCTTGTGTTTCCCAGAGTTCCCACCTCTAGGGACTATGAGAAAGACAAAAAAACACAAAAACAAAAACATATCATAGAAAACAATAGAGTCATGCCACAAGTTACAACTAAGCATTCAGAGTGAGTGATAGGAGATGAATCGGTTTGACAATGATGTCTTTAAATGAACCTTGCTCTTCCTGTTGGCTTCAAATGTCTCATTTTGGACAGGCAGGAAGCAGTCCCTGAGCATTGGAGGGAGGCTGAGGTGGCTGGCTTGGCTGAAATCATGGATAAATCACAGAACGAATCCACCCACGGACATTTCAGATGGGAGTGCATTTGTTTGCTAAATGCATGCTTGTGTTGCCTGTGTAATCTGGCCCCTACGTACCACAGGCAGATGATGTGGTACATATCTGCATTTCTAAGGAATGGAGCTCTGGAGGTAAAACTGTTTTCCATGATCCCCAGAAAAAGTGGTTGCATAGGGTACCCAGCCTCCGCCCAGGAGTCCCCATCTCCCTTTTGCCTGCTTGATACCCAGCTGAGGTACAGGTACCAAACTGTCATACAACGACAATGATGATGACAAGGACTATGGTAAGAGAGCCATTAAGGTGGGGGGGTGGATTGAAAGTAACTGGAGAGTTCTTTCCTTTTCTTCTTTCCTTATTTGTGTGTGTGTGTGTGTGTGTGTGGCTCAAGGCTGGTGCTCTACCACTTGAGCCACACCTCCACTTCCTCAAGGTAACTAGAGAAGGGGAACCTCTCCCTTTTCTGCCTTAAGAGGTATATATTCAAAAGCCTGGATGCAAAGGAGGAACACTTGGGCACATGACTCATGATTACAAGAGAATTAGCCTCTTTGAACAAAGACTTGGCAGAAGGTTTTTTTTTAATACAGTTAGTCATCAATTGGTGTGCAATCGATGTGTAATTGATCCACATGTAGCTGGCAAAGTATAAAACCAGACATGCTGCTGGAATCTAATGAGAGAAATGATATCCACGGAGTAAACCAAGGGTACATCTGATTGGTCATTAGACTGCACTCCCCTCTCTCCTTGAGAAAGATCAGAATAGCTCCTGATCCCATGGAAAGATATTCCAGTGCACAGGTATACCAGTACCCTCTGTTCCATTTCTGACCAGTGCGTATTCTGGTGGTGCTCCCAGAAGTCCAACGAGAAAGACGAATCAAGACGAATCACTTCTAAAGGGAATTCCTGAAAGTACAGTTCATTCACCCCTGAGCACTGATTTATTAAGCAAGAGTTGGCTAACCTCCAGTGAGCCCAGCAATGAATGAAAATGACAAATGAATTGGGAAACGGGAGGTGTGAGGAAAGGGGAAAGGAATGATGACAAGGGATCAAGTCTGTTTGTTTCTTGTTGCTCTTGTAACCACCAGGAAATGCACGTAAACTTCACCAAAAAAGGCTTCCATTAAATGCCACAGGACTTCTTTTCTATGTTCTGATTGTAAACAGGAAATCATCTCTCATAGAGATTTATGTAGATCCTTTCCAGGATGATTTAGGTGATGTGATTCTGTAATAAATGGAAGTGGGTATTTTGTTTAATTTTACTCGGAGCATTCTTCATGTTTCTACCTTCATGTTTCTATACTTTCTATTCTCATACTACTGTTTCATATCAGGGGATTTTATAGATTTGCTACTGATATAGGGTCTCCCTGCATTTTTTTTTTTTTTGCCAGTCGTGGGGCCTGAACTCTGGGCCTGGGCACTGTCTCTCAGCTCTTCAGCTCAAAGAAAGTGCTCTACCACGTGAGCCACAGCACCACTTCCAGCTTTTTCTGTTTACATGGTTCTGAGGAATAGAATCCAGGGCCTCATGCATGCAAGGCAAGCACTCTACCACTGAGCCGCTCTACCAGCCCCTCCCTGCATTTTTTAAATTCTCCCTTGAAGGAGTTGGTCCCATGTGGCTTGTCTGAAGTTGGACTTGCTGAGTGACCGCCGGGGTGTTGAGCAACTGAGAGCCCAGAGAAGCAGATAATGGGGTTCTGAAGGTATTTTCTGAGCAATGTAACAAATGCTGATGACAGTCACAGGTCAAAAACCAACTACCTCATCACCAAGGGAGAACCAAAAGAAGAAGAAATACAGCTTCAGAGATGTAAGCACTGCCAAAAGAAGAAAGCTAGAAATAAGGAAGGAGAGAGTAGCAACAGAACTAGCTTAGGTAAAAGCAATTGTTCATCTTCCTCCCAGTGTGGGCTGGAATTCCCAGGGTAAAGGGAAGCGTTGTTTGCTGTCTGCCTACAGTATGTCATCAGCTGATGTCATCATGACCCATTTAGGTAAGGATCCCACTCCTGCATCTGCTCTTGTGCCCCATGGCATTGATATCTTTACCAGATGGCAAGCAAACAGAAGGGCTGAGCAGAGGAGAAAACTCAGGAAACACAGGTTCCATCACTTCCCAGGTCCAAAAGCTAGCAGAGGAAGTAATGGAGCAGCTTATGGGGAAATCTCACCTTCCAGTATTAAGAAAGAGCACAGATTCTGAAATTAAGGCCAAGCGGCCCTTAGATCCTACCATACTCATCTTACTTTTCTGGAACTTGGTCTTTCTGTTTCTCTTTCTTTTCCTTTCCTTTCTGTCCTTCCTTCTTTCTTTCCTTTCTTCCTTCCTTCCTTCCCATTGGTCATTTGTCTTCCCTATTTTAATTTCCCTTTAATTTTTTAAAACTAATTTGTGTGTGTGTGTGTGTGTGTGTGTGTGTGTGTGCGCGCGCGCGCTCACACACCGATCCTAGGGCTTACACTCAGCGTCTGGGTTTTGCCTCTAAGCTTTTTTGCTCAAGTCTAGTGCTCTACCACGTGAGCTACAATTCCACTTTTGGATTTGTGTTGATGAATTGGAGATAAGAGTTTCATGGACTTTCCTGCTTGAGCTGGCTTTGAATCATGATCCTCACATCTCAGCCTCCTGAGCAGTTAGGATTATAAGCATGAGACACTGGTTCCTGGTTAATTTATTACTGTTGTTGTTGTTATTAAGTAGTTGTAAAAAGAGGTTTCAAATTAAACAAGTCAGTTTTATAAGTACAGTGCATCATGATTAATGTAATCTCTTCCAGTTTTCTTGTCTTTAAAATGCAGATGAAGTCTGAGATGGTTAAGTACAGGTCAATGATTTTTCATGTACCACTACCTTTTAATAAGAAAAATAATCAAGGAAAAAGTTCTATCACACATAAGAATACCAAAGCATATATAACATATATAACAATAACAAGGAAACTAACCTGAAAAAAAAAAAACAGTAAGGAGTGCCTTCTGTATCAGAAACCAACATGTCATATAAAGCTTTGGTGGTTACCATGGTGCCATCAGACAAATCAAGGGTCCAGAGGAAAGTATTTCTGCTCCGATTAAGCAAGGACTTGATTCTCAGTGCTTTTTACCAAAGGTGAGCATCTTTTAATCTCATCTCTGCCAGCAGCACTTCAAAACAAAAATCTCTAACCAAATCTACAAAAAAGGAAATAACTGGGGCTGGGAAGGTGGCTCAGTGGCAGAGCACTTGCCTTGCATGCCTGAGGCCCTGGGTTCGATTCCTCAGCACCACATAAGCAAAAAGAAAAAAAGCCAGAAGTGGTGCTGTGGCTCAAGTGGTAGAGCGCTAGCCTTGAACTGAAGAGCTGAGGGACAGCGCCCAGGCCGAGTTCAGGCCCCACGACCAGACCCCCCCCCAAAATAAAAAAGGAAATAACTCTCCTTAAGTGTGTGATTTTCTTTTTGATTTTATAGGAATTTATAGTAAGAATTCTAACACCTTGAGTCTCAGAGGAGACTGAATTGAAACATTTTTTTGTATCCCTTTCATTTCTTTATATTGGCTTATATTACTCTGACTATAATTTCAATGTAGTAAATAAGAAATCTGAGGGGGAAAAGAACTCTCTATTATGAGAGTATTATTTCACTGATTTTTGAATGGCTTTCCTTTATGCTGTTGGGGCATAAAGTACGAACAGTGAAATTCGCTGTTTTTAGGTATATGCTTCTATGAGTTTAGCCAGTTTAGTTCAGATACTGGGCAGGGGACCAAGCCACCAGATAATGGTGGTCAAAAGAAGAAAAAAAAACCCTCAGGATTGTACAGCTTTCCCCTCCAGGGTCTAACTCCCCTTTCTTCCCTGATTCTTTTACAAAGACTCTATTTTGAAGAAAAACGCTGAATGCAGGGGACTAAGCTGGTAACCATCCACCTAGAAAATTCCTATAACATTCCTCAGCATTGACTAGTAAGGGGCTGGGTAAGGAGCAGCAACAGCTGTCAATGGTGAGGAATGGAGTTTTCAAGATGAAGAACAGTTTACAGAATGGGAAAGTTTCTGAACCAAGAAGAGGAATATAATCAACCAAGCGAGGCAGTTCATATTTTAAATCTACTGTATTTAACAGAAAGAAAAACTGAAGCAGAGAGAGCAGAGAACGAGGAAGAGACTGGACATCAACAGGGTTGGGTCATGAGGGAATTCTCTGTTTACACAGGATTGATATCAGTTCCTTAGGGAAATGAATGATATAATCATTTCAGGATCATGGAAGACTTGTGTTCATAAAAGTATCAAAGGATATTCATAATTGTCATCATTTTGCAGGTGATCCATGGGGTCAGGAGAGCAGTCACAGACAAGTACAACAGAGAACTGTGACCTCCTCTGCTCCAACAAGAAAGCAGAGGCAAGAGGCCAAAGAAGGACAAGCATGGGAGCAGGGGGCTCTGCAGCCAGAGCTGAGGAGAGCACCCAGGAGCAAGGGACACAGTGGACTTTAGTACTTCCTGCGGGAGGAGGTGGTAGTGTATTTGATGGTAGAGGTACTGCCCCCAGAGGTGCTCAGGCCTCCCCCAAAGCTTCTGATGCTGCTGGAACTGAAGCCACCTCCAGGATTCTGGCCACTGCTGCCTTGACCCAGGGCTAAGCCACTGCTGGCACCACTGGCACTGCCATAAACTCTGGAAACAGTGGACCTCAACACGGCTGTAGGGAAAGGACAAGGACACAACAGACACAGTGAGCCAGGTGGCAAGCTCTGAGACAGGGAGACACACAGCTCAGTACTTACAGACGTTGGCGGGTCTCAGGCCTTCACCAATCAACCTAGAAGCACAGAAGAGTGAGCTAGAGGGAGAGGTTACCCGGAATCCACAGAAAGACAAAAACTAGCAATGGTTCACAAAGAACCATCTTCCAAAGGGTTGTGATGGATGCGTTATTATAAACATCCAGTTACTCATCATCTTCTGCTTTGAGCTTGATTCTTGGGAATGTCCTCAGGGAGGCTTGCGATACCCACCTGCACTCCTCGCCTTCCAGCAGCTTCCTGTAGGTGGCAATCTCCACATCCAGGGCCAGCTTGACACTCGTGAGGTCCTGGTACTCCTTCAGCAGCCTGGCCATGTTCTGCTTGGCCTTCTGCAGGGCATCCTCCAGCCCTTCCAGCTTGCTCCTGGCATCCTTGAGGGCCAGCTCACCTCGCTGCTCGGCATCAGTGATTGTGTCCTGTAGGCTGGCACACTGGGTGGAGAAAACAAGAACTTACAATCTAGGGGTCCACAGGAAAATAAAGCTGATTGTACTTCTTTTCCAATGAAGGGGATTCCAGAACCCCAAAGGATAGAGGAAAAACCCTAACATGTATTGTCTAGTCTTTTTACTTTGTTTTGACATTTACATGTCTGGAACCATTTGCCAACAACCTCTGTGGTTAGTCCATGAACCACCCCAGACGAGCAGATGTTTGGTTACTGAAGGAGACACTTCAATAGAAGAAGGAGGAGTAAGTAGTTTATTTTGAATATAATCCTTAAAGCCAAACAGAGACTGTGTTTGATGGACACCTGTGGATACTACATGAAGTGACCCCAGATTATAACCATCACCATGGAAGTGATGAGAAGTCCCATGATGCTGTGGAGAGCTTTCCTCCCTTTCACTTCAGAAGCTACCATAACCTTGGACTTCCCGCTGCTGGAGCCTCTGCTCTTCCTCCACTTGTTCCACCTGGAATCTTGAGAAGGTTTGTGACGATGTTCTCCCATTCCTTGTGGCCTGACAGTTTTCCAAAAGTTATCACAGTGGAATTCCTGAGTCCATCATTCCTCTTCTGCAAACTCTTCTAATGCCCATAGCTAATTTTTCTACAACCCTTTGTACCGGGCTTGGTTCACTTTAGAATATGGATCAATGCACCAGTATGAACCCAACTCCTTTAACCAGTGTATTACCTCAGGTCAGGAGCTGCATGTCAATCTGGCAGAAGTGGCTCACACCTGTAATCCTAGCTACTCAGGAGGCTGAGATCTGAGGATCATAGTTTGAAGACAGCTAGGACAAAAAAGTCCTTAAGACTCTTATCTATAAATAACCACCAAAGAGACAGAAGTGAAACAGTGGCTCAAGTGGTAGAGCACTAGCCCAAAGTACAAACGCTCAGGGACAATGCCCAGGCCCTGGGTTCAAACTCCCAGAGCAGCACAAAATGAAGACGAAGAGGAGGAGGAGGAGGAGGAGGAGGAGGAGGAGGAGGAGGAGGAGGAGGAGGAGGAGGAGGAGGAGGAGGAGGAAGAGGAGGAGGAGGAGGAGGAGGAGGAGGAAAAGGATTGCATGTCCCCTCTCCCTGGTGTTTCATTATCCCCTAAGTGCTGCCCATATGATGTTTTCTGTTGCCTGATGGGGTCTAGAAAGGGGAGAAGGAAATGGAGCCTTCTTCACCATTGTCCCCAGCCTACCTGCTTCTTCACGTGGTCGATCTCGGATCTCAGCCTCTGGATGATGCGGTTGATCTCAGCAACTGGCTGTGACCTGCAGCTCCTCATACTGCAGGTCCATCCAAAAGAGAAAAATGTATGTGAGCATGCACATGCAAATGCTAACTCCTACTGCTGGATCAGACCTGAAATATATTGACCTAATAGTTCCTGTTTAAAAAATTTTATGAACATTTAAGGAAAGCTGATGTCACATGGACATTTGAATCTATAAACAAGTTGCAAAGAAGCTTAAGTGAGAGACCACAGATAGCAAAGTTCTCTTGGGACCCACCGTGTCTGAAAAGTATTCTGAAAGCTTTAATTTAGGGTGAATCTTAAAGCAAAGTTGCCTAAGTCCTCATCTATGGTAGTTTTCTTCTTGCCCCTGAATGACTTTGATTCCTGGCCAGGGATATAAGTTCTATAAAAGTGACTTCTAACAGAGCAGAGAACATTTACTATGATAAGGCCCTGGTTTCCTTTCATTGGACTACCTTGAATGAGCTCAAAGTCTTAGGGTATTCAGGATGGGCACAGAGATCCCTGAGCATCTGCCACCTCCCTGCTCACCTTAGTCTGGTACCAGGACTCAGCCTCAGCCCAGCTCCTCTGAGCAATCTCCTCATATCGGGCTTTGACCTCCACAATGATGCTACTCAGGTCCAGGTTACGGTTGTTGTCCATAGAGAGGATCACAGAAGTGTCTGAGATGTGGGTTTGCATTTGAGACAGCTCCTGCAGACCACAGGGTTCAAAGGTCAACTCTGCCTGTGAAGAACCAGAGCTTCCCGACTCCCAGCTCTTCCCACTGTGCAGAGTCTTGTCTGAGTAATGGAAGGGAGGTAGGGATCCTTACTTCTTCAAAGATGGAGGTGAGGAAGGTGACCTCATTTCTAAGCCCAATTGCATTGGTTTTCAGTTCAACCTCCTTCATGGAGGCAGCATCCACGTCCTGGAGAAAGAACCCATAACAGGCAGTCCTCTGAGCCCTCCAGCACAGCCCCACAATCCCAGGTCCCTGGCAACCTCCCTCTTAGGTTGGCCAGAGATACAGAGCCATGACTCTTCTACAACAGGGAACTTGATTCAATCAGCTCACCTTCTTCAGTGTTACGAATTCATTTTCTGCTGCTGTATGCCTGTGGATTTCATCTTCATACCTAGGAGAAGGATATAACACATTTGAGCCTGTTGTGGATGAAATCAAAGACAGCCTGGGATCCTACTTTCCATAAATGGAAAGAACCTCATGCATCCTTCTCTAAAAAAATACATATCTTCAAGCAGTTTTACAAAGGGTTTCAATTCAACAGGTCAGTTAATGAGTATAATGTACTTCTCCCTACCCCACCCATCCCCTCCATTTTCTTTGTTCCATTCTCACATATATACATTGAATACTATTATTGCATTCTCTCACCCTTTCTCTTCTTTGCCCACCTCCTCTTCTTGACCTCTTCTCCTCTGAGACTTCAGGCTCTAGCTTCGTGGTGTTCAATTTGTTAGACTGTAGGTTAGTAGCTCAAAGGAGTAACAGCGTTGGAATTCTCCCTTGCATATACTATATTCTACTTAGTATATTTATTTATATATGTGCATCTGACCCTGTATACATTATTCTGTATGTTTGCAAGTTAGGATGTTAACTTCTGCATAGAGAAAACATACATCCCTTGTCTCTCTAGGCCTGACTTAACTTAGTTTTTTCTACATCCATCTATTTATTTGCCAATGACAGACATCATTCTTGGATGTATAAAATTGTATCGATCAATCAATAGATATGAAAACTGTAGTATATCTATCTATATCTCTAAGATATGCCACAGCATTCATCCTTCTTGATCCACAGAGGCTCAGGTGATTTTTGTGTCGCTGGGTTTTTAACTTCTCTACTTCCTGTAAACTTCCATAGCCCTCTGGGTATTATGCTGTCATTTCTCAACTTTATTACATGCTCATGTTTAATAAGGATTGGTCTCACCTCTTGACCTGAGCACCCACTGTTGTGAAGTGTGAAATTTAACAAATAATCCATTTTCCTCTTTGACTCACTTGTTCTTGAAGTCTTCCACCACACCCTGCATGTTCTTCATCTCTGATTGAATATGACTCCCCTCTGTAATGATGGAGTCCAGCTCTTTCTTGAGAATTTTGATATACTCCTCAAATAAAAAGTCTATGCCCGGCCTCACAGTCTTGGTATCCTGCTCTTGCAGCAGGGTCCATTTGGTCTGCAGGACCTCGTTCTGCTGTTCCAGAAATTGCACCTGCATTTGAGACAAGATGGTTATTTGTGAGGACCTGTCTAGAAGAACAGAATGATAGTCAGCAGATTCTCAGCCATTGTAGGCCTCTCCCTAGTTGCTGTTTCTGACTTGGAGCAGAGGCTCAGGCTGAGGATTCCACATCCTTTTGCTTCTTCCTGGGTCCCACAAAGAATACTCTAGAAAGAAATCTCAAGGATCATCACCAAAGGGAACTCACACTGTGAATTAAGGGGCCAATCAGTGACTTTCAATGTTTGTTTTCTTCTCAGACATAATGTCAAATCTAGTTTGAAGGTAGTAACTAGTGACAAACATATAAGGGTTCTTCATTAGGGATAAAATCTGAATTAGAAAGGATGCCAATGTTACCGAAGAATTATGTTCAATTTCATACTCAGTATGAGTAACTACAATGAATTAGCGTTTCTACATATTAGACCATTGTTTCATTTTTCTAATGCAGCTAAAGAAGTTTTCACTTTTCTGTTAAATAACTTTGATACTCTCCAGACTACTATTGGAATTACCAGTGCCAATGTCACTAGCATCCTTCTGTAATTGCTTACATCCTAAAGAGAGGAAACTACAGCTACTGCTGTGTCTCTGCCTCCTCTGTACTTGGGACAGTCAAGAGTGAGGGTCACAGACAGCAGGGACCACAGAAATGGAGGACACAGGGAAATTTTAAATGCTAGCTTTTCCTATGTTCTTGTCAGGGCCCAATCCAGCATCCCTGTGAGGAAGTGGTCTGAGGTCCTCTCTAGTTCTAGCCTACTCTTGCAGGACACTGGTGTCTATAGCTGGGACTCTGGATGCCTTGTGCAGAACTCAGTGTCCTGCTCACCTTGTCGATGAAGGAGGCAAACTTGTTGTTGAGGGTCTTGATCTGCTCACGCTCCTCTGTCCTCACCCGCTGGATGGTGGGGTCGATTTCCAGGTTGAGAGGAGTCAGGAGGCTCTGGTTGATGGTAACTTCTTGGATGCCTCCAGGAGGGCACACAGGGAAGCCTGAGCCCCCATAGCCACCACCAAAGCCAGCTCCGCCACCACCGAGCCCAAAGCTACCACCACCAAAACCAAATTCACTGCCGGCTCCACCTCCAAAGCCACAGCTACCCCCAACTCTGCTATATCCTCCTCTGATGCCACAGCTGCCCCCTGCCATGGAGATCCTCAATGAGCTTCCCAGGCCATAGAGGCTCCTGCTGCCCAAACCAGAACCTGCACACACAGCTCTGATGTTAGACACACTGCTAAAGCCTGAGCGGCTCAGCCCAGGCACTCTGGCTGAGCCAGAGCTGAAGCCCCTGCAGCTGCTCTTAAGATTGATTTGTCTAGACATGGGTCCTGGAGATTCAAAGGCTATGGAATGCAGAAAGACTGCAGGAAGAGCTGAGGAACAGATGAATGTTCTGCTCTCTGGTTGGCTGCTTATATGGAATACAGATAGACTGGGCCATGTCCTGGACCTTACAGACAGCAAAGAGTTGAACTTTACCAATAATGAGATTACATCTGATTAATAGAAAAGTTATGAAATATTGAAATTGCAGCTTTGGCCTACTTTATTGAGAAATAATTCTCCTGCCCCCAGCTTTGACTTAATCTCAGCACAATAAGACTATCCCTGATTCTCTGTAACAAGGAGTTAAGTCAACATCCTAACAAAGATTCTCCCCATCTGTCTAAACATTTTGGGTGTCCTCTGCTCCACAAAGATGTCTTTTCTGCCTTGGAAATAAAAGAGGTCATGAAAAAATAGATTGCATATGCCTCCACAGACGGCTTAACTTTTACCTCCAATAATTACACATGTTCCACAACACTTTGTTTGCTTTTTATGTAACACATAAGTCAGGTAGACAAGTAGAAGGAACACAGTGAGTCCCGGGTATGTGTCACCTGCTAGAACCACCAGGATCCCTTGGCCAGCCTTCCTGCTCCACACTTCTTCCCTAGTACTTCATCAGCTCTAAACTATTTGAAAGAAAAAAATCTCAGAGATTATACGATTCCTTCAGGAAGAAATTCTGTATTCGTATCTAAGTGATAAAAATCTAAGAATATATCCAAGTCACAATTTGTACTTTAAATCCTCAAGTATTCTTTCATATCTCTCGATATGTATTTAATCTGCAAATAACCCATTTCTGTTTACTTGTTTTATATTTTAGTTGTTTCAATCAAGATCCACGTCAGTTTTATGCATGTGCAATTGGAACATCACATCTTTTTTTATTTGTTTTGTTGTCATTATAAAATTGATGTACATTAAACATTTTGGAACCTCTCTGTATTTCTCTCCTGGAGATGTATTTGCCTAAGACCCTTTGCTACTTTTCCTATGGAACCTTTGGGCTTTCCTACTTGTGTGTTTATGGTGGTCACTTAACATGCTACTGTCACCTTTACATTTCCTGCCACTTTTTTACACTGACAACTAGAAATTTACTAGTGTCTTATGATATATTTAGACAATCCAGCATAGACACAGTAGATTGTCTATTTAGTATTGAATATTGTTACTAACACATCCACTGGTATATATTCAATATATATTTATTAATTCAATGTTAATATATTGAATTAATTAAATTATTAATTAATATTAAATTAAATGTTAATTAATATTTTATTTAATACATTTATTTAAATATATTTTACATGAAATATTTATATATTAAATATATTGGCCCCTTGAGTAATTATGAGTTTTTGTTACATGCAGTTATGTTCGTTTACATATTTACAAATATATCACATAGTTTATTTGAAAAAATGTACTACTTTTTTCAAAAGTACCTGTTTAAGGGAGAAAATACATGCCTAAAGCCATTTCTAGGTACTCAGTTCTTAGGATAGAAGCAAGGAATATGATCAGTTCTTAGCCTATCTTTGGAATAACTTGATAGCTATGTGGCTCTGCTTTTCCTGAGACCTGTGTGACATGTCTATGTGTATGTATGTGTGCACCTGTGGTATGTGTATGTATATGACATACAGAGAGAAAGAGAGACAGAGACCATGCAAGACAAGTGTGGGAGTTGTATTGTGCAGAAGAAGTTCCTTCTCATAGCTGTAGAAAGCTATACCAGTAAATAAATGCTACTTATGGTTTGTGTATATCTGAGTAGTCTGCTTTGTGTATAAACATATATACATACAGATCCAGGTGGTCATCAGAAGAATGATCATGAGAAGCCAGCTCTGGATAAAAGATATCTATCTCCACAAATGTGCTGATTATAATGGTGTGCTCCTGTCATTCTAGCTATGCTGGAGGACATAGGTAGGTCTAAACTACAGAGTGAACCCCTGGCCCTGTCTTCTCAAAATAATGCAGTGACACTAGATATGGAGTAGTAGAGAATGTATCTGAAAGTAAAGATGGGTTGGAAACGGGGGCTATTTCTGTGTGAAATGAATTAGGCCCATATGTCTACTGAGGCACTCCATTACTTGAAACAGTAAAGTTTCTCATTGTTCAGGGTCTTGGAGAGAACAAGGCATCTCAGTGAGTCATCCTTGAGGACCAGCAGTGGTCCTTAAAGGAGAGAATTATGTGTGGGGCCAGGCATGGAGGCGCCTGCTTGTATTCTCCAGGTCTGGGGAGACAGGCAAGAGACAGGCCAGCCTTGGCTACATAAAAAGGCTCCTGTTCTAAAACAAATTAAATTAAATTAAAACAATAAATATTAAAAAATACTGCTGCTGTTGTAACTTGCCCTTGGAAAAATAGTGTTTTTCCTCTAAGAGCATAATTCACTCTTATTCTGATGAATGACTGGGAGTGGTTTCATGCTCAAAGTTCAAGTTGGCATATGTAATTTACTTTAACAACACAAAATATGATACCCAAGTTCTTCCTTACATCCTACCATAGCAAAATTCTCCATGTTCTTTTTGTATATTTTGTACCCTGGCTCTAAACTCAGCCAGTGTCCAAGGGATCCTTCCACCTATTAGCAAACATTCTTCAGAGAAACACTATTTACTTTAAAGGATCAACCCATACCATGGGGAGACAGGTAAATCTGCAAAGTCTGATATGCCAAGTATATACAAGGCTGGTACCTGTTATTTATTAAACATGGAAAGACATTGTATTTTTATTTTATTAGGCAAGTTCTCTACCAGTTGATCCATACTCTATCTCTGGTTGCTACTAGTGAACCAGTTCAAAGATCAGGGCTTGAGTATTCTCCAGCCTTTTCTTCTATTCAGGACTTCAACTGAGCTCATGATGCTACTTACATTGAGAGGTCAATCTGCTTTATCCAGTCTACGGTTCTTCTAGACCCTGTTAGGGAACAGAAGATGTCGTGTGTATATATTCTCACCTGAGCACACGCACACATTTCCATCTATTGCGCTATGTATCCATCTGGATCTCTAAACATAAGTTCACACTGCTGTGTCCAGCTCCAAATCATTGTAGAGATCCTTCTAACCTGTTCCCTGGCTTATTGGCATCCTCACTGATAATCAGGGAGAAACTTAGCTCTCACTATCTGCCATCTGTTTATTTAATTGTTCTGTTTCATATTTTATGTTGTTAAGATTAACTTCAGGTAAAGGAAACTACCCTGAGTGTGTCTGAGTGTGTTTCTATGAGATTAACACATGAATTGATCAACTGAGGTAGAACAAATTTCCCTGGCTGATGTGAGCAGGCTTCATTCCCTTAGTAAAACAGGGAGAAAATTAAAAGGCTGAGTCAGAAAACATTCCCTTTTCCCCCGCTGTCTTTCTGACTGTGTTTATCCTGCCTTTAGATTCATAATGAAACATTGGTTGTTCTGTGCCTCCAACTGGCTAACAAATCTTACCACTTGTCAGTCTTGAAAGTTATAATAAATCAATCTCTCTCTCTCTCTCTCTCTCTCTCTCTCTCTCTCTGCACCTTGGTTTTACCTCTAAATTTATCTGGATGTGGATTATGCATATACAATATACAATATAGATATAAACATGTGTATACATGTACATGCACATATTCTGTTTCTCTGGGAACACTAACTAATCCACATGTACAGAAGGTTCAGAATTACTAAGCTATATCCCCAAGAGATCTGCATTATCACTGACAACACAGTACTTACTCGGAGCTCCTTTTCTTGTAGTCTTACACACACCTCTGTTCCCAGTTCTCCTAAGGTCAGCCTTGTCTCTCCTTTTCCACTTAGGACATATTTCTACCATATGTAACTTTAATTTCTTTTTCTCATCTCATTTCTCTAGATTGACTAAACATTTCAATGCCACTAACAGTGATGAGACAGGACATGCTTGTCTCAATGTCAAACTTAGTGAGCATGGTCCAGTGTCTCATAGTTAATGTAATTTCTAACACATTTGAAGATTATATCCTATATACTTTTCCTGCATTGCTTGATACAGTTGCATGGTATTTTTTTTAGTTCTTTCTGGGACTAGATTGTATTGTTTGGTTTTTGATTAGAACAAAACCTTCTTGGCTATGGTGCATCATTCTTTTAATATTTAGTAGAAGAGGTTGCTGCTATGTTGTTGAGATTTTGTCCTCTGTGTATAAGAGGTATTTATCGATTTTCAAAATGATTTTATGCAGCTCCAGTGGTAAAAGAGAGTTGTCTGCCTAAAATGAGACAGAAAGAACTCTCTGCACTTTTATTTCCTAGAAGCACTTGTGGAGAACTGGTGCTGTCCCAGTTACCAGATTACATGTTATTGAATTAATTTTTGTAGTGAGAATATGAAATTCTGATTCTCATTCTCTGTGTGAAACCTGGTATTTTTCCAAGGATGTGGTGCATTTTTATCAAAACTCACAATTTTATTGGCAGATAATTATTTGTCGTTATTCTTTATTATAGTTTAAATCTTCATGTGATGTTTGTATCTTATCTATTTAAACCCTCATGCCTGCACAAACTTTTTAAACCTTCATTTCATATATTGCCATACACAAGATGATTGTCCTTTCTATTTTCTTCCCTCTTGTATGTCGTGGATACATGACAGCACATGTTAGAGGTGGGCTTACATGAGTCATCTAACATCTACTGTTGGGAAAGTCTGGATAGGAAGAAGTAAGGAAGTAGCAATGTAAGAGAGTACCCTACATCACTAAAGAGATGATCAGAAATAACACAAAAAAAGATACTGATGGAACTGGATCCAGAACTACATCCTATAAATTAATCAGTTCAAGAATTGTAGGGAGACAAGTGTCACACGTTGGAGAAAAAGAAACTGATACAGCTCTAAAAACAAGTTCATCTTGACTGACCCACACACCATGTCCTAAGGCTTTCCTTACTCAGTCACAGATGGAAACCAAGGTGATCCACTTCTCAGAAGGAGAATAGGTCCGTCTCTTCTGACAACACCAACTGGGCTGCTTGGAATCTCTGAGATTTTAGGGAGTGATCCCATTCTAGTTTTGTTTTTGTGCCTCCCTCCTGCCCCCAAAGAAAATAAATATCTGAGTAGTATTTCTGGTTCTTAGAATCCTGGATTTTTCAACTGGAATATCTCTGTGTTTCCTGTGTTGGAGATTATGCAATGCACATCTGTGTGTGCATCTTTCTGCATTTACACTATTTCCTCAGACCACATCCTGGAAGTGCAAGTCCAGCATACTTAATCATTCTTCACATTCGTTCTCAGGTAAGTTTACTGGTCATAGGCAATTCTAAATGAAAATAAAAAGTATAGTCTTCATTTCAGATGTCATTTCCTCTAATTGACAAGAACAAGGTCTCTGCACTTGAAGTCAACACTGGGGGTGTGGTCTCAGAAACCAAGACAGAGGAATCCAACCACTAGAGTCTGGCTACAATTATCACAGTCAGTGATCCTTTCATATGGAGCCACATCTTCTAATTCAGCACCAGTGTTTAGAAAATGTTTTTAAAAACTGTATCTAGCTGGGCATGGATGCTTACACCTGTAATCCTAGTGACTCAGGAGGCTGACATATGGAGCTTGTGGTTTTATGTCAACCTAGACAGGAAAGCCTGAGAGATTCTTATTTCCAATTAATCACCAAAAAGCCAGAAGTGGAGCTGTGCTCAAGTGATAGAGCACTAGCCTTGAACAAAACTCAAGGACAGTACTTAGGACCTTAGTTCAAGCCCTAAATTTTTCTTATCAGGATTCCCTAAATATTTACATTGTGTTAGGTGTTACAGGTTGCATAGAATATGTAAAGAATATGGGAGAATGTGCATAGGTGTTTTGCAAATACTCTTCTGTTGTGTACCAGGACATGGAGGAAAGCAGAGGCCAGTGACTGGGAACTGGGACCAGCCTGCCATGGATTCTGAGACACAAATGTATACAGTAATATTAGATAAACCCACCCCACTCCTGTAACATGAAATTTGGATGAAATATGGTCTGAATGTCAGGAGGCCATAATGTGCATCAAAAATAGAAATATCCACTCTAAAAGAATTGAAAATACTTCAGTGCATTATTTTATAAATCTGCTTTATTTGGCAATTACAAGAAGGCAAGGAAAGAGATTCTGCACCTCATAGGACTTTTCATTTGTTCACTTAAGATACTGTGAAGGAGGCTCCCACAGGGGTCAGATGGGATTTACATGGACCAGTGGAAATCAAAAGGAAGCTGCCTGCCTGAGTCTGGAGAAGGACCCAGAGAGAGATTTCCAGAATGAAGATGGAAGAGATTCTTTTCTTGTCATGCTTGATCTCAAAGATAAACAATCCAAGGGATAAAAAGAGCATCAGATGTCAGTGAACCATGATGTGAAGTCAGAGGTTGACATTCTACAGGTGAGCCATGGGGTCTGGAATGGCAGGAACAGACAGAGGAACACCGAGGGCCTGTGGCATCCTCAGCTCCAACTAGAGAGCAGGGGCAGGAGAACAGGGAAGGACAAACACCTGAGCAGAGGGGCTCTGCAGCCAGAGGTAAGGAGAGCATCCAGGGACCACATTCAGTGGTAGACTTTAGTGCCGGTAGCTCTTCCTGCTGGAGGAGGTGGTAGTGTATTTGATGGTAGAGGTGCTGCCCCCAGAGGTGCTCAGGCTGCCCCCAATGCCTCTGCCACTGCTAGAACTGAAGCCACCTCCAAGGTTGTGACCACTGCTGTAGGAGTAGCTGCCACTTCCGCCTAGGCCTAAGCCACTGCTGGCACCACCGGCACTGCCATAGCCACTGGAGACGGTGGACTGCACCACGGCTGTGGGAAGGATACAAGGAGACAACACATACAGTGAGCTCCCTGTGCCAGACCAAGCCAGCTCACAAGGGCTGAGACAGGAAGACACACAACTCGATACTTACAGATGTTGACTGGTCCCACGCCTTCACCGCTCAACCTGGAGGAAGAATAGAGAAGTGAGACCCAGGGAGTTGTCACCTGCATTCTGTGGGATGTCTTGACCTGTATATAGGGTCTATGAAGAACCACCTTGCAGTGGGACCCTTTCCATATCTGTAATGACTCTAACCAGTGTCCTATAACTTTATGCGCAGTGCCTGACATCCTGAAGGTATCCTCAGAGTTTACAGGCCATGTGTGGTGGTACCCACCTGCACTCCTCGCCTTCCAGCAGCTTCCTGTAGGTGGCAATCTCCACGTCCAAGGCCAGCTTGACATTCATGAGCTCTTGGTATTCCTTCAGCAGCCTGGCCATGTCCTGCTTGGCCTTCTGCAGGGCATCCTCCAGCCCTTCCAGCTTGCTCCTGGCATCCTTGAGGGCCAGCTCACCTCGCTGCTCAGCATCAGCAATGGCAGCCTGCAGGCTGGCACACTAGGAGGGGAAAACAAGTGCAATGAACTTAATAGTCTAATCCTCACAGGAAAGTAGCCTTGCTTCTTCTTTCCCATTGAGGAAAAGTCCTAGAACCCACAATTTAGAGGCTATCATCCTTCCTGGCCAATGTCTTTGCAGTCTGAAATTTGGTCTAGTCTTGTAAATCATGCCTTTACTCTTTGGGTTCACAATCCACATGCTGATCTAGATGATAGAGGTGGTAGATGTAATAATGTATTTAAGGTCAGGGGTATTGGGTGAACTGGATCTCACCAGTTGTTTGAACTGCTTTCTCCAAAGACATCCAAGTAGCATTTTGGAGATCACATAGAGATGCTGGACTTGGTTATACAAATGATCAAGTCTTCACATGAATTTCTTGGGCCTTAGTCCCATTGGTGAAGCTCTAAGAATGTGGGCTATACTGCTCTTACTCTCCTTCACCTGAGATTCTGAGCAAATTCGTAGCACTGTTATGTATGCTTTCATGTTTCTATTTCGCATCCTGTCTGTGCAATTCAGAAGTCAAGCAATTTTCTTACATACACATTCCATAAAGCATTGATCATTGCAGCTGGTTCTGTCACTATTCATCGATCATGATTATGTCTTTTAACCAGTGGGTGCCTCCTCTCTGAAGCTTCACTAATCCCTGGAAACTCTCCCAAGTGATAGTTGATGACTGAATACTAGATGGCCTCGCAAGAACAGAAGGTTTTCTTCACCATTGTCCCCAGCCTACCTGCTTCTTGACGTGGTCGATCTCGGATCTCAGCCTCTGGATCATGCGGTTGATCTCAGCAATCTCCTGCTTGGTGTTGCGCAGGTCATCCCCATGTCTGCCTGCTGTGACCTGCAGCTCCTCGTACTTGAAAAAGAGAGAAAACCCTACGTGATCACATACTTGCAAAGGAGGATTTTTACTTTAGAATCAGACATCTAATACTATTAACCTAAGGGTTTATTTTTTCTCTCATGATATATTTTAGGAAAATCTGATGCCACATGACCTTTGGTTGAACAGAGGTCTGCAGACCATGCTAACTAGGACTGTGGCAATGTGCTGGCAGTGTCTGTGCTGTCTACTGAGAGCTAGCAGGCAGGGTGAGGTTTAAAGAAAAGATGCCTAGATTGTTATTTCTATTAGTTTTCCTCCTGCTTCTGGGCTCTATGCATTCCAGATGTAGACACAACTCTATGTAAATGATAATCAGCACTAACAACTAGGAGCAAATCTACTTTAAAGTAAACTCTTTAAGGTAAACACATAATAGTGAATATTTTATGAAGGAAAACCACAGATTTCTTTCAATAGATTCTTCTTTCCTCCCATATTCAGTTAATCAATGAAGGCAGATATTTCCATTATTCAATGTGAGGGACACAGAGATAACTGACATCTGCCACCTCCCTGCTCACCTTGGTCTGGTACCAGGACTCAGCCTCAGCACGGCTCCTCTGAGCAATCTCTTCATATTGGGCTTTCACCTCTGCAATGATGCTGTCCAGGTCCAGGTTACGGTTGTTGTCCATGGACAGGACCACAGAAGTGTCTGAGATGTGGGTTTGCATCTGAGACAGCTCCTGAAGAACACAGGGAGCAAAGGTCAACCCTGCCTGTGAAGAACCAGAGCTTCCCAGCTCCCAGCTCTTTCCACTATGCAGAGTGCTTAAAGAGAGGGGGGAAGCTTACAGCATCATAGAAGGCTCTCAGGAAGTTGATCTCATCCCTGAGACCGTCTGCCCTGGCTTGCAGCTCCACCTTATTCATGTAGGCAGCATCCACATCCTAGAGACAGAACCCACCAACAAGGGAGGAGTCAGCTGAGCCCCCATCTCCATCTCCCTGCCCATCTTCCTGTGGGATGGGCCAGAGAGACAGAGCCATGGCTCTCCTTCAGCAGAGAACTGGAAGCTCTCAGTGGATCATCTCACCTTCTTCAGGGTCACAAATTCATTCTCTGCTGCTGTGCGTTTGTTGATTTCATCTTCATATCTAGGAGAAGAAGGGATTAACACATTTCAGTCAGCATGTTGCATGACATCAAAGCAACCTGTAATCCCACACTTCTCATGAATCCAAGTGTCCAAATCCACAGATGATTTTACTCATGCTTCATTTTCCACTTTTTGCTTCCTCCTATCGATCCACACCCTCCTCCTGGAAATCTACACCTTGAGCAGATTTACTGTTACTGCTGATTATTATTTGCCTAGGCATGACTGCTAAGGAATCATGCCCACATGAACCGCCATTAGTGTTCACCTGGTGCTTTAGAAATGTGAGCCTATTTCTCTTCTTCAACTCACTTTCTCTTGTAGTCCTCCACCATGTCCTGCATGCCTCTCAGCTCAGAGTCCAGGCGGCCTCGCTCCCCAGTGATGGAGTCCAGCTGCCTTCTGAGGTTGTTGATGTACTGCTCGAACAAAGGTTCCAGGTTGTGCCTCACAGTCTTGGTGCCCTGCTCCTGCAGCAGGGCCCATTTGGTGTCCAGGACCTTGTTCTGCTGTTCCAGGAACCGCACCTGGAGGGAACCAAGTGTGAAAAGATGGTTGGATTTCTTTTGTCGATGACGGACTCATTGTCCTGCCTCCCAGATGGGGTGCCTCCTAGGGCCACTTGGGGATTCCACAGTGAGACCCCAGGCCCTCTCTTCTAGGGCAGGTGGGACCCATTTGCACCAGGAACCGCTAGCTGCAGCATGGCCCTGGCTTTTGCTTCTGCAAAGGCCCTCAGCTTCTGTCTGATAAATATATATACCCTGTTCATCAATCCACACCTCACAGGAGGCTGGGAGCTCATCAGGGCCCTGCTGAAACCAGGAGCTCTGAGAAGGCAGCCTCTGGGTGGGAACAAATTAGACTCAGTCTCCCTGCCTGCCAGTGCAGTTAAGAAAGAGGGCCTTGAGGCCAAGACACAGAAACAACTGAACACACCTGCACAGTGTGAAGGCCTCTACACAAAGCCTAGTAGATCTTCCCTCTTCCCTCTTTGTTTGGCATTTACCATCCACTCACGGGGTGCATTCCGAAGGGCCACAACTCACCTTGTCTATGAAAGAAGCGAACTTGTTGTTGAGGGTCTTGATCTGCTCACGCTCCTCGGTCCTCACCCTCTGGATGGTGGGGTCGATTTCCAGGTTGAGAGGAGTCAGGAGGTTCTGGTTGATGCTAACTTCTTGGATGCCTCCAGGAGGGCACACGGGGAAGCCTGAGCCCCCATAGCCACCACCAAAGCCAGCGCCGCCACCACCGAGCCCAAAGCTACCACCGCCAAAACCAAATCCACTGCCGGCTCCACCTCCGAAGCCAAAGCTGCCTCCAACTCTGCTGCCATATCCACCTCCGATGCCACAGCTGCCCCCTGCCATGGAGATCCTCGATGAGCTGCCCAGGCCATAGAGGCTCCTGCTGCCAAAACCAGAGCCTGCGCCCACTGCCCCGATGCCACCGCTGCCCCTGGAGCGGCACACAGACACACTGCTGAAGCCAGAGCGGCTCAGCCCAGGCACTCTGGCTGAGCCAGAGCTGAAGCCCCTGCGGCTGCTGCTTTGGCTCCTGATGGTGGTTTTGCTAGACATGGTTCCTGGAGCTTTGAAGGCTGGAGAATGGAGAGAGACTGCAGGGCAGAGCCAAGGAACAGATGAGTGAGCTGTGCCCTGGACAGCTGCTTATATGGGATGCTGATGGGCTGGGCTGAGTCCTGGAAGGTGAGCTTGCAGAGTGGGAAGGGCTGGGCTTTACAAATAATGAGATCACACCTGGATTATTAGAAAAGTTATGAAATATTGAGGTTGCAGTTTTGACTTTCTTTAGTCAGGGAAAAATGCTCAGGACGCCAGTTTTGACTTGATCTGAATGCAGTAAGCCAGTTCTTAATTCTCCATATCTCAGAGTTAGTCACTACTCAAACAAAGGTTCTGTCTGTTCTCCTGGAGTTGGAGAGTGTGCCCAGTACTGGCTTGCCACCTGTGGTCTTTTCTCCCAGGAAGATACTAGAGATTACTTTAGGCTAATAGAAAGATGACCATGACTAGGAATGTGAAATATGACTTGTATTCATTTCTATAACATTTAAACACAAAGAGAGAAACCTCATAATGAACCCTTATATACCTGTCACCTAATTTTAACAATTGCTAGGTCATCCCCAGTCCTATTGTTCCCACATTTCTTTTCTCTTCACTCACTGACCACAAATTACTTGAAACCACATCCCAGAAATCGTATTGTTTTCCAGTAGGTATTTTAATATTATAGGTAAAGATGGATTCTTTAACACAATAGATTTAAATCGCTTTTACATCTTTAAATCCAATAACATCAAGAATTATTCAACTGATGCTAATATTCCAGTATTTTTTTTAAACATTACTGAATGTGTGTGTGTGTGTGTGTGTGTTAGTACTGGGGCTTGCTCTCAGGACCTAGACACAGTAAACTTAGCTTTTTTGCTATAGACTGGCATCTTACTACTTGAGCCACAGCTCCACTTCCAGCTTTTTGCTGGTTAATTGAGTATGAGTCTCAAGAGCTTTTCTACTTGGTCTGACTTTGAACTGCTATCTTCATATCTCAGGCCTACTGAGTAGGTAGGATTATAAGTATACACCATCAGCACCTGGTAGTTTTACTAATTTAAAAATATTTTTGTTTGTCCAAATCAGCCAGATAAGCTTCATGTTTTATTTTATACTGTTCAACAATATCTGTTTAAATAATTTACATTATCCACTCCCCTTGCCATAATTTTTTTTCTCTTAGCAGTTTACTTGCAAATAACTGTGCAGTGTTTAATCTTTATATCTCTCTACTTGCTCATGGTGTTTTATTCTGCATGCTACTCTTTCTTTCCTGTTTCCTATATTCAAAACATGAAGCTTAATAAGACTCTCTAATTTATCGACATGTTTCAGAAGTATATATAGCAGTATGCCTATTTAAATACACATTTGTTATTTTTATCTATTTACAAATTGAGTATGTAATCAGTGTTTAAGGATCAAAACATGCTAAAGTTATCCCCACCAATTTCTACATACATAAGAAAAACAGTGTTTTTAGTTCCTTCTAGGAACTTCAGTTGGTTTTTGTTTTGTTTTGTTTTTTTGTGAGATGTGTTCATTTGTGTATGTGTGTGCATGGATAGAGCTGTTTCTTTTGCAGATATGAACATTTTCACAGACATAAATATTGAAAATGTGTTATATAAGTAACACATATGTAATATATATGTTATACATATTACATATATATTACATATATTACATATGTTGTCTTTTCTAGTTATTCTTGTTGTATCCACATCATCTCTCCGGTCTCCAATTTTTCTATGTGTTTTAAGCATTCTAGATCCCCTTTCTTAACTGTATACTTTTTTTAACTGCTTATCTTTCCTTGCATGTCCCAAAGTGGCAAGCAGCCTTATGCTTCTCTTTGTGCTGTTTTCAAGTTAGTCTTCATCCATGTATGTGCCTTTATGGTTTTTTTTCTGTCCCTTTTCTAAACTCTGCCAGCTAATGTAATCTTTTGCTCTCTCACTATATTGTTTCTTAATTCTCTTACTTTGCATTTAATTCTCTTACTTTGCATTTGGTAATATTTCATTGTGCCATTTTTTTTACTGTGTTAAGTGACTTTTGCTTTGTCAACTGCTTTCTTGCCTGAGTCCACAGATCTTTTGTAGGTCCTGCAATGGTTCCTTTCTGAGCAGTACTTATTTTTGAAATAGACATCTTGTGGACACATCTTCAGAAGTATGTGGAAGGAAAAAACAGGACTATTTCCTGGCTAACAGGAATTCTCATTATGACACACAGCTGAGTAATTCTCTAATTCAGCTAACCCAGCAAAGATCACTGTACTGTAGCTCACAAGCTCTCTGATTTCTTTGTCTCATCATTAAAATGCTGCTAATAAGCAACAATGCCATCAACTTGACTAGGCCTAGGAGTGTCCAGATATTTGGTTACACATAATTCTAGGTATATCTGTAAGAGTATTTCTGGATGAGATCAAAATTCAAGTTGGTTAACTGACTAAGGCCAATCTCTTTGTCCTAATACGGACAGGCTGTTTTACTCTGTTTAAGGTATGACTATAATAAAAGGCCACGTGTTAATCCTCTGTGGGACTGCCTCTGAGCTGAGACATTGCTGTTTTCTACCTTCAAACTGAAGCTAAAACATCAGCTTGTTCGGGGTCTCTGTCTGTGTTTTTGATTGCAGTACTGGCTTCTTTGGGACTTAGCCTAGAATAGGGTTATTGATTGTTATGGGACTCTGGATCACTGTGTAGAGATACTGGGATTATTAACCTCCTAATTTAGATCTACATGTTCTTTCTTCTTTCTTGCTTGCTTCTTTCTCTCTTTCTTTTTTCTTCCTTTCTTGTCTTTTTTGTGGTACTTGGGTTTGAATTCAAAGTAGGTGCTTGTTAGAAAGATGCTTTAATACTCGGGCCATGTCCTCAGTTTTGCTTTTGCTATCTTTGAATTGGGTCTTGATCTTTGCATGGCAAGTCATCAACCGTGAGAGAAATAATAAATAAGACTTCATTAAAATTAAAAGTTCTAACATTGAAACAAGGACACAGGATGACCCAGTGCAACAATAATACCCACAAGACAGCATATTGGAAATGGACTTTACAACTTCGGGGTGGGGGAGGTAGGACAGGGAAAGGATAGTGGAAGAACAATAAAGGAGGAGGTAACAATGCTCAACACGAAATGTACTCATTACCTTACTCATATACCTAACCCCTCTGTATAGCATCTTTACAATAAAATAAAATTTTAAAAAATTAGAAGTTCTTCTCTGTAAAAGCTAATGTTAAGAGAAGGAGAAGTCAAACCGCAGACTGGAGAAAATATTTGCCAATAATGAACTGTCATTAATAATATAAAGAACTCTTAAAATGCAACAATAAGTACATAAAACAACCTAATTATAAAATGAGCTAGGTTTTTTCATTTGTTTTTGTTTTTGCTAGTCCTTGGTCTTAAACTCTGTGCTGGACACTGGGCCTCTTTGTACTCAAGGCTAGTGCTCTATCACTTGAGCCACAGCTTCACTTCCAGCTTTTACTGAATAGTTTATGGGAGATGAGAGTTTCATAGAGTTTCCTATCTGGGCTGGCTTTAGACTGAGATCCTTAACTACTCAGTCTCCTGAGCAGCATGAGCCACTAGAGTCCAGCAAAATGAGCTAGTTTTTAAAAAGCACCTCACTGAACAAAGTAACTGTTGACAATTTAGCATATGTTGACTTGTAGATACGCCATGCCATAGGTCATCAGAGAATTAAAATGACAATGAGATATCATCACCTAGTGTTTGTTACAATGTCCAAAATGCAGAGCTCTGACAGCATAAAATGTTAGACACAAGCTCTCTCCTGCATGGCTGGGTGAGCACAATGTGTCACAACCACACTGGAAAACAACTTGGCAGTGTCTTTCAAACCTAAGCATACTTGTTCCAGACAGCCCAGCAACCACAGCCCTCCCAAATGAGGTGAAAAAATGAATTGCACAAAAACCTACATGCTGATGTGGGTTTTTTAAGCAGCTTTATCCTGATTGCCAAAAACCTGAAGGCACAAAATGTCCTTTGGTAGGTAAATAGATACATAAATCAGTACATCAAGACAATGGAGTATAATGAAGCACTATAAAATGAGTTATCATGCTATGACAGGGCATGAATATTACTAAATGAGAGAAGTCAATCTGAAAAGTCTACAAACCATGAGAGTCTAACTTTTACGGAAGATGGTAAAAGCATGAATGACACTCAGAGTTGGAAGAGGGAGGGATGAATAGGTTGAGTATAGTAGACTTTAGGATGAGTCTATATGTTGCTGTTATAAAGCTATAGTGGTTGATACATGTTCAAATGTATACAAGCATTTTTTCCCAAAAACACACAAAAGGTAAACAACAAGACTGAATTCTGATCCAAATTATTGACTTTGGATAGTAATGGCACACTACTGTAGTACATTCATCAGTTAAAATGCATATAACTAAGCTGGGTGCTGGTGACTCACACATTGTAGTCCTAGCTATTCAGGAACCTGAGATCTGAGGATTGAGGTTCAAATCTGAGCCAGCATAGATGAATCTGTGAGACTCTTATCTTTACTTACACAGCCAACCAAAACAGAAGTGGATGTGTGGCTCAAGTGGTAGAATACCACTTGAGAAAGCCAGCAAGAACACAAAGCCCTGAGTTCAAGCTCCAGTACTGGTACACACACAAAAGGTACCTCCTATTAGGTGTTGTTGATTGCTTTTAAGTTCTGGAATCGCTTCACATATTTACAATACATGACACTTGTTTATGGTATGTAATTGTCTATATATCGGTAGAATTCAATCTGATATATTTCATTGAACATTTCTGTGACTATATAAGAAGTTTTGAGTTGTAGCTCTTCTTTCTGGAAATGTCACTATCTAGTTTTGGTGTTATAGTGACACTGTAGAGAATGAGTCATTGCTCCTTCTGCTTCTGTGAGATTATGAACATTTAGTACAGTTGAATGCCAGAACTGCCTGTAATCCTAGCTACTCAGAAAGCTGAGGTGAGGTCTGACGATTGAAGTTTGGAGCCATTCCAGGCAGACAAATCTGAAAGATTCTTATCTCAAACTATCAGAAAAGAAAACAGAATTGGAACTGTGGCCCAAGTAGTAGAGTGCCAGCCTTGATTGACAAAGCTGAGTCAAAGTTCAGAGCCCTGAGTTCAAACTGTAATACCAGCATGAATGTACACACACACACACACACACACACACACACACACACACACACACACCACACACACACACACACACACACACACACACACACGCACAGTTTGGTAAAACTTCATTTAAAAAATGTTGATTTTTTTTTAACAATAAAATATAACCCGTTGCTTAGTTTTAGACTTAATATGCTCAATAGCTCTATGGACATTCTAACAACTGATTTGTTCTGGTGTGAAATGGGTATTTTGTACCTTCTAGAATATAGCCTGTTTAATCTAAGCTATCAAATTTTGACATCAAGTTCTTTGTTATATCTCTATTTTTGCATTCATGGGCTATAAAATTTGAATTTTTTTCTTTTTATATGTATTCTTTTATTGTAAAGATATTGTACAAAGGGGTTACAGTTACATGAGTAAGGTAATGAGTACATTTCCTATTGAGTATTGTTACCCTCCTTTGTTTTTCCCCTACCATCACTTTCTTCCCTACCTCCCCAACTCCTCCTATCCCCCCTCTCCCCAAAGTTGTAAAGTTAGTTTTCAACATGCTGTCTTGTACATCTCATTGTTAGAATGGATCAACCTGTATCCTTGTCTCACCATTTTGTTATTTCCCTTCCCCTCCCCAAATGAGAAAAATGTATATACAAGATGAAGGGTACTGGAATCAAATACAGTGAAAAGAGGGATTATACCTATAGGAAGAACCTATAGTAAATAATGCTGGGAAGGTGGCTCAGTGGTAGAGTGCTTGCCTTGCATGCCTGAGGCCCTGGGTTTGATTCCTCAGCACCACATAAGCAAAAAGGAAAAAGCTGGAAGTAGTGCTGTGGCTCAAGTGGTAGAGTGCTAGCCTTGAGCTGAAGAGCTGAGGGACAGCACCCAGGCCCAGAGTTCAGGCCCCCCCACCAGACCCCAAAATTTTTTTTAATTTTATGTACACCCATATATTATTAACTTCCTTTTGGTGTTTTGCTGGACAATATTCCTTTTACTTGACAATATTCCTTTGTGGTCTTTCTCATAGAAACATGTATGCAGAAAAGGTGTTTAGATTTAAGAATCAGTCTTTATACGGACCTTTCTGTAGTCTTTATCAGAACCTTATTTAGGTTCTGCTACCAGAGAAGCTCTGGGAAGAACCATATTGCCTGGGAGCAATGAAATGTGAATACAGAAGATAATAACACAGAAAGATCCAGAAGTAACAGTCATATCCTATGAGACGAGAATCTGAGAGTTTATTTACTTTTTGTGACAATCTGAGAGTTAGTATTTTGTGGGGGGGGGGGGGGGGAGAGAATTGGAAAGTTAGGATGATAAAAGTCACTAGCAAGCCTAGGAGAGTCAAAGCTAGCTGATTTATCCCAACCTTTATTCTTGATTTTCACTCAACCATTTCCTAGACATTAAAGCAGAACAAATCATTCCTGAGAGAGGAATAGAATTATCCTTTCTGATCAATAACCTGGAGAGTAAGGTTTTTTTTGAGTCTCTATGATGTACTGAGAGTAAAAGAAGGAAAGAATATTCTGCTACTTGTTCCCACATGAAGAAATAAGAGTTTGAGTATTACCTAAGTATTTGGGTCCTTAATATGACCAACGTCAATGGCTCCAAGTTTTCTGGGTTGTGGAGAATGTTGAGTTGAGATACACACCCCCATCCACACACCTTTCTGGGTTCATAAATTTCCTTAGGACATTTCTAGAAGTGTAGCTCCAGTTCGAAAGCTATTCATGGCTACTGTTACCTGACATCAGGCAGGCTTCTTGGTCATGAGGGAATACATTATTATACAACTAATATTTCACATTCTGGTCACATCACTTGTAATTAACCAAGGATATGATTCCCAAATTGAACATAATGGTCTAGCTCTGACATAAGAGACAAAAGTTCTTAGAGCTCACATGACAGGGAATACACTATTAATTACAAGTATGGAAAGTTAAAACAGAATGTCTACTAATGGTGAGCCAGATTCCTCCATTTGCTTGGTAAGAATCTAGCTGGAATTGATCTGGACAGACATCCTGAGCATCAGAATAGCAAACTGCTACTTACTAACTGTCTCTAAAGGAGAAAGGAGAAGCTCATAGAATGTGAAAAGGCCTTTTCAGAAACCACTTCTATGAAAAAGTTAAGAACCTTTGAAACTAAAGAAAGGCAACAATGAGAGGTGAATTACATTATAAATCTGCTTTATTGAGTAATTACAAGAAAGCAAAGCAAAGAGACAACATCATAAAGAGAGAGGTTCTAAGTCACAGGACTCATCGAAGTTCAATCACAGCTATCACCAGGGTGGTTCACAGAAGTGTCCCATGGGCGTTTTTGGGGCCACTGGGAATTATAGAGGAGCTGCCTTGTTCTGGAGTAAGACCCAAAGAGGGATTTCTAGAATAAACTGGGCAGAGATCCTTTTTCTCATCAGGCTTGGCCTCAGAGATAGAACAAATGAAGCAAGACCTTGATGACTTAGGAATGAAGTGAGCACCACATGTACATGAATTGTGATGTTTAGTTAGAGGTTGACATTTTACAGGTGAGCCATGAGGTCTGACAGAGGAACACCAAGGGCCTGTGGCATCCTCAGCTCCAACTAGAGAGCAGGGGCAGGAGAACAGAGAAGGACAAGCACCTGAGCATAAAGACTTTGCAGCCAGAGGTAAGGAGAGCATCCAGGGACCACATTCAGTGGTAGACTTTAGTGCCGGTAGCTCTTCCTGCTGGAGGAGGTGGTAGTGTATTTGATGGTAGAGGTGCTGCCCCCAGAGGTGCTCAGGCTGCCCCCAATGCCTCTGCCACTGCTAGAACTGAAGCCACCTCCAAGGTTGTGACCACTGCTGTAGGAGTAGCTGCCACTTCCGCCTAGGCCTAAGCCACTGCTGGCACCACCGGCACTGCCATAGCCACTGGAGACGGTGGACTGCACCACGGCTGTGGGAAGGATACAAGGAGACAACACATACAGTGAGCTCCCTGTGCCAGACCAAGCCAGCTCACAAGGGCTGAGACAGGAAGACACACAACTCGATACTTACAGATGTTGACTGGTCCCACGCCTTCACCGCTCAACCTGGAGGAAGAATAGAGAAGTGAGACCCAGGGAGTTGTCACCTGCATTCTGTAGGATGTCCTGATCCTTTCCATATCTGTAATGACTCTAACCAGTGTCCTATAACTTTATGCTCAGTGCCTGACATTCTGAAGGTATCCTCAGAGTTTACAGGCCATGTGTGGTGGTACCCACCTGCACTCCTCGCCTTCCAGCAGCTTCCTGTAGGTGGCAATCTCCACGTCCAAGGCCAGCTTGACATTCATGAGCTCTTGGTATTCCTTCAGCAGCCTGGCCATGTCCTGCTTGGCCTTCTGCAGGGCATCCTCCAGCCCTTCCAGCTTGCTCCTGGCATCCTTGAGGGCCAGCTCACCTCGCTGCTCAGCATCAGCAATGGCAGCCTGCAGGCTGGCACACTAGGAGGGGAAAACGAGGGAGATAGACTTATGCTGTAGTCCTTGGAGATGGTTAGATATATTCATTCCCCCATAGAGTCCAAGGATATGATTTAACAATGAATTCTGACTGTTTCTGCTCACAGTACCTGCTTCTTGACGTGGTCGATCTCGGATCTCAGCCTCTGGATCATGCGGTTGATCTCAGCAATCTCCTGCTTGGTGTTGCGCAGGTCATCCCCATGTCTGCCTGCTGTGACCTGCAGCTCCTCGTACTGTAAGTCAGTTGAAAAGAGAAAACTCAATGAGCTCTTTCACATTCAAATGAGCATTCTTACCTAATGACTTCTCCTCAAGAAATCATGTGACAAGGACATTGAATAATTCATAAGTATGACACAGACATTGTCATTGGGAAAGCACAGAGTTCTCTAAAGGTTGACAGGGTCAGAACTGTGTTTTGAGAGCTAGAGTTCAGAGTATGTCTTCAAGGTATCTAAGTCCTTATCTACTGTGGCTTTCCTCCTGCCTCTGAGTTTATTTTTGATTCATAGATGGAACATTAAGTGCTATACAAGTCAATTCTAATAGTGCAGCACACACTTGTTATGGTAGGACTCATCTTCCTTTCTCAATGAAGGCAGATATTTCCATTATTCAATGTGAGGGACACAGAGATAACTGACATCTGCCACCTCCCTGCTCACCTTGGTCTGGTACCAGGACTCAGCCTCAGCACGGCTCCTCTGAGCAATCTCTTCATATTGGGCTTTCACCTCTGCAATGATGCTGTCCAGGTCCAGGTTACGGTTGTTGTCCATGGACAGGACCACAGAAGTGTCTGAGATGTGGGTTTGCATCTGAGACAGCTCCTGAAGAACACAGGGGGCAAAGGTCAACTCTGCCTGTGAAGAACCAGAGCTTCCCAGCTCCCAGCTCTTCCCACTGTGCAGAGTGCATAAAGGAGAGGGGGGAAGCTTACAGCATCATATAAGGCTCTCAGGAAGTTGATCTCATCCCTGAGACCGTCTGCCCTGGTTTGCAGTTCCACCTTATTCATGTAGGCAGCATCCACATCCTAGAAACAGAACCCACCAACAAGGGAGGAGTCAGCTGAGCCCCCATCTCCATCTCCCTGCCCATCTTCCTGTAGGATGGGCCAGAGAGACAGAGCCATGGCTCTCCTTCAGCAGAGAACTGGAAGCTCTCAGTGGATCATCTCACCTTCTTCAGGGTCACAAATTCATTCTCTGCTGCTGTGCGTTTGTTGATTTCATCTTCATATCTAGGAGAAGGAAGGGTTGACTCATTTGAACCAGGGATGGATGAAAGCAAAGCCTGCAATCCCACATTGTTTATGTCCATCCTGTCTGTCCCCACAAAATGTAGAAGATAATTTTTATCTGAAACTTCTCTTTTTTATTTTCTCCTAACCCTATTTGATCTTAGATACACTGCTGTCTGGTAACAGTTTGTCATTTTCTTTTCTATGAACACATTTCACTGAAGAATGGTGCCCACTGTTTGTGAGGGGTGAGTGTTGGAAACAGCCATTCTCCTCCCTTCAACTTACTTGTTCTTGTAGTCCTCCACCACGTCCTGCATGCCTCTCAACTCAGAGTCCAGGCGGCCTCGCTCCCCAGTGATGGAGTCCAGCTGCCTTCTGAGGTTGTTGATGTACTGCTCGAACAAAGGCTCCAGGTTGTGCCTCACAGTCTTGGTGCCCTGCTCCTGCAGCAGGGCCCATTTGGTGTCCAGGACTTTATTCTGCTGTTCCAGGAATCTCACCTAGGATAAAGGAGGGTGTGTGAGAAAGAAAGTGGTCAATTGTTAGGCAAAGGTCAAAAGAATAGACTGTCTGTTAGCAGGTTCTTGGCATTTCCTGGCCTACGGTCCTGGGCTCAGGCTGAGATTTCTCTTTAGCCAATCTTTTAACATTGGCATCACACAGACCCACCAAAGAAATACCTATGGACCAGTGAGGGTCTTTTGCATTCCCAGTTATGGAGTCAATTTTGTCTCCTGTGTCTAGGCACACTGCCAAGTCTAGTTTTAAAGTCGTATATACTGACATAAATGTACAAAGGTCTTTTCATTAGGGATGGTATCTCAGGTGTAAGGAATCCAACCCTGGCCTAAGAATGCGATTCCCACCTCAATTCCCACCGGGTGCAGGCATCTCTTCCAGAATAGACTCATTTACCTCATTTTATGGTCACCTTCTGTTTCTAGAATAGCATTTCTACCTATTAAATAAATGTTTTTAATCTTTCCCTTGATATAGCCAGAGAAATCTTTTGCTTGGTTTTTTCTTTTCTTTCTTTGCTTTTTTGTTTTAACTCCTTCTTACAAGACCCCTGAGTGGAATTGCTATCCCCAAAACGCAGACACCTTTGTAATCTCTTAGATCCTAAGGAAGGGAGACATCACCCTTTCCATCAGCCCTTCCTTCTGGGCACATTGTCAGTAGGACTGAGATAAATGAAGGACCCTGAAGAGTTCTACATGTTCCCTCTCCTGGCTCATATCCAGCATCCCTTGAGAAGACATTCTGAGGTCCCCTGTCTTAGCTCCCTTCCGTAGGAAGCTTTTTGTGTCTGTTGCTGGGTCCTCTGAATGCCCAAAGGCAGGGCTTAGCCTTCTGCTCACCTTGTCGATGAAGGAGGCAAACTTGTTGTTGAGGGTCTTGATCTGCTCACGCTCCTCGGTCCTCACCCTCTGGATGGTGGGGTCGATTTCCAGGTTGAGAGGAGTCAGGAGACTCTGGTTGATGGTAACTTCTTGGATGCCTCCAGGAGGGCACACGGGGAAGCCTGAGCCCCCATAGCCACCACCAAAGCCAGCGCCGCCACCACCGAGCCCAAAGCTACCACCGCCAAAACCAAATCCACTGCCGGCTCCACCTCCAAAGCCACAGCTGCCTCCAACTCTGCTGCCATATCCACCTCCGATGCCACAGCTGCCCCCTGCCATGGAGATCCTCGATGAGCTGCCCAGGCCATAGAGGCTCCTGCTGCCAAAACCAGAGCCTGCGCCCACTGCCCCGATGCCACCGCTGCCCCTGGAGCGGCACACAGACACACTGCTGAAGCCAGAGCGGCTCAGCCCAGGCACTCTGGCTGAGCCAGAGCTGAAGCCCCTGCGGCTGCTGCTTTGGCTCCTGATGGTGGTTTTGCTAGACATGGTTCCTGGAGCTTTGAAGGCTGGAGAATGGAGAGAGACTGCAGGGCAGAGCTAAGGGACAGATGAGTGAACTGTGCCCTGGACAGCTGCTTATATGGGGTGCTGCTGATGGGCTGGGCTGAGTCCTGGAAGGTGAGCTTGCAGAGTGGGAAGGGCTGGGCTTTACAAATAATGAGCTCACCCCCACCTTCTAGAAAGGAATGAAACTGAAGGTTGCTTTTTGGCTTCCTTTAGTCATGGAGAAATTCTCTTGCCTTCCAGCCTTGACTTGATCTTAACACAATGAGCCTGGATATAAAGTCACTGAAGTCATCAGTTAGTCATGTCTCAAACAAAGGAGACAAGGAGCTGATCTGTGATAATTGTCCCTTCCTTCTGCTTATTCAGCCACTCCCTGCATGCCCCCTTACCACACAGGTTTTCTCTTCCACCTGTACGTCCCATCCTATCTGAGTGGGACTCTCTGTCTCTGAGGGCGTACCATTGTTTACCCAAGGTCCTGAACAAGAAATGGCCTGCAAAACTTTTTCACCAAGTTTGAGCCAGTCTTATCTGTTGTTCTTGGTGGTACTTGGATTGTGATCCGGATTGGGATGGTTTACAGCTATCATCCCCCTTGAAGTGACATTTATTATTTTTTCATTCTAAGCAACATTTTCTGTGTCCTGTGATACATTGCCCACCTGGCACTTTCAGAAGGACAGGAGTAGAAGCCTCCTGACCTCTGAGGAAGTCTGCATCCACCAGCCCCTCCCTCACTACTACTCATTCATACATCGATCTGATTCTCATGGAAAGTTGTCTTTCCAGTGAAAACTCATAGGCAATCTTCTCTCTGATGTTCTAAAACGTTTACTTAGATCTTAAAGCACCCCTTAAGTGAAGAAGATAAAAATCGCTAAGGAAATTCCAAGAATTTGACTTTTTTTTTTTGGAGTCAAGAATCAAGAATCAGTAGGGCGTGTACAGAATGTTGAGGGGCACATGGAAGCAATGAATCACCACAATGTGTCCTTACAGGTGTGATGATTACACAAGTAAGTTTTAACTTGACATTTCTAACTCCAGTTGGATATCTCAACTCTTCTAGACAGCTGCTCCGAGGGAAGGCAATCTGTCCAATGAGAAATCGCACTTGCTTTTCATTAAGAATGAGGTTCACTTTTTCCAGGGCACCCATGAAGTACAGTACGTGGGGAGAACTGAGAACAATTCTAGGTGTGTTCTTCTCCAGGACCACGTGGCTACAAAGGACCTACTCCCACATCAACATGAGTCTACAAAGGGCTGTTGTAAATGCAGATATTTCTCCCCAACCTGTTGGGGGCACAGACTCCAGTAAGGGAGGGAGTCTCCTACTAACTCAGCATCTGGGCAGGAACGAAACACCTTCTCCAGACAACGGAAGTAGCTGTCCTCCCTCCACCCTGGTTGCACAATGGTTCAGGAAGAATGCACTTCCACCCAGTTCTGGGAAACAAATGCCCCAGCTCATGGTCCAGTGCACTGATTCATTCTATCCCCTTGGGTCAGGGGCTTTAGGTGTGTCATGGGTGGCATAAGGATGGGGAAGAATCATGGGCAAGTTGGGTGGTGGTAGCAACCTGTATTTGTTCTATATCATTGTCAGTGTTCAATGTCAATGGCAGCTTCCATACTACAAACAAGGGCAGGATAGAGTCATTTAAGGCAAAGATTGTGACTTGCAAAGCTGAAAGAATTCTATTCCTTTAAAGAAAAAACTTTGTCAAGCCTTATTTCTGAGCATGTTTCCTGGAGTCAGACCAGGGTTCTTTATGCAAATTATTAAACCTTTTTGTGCTATGCTAGATACCTGTCAATGGGGTGGAAATGATATCTACCGTACGATGTTGTTGCGAGGCTGCAAGAAGATGTAAAAGCCGCAGCATAATGCCCAGCATCTAAGTTCTCAATGAGGAGGAGCCACTCTCATTATCATAAGGAATCATGAGGAAGCTGAGTGTAGTAGTATATTCAAGAAAAGGAGTACCATGGATACAAGCTTGATCTATAGAAGCTTCAAGAACAAGACCACGGATGCAGCATACATCTATATGTGTTGGGGGCTGCGTGAAGGACAGTGAAAGAAGTGAGACCATCCATGCATGTTTGGGGTGTGGTACTAGGACCTAAGAAGCATTTGTTGGAGTTTGCTTCTGTACCTGCAAGAACCACAGCAGGCTGGAGAGCAAACAGCATCCAGCAAGCAACTTGCAAGCTTGCAGGAGCTCAGAGCAGCAGCACAGAGCAAAGGATGAACTACATTTCCTGGATATCTTGGAGGAAACAATGTGAGCAGAGAAAATCCATCTTTGGCAGCAACCAAGAGGGCTGATCTCCCTCCTCTGTAACCAGGTTCTCAGTTCATCCACTCTTGGTGTTTGGCTGTGCTTACAAAGCCAGCACCTGCAATTTTGAAGATAAGCATGGACTTTCTACCAAATGAAGTTTATCATTTCATAGTAACAAGGACCTTCCATTAGTCACTGAGCAGGACAGAGATGGTTTAACCTTATCTCCAACCCTAGGCTTGGCACCAAGTATCATATTTTCTCCTCTATTTGTTCCTTCCTTTCTTCTTTCCTTTCTTTCTTTCTTCCTCTTCCTTCCTTTCTTTCATTTTTTATGTTTGTTATTGTGAAAATACTGTACAGAGGGGTTACAGTTACATGAGCAAGGTAATGAGTACATTTCTTATCAAGCATTGTTGCCTCCTCCTTTGTTTTTCCCCTACCATCCCTTCCCTCCAAACTCCACAACTACACTTCTCCCACCACCCCACCTTCACCTAAATTGTAAAGTTCATTTTTCAACATAGTGTCATGTACATCTCATTGTTGCAATGGGTCCACCTGTATCCCTAGTTATACATTTTGTTTTTTCCCTTCCCCTCCCCAAATTATACCGACATCAAAAACAGCGGTTATACCGTGGGGGAGGAACATACAAAGCAACAAAAAAAATCACATGGTACCTTATAAACACATTAGAAACAATAGTAAGAAAGAAAAAAAAACACTTGTGTCCCTATCTTGGGGTTCATTTCGCTTAACTTCATCTTATCTGGTCATATATACATAGCTTTTGACCTTTTTCTACTTGTCCCAGACATATACTAGTTATTGCAAATGAGGGAAATCATGGGACCTTGTACCAGTCTTGGGGCTTGCACTCAGGACCTGATCCCAGACCCTAATATTTTCTGCTCAAGTCTAGTGCTCTACCACTTTAGCCACAGCTCTACTTCCAACTTTTTGGTGATAAATTGGAGATAAGAGTTTCATGGACTTTCCTTCCTGCCTGGGCCGGCTTTGAACTGTGATCTTCAGATCTCAGCCTCCTGAGTGTCTAGGATTACAGGCGTGAGCCACTGATGCCTGGATCATGTTTTGTTTTCTGATATCTGCCACGGAATGCTCTGGAAACAAGTCTGTGGACCTCAATAGAAAGTAAGGTTAGCTGAGAGGGATCATGAGAGATGATGAGGGCTTCTAAGACAGCAGAGGAGAAGTTAGAGGGGAAGGATCCCTGCCCACTCACTAGCAGATCCTTTTCTTCACAGCCCACCACTTTACAGGTGTAGTTGACTCCTTTGCTGTTGGTTTTCTGTCTTTCCTAGACAGGGCGTGGGAGGTGCTCAGTGTTTCCCAGCCTCCTTTCATCATGCAATCCTGTCTGGACTGTTTCTCTCCCCCTGTGGAGTCAGCAAGTCTTCCTTCTCCCCTCCTGCTTTAGTCCCCAAGGGCAGTCTTGGGCAGTGGGGCACCCTTGGGAGGTTCAAGAACTACCTTCTAAGGTCAAATCTGCTGACCCTGAATCATCCCTCATGATGGAGCCCAGGGAGCTCTTTTTCCCCAGAGGAACAGGTGAGATAGGGCACCCTTCATAAGAGAACAAAGGACAATAGTTAAAGGATGTATACGAGGGAAGCAAGTAGCGTGAGTAAGTTGATGACAGCGGGCCTCCTCCCTAGCGGGCTGCTAAACCCAGCTTCTTTGCTCTGCTAGAAGAACCCCCTCATTCAGTCTAGTCTGGAGCCACCTGTGTTTGCCATGGAATGCAGAAAGCCTGGTTCTCAGCCTAGGGTTGAGGCTGCCTTATTCCCATTGTCCCCAGCCTGAAGGAAGGGCAGGAGGAAGATCCTGAAGCCTGAGTCCATGGGAAAGTCACCTGGAGATGATTTGCCTGCCTGGGTGGAGCTGGTGACAAGAAGGAAGGACAGGCTATGGTCACCATCTTGGAAAGCTGAGCACTAAATGCTTAACCCTGCAAGCCACAGTGAACATGATGCTGTCCAGAGGGAATCCCACAGACAAAGTCCAGACCCTGGGGAGCACCCAGGGAAAAAGAAGCTTAGGCAGCCCCTGGCACCGGTGAGGATGGAAGGAGCAGCTGGAGAGGTGGAGTACTGCCATGCGAAGCCTCCCGATAGAGTGCTTCAGAAAGCACTAGCATTCACAGCCCCACATTTGTAGTACCTGGCTGTTTATGAACCTAATGTGTACCGAACAGAAGGACTTCCTTTCATTTCTCAATGCTCATGCATTCAGGTGCACCTGTCTGCCATTGTTTTGTAGACAACATGGCAACTAGGCCAGATATCTGGATAGGCTACTTACCTAGATTTTTCTACATTGCAGAAGGTCTCTGACAACTTGTTTATCCAGCACCATGGAGCTCTGTGTCAGGTTGACCTGATTACGGAATCTAGAGGTCACTGAAAGGCTATTTTCCATAGAATTTGGCAAGATACTTGGTTCTAAGCCTTAATGTTCCTCTGGAACTGTGGTCCAAAATTCCTGATTCTCAGTCACTTTTTCTGGTGGAGATAAAGAGATGATTTGGAGTGATACAAACCCCAAAAATATTTATGTCAAAAATCACCTGACTCTCATTGTATAATATCCTAGACAGCAAACAGGCCTCTAGCCATCTGCTGAGATTTCTTGGCATCAGGCCTTAATCCTTCATGAAGTCATTTGAAGCCTCAGGGGGGGATTAATGATAGATCATTGATAACTCTGGCACAGTCTGTGGAATTGGTGTTGCAATTGGAGGCCTCAGGGAGATCTGATCATTTCCTTCTTCTTGCCTTCTGCCCTTCTCTCAGCCATTAGAGAGAAATAGGCCAAGATTTTCAAGAGTGGCACAGAAGAATATACAACATTATTAGCCTGGATCCCAGGAAGGAATGGTTAACTGGCTAATCTAGGTTCAATTCTCAACAAAGTTCCTCCTGTCCATCTCCACTGCAAAAATGGTGGGGGGGAATATTTTCCTCTTTTGTAAAAATGTCCTTTTGAACTGGGCACCAGTGACTCATACCTGTAATCCTAGCTACTCAGAAGGATGAGATTTGAGGATCACAGTTCAAAGCCAACTCAGGCAGGAAAGTCCATGAGATTCTTATCTCCAAAAACTACCCCCCCCAAAATGGGAAATGGGGCTCTGGCTCAAGTAACAGAGTGCTAGCCATAAGCAAAAGATGCCCAGGAACAGTGTCTAGGCTCTTAGTTCAAGCCCCAGGATAGTTACACACACGCACACACAAACACACACACAAAATGTTATTTTGAACCAGGTACTGGTGGCTCAAGCTTGTAATTCTAGCTTCTTGGGAGGCTGAGATCTGAAAATCAAGGTTCAAAGCCAGCCTGGGCAGGAAAGCTCTTAAAACTCTTACCTCCAATTACCCAACAAAAGGCCAAAAGTGGAGCTGTGGCTCAAGTAGTAGAGCACTAACTTTGAGCAAAAAAAAGTTCAGGAATAGCACCCAGGCACTGAGTTCAAGCCCCAGAAAAGGTACACACACACACACTCACACACTATTGACTATTCCGTTTTTTTCTGAAAAAAAAAATTCCTTCGAATCCCTTTCCTTTGTATCCCACTGCCATAGGCAAAGAATTTTTCCACCGAAGAATCATACAATATATACTACAGTATATACCATTCCTAGTATATTTATTATTTATGTTGTGTTATATACTCTATGCCTGTGTTTAGAATTTTTTCTTTTTCTTTTTGGCAGTGCTGGGCTTTGAACTCAAGACCTCACACTTGCTTACCTTACCACTTGAGCTACTCCACTAGTGCCTTTTTTGCATTGCTTATTCGCAAGATGAGCTTCATAAGTCTGTGCTAGCCTGGACAATAGTGTTCCTGAATTTCAGGAACAGAGTACACTCCAGTGTGTCCAGCCTTTTTTTTTTTATTGTGAAAATACTGTACAGAGGGGTTACAATTACATGGGCAAGATAATGAGTACATTTCTTATCAAGCATTGTAGCCTCCTCCTTTGTTTCCCCTTCCCATCCCTTCCCATCCTCCCCTACCCCCCCAATCCTCCCCAGTCCCCCCTTCTCTGCCTCCCCCAACCAAAATTGTAAAGCTCGTTTTCGACATAGCGACTTGTTCATCTCATTGTTGCAATGGGTCCACCTGTATCCCTATTTAAACGATTTGCTTTTCCCCTTCTCCTCCATAAATTATACCGACATCAAATACAGTGAAAACAGGGGTTATACTGTGGGGGAGGACATACAAAGCAACCAAGAAATAATCTTATAAATGTGTTAGAAATAATCGCATGAAAGAAAAAAAAAAACATTTGAATACATATCTTAGGGTTCATTTCCTTAACATCACCTTATCTGACCTTTTCTGCTTGACTCAGACATATACTAGATATTGCAAATAAGGGAAACCATGGGACCTATGTTTCTTTGGGCCTGGCTTACTTCACTTAAAATAATTTTTTCCAAGTGTCCAGCCATTGATTGGGATGGAATCTCATAAACTTGTATAACTAGGCTGACCTTGAACATCAATCTTCCAATCTCCACCTTTCAAGCAGCTAGTGTGTGTATGGACTTTTTCACTAACAAAATTCACTGTGATTTATCCAGGTTGTTGTGTTAGCAGTTTATTGTGTTTACAACTGAATGATGTGCCCTGGATGAATGAATCACAGTTTGGAACTCAGACTTAGAGGTGAGTTTCTAGAGGGGTTCCAGTTTGGTGTTACCTTGCATAAAGGAGACTTGAACATAACGAGAACCTACCCAGAGTTCAAGAAAAGAAAAGATCAAAATGAAAAGAAGGGAAAAAGAAAATGGAGGTGACTTGAACATGGCAAACACATGCCCTCATTTCAAACTCAAGTACTGCCAGTAAAGAAGGGGAAGGGAGGGTAGGGGAGAGTAGGTGAAGGGAAGAAGGAAGGGGATAGTAGGGGAGAAGAAAGAAAAGGAGGGAAGGAAAGGAGAGGGGAGGAGTAAAAGAACTGATAGATCCAAATTTGGAGGCTAGCAAATACCAAGATCTATACAGAGTCCCAAAACAACCAATAATCTTGTTCTAGACCCAGTCGCAAGACCTGAAAACTAGAAGACCCAATACTACAGACCAAAACACGATGAAAATTCAAGACCCATAACAAGTTGATGTTTTAGCTTGAGTCTGAAGGAAGAAAACAGCAATGTCTCAACTCAGAGGCGGTGGAATAAGAGAATTAGCACTTAGTCTATTTTATTGTCTCTAACAATATGCAAATAGGATTGTAGCCAAGTAAGATACTTCTACACAGTGAAAGATGCAATTGTCAGAGTAAGAAGATGATCTATAAAATAGAAGAAAACATTTAGAACCTATTTATCTGGCAAACAAAAAGAAGTACCCAGAATATATATAGAACTCAAAAAGTGAAATCTTCTAGAGAGTTAGTAGGAATGTAAATCAGCACAGCCATTCTTAAGAACAGTGTGAGGCTCCTCAAAGAGACTAAAAATATATCTGCTGCATGGTATCGCTATCTCACTTCTGGGGATATATCCAAAGTAAAGGAAATTATCAAATCAAAGAGATCTATATACTTCTATATTTCTATGTTTATTGTAACATTATTCACAATAGCCAAGCTATATCAACCTTAGTTTCCATCAACTGAATGGATAAAGAATATGTAGTTTATATACACATAAAAATAAATGAGACCTGTGCCTCATGCCTGTAATCCTAGCTACTCAGGAGGCTAAGATCTGAGAATCACAGTTTGGAGAGCCAGCAGACAGACAAATCTGTGAATTCTTATCTCCAAATAAACAACAAAAAGCCAGAAGAGGAGTTGTGGCACAAGTGATAGAGCCATTTTTCTTTAATATTTCCCATTTTATACATATTCTTACCATTGCGGTTCTTGCATATTCAGTTCCATTTTTTTTGTCTTTTTATATTTCAGTTTTATAATATCTCTTGTCTTATCCTCAGTCTCAGAGAACCTGTGCCAAAGAACTCTTCACTGTGTTCAGTTTACTACTGAGTATATATTAACATAATTCACATTAGTTAAAATTGATCTGTAATATTTATTTTAAATTTCTTATACTTGTTTTACCCTGGATAGATTAGGATCTGATAAAAACCTCAGCAGGTTAGGTAGGCTATGACTGAATAGTTTAGTGGACAGATTGAACAGAGCACTCTATTTCAAAGTGATTCACTTTTTCACTCCCCCTGCTGGAAACATGAGGGGAATTTTTCTCCAACCTTCTTTAGGAAGCACAGTAGAGCCCCTAGAGGTAAAATTCACAAAGTGTGAATGCGATTTATCAATGACAATATCAATTCTACTCCTAGATATTGGTTCCTATGGAGATTTCTGTTCATGGCTTCTGCCCCTGAGATGGTGAGTAAAGGGTCTCTACAGCTCCAGTGGCTGGGGGGGAGGGGCAGTAATTTATTCTGTGACCTCATTTCTCTGGCAGATGAAGAAGAGCAGCTTTTCATTTGATCAGTTTTGAATAAGCTCCTGTGGATGTCTGCAGGAAGATGAGAGCTAGGGGAAACTTGGGGGATAAATGTCCTCCCTCTTGGCCAACATTCCTCACCTTCGCTACTGCCAGGAACCTCCATTTCCTTTTTTTTTTTTCTAATTACTATCTTTAAGTAATTGTACAAAGGAGCTGCCATTCAACAAAGCCATTTATGAATTCAACGTGCCTTGATCAATGTCATTCCTTTCAACATTCTTGTCCATCCCACCCAACCCGCCCTTTCCCTCACTTTTCTTAATTTTTTTTTGGGGGGGGGGGTCCGGTCATGGGCCTGAACTCTCGGCCTAGGCGTTGTCCCTCAGCTCTTCAGCTCAAGGCTAGCGCTCTACCACTTGAGCCATGGCGCCACGTCCGACTTTTTTTCTGTTTATGTGGTGCTGAGGAATCAAACCCAGGGCCTCATGCATGCAAGGCAAGCGCTCTACCACTGAGCTACCTTCCCAGCCCATTTTTCTTTTCTTAATTTAGTAAGAAACTCATTAAATTTTTTTTACTCTATTCTCCCCCTTCTTCTCCTTATCCACCCTCCTCCTCTTGGCATCATCCCACCCTTTCAAGTACCCATTTCCTGGTGTTTATTTTGTCGACCTTTGATTTAGCCTTGCTAAGGAATTACACTGAGTTCCCCCCTGAATCTACCAAATTTCCGTTAGTACATTTATGTACACTTGCATATAGGGTCCTCTGTTCCTGGCTTTGACTTACTTGACTAGTCTAGAGCTGTAATACCTGGCATTTAAGGACAGAAGTGTGAGATTGAGTCTCTCCCTCTTTCTCTCTCCTTCCCTCCTTTCCTCTCTCCCTCCATTCCTCCCTCCCTCTCTCCCTCCCACTCTCATCCCCCCCCCAGTCAGTCGTGGGGCTTGAACTCAGGGCCTGTTCCTGAGTTCTTTTGCTTAAGGCTGGCATTCTAACACTTTAAGCCCACAATTCCACTTCCATTTTTTAAGTAGTTACTTGGAAATTAGAGTCTCCCAGGGACTTTTCTGCCTGGGCTGGCTTCAAACTGTGATTCTCAGATCTCAGTCTCCAGAGTACCTGGGATTACAAGCATGAGCCACAGATGTCAAGCAAGTCTCTCTTTAAAGTGGCCCTGGATCCTATTGGCTCAGCCAAGACCTATCTGTATATCTTATATAGCTATGATTCTCAGTTCCAGTATAAACCAAAGTTGAGGCTGGGCTCAGGGGAGAATGTCCTACCCCATGCTATGGATGTGGTAACTAAGGTAGGTACTAGCTGGAAGGTCCGCTCCTGGATGGCTAGCAGACTCCACCCTCCTTGCAGCAAAGTCTCCACCCAGTACCTGCATTACCTAGGCAACTGGGACACCTGGAAGAGGTCACATCTGCATCCGCTGAGGTCACATCTGAATTTGATGTGGCCACACCTTTCCCCGCCCATACCCTAGATAAGGCCTAGCAGCAGGGCCAGGCGCTCTCTCTGTTCATTTCTAGCTCTTTTCTCTCTTTCCTTTCTTTCCTCTTTCCTTTCCCAGCCACGTGGAGTGCCAACCTTACCTGGTCCCAGCAGGTCTACTGAATAAACCTACCCCTTACCTGAATACCACGTGCGTGCTGGTGCTGTTCTTACTCGATACCCCTTTTTAAAAACCTAACACTAGCCTTTGTTTTATGGAATGTTCATGAAAAAGACTGATAATGTGTGCCATATAGGGTCCTCTCATGTCATGGTCCATGTGGAGGAAGAGCAATTCCTATACAGAGTTCTGAGACCACAGTCCTGCAGTTGGATGACTGACTAGGATTTTATAAAATACCTTGGCTGAAGCTACTGCTGCTGTTTCCACAAAAGGGACCAGCATCCTCAGGTGGTACAGCCAAGGAGCTAACTCAGCTATTTCTGTGGGAGAGACCTCTGGCTTTGATGGTATTAATTGGAGGCTTCCTGAAGAAAGATATTTATAAGTATGAGCAGAAGAATTCTTTCTAATGAAGGACATCCAGAATCAAGGAAAGGAAGGGTTTAAAGCTAGGAAGAGTAAAAGAGAGTTAGGGAATGAGGGAGGGCGGGAGGGAGGGAGGGAGGAAGAGGGGAAGACAGGAAGGAAGGAAGGAAGGAAGGAGGGAGGGAGGGAAGAAGGAAGGGAGAGAGGGAAAGGTTAAAAGGGAAGTGGGGGGAAGGGAAGGGAAGGGAAGGGCTTTCTCCTACATTTAAAAAGAGATCTGCCAACTCAGTTAAATTCCTGAAATTCCTTGGTAAACTCAGGGCTGCTCCATCCTTGATACTACCAAGAAATAACTAGTAACCTTCTCAGCACCTACAATATTAGAAGAGACCCAACATCTTAGGCTTTCTTGGGCCCCAAAGGCAAAATAATCCCTATCTATTGTTTCTTAAGCACATTGGTACTGTTCTTGCAAACAAGTTAAAGTTTCTAAACTCCACCCAAGTTGCAATGCAATGGACACCCCCACTAGAGTCCTGCAGACTTTTCTTCCCTACAGAGGCTTTTTTCAACCTCCTCTCCCAACTCTTAGAGCCTACAAACCACCCCTGATGGCCACTTTTCCTTCAGTTTTCCATTGTTCCTGTGACTCATCAAAGGATTCAATCCCATGTGGATAGATCATTCCTCATGGGGTCTCTAGGCTGGTTGTAGATCTGAAAAACCAATTTGACACCATGGCCTATATTAGAAAAGCATTTTATTGAACACACTCTGGAGAGAGTCAGAATTAGGACAGAATTGAGGTGGATGCTGGGGTGGGATTCTGTTTCAGTGGCTTACATTCTAAAAGACTTCAGATTTTTACATTGTCAGGAACCATGCTAGAGGGACCGAAAGACTGACTTGCTGCGGAATATAGAGAGGTGACATGGGAGAGTAGACTGGGAATTGGGTTCTACCATGGAAGAGTATGTGGTAGATTGGATTAGACTACTCTCCAGAAAAGGGAAAACTTGACTTGGACAACTGCCTAGAAGGGGCAGTTGCTATGAGCCAGGAGGCTGCCTGGGGGCGGGGGGGAAGGGTGGTGTCAGGGTCTTGCGGCCTTCTTAACTCTTCTTCTTAACTCTTGAAGCTCCTCCGGGAGGAAGACGTGGTGGAGACAAATTTGACACTGGAGCTGCTGCCCCCGCCAGTGCTAAAGCCTCCCCCAATCCCTCGGCCACTGCTTGCACTGAAGCCAGAGCCTCCTACACTGAGCCCACCACCCAGGCCGCCGCCGCCGCCTCCCATGCCTCCACTGCTGCTGGAGTAGTAGCCTCCGCTGCCACCACCTCCACCAATACCACCGCCTATGCCTCCGCCATAGCCAAAGGAACTGCCGCCGTAGCCCGAGGACAGACTGTTTGTAACCACAGCTGCAGAAAAAGGAGAAGAGGGTTAAGATTGGCCTAGGAGATTGGTTTCATATGGCTAACTCCTTTGATGTGGTCCATGGAAGAGTGCTACACCTGACCCCTTTCACACAGAAGCCATAGAGAGGAACAAAGTCATCTTGTTAAGATGCTGGGACCAGGGAGACTAAGAATAGGGGCAAAGTAGGGGGATGGGGTCCAATATGTGAATGATACATGGCCTGTACCTCAAGAGATAAGGTATGGGCTACATTACTTCATGTCCTTATTTGTCTTCTGCCCCTCCATCATTTGCTTCCCATGTTAAATGAGCATATATTGGGATAGGGGAATGTCTGGTGTCTAGGCTCAGCAGGATTCTAAGATAGCATCAAGTCTCATCATTAGGAATGTCTGTTTAAAATTACTTACAGATATTGACTGGTCCAACTCCTTCTCCACTCAGTCTGAAAGAGAAAACATTGAAATGAGAGTTCACATTTCTCCCAAAGATAATGTTAGTCTATATGGATAACTCCCATAGTCATAATGAGAGCTTAATCCAAGGCCAGATGTCTACATGCCCCCCAAGTCTACTTAAGTTAGAGAAAGACAGTGCTCTCTGGAGGGACTTTCTAAAGAAGAAGGATTGATTTATGCAAGGTTATCATAAGTCATGTTTCTCCCCTACCCATTTCACAGAAACAGGAGTCATTGGTTCTGGGAAATATGAATATGCATGAAGCATTTTTGCCTTGTAAGAGTTTACTTTGTGTGAGAGAACTCAGCACAGACAAAAATCCCTAAAACAAAAGAATAGACTCGCCCTGTGCAGGGTCAGGAGACTGAATGAAATGGTATTTGACAACTCAAAGGCTGGTGAGTTCAAGTCAGAGGGACTAACCACAAAAGACTTTTCAAAGGAAGAGGTACTTGAAAACTGGGGAAGGGAGGGGTGAAGATGAGTGTGGCATAATTATTGAAGTGTAGCACAGGACATGTACAAAGCAGAAAGGAGACAGCCTTTGCCTTGCCTTTGCTGAATTGCTCAGTGGTTTGAAGGAGAGGTGGTGGCCCAAGAATATTGAAGTAATGTAGGGAATTAACCAGAAAGGGAAACTGAGGCCTACAAGGCGCCCATGTGTCAAACTGAAGTTGTGTAGATGATGTGTGACTGTGATGCATAAGACAGTGGTCACTTCTATGCATGTTTTGCACCCTGAAGTGGAGAAGCTCCCGTTAATGAAAGCTGAGGCTCTTCTGGGCCAGTGACGTCAGCCCACCTGCACTCCTCGCCCTCCAGCAGCTTGCGGTAGGTGGCAATCTCCACATCCAGGGCCAGCTTGACGTTCATCAGCTCCTGATAGTCACGCATCAGCCGGGCCATGTCCTGCTTGGCCTTCTGCAAGGCCTCCTCTAGTTCTGTCAGCTTGTTCCTGGCATCCTTGAGGGCCAGCTCCCCGCGTTGCTCGGCATCAGCAATGGCATTCTGCAGGTTGGCACACTACAAAGGGAAAGGAAGGAAGAGGGAGAGATCTCAGGAACTAGGTCAGATATGACTCTTTTTGAGATTCTAGATCAGACAAACTGCCTGGAGTTCTAGAGAAAGACAATGATCAGTGTCCTGAGTGTGTGTACGTGTGTGGGGGGGGGGGGCGGTGTGGGTGTGTGTGTAGCAAAAGTAAAGCAAAGTAGGTGTCCCATTCAGAGCTCAGGCCCTTCCCTTGCCTTCTTTCAACCTCATCCTACCTGCTTCTTGACGTTGTCTATCTCAGCTCTCAGCCTCTGGATCATGCGATTCATCTCGGAGATTTCGTGCTTGGTGTTGCGAAGATCATCGCCATGCCGGCCTGCGGTCTGCTGCAGCTCCTCATACTAAAGCCAGCAAAAAAGAGGAATGCTCTCACTTACCTGAGGGTGAAGAGAACTTTCCCCAAGTTCATGGGTAGAAGCTCCTAAAAGGTAGTGAGTGGTACTGCTGTCTCAAACCTGGAGCTGCCTCCAGTGTTTTCAAGGTAAGAGCTAGACTTAGATCATTTCTTCTTCCTCGTCTCTCCTCTTAGAAACTGATATGAAATGCTTTTTAGACTAGAAAACTCTACCTGTCTATTCCCATAGTTCATCCCAATTTGCTCAGCAGGCCTCAATGGTTCCACCCTTAGCCTTGTCCTGGCCTGCAATCCTAGCCACAGCTCACCTGCTCACTTAGGGGACAGTCACATAGGGCACTCACCTTGGTCTGGTACCAGGACTCAGCTTCAGTCCGACTGCGGTTGGCGATGTCTTCATACTGAGCCTTGACCTCAGCGATGATGCTGTCCAGGTCCAGGCTGCGGTTGTTGTCCATGGACAGCACCACAGATGTGTCTGAGATGTGTGTCTGCATCTGGGACAGCTCCTGTGAGGACACTTGAAATCAATGATCTGATTCTGTATTATTTTAGCCTAAGTTAAACAGTCAGATTTCCATCCATCGTTTCTCACCGCATCGAAGAACATCTTCAGGAAGTTGATCTCATCCATCAAAGCATCCACCTTGGCCTCTAGCTCTACCTTGTTCATATAGGCAGCATCCACATCCTAGAGAAAAAGAGGGATGATAACACTAAGCAATGCCCACCTAACTTTAAATGCTCCACCCCCAGGAGATCACAGCCCCAGGCTTCCAGTTCTCTGACACACGTACCTTCTTCAACATCACAAACTCGTTCTCAGCAGTGGTACGCTTATTGATTTCATCTTCATACCTGGTGGTTTTAAGGGAGGGGAAATGCTCGTCAGACAATGAGGAACAGGAAAGGCATCTTTACTGACCCTGCTTTCACCCTGGGAAGGGGCTTCTCACATCTCATAGTCTGGATCCAGGCAGGGTGAGACCTGGAGCAACAACCTGACCTATTAGCATGCTAATTTCTCTGTAACTGAGTAGCAGGCAATCATTCTGTTTTGTTTTGTTTTATATTTTGTTTTGTGCAAGTACCAGGCCTTGAACTCAGGGTTGGAGCACTCTCTTTCTTTGCTTTTTCATTCAAGGTTGGTGCTCTACCCCTTGGAGCCACAGCTTCACTTCCAGCTATTTGTTGGCTGTTTGGAGATAAGTCTCACAGACTTTCCTACCAAGCTGGCTTTGAACCACAATCCCCAGATTTCAGCTTCCTGAGTAGCTAGGATTAAAGGTATGAGACACCAACATCTAGTTTCAGATATTCACTTGATATCACTACCAATCAGTTGCTTCAAGAATATTCCTGTGGATAAGCTGTGCTTTTTCTCCTCAACTTTGTATCTCTAGGGCTTTTGGTTAACATTCAGAATGGTTTTTAGAAAAGAAACAAAAGCAAGCACGAGCAGCTCAGTGGCTGGTTCATCTGACAAAAGAAGATGTTTAGATCACCAGGTTGGATTCTGTCACCAGATTTGAAGGGAAACCATCAAAAGTGTACACTGTGAATTTTGAGTCATGTGGACTAGTTTGCCAGGTAATGCCAGGGTTCAATGCTTTCTGTTCTGGCTGTTGGCTAAATGCCTTGCTCAGAGACTAAGCCTGGAGCTGGGCTAAAATTTTCTAAGCACAAGTCTGATTTTCTTTCATTACAGTAGACATCCACCGACATTATGACTTCTAGCCCACAGGGAAGGGACAAACAGAAGTCTTCTTATAAAGTATATTTGGTACCATACAAATACCAATGTGCCTGCTTCTTCCCAGCTCCAACTTACTTGTTCTTAAAGTCTTCTACCAGGTCCTGCATGTTTCTAAGCTCTGAGTCCAGACGGCCCCTCTCCCCCAGAACCCCATCCAGCTGCCTTCTGAGGTTGTTGATGTACTGCTCGAACAAAGGCTCTAGGTTCTGTCTCACAGTCTTGGTGCCCTGCTCCTGCAGCAGGGTCCATTTGGTGTCCAGGACCTTGTTCTGCTGTTCTAGAAACCGCACCTGGAGGGAGCCAAGTGTGAAAAGATGGTTGGATTTCTTTTGTCGATGACAGACTCATTGTCCTGCCTCCCAGATGGGGTGCCTCCTAGGGCCACTTTGGGGATTCCACAGTGAGACCCCAGGCCCTCTCTTCTAGGGCAGGTGGGACCCATTTGCACCAGGAACCGCTGGCTACAGCATGGCCCTGGCTTTTGCTTTTGCAAAGGCCCTCAGCTTCTGTCTGATAAATATATCCACCCTGTTCATCAATCCACACCTCACAGGAGGCTGGGAGCTCACCAGGGCCCTGCTGAAACCAGGAGCTCTAAGAGGGCAGCCTCTGGGTGGGAACAAATTAGACTCAGTCTCCCTGCCTGCCAGTGCAGTTAAGAAAGAGGGCCTTGAGGCCAAGACACAGAAACAACTGAACACACCGGCACAGTGTGAAGGCCTCTACACAAAGCCTAGTAGATCTTCCCTCTTCCCTCTTTGTTTGGCATTTACCCTCCACTCACGGGGTGCATTCCGAAGGGCCACAACTCACCTTGTCTATGAAAGAAGCGAACTTGTTGTTGAGGGTCTTGATCTGCTCACGCTCCTCGGTCCTCACCCTCTGGATGGTGGGGTCGATTTGCAGGTTCAGAGGAGTCAGGAGGTTCTGGTTGATGGTAACTTCTTGGATGCCTCCAGGGGGGCACACAGGGAAGCCAGGGCCACCAAAGCCACCCCCATAGCCACCACCAAAGCCAGCTCCACCACCAAAGCCAGCACCTCCACCGCCGCCGAGCCCAAAGCTACCACCGCCAAAACCAAATCCACCACCGGCTCCACTTCCAAAGCCATAGCCAGCTCCAGCACCACCAATACTGCGGCCTCTGAAGGCACCTCCTCCGGTGTTAATGGAGATCCTCTTGGAACTACCCACGTTGTAGAGGCTCCGACTGCCATAGCTACCCAGTCCGGAAACACCTCCAAAACTGATCCTGCTGCCCCCACCACCACCCCCGGAGCGGGACACAGAGGTAAAACTGGTACGTGACACAGACGGGGTGATGGCAGAGGCAGCGCTGAAGGAGCGGCTGCCCCCACTTCGGAAGGACACACTGGACTGGCGAGACATGATGGCTTGCTCCTGGCAGGACAGAAGTCCCAGACACTAGTGGGTTGGGCGGTGCTGGAAAGAATGGAGCTCAGCGGGACGCAGTGGGTGGCTCTGTTACCTGGGAACTGCAATGCCCCTTTTATCCCCTCAGAACATGGGTTGGGCGGGAGAGCTGCCGAGCTGTGAATGATTAGTGGGCTGGGCATGCCTGGGGGGCAGCTGTGAGCTCACCCCGTCACACCTGCACAGCAGTGTGGGGTGCAAACGCGCTTCCTGGCAGGCTCTGCTCAGTTAGAAATAACCTTGCCTTGTAGCATTCATGTTTTGGCAGTGAATTAGTGAGACTGCCAGCTAGTGTCTCTTCCCCGTGGGACTTGGGGGTGGGGGTTGGCTGTGCAGCAGCCAAGAATGACCACAAGGAAGGGCATTTGCCAATGGCCACTGTACTAAAGATCCATACAGAACCAGGGACATTAGCCATCAATCCTCAGACTGGTAATGCTGCCTAGTCAGCTTAGGGGATGTTGTCCATCAGTGGGAGACAAAGGGAGGCCCTCCCTTCTTTTTTCTTCCCTCTTCTTACACTAGCTAGACAGGAAGTTTCTGAAGGGTCTTTAGCTCCACAGAGTCTGGAGATTCAAGACTAGAGAATTCCTCTCCAGTCTGGACTTACAGCCCAGCTGTGTGTCCCTCTGCTCTCTCTATAGCCAGGCTTCCTCTCCGCAGCTCCTTCTAACTCAGCATTTTGTGTGTCTCTGACCTTTTCCTTGCTCTTTCCCTGGGCAGGACCCTGTGGGGGCTTAGGAAATGAAAGGGTCCTGTGTGATCCCTTAGAAAACATCTTGACACTGGGCTACCAAGCATGTCTCTCTTGGGAGGGGCGGGGGGGGGCAGCACTCTGCTGGTTTCCCCCAATCCCTTCCCCCAGGTGTGTTCCAGCAAGCTCTCAGTTATTCCACCAGGGGAGAAATGAGTCATCGTATCTGTTGATACAGGCTGAAGGCTGCCACAAACACATACCTGCAGGAGCTTCTAATCTCATCAGGGAACGTGTTGAGAATTGGCGGGCCTGTTATAACGGTGAACCATCCTGTTCGGAGCAGCGGGAATGGCCCCTGCTTCCTCTGAGCTCTGGCCCAGTCTCTTTCAGAGCCAAAGAGATGGAAAACTGAATTCTACATGTGGATGGATTGCCAGAGAGACTAGACAGAGCAGGTTCTGAGTGTCAGGAAAGCTAGCATAACACTCCACCAGTTACTCTCAGGAAAGATCCCAGAAGGCTCTTCTGACAAGCTGGTCTGGGTTGCCTGTGGTATCATTTAGAAGAAAGGGGATTCTGGTTAGGTTTTAGGAAGTGTCTATCCTAAACCACACCCTCTGGCTACAGACTAAAACCCTCTGCCTCTACCCTCTGCCTCTGGAGGAAGCTGTGGGAAGGGGTTCAAAGCCATGAGGCTGAGGGGCCATGTACTCAAAAGTACAAAAATCATGACCGGCTAAGGCACAGAAATCTCCTGTGGTTGGCCACAAGGAAATCAAGGCTGTGGGAATGACTTTCTGGTGCAGAGGATCTGCTGAGACAGTGATTGCTCACCAGAGGCTGTGGTGAGAGGGCATACAGCAGCGAGAGCTGGCCTGGTAGGTTTTGGGCAATGAGGTTTGGGTGCCTCCCTACCTAGATCATGGTGAGACCCCTTACCAATTTTACTCTCAGTTGCCATCTGGAGGTCAGATGTGAGTGTCTGAGACATCCTGTGGTGCTCTCAGCCCTGACAGAACAGATCCCAACTTGAAGCAAGTGTGTAGGGGCTCCTAGCAAGAGTTTTCCCTCCCTGCCCTGGAAGATGACTATCTGGGCATGTCCTGCCACACACACACAGACAGGTCCTAGGGACAATCCCCACTGCCCTTGGAGACACTGGGACATTCTCTTCTCTGCATTCATCCTCCTCCAGCTGTGTTGTGAAGGAGGGCTTGGCCGCTACAGTGTACCATGCTCAGATCTAGGTGCCAAGGACCAGTGGTGTGGGGGTGGCAGGTAGCTGGGCAAAGAGTGTTGTTGAGGTAACACTGGGAAAAGCAGCACTCTGTCCAAGCTCTGTGGGAACCTCCCCCCAGCTGGCAGGGCAGCTCCTCCCACCATGCCACACCTGAGAAGATGTGAGGATAGAGAAGTCCCCATGGACAGATAAGTCCCAGCCCTTCGGCTGAGTGGGAGTCCCACGCTAGCTAGAAATCCCATAGAGACAGGAAGAAAGGAATTGCACTGGGACCTCAAACTCCAATGGGAGCTTAGAGAAGCAGTTACCAAGACCTGGTCAGACATGCTATGTTTAGCCTAGCTTCTATCCGACTTCCTCTACAGCACAGTTGGACAGCACAGTGTTGGGGGTGAGAGGCCTATCTAATGGAGGTCCCACTGGTTTCTCTTGTCAGAGAAGATGGCAATAAGATGGCTTTTCAGATCCCTCGTGGAGGAGTATGAGAAACAAAGCCTATTCTGCATGAACAGAGTTCTTTGCAGACAGCAGACACAGGGGAGAGTCTCCGCTCGTGGATGAAGAATATGCAAACCTGAAACACCAGGCAAGCCTTTCTCCATGGAGCCTACACCTCAAGCTGTGTGTTGCTTGTTTGTTTTATTTCTTTAAGACACATTTGAGCCTGATGCCAGTGACTCATGCTTATAATCCTAGATACTCAAGAGGCTAAGAGCTGAGGATCAAGGTTCAAAACCAACGAGGGCATGAAAATCCCTGAGATTTTTATCTCCAATTACCCACCCCCCAAAAATCCAGAAGGGGTGCTATAGTTCAAGTGGTAGAACGCCAGCCTTCAGCAAAAAAGCTAAGGAACAGGTCCTGAGTTTAAGCTCCAGTACTGGCACAAAGGACAGAGAGAGACAGAGACAGAGACAGAGAGACAGAGAGAGACAGACAGAAACAGAGAATACACTTAATGGAAGACATAAGATAATAAATAAGACATGATGTGCATATAGGCCTGCCCCAATCTCTCCCAATGTCAGAGGCCCTTATCACACACACTTAGTCCAGTCTGAAATCCTTCTCTAAACTGAACTGATACACACAGAGTCCATACCACCCCTTCTCTGGGTCTCTCTGGATCCATCTATACAGGACAACTCTTTTGTCCCCTTCAGACTGGACACTCTTTGAATACAGGTCATGACTTTTCATTCTTTGGACTTCTCTCTTCTTCCATCCCAGCCCTGATAGCATCCTGCTTCTGAGTCTACCAATAGCTTCTATATCCTGCCATTAGCCCCCAAATCCCCTTCCAAGAGAGAAAGAGAGCAGTAGTGTCCTCATATTTGCAGCCTTTCCATCCCTGCTTTAGGAGCAATAGCTGAGGTGTGAGTCACCTTATTCATTGGGCTCTGGTTGGCAGGCCCTATTCAGAAGCCTGGGGCCAGATTCTCGGGGTGGGGAAGGGCAGATGGAACAGTGTGCCAGCCCCAGACAACTCTCCACAAAGCCTAGCCGCAGGGAGGAATTGAGAGAATTTTCCTGACTCCACCCTAAGCCATGGGTGTCCTGTCCCCACCCCAACTCCTTGGGGGTTGGGGGGGGGTGCAGCTTAAGCAGAGCTAGATCCTCAGGATTACAGGATCCTAGGGGAGCAGGAGGGAGATGGGCAGTCCTGTGGACCTGGAAAGTCAAATGTACCATTTCTCCTTCTGGTAGCCAAGTTGTCAAATACTGTCTTATGATTCTGGGAATCCCACCAGCTTCTCTAGGACTCTTATACCCCAAGTCTGAAAACAAGCCTTGGTAGAAATGTCCACAAGTAAAGCAGTCTCTTAACCTTGACTCAGATGGACTTCGGAGGCTATTCCCAGCTGTTGTGATTGGGGTCATGGTGACAAGTGTTGGCTTGACTCCTTGGAATTGGGTTTTCCTACACAAATGCTTCATACAAATTGAGACCATAGATACAAAAACTTGTGGCTTCACTTGGTCCTAACCTGGTCCATGAAATGTTCTAGAACCCTGGACATGTTTTCCAGCCTCTTACTGCAGTTTCTGCAATGACCCACAAATGTCAGAGGAAAGGAACCTGAGCTTACTGCAAAAGGCCATGAAGATGGAAAGGGCATTGCAAGACTGATCTCATGCCTGCCCAAAGCTGGGGTTTTAATGTTGAAAGCTGTGTGTGTGTGTGTGTGTGTGTGTGTGTGTGTGTGTGTGTGTGTGTGTGTATACGATGACTAGTGGTAGACAGGAGAGCTGGGGAAAATAATCCAAGAAATAAAAAGTCTCAGAACAAAGGAAAGCAAATATTGTCAGTGGGACCAAACAGGAAGAGTGGGACAAAATGCAGGGTTTATGTACAGAGTCTGCTCTGTACATGGCCCCAGATCCAGCAGGAGTTTGGCGCTTGTGGGTGAACGCTGAAGACCAGAGTATTCAGCTTCTCTCCAACAGGTCTCTGCAGGTCTGGGGAATGTTATTTCTTTGCTGGAAGAATGTTTTGCCAATAGCATACCAAGTCTTTGAAAATCCCCTTTGGTTGATTGAAACTATGGGCTGGAAATCAACAAATACTTTAATTAGTCAGAGGGACTAAGATAAGGATATACAGAAAACACACATACACACACACAAAACCTCTGGACTTTGCTTTCCCGTAGAGGGTGGTTTGGGGTTTTAGACAGCATATATAGGAACTGTCATGTGGCCAGCTCCATGCTGCAAATATCAGCACATCTAGAATTGTGGGCCTGACAGGAAGATTTGTACCATCTTCACATTTGCTTTGGTCTTCATATATAGGCTGAGCATGCCTGCCATTTTTGGAATTCACAGCTTTCCCTTTCAGTGAATAGTTACACCAGGCTGTGAACCTATGGTGTTAGAGACATGGAGTAAGTCTCTTCACATTCTTTTGTTTTGTTCTGTTTTGTTTTGTGCCATTACTGGGGCTTGAACTCAGGGCCTGGACATTGTCCCTTGGTGTGTTCACTCAAGGCTAGCGATTTACCACTTGAACCACAGTTCTATTTCCTGGCTATTCATTAGTTAATTTTCATTAGTTAATAAGAGCTTCTTGAGCTGGGTGCCTGGAATCCTAGCTACTCAGGAAGCTAAGATTTGAGGGTCTTAGTTCAAAGCCAGCCTAGGCAGGAAAGTCTGTGAGGCTTTTATCTCCAATAAACTACTTAGAAAAAGCTGGAAGTGGTTCTGTGACTCAAGTAGTGGAGAGCTAACCTTGAGCCCAAAGAAGCTCAGGGACAGTGTGCAGGCCTTTAGTTCAAGTTCCAAGACTGGCAAAATAAAAAATAAAAAAGATGAAGTTTCTTGGACTTTCCTGCCTGGGCTGGCTTCATATCATGATCCTCAGATCTTAGTCTCCCCTATAGCTAAGATTACTGACTGCAGGTGTCTAGCTTTCCTTCCTATTCTTAACCCACTCCATGCTCCTTTCTACTCCTTCCACAGAAGTATGTTAGGAATAGAAAGGCAGAGACAGGGACTGGAGCTGCCTTGTCTTGGAGCTTCAGTGTAGCTCACAGGTTCCTCATCATGACAAGGATGGACCTGGAACAGTCTTGCAATAGTCTCGCTTCCATCTGACTTTGCCTTTGCCTTTGGATGAGCTCCTGCCACGTGGGCTGGGTCAGTACAGGTAGTGATAACCCAGTGAAAATAGGAAAGCAGGCAACAGTGCTAAGGCTAGAAATGCTACCTCAGCCAGGCTGTCCACTGTATTACCCTGGAGTTGGAACAATCCTTGCTACATCCAGTCCCAACCTCCACACACTTTCAACCCTGTCTCCACATTATACAAATTCTACTAGCAACCTTGTTCTATGCCCACTCGGGCAAGGCACCACTGGCAAGAGGGAAGGGAAAGGGGGCTTAAAGCTTTTCCCAAGGAAGATGCAATGTCTAAAGAAACTGATATATTAGTTGTACCAATCATTGAATTGTCTCCCTTCAACACATGTATCTTGAGCAATTGTAGGGTGCTGTGTAGACTTGGGCTGTACCCATATGAATTTCCCTCTCATACACCAGGTGAGCTCAAAGCTGAATTTCCTCCCTGGAAGTCTTTGCCAGGCACAAGATGTGACTCCCATCACTTGACCAATGTGATGGTTAATACTCATTGTTAATTTGACTGGATTAAGAGACTCCTAGGGAAATGAATCCTAAGACATGTATTCAAATGTTTTTTGCTTTCATGCAATTGTTTCTAACACATTTATATGATTATTTCTTTGTTGCTTTGTATGTCACTCCCCCACTGTATAACCCCTGCTTTCATGTATTTGATGTTGGTATAATTTGTGGAGGGGAAGGGAAAAAACAAATCGTTTAAATAGGGATACAGGTAGACCCATTGCAACAATGAGATGTACAAATCATTATGTTGAAAACGAACTTTACAACCTTGGTGGGGGGAGAGGGGAGAGGAGGATTGGCTGGGGGGCAAGGGGGAGGATGGGAAGAGATGAGAAGAGGAAACAAAGGAGGAGGCTACAATACTTGATACGAAATGTACTCATTAGGGTTAGGAAGGTGGCTCTGTGGTAGAGCGCTTGCCTTGCATACATGAGGCCCTGGGTTCGATTCCTCAGCACCACATAAGCAAAAAGAAAAAAGCCGGAAGTGGCGCTGTGGCTCAAAGTGGTAGAGCAGTAGCCTTGAGCTGAAGAGCTAAGGGACAACGCCCAGGCCCAGAGTTCAGGCCCCATGACCAGACCCAAAAAAAAGAAAAAAAAAAAGAAATGTGCTCATTATCTTGTCCATGTAATTGTAACCCCACTTTGTACATTATTTTCATAATAAAAAAAAAAAGAAAAAAAGAGACTCCTAGAAAATTGGTAATGCATACTTGCTGATGGATACATGGGTCAACACACTGTGGAGAAGACCTATCCTTGAAGTAGGAATAGACTGGGTCTGGACCAAAGGAAAACATCGAAGAGAGGGAAGTTCATGCTTTTGTGTACTTGACTCTCCTTGAGTGGGTATATTTTAGCTGCTTTGTCACCCATGGACAGAAGACTCCAAACTTGCAACATCAGCTCTTCTGAGACCTGCCAGACTTTCAGCCTCAGCATGGGATTACATCATGAGTCTCCCTTGTTCTGAGGCTTCCAGTTTTTTGGACTGGTTTCTCAAGCTCTCCAGTCTACAAACACCCATTGTGTATACACACACACACACACACACACACACACACTATTGGTTCCGTTCCTTTGGAGAACTCTGACTAACACAGCCAGCATCCTACGTAACTTGGTTTCAGAACAAAACTCTATCATCTCTCGGTGATCCATCCATAGAGAAAGAATGAGTTTAGGGAGGTGAGACCCAACCCCAAAGCCCACAGCCAGGTGGAGTTACAGCAGGATGGAGGCCTGGTCTTGTCCCACACACTATCCACTATCCTATGTCATCCTGCCTGACCTCAGCACGGGCCCATTTATATCCTTCTTGGAGGCTGTGGGTCTCAGTCTTCTTCAGAGGAAAATCTCCTACCACTGAGGCCTTTGTCCAGCCAGCGACTGTTATGTGTGATCTACATCTTACTGCTCTGCTTTTTCTCCCTGTCCAGAGCCTCTGTCTTTCCAGAGAACAATGGCTCAGAGCCAAAGACTACACAATTGCATTTGCCCTGACAGGCACCTAGTCCCAATAGTCTGTGAGCAGTGCAAACCATGGACAGGAAGAGGAAAAGATGGTGAAAACCTTCTCTGCTCTGCCTCCCTCTTCCCCTCCCTCCTCACCTCTTCGTCCACATACTAACCCAAGGAGCATACACTCACATACAACTCTATCTTCTAATCTTTGGGACCAACTGTGATTTCTTCCAGCTCTCCATCAAAGCCCTTTCTCTGAGATACTTGCTCATTGCACTCACAAATCCCTGGCTTCCTAAGACCTATCAGCCTCAAACCTCATTCTTCAGAAGGGAGGGGTATGCATAAGAGTCCTTGGAACCTATCTATCCCTACCTTAGTGCTCCAAGAAGAATTTATGCCCAGTGCTGATGCTTCCCACCCCAGGACCCCTATTTCCATCACCCCTTCTTCCTTTCTCCTATTCAGCATCATTGATTCAAAAATGAAGCAAATACCCAGATGCTTTCTCAGTCTTCCAAATGGATGGCACATGCATGGTGATTGCTAGACCAGATGCCTCTCTGAAACTCTGTTTGGATCTCACTCATAGATGGGTCAGTGCTCCAGTTGTATATTGTAGAATGACTGAAAATAATAACAATAGCCCATTTATAGGGCAGTGACTATGTTCCAGACATGCCACATGTATCAATTCATTTAATCCACTCAACCTCATAAGCTAGATCCATGGTTATCCCTGTTTTGCAGGAAAACCTATTCCTGGAGAAGGTAAGAAGCTGGAAACGCAGCTTCACCATGGTCCACTTCAGGTTGATGACACCTGAACATGACCCCTGAAGAAGATGAGGTCCAATCTCCAGACAGCTTAGAAGGTCAGGCATTCAGACTGCCATGAATGCTACCGAGTTTTCAGTAAACTTTGGTATTGCCCAGCAACCCGAGGGAGAGGGACTTCTGTCATTGAGTGAGAAAAGGGAGACAAGTTTGGGGAGTTCTCCTCAACTCTCTGACTACCCACAACCTTCAGCTGTTCCTTCTGCTTCTCATCTCTCCCAACCATACAACCACTGACGGCCAAGATCCCACACAAAGATCCCTACAGAATTTTGCTCTGAATGAGCAATGGCAAAGAACAACTAGGACACATGCTGAGTATAGAATGATGCAGTCCTCGGGCTGTGGTTCAGCACTTCAATTTCTTGGAGATGAGCCATGATATCCAGGGACCCCTGGTAGAGATCAATCATTTCCCTGCATGAAGGCACCACACTGAGAAAAGAAATTAACCCCATTGAACTCAGAGATGCGAACAGATCTGTGTTATAGTTCTGTGACTGTGACAAAACACCTGAGAGAATCAACTTAAAGAAGAAAGATTTATTTTACTCCGTAGTTCCAGAAGTCTCAGCCCAAGGTTCATGGACTCTATCTTGTTTGGCCTGTGGTGAGGGAGAGCATCATGGTAGGGAGCTTGTGGCAGAACAGAGATGTTCACCTCATGGTGGCCAGGAAGGTGAGAGACAGAGACAGAGAGGAAGTGAGAGAGGGGAGATTGAGATGGGGGAGGGGGAGAGAGAGGTACTGAGAGAGAGGGAGGTGAAAGGCAGAGAGAGGAGGAGAGGACTTGAGAGAGGAGAAGAAGAGAAACTTGTAACAAGATGGCCCGGCGCTGGTGGCTCACGCCTGTAATCCTAGCTACTCAGGAGGCTGAGATCTGAGGATCGCGGTTCAAAGCCAGCCCGGGCAAGAGAGACCGTGAGACTCCTATCTCCAATAAACTACCACAAAACGGGAAGTGGCGCTGTAGCTCAAGTGGTAGAGTGCTCACCTTGAGCTGAAGAGCTGAGGGACAGCGCCCAGGCCCAGAGTTCAAGCCCCACGACCGACCAAAAAAAAGATGCACTCCCCAAGATGTAGCCCCCTCCTTTCAACAGATTATAGACTCATGAATGGATGAGTGCATTGGTGAGGTCAGAGATCTCATGACCCAGTCACCTCCACAAGTCCCACCTCTGAACACTACTGCATTAGAAAGGCAGTCCTCCTCATTTGAGCCTTTGGGGAATATTACAGACCCATAACATAAGATAAGCTGACTTCCTCCAGTTCTTCTTCGAAGTCAATGGCTATCAAAGAGTACTGACGGTGTGCCTGGCATTGTGCTAAGTTTAACCCACCTTGCCTTAGTTAATACTCACAAGTATCAAGAGGACACAAACACTACTTGATTATTAGCTTTTGTGTGAGCCTTGGGATGGAATATGTCATACCTGAGGTCACAAAGCTCAGAGGCAACAAGACCAGAACTTAAATCCAAGTCTGGCTTCTCCTACAGCCTGTGCTCTAAACTGTACCCCTAAAAGCTATACCTGCAGCCTAGATATCATAGCCACCTGGAATAGGCATCTCATCTAAACAAAACCAGCTCCCACCTCTGCAAATCAGCTGTGAGACAGATCTGCCATGCCATAGCCTCCTTTTAACCAGGTCACCCTATACCACCCACACCATACCCAGGATGAAATCCAGGGCTAGTACTGAAATCACCAATTCCATAACATATCCTGCAAGATGGAGCTTCTCAGCTTTCTAACTCCATGAGCTCCAAATGCACTCCACTTGTCCATCAGCCTTCCCAGACAAAGGCCCTGCCAACAAGTGAACAAAAGCTTCATTCACGATGACCCTCCTTTGCCCCCACCCTGCATTGCTTCCCTCCTTAGCTGCCCTCCTGAGAATCCCAAGCAGTTTGAGAGGCAGTCTGAGGGCTTGTCCCATTATCCATCAGCCTTCTCACCCTCCAGGCCATTCTGGAAGGGAGAGCTTGCATGCCCAGCAGCTACTGAAGTCTCGTAGCTAGGTAGCACAACTTGTCCAGCCCTCTTGAGCAGTCTCCAGCCGCCAACTAACCTAGGTATTCCCAAGGGCTGGACCTCCTTCACTCTGGTGTCAACCATGGCCTCCTGAAAGTTGGCATATTGCCCTCAGCAGAAAACAATAACATATTATGGTCTGCAAGACCTCAGACATAACATGGCTCTATTGTTCTGAGTCTGAAAAATGATCTCACACTAATCCTGAGAACTGAGGTTAGCCCCGGTCCCTTGGTGAAACAGGTTCTCCTTTGCTCAGGAACACACAGTGGCTCACACATAGTCTTATGCTCAACTCATTATGCCTCTGTATCTCCCTTCATTCACATCCACCTTACCATTTTTTTCCAGGCAAAATAATGACCCCCAAAGATGTCCCGTTCGAATCCTTGGAACCTCTGAATGCATTTATTAGGCTACATAGCAAAGGGAAATTGGGGCAGTGGGTAGAATTTGGGTTCTAATCAGACAGCTTTAACATAGGGAAATTATCCTGGATTATCTGGGGATCCAAGCATCCTTGAATGTGGAGACGGGAAACAGAAGAACTTAGGTTCTTTATACAGTTGCTGGGAAAAGAGGCTGGACTAAGGCATGCTGGTGACCTATAGAAGCTGGAAGGGACCAGGAAGCAGGAGCTGCCCACAGGAGCACAGATCAGCCAGGAACTTGATCTTAGCTGGTGAGATGGTTACTTGTGAAAGAGCAAAATAAGTGCAATACATGTCTTATCACATGTGACATAATAAAATTGCTCAGTTTTTCTGAGTCTGTGTAATTGGGTCGCATAGCAACAATGAACCATCCCTAGATACACCATCCAGACACTTCCAAAGAACTCTGGTCTGTACTGTACATACTCAGGCCGCTCTTCCCCAACTTCAAGGTCTCTTTCCCTGCCTCTGCTTCTCAGGCCTCCCTGCCCCTCCTCTTCCTGAATTCTGCTCCTTGTCTACCCTCTGCCAAAATCCAGTTTGTATCAACACAGCTCAGAACTCATTTTGTTCCACCAGGCCTTTAACTAGGTCCAGGGAGCCCCAGAAAGCAGGCTACCTTCTCCATTTGTGGTATAGCTACTTCCCCAGATGCATGATCTGATTCCTCCAGAGTCATATCCACTTGTCTAGACTGAAAGCCTTCAGTCTACCTGTCTCTCCTGATCTCCCCTCCAGACCCACACTCTATGTTCCTTGCCCCTAGTTCTGAGCAGCAACTGATGGACAGACTCACTGCTTACAATGGCTAAGGGCAGGAGAAACTCCAGCTATAAGTAGACCTTTCCTCTATTACCTTTGGATGGGAATAGAGTCAGCCAGCTCAGGTACCCTCTACCTGGAAGTCTTGCCTTTTGTGATGAGCCCAACCAGCTTGGTGGAGGGTGCCCCGCCTTGCCAGTCTATTTCTAGAGTTCTGAAGGAATTAGATTTTTGGCAGCTCAGTCGTCTCATCCCCTCCCCAACTGACTTTTCCCATGGCTGCCTCTACTTTCTATTCTCCCTCCATTGCCTACTGCTATAGTTTTCACCCTGATGAGAGCATGAAAGGTCTGTGTGTGGGGAAGGGTCCAGCTGGAGCTTGGGTCTGTCCAGGAATATGACACCATAACTGGTATCTACCTCTCTGAGGACACTGCCCTGGTAGACAGGTGTAGACATTCTGAGGACACTGCCCTGGTAAACAGGTGTAGATATTCTCATACTGGAGGGGAAGCAGTAAAAACCAGTCCTCCCTTTCTCAAGAAAAGAATAGGCTCCATCCCTCCCAAGGCTATGTGGCCTTCTCCATGGCAGGGAACAGGGGGCACCTTATATGTTCGCCTCCTTGAGGAGAAGCAGGACATGCCTAACAGGGTTACATCACTATGACCTCAGCAGGAGCACACACTCCAGACAGTCAATGACCTCCAAATAGCTTTGATCTGCCCAGGCATTCTGCCCTCCATGAAAAGGGTTCAACCTTCATGGGAAGAAAGTTCCCATGAGGCCTCTCTCCACTGCCCCCAAGGGGAAACAAGACTGGCTGAGTTACTAATCTACTACCATTGGGAGACAGCCCATGATGGAATGGAAGACACAGAGTAGGTGATTCCTCTAGTCTCCTGATGACACCAATCTAATGCAGATTTCAAACACCCAACATTGGATCAGATCACTGGATTGGGCTCTACCTGGTGAATCAGTTGGGCAGTCCCTATAAAGGCCTGAAGCGCTTGTTTCCATCAGGGACCTCAGTCTTGAGACAGGCAGCAGGCTGGCCGCCCTTGATCCTCAGTCTCAAGTCCAGTGTGACATTGTTTCCTATGTGCAATAGTCCCAGGATGGCCAAGGTAGGGTTTGCATCACAAAGCCTCCTTAGCGCTAAGGGAAGAAATACTTTCTAGCAGGCTTCCCATAGTCTCTATCTCCTGGTTTCATTCATCCGGGCCCCCAGATGCAGGGACTTCAGAAGTGACTTGGTAAGCATCTCCTATTAGGCACATGACTGGCCCTGAGAGACAAAGGCCAGCCAGCCACTTAACCACAGACCTCTGACAGCTGGACATAGCTGCTGAACTCTTGCTGGAAATAGTTACTGTACTTTTTTGGGGTGCTAGATCCCCTGCTCCTAGTTCTTGCTAGACAGCAGCCTGAGTGCTTCATTATGAGCTAAATCCTACCCTCCTCCCACGTCCACCTCTCCACCATTGCTCTGCTCTGTGGAGCTATGCAGAAAAAGATCATTTTCTCTACCTTTTGACAAATAATATTTGAGGACATTTCATGGCCCTGTCCTAGCCCTGACTCCTTGGGAGAACCGTGTAGTTGTGTTTCCCAGCTACCTGCACTGTGGCTACTTCTTCATCCACCCATCCTTCTCTAAGCCCCTGAATGCTGACTGTAACCCTCTCAGCCAATCTGAACTGGGTCTAGGATTACTAGCCTCTCCATCCAGAGTCTCTCTTCCCCCTCTCATATTTATATGACTCCTTGAATCTTTACAAAATAGCAGTCACTATAGTACTACCATCGGGAGGTAGTTCATAGCCACCAGCCACGTGGACTGCTACTTAGTTGTGTTTTTTTTTTCCTAGTATAATTACTTTGTTAGGAAGCTTTGTTAACTACTGAATTAGATTTCTCCTAATGTTCATCAGAAAACTACTGTGAGCATGGCCTCAAGGGGTGCGCCATCCTCCTCCAAAAGCACTTCCTCATCACTTCCCCACTCTCCTCTCTCCTCCTGAGCCTTTTACCCTCATCTCCTTCCTGAGGCAGCTCTGGTCTCCCCCTTTAAAGAGCTCTGGGGAGCAAGATAGAACCTCCTTCTGCTTCCTAGCTCTTATTCATTCTGTATTCTAGGAGGCTGGGACTTTCTCACCTGGGAGCTCAGCTCTCTACTTCACCCAAGCAATGATACCCCCCCTGCCACCCCGCTCCCTGCCCCTGTGGCACTTAGGAGAGGAATGGGATGTAAAGGTCAAGGGCCAGGTTGCTTTACTGTCAAGCCCCAGTCTCAGATGCCTGGCTGTGAATAGACAGGCAGCTACACCTGACCCACGGTCAGGGAGGTGGCCAATGAGTTGCTGTAATTACATGAATGAGTGTCTGGAAACCACAAATGAGCACTTAGAAAGTGGAATTATAGTCCTGACAGGGTGAGAGGGTGAGTGAGCATAGCAACGGGCAGCTTTTGGCCAGGCAGACAAAACAGCTGTGGGAGGTTTGGCCCAGGTATGCGTGAGGGGAGTGGGGAGGGAGGTGACTGGAAACTCCAGCTCCACACTAACCTAGAGTTGGGGGAACACCCTCACTGACCTCTGGCAAGATCCAGGAGAAATTTCTGGAAGCTTTCTACCTCAAAACCTCTACCCCTCCCCATATCCTGGACACCTGCTTGGCCTTGACCTTCTTTGGAATTCTGCTCCATCCACCGGGCTAAGTCTAGCCTCACCTCCACCTCCAACTGCTGCCTTACTCTTGGTTTTGGTCCCCAACTCCTCTGAATACCCTGAGAACTGTCTTTGCTCAAGAACTTGGTGTTATATTCAGGTATCAGACATGAGGCCTGGAAGGAGACAGGAAGATCAGTCCCCCCCACCCCCCCCCCCATCCGCCCTCACCTTCAGCTCTGCACAATTGGAAGTCAAATCATGGACTGCCACTGAGCATGCCCCCTGGTTTCTCTGGCCCATATTTCCTTATTTATATGAAATAGGGGTGCCAGTAAGATGTCAAGAGGTTTTAATCATGAACCTGGCTCAGGGCTGGACACAGAGGAGCCCGCATAGGCCATAGCTATTACCATTGTTCCTGCCTTCCAAGTTTATTTATTTCCTATTTCCTCGAAGAGCTCAGCATCACTTCTTTCCTGTGTGTTCTTACTGTCTTTTCATACTCTGATCTCAGCTGATGATAGGTGCCTGGTACTCATCTGTTCTGTGCTATTTCCCCAGGACATCCTTTCAAGTGCCCTGGACTCAAGCATTTTCACATAAGAAGAAAGACTTCAGGTTTGTCTTCATCAATGATTATCTTAGACCCAAACATCTAGAAATAAGTTGCTCTCTGGAATAATAACATGGCTGGGTAAGTTTAAACAGGAAGGTATAAATTGCACATACTCTTTTTCTATATCAAGTTACATGGACTTGATTTTTCCTATTGCTTGCTAGGTGGTCTCGGGTCAGCTAGGAAACCACTCTGGAAACAAATGGTAAACTGAGGCGCTGGCTCGGTAAATCTCTCAGATCACCTGTGTAAAGGCTCTGGTATTTAGCTTCTTGGATTCCTGCTTCGCAGTCCTACCAGCAGTCTCTCTCATCTTCCTAAAATGTTCTGTGCATTTTAGATTCTTGCTTTGGCTTCACCATCACTGACACTGGAATTACCTTTGTCCACCTTTTTGCCCTTTGAGAAGGCCACTCGTTAAACCCAGTTCATCCCAAGAGGCTACCCCTCTTGCTCATTGTTTTGGAAAATCCATCTTGGAGACTGCAAGGAAGACTGGAGCTTCAAATGCCTTAGGAAAAGAGCCATGTCTGGAACCCGAACACCTTACCTTTGCCACTTGGGGTATATATTTCTCAGGGCCACCATCATGGCTTGCAAGTGTTATTGTAATTCAGTGCCAGGGTCTTCCTCAGCTCACAAAGCTTCTGGGAACCACAACCATATTTTTTTTCTCTAGTCTCCTTTCCTGAACCAACCCATCAATATAATTCCAAGTGGAACTTCCATAAAGTTTCAGAAATGGGCTGAAATATACCAGTTGGAGGATCAAGATAAAGAAGGTAGGAAACAAGTACCTTCTCCATGAGAAAATCAAGTAAGGACCAGAGCCCACGTGAACCACCAAATTACCCAGAGTTTCCTGGGGACTTCTCACTGTATCTAATAATAGGAATACTAGTAATTATGTAATGACTGCTAACATTTATCAGGCTCTAACTATTGGCTTTTATGTCTGGATCACAACAATGCTAGGAAGAAGTCATTATTATTGTTGTTGTTATTTTATTACTATTGTTACCATCCACACTTTTGTGCGCGTGTGCGCACACACACACACACACACACACACCAGTACTGGGGCTTGAACTCAGAGCCAAGTGGTTTGTTTTTTGTTTTTTTTCTCAAGACTGGTGTTTTGTCACTTGAGCCACAGCTCCACTTCTGGCTTCTTGATAGTTACTTAGAGATAAGAGTCTCATGGACTTGAATCACACTCCTCAGATCTCTTCCTCCTAAGTAGCTAGGATTACAAGTATGAGCCCATGCCTAGCTTTGCCTGTAATTTTGCCAAGGAGGAAATAGGCATAGGCAGGTCAATAAACTGGCAGAGAGGGGCAGTTCTGCAGAATCAGGGTCATAGCCTAAGTCCCCTACAAACCACGTCCTCCCACACACACCTTACCTCTACCAGGTCACCCTTGTGACCCTCAGTCCTCATTGACATCCTGGTCCAGAGTTCAGCAGCTCATATTATTTTCCTGCATACTTTCCCTCCTCCACCCCATGTGACAATGTTCTAAACATTGCACAGCTGACCACACTTGGATGCATGCCCCACTGTTTAGGTAAGGACACTGAGATACAAGGACCCGTGCTGAGGCAGCCCTCCTGGGAGCAGTTTTTCATGAATCTAGAGCAATTGAGGAGGCCCGGTACAATGCAGTACATTTTCACACACTGGCTCAAAGGCTGAACTTCCTCAGAGAAAATGTCCTTCCTACTGCTAAACTATTCCTTCCTTTTAGGAAATGATAAAGGTAGTAGGTGTGTTTGGGATTTTTAAAAGCAAATAAAAGGAATAAAAGGCTAGTTGCCTGGGCATTAGATTTGAAAAGAAATGGGCTCTTAGCCTGTCCCCAGTGGTCTAGAGGCCCTGGAATGTGCACCTTGCACTACCTGCACACCTGGTCAGTCTCGGGTAGGGTGCTCAGGCATAGCCATGCTGCCTGGAACTGGTGAAGGGTCTCTAAGGATGATGTCCCAGCTGTGTCTCACTGAATGGAGAAGCTTCCATTGCCCAAGACTACGGTTTAAGGGGCTTCAGACTCAGTAAGAGCAAGTCCTGAGGCTGGAGTGGGCTTGCTGAGGTTATTATAAAGAGAGCACCTCAGTGTTTCTAGCTGCAGAGGTATGCCATCCCCTTCAACCCTCTTTTTCAAACCTGCCTCAGCCTGCATAGGGCCCCTCTCCCACAAACTCCCCTTGCTTCCTTAGTGGAGGGGGAAGGGGAATGGAAGATTAATCTTCCCACCACTAATTTATCTCTAGGGAAGTTCTATGTTATGATTCACCCTCCCCTGTATTTGTTTAGGAGGTTTTCTATGACAACCAAAAGGCCCCACTCCCCTAAGTTGGCTGGCTCCCAAGACCTGAAAGGCCTATTTAAACCAGGAGATGTCAGGACCGTGTGAAAGCAGTTAGTTCCCAGAGGACGCATAGACGCACCTCTCAGGACTGGAAACAAGATTCCAGAATGTCAGCTTCATGGCCTGTCCTTCAGGTCTGGGTTGTCAGTGGCTCTTTTTTCTAATATACTTTTATTGTTATTGTAAAGGTGATATGCAGAGAGGTTACATCAGTCAAGTGATGAGGACATTTCTTTTTGAACAGTGTTACCCCTTCCCTTGTTCTCTCCCAGGTTTTTCCTCCCATCCCCACCCACAACATAGTGCTGCTTTTGTTGACCTTTTGTCTCCCCTTTTGTGCCCCCTCTTTGCCCTCTCCCAAAACAGATAAACTTACAAATAAAACAAAATGTACACAAAACAAAAATAGCAATAAAGGAAATAAAAACATCTTGTTTCCATTTCTTAGAGTTTATTTTGATAAATATTATCTTATATGATCATATGCACATAGCTATTGAGCCCTTATGATCCTCTCCTAAGAATATCCTCCTTTGGTCTCACATTATAAATATCTAGAGATGTATATCGTTTATCATGTCCTGGTGTATTTTTTGTCTTTTACTATTCAGTGTGTTTACTTGTAGATTTATAGGCACATTCTAGTTACCACAAATGAGGGGAACATGCGGGCCTAAGTTTCTTTGGGGCTGCCTTACTTCACTTAATATAATTTTGTCTCCATCCACTGGCAGAGTAATGGGTGAGTTTAGAATGGAGAGGAAAAGAACCAGCTTCATCAGAAATGCTGGCCTGAAGAAGTCATCTCTTCCGGAGATGGCATTGTGAGAAGACCATACTGAATGAGAACTAGGTCACTGTGAGCCAGGCCATGGGACCTGAGGATCTTGACCCAGGGTCAAATGTACTAGCACTTCATCTAAGCCAGGCAGTGAGTGAGCACAAATAGAGTGTAAGTCCTGTGTAACTAAAGTAGAGCGTGAGGTCAGACATGAGGCAGAAATTTCCTATGGCTAGGATGTGAGACATACGGATTCCAGTCTCCCCAATAAAGAGAAGATGTACCTTTTGCCAGGAGTACTTGGAGAGGTAAGAGCTGGCTTCTGTGGGCTGGAATGGCCCCACGCTGAGTCCTGAAGAAAGGACAGTGCTCAAAAGTCCACTCTGAGGCTGGGTTACCTTCTTCCTTTTGTTCTCTGCCTTATTTTGAGGTCTTGGGTTTCATGTTAAGTGTTTTTGCTTTGCCAAGTTCCAGGTAATCTACTTACTCAGTTCCCTCTAAATTACCACATGCACACATGCACACACTGGAGCCACTCAATCTGTGGTGCAGGCTGGCGAAGGACCCGCCCCCCCCCCCATCTCTTCCCAGGTTGGCTCCCATTGAAGGTGACTCAGCCTGATCTGACTCCCATTGAAGGGGACTTGCCATCATTTGGAGTCATGGCCAACTGCAGTATTGAGGCTTTTCTTTGCTGCTTCTATTCCATCTGCACATTCTCTGATGACAGGAAAACATTCAACTGCCCAAATGGCAGTGACCCAAATGCCAGTACATGGAAGCTGGACAGGGTCTCAAATCTGAAAAATGTGTTAAGACAAATTTCCTTCACTACCCTTGAGTTTGGCTTTGTTCATGAAAACTCCCGCTAGAAACTTGCTACCAAGATGGGTCAGAAATAGTCCAGTTATTAGAATATTCATTGTTCTTGGGTTGGAAGGGAATGGAGAGAATCAAGTTCTCTGCTGCTCAAGGTGAAGTGCAAGAACCAGCAGGAAAATGACATGATCTTGTATTTAAAGAACCCCATGGACTCCATTCTAAGTTACTCAAACTGATTCGAAACTTTGGCAAAGTAGCAGGATACAAAATTAATCCTCAAAAATCAATGGCTTTCCTGTATGCCAATAATGAGAAGAGTGCAGCTGAAATCAGGAAAGTAACTCCTTTTGTAATAGCCCCACAAAAAATAAAATACCTAGGAGTTGACTAAAAAAGTGAAGGACCTCTATGATGAAAACTTTAAGATCCTGAAAAAGGAAATGAAAGCAGAACTGGATCAGGAGGATTAACATTGTGAAAATGGCAATACTTCCAAAGGCTATCTACAAATTCAGTGCAATACCTATCAATATTCCAACCTCATTCTTCAAGGAAATAGAAGAAGCAACCCAAAAATACATATGGAACAATAAAAGACCCTAAATAGCAAAAAACAATCCTTAGCAGAAAGAACAGTGCTGGAGGAATATCAATACCAAATTTCAAACTCTACTACAAAACCATAGTAATAAAAACAGCTTGGTACTGGCACAAGAACAGACCTGAGGAACAATGGAATAGAAGTGAAGACCCAGAAATGAACCCACAGACCTATAGCCATCTAATCTTCAATAAGGGAGCTAAAAACATAGAATGGAAGAAAGACAGCCTCTTCAGTAAATGGTGCTGGCAAAATTGGTTAAACACCTGTAGAAAACTAAAGCTAGATCCTTGTATATCACCCTGCACCAGAATCAACTCCAAATGAATCAAACACCTGGAAGTCAAAGCAGATACCCTGAAAACATTACAGGAAGGAACAGGAAAAACTATAGGGCTCCTTGGCACAGGCCGAAATTTTCTTAATAAACACCCAGAAACACAACAAATCAAAGAAAGGTTGGACAATGGGATTGCATGAAACTTCAGAGCTTCTGCATGGCAAAGGACATAGCTAGCAAGATCAATAGAAAGCCTATGGATTGGGAGAAGATCTTCACTAGCCATACAATGGACAAGGGTCTCATATCTAAAATATGCTTAGAACTCAAAAAATTAAATTCCCAAACAACAAATCCTCAAAGAAGATTCATAAGTGGGCTAAAGACTTAGAGACTTCTCCGAAGATGAAATAAGAATGATCAATAGACATATGAAGAAATGCTCAACTTCTTTAGCTATAAAAGAAATGCAAATCAAAACAACATTGAAATTCCACCTCACCCCAGTTAGAATGGCTATAATCAAGAAATCCAGTAACATCAGATGCTGGAGGGGATGTGGCCAAAAGGGAACCCTACTGCATTTTTGGTGGGAGTGTAAACTTGTTCAACCACCTTGGAAAGTAGTATGGAGGTTCCTCAAAAGATTACATATAGGGCTCCCCTATGACCCAGCAATCCTACTTTTAGGCATTTACCCAAGTGATCATAAACAAGGCCATACTAAAGCTACTAGCACAACTATGTTTATCACAGCATTATTTACTATAGCTAAGATATGGAACCAACCCAGATGCCCCTCAGTAGATGAATGGATCAATGGAATTCTAGGCCTCCATCAGAAAGAATGACACTGTCCCATTTGTTAGGAAATGGAAAGACTTGGAAAAAATTATATTAGTAAGCCAGGCTCAAAGAACATAGGTCCCTTGGGGCTGGGAAGGTGGCTCAGTGGTAAAGTGCTTGCCTTGCATGCATGAGGCCCTGGGTTCAATTCCTCAGCACCACATACGCAGAAAAAAGCTAGAAGTGGTGCTGTGGCTCAAGTGGTAGAGCGCTAGCCTTGAGCTGAAGAGCTGAGGGACAGCGCCCAGGCCCAGAGTTCAAGCCACATGACCAAAAAAAGGAACATAGGTCCCATGGTTTCCCTTATCTGCAATAACTAGTATATGTCTAGGACAAGCAGAAGAGGTCAAAAGCTATGTACATATGACCATATAATCTGATGCTAAGCAAAATGAACCCCAAGATAGGGACACAAGAGCTTTTATCTTTGTTGCTGTTCTTTTTAACGTACTTATAATGTACTATATGATTTTTTTTTGTTTCTTTGTATGCTCTTCCCCCATGATACAATCCCTGTTGTCACTGTAATTGATTCCGGCATCCTGCATCTTGTATATACATTTTTCTAATCTGGGGAAGGGAAGGGAAATAACAAAATGCTGAAATAAGGATACAGGATGACCCAGGATGGGATGTACAAGACAGTATGTTGAAAATGAATTTTACAACTTTGCAGGCCGGAGACTGGGGGGGTAGGAGAGTGGAGGGAGGAATTGGCGAGATGGGGAAGAATGGGATGGTAGGGAAAAAATAAAGGAGGGGGTAACAATGCTCAATAGGAAATGGACTCATTACCTTGCTCATGTAAGTGTAACCCCTCTGTACAGTATCTTTACAATAAAAAATATATATTAATTTTTTTAAAAAAGAACCAGCAGGATCAGCATCATCTGATAATATGTTAGAAATACAAAGACTTAGCTGGGTGTGGTAGTGCATGCTTGTAACCCCAGCTACTCAGGAGATGGAAGAAGGAAGATTGCAAATTCTAGGCTAACCTAGGTAAAGTTAGTGTGAGTCCCTATGTCAAATGCAAAACACAAGGTAGTAGAACGCTTGATAACATATATGAGATCCTGGATTCTATCCCTGGTTCTGAATAAAAGACAAAGAGAAGGGAAGGGAGAAAGAATTTCATCCCTGCCCCAAGGTGAACCTAAACTTCCCCTCTGGCTCAGACATCTACAGAGAACTTGTTCCTTCCTCTGCTCTTTCCACCCTTCAGGGAGTAGAGGCTTGGGTGAGAAAAGTCTTTCTTGAACAGCTTGGAGCAGAACCAAATGGCCACACATGATGCACCTTCAGGCGCTCCCCACAGCTCTGTCCTGACTCCTCTCTCTTGCTGCCTACCTCCCCACTAATCCTGAATTGCCCTAACCTGCTTGTACCCTAGCCTCCTCCCCACGGAACATTCCTAGGCGTTATCTAGTGCTTGCTTCCCTGTAAATTATCAGCATTCTCTCTATCCTGGAAGTTACTGACTTCTTACACTTCCTGACCAACTTGGCAATATGCTCCTGTTGAGGACCAACATGGTCCTACTAAGAGTATTAGAAAGAGTACAGGATCTGGGATCTGAGCCTAGCTCTGTCCTTGTCTTCAACAAAAGCTCTGACTATCACAATTGCTTTACTGGTGAACTAAACAGAGAAGTTAGCTACTGGTATGTGACAGAGGCCACTGCACATCGAGACATCAGAATAGCACAAGTCCTCTTCCATAATTAACCTGCGGTTGGTCTCCTGGAAGCTTCCAGGTAGGAGGGACGAGCAAGTGTTAGCAGTGCCAAGAACAGCCTCTTGTCCAAACTTGCAAACCAGAGAGCTGGAGCCCTTCTCCCACTCTCCTCCCTGCTGCCCACTAAAAGGCAGGCAGTACAGGGTCCCTTTGGAATCTTCTTGTCAGGATGTCATCAGACAGGCAGGTGCTCTGTTCCTGTTGTCTGTAAAATGACAGTAGCAAGTTCCTTGTACCAGTTCTGTTCTTGGACAATAGTATGAGAGTGATTTGTGGGCTGTTAAATGAAAAGTAGAGTCCCAGCCAAGAGGACAAAGTCCTCCACCTGTGACCATGGCAGACATGAGTAATTGATCATGCTGCTTTTTCTCTTTGGAGCAGGACACACTATTCAAGATACTTTATTTAAGACCACAGACTTGGTTCTCAAAACTAGCTACTCACTAGAATCCCTTCACTGCCTTTCAAAAAGATCCCAGTGAATGTGTGGGATACTCCAGGCAGCCTGACTCACATGGTTTGGGGGAGGAGCTCAGACGTCAGCATTTTAAAAATGATGAGATTATTTTTCAGCCGCTATAAAGAACCACTGCTCTTGGCAACCATTACCAAATCCCCTTATAGACTTATAAGATGTAGCCCAGTAGCCATCTTGCCTGCAACTTACTGTTACTATTTCCTAGCCCCAGATCTCTCACTTGGTTTCCAAATTATCCATCAAGTCCTCACTGGTCTGCCATTGGTCTAACCTTCACAGTGGGCTCTGGGGCTTGTGTGGTTCTCCTGTCTTCCACAAGTGACTCTAGGGAACAGCCCAGATTAACGCTCCCCATCCAGAAAACCCCTGTGAGCCCTGAGGAGCGAGGGAGGGAGGAGGTGATAGGAGAGGTCTTTACTTTCTCCCAAAGTCTGGGTGATAAACCACAAGTTACACCCCTAATTAGAGAATCTAGTCATCTCTTCAAGCCTCTTGGTTGGAAAGTTCTTCCTGCTTAACCAGTTGTTGCAAAGGGAAGCAGGAAGCAGAGTTAGCAGGTATGTGTGGAGAGGGCTTTACTGCAGAAATGGAGATGCCTGTGTCCCATGCTAGCAACACACATATGCACACAGATACACATGCACATGCTAGCAACACACACACAGATACACATGCACATGTGCTTGTTTTGTCAAAAGAAAGCAAACTTGTTGTTGAATCTTGATCAACTCACCTCTTCCACCTCCACCAGGCAGACATTGGTGTGGACTTCTGAGCTGAGGGAAGCTGGGAGTCTCTGGCTGATGGCTGCCTTCTGGGTGATAAAGATGTCTAACTTGGTTCTGTGACTTTGCCCCTCCCCCCAGCTACTAACCACTGCTCTGAACTTTCTAGCTGCCATCTCAGCCCATCCAAATCTTCCACCAGTTCTTCCATACCCTCTTCTTGCCTCCAGCCCCAGGCATGTCTGCTCTTCTATGTAACTGAAGCCCTCTGCCTCACCCCCAACAGCACTGTTAATATGGCAACCTTGAGAGTGGGCTGGTGTCCAGAGATTTTGGCTTTACACACCCTTGCCATAAATGTGCTGCTCCTCTCCTACCTCTACCTGCTTTGTAACCTGAACCAGAACTGGCTTAGAGAATCTGTCCTCTCTTTGCCTTCCTCCTACCCACTGGGTGGGAAAAGCCATCACAACAGTAGCTCTTTGCATCCATAGGCATGTGTCTGGGGAGGTGCTAACTGCACAGCTGCTGGAATCCAGAGCCCATCCCCATCCCATGGCAGCCCCCAGTCACTCGATTTCAGTCCTGCCTCAGCTTCTAACAACTCATTGTCCATCTTCCTCTTCCAGCCCAGGGTATGGGATTCTCACAAGTTCCACCCACTCCTGCTGACCCCCAGGAGGCCAGGCAAAGCAGAAAGAATAGGACAAATCCAGATACCTAAGACCCCAGCCTAGAGAGTGTTCAGTGTCCCTGTCAGGAACAGTCATTTCTGTCACTGGACTTTGTTCATCCTTCTGTTGAAAGCCACAGAGCAGATTGCATGCACATCCTCCCATAGCTCTCCCTCCTCTCTCTTATCCTCTTTCCCCTCCTCCCAGCCTCTACTCCATACCTCAAGCCCTGAAACCCTAACAAAGCTCCCTCCCTACTGCCATGTGTACTTTGGTGGGCTTTTTTTCTACTTTACCAAAGGGGAAAAAAAAGCTACAAACAGGCTGCAGAAGCAACACACAATGGCACACTTGTGTGTGACTGTTCCTATGTACATGCATATTGTTGGCATGTGTAGGTGTGGGGGATGTAAATGCATGTGCGCACACGTTTCTGTCAGCAATCAAATTGTAGTGTATGTGCACAATTTGAATACTCAGAGACCAACAATTGAGCTTGTGCTGTTTATTGAAGATGCAACAGGGAGGGCTTAGGAACACAGGAGAAGCAAACAATGTCCCCTCTTCTCTGTCTCTGGGTACAAGAGAGCAGAGAGAGACACTCTGAGCCATGCTTGTCCTACTCAGAATGAGAATGAGCCTGGGTGGAATGGGATGGCCACTCTTGGTTGGTTGTCCCTCAGTCCCCATCCTACACTCAGAGCCAGCTCTGGCCAGCTCTAGGCAGGAGCTGAGACAAAGCCCATCATGGGAGAGGTCTGAGTCCCAGACTCAGGGATCCAGGCAGAGGCTGGCAGGGCTAAGCAAATCCTGGGTATGTGCTGCCTATCCAGGCTCAGAAGACACCAGCTGCAGGAAGAAGTGAGATGGCCAAGGGCAAAGCCAAAGGCCGGGAGGCAGGAACAGCAGGGTGGGGCTGGGGCTGACAACAGGATAGAGGAAGACGCTGTGGGAGCCAGAGTTGGATCCACACAGGAGGAAGGCCATGAGCAGCCCTCTCTACCGACCACTCTTCTTGGAGGAGGCGCTCAGGCTGGTGCCCTTCCCCAGGGTATCCTTGTAATCACTGGACCGGCTCCTGCTCTCCCCGCCACGGACACTGCACACACCAGAGATGCAGCTGGTGCTGTTGGCCACATAGCCGCCGCTGACAGTGCTGGGCCGGAAGCCATAGCCGCTGCTGCCGCTGGTGCTGCTAATGATGGCTGCAGAGGAAGAGGTGGGGTTCACACTCAGGAAGAACTGAGTGGTTCTCCTTTCCCCAGGACGGACAGAACTCTTTAGGGACTCTGGTCACAATCACACTTCCCCTCTTGGTGAGACTAGCCCCAAGACACCTACCCCACGTCTTGTCCTTGACTTGCTCAGCTTATACCCCATGTGGCTGGGTCTTGCCTTACTTAAGCTCAGAGGCTTATCTCCTTGGTCCAGGTACCCATGTGCCTACCTGTCCTTCTGCCACCCTCCCATTGCCTGCACCTATTAACTCCTTGGCTAAGCCCCTAGCCTCTAGCATCTCTATCTTGCTAGCACACCAGATATGTCAGTTTCCCAAATATCTGATTTAACTCTTTTAGCCCTTCTGAGAAGTCTAGATCCAGTATTACCAGTTTGCGGTTCTCCCCTCCTCCCATTCTTGAATTCCCTCAACTTTCTTTAATTTTCCCCAGACAGGTCTGACTGCAACTTGTAGACCCAGCTTCTCTGGCCCTACACAGACCCATCATGCTCCTCTATCCCTCATGGTGATAACCACCTCCCCCTGCCGCCATCCCCTGATCATTCCAGGTAGGGAGAGAGGAGACCTGACTTTCAGTAGGCTCCGACATCTGGCTGTGTGACCTCAGGCAAAGTTTTCCTCTCCCTGACTTTTAGTTCCCTCCTCTACACTTTACACACATACAGGTATGTCTAAGCTCTTCCCAGCCTCCCAAGGTTACAGCTTTAGGTCAAAGGCTACAGATACTCACAGATGCTGACAGGGGATGGATATTCTCCCGACATTCTGTTAGGGAGAGAAGGTGAGAGAGAAGTCATTCCATCTACATTGTCCCCACCAGGCTTCAGAACCCAACAGGTCCCCATTCTACTCCAGGGTTTCTTTGGCACAAATAGAGCCTGAGAAGCTTTGGGGACCATCTCTGAATCTTTGGGGGTATGTGGGTAACAATCTTTGTCAAGTAATAGTTTGCAAAAACTGCATGTGTGCAGATAGCATGTCCATCTCCAGGCCCATACCCTTCCTATCTCCCTAGCACAAGAGGCTGGAATTGTGTTGCCAGCCTCAGTATGCAATTGGCCAGATAGAGAAGATGGAATGGGAGTGTGTAAAAGAAGAATGTAGAACAGTTCTGTGGGCAGAGAGGACAGTAGGATGGTCCTAGATACATCCAGGAAAGTTATAAGATTAAATGAGCTAATCTACACAGAATATTTCTTCACCCAGTACCTAGGATGAAGTAAATACTCTCAGCATGAGTGGACACTCCAGGCTACTGATTATGAACTGTTATTAGTATTCCTATCCTCACCATTCTATCACTACCCAGGAACTCATCTTTTCTGGATGAAGATGTGTTAGGCCCTCTCTCCTTCGGTTCTTCCAAGCTGATGGGGAAGTGCACACCCAGCTCACCTGCACTCCTCACTCTCCAGCAGCTTGCGATAGGTGGCGATCTCCATGTCCAGGGCCAGCTTCAGGCTCATGAGCTCCTGGTATTCACGCATCAACCGAGCCAGCTCATCCTTGGCCTGGTGCAGGGCACCCTCCAGGTCATCCAGCTTGGCCCGGGCATCCTTGAGTGCATTGTCTCCTCGCTGCTCAGCATCGGCAATGGCGGTCTCCAGGTTAGAAGCCTATAGAAGAAATTCAAGAAGTTAGAAAACTTTAGAAGTCATCGTAGAAACCATCTACAACCAAATTTCTTCCATTCTTGAAGCTCCTAGGCCACAGTTGCCCAGTCTCTACCCATACTTTGACTCTAGTTAGGGATGGAAGGGGCTAGCAAATCCTTCTCACACTCTACCTCCACACCCTGGGCTCAGATGTCTGTGTGATGGGAAATTCTAAATCCTGCCCTGAGATCATAGCCAAGTTGAGCCCCACTTCTGAACCTCACTTCAGTGCAAAGATATTTACAGAGCCACACTGTGCTAGAGAGAATAGGATAGGTGTCCCAGAGACATTCTGCTGCAGCTGTTGGTGGCATTGACTTCACTAGTCTTCTCTTCTGGCAGAGACCTGGAAGCCCAAGGCTCTCGGCCAAGTCCTGTGCCCTCCACCCTGCTCCCTTACCTGCTTCTTTGCATTCTCAATCTCTGAGCGGAGTCTCTGGATGAACCGATTGAGCTCTGTGATTTCATTCTTGGTGTTTTTGAGGTCATCTCCATGCCGGCCAGCTGCCAGCTGCAGCTCCTGGAACTGGGAACCCAAAAGCAAGGATAGAGCCATGGATGAGTCTAAGGATGTGTGGTTGAGGAAGTAAAGTCTCCTGAGAGCTATTTTTATGGGATCAGGGAATGGTGAATTCTGAGATGGACACTACCTCTTCTCTGGGCTCCATCAGGCTGTGGTTACCATGTCAGCCCAGCCTTAGCTAGCTCACCTTGGTCTGGTACAGGGCCTCAGCCTCAGCCTTGCTCTTCAGAGCGATGTCTTCATACTGAGCCCGGACCTCATCGATGATACTGTCCAGGTCCAAGTTGCGGTTGTTGTCCATGGATAGGATGACAGACATGTCACTGATGTGAGACTGGATCTGAGCCATCTCCTACAGGAAAGATGGAGGGATCTCTCAGTTTGACCATTGTCAGAAGCTGATGACCTTGGCCAAGCAAGGTCAGAAAGTTTTATTGATGTCATGTTGTGCTTGGAACCCAAGGCTGCCATATCCTTTGGCAAGTGTCCTGAGCTCCACTATCATGGAATGAGGCCTGTTTCCTTCTTCCCACTCACAAGATTGAGGCTAAGAAGCTTCTAGGGCTGAGATGAACCCTGGAGTCCTTTCTGGGACTGAGACCTCTTTCTCTCTCCAACCCACTGGGAATATTTTATCCCTTCCTATCTAAAGAATAGAGAGGGGACAGACTTACAGCTTCAAAGAGACACTTGAAGAACTTGATGTCCTGGTCCATGGAGTCCACCTTGGCCTGTAACTCGACCTTATTGGCATAAGCCGCATCCACATCCTGAAAGATATCCGAACCATCCCCAGGTCACCGCTGGTGCAGCCAAGAAGGCAATACCCATCCTAGCCTGACTTCCCCTTGGAGAAGTAGGCACCCTCTTCCCCTTGGGTGGCTCTTGGGGAAAGAAAGGACCAAACACCAAGCCCTGTCCCTCCTGAGAACCTGTTCCATTGAGAGCAATGGGGTAGGGAGCACCTGCCATTAGAAGCACACCTGTAACATCTGAGCCAGATCCCACAGCTGCAGAGGAGCCCCTATGTAACAGATCCTTTCCCCATTAGCCTTCCTTTCCTTTCACTCTTCTTCTCTTTGTCATGCCTTCTTTCTTTCTGTTTCTCTTTCTTTCTTTAAGTGCCAGTCCTAGGGCTGGAACTCTGAGGTCAGGGTGCTTGCTGTCTCTGAGCATTTTCACTCAAGGCTAGCATTCTACCCGTTGAATCACAGCCTCAATTCCACATTTTTACTGGTTCATTGGAGATAAAAGTCTCATACACTTTCCTGCCTAGATTGGCTTCAAACCATAATCCTCAGATCTCATCCTCCTGATAGCCAGGATTACAGGCGTGAGCCACAATGTGAAGCTCTGATTCCTTCCCCTAGAGAGCCTGTCACCATGATCTTCCTGCCTTCTCCTCACCAGGGAGTACCAGCGTGGTGGCCCATGGGAGAGCACACTGGCAGGTGTGGCCAGCACTGTCTTCTCCTCACCTTCTTGAGCAGCACAAACTCGTTCTCTGCAGCTGTCCGTCTGTTGATCTCCTCCTCGTACCTGTGGGAACACCAGGGCTTGTGGGATCCTGTCTCTCACTGAGATCCCTTCTTTGCTCTAGAAGGACCCTAAGGGAGAATCTATGCACCAGTCAGATGGCACAGAGGCTAGAAGACTGGACAGTGGAGCCAGCTAGGCCAGGAAGACTTCTTGGGGAGAGGACATGGTAGCCAACTCTGGAAAGAGATCACTGAAGATCTAGTTTGGAAGAGGAGGAAGAACATATGGAGTGTTCTACAGAAAAACTGCTGGGAAGTAGGCCAGCTACTCCCACCCCTACATGGGAGCAAAGCATTACAAACGATAGCGATCTCACATGCATTTCCCTCAGAGACTCCTCAGAGCAGCCTGGGAGGCAGATAAATGTATTCCTCTTTTCAAGTGAGGGCACAGGTCCTTGGAGAAAGTGAGACATTAACCTAAGGTTCCCACAGCTAATCTTCTGACCACTCTCCAGCACCCTGGACATTGGTCTTAAGTGTCAGACTAGAGGTGAAAGCAAGGAATATATTCCAGACTTCTACTTCTCATGCACAAGGATATTATCTTCCATAAGTTTAAGCCCGGGTGACAGCTGGGGACCAGCAGAGAGCCAGGGGAAATTGTCCATGGAAGGAGGAGACCCTCCTCTCTCACCTCTTCTTGTAGTCCTCCACCACGTCCCGTACGTTCCTCAGCTCCGAGTCCAGCCTCACCCGGTCCCCAGACAGGGTCTCCAGCTGCTTCCGCATGTTGCTGATGTAGCCTTCCAGGATGGGCTCCAGATTGTTCTTGCAGTTGTTCAGGTCCAACTGCTGCAGCAGCTCCCACTTGGTCTCCAACACCTGGTTCTGCTGCTCCAAGAAGCGCACCTGGAACCCAAAGCCCAGCTACGGTTGAGTCTCCAAGAGCATTGTACAAGGCACTCACTCTATGTCTTCTCCCTTGCTCCTCCCTGCATTTGTAAAAGGTGAGTGCATCATTAACCCCCAATGGAAAAGAAAGTAAGGCATGGAGAAATTGGGGGTTTGTCCAAGTTAATGGTGCCTAGAACTGAGCCCAGGCATGTGTTCCTGTACCCTATGTATCCAATTACTCATGGTCAACTTGGAGCAGTGAGTGACCATATCCAAAACACCAGGGCAGAGCCAGGCTGCCAGTCTGAAGAGGAAAGTCTGCTCTTCATCTAGGACATGTCAAAACTCAGTGAAGCTTAGAACATGTGCTTGAGGGTACTCCAGATTCCTACCTCAAGCCCTAACTCCTTCTTTGCTCAGAGTTGCTCCCTCTTTTCTTTGTCCTGCTCCTTATACCCATTTTTCCTAGCATGGGCACAGCATGTGGAGAAGGATGGACAGAGGGAGGTAGACCCTGGCTGGCCAGGAAACTCGCCAGAAGGTTCCATTTGCAGACACTTTTTTTTCTGCTCACTTCTTGTGAGCACAGCTGTATAACAAGGTTGTGTTCATAGGTCACGGGAATGTTGTCTGGATTTTGCCATTGAGATAGGATTATTCACCAAACAGCTTGTCTCTAGCAGGTGATCTACCATTTGGTTTGGATTAACTAATCCTGAGTTCCTCACACACCCTCCTCTGAGAGACCATAATGCACCGGGCACCACTGGAGCCAGCCGGATTGCAGATAAAACCTCACCAATCCTTTCTGGCTCCCTGAGGTAAGGATTGGCATTTTCCTGAAACTGAGATTACTTAGGAGCTATCTAGGTTCTGAGGCTTTTTCCTTCTACCTAAGGAAGTCCACCTTAGTGGTCCATCTTCCTACCTACCCTCCAGATTTATCAGCAGGGTTTCACCAGGCCAGCCAAGAGTCAACCAAGCTGCTCCCACTCCCAGATTCCTAGTCCTCAGAGCACCTTGATTGTCCAGACATGACAAGAAGCCACAGAACCATCCCTGGCCTCCAAGGCTGAGCAGAACAGAGATCAGGACTGTCCCAGGCACACAGGCTATAGCTGCAAGAGCAGGTGCACCTCTGTTGGCCCAGGCTTTGTCCAGGGCTGGCCCCACCTTGATGCCTGAATGGCATGGAGGCAAACAGAGCCCTCTAGTTTCTTTCCTGAAACCAGAGGCAGTTGGCTGAGGGTCTAAACTCACCCTCCTTGTGCTCCATACCTTGGAGCCATTGCTCTCTACATCTTTACTGAGTCAAAAGTTGGGGTAATCATCTCTTATCTACCAGATGTCAGGAGCCTATGTGAACAGGAAGGATCTTCCAGACCTACACTTGCTCTGCTTCTCAGCATCACTCTCCAAGATCCCAGAGATTAAAAAGAGATCACAACAATAACCATCATTTTTGCAGTACTGAGTATGGGCCAGTCATTATGACAAAATCTTTACATATATTTTCTTTTCTAAACTAGCCCAACCCCAAGAGAAGTAGGCTCTTTTCTCCATTTTAAGGATGAAGAGATAGAGACTCAGACAGGCCAAGTGACGTTCCTAAAGCGACAGAGCTGGTTAGTGGTGGGTCAGGATCAAGAATTAAGCCTGACTCCAAAGCATCTTGGAGTTTTCTTCCCACACAACACAACTCTACTTCTCAAGTGAGTCCTTAGCCACAGAATCACATGCCCATGGCAGAGCATCTGTCAAAGCACCTGAAATGACACGGAGGCTCTGGATCCACAGGTCAGGTAGTTGGTGGACCATGTCAGCATGTCACAGGAGGAGGGCAGGCCTCCTGGATACTTTGGGGCAGAGTCTCCTGCCAGCCTTTACTGAATACTGCCTGTCTGCATAGATTTAGCAATGGCACAACCTAGGCCTCAAGCGTAAGGATCAGGTTTCTCCCCTTCGGATCTCCCATAAGCTTCTGTGGGGCTGACTCTGCCTCTATTTTCTATCTGGAAAGACAGCACAAAACACCAAGATGACAGAAGGCATCTGCCATGTCCACCATAAACACCTACTTAATACCTAACCCCAATCCCTCTGTCATGTAACAAAACCTCATATTCCGAGAACAGAAGAGGAGAGCTATCTGCAAGATCCCTAGGTGCCTTTAGACCCACCTTGTCGATGAAGGAAGCAAACTTGTTGTTCAGAGCCTTGATCTGCTCCCGCTCTTGGGCCCGCACTTTCTGGATCTCAGGGTCCAGCTCCACATTGAGGGGGGCCAGGAGGCTCTCATTGACAGTGACCTGATGGATACCTCCAGGTGGGCACACAGCTGGGCATGTAGGCCCTAGGGCCACGCTGCCAAAGATGCTGCCAGCAAAGCCACTGGCCCGGCCCCGGCCAAATCCAAAACCTCCATTCTTTCCGCTGCTGCCAGCTACATTGAGGGAGATGCTCCGGGTGCCCCCAAGGCTGTAGAGGCTCCGGCTGCCAAAGCCCCCACTTAGCCCTTTGCCTCCTGCCCGGTAGGAGGACGAACTTCCCCCAGAGAGCACTGCAGAGCAGCCGCTGAAGCCCCTGTTGGTGGCAGCTCCCGACTTGCAGGTGAACTGGCGGCTCATGCTGCTGGTAGAGATGGAGCTCAGATGCAGGAGTGAGGAAGGCAAAGTCCCACAAGGGTTCTGTTGGCTGTGGTGAGAATCGACAGGTGCCTTTATATTCGTTTGGCACTGGGCTTGCGGATGGGCAGTTGAGAGCTTAATTCGTGGGTTTGGCTTGCCTGGGAGCAAGAAGTCATTTTCTCTGTGCTGAGCTAGAGATCGGGCCCTCCCCACCTCTGAAACAACATGAAACCATCAAATTGCTGGGCTTGCAAGCTTTGCTCATGTAATTTGGGTCTTATCTAATTAACCCGCTGTTATAAGGGTAATTTGCCTCAGGCCTCAGCCTCTCCAGGGGGATGTCACTGGCACCTCACCATGGCTATCCTGATGAATCTCTGGGTTGTTGGCTTCCTCTTGGGCTCAGGGAGCAGAGATGGCATGGGCTTCCTTGGACAGGACAGGCAACTGAGCAGAGGATCCGGGGATATCCACCATAGATGGGGCCTCCTTTCTAGAGAAGGACTGTCTGTTCGGGAAGCCACACACCCCAGGCCTCAAACACATATAACCCATAGAAATCAGTGGTTCATTCTCCTGGGTGGGAGGCGGGGGGAATCCTCTCCACCGATCAAGGCCTGGACAAGTTCAAAACCTCCTGCTACCACTAGCCACAGGATGAAGAGATTCTGTATCTGGCCTGGGACATGAGCTGCAGGTCACCACCCATAGCGTCTTTCTGCGTGCCTTCTGGAGAGCCCTATGTGTGACACTGTACCTCTCTGACACCCACTGTAACACAAGTGGGGGACAGTGGGAGGGAACCGGATCTACACTGGAGAGGATATGTATGCATACAGGAAGATAGAGCTGGGCAGGAAGAAGTAGAGGAGCTGGCTGTCCGGGGACTACAAGGACAGACCTCTCAGTGTGATTTGTTTCACCACTCTGGTCTCTCTTATGAGATATATCTTCTCTGAAACTCGGAGCTGCTTAAAAGACCCAAATCACCCTTTCTATGTTCAATTTTAAAAGCCACTGTCACCATGAGCCCCCATTCCCACGACCCAGGCCTGAGCAGCTGAGAACAGAAGCTGACTAGAACTCACCCCATAAGGCCAAGCCTCCCTGAACACATGCCATCCTGTTACACACAGTCCTACAGTGGCTGCCACAGAGCTTTTGCTGTCTTGCCTTTCCCGACTTACTGGTCCCTCCTAGAATCATCCTATTTAGCCCACACTCCTACCCAAAGACTCCTGCGTGGACCCTACGGTAAGGTAGGTACAGCTCTTGGCTGAGTAAGGGCACAAAGTAGCAGAGAGTCTAGAGACAGGCTGCTTGATTCACGATTGGCCTAGAATCCATGCTCATCTCTCCCCTACCTTCCTTCCCCGGCATTTCTCCCTCTGACCTGCCACTCTCTTTCCCAGCTTTGCTCCCCAACCCTCTGTATTTCCTCTTCTCCATCATCCCTCCATCTTCCTCTCTTTGCCTCTTGTTCTATTGTCCCCATCCTCAGGGACTTCCTGGATCAGAACAGCCTAGAACTGAGCTTTTCTCACTTCCCTCAGCCCTTAAAATATTGTTGGCTCTACAGGACGCTGACTCTGGGAGCAACTTCCACGATGTCTCTATGAAGGTCATGTCGTGTGTCACCTTCGTTTTCCTGTGTAAGGATGGTAAATGCTACTCCATAGTAGAGTCTTACTACTTCCTTTGTCCCTTCAGTCAAACCTCCCTGTGTGCCCACTGTGTGCCTTACACTGTGCCCAGTCTGGAGATAAAGGACTCTGTGGTGTGTTGCTAAAGACCTGCAAGCACTCTCAGTACACAGTCCTGGCACAGTGTCCTCCATTGATGGCTTTGTTGACTGTATGCTTCTCTGACATTCACAGCAGGACTCCAGCCCAGCCAGCCATATCCTGTGGCTGCTACTGCCCCTGTCATATCCCCAACACCCTTCTTCCTGAGTGGCTGAAACATCTTACCCCCTGGCCTCAACTTCAGCTACTTCTAACATCTGCCACATTGTTCTCACCTAACCCAGACCCCTTTTCTCCCCACCTCTCTCATCCCTATCCGTCTCTCATTTGAAACTCTGCCCCTGTCCTGCCCCCTCTTTGCTGCACCCTAGTTCCTCTGTCCATTGATACCTGTGTATCAGACTTTCTCCTGGGGTCTGGTGACACCTCCCTCTGAATCTTCCTTTGGGGCCTGGGATCAGCCTCTACACATCCCTTCCTGAGTTAAGAAAGCCTTGAACAGCTGCTGTTGGAGAAGCTGCCAACAAAGCAGAGATGGTGCCTTGAGCCTTCTGTTCCCAAATTCCCAAATTCCACTCCATATTCAACAGGGCAGCTTTGCTTAGCCTTTCTGAGCCTCAGCTCCCCATCAATAAAGGGGTCAATAAACACTAATATGGTAGTGGTGAAATGACACAGATACTCCCTAATTTGCACTTACTGTCCAGTAAACTGATGTCAATGACTAAAATGAGGGAACAGATGGATCCAGGGCTCAGCCATGCTGGCTCCCTGGTTCTTCTCCTTTGGGACATCTGGATCAGCACATTCCCACACAATGGCATCAGATGCTGAGGACAGGCAAGGGGTGTGTTCCCTCAGGCCCCAGACTCTCCACTCAGACCATCCCTGACACTGGAAAATATACTATCCACTGTCCAGCAAGTATTGCCAAATATATAACTCAGTGGGAAGCACGTTCCAAACGTCTGTTGGTATTGGGCCATTTATCAAATACATATTAAGTACTGATGGACGTGATCTGAAGTTTTCTACCCTCAAAGAACTAAGTCTGAGTCCCTACAAGTGACCCTGGGAGACGCAGCTCATCGGGTTATTAACAAGTCATTAACACCCTAGCATAAATTAGTTAATCAGATTCAGGCCATGAGGAATGAGACACAAGGTATTGTTGATGCAGATGATGATAGAGGAAGAAGCCCAGAGTTCTGGACTACCCACAGGAAGGGTGGGCCCAGACAGGACCTGGGCTTCTTGCACTTTGCTGGAGGGGAAAGGGAGGGAGCAAAAGACCAAGTTCACCAAAGGTACAAAGACTTCGTCCTTACTCCTGTTTGCAATCAGGACAGACTTGAGAGCAGGAGATAGGGTCCCTGCTGTAGGAGCCTCTTGACCTGGTTCTAGGAGGCCACCTGGAAGCTGCTATGTCCCAGCTTCCTGTCACTGACACCTTTCCCAGGCTTTCTGTGTAAGAACTGAGTTCTGCCAGGCTTGACCAGCCACGGATGTGTCTGAGCCAATTTTACTCATCTATGAAATCACTGGGGAGGATATGTAGGGTTAAACAATCAAACCTCAGGAACACCTAGCTTGAACATCTGAGGATAAATTAAATGGGTTGTTAACTAATTATAGCCATTGAGCTCTTGGCTTAATAACCAAAATGTTTTATGTGCTTTGGTGGTGTCGTCTCTACCTGTGGTTTAGGATTTGAGATGATGGTCAGTTTGACACATTTATGATCCCACGAATCTGGTTAGTACTTTTGTCCTCGCCTCTCTATGTTCTTTGGCCTAGTAAGCCTCCCAAGAGATGTTCTTAGAAGGTTAAGAGGACTTGGCACAGCATGAGAAGGCAATTGCTGAATGAACATAAGGGAAATAAATAAAAAAGAAGCGGGCTGGGAAGGTGGCTCAGTGGTAGAGCGCTTGCCTTGCATACATGAGGCCCTGGGTTCAATTCCTCAGCACCACATAAGCAAAAAAAAGGAAAAAGCCAGAAGTGGCACTGTGGCTCAAGTGGTAGAGCACTAGCCTTGAGCTGAAGAGCTGAGGGACAGCGCCCAGGCCCAGAGTTCAGGCCCCACGACCGGACCCCCCCGCCCCAAAAAAGCAAAATTTGGGGCTCTTAACTCCACAGGGGCCGCTTGTAGGAGGAGGCTTGCATTCAGTCTTTTCAGGGGAGAAGGCATGGCAACAAGAAGTTGGCATAGGAGCCCAAGTGGGCAGGAGGCAGGTCCTTTGTGAGGAAAATACCTAGCAGGCTGGAGCAATCATGAGAAGAGTAACCGTGAGTGGACTAGACCCAGGTTGTACATGTAACATGGAGCCACTGAAGACTCTTGAGCCTAGGGAAAGCCTAACCAATGCATGTTTGAAGAGGCAGAATGGAGCTGCTGTATGGGTCACTTCAGCGAGGGGGCGGTATGTGTGTATGGAATGGAGAGACATATAAAGAAAGAGTAGAAAATAATTGAGCAAAGTAATTGTCCCCAAAATTAGAGAGAATGAGCTAGACCATTTGAATGACCTCAGCCTAGGCTCTGCCAGACATCCTCAGCAGCTTGGCCTGGGACATGAGCTTTTAATCTCCAGAAGCTCTCTGTTCACACCCTATCTCTACCTGAAGCTTCAGGTAGATGGTTGGTGACAGGCCTTATGGACTACAGTCCCTAGAGGACTTGGCCTCCATCTGGGGCAGCCCAGGTGCTCAGCAGGCTTGCCACTGGAAGGTTGGAGGTAAGCTCACACTGAAGAGCTGGGGTGTAAAGGATAAGTAAGAGGGGGGGTCTCACATGGCATTCAGCTCCATGCCCACTACTGCAGAGAGGTGTCTTCCAGGGCCATCATGATTTCACACAGTTCCATGGCCAGGAGCACTTCCTGAGAGATTGGCTGACCATCTCCTTCCTCCAGTCCCACCCCATGCTTTCCATTAGAGTGTATGTTGCCTTGGGACTGAGGACCAAGGTCCTGGTCCTACTTTTGCCACTCACCAGCCATGTAACCTTGATTGTGGGGGGGGGGGGTCTCCTACCATGCAAAGCCTCTGTGTCCACATCTCCAAGAAGAGGGACAACAATACCCACCCCACTGACTCCCTAAGGTGAATGGAAGGCAGCTTGTAAATAACAATAACAATGATGATGATGATGACAATGATGATGATGATAAGGTAATACTCAGGCAGTGTTCTAAACACTCCACATACATTCATTCATTTGATCCTCACAACAGCCCTAGGAGGCTGGCACTATGATTACCTCCCAAATTGGCAAATGAGATACTGAGGCTTAAGGAAGTTAAGCAGCTTACTCAAGGTCACACAGCTGATGAGATGCTGAGCCAGGTCTGGGACCAGGAGGCATGGCTGCAGCTTGGCTCTTGTCCTCATACTGCCATGACTCTCTGGTCCAACTCTCACCTCCCCCAACTTCTGGTTTCTGTTCTCTTCTGCCACAGAGGTGCCACCTCAACACGTTCTATCTCACGTGGCGTCTCTGCCCCCTGAGCACTTTACAGCCATACTTTCCATCTTAATGGTCCCATTTCCTTTCCTTCCAACATATTTCTGTTCATTGTCATGAGGAGGGGGCAATGCAGCGACCGTAATTGGTGGTCTAGTGAGGGAATCATTCATTCATTCATTCATCATTCATTATCCCTGATATCGTGGAAGCAGGACAAGTTCTAATTAGTGAAGCTTGAGTCCCAAAGGCAAGAGGATTGACCTTGTGTGGACATCTCAAGGTCAGTAGGGACCCACGTTGATGAGACTTGCTCTAGCAGTGCACACCCATGGGTCAGTGAGAGCCTCTTGAATTTGAAACATTGGGAGAACATTTATAACATCAGAAAACAAGAAGATCATGGCCATTGGGAGAGGCCCAGGGAAATGGTACAATAAAAGGTGGATGTGGTCCCAGAGACGTGCAGGTGCATAGGTGACAATCATCAACGTCGTCATCATGGTGGTCATTGTCGTCTTCTTTTGCATTCAGTGGTCACAATTCTTAACCAACCATTCATTCCTTGATGGGTATTTGGGCTTTTCTGTCTTAGATGTTTGAGCATGGTACCAATATGAACACAAGTGTGTGAGTGTGTTGCTCAACTATCTGAGTTCAATGTTGATGAGTGCATCTCTAAGGGAGCAGTGTGAGGGTCACATGGCAATACTGAGGAGCTGCTGAATTCTCCCCCAGAGTTGTTTTTACATCCTCACCAACAGTGCACAGAGGTTTCCAACTTCTCTACACCCTTGCCAAGATTTATCATATTTTTTTGAATGACAGTTAGCCCCCTGGGTGAAAATTAGCTCCTCATTATGGGTTTAATTTCCAGTTCCTTAATGTCTCACCACCTTGAATATAGTTCATGTGCTCAATGGCCATTTGTATATCTTCTTTAAATAAAATTTCATTGTAATCCCTTGATTTTTTTAACTAGGTAATTCTTTTTTTTCCTCAAGTCTGGCACTCTACCACTTGAGCTACAGCTCCATTTCTGGCTTTTTGCTGATTAATCAGTGATGGGAGTCTCATGGATTTTCCTGCCTAGGCTGGTTTCAAATCACAATCCTCAGATCTCAGATTCCTGGGTAGCTAGGATTGTAGGCATGAGCCACCAGCATTCAATTTAGGTAATTTATTTCTTGTTGAGTTGCAAGAGTTCTTTTTATACGCTGAATACCTTATTAGATAAATAACCTGTAAAACTTTCCTTTTTCTTTGCCAATTTTTATGAGCCTCAATTAGTTGTTCAACGAGGTTTTATTTTAAATGTGCATTTATACATGTAAACCTTAACTCCAGACTCTCCTCTCTCTGTCTCTCTCTTTTCCCACTTAGTTTTGTTTTGTTTTGTTTTGTTTGAGACAAGATCTCACTACATAGCCCAGGCTGGACTCAAACTCACTATCTTTCCTGCTTCAGCCTCCCTAGTGCTGGGTTTATAGTTCTTTACTACCGTACCTTCTTATTCCACTTCCTTGATAGCACCTTTGAATAAACAAAAGATTTTAAGTTTCATGAAGTCCATTTTAGGTACTTTCTCTTCTGTAGCTTATCCTTTTGGTATCTAAGAATCTACTGTGAGATCCCAAATGAAGATTTATCCTTATATTTTCTTTATGGTTTTAATTAACTCTTATATTTAGGTTGTTTTTTTTTTCAAGTGCACAGTGAAAAAGTTTATTTATGACATTTCAAAACCCAGAAGAGAAGACAATGCACAAAAACATCACAAAACTGTTCTTGATTGATTTGACTTTCTTTCTTTTTTTTTTGGTCAGTCATGGATCTTGAACTCTGGGCCTGAGCTCTGTCTCTCAGCTCTTCAGATCAAGGCTAGTGCTCTATCACTTGAGCCACAGTGCCACTTCTGTTTTTTTGGTGGTTTATTGGAGAGAAGAGTCTCATGGACTTTCCTGACAGGGCTGGCTTTGAACCACAATCCTCAGGTCTCAGCCTCCTGAGTAGCTAGGATTACAGGCGTGAGCCACCTGTGCCCAGCCTTTATTTTTTTATATAATGTAAAGTAAGGCCTGCATTCAAACCTACTGTGATAACATGATTCAAATTCTCCCTCTAAGAATCTAGGTGCCTATCTTTCTTATTACTTGAGTAATCTCTCTTCCTCCAGGAAGCTATCCTTGCTTAGCCTCCCATTATGGCCACTCCTTGATTTGCACAACTTTGAGTGTCTCCTGGGATTGGCACTAGCGACATGGTAAGATTGTGTACATGCAGCAATGGCTTCCATCATCACTAGCAGATATTTGGAGAGACAGACTGACAAAAATGCACCTATAACATCACTCAAGAGCAGTTTATTGAATATACCGCAGAAATTCAGAGTCCTTCGTTCAAGCAAGGGAAAGACTAGCAGGTGCCATTCTGAAGAAGATTTCCACTGCAAGCCATGACCTTTGGCTGGATGGAAGACACAAAGTCAAGTCCCCTCAATGGACTCAGGTCACGACAATGGTAATTGAGAGTCAGAAGCTACCATAGGGCACAGCCTGTGTCCTGCAAAAATAGGATCTGTGGCCAAGTGACCAAGGACCAATCACAGCCTGCAGTCTTGACAAAGGACAAGTTGATCTTCCCTCTGGTAAAGAGACAGTGTCATGTCATGGGAAGAGCTTGGCCCTGTATTCATCCAGGCCTGAGCTGGCACTGGGTGGGAGGGGAGTGGTGAGTGACTAGGACACATTGCTCTCCGAGGATCAGGCTCCCTGTCCTCTGATCAACACCTTCCCTGCAGGGCAAGGTGAGAATTAGAGGAGACATGTGTAGGGTGCCTGGCATTTATCAGGTATTTACTAAGTGGGAGCAGTTATTGCCAAGAATAACAAAGGGGGTTGGTGGATAACACAAGGTGGCAAAAAATCTCCATCCCTTTCCACTTGGTTCCATGAATAGGATGCAGCTGGTGATCTGAGAATGTACACATTTTCTCCCAAATGACAAAGATCTAATTTCTCATACCCTGGTGGTATGGCTTCAGGTTCACCCCACCATGCTAGCAGGGGTAAAATAAAATCTTTTGAATAATTGAGAACTTGACCTAAGCACAGAATGAAACTATCTCCTCTCCCCTCTCCTCTTAGTCCCCTTCTCCTTCCTCTCTTTCTCTCTCTTCCCACCTCTCTCTCTCTCTGTAGAGCCTAATCATAGCTGCCATCAGGCCAAGAAGGTACTGATGGCTGTGTGTCCATGGCCACCTGCCAAGCTGAAGGCAGCAAGGAAAACCAGAAGTCATGAATTGCACACGGGACCTACGGGTACAGGGAGGGTGATCGCATCCATCAGAACTGGAAAGCAAGATAAGCCATGATGTAGATAGTGTGCTACAGACAGTCCTAAAACTCGGGGATGAGGAGTGGGGTGTGGCAGGCATCTTTGAGCAATGGCAAAGACATCTTTTCTTCCAGGTGTTTGGTGAAGGGGTGACAGGCTTATCGAGTGGTCTTCCTGGCTGGCATGCTGGCTGGAGCACTTTTCTCTTGGGACTCCTGGCGGTCTCCCCCTCGTCCGCCTCGAGACTTGATCTGACCACTTCGTGGGCTGCTGGGGCTACCAGCCACACTGCCAGCCCCAAGGTCAGCACTCACAGAGCTGGGGTTGTAACCATAACTGCCATAGCTATTGCTGCTGATGACTGCTGGGGAGGTAAAGTCAAGAGCACGGAGAGAGAAGAAGGTATCAATCAACCAAAGATGACAACTATAATATCCTTTTTAATCCCACCACATTGCTTAGCGGTCAAGACCTAGCCAAGATAATGGAGACCCTGCCACAGGGCAGCATCTGTGTGGTGGAAGTACTACATAAGGCAGAGACCATGTTTGTTCTCCTGAACCTCTGAGGAAAGTCCCTCTTCCAAGCCTTTCTTTAGATGACAGAATCCCCAAGGGAGAAGCAGCAAGGAGAAGGCTGGGTGGAACTTCAATCACTGTTGCCAAGGAACAAGAGAGGAGAAAGTTCCTCAGAAGCCAGAGAGCCTCCACAGGGCTGTAACAAAACCTTCTGCATGCAGGTGAGACCATGAATGGAGGTGTCCCAGGGCCCCTGCCTTTCCCAGCCAACTCAAGGATACTCACAGATGCTCACGGAAGATGGATTCTCACCAGACATCCTGCAAGACAAAATTAAAGAGAAAAAAAAACCTCAGGAGTGTGTCCAGATTCAGCTGAGCTTTAGTGGGCTCTTGCTTTCATGAGTATGTGAATTTATTTCATTCATGAAGGGGTGAGGGAGTGCTGGTAGTGAGACTTGAACTCAGGGCCTCATGGTCTTGCTTGGCTTTTTTGCTCAAGGCTGGAACGCTACCACTTGAGCCACTCCTTCACTTTCAGCTTTTTGCTGGTTCACTGGAGAGTTTCTTGGGTTTGTCTGCCTCGGCTGGCTTTGAATCACAATCCTCAGATCTCTCAGCCTCCTGAGTAGCTAGAATTACAGGCATGAGCCATTGGCACCCAGGTTATGTCATTCTTATAGGTGGAGATTAGAGCTTCCATTCCACTGGTGAGAAAATAGAGACCCTCTATGATTTACCAAGACCATACAGCTACCCTGTGTCAGTCTGTCTGCTCTTCTTAGGGAGCCACATGGCCACCTGTGTTCATGGCTTTTGTCTGACATCCCCTGGCAGGAAGCAGCAGCTAAACTAACCTGTCAAATCATCATCTCTCCTATTCATGGTGTCACCAGAACTTTTGTTGACACAGTATTGTTGTTCATCCTCCAGATCCAAAACAGCCCCTTAGCCACACAGGACACACACAGCCCCCTCCTCCCGTGGCACCCGCCAAGGTGCTTTCCTGCCCTCACCTGCACTCCTCGCTCTCCAGCAGCTTGCGGTAGGTGGCGATCTCCATATCCAAGGACAGCTTCAGGCTCATGAGCTCCTGGTACTCACGTATCATCCGGGCTAGCTCTCCCTTGGCCTGGTGCAGGGCACCTTCCAGCTCATCCAGCTTGTCCCGAGCATCTTTGAGGGCACTGTCCCCTCGCTGCTCAGCATCCGCGATGACCATTTCCAAGTTGGAACACTGGGGGAGGTAGGCGGAAAGCGTGAAAATAGAACAGAACATCATGTCTAGATCATACAGGTCAAGTAACATAACTCTCTCAGTATGCAGAGGAGGCCCAACGTGACTGCAAGGAACAACTACAGAGCCAGAAGCTCTGATAGCAGGGAAGGTGAAGCAAAATGGGAAAGAGGCATTATGGTTGGCATAGCAGCTCTTAAGTCCAAGAGGAAAGACTTGTTTTCTTCTGAACTTCCAGTCCCAGCTTCTCCAGCACAGGGGTGATACTGAGCCTTGCATTCTGCGCTGCTCACCTGCTTCTTCACGTTGGTGATATCACAGCGGATCCTCTGGATGAGCCGGTTCAGCTCCGACATCTCACTTCTGGTGTGTTTGAGGTCATCTCCATGCCGACCAGCTGCCAGCTGTAGCTCCTGGATCTAGAGGTCAGAGGCAGGAAGGTGTGGTGATGTGACCAGGAGGGGAAGAGTGCTGAACAAATACTCCCACCACCAGAATGAGCCTGAGTAGCTAGGATAGAAAAGGTAGAGCCAGCCCCTGAGTGTCTTTCCAGCTTTGACTAAGAACTAACCCATCCTCTAATCAGAACCTGCATGTGGTCCTCTGTTCCCACCTCCTCCTGGCCTGTAATCTTTCCTGGGATGGATAGGGAAAGATGCAGTTCAAATGAACTAAGCATTCCTCAATGTGAGGGAGCTCTAACCCCCTCCCTCACCTATTTAATACCTATTCAGAGAAGTGGGTCCTAGAATCCAGATGAGAGCAGGACAGGCAAAGCCATTGGTCACCATTTTCTTGTGACACTTCCTTGATCACAGGGGAAAAGAGAGGAAAGTCCACAATCTCATGTACCCTTGAAAGGGATCACAGACAAGACTGATAGGATTGGTGACTTCTCCCAGTACCCAGACTCTGGGAAAGAAGAAATGGAAAGTACATTGACAGGGGGAAAGGGGACAGCGGGAAGCAGGAAGATAGACCACAGCCATCCTTGCTGTTAGTGGTGCTATAGTTTGGATTTGAAACTGTGCTTCAAAGGTCCAAGTGTTAATGGCTTGGCCCTCAGCTTGGTCCTTTTGGGAGATGGTGGAATCTTTAGTGGATGGGGCCTGATAGGAGGAAGTTAGATAGCTGGAGGGCAGGCACTTGAAGATGATACTGGAACCCTGGACTTTCTCCTCTCTCTATTTGCTTCCTGGATGGCATAAAGGGAGCAGCCTCCTCCCACCATGTCATACTGTACTACCACAGTGCTGAGACACCATAGACTGAAATCTCTGAAGCCATCAGCCAGAGCCAACCTTTCCATCTTATAAGTTGATTTTCTTGGCTATTTTTGTCACAGTTATGAAAAGCTGACTAATACAGGTAGCATATAACAAATGTTATGACAAATATAACAAATAACTCCCCAGAAGCCGGGTGCTGGTGGCTCATGCCTGTAATCCTAGCTACTCAGGAGGCTGAGATCTGAAGATCAAAGCCAGCCTAGGCACCAAAGTCCATGAGACTTTTATCTCCAATTAGCCACCAGAAAACCAGAAGTGGCACTGTGGCTCAAGTGGTAGAGCACTAGCCTTGAGCTGAAGAGCTGAGGGACAGCACCCAGGCCCAGAGTTCAAGCCCCATAACCGACCAAAAAAAAAAAAAACCAGAAAAACAAAGAACGAAATAAAAAACACCTCCCCAGGCTCCAGGGAGTACAAAGGTAAAGAGTTTTGTACCCAACAGCCCCAGAGAGCCCTACCCTGAAGCATAACTCCACTAGTCAGTACACTTCTCCAGTCTGACCTGCTCTTGGAGTCTTCCCAGCGCCATTGGTAAATATCTCCGGACTTCCCCTTCTCTCACTCCCCAGCCAACCCCAGCTGCTCTGCTCTGTGGTTATGACTGTCCTCCTGTGCTGTGGCAGCATGCTCCCATTCCTGTCTGTGATGAGATTGCCTCATGCTCTCCTCCCCTCTGTTGAGTATGTCCCACCCACACCAGTGTTTTGATCACATTCTCTGAGAATTCCTTTGAGGGAAACAACGTGGAACTCATGGTCATGACCACCCTCTCCTGCAGCACATGTGTGGAGATATCTCCTGCGTTCTCTAGTGCAAGGAACCTTTCCCAGGAAGGAGGGAAAATCAGCAAGCGCCCACCTTGGTCTGGTACAGCGCCTCTGCCTCAGCCTTGCTCTTCAGGGCAATGTCCTCATAGTGAGCACGGACCTCGGTGATGATGCTGTCCAGGTCCAGGTCCCGGTTGTTGTCCATGGACAGGATGACAGATGTCTCACTGGCATGAGTCTGGATCTGGGCGATCTCCTGAGTTGGGAGATGAAGACAGAGTCAGGCCCTCAGTTTCCCTTCTTCTGCCCTACCAGTCTCCTGAGCCCCTGGTCTCTGATAATAGGTATCACTGGGATCCACAGAGCTCAAGTGAAAGAAATAGCCACTGGAGATATGCCTGCCCAAAGTGCCCATAGCAGCAGTAAACACTTCAATAACAGCAGGGAGCGGGAGGAAAGAACAACAGGAGGAAAGACTTGTCACCTACAATTTCAAAGAACCCATAAGGCTGTGTCTCAGGAGGACCTCATGGGGCCATCTTTTTCCTGCCTGTGGGTAAAGCCATTATTGTGTCCCAGTTGAAATTGTCTCCTGACCAGGGGACAGGATCTTGTTCTTCAATAGTCAGTCAGTTCTGGGACTTACATCTTCCTATCTAAACATCTTTCCCTGTAGTAGCCCTAAATCCCTCCACTTGGCAGCACCAGGTAATGCTGCAGCTGGAAAGAGGTGGGGGTGAGGGACAGGTGGGTTCTCACCGCATCATACAGACACTTGAGGAATTTAATGTCTTTTTCCAGAGAGTCCACTTTGGCCTGAAGCTCCACCTTCACTGTGTAGGCTGCATCTGCATCCTGCCAAGAGACCCCACAGCTGTCAATCAACACTCCCCTTATCCCATCAGCATCCCTGCTCCTGCCCCAAAGCCATCTGAATTTCTGTGTTTTGCCCACAAAGGAAAGAAAACACATAGAGTTGTTCGTCATCAAGCAACTCCTCCCAGACTCACTGAGACTTTGGAAAGAGGAAAGGGGAGAAAGGGCCTGCTTTTCCTCTGTCCCATCTTACCACCCCCCTCCCTCAGAGAACACAAATTCCAGAGAAGTATTGAGTTTCCTCAGGTCACACAGAAAAGACTGAAATGAGCCAGTACAGAGGCAAAGAGTCTATCTCTGTCCAATTCCTGAGCCAGTGTCCCTTCTCTTTAGGTCTCTGGAGACTGGCACAAGTGGGCCCAGATGAAGCCCTGAGCCCTGAGTTGCTTTGGATGAGGGCATAAGAGAGACCAGAGACCATAGACTCTTCTCTGCTTACCTTCTTGAGTACCACAAACTCATTTTCAGCTGCAGTGCGCCGGTTAATCTCCACCTCATATCTGTGCCAGGAAAGAAGACAGAAGAGACCTCAGCCCCACAGGCAAGTGACCTTCTCTTCACACTAACCAGGCAAGCACTTGGGCTGCCAAAGACCAGTAGAGTCTCCTAGGGTGAGCACAAACACTAGGCAGTCCCTGGGTTCCTCGCTATAACACATTTACTGTACTCCAGGAAAATACCCAGGAGCCTGTGGAGCTCCCTGAACTACAGGTGAGTCGATGAATGTGGGAATCCCTACTTATCAACCAGGTAGGATGCTTCCATCATACAGGGTGGACACCTCTCCCTTCACTAGAGAAGAGGTCATGAGGTCCAGACCCAATAGCTTGCTCCTTGCCCTCTTAAACAAAATGGCACATGAACCATGACTCTACTCACTTCTTCTTGTAGTCCTCCACCACGTCCCTCATGCTCCTCAGCTCTGAGTCCAACCTCACCCGGTCCCCAGACAGGGTCTCCAGCTGCTTCCGCAGGCTGCTGATGTGACCCTCATAAATGGGCTCCAGACTCTTCCTGCAGTTGTTCAGGTCCAGCTGCTGCAGCAGCTCCCACTTAGTTTCCAGCACCTGATTCTGCTGCTCCAGGAAGCGCACCTGGAACCCAAATCAAAGGCCACCTAGAACCACATGGATGTTCTTATGCCCCATGGACATATATTGCCTTTAGGCTAATTGGATTTTTATAAAGACTTTAAAGGCAAGTTCTGACTCACTACCCTCACCACCTGGCAAAAACAAGATCTTTTGCAAGTGTTCATCCCCTAGCTTTCTTTTATTACCTACCACATGTCCTAAGATATACTATGTGTCTTCCTGTGTTGTAATCCCCTCCCTCTGAATAGTGCTTGATTTTTTTCAGCTGTCCTGTTCTTTAGGGAGTTAAGGTTCTGCCTAGCTGTCTCCAGAGGTCCCTTACTTCTTTCTCAAGGTATGGCTACCCTCTATCCAATTGCCCACACTTCTTTGAAAAGTCCCCAAAGAAAACAATACGTAGTGGGCTCTGGTGATTCATGACTATAATCCTAACTACTCAGAAGTCTGAGATCTGAGGATCACCAAGGTTCAAAGCCATCCCAGGCAGGAAAGTCTATGACATTCTTATTTCCAATGAACAGCAAAGAGTCAGAAGTGGAGGCATGAATCAAGTAGTAGAGTTCCAGCCTTGAGTAAAAAAAAAAGTAAGGTACAATATGAAGCCTGAGTTCAAGCCCCAGGATGAGAGAGAGAAAGAGAGCAGGAATAGAAAAGGAGAGGAGAGGAGGGAAGAGGAGGAGAGGGGAGGAGAGAGGAGGAGATGAGAGGAGAGAGAGAGAACAGGAAGAAAGGAGGGAGGGAGAGGAAGGAGGGAGGATGGGAGGGAGAGAGGGAAAATAGAAAAAAGTGCATTCATTTATTCTTTTGCTCTACCTACCTTTCAAATTGTTCTCCTCTTATAATAAGGTTTCCCCCACGCACCCACAACACTTGGCTGCCTCCTCTCTGCCACAAAGAAATTGCTCGAATCTTAGTAGATTGCTGTCTTCTCCTGGGGCACATACCTTATCAATGAAGGAAGCAAACTTGTCATTCAGAGCCTTGATCTGCTCCCGCTCCTGGGCCCGTACTTTCTGGATCTTGGGGTCCAGCTCCACATTGAGGGGAGCCAGGAGACTCTTGTTGACAGTCACCTGATGGATGCCTCCAGGTGGGCACACAGATGAACATGCAGGCCCCAGAGCCACACTGCCAAACATGCTACCAGCAAAGCCGCTTGCTCGGCCCCCTCCATACCCAGAACCATGCCCAAAGCTGGACCCTCCAGCCCGAATACCACTGCCTGCCGTGTTGAAGGAAATATGTCGATTTCCCACAAGACTATAGAGGCTCCGACTGCCAAAGCTAGCCCCTTGGCCAGGGGCATGGTAAGAGGCCATGCTGCCCAAAACCTTCCTGGGAACCACTGCAGAAAGCACACTGAAGCTGCCCTTGTCTCCGCCAGGCCTGAAGTTCAGCTGCCGACTCATAGTAGGGAAGATGGAACTGACTGCTGGGGAAACTCAGTTGCCAAGGGCTAGAGAGCATATGTCAGCGCCCCAGTGCTGCCTGCTTTTATCCCTAAGGATCCCAGGACACCGGAAAAGGGCGTCTCTCCACTATCTCCTTTCCCTGCTACAAGGCTGGGGCAATTTACGGAACTGAGATCTTCAAGCCTTTGAGCAACAAAGCCCTTCTGATAGCAGGTGGAAGATGCTGTCCTTGCACACTGCAGTGGTCTAATTTGGAATTTAACTATGCTCCCTAATTAGGGAGTAGAGACTTATCCCCTCCAGAGATCTCCTAGCTTTATTTTTCCAAGGCTGCCTCCTTCTTACTTATCCACCAGAAAGGACCAGGGGGGAAATGTCAGCTTTTATCCAGATAGAGCTCATCTGAACAGCCTAGGTTTCCTCACCCCCCAAAGAAACACAGCTCCCTGTCATCTGTTCTTGGTGAGGTATTCCTCAGGGAAGAGGAGATGTGGAAAGCAGAGGATTCTTCTTAAAGATCTGGAGTGACCCTGGAGACTACAGCTCTTCTGGGATGCAGCCCAGGAGGAGGGTGGAATCGAGGAGTAGTGTCTGCATGTGCCAGTTCAGGAAGTTGTCTGGGGCTTTCAGTATTGATGTGTTCAGCCTAATGTGTGATGACCTTCAGCTTGCCCTTTCAAGCAGCTTCCACTTTCTCCAGTAGAGTTTGCTTTTCTTGATAAACTGGAATGGCCCCTCTTGGGAGATCAGGGGGGAAAAAAACTGGATGTTAACTCATCTCATGCTCTTTAGAATATCCTGTGGCTGAAGTTCCTTGGACACTCCTGAACAGTCCTACTTCTTGGTGACTTCTAAGAGCCACTCAATTTGGGGACAAGAAATATCAAGCCCTGTTGAGCTCAAGTAGTCCTGGTAGAATGGAATGTTTAGAACATATCCCCAAACTAAATATCTGACAGCTGTCCCAATGCAGGACACTGTGGCCACCCATAACTACGTGAGGAGCTTGGCTTGCTACAGACAGATGGTACTGGGCAGTAACTCCAGCTAAGGGGAAAGAAGCTGGGAGAACATGGTAGGCAATGGGAGGTGATAGAATAGAGGCAGAGCCTGTCCCAGAGGAGTCCATTAAAGGACATTTTCCTGGCAGCCTTAAAGTCCCAGTGGCCTCCTTGTTTAAGGTCCTTGTCTTCTGCTTTCTTAGCAGGTCCTGGCCCCAAGGCATGAGCGGACATAATGGAAGTGGTGGCTTGTGGTTTTCTAAGCTAGATCACAATGATGGCAGCATGTTAACAGTTAACTGGGGTACCACTACACACCCTGACACATACACATGGACTCAGGCTGTGCCTCCTTTCTGGTGTGGAATGTCAACACATTTTGTAAGAGCCTTGACCCGGACTTAGCCAACACCCCCCCAGGATCCTGTAATCTAGTAAGTGGAATCTGAGCCAACACTTAGATCAGCCCAAGCATTGTGAAGAATGAAAGGAAGTGTGCTGGGAAGTGGCCACTTTGGGTGGGGTTCTAGGAACCTCCAGAGAGTTTATATTCCCCACAGAAAGGCTGATCCAGGTTTTCCCTATATAAAATAGGCTGGTATCAAATTCACAACCCTCCTCCTGTGTGTTAGGATTATAGGCTTGTGCCAACGTATCTGGCAACATTACTAACTTTACTTAAAGTCAAGAAACTGTCCAGTGCTGGTGGATTATGCCTGCAATCAGCTTCCTGAGATCTGGAAGCTGATATCTGAGGACCAAGGTTCAAAGTCAGCCTAGGCAGGAAATTTTATAAGACACTTATCTTCAGTTAACCAGGGGAAAACAAAACAAAAGTGGAGGTATGGCTCAAGTGGTAGAGTGCCAACCTTGAGAGAAAAAGCTAAGGCTGAGTGTCCTGGTCCTGAATTTGAGCCCCAGTACCAGCAAACACAAAATAAACAAACAAAATAAAGTTAGGAAACTGATGTTTAGGGGCATTAAGGAATTTGTCCAAGATCACTCACTTTCATGATAAAGATAAAAATCATAGGACAGGAAGCAGAGAGTTCCCAGAGGCATGGCGTGCAGAGAGTTCCACGTGGCAGGCATCACAGGTATGGGCTCAATCCCTTGTGTTTGTGCCTTGGAACCTGGAGACAACACTCAACCTCTTGAGTGTTGAGTGTTTCAAAGAGGAAGTTGACCAAAATTAAGGTGAGCAGAAGAAAATAAAAGACCCACTTTCATCAGAAGCTAGCTTATTTTTACTACCCCAGTAGCTAACCCTCCATCACAGACTGCAAAGGGATCATAAGTCTGACTCTGATGATCTGAAGGCTATATTTCATATCTCCTCTGCCATGGCTAAGTATGAGCTCACCTGGTAGAAGACCTTAGCCTCTTACTGAGAACCCTACAGCTGAGGTCCTTCCCTGCAGGCTGGAGAAGATTTTGGATAACAACCAGAAGGCTTGTGGGTGCTTCAATGTAAAATGAGCCCATCCGTGCTCAGAGAGCATGGGAGAACCCATGTACGACTATGGGTCCCAGAAGCCTTTGTGTTGTTCATTGTTCAAACATCTACAAATCATTCATGCACCTGGCTTGGAGCTGTGGATGCTTAGCCTGGGCATGATCATGGCCGTGGTAATGGCGGTGGTCACGGTTATGACAGAGAAGGAAGAGGTGGAAGGGAAGGGGAATTTCCTGCAGGTGCTGGTATGATGGTGGCCACTCACAGGTGCCCCTCCAAGCTGATCCCTAAAGGATATAATTGCAGGGAAGTTGTCTTTGATCCATGAAGTTGAATCTCTGACAATCCCGCCCTTCCTCATGTTGACTACCCTTTAATTACTCATCACAGTTTATACCCTTCTCTTCGGGTTCATTGAACTAATGAGTGCCCAAAGTTTGAAAAAATTGACTCCTTCAATGGGTATGAAATTGAGCACCTACTGTGTGTACAATTTGATACTAGCTATTGAGAGCGATATCTAAGATACTCTTTCCCCCCAGGACATCAGCCAAACTGGACAAAATACAAACACATGAAATATGTTCTGCTTTCATTGTTATTGTCTTAATTCTGTGGATCTTTAGTGGATGATGGGTATAAATGAATGAATCCAACAAACTTATTGAATCCTAGGGTTTTTTTAATATGCTTATTTGAAAATCATAAGGCCGGACACAGTGACTCACGCCTGCAATCTTAGCTACTCCAATCTGAGGACCACAGTTTGAAGCCAGCCCCATACAAGTCTGAGAGACTCTTATTTCCAATTAATCATCAAAAAAAAAAGTGGAGCTATAGTTCAGAGGGTAGAGAACAGACCTGGATCACAAAAGCCAAGTAAGAGCACAGAGCTCTGAGTTCAAACTCCAGTAATTATAATAAATAAAGTTCTAAAATAAACCCAAAACATAAGTATTGACCAACCTTTATTTATAAATGGAATGGAATAGAAGTCAGACTCTCTGGAATAGGATGGGAACTAAAAGGTTGGCCAGAATCAACATATGCCCAGGGCCTCTGTGAGGCAGGGAAGGAGGTCTTGCTGATGGCAGGCAGGGGCAGTCAGAGCCTCTCCTGCAGGTTGTACCCCAGAGAAAACTGGATCCACTGTGCTGTCCTGAAAGTAAGAATCCCATTCTACAAAGCACACCCCACTCGAAGTAAATAGAAAGTAGTCCCAGATGAGACATCATTGCAATCCCAAATGGACATAACCAGTTGTGTCCACTTGGTTTGAAAGTTGAAAAAAAAACCATCATTTTTCTCTCTCCCTTTGACCTGTAACGGCAATTGCCCTTCGGTACGGGACAACGGACCAAGAAAGAGATTCTGTACATCAAGGTCAGTAATGGAGAGAAGAAGATGTTTGAAGGATTCTTGAGCTAACTTAAGGCCAGTGGGGCCTGGCCATAAGTCTGAAGCATCTTAGCAATGGATATAAGCTAGTGCTCAGTTTTCTGCTTTCTTTTTACAAAATGAGCTCATGGTAGAAAGTCAATACTCTGTGCCTCTCCTAGTTGGTGGGAAAGCAGCTTGCTTTCCCTTCCTAGCTCCAAGTCAGCTAACCTATACAATGGTGCATTTGCTTTTCTCCCATTGTCACCGTGTCTCCATACATTCCCTCTCCCCCAAAACTCTGAACCTTCTTGACGTTACTTCCTGGCTCCCAGAGAACTCAGCCCTGGAACCAGTGGGATGTGCTTAAAAGAGGTGAGCTTGGGGCAGGGTGTCATTGCTTCCATCTGGGGGCCTTGACACAGGCAGAAGAGAGAGTTGTAGCGAATGTAGGGAAAGGGGAACAAAAAGGTGGCACATTACTAAGAAGGGGTAGGAACAACTGTGAGCACAGAAGATCAGAGCAAGCACCCCATACATGGCTGCCGGGAGTCCCTCAGTATCATTTTGAGGGGTAAAAAAAAAATCTGTCTGTTTGCCCAGTTGAGGGGTTATCCAGGATGTCACTTTCACAGCTACATCGTGGGGAAAATCTCAAACAGTTGAGCACCCGAACATCACCCCACCACATTTTAGAGACTACTGGCTTCCTCAATTGTTCTTAGGAAACACCAAAATCATTCCACCACGTCTATCAAATGTCAACACTTGCTCACAACTATAATCCTAGCTACTCAGGAGGCTGAGATCTCAGAATCGAGGTTCCAATGAATTATGGGGGGGGGAAAGCAGGAAGTGGAGCTGTGGCTCAACTGGTAGAGTGCTAGCCTTGAGCAAAAGAAGCTCAGGAACAGGCTCCGTCTAGGCTCTGAGTTCAAGCCCAGAGCCTGCATGCACACAAGCACACACAAATTAAATTAATAAAAATAAACATTTGAGCAATTCCCTGAACTCTCTTGGTTCTGCCCAGTGATCCTTTCTGCTCACACATGTGTTAACAAGAATACCAGGCTCAACTAAACATAGGGACAGCTAGACAATAGCCTCTATCTGCTACCCTGCTGGGCCCTAGAGCTGGGCATAGCAGACATGTCCCTCCAGGATAGCATTAGCTGAAGGACAAGACTCTTTTGATACTTTAGCTGATGACCAATGGCTCCTGGCTCCCTGAGCTGGTACCAGCTTCTACAGCTGCCCTAGTGCTAGTCTGTCTGAGCTCCTGGGGTGTGTAGTGGGGGCAAGGGGAGTAATGTTCCCCAGCTCGCAGTTCATCATGGCTCTGTCCACCGCTTCCTTCAGCTTAGGCTTGCTTCCTTTTCTCTAGCCTGAGTATCCTTTGCCTTCAGCAAACCTGCAATGGTTCTGCCTAAGCCCCTCACTCTCATTTCTCTCTTCCTCCCATTCCTACTCCCAGGGCCTGTACAGACATACAGCCCACTGCCCTATACTATAGATCAAATACACTTTAGCTCTCTGTCTCTCTTCTTTAAAAACTCTCTGAACTCTCTACCACTCCACCCACTGCCTGCCTGGGCATCACAGGCCCTTTCCTCTTAGCTCTAATGCGCTCAGGTATGTCCAGGCAAGCTCTGTCTTGCTCTGAAAGGGGTGAAGTTCTTTCCTCTGCTCATTTTACCACACCAGCAAGCCCTCATTTGGGCTGTCTTCATTTCTCTCTTTATCTCAGACCCCTCCCACCTCCGGTCACTTTGAGAAGAAATCGGAAAGGTATTTTCTGACCCCCTCTAACTGCCTGTTTTTTTTTTCTCAAGTAGAGCAGAGAGGCTAAGGGGTGGGGGAGACATTAATCTTTTGATCATGACTGTGAAGTTGGATGCTTGATCCGCCTCTTCCTCTGTGCATTTGCAGAGAAATGCACCAGCCATTCTGCAGGCTGTAATTAAGCCACATCATCACTAATGACATGCTCCCTATCTCCTAGCATCCCAGTCCAAACAGGAAGGAGAAGCCCAGCCCCAGCCCATCCCTAGGGAGATGCCAGAGCAGTAGGCCAGACCTCGGTGGCACCTGCCTCGCATATGGTGGGAACCGGCCAGCGCCCCCCCCCCCCGCCTTCTTCCAGTACCCAGGTCATAAATTGAGCCCTCTGGGCCCTGGGGATGGAGGGGGCAGGAAGCAGAACATAGGCTCCAAGACAAGGGAGAAATTGGAGGGTAATCATAAAAACCGGAGCCAAGAATGGTAGAGTGGGGGACAAATGGTAGAAGGGGTGACATTGATCAAGATGCTTCCTACTCATAAAATGCTATGTTGAATTGAAACCCCTGTGTACAACTACTTCAAGATAATATAAAAATAAAAAGTCATCTAGCAGTTTTTTTTTTACTAAGTAGTTGTACAAAGAGTTAAAGTTCCATAAATCAGATTGTGAATATGATGTTTTTTAGTCAGTGTCCTCTTCCTTCTTTTCTTTTCCCCCATTTTCCTTCTCCTGTATCTTCTCTCAAGTGACATGGTTCATTTTTATGTCATGTACATTGATTATAATGACTACCTTCTAGTAATGATATTTTTTTGTCAGTTGTGGGGCCTGGGCACTGTCCCTGAGCTCTTCAGCTCAAGGCCAGAACTCTACCACTTGAGCTACAGCTCCACTTTTTGTTTTCTGGTGGTTTATTGGAGATAAGAATCTCGTGGACTTTCTTACCTGGGCTGGCTTTGAACTGTGATCCTCAGATATCAGCCTCCAGAGTATCTAAGATTACAGGCGTGAGCCACCAGCACACGGCTGCAATCATTTTTTTTAAGAACTAAGAATTCTATATTGAGGGAAAAGAAGCCTGAAACAATGGAGATCCATGTGGAGAATAGGCTGGGACTGAGGCTATGAACATGGAGACACTAGTCTGCACCATAAAGTCTGAGGCAGTGGGTGATCTGAGCCCTGGGATTCATGGATGACGACATCTCCATGCAGTCCATCCTGGGATATTTCAGACTGCTCACCTGCTGGCTGCCGAGAACCACCAAGAGCTAAGGAGCAGAGCCCTAAGCTCCACCTTCATAAACAAAGCTGGGCCAGATAATGCTTAAGGGGTACAGCTCAGGACCAGAGTGTGAGCCCCTCCCACTAAAGCCTTCAGGAAGTTCTCTCCACCTTCCCTATAAAGAAGGAGGCAGGGGACCCTGCTGCCAGGGCTCCAAGTCCTCATCTCCCTAGAAGCCCCCCAAGGAAGCAAGTGAGAACTCAGGGCTGGTGTGACACCAGCTATGGAGTCAGAGAGAGGACTAGAAACTGGGCCAGGAGCTCCCTGAATGTTAGAAGATCTGGCTTTCCCAGCTAAAAGAAAAGGAACAGAAGGGTAGGGTAGAGCAAGGGTGTCCTAACAAGGATCCAACGACAGGCTCAGAAGAACCCAAAGGGGTGTCAGGAGAACACAGTGCGTGTGAAACAGAGCAGGAAGCTGGCCGGAAGGTGTGCTCCAGATACATCGTAGTCATCCTTTTTCCAGGGCTCGCTATGCTCTCTCTCCACATGCACACCAACACTTCCATGTTTCTCACTTTACAAATGAACAAATAATCAGGGACACCAAGTGGCCTATGTCAAGGATTCAGATCTCTTCCAGTCCTGCATCCACCACGCTACTGTTCAGGCCTTGAGCTGTGAGCAGTCTTAATCTAGAACTGAATGCTTCATCTGGAGCTCCAGCAAGAAGGAGTCTGGAGTCCCCAAGAGCTAAAGGCCTATCTCAGGCCTCTGGGGATGGGTGAGCAGGAAGCAAGAAGGAGGATTTGAGCCATAGCCTCCTAAGGAGAACTGCTTCCAATGGTGTAGGTGCTTTGCAGAGGGCAGGGGGGGACCCTGAGTCCTCTGGAAATACTTGTCTGAATGTGTACAATAAATACTAATGATGTACAATAAGCCTCCTTCACACCCTTGTCACCCTGCAGACGGCAGGAGTGCTGGAGCCCTGGAAGGGAAATGGGAGGCAGCTGGCAAAGAACATCTCAAACCCTAGATCAGCCTCCCTGTGTGTGGAGAGCTACAAAGTCTTTAAGAAGTTCCATATCACCAACAATTCATGTCCTGCTACCTCCTGCTCCAGGAAACCTTTTTTTTTTTTCAGATTGCCTGTGTTCAGCTCTGATACCTCCCTTCTTCCGTAGCTGTACTTTGTCAGTGCTTCTCGGCAGGACTCTTGTGCTGCAGGAGGCAGAGCCATTCTCCTTGCAGCTTTGCAAATCCTGGTGGGGCTTGGGAGGAGGGCATCGACTAGTGACATCTGGAACAATATTGGGATTCTGGGGTACTTTGAAGAAGAGCTTTGTGAAGGCCCTGAGCTCTCTCACTAGAGGTGAGGAGGTTCTGATGGCAGCAACTACACTCCCAGCCTCCTCCTGCCTCTCATGAGAGAGAGTGAAGAGAAAGGGCCCAGGCAGCAAGGAGGCCAGGGCCAGCCTGGGCACGCCAGGGAGTGATACAGCAGCTCCTCTAGCTGACCCCTCCACCCTAGCAGGTAGCTTGTCCAGGATCAGCCCCCAAACACCAGACCTCAGAGGAAGTCTTTTTCCCCAGGGCTCCAGGGAGAGGTGGAGGAGGAGAGGTGCAGTACCCAGAGCTGCTGGCAGAGGGCAGTGCATACACAAAATACAGGCAGAAGGACTTAGGGATGGAAGCAGCAAGTAGCTGAACCGACAGGCTGTGATGAACACATCCAGCAGCCCTGGCCCCCCTAACGGGCTCTGCCAGGCCTCTGGGCAAATCTTGTTGCTGCCATATTCAACAGCCTAAACCAGCATACAGCCTCCAAAATACACAAGGCCCTATAAACACAAGTCAACCATACAGTCTGCACTGCAGGACAATATTTTGGCCAACAGTGGGCAGTATATACCATAATGGTTCCATATAATGGGGCTGGGAATGTCCTGTCGCCTTGTGATGGACTCACCACATGAAGACACACAACATACAGTTGTATACTACAGAATCTCATGATGATGATGATGACTATAATAAGAACCACGACTGGGCACTGTCCCTGAGCTTTTGTACTCAAGGCTAACACCCTACCACTTGAACCACAGCTCCACTTCCAGGTCTTGGGTGGTTAATTGGAAATAAGAGTCTCATGGACTTTCTTGCTCAGGCTGGCTTTGAACCATGATGTTTAGATCCCACCCTCCTGAGTAGCTAGGATTACAAGATTACACTAATGCCTGGCTTGTGCTCTCTTTTTTGTTAGCCTCAGACCCTCACACTTGCTAAGCAGGTACTCTACCGCCTGAACCATTCTTCCAGCACCTTTTTATGTTGGTTAATTTTAAGATAGGGTCTCCCTTTATACTTAGGCCAGGTTGGACTGTGATCCTCCTATTTGTGCTTCCCACCATAGCTAGAATATCAGGTGCGCACCACTGTACCCAGTCATTGGTTGAGATGGAATCTCCAAAACCTTTATGCACAGCCTGGTTTAGAACCAACAGCAAAGATCCAGGTGAGGTCACAGACCAGGTAGGATCCAGATCAAGAAAAGTTACAGCAATGCACAGATTCCACACTGAGAACAAAAATGCTGCTGGCATGTAGAAATGTGTCCTTGCCCAGACTAGTATTGAAATCTGATTCTCCGTGGGGTGGTGTTGGGAGGCCTTTGGGAGGTAAATAGGTTTGGGGGAGTAGATTAATGTCTTTCTAAAGAGATGAGACTTGTTCTGAGAGTGGGTTGTTATAAAGTGAGTCTGGCCTCCCTCACACATGTATTTGTTCCCATACATGTTCACACATCCTATATGACAAAGCACAGGCCCTTACCAGACACCAAACAGATTCTGGCACTATGTTCTCATGTCTCCGGAACTGTGAGTCAAAATACACTCTCATGTTTTATAAATTCCCCAGCCTCAAGTATTCTGTTATTATACACACACACACACACACACACACACACACACACGCACACACACACACACAAACACAGAAACTAAAACAAATGAAGCCAACCATTTATTGCAAGAAAAGCAGAAAAATAGACACAATCCCATTAAAGAACCACCCCCCCCCCTTAACAGTAAGAGCCCGAGAAAGAACCAGGGCAGAGGAAAACATCTGGGCATGTGCTCTATCTCTAAGTTTGGGCCAATTACCCCATGAAAAGCAGCCAGGAGGAAGATCACTAAGAAAGCCCATGACATGCATCAGAGCATCACCCCACTGAGGACAACATGGAAGGGAGGTAAGATTGGGATTGTGGTGATGAAGAAACCACTTTCCATCTTGGAAAGAGGTGCCAGGGAGGAGAGCAGAGAGGTGGTTGGATCCTCAGCCTCCCACTCGCAGAGCCACGGCTGCCCTGTCATCTGGAGGCCTTTTTGGTTGTACAGCTGCTGCCCGAGGTTTTAGTAACCGAATCCTTGAGCTCGCTGCCACAGCTGCCTTTGGTCTTGACCTCCAGCCCCATAGGTCTGTAGCTGTAACTGTTAGAGGCACCAAATCCCACGCTGAAGCCAGCCCCTGCTGGCCCGGCATTGGTGCTGCTGATGACAGCTGGGAGGGAGGGGGGACAAAAGTATACATGTGGCTTCAGATGTAATTCTGATAAGTCTTCATATAAGTCTGATGATATCAGTATGGCTTCATGTTTCATGTTCTTGGCCCTGTATTTCTACCTTTCCCTAGTAGTGTATGTCCAATCTGACAATATCAGACTTTAGGCTCATAGCAGACAGGAACTCTTTTAGAGTTCCCCCTTGGTTCAGGACAAATGAAAATAGGCACTTCATAAAGGAAGCATCTATGTTGCTGATGCAATAGAGGCTGATGGGAATATCCCTGCTTTTCATTACACAGCTCCTCCCCAGTGCTCTCTCCAAGGTATAAGCCCAGAGATGGTTGTTACAGCTACTTCTTTTTCATCAGTGGTCTTTCAGTCTCCCCTAAAATCCCCCCTCCTGCAAGCTAAGCCTGTCATCTTGTTCTGGCTTCATTCTTATAACAGATCATTGGGTTATACATCATTAAGTCCTTCTGTACTTTATATTGTTGTATTTTCATTCAATGCTCCATGACAATTACTAAAGCTAGATCCCTCTTTCTGGCTTTAAGTTTTTCCCAAACCCTTCAACTAGAGTGACTTCCACTAAGGAGACTGAGGTGAGGACTAAGATATCCAAGTACTCACAGATGCTCACAGAATTCGGGTACTCGCCAGACATCCTGCAGATGGGGAAGAAAACAGGCATTACCTTCACAAACAAGCACCGTCTATCCAGGCTGAATCCAGGACTAAGTCTTTCCTCTTAGAATGTGTCCCCAGCCCCATCCAGACTCCTTCCTTTCCAGATTCCAGCAGAACCTCTCAAGAAATGGAGAACAGAGGTGAAAACTTGGGCTGCTATAAAGACTCATTCTCCATCAGATGCTTTGGATTATTTATTTGTTGTGTGGAATGGTTAATAGCTCAATCCCATGCTAAATATTCCAATAGTCTTCTTGTGTGTGTGTGTGTGTGTGTGTGTGTGTGTGTGTGTGGTGTGTGTGCACGCGCACGCTCGCCAGTACTGAGGCTTGAACTCAGGGCCAATGTGCTCTCCCTTAGCTCTTTCATTCAAAGTTAGTGCTCTACCACTTGAGTCAAACCTATTGGCTTTTTGCTGGTTAGTTGGAGGTAAGAGTCTCATGGACTTTTCTGCCTGGGCTGTCTTTGAACCACAATCCTCAGATCTCAGCCTCCTGGGTAGTTAGTATTACAGGTGTGATCTACCAGCACCCAGCACTAATGGCCTTAGACAAATAAGAAGAATGAGCCTACATCCCTTACCAAGCCTTACGCTTTCCCAGAGTGAATTTGAACTTGGAGTGATTCTTGGTGGTCTTCTTGCCTCTCCTCCACCCATGTAAAGTCTGGGAATGTTTGTGTTCTTAAACCCTGACAATGCTAATAATCCTTCTCCCGCAGCCTCTTAGTGATTGTTACAATTTGGTCCTTCTTGTCTATGACTTTATTAGAGCTTCTATTTAAAGCAGAAAACAAAACTAAACTGCCCCTCACCTGCTCTCTTCACCCTCCAGCAGCTTCCTGTAGGTGGCAATCTCCATGTCCAGCGCCAGCTTGACGTTCAAGAGCTCCTGGTGCTCACACAGCATCCGGGCCAGATCCTCCTTGCTCTGCTGCAGTCCGCCCTCCAGCTCGTCCAGCTTGGCCCGGGCATCTTTGAGTGCACAGTCACCCCGCTGCTCTGCGTCAGCGATGGCTGTTTCCAAGTTGGAGCACTGAGGGATAAAGAGATTCAGCACTTTGGGTCTGGGATCCCTCTCTGACAAGTTTCCTGACTGTGTGATCCTGATGGACAGAAAGTACTCAGAGGCTTGCTGACTTCCAAACTACACGTGCTCCAGAAAGAGGATCTGCATACCATGGGCAAGGCCACACACCAAAGCAGGGCCCTGAGCCATCTAAGATAGGAGGTCTCCCCTGTTCTCTTCTAAAATCAACAAGAAACGATCATGTGAAATCTGTGGCTCCTTTACCTCCCGCATGGGGGTCTAAACCAATCACACTGTCTGGCAAAGAAGGCATCCATAAGCTACCTAATCCTGCCCGATGGTGTTCTCTGCTTCAGGTCACAATGGTTGCATTGCAGATCTTCTACAGATAGACAACTGTCCTCCCTGAATGCATAACACACACACACACACACACACACACACACACACACACTTCCATCCACTGCCTCTGCCAGCTCCTTCACCTGGACACCTTCTCCCCGGTGTAATCCCACCTCATACACAGAAGCTTCTCCCAGGTCCTCACTCGCCTCCAGCCCCCCTGGCCTCCAACAGCATGCGCTGTGCTATATGGAATGCTCTACCCTCATCCCAATGCTTTCTGATCTTCTCCACCAGATGAGTTACTGGCATTTGCCTGAGGATAGGATTGCTCTACACTTCTGCATATTCTGTCTTGTCCCACTCGGCGCTCAATCAATGCCATACAGGATTCACTGCAGGAAACCCACCTGCTTCTTCACGTTGCCTATCTCCAAGTGGATCCTCTGGATCAGCCGGTTAAGCTCTGAGATCTCAGCGTTGGTGAGTTTGAGGTCATCCCCATGCTGGCCTGCTGTAAGCTGCAGCTCCTGGATCTGAGGTTGGATAACGAAAGAGAAGCACAGTGAAGAATTTACCCAGTTGCTTGGCATCAGTGGCTCAAGCCTATAACCCTAGCTACTAAGGAGATTGAGATATGAGGATCAAGATTTGAAGCCAGCCTAGCAAGAAAGTCAGTGAGGCTGGTAGTGGACCTGTGGTTCATGTAGTACGGTGCCAGCCTTGAGCAAAAAAGCTAATGGGTAGGGTCCAGACCCTGGTTGCACGCGCGTGCGCACACACACACACACACACACACACACACTTCACCTGTTTTGAGAGTGGTTATTATGGGGTGGGTGACCACATGTGTTTAAATTATTGAAGCAATATACATACCAGCAAAGGAGGGAGGTAGAGGGAAAGGGGGGAGGAGAAGACTGTTCTAGTTCAGTAGGATCCTTTGATCCTTTGCTTTTCCAGTGTGAGAACTCTGTTGCAACTGGAACTGTCTATCCAACTTTTGTCAAAGTTGGAAACAAGAAAGAAAGCAGACCTATTTGGATTCCCCATGACTGTGTCAGAGCTTTATCAAGGTTAAGGCTGACAGAGACTCAGCTGCCAGCAAAGACCATTTTAGGTAAGAGTTAAATGTCATTTATATTCCTAAAAAGTCCAAACCTGCCACGATCTCCCTGGATCACAGGATTACATTTTATGGTGCCCGACTCCAAAACACAGGAGATCTCCCACTGAGCTCAAATTCACATGCATACACACATGAGCGCACGGGCGTGCACACACACACACACACACACACACACACACACACACACACACGGCACACACATGCATGCATGAAGAGAGTGTCCCAGCAGTGGTGATTGGGCTTAGGCTCACCTTGTCATGGTACAGGTTCTCTGTCTCAGCCTTGCTCTTCACAGCCATGTCCTCGTACTGGGCTCGAACATCATTAATAATGCTGTCCAGATCCAGCTGTCGGTTATTGTCCATTGACAGAATGACAGAGGTGTCACTGATGTGGGACTGCATCTGAGCAATCTCCTGCAGAAGAGTTGGAGGAAGAGAGCCAGTTAGGAAATTCCCATGACAGGACCACTTCTCCTGATCCTCTCTGGACACAATCCTCACTGCTCCTGTCTGCCTTTCCTCAATGTTCCAACTGCCTCAGCACCAGAGGCTGCCAGGTGTAAGAATGACTACCTTGAGTTTCATCCCCAAGCAGTGGATTCCTCTTTTATTTTGCACTCAGGACCCTTCTACTCATCTTCATGTTTTTTTCTCAAAAACAGAAATACCACCTTCATCTACAGCATCACATCTTAACTCTTCTTGTGGCACTTAGAGGTCTCAAAGAAGTCATCTACCACCATTTTGATGTGTTTGCCAGCTCTGAGGCTTGAATTCAGGACCTGGGCCCTGTCTCTGAGCTTTTGTGCTCAAGGCTAGTGCTGTACTACTTGAGCCACAGCGTCATTTCTGGCTTTTTTTAAATAGTTAATTAGAGATGAGAGTCTCATGGACTTCCTGGGCCGGATTTGAACTGTTCCCAGATCTCAGCCTCCTGAGTAGCTAGGATGACAGGCATGAGCCACTGGTCCCAGGTACCCACCACTTTTTCTTTCCCTGTGCTCTTCTTCCTTCCATAGCCTTCAAGCTTTCACACATTACAGCCTTCTAAATGCTCACTTGTTTTTTCCTTCTCCATCAGGCTGGAATACTATGCCTTTCCTAGCACCAGCTGAAATCTTTCTCCTTTCTCCAGGGGCCTTCCCCAATGACCCAGACTGGGCTTGCTATGTTTCCCTCTGCATACCGAATCTCCTGCCAGACCATGAATTCCTGGAGGTCAGGAATCATTCCCCTCCATTGATGATCTCCTCAAAGCCTAACTCACAGGCCCTCAGTAGAGCTTCAGTGAATAACAGCTATACCCATAGAAAGGCTTTTTTACCCTCAACCCTTGATCCACACAACCATCCAGGCCTCAGGCCAGAAGCCACCTGCAAGAGGAACAGCCACACAAGAGAGGCTGGAGTGGTCCTTACCCCTTCATAGAGACACTTGAAGAATTTGATATCATCTGTCAGAGATTCTACTTTGGCCTGAAGCTCAACCTTGTTCATGTAGGCAGCATCTACATCCTGGAACACACAGGTGATAGTCAGGGTGCTGTCTGCCCTGCCCTACCCTCCCTGCCACAGGGAGCCAAGGATTTCTAGCTCTCTCTAACCCCTCACCCCTGGATGTTGGTCCGACTCAAGAGGAAACCAACTCATGGGGGTGCAAAGGCCATGTTGGAAGTGCAGTCCAATGGCTAGGTGCTAGACTGGCAGATTTGGGGAAGCAGTGTGCATCCCAGTGAAGGGAGGGAGGACCCAGTAAGTGACCAAGAGGCTGCCTTTCCTCATCCTACAAAGTCATTGTGGCTGGTGGTCAGGATCCATGGGTTTCTCCCAGCCCTGCCTGCATTCTTCGTACCTTCTTCAGCACCACGAACTCATTCTCAGCAGCAGTGCGTCGGTTAATCTCCACCTCGTACCTGTGGATAGGGAGAAGAACAGCAGTGGCATTGGGACCATTCAGTCCCACAGATACTCACTGAGCAGTGTCGGCCTCCACACCAGCAGCTGCCAGGGGAAGGTCACCACCATCTGCGGTCAGGGTGCAGCCTTCCTCTAGGGGATGTGGGAAAGGGCGGCTTCAAAGGAGTCCATTCTGGGGCTCTCTGCACATTCACCCACTGACAGACCCTCACAGACTCATTTTCTCTCCAAACCCTCTTGGATCTCCACTTAGGCTCTGATTTCCATCTTGATTCCACTTGCACTAGTCACACTGTACTCATTTCCACTCTGAGATTATTCTTTAAAACTGTGCCCATAATCTGTGTTCCCTCTGAGATCAAGGACCTTCACCCTTTCCCATGAGGTTTCCCTGCAGGGCTCAGAAGAGAATAGGTTGCATGTGGATCAAGACAAAGAACTCAGCACTAGCTCTTGCTCCTGCAACTGTAGAAGTCGCCTATACCTAAGACAAGTTTCAAAACATCAAGGTCACAGAATCTGTATTTATTATCATCTCACCTATATCTATCACTCTCACATCTATATTTATTATTCTCTCAGTGACTCAACTCACAGGGATATCTGATCTGTTCTTTCAGATACACTCCTAATGTGTGTGTGTGTGTGTGTGTGTGTGTGTGTGTGTGTGTACGCACGTGCATGCGCGCACATGTGCTGCAGCTTGGATTCAAAGCCTGAGAGCTATCCCTTAGCTATTTTGCTCAAGGCTGGCACTCTATCACTTGAGCCACAGCTCCATTTCTGACTTTTTAATGGTTAATTGGAAATAGAGGTGTCAAGGACTTTCCTGCCTGGGTTGACTTCGAAATGTGATCCTCAAATCTCAGCCTTCTAAGTAGTAGGATTATGTAAGTAAGCCACTTACATAAGTAAGTAAGGCTGGTTTCATTATCCTTTTGAAAGATGGAGTTTGTAGGCACAGACTCACTTTGACACAAAGTAAGTTTCTAAAATTCATTTTTTGTTACTTTTCACATTTGTTCTAAAATTAGTGAGTGTTTCACAGACTGGGGCTTCCACAGAAAGCTCCTCTTAAAAGGAACTCCAAAACCTTTGGGTTGTCCATCTGGTTTTAAGCTCATTATTTGCCCTCATTCTTTATTTCCAATGCTAGAACTTGGACCCACATCCTTACGCAGTTCAGAGCACCATTCTGGGTAAAATGATGTGGGTTTGTGGTTCTAAGCCTCATTCTACCTACATGTCTCTCCCTCGCCTGTGGCACAGGAAATAGCAATCAGTCATCTCAGCAGAGGGCACAGGCAACAATGCTGGCTCCAAGGTAAACCACATCTCCAGCAGCTTTCTCTGCCTCCCACTCACCTCTTCTTGTAGTCTTCCACCACGTCCCTCATGCTCCTCAGCTCCGAGTCCAGCCTCACCCGGTCCCCGGACAGCACTTCCAGCTGCTTCCGCAGGCTGCTGATGTAGCCCTCATGAATGGATTCCAGATTCTTCCTGCAGTTGTTCAGGTCCAGCTGCTGCAGCAGCTCCCACTTGGTCTCCAGCACCTGGTTCTGCTGCTCCAGGAAGCGTACCTGACACCCAAAGCCCAGCTACTGTTGAGTCTCCATGGAAATTGTCACTCAAGAGTGAGACAGAGCTACGCACAGGTGACTTACATGTGAAATCTTATTTGGGAGGCTGAGATCTAAGTGTCACCGTGTAAAGCAAAACAGACAAATTCAAGAGACTCATCTCTAATTAATCAGCAAAAAGCCAGAAGGTGGAGGTATGACTCCAATGGTAGAGTGTCAGTCATCAATACAAAAGCCAAATGAGAGAGCATGAAGACCTGAGTTCATGCCCAAGTATGCAATGGAGCAAGCCACACACATATTTATGTTTACTACAGCACTACTGACAAGAGCCACATTACAGAATCATCCAATAACTGATGGTAAGGATAAGTGTGATATACATACACTATGGAATTTTATTCAGCCATAAGGAAGAATGAAACAATATCATTGGAAGGAAAATGGATGGAGATAATTATGTTAAAGTAAATTAAGCCATTCACTTTCATATGCACAATCTGGAAATTTTTTTAAGTAGAAGGGAAGGACTCACAGTAGGAGGTCCCTGTCCTCCAGAATAGTGGCTGTGTCTCCCACTCAGCCTCTCCTACCAAGCCTCCTCCTTCACCCTCAGCACACACACACACAACCCACATTGACTGTTGTCAACTTGGGCTCATTTCTTAGCCTTCCATGGCCTTAGCTGCCTCATCTGCAAGGCAGAGTAAGGCGAGAATTGGAGGTTGTGCCTTGAGAAGTTCATCACTGGGACCAGATAACTGAGCAGCATCTCCAACAGTATCAGCTACTGTACTTATTATGTGTCCTTCTCACCTGCCATAGTGGAGACAAAGAAGCCCATTCTTTGTTTCTTCCCACTCACCTGAGCCAGAGATACCTTCCTCATTACCCTCATTTCTGAGTATACTCTCCCCAACATACATTCGCCTTGACATGTCTTTCCTCTGAATGACCCCTCCAAGAGAACCATGGAAGGGGTGATGTTGATCTAGATGCCTTGAATTGAAAAATAAACAGCCCTTTAACCCTGACCCTTCAATGTTCTGGTTTTGTTCTCCCACTTCCTGTGGAAAGTTGTCTGTCTTACATACCCTTCCTCTTCCTACCTTTCAGTCGCTTCAACATTTGCAAAGTCCTGGAATATTCCATGGTTTATGTCTTCCAGTGACCCTATCCTAAAGGTGTGTCTCCATCGACTTATGTGATAGCCAGAGCCCTCGAAGGACCAGTTCCACAGGTCTTCTACCTCTGGTTTACCAGCTCCCCTTCCAAGGTCTTCTCCCCACAAGGAATAGAGAGGCTCCCCTTCCTTGGGAATGTGTGCACTAGTCTAAGCATGAATCCGTTGGTCCTGATTACTGCGCATTAGGCCAAGATTCATTACTGTGCCCGTTTTGCAGATGAGTAAGGAAAGGCTCAGAAAAGTATTCACTCGCACCTATTCCCACTCGCCCATCAGTGGCAGAGTGGGCACAATGGGCACTGGGAGCAGGGGCAGAGGCAGGGATAGGAAGTTGCGCCAGGACCCACCTTGTCAATGAATGAAGCAAACTTGTTGTTCAACGCCTTGATCTGCTCGCGCTCCTGAGTGCGCACCTTCTGGATCTCGGGGTCCAGCTCCACATTAAGGGGAGCCAGGAGGCTCTTGTTGACAAAGACCTGAGGGATGCCCCCCGGGGGACACACAGACGGACATGTCGGCCCCAATCCAGCGCTGCCAAAGACGGTGCCCACGAAGCCCCCGGGACGGCCACCACTCGTGCCCCCCTGGCCTGGCGCAAAGCCACCCGCCCGAGCAGCGCTGAGTGCCAGGCGCCGGCCGCCCCCCATGTTGAAGAGGCTCCGGCTGCCAAATGTGGCTGCGCCCTTGACCCCGGCCCTGAAGGAGGAGCGACTGCTGCTGAACCGGCCCGAGATGACTGCCGAGCAGCCACTGAAGCCCAGGCGCTCCCCGCTGGAGTAGACGGACAGCTGGCGACTCATGGCTGGCGAGGTCCGAGGGGCGTCTGGGCTGTCTGGGCTGCCTGGGCTGCTGGGCCGTGCGCAGAGCGCGGAGCGGGCAGGGCGGGCACTCAAGGGCGCTCAGATACACTCCTGGACCAGCTGGCCCCTTAAATAGTTCAGTGCAGACTAGCAAGCTGGAGTCAGCCTAATTTGTACCTTGGGAATACCTTTTATGTCACTTTGGACATCTTGGGTTCTTCATTTAGGAAATTACCATCTACCCTCCAAGATTTTTGTCTCTTAGACTTGAACTCTCCATGAATTGCCAATAAAATGGCCCAGAACCTTGCATTTCCTTTGCTTACCTCCTGTATTATAATAATTTGGCTACCCTATCTCCACGTGCTTCCCTCCAATTACTGGATTCATCACTGCTGAAATCTTCCAGTGGGTCTGGCCTGAGGGGGAGGAACAGAGCAGATGTCCAGGCTGTTTCTGCTGGGTGACTGCTATGTGGATGAAGGTAGATTGACCCTCTCCACGCCCCGCTGCCCTAGGGTGGCTGTGCAGCAGACTGGTGCTTAGGAAGATCTCCTTGCTGGGCTCTGAATTATTCCCCTGGGGTCACTTTTAGGGTAGTCATATGGTCTCTGGGGGCAATTGAGTGACAGCTTCCAGTGAGCCAATCACTAGGTGTAATGACAGCTAAGTTGTTTATTCACATTGTACAATGTGGTGGAGACATCCATCAGTCCAGAGATGGTGCCAGACGCTGATGCCTAGATAGAGAAAATTGGGGTGTCCCTGGTGAGGAAGGGAGGGCTCTCTGTGCTGTTCAAGGAAGGGTCTGGGGGCCGCAGACCCTTCAGGAACCTACAGGTTATCTTCATCATACAGAATATTTTCATGATTTCGCAAGATTTTCCTGTGCCCCGTTGTTCACACACACACACACACACACACACACACACACACACACACACACACACAGAGTTTTGTTGTTTCTTTGTTTTTAGACATGATTTTTACTTACTCAAGACCAGCTAGGAGAATTCATTGATAACACACATTTATTAAGTGCATATATGTGCAACAGCAAGTTTCAGACATGACATAGTGCATTTCTTCCTACTGAAGCCAGGAGCCATATAGTCCTCATATTGGTTAGGCTAAGAAAGAGTGTATTAATTCTAGCCACTGAGAAGGAGTAGGAGACAGATAAAATGGCATATTCTTATCTTCCCCAGAGGGCTCCCCTGGCTGTATGAATCAGAAGTAGGTCCACACCGCCATCACATTTATTATAGATGGGAGGGAGACAGTTGTGACACATGGAGGCTCCAGAGGCATCATCGATGTGTGGGGATGTGGGCAGATCAAAGGTGGCTGAGGTCTGGGAGGGCAGGTTCTCATGGCACTCACCTCTAGCAGTGGCTTCCTGTGTCACCTCAGGCTCTGGTGACCATGTAGCAACCTTAAGTTTGGTCGACTATGCTAGAAATATTGCCTTTGGAAATAAGAGGGCTTTACTACAAAAGATGGATGAAACTACTTGGGTTGAAACTGGCAAATGTGCTGAAAACTGGGTCTCTTTTACCCCCAGGAAGCTGCTATTTGAAAAGTAATAGGTATCATGGGAGGGAAAAAAAATGCGAGAATGGATTTTGTGCTGAGTTAAAACAAAAAGAGTGTTAGGCAAATGCCTTATTGCAGGGTTTTCTAGATCCATTAATATACTTAGTGCTGGAGGATTTTACAGCAGTGAAAAATCTTTACATGAAAAATTTTACTCTGTAAGACAGAATAATGGTAGATGTGTGTCATTTATACATTTGTTCCTACCCACAGAATGCCTAGCACTACGTATGTCAACTATGGCCAGGCATTAATGGCATATGCCTGTAATGCGAATGCTAGCTACTCCAGAGGCTGAGATCTAGGGATTTCAATTCAAGGCCAGCCTGAGCAGAAAAGTTCATGAGACCATTATTTCCAATGAAGCAGCAAAAAGCCAGAAATGGGTATATGGCTCAAATAGTAGAGTATCAGCCTTAATGAAAAAGCCAAAGGAGATCATGAAGCCCTGAGTTCAAGCCCCAATACCAGTACACACACACACACACATATACACACACACACACACCTCACAAAACCTGTTCACTATCACCCTAAGCTCAATGATGTCCATTCACTAGTAATAATAAATGTCTCAGTCTGCTGGATGTTGACAATGAGAACACTGTGCGTGGAGGGAGGGACCCACGGGACATTTCTATACTTGCCACTCCAACTTTACTGTGAACCTTGAAGTTTTCTTGAAAAAAAAGTCGATTTAACCAGGTGCCAGTGGCTCACACCTGTAATCATATCTGCTGAAGAGGCTGAGATCTGAGGATAGTGGGTCAAAACCAGCTCCAGCAGGAAAGCCCATGAGACTTGTATTTCCAACTCATCACGACAAAAAGCCATAAGTGAAGCTGTGACTCAAGTGGTAGAGCACTCGCTTTGAGTACAAACGCCCAGGGACAGTGCCTAAAAGTCAATCTAGTGAATACGTGAATAAGTGATGAATGTATAGTCCTAAACTATGTCAACAACAATGAAAGATATGTGGTACTTTCCGAGGAGTAATAGAAAAAGTCTTTTCCACAACAGTGACTGAGAGATTGATTGATGAGGTTTGGTCTACTATTTATTATTTGTGATTTTTTTAATATGAGCTTAATTTTTTAATAAAGGAACTTAATTTTATTTTGGGGTTTTTTTGGGGGGGGGGTCCGGTCGTGAGGTCTGAACTCTGGGCCTGAGCGCTGTCCCTCAGCTCTTCAGTTCACTTGAGCCACAGCACCACTTCCGGCTTTTTGCTTTTTGCTTATGTGGTGCTGAGGAATCGAACCCAGGGCCTCAGGCATGCAAGGCAAGAGTTCTACCACTGAGCCACCTTCCCAGCCCCAAGGAACTTACTTTAAATAAAACCAGAAAGCAAAGAAAAAGAAAGCTGATTCTAATACCAAATTTTCTAATACAGGATTCTTTTTTATTAACAGTAATTTTGGGTTTTTTCTGGTTCTGGTGCTTGAACGCAGGGACTGGATGCTGTCCTGAGCTTTTTTTCTCAAGCTTAGTGCTTGAGTCACAGATCTACTTGTGGATTGGGGGGCAATTAACTAGGGAAAAGAGTCTTATGAGCTTTCCTGCCCAGGTGGGCTTTAAACCATGATTATCAGATCTCAGCCTCCTGAGTAGCTAGGATTACAGATGTGAGCCACCCGCACCTAGTTTATTAATGGTATCTTAAAAGCACTCTCTTAACTACAGCTCTATCTCGTTAGCCAAAAATCTTAGAAGAACAAAAGTTTTAAGAAACATCCTTTACGAAACCCTGAGCAAAATTCACCATTTCTTGGACATAAATTCCTCAAATGGAAGCAGATTTACAATATCTCATAAAAACACCAATGAGACCTAAAATATCACATGCAGCCCAATTGCTATGGCCAGGGTTACACTGTCAGAATCCAAAGGAGTCTGAATGGACTCTAGAAAATGCACGTAGCATCTTCCCAGCACTGGCCAAAGGTGGAAGAACTCTCAGCCTTGGACTAGCATTAGCGTGCACACTGAGGAAGCTTGTGCCAAAGTCTGCTGAGAGTGTATCAAATATCCATATATCTCTTCCTGTCACAGCCTTCATTGGAAACATGTGACTTGTGTTGGCCATTGACATGTGAGTGGTGTTGGAGCAATTAGCCTCCAAAGCGCACTGCCATCTTCCTTCCCCCTGCCTCGGTGATGCTGGAGGCCACATGTTGCATGTAACAGGACCACACAACAGAAGTCCTCCCAGGATGTCCATTAGGGAAGGCCATGAGACTAGCTTCCTTAACCTGCCCTGGATTTGGAAATCAAAATTACTTTCTGTTGTGTGCAGGTACTCAGATTTCATAGTTTGCCCACTGAGCCTGTCGGGCTGAATTGTCAGAATCCAAGCATAAGAGTTGGATGGCAGAAATACCTCCTATCTGCCAATGCTCTTAATGAAGTTTACATCCATCATCAGAAATGCACTTTCTGATCTCTATCAAATCTTCTCTGTTCCTCTTTTCTCCTAAGCTTCTTGAAAGAACAATCTACATCTCATAAGACTAAAAACAACTATGTATGGGTATGTACTAAGTGCTTGGCATTAAATCATTCTCAAACATTATTTCATTAAATTCCATTCTCATGGCAACTTTATGAGATAACAGCTGTTATGAACCACTTCTACTGACAAGGAAACCAAGGCCTATAAAACAGAAGCATCCTACCTAAGTCATACAGTCAGGGACAGACAGTCCTCCTGGTTCCAGGTCTCGTGACCAAGTGGTTAATTCTTCCTCACACTCCTCAGGATAAAATCTCAGCTCTTCACTGACAAGAACAGGCCTCTCTGATCCTTTTCTGCTGCTACCTCTTCAGATAGGGGCTTTTGTTTCCCTCCAGCGCTGCTGAGCCCCTCCAGTTTCATTCTTCACATTCCAGCAGCAATAACCAATTTATATTCTTGTGTCAATACTGGGGCTTGATCTCTCTGGGTCTTTGGCTCTCGTTTGGGTTTTCCAAAAAGCTCCAGGCATTCTACCACTTGAGCCATATACCTACTTCTGGCTTTTTAACACTAGTTAATTGGCGATAAGAGTCTCATAGACTTTCCTGCCCTGAAGGCTAGCTTCAACCCCAAATCCTCAGTTCTAAGCCTCCTGAGTAGCTCAGATTACAAACATGAGCCACCAGTACCAGGATAACAATAACTAATTTTTGCCATGCAAGAACTCTGGCTCCAAAGCCCATGTTTTCCTTTTGTACCCCTATGAGCTCCCTCCTGGTCTCTGAAACCTCTGCACTTGTTACCTCAGCTGAGTCTGCCCAGCCCTCCATGAGGCTTCTTTACTCTCCCCTGGACTACCCCTGGATCTTCCTTGGTTTTTTATCTTACTCATATTGCATTATCTTTTTCTTTTTTTTTTGGTTGGTCATGGGGCTTGAACTCTGGGCGTGGGCACCGTCCCTCAGCTCTTCAGCTCTACCACTTGAGTCACAGCACAGTTTTCTGGTGGTTTTATTAGAGATAAGAGTCTCATGGACTTTCCTGCCTTGGCTGGCTTGGAACTATGATCCTCAGATCTCAGCCTCTTGAGTAGCTAGGATTACAGGTGTGAGCCATTGGTGCCCAGCTTGCATTATCTTTGTTTATGACCATATCTCCCTGAGGAATAGAGATCATTTTCTCCATCCCTATATACTCAGTGTTATAGATCAGGTCATTACTTACTTGGGTCAGGTTATTAGTTAAGGTGAAACCTATGTTTTCTTTCTTTCTTTCTTTCTTCCTTTCCTCCTTTCTTTCTTCCTTCATTTTGTGTTGGTACTGGGGCTTGAACTCAGGGCCTTGCACTCTCTCTTGGGTTTTTCACTCAAGGATAGTACTCTACCATTGAGCCACATTTTCACTTCTGGCTTTTTGCTGGTTAATTGGAGATAAGAGCCTCCTGAACTTTTCTGCCTGGGCTGGATTCGGACTGTGATGCTCAGATCTCAGCCTCCTGAGTAGCTAGGATCACAGGCATGAGCCACCAGTACTTTAACATTTTGGGGCCTTTTTTTGAGGCAACAGGGAAAGTATTAACTCCTAGCCATCCTAGAATTGGCTTTCTGATGCCTCCTGACAAATCTTAAATCTTGCCACTAGATAAGTGCTGACTCCTTCTTCCTACTGATAACCTGAGTGTTCTTAAAGATTTCATATCCACTGGACCATGGTTGTGAGAAATACATGACTTAGAAGGAGCATTTGCTAGGGAGTCAGGGAAGATGAACTCTAGGTGTTAGGATCCTCCATCCAATGCAGGGTCAAGATATATTGGAACTCTGAGGCAGTGGGATCTTAGATGTCCCAATGTCCCATTTAATGACCACTGTACATGCAGAAGAGACATGGCCTGAGATGAGGAGTTCCTTAGGAGAGAGAGAGGCAACCTGACCCTATATGAGTTTTATAAGTTTATTGGTGGGACACAGAAACAGGAAGGTGAGGCCAAAACAAAGCCTACAGCTCAGAGATGGAGAGTGCAATCCCCATGATTGGTTGGACCAGCCTAGAGAGGTACTCCCAGCCCTGTGATGGACGGTGATCCTGCCAGACGTATTCTGCAATCAGGTGCTTGGTCTGAGTTGGTGCTGGCCTAAGAGGACACAATTCTTACAGGGTTATTCATCAATACATCTGAAGCCTTGTATACCCAAGGAGCACCCGGCCAGGGTGTGAAGGGTAGCAAGAGGATTGGGATCATCTTAGAGCAAACCTTCCCCTGCAAGAGGACATGCAGTCAGAGAAAGGCCCGGCTCCTCACCAGGAAGGGGAGGTTGGGTTAAGAGGTCTCTGTATTTGTGATAGAAGAGTGGCAAGATGACTCCACTCCTAGAATCCTGCATTCTGTTTAAGAAAGACTAAGATGAGAGACCAAAGAGGAGGAAGCAATATTGGAGCTAATGAAAGGAAGGACAGGATGGCAAATGGGACAAATGAACTTCCTAGAGAAGAAACCCAGGCAGAGTAGATGCTGGAGAATGAGGCTGTCACTCTATCTTGTGGCTTTCTTGGTAGGTGAGCCCAGGACCAAGTTCTTCCCTGGAGCATCCTTGAATTCGCTTGCACTTCCAAGCCTAGTCTTGGGCTCCCCACAGGAGCTGCAGTTCCCAGTGCCAGTGACACAGCCCCCAGAGAGCATGCTATAGCCCCCACCAACAGAGCTGGACCGGTAGCCATAGGTGCCAGTACCATTGAACCCAAAGCCGGTTCCTGCCCCTGCTGTCCCAGCTGTGGAGCTGCTGATGACCGCTGTGAAGAAGGGAAAGGGGAGGAATCAGTGTGTCTCTCAAGCTAAAGGAGGCCCCAAGTTCCCTCCAACCTTGACCCCAACTAGCTCAAATATCTCCCTCCTAAGCAAACTCTTCCACTGACCGTGAACTTGGGTTTAATGATGTATATTCAATTCTCAAGCCATTCAAACTCCAGGACAAACAGTCCAGATGCCACATGGTTCCCTGCTCATTCTATTTTCCCCCTCTACTTCTGGAGCTTGACCTCTGGGACCCGGCACTGTGCCTTAACTTTTTCACTCAAGGCTTGCACTCTACCACTTGAGCCACAGATCCACTTCCAGCCTTTTACTGGTTAATTGAAGACAAAGTCTCACAGATATTCCTTCCCCAGGCTGGCATCAAATGATGATCCTAAGATCTCAGCCTCCTAAGTAGCTAGGATTACAGGCATAAGCTACCAGTGCCTGGCCCCTTGCTTGTCCTTGAAGTGAACAAGAGTAGCAGGGACTTCTTTTCAAAGGACAGAGATAGCCAATAAGCCAAGTTCTAGCACTTAACCTTAGAATACATTGCTAAGATGCTTCTTTTAAGTGAACTTCCTAATGGCTTAAATTAAGGAATCAGGACTGGACCCTAGCTTAGGAGGGGACAGGGGCAGATTACAACTGATTTGCACAGTGTCTTCTTTTCCATAAGTCTCCACTGTGGGAGGAGGCAGCTGGTTCTCTGGAATCACTGTTTCCTCCAGGAGGAAAGCTGAGGTAGGCAGGGCAGGAAATGTGCTGTGCTACCCTGTAGCTGGGAGCTGGCTCTGCTAGGAAAGAAGCAATTCCAAATGGCAGTTGGAGGTGGGACAGGGAACAGAGCTCAGACTGTGCCACGGTGGTCCTGATAATTGACATTAACTCACTTCGTGTTTGTTGATTGCCTAAACATATGCCCTCACAGATGTGAAATACTCACAAATGCTCACAGAGTTGGTATATTCTCCAGACATCCTGCACACAGAGAGAAAACAGAGAAGATCCCCATTACATGAATCCCAGACATCATCTGCCATATCTACATAGGCCTTGAGGACCTGGGCGCCAGAAACATTAACTCTCCCCCCTGCCTCCGGCATCTCTTTCCCTCACCCATTTTCCACTTCAGAGTTGTGAGGACTGGGGTTATACTGTAGGGGAGGAACATATAAAGCAACAAAAAACAACATGGTATCTTATAAATACGTTAGAAACAATAGCAAGAAAGAAAAAAACCACTTGCGTCCCAATCTTGGGGTTCATTTCACTTAACTTCATCTTATCTGGTCATATGTACATAGCTTTTGACCTTTTCTGCTTGTCCCAGACATATACTAGTTATTGCAAATAAGGGAAACTATGATTCTTTGGGCCTGGCTTATTTCACTTAATATAATTTTTCCAAGTCTTTCCATTTCCTAACAAATGGGGCGATGTCATTCTTCTAATGGAGGCATAAAATTCCATTGTTTATATATGTACCACATTTTGTTTTCACTGTATTTGATGTCAGTATAATTTGGGAGGGGGAGGGAAAAAACAAAATGTTTAAATAAGGATACAGGTGGACCTATTGTAACAATGAGATGTACAAGACACTATGTTGAAAAAATGAACTTTACAATTTAGGGGGGATCAGGGGAGAGTGTAGTTGTGGAGGTGGGAGGGAAGGGATGGTAGGGGAAAAACAAAGGAGGAGGAGACAACAATGCTTGATAAGAAATGTACTCATTACCTTGTTCATATAACAGTAACCCCTCTGTACAGTATTTTCACAATAAAAAAAAGTATTAATTTTTTTTTAAAAAGAGATGTAGGACTGGGGACCCTGGGGTCCCTACACCAACACCATTCCTATGGATTTCTCATGAGCCCATTGCTTTACTGCTGAGAGGCTACTGCTTGAATTAATAGATGAATGGAAATATTAGGATCAGAGTTGCTACTAAGGAGCTAGCTATGCAGCTTTCTGAAATTCTCCACTCTGTGCTGTGGGTTTTGTGTATTAGTCCTTGTGTGCTAGCCTTCCAACTATTGCCATAAGCATCTTACATTGTCCAAGATTTATATTTTGGAGACTGCGGGTATGGCTCAAGTAATAAAGTCCCTGCCTAGCAAGCATGAAGCTCTGAGTTCAAAGCCTAGTATGACAATAATAACAATAATAATAAATTATAAAAATAAAACTAAATTATATATAATTATAGTTATATATCATATATCCTATATAACATATAAAATTTTACATATGATATACTATATATGGGGTATTTTGAACTGATCCAACCTTTTATAAGGTAAGTATATTTTTCTTAAAAGGAAGTTGTGAAGAAGAGTAAAAGAAAGGGTGGCATTGTCTAAAAAGAATTGTATTCTTTACCTGACTTATGAAAATGGCAACCCCTCTATACAACACCTTAATAATAACAATAAAATTATATTTTAAACTTGTATATCATCATGGATAAGTAGGAAAACTAACATACTTAACCAAGTAAGGGGAAGAGGTAGCGCTACAAAAAAAATGAAAATGAAATCATTTAATCTGGGGAAGAACTGCTATTACAGTCTTCTGAGAGACTTCTGGGCTTGGGATCCCACTGTCTCTTTGTTAATGGGAGGCATTTGCAAGTGCCTGCGGCTTGCTGAGACTCCCTCTGAACTCTAAAGGACGTTGCTTTCACATTACCTGACTGGATGCTGTTCCAGGCTATGTATGTGGGCAAACTGAAAAGCATCCTCAGCCCTCCCAGCTGTCTGCACCATGCATGCTGGGAAACTGAGGCAGAGGGGAAGATGACAATGGCTCTCTCAGCCCCTCCACCCACTCGCCTGCACTCCTCGCCCTCCAGCAGCTTGCGGTAGGTGGCGATCTCGATGTCCAGGGCCAGCTTCACACTCATGAGCTCCTGGTGCTCACGCAGCATTCGGGCCAGTTCCTCCTTGCTCTGCTGGAGGCGGTTTTCCAGCTCATCCAGCTTGGTCCGGGCATCTTTGAGGGCACAGTCACCCCGCTGCTCTGCATCCGTGATGGCTGTCTCCAGGTTGGAGCACTGTGGAGCAGGGAGGGTTCATCATCCCCTGGGCTCTACAGTGCCTGGACCTCGCTTCCTCCAAGTACACTAGATGACTGGACCCTCCTCCCTCCTGCCTTACTTTCTAAAGCAGAAACCCAGCCACATGTGGGACAAGGGAAACTCCTGGGAAGCATATCATTCTGAATCCTGTGGCTTTTTTAAAAGACCCTATAATCAAATCCTACTTCAAGTGAGAGTAAAAGGCAGGTGAAAGGGGTTCTGAGATGAGGAGCAAAGAGAGGGAGCTGGCACAGAGGGTTTCTGAGCAGCCTACCCCGCCCTTAGGAGAGATTCGGGAACCCCAGTCCCTCACCTGTTTCTTCACGCTCTCAATCTCCGAGCGCAGCCTCTGGATGAGCCGACTCAGCTCTGAGATCTCATTCCTAGTGTGTTTGAGGTCATCCCCATGCCGGCCAGCTGCCAGCTGCAGCTCCTGGAACTGGGGTGGAGGGAGGGGAGAGAGAAGGGGGGGCGGAGCCAAAGCAGAGATGTGACTTAGAGCTAGGTGAACCCCGCCTGGCACAGAGACCATGCCTGGAGAGCTTGGCAGAGGTCAGAAGCAGTCCCCATACTCACTAAGCTAACAGAAGCCTCCATTTCAAACCACTTGTCACTGAAGTTATTTGCGTTAAGCTTAACCATCTCCTGAGTTTGATTTGTCCAAAAGAACTATTAGACGTCCTGTATTCTCCACACTGAATCTTTATTAATACCCATCTGCAGAGGCAGCCCTCCTTTCCCTGTAGTTCTTCAAGGTCAAGGTCAAACTCCTACCTAATCCTTTCTCATTGCCCCTGCCCATCATCTATTTGGCTCCCAGCTTCACCAAATATGTCCTATTCATATCTCTTGAGTGTGCAAAAGCTTCCTCCTCTACCTGGACGCCTCTTCCCTCTCCCTTTTCTCTAGCTAGTTCCCACTCTGTCATGGCATAGCCACTTCCTCAGGCCTTTTCTGATCTCATGCTTGGGGGCAATTCAGTTTCTGTTACCCTGGATACACCAGTCCATAATGCAATGAGACCACACTGTATCATGATGTCACCCTTCTGTACTTTCCTCATCACACTCAGAATGAATGGGTATCTGATCTTTTTTATTTCAGAATTCCCAGGATCTGGCATAGTGCCTTGTTGGTGCTCAATATGTCTGATGAATGAACAAATAAATGAAGGAATGAGCAAATGAACAGAAAAGGGAGTCAATTAGCTGTCCATTTGTATGTTCTCCTTCTTAGCTTAAGTGGATCCTAGGCTATAGGCCTGGGCTGGGCTGGGGGTTGAGAGGGCTTGGCCCAGAGGCATATTTTGTATGTTTGGTGGGAGCCAGTACAACTAGCCATGAATCTTGGGTCATTTACTACTTTTGGATTCTTCCTGCCTTTGGTGTTGCCATTGAATAGGCCACAGAGACAACATGGCTTAATGGGAACACACAATAAGAGTGACCTTCAGTGAGCAGGAGATAGATAATATGCTGCCCTGTCCCCTGACACTGGGTCCTAATCTCCTGCCTAAGCACCATGGAGCTAGCAGTCAGTCCCCTAAGACTTAGATCCAGCTCCACCACTTGTCAGCTAAAGGCCCTTGGCTGTTTCTTTAAATGGAAAATTATGAAAAATGTAAGCTTTCATATGACTGTAGTTAGACATTTTGCTTAGTGCATACCCACCCCTCACTAGAGAAGCAGAGGTCCATACAGATAACCCCAAACAGCCAGTGGCCCACGAGTCATGTCTATGCAGACCTTTCTTCTGGAAAGATTGTGGGGGTGACCACCTGGGGCTGAGGTCACATGTTCATTCCCAGTCCTAGCTCATGACAATAATGAACAAGGGTCTGGTGTCCATCCCTCAAGTCTATATTGTCTCCTAGTCCCTGAGACCCTCTCTCCTCTCCCCAAAGGCCAAACCTCCCCATCCCAGCTTGACAAGGAGAAGTGGAAGAAGAGATAAAGTCTCCCAGGAGTGATTTCCCTAGGGAAAGAGCCTGGTAAGAGCAAGGAACAATTAAAAAGTTTCCATCTTGATCTGAGAAACCAAATTACCTGAAGAGTCGCCTCCTACCCACACCTGGGTAGATCTAAGATCTAAGGGACTTGAACACCCGCTTTGTCCTTGGGGTTAGACTTGAGTGAAAAGATAGGAGTTCCCTGATATCAAAGCACACTGAGCAGAGCCCTAATTTATTCTACTGAATGAGACAGATGAGGTGCTAACTATTCATATTTCCCCTCCCTCAAACTCAGTCTCTAGGAAATCAGTACTTACCTACTCCCATAGATCCAGGTCCCAACTCTGGACTCTGTTTACACCACATTCATTTGCACCCAGCGTTGTGTACCCTCCAATGTCCACCACAGAAGGACTAAGGTCAAAGCTGTGTCTTCCTCTTTCGAGCTTCCCTTAGTGCCCAGGACAGTGCTGGGTTCCCAACAAACTGTGGGCCACGGTGGGTCACACGGACTAAACAAATATGGCACCACAGTCCCTGCCCACATGACTAAGGCAGCTGTGCAGCCTCACCTTGGTCTGGTACAGCGTCTCTGCCTCAGCCTTGCTCTTCAGGGCAATGTCCTCATACTGGGTACGGACCTCGGTGATGATGCTGTCCAGGTCCAGGTTCCGGTTATTGTCCATGGACAGGATGACGGATGTATCACTGATGTGGGACTGCATCTGAGCAATCTCCTGCAAGAGACAAGGTAGCATGAGGGAAGTGCCAAGGTGATAGCCCAACCCATCAGCATGACCCCACACCATCCTAAGCAGGTGCCATGAGAGCTGAATCCCCAAAGGCTAGCTGAGCCTGTGAGCCCAAGCTTCAAATCCACATCGACACACCAAGAATAAAACAGTCCATGTCTGTCACCTGAGACAGGGCCAGAGTGGAGAAGGTAGGGGGAAAGCACCTGGCTTGTACTGCCCAAAGGACTCTCAGGACACAAAAGCTCATGTATGCTTGGTTAAACATGAAGGCTTGAAGCCAGATATTCCTAAAAGAGCTTTAAAAAAAAAAAAGCCAAGTGCTGGTGGCTCACACCTGTAATCCTAGCTACTCAGGAGGCTGAGATCTCAGAATCATGGTTCAAAGCCAGCCCAAGCAAGAAAGTCCATGAGAGTCTTACCTCCAATTACCCAACAAAAAGGCAGAAGTGGAGCTGTGGCTTGAGTAGTAGAGAGAGAAAGAGAGAGAGAGAGGGAGAGGGAGAGGGAGAGGGAGGGGAGAGGGAGGGAGGGAGGGAAGGAGGGAGGAAGGAAGGAAGGAAGGAAGGAAGGAAGGAAGGAAGGAAGGAAGGAAGGAAGGAAGGAAGGAAGGAAGGAAGGAAAGAGGGGGACAGAGGAAAGGGAGGGAGGGATGAAGGGAGGAAGGAAGGAAGGAAGGAAGGGAAAGAAGAAAGAAAGAGAGAGAGAGGGAGGGAAAGGAAGGAAGGGAAAGAAAGAAAGAAAGAAAGAAAGAAAGAAAGAAAGAAAGAAAGAAAGAAAGAAAGAAAGGAAGGAAGGAAGGAAGGAAGGAAGGAAGGAAGGAAGGAAGGAAGGAAGGAAGGAAGGAAGGAAGGAAGGAAGGAAGGAAGGAAGGGAAGGAAAAAGAAAAATGAACTACAAAAAATAAGAAGAGTCCCCATCCCCTTGGGGATTCTAGCCCAATACCCCAGGAAACGCCTCAAACGGCAGAAAAAAAAAAAGATGATCAGGAATGAGAATATGCTTGGCTGAAGTTAGTGAGATTCCCTCAAGGACCATGGTGTCCTGGAAGTTGTGACAGCAGGACATCAGAGGTAGCACAGGAACTGATAAACACCAGGGTAGAGGAGCCCTTCTGTCTTTGATCCACAAAGCCCCCAAATGCTGGAGATCCTGAGCTCTTAAGCTTCCTGAAGGTGGGCTGGGAAGGTGGCTTAGTGGTAGAGTGCTTGCCTAGCATGCATGAAGCCCTGGGTTCGATTCCTCAGCACCACATACACAGAAAAAGCCACACGTGGCACTGTGACTCAAGTGGTAGTGTGTTAGCCTTGAGAAAAAGAAGCTCAGGGACAGAGCCCAGGCCCTGAGTTCAAGCCCCAGGACTGACAAAAAAAAAAAAGGTTTTTAAAAGGCCCAAAGAAACATAGGTCCCATGGTTTCCCTTATTTGCAGTATCTAGTATGTGTATGAGTCAAGCGGGAAAGGTCAGATAATGTGATGTTAGGAAAATGAACCCTTAGATATGTATTTTAATGTTTTTTCTTTCATGCATTTGTTTCTAACGCATTTATAAGATTATCTCTTTGTTGCTTTGTATGTCCCTCCCCCACAGTATATAACCCCTGCTTTCACTATATTTGATGTCAGTATAACTTGTGGAGGAGATGGGGAAAAACAAGTCGTTTAAGGATACAGGTGGACCTGTTGCAACAATGAAAAGTACAAGTTGTCATGTCGAAAACGAGCTTTACAACGTTGGTGGGGGGGGGGGATTGGGTTGGGGGGGAGGCTGGGAAGGGATGTGAAGGGTAAACAAAGGAGGAGGCTGCAATACTTGATAAGAAATGTACGCATTATCCTGCCCATGTAATTGTAACCCTTCTGTACAGTGTGTTCACACACAAAAAAAAATTAAAATTAAAAAGAAAAAAAATTTTAAAAAGAAATGTACGCATTATCCTGCCCATGTAATTGTAACCCCTCTGTACAGTATGTTCACAAAAAAAAAAATAAAATAAAAATTTAAAAAAGGAAAAAAAAAAGCTTCCTGAAGGTAACTGACCACTCATCTCACATCTGTCCTTACGGAAGACAGAGCCAGAAGTGTGCAAGGCAGCCTTACCCCCTCATACAGGCACTTGAAGAACTTGATTTCTCCATCCAAAGCATCCACCTTGGCCTGAAGCTCCACCTTGCTCATGTACGCTGCATCCACATCCTAAGGAGAACCAGAGACACCTGACACCATCTTTCTTTAAGCCCTGATAAGCCTCTTCCCCAATGACATCCCAGCTCTCTGCACCTAACTGCCTCAGAGAATAAAGACCCGCTGGCAGGAGCATAACTTTCAGCTAGGACTCACCTCAAGACCTTGGACAAAATCCTTGGGCCTTCTGTCTCTTTCCCAAAGTCCTAGCACAGGAGCCAGCTCCTCCACGTCACTGAGCAGTCAGTGAGCCAATGACAGCCACGGCAATTTACCAGTAATGAGTAGAAGGAACATCCCTACCCTCTCAGAGAGCATCCTGTGCTTAGGCACAAGGACAGGAGCTGGGGACTGACAGCTCAGCTGGAGTCCTGTTTCCATTTACACAAAAGTTAGAAACTGATGTAGAGATTGGCACTGGACAGTCATCAAGTGTCCAAAATGTCCCAGGCAGCAAATCTCCATCTCCTACTCCAGTCCCTTCCGTGAGGAAGACAAGCCTGAATCCCTCCTCTGCTCTTACTCTGTACCCACCCTTGGGGACCCAAGGCCAGAAACCCACCTCACCTTCTTTTTTTTTTTTAGGTCAGTCTTGGGGCTTGAACTCTGGGCCTGGGTGTTGTCCCTCAGTTCTACAGCTCAAGGCTAGCACTCTACCACTTGAGCCACAGTGCCACTTCTGGCTTTTTCTACTTATGTGGTGCTGAGGAATTGAACCCAGGGCCTCATGCATGCAAGGCAAGCGCTCTACCACTGAGGCACCTTCCCAGCCCCACCTCACCTTCTTAAGCACCACAAAGTCATTCTCTGCAGTTGTACGCTTGTTTATTTCCTCTTCGTACCTGTGGGAAAAGCATCAGTGAGAAGATCAGGGGCGGGGGGGGGGGGGGGGGGGGGGGGTTGCACGAGCATGCTGGTCTTGGTCTTGAACTCAAGGCCTATACACTGTCCCTGAGCTTCTGTGCTCAAGGCTAATGCTCTACCATTTGAGCCACACCTCCACCTCCAGCTTTTTTGTGGTTAATGGGAGGTAAGAGTCTCACGGACTTTCCTGCCTGGGCTGGCTTCAAACCACACACTCCTCCTCAGCCTCCTGAGTAGCTAGGATTATAGGCATGAGCCACCAGTGCTTGTCTCCCCATAATACATATTTTTCATGGATATTGTTCTACATCTTGGCAACTCTCCAAACTGACTAAGACTACTTGGCCAAGTTGTGGCTAGGGTCCCAGTCCACAGCTAATGACAAGTGGGTCTGAATTTTCTCTGACGTCTGGAGACTAAGTTGGTTCTTCTTCTCCCTATCAGCATCTAAAGCAGGAACATGCCAGCCCCCACACACACACCCTTATCCATGCTTCTTGGGAAGCCTTGATGCCTGATTCCCCTACCAATGACTCCCTATCATCCCCAAGGCAGGAGCTACAAAGACCTATAGAAGAAGGGGCATGTCTCAAATGTGCAGGACCTCAGGGAACCCAACACCTTCTGCCCTGCTCAGGGTCTCCTTGAAATTAGGTGAGCATAGGAACCAGAAATCTGGGATATACACACACAGGGGTTCTCTAGTAGGGAGAAGAAGGGGAAGCATGCCAAGCTGGCTGTGTCCACTGTCTAGCCACCTGGTTGTCCAGAACTCACTTGCCTTGGCAAGTGAGTTTAGCTAGGTTGCTCTCCTCGAATTCAGAGGCAGATGTCCCAGTGCCTGCTGGGAAAGCACAGCCCCAGAAGGTAATTTAGGCTGGGCACCAGGACCCTACTCACCTCTTCTTGTAATCCTCCACCACGTCCCTCATGCTCCTCAGCTCCGAGTCCAACCTCACCCGGTCCCCAGACAGGGTCTCCAGCTGCTTCCGCAGGCTGCTGATATGGCCCTCATAAATGGGCTCCAGACTCTTTCTGCAGTTGTTCAGGTCCAGCTGCTGCAGCAGCTCCCACTTGGTCTCCAGCACCTGATTCTGCTGCTCCAGGAAGCGCACCTGGAACCCAAATTAACACTCCACCTAGAAATCACCCCCAGTCAATGGTTTCAAAAGAAAAAGGAGAAGGAAAGAAAGATAGGAGGTTTCCTTCTGTCCTATTTGACACAAGTAGAGGATGACCAGCCCACAGGCTGTATGAGACCTACAAAGTCATTTAGTGTATTACAAGACAGACATGCAATGCTTCCCTTAGGCTGCTTTTAGGCCTCTGCCTAGGTCCATAATCTTGTATGAGCCACACCATAATATTATAAATATCCAATTGGCTCTTGGCAGAAGAGGATTTCCCACTCTTGCAAGCCACCTTCCAACCTAGAACCCTTTGTTCAATAGAGGTGCTTGCCCAGGAGGCAGCCTCTGAGATCAAGATGGGCTCCAGCATCTTCATTTTCCTCTGTTTGTCAAGACCTAGACACTTGCTTCCTCCCTGTCCACACCACACCTGCCAGGCCCAATGTGTGTATTCATCTTGGGCTGCCTCTTGAAGACAAGTCCTGATACACACAAGCCAGCCTGTGCTGACCTTCCTGTTCTTGGGCCCCTCTGCTCAGAGCTGGCAACCTAGCCTCTCTCCATTTGCTTGAAAGCACCCATCCCCACATAAGACCTGTCATCCTGCATGTGTTCCCTCTCCTAAGGGATTGCTATGGCCCACCTCAGTCTGGAAAACTATTCATGCTTCACCACCCACCTTACTGACTTCCTAAGCCCAGGAAGTTTTTATTTCCTAAGACTCTCCTACAAGTCAGCCTCCAATAGTTTGCAAACTTGATCGTGCACAAGCATTACCTAAAGAACTTATCAAAACACACACTCCTGGGCTCCTAGAGTTCTAGAGGTCCCTGTCAGCCTCTGGCCCCTCCTCTGCCTGGCTTCAAAGTCTCAGGGGCTGAAGCTCTGCCCACTCTTCATCCTCCTTCCCAGATGAAGCTCTCTAGTTCCTTGTATCCTTCTACCCCCATCCCTCAACTCTGTGATGCAGGACATTGTCAGAAAGTGTCCTGCTGGTTCCAACCAGCGGATTCCAGGGTGACAGATAAAGAAATGCTCATGCAGCGATATCACAGAATATCATTTATTAATATTCCAATTACTACCATGAGGCAAGAAATGAGCTTAACGGACAGACATGGTTAAACTGAAGATGACTTCCCCAGTCTCCACTTCATAAGTTCAAGGTAGCCCAGGGCAAACAAAATAGTTACAAGAAAATGGACAAAAGAGCATATTCCAAGGGGTAGGTGGCAAAAAAAATCCAAGAAACACTTAAGAGGTTTGGTAAGGGGTCTAGAAATTTTCTCACTAAGGCAAGTCCATACAGGAACTTTTGTCTTTTGACAGGAATACTGCAAATGCTCAAATACTCAGACACCTGTGTATTCATTTAGACACAAGATAAAAACCCATACCACCAGGGTTTCCCACTGATATCATTCCAACTTCAAGCATACTCTCAAATCCCCTGCAGCCAATCTCAGGCCTCACTGGAGCATTAGGGTTCCCACGGTGTCCCTCCTGGAAGGTGTCCCCCTTTCCTCTGTTCCAGATAAGGAGATGTGGGGGAGGGGAGGGATGGCTGTCCCTATACCCACCTTGTCAATGAAGGAAGCAAACTTGTTGTTCAGCACTTTGATCTGCTCCCGCTCCTGTGCCCGAACTTTCTGGATCTCAGGGTCCAGCTCCACATTGAGGGGGGCCAGGAGACTCTTGTTGACAGTCACCTGGTGGATACCTCCAGGTAGACACATGGATGGACTCGAGGACCCCATGGCCACACTGCCAAACATACTACCAGCAAAGCCGCTGGCCCGATTCCGGCAAAACCCATAGCCCCCTGCCCGGCCACTGCTGCTGGGGCCATTGAAAGAGGTGTTCCGTGCACCCCCCAGGCTGTAGAGGCTCCGACTGCTGAAGCCCCCTCCGAACCCTTTGCCTCCTGCCCGGTAGGAGGCTGAGCTGCCTCCAGAGAGCACCGCAGAGCAGCCGCTGAAGCCCCGGTTGGCTGCTGCTCCAGACTTGCAGGTGAATTGGCGGCTCATGCTGAGCAGGCCAGAGAACTCGGCTGAGATGCTAACCCTTAGCTGTGAAGCAGCTCACTGGCCTATGATTTGGGCCTTGTCCTTTATACGGTTCAGAAAAGAGCCAGTGCTCTAATTTGTACGTTTAGTTTGCCTGGGAGCGAGAAATTATTTTCTCCCCAGCAAAATCAGAGACACTGGGTAAATAACTTGAAAACCCCCAAAGTGCTAGCTCGGCAGTCTTTGCTCATGTAATTGATGTCTTATCTAATTAATACGGGGTCATTAGCCGAGTCACAGTATCTTCAGAAAGATCTGGGCTGGGAAGTTTGTCACAGCCCCAGTTGTCCTTCCCGGAGGAGGGGGGTGGTGATGAGGGGGCTGGGATTATGAGGGTGCTGTAAGGAGACCTTTAATTGACAGCATCATCTGTGGGAAATCTCACCAACCATACTGGCATCAGATAGGCTGCTCTGGGGACCGTAGCTAAGCTGCTTTCATGTGGTTAGGGAGACATCCCAGGACCTGGCTCCCCAGGGTAGATGGAGACAGTTCTCATGGTCAGCTAGCTTCACTGAAGAGAAGTCCACCTGGAGTCTTAGTCCCGCCCTTTGGCTGCCCGACTCCTGCTTTATGCCCAAATAAGTCCCTGGTGCTAGCCAGGCTAGCTAGACAGGTGCTAGCTACTTACCTTTACCTCCACACTGTGACTTCTGCCCCACTGTTTTTCTTTTTTCTTTTCTTGTGCTAGTACTGGAGCTTGAACTCAGGGCCTGAGTTACTTGCCCTTGAGCTTTTTTACCACAGCTTCACTTCTAGTTTTTGGGGTTGTCCATTAGAGATAAGAATCTCGTGGATTTTTTTTTTTCAGCCTGGGTTGGCCTTGAACCAGGATCCTCAGATCACAGCCACCGGTGTAGTTAGGATTAGGGCATGAGCCACCGATGTCCAGCCTTTACCTGTTTCTTGAGATTGGTGACTTCTGATTGATGTGTGGATCAGTTCACTGACTTCCATCTTTATTACTTCAAGGTCATCTCCCTTTCTTCTGGCAGTCACCTAGGGCTCCTGGTACTGGAATGAGGAAGATGTGATGGTGATGAGAAGAGCATGGGAAGAGAGAAATCTGGAGCTCCTGATATATCTAGGACTATGCCAAGTCTGGCCACCATGACCAATACCAGAAGTAACACATGTCTTTCAGCTAGTAATGTACATTCCAGCCAAGGGGCCAGAATATTCTCACACATACCACAGGTATGTAACTATCAAAGGTCACCTGGCTAGAACACACTTCTGCTCTGACAGAGCAGACACTTCTGCTAGTCAATCCTCCCAGGCAGAGATTGCAAGAAAGCACCACAGTGAAAGAACTCATCCACTATTTTATCCATGGACCTTTCTATTCTTTCTGCCACAGAATCATCTCAGATCACATTCTTCTCAGATTTAGATTTAGAGCTCCTGGGCTTCCTGAAGTTGGCTTTCCAGGGGGCACAGTGATGGGAGGTGGTGGGGAAGGTGTAAGGGTTGAAGCAAGCCAGCCTGAGCAGAAACACTGGAACCAGCTGGTGACCACTGGTATGCAAGCTGCCTGGTGCCTTTCAGTGTGCTAGGTCTACAGAGTTGGGACTGCTACTGTAACCCCTGGCCCAGGATGACCTTGACCACAGGGACCACATGTAAAGACAGACAGACAGGAGAGACAATGCTGAAATAGCAAATGATACCTAGAAACAATGCTGGCTCAGGGAGACTTGCTCCATGGTTTTCTCTATAGTAGATGGAAATTGCTTCTATCTTGTACCAAAACAAAAACAGTTGTAAATATATATGCAGTTATGTCTGTGTATAAACATATATCTTTTCCCATAACAAATATCCAAAACTAATTGAATATTTACATCTATCATTGGAATAGTATATAGGTAGTACGAAATGCAGGGCTTTTGAAAACAAAAATTCTATGCTAATGTGAAGCAAGAAAAAGAAAAATCAGACCCTTTTTTGGGTCACTCAAAACTAGTTGGCAGCTGGATACTGGTGGCTCAGGCCTGTAATCCTAGCTTCTCAGTATGCTGAGATCTGAGGATCCTGAAGTTATCTCAGACAGAACAGTGTATGCAACTCTTATTTCCAACTAGCCAGCAAAAAAGTTCGAAGTGGAATGGTGGCTAAAGTGGTAGAGCACTGTCCTTGAATGAAAAATCTAAGGGACAGTGCCCAGGCCCTGAGTCCAAGCCCCAGGACTGGCACAAAACTAAAAACCAAATCCAAAAATATTAGTTGGCTAACTGCTTATGAGAATATTTTGGTCTCTAACTTGTCTTGTCTACCTTTGGTTGAGACCAGGAAAGTACAGAGATCACACTAGTCTTCTTAAGACTGCAGATCTGGAAGAGGACACTTTTAAGATGACAAATTTGCCTGAGGTCTCTTTCTCTGAACCCAGACTGAAAAGCTGAGCTGTCTCCCCAGGTCTCATCCTGTACCTTCCCTGCTCAGCCAGGTTAAGCATGGGGCCTCGCCCACTGGATGAGCACCCCTCACCCAATCATTGGAGGAGATCTAGGCTGAGGAAGAAGATGAAGGATGTCATGTCGGAAGGAGGAGGTGTGAACTGAGGGCCTGGTTACTGTCCCTGAGCTTCTTTTGCTCAAGGCTAGCACTCTACCACTTCAAGACACAGATCTACTTCTGGTTTTCTTGTGGTTAATTGGAGATAAGAGTCTCTCAGATGGAGGCATAGAATTCCATTGTGTATATATACCACATTTTCTTGATCCATTCATCTACTGAGAGGCATCTGGGTTGGTTCCATATCTTAGCTATGGTAAATAATGCTACAATAAACATAGTCATGCTGATAGCTTTAGTGTGGTCTTGTTTGTAATCATTTGGGTAAATGCCCAAAAGTGGGATTGCTGGGTCATAGGGGAGCCCTATATGTAGTCTTTTGAGGAACCTCCATACCACTTTCCAAAGTGGCTAAACTAGTTTATACCCCCACCAACAATGCAGTAAGGTTCCCTTCTGTCCACAATCCCTCCAGCATCTGTTGTTATTAGAGTTCTTGATTATACCCATTCTAACTGGGGTGAGGTGGAATCTCAATGTTGTTTTGATTTGCATTTCTTTTATGGCTAGAGAGGTTGATCATTTGTTCATGTGTCTATTGGCCATCCTTCTTTCCTCTTCGGAGAAGTTTCTCTTTAAGTCAAGATAAGGTTTCAAATGTTTTTCTTTCTTTCTTGTGATTGTTCCTAACATATATATATATAAGATAAATGTTGCTTTGTATGTCCCTCCCCATGGTATAACCCCTGTTTTCACTGTATTTGATGTTGATATAATTAGTGGAGGGGAAGGGAAAAAAACAAATCATTTAAATAGGGATACAGGTGGATCCATTGCAACAATGAGATGTGCAAGCCGTTATGTTGAAAAACAAACTTTACAACTTTGGCCCACAGGGGAGGTTCGAGGGGGGGGGGGGGAAGATGGGAAAGGATGGGAAGGGGAAACAAAGGAGGTGGCAACAATGTTTGATAAGAAATGTACTCAATACCTTGCCCATGTAATTGTTACCCCTCTGTATGGTATTTTCACAATTAAAAAAAAAAAAAAAAAAGAGTCTCACTGACTTTCCTGTCCAGGCTGGCTTTGAACCTCAATTCTCAGATCTCAGTCCCCTGGGTAGCTAGGATTACAGGCATGAGCCACCAGCACCCAGTCAGAGCTGTAGTTTTTCATTCCACCTCTACTACTGCCTAGTATTGTGAGGAAGTTTTTCAAACTTAGTTCTGTCATCTGTCAAATGGTGTGACTATACCACTTGTCTATTGGATGTAACTAGAGGCTCATATAAACTTCTGAACACTGGAGGTGTGGCTCGAGAATGTTGACAAACGTAAAGCCCTGAGTTCAAACCCCACTACTACCAAATAAACTGTTCTGAGGAATGGAAATAAATGTTACTTTTTGCCATTGACATTTTACAAAGGTAAACAATTACATTTCCCCAGCGGCAGCACATGTGACATTTACTGCAATTACTGTATTACACCATAGCAAATGTTTTCCCAAGATAATCTCCCTTAATCCTCACGACTACTCCAGAAGGTGGCTGCTCCTAATATGGTCATGTGCTAGAAATGGAAACTAAGATTCAAAAGATTAAGTGCTTTGTCCAGATGATGCAAGTGGCTAAGTAATAGACAGGATTTGAACCAAGGCCAACTGATTTCATAGCTCAATACATTACATGTTGACTTGAACACAATATTGAATTCAGATTCTTTTTCCTTCTAATGAAAAAATATATATTTTATGCAAAAGCTCAAATAATAGGATAGGTAAAGTAGTTAACAAAAGTGAACTCCCTTCATACCCTTCCACACTTCCTTGCTCCAGGGCCTCTCTAGTACATGAAACACATTAGTGAAAAATAAGCCAAGGCGTCCTTTCCTTCCAGACAGACATACAAGTTCTCACTCAAATAGCAAATTGAATCCAGCCATATGCAAAATAGAATCATATAACCTGACCAAGCAGAGGTTATTCCAAACATGTAAGACTGGTTTAACAATTGAAAATCAGTTGTCCCTAATTCATCGCACTAACCAACAGAATAAAAGATCATCTGAACAGGTGCCAAAATAAAAGTAACAAAATTCAGAGCTCATTCAATATATAAAAAAATTTCTATTATCCTATGAATATAAAGTTCACCTCAAGAAAATGAGAGTGAAAGAGGGAACAGCTGATACCAAGCAAAATGAAGGAAATGTATCTATCACCTGATTTGTAAAAAAAATAGTTTTATTGTTAAAGGTCATAGAGTTTATAAGCAATATAGATGAAGATAATGATGACTATCCGTGTAAAGATTAAAAGGTGTTTGTGACTTTAAAAAAATAAACAAATATAAAAATTAAAAAATAAAGTTCATCTATAGAACAAATAAACAAAAACTTACATTTAATATTACAGGTGGTATAACAGAAGCATGCATGTTTCTCAGTAAGCCTGAGAGTAGCAAAGACTCCACTCATATATAATCTTTAAGTAGCTATAAAAAGAGTTGCCATTAAGTTTACGTATATGATGCATCTTGATCAATGTCATCCCTTTCAACATTTTCGTCTATCCCTCCCAACCTACCTCTTCTCTTACTTTTCTTAATTTTGTAGGATATGCATTGATTTTTTTACTGCATTCTCCCCAACTTGCTGTTTCCACTCAGCACTGTACCAGAAATCCTAATCATGGCAATAACAAAAAAAGCAAAAGAAATAACAGTGGTTTAGAAAAGAAAAATCAAAATTGTCTTGATTCATGGATGGCATGATTATATATGTATAAAATCCTAAGGAATCTAAAAAATTAAAGGAAAGTAGTAAGTGCATTCAGTATGTTCACAGGATCCATTTTTAAAATCCTAATCCTATATACTAGCAACAAGTAACAAATTTAAAATTTTAATGTCATTTACAATGACACAAAAACATAACATACCTAATAACTTTATCAGGATATATATGAGACCAGTACACCAAAAAAGTATATAACATTGCTGAAAAGAATGAAAGAACTAAAGTCATAAAGAGAATAGTATGTTCATAGACTCAAAATGCTTAAAATATCAGATCTCCCCAAACTGACCTATAAATGCAACATTATTTCAACCAAAATATAGTGGTATTTCTTGATAGAAATTCATAACCGATAATAAAAATTTATATGAAAATTCAAAAAAACCTAAAAAACACCCAAAATAAATTTGGAAAAGAAAAAAATAAAAGGATTGTACTCCATCATTTCAAGATTATTCAAAGCACCATATCAAATCAGTGTGATGGAAGTCTTAAAATATGCTCTTTGATCAATGAAACTATAAAGAATCCAAGAAAAGACTTAAACACATTTACTCATTTTATAGTTAACAAAATTGCAAGGAACTCAACAAATAAATAACAGTCTTTTAAACAATTAGATCAAGTTCATACCCATAATCCCAGCTTCTTGGTAGAAAGAGATAGGAGGATTGTGGTTTAAGGATAGACAGAGCGAAGTTTCCTCAACTCATCTCATAGAACAAGCTAGACATATTGTTCCGTGCTTGCAATTCTAACTACACCAGAGAAGAGGTAGGATGATTACAGAGGGTAGCCCAAGCAAAATCACAAGATTCTATCTGAAAAATAATTAAAGTACAAAGGGCTAGGGGCATGGTTCAAGTGGTAGAGTGCCTACCTAACCAATATAAGACCCTTAATTCAAAAACCTTTAACAACTGGTTACCCACTTGGAGAATGAAATAAAATGTGACTCATCATATACAATAACTAATATTCGGAATCCTCAATCTAAGCAATGGAATTAAGAGACATTGAAAATAAAGATTTATGTTTTTGAGAAAATGTTTGTGACCAGTACATAGGCAAGCTTTGTTAGGACACTGAAAGTCTAAACTATAAGGGAAAATTGATAAATTGGCATTCATCAACATCAAAAACTTCTGCTATTTATATTATTCAGAAAGAGGAGGGGAAAAGTCCATACCTGGAAAAAAAGTATTTTCAATGCATCTATCTGACAACTATTATCTAAATATATAAAGTACTCCTACAACTCAATAATTGAACATCAGGTCACCCATTAAAATTCTGTATAAGATTTGAATAGACTATTCCCCAAAGACATTGTCACACAAATACATACGTATGCTCACATCTATGCATACACACATATAAATGCATACATGTACCCATGCATACGCACAAAGGGTGACCATCACAGGTCACCAGGAAAATGCTATTGAAACCACAGTGAGAGGTGTGATTGCCATTGTATTTGCCCACAGAGGAATACAGTGATTACTCATAATGCCCAGCAGAACACCATTAGAGACAGCTGAGAGCCAAAGACTGCTGCTCCAGACATCTGGCAATAGAGTAGGCTTGGAACTCCCCCAGTGAATCACGAAGCAAAGGCCTGGGTGTGGCAGAGGCGCCACTAAAGGCTGAGACTCTGAAAGCCTGAGTATGTCTCCTCCCTCCCTGACAAGAGAATCCTATCACCTAAGGCCAGGGTGGCAATGAAGCTTTGAATCTGAGGATTATGAAGTGCTCACTGTTAACTGGGACCTGCCTCCTGGCTCCTCCTTACTGAAAGGGGACAGAGCCCTCCCACCCAGACATAAACGTTGTGATTTCTTGCACCAAACTAGATACATAGGTAGACAGATAGACAGATGGGCAGACCTAAGGTAGGTAGATAGTCATTTTATTTTATATGTTGTCTTTGTTGCTGTTCTGTTGTTTTGATTTTTTTATTTGCTTTTATTTTATATAACTCATATAGGCCATTTACTTTTTAGGTTTTTTATTACTAAATACAAGTCAATTTGCTCTCTCCCATTCACTGTCTAGTACTGTTTCTTCCCTTCCCTCGTTTTCTCCATCATTCAGTGTTCAATTTTAAATCATATTTTTATCCCCTTTCTGTAGCCCTTCCCCATTTACACTTTCCTTCTAGCTATAAGTAGAACTATTTTCTTGTTCATATTTTCTTCTACCCCTGTTCCCCCATCTCTAACTATTCCTTGTTACTTACATTCCAAACTGGTAACTCAATTCCTGAACAACACTCTTTGGTCAGAGGGTTTTATTTTGTGTGTGTTGTCTTAGTTTTTGTTGTTGTTTTGCTTCTTACTTTGTATGTGCATATTTATTAAATTTTCTTCATTTTTCCTGCCCCTTCCCAGCCACAATATAATGTTTAGATTTTTTCTACTTATCTCACTTCACTTGGAATTAAACTCTCCTGTAAGACTTAGCTTCCACCCCTGCCTTCCCTGTATAACCAAAATCCCTACTATATTTTTTCCAGTCCTGGGCCTTGAATTCTGTCTGAGTCTGGGTGCTGTCCTTAAGCTCTTTTTGCTCAAAGCTAGAAGCATCACTTCCAGTTTTTTCTGTGATTAATTGAGTTTCATGGACTTTCCTACTGGCTTTGAAACGTGCTCCCCAGTTCTCTGCCTCCTGAGTAGCTATTATTACATGCATGAGCCACCAGTGCCCAGTTCCTAGTATTGTTTATTAATGTCATCATACTAATGCCTTCCTGTTACTACCCTTGTTAATTAAGGTTTTCCTAGAGCATGAAGATTTTTTTTTGTCAGTTGTGGGGCTTGAACTCAGGGCCTGGATGCTATCCCTGAGCCTCTTTGGTGCTCAAGGCTAGCACTCTACCACTTGAGCCACAGCACCACTTCCAGTTTTTGAGTGATTAATTGGAGATAAGAGTCTCTTGGAGACTTTTCTGCCCAGGCTGGCTTATAACCACAATCCTCAGATCTTAGCCTCCTGAGTGGCTAGGATTACAGGTAAGAGCCACTGGCACCAGCACATCTTTACTTCTATATTCATTTAAAGACATCAGAGCAGCAAAGTAGCTCCAAATATCCTGTAACATCTCAGAATGTCAACCATTTATGTGTGTGTATATGTGTGTGCATACACACATACACACATGTGCCAGTACTGAAACTTGAACTCAGGGCCTCAGGCTCTTACTTGGCTTTTTCTTCTCAAGTCTAGTGCTCTATCACTTGAGCACACTTCTATTTCTGGACTTTTTTTAATGATTAAGTGGAGATAGAATACCTTGGATTTGTTTGCCCCAACTAGCTGTGAATCATGATCCTCAGATCTCAGCCTCCTGAGTAGCTAGGAATACAGATGTGAGCCACTGGCAATCAGCCAGAATATCACTTTAGTTCTATTCCCTATGGAAATGGAGCTTATTAAATTCATTTTCTTGGGCCCAAGCCCTGAAAAGTCAACCCTCAAATTTGTCGGAAGTAGAACAGAGGGCTCTGTGGAAGGGTGTAGCACTGTTGATAATTACTTGGAAAGGGAGCAGTGCTTCTACAAGACTAGTTTCCTCTCCCAATACCTCTGAGAGTCTCACACTTATCTATATCCCATTGCATCAAAGGTCAGGATTACTTTTGCTGTTCAAGTATAGCATGAAAGCAGCTCGGGTCTGCGTGGATCTGGAGCCGGAGAGCCTGCCTCAGCGGGTTGGAAGAGAACAGAGCAGAGATCAGACAGGCAGACCACTGACCAATGCTCTGCCTCACCTCCTTCCCTGTCCATGTTATCAGAACGGCTCAGTGTTCCCAAGGTCTTTAATTACAGCATGAATTGGGAGATGGAGACCGGATTGGATCTCGATGCCCCCACACTGATCCTTACCTGTTTCTGGACCTCAATGGGACATTCAAATTCACTGGCTGCTAAAGCTGCCTTCCATTCACAAATATCTGGGACCTATGTTGGAGGTTGTGTTTACATTTATGTAATGGGTGCACCCTAAAACTGTGATTCTCCTTCCCAGCTTGCACTGTCCCCTCCACAGACCTTGCCCACTGGACCACTGAGGCCTGGGTCATATGATACCTTCTGTGTTGTCACCTAACTGCTCACCTCTCAAGCCAGGGTCCTGGCTATTCTGGTCCAGGGAAGGTACCTAATCTCTGCAAATCCTCCTGCATCTCTCAATCACCTCATCCTATTCTGGGAACAGGAAGAGGGTCATGGACTCAGGCCTCAGGTTGAGGCAGAGTCTTAGAGATAGAGTGGGGCAAGTAGAGATTGTTTGCTGAGCTGTTTGAAATCATGTCTGCTGTGTATGAATGCCACACAGATAAAGCTGATCTAACTCCCCTTTGGGCTACTCTAGCCAGGAAAATACCAACCCCACCTGCTCAACCATTCCTGAAAATATCTGCCAGGTGATAAGGTCTTTTTAGGTTTTAGGTTTGCAGATTTATCTCCATGCCCACAGGAGGAGGCCACTCTGACTGGGACCCCCTCCCATGGAATTGGGGCAAAGAAGGGTGCTTTGTATGTCGTGTTGGGATGGCTTGGTGTGCAAACAGAAACCTGTGGTTCTGGATACCATCTTGAACGCTCCAGGCACTTTGAGCATCCTCTTCAGCCTTGCACAAACAGTGTCCAGGAGACATTGCCCATGGGGACGTGGGAAGCCAGAACCAATGTTAGGCTGAGAGACTTGGAAAGACAGAGCTGCAAAACCCTAGATGGCCACTGCAGGGGCAAGCTGGTTTGCCTTCAGCAAAGTGACCTCAGAGAAAGCACTTATCAAAAAGGGGGAGGGCAGGCTGTGGGAGAAGGCCCCTCACCATCAGTATTTCTCCCTAAGGGAATTTTCTCACTGTTTAGTGCCCGGCCATACTATAGCCCCCAGTCTGCCAAGAACTTTCTGGAACCATCATGCCCAGCTAGCACTCTAGGCCCAGCCCCACCCCTTCCCTCGCAGAAGGAAACACTCAGATTCTCCAGCCATGATAGCTTAAATAAGATTAAGTAGATTTGCCAGAGAACCAAGTAGATCCAAGTACAGAAAACAAAGAAAGGTTTATTTCCAGGAAAGGGGGGCTGCCAAGACTCCTTCTCACAAGGCAGGAATGAGAAGAAGCACTGGCTATTATCTGGGGTGATCTATATAACCTAGGAGGTTTAAGAGAGCCTAGAAGAGGCTAGGAGGCAGAGACCCTGGTGTGGACGTGTGGGCCAGGGGCTTCATCATGGCAGACTAGTATTTATTTATGGCTGCTATCCAACTAGTAGATAAGGGGTCCTGCAGCTGCCCTGAGCTGAAGGTCACTCTAAGGGGCTCTTGTTGCCTTATATGGTGGTAGCTGCCCCAGAGAAGTGCCATCCCAAGGTAAAGGGGGTTGGAAGTTGATTATTTACTGCATTTACTACCTGGGCCTTGTGTTGCCTAGGAAAGGGGCATGCTAAGCTGTGGAGAAGGGAAGGAGTGGACTAATCTATAGGAAGGGACTCATTTCACTAACAAGCCACATCACCCTCAGGGGGACCTACCCTCCCCCAGGAGTCCCTCTTTGTTGAGTGCCCATACTGGGTATTGAACTTAGGGCCGGTGCACTGTCTCTTAGCTTTTTAGCTCAAGGCTGGCTTTCTACCACTTAAGCCACACCTCCATATCTGGCTTTTTGGTGGTTAATTTGAAATGAGAGTCTCTTGAGCTTTTCTGCCTGGACTGGTGGTACCCAGATCTCAGCCTCCTAAGAAGCTAGGATTATAGGTGTGAGCCAGCAGTACCGGGCTCAGAAACCACTCCCTCACCATTCCCATACCTCCTTTTCCTATGGCCTGCACTTCCCCCAGCTCCTGACATCAAACAGACAATACATGAAACCAGTTGCAAACAAAGTTTATTATGCAGACACCTAAACCACAGCACTCAGAAAGCAGAATCCACTGAGGCATTATGTACACAGAAGCACAGGATCCCCTGCAGTCCTTAGTAGAGCACCATTCTGGAGAAGGAGCACTAAAAGGATCAGGCAAAGAGGCACAAGAGATTGGGAGTGGCTAGAGACATACTGGGCAGTGTAAATTCTTCCCCCAGAACATAGTGGGATGACACTGGCTCTAACTGTTTCAAAGAGGCAATCGTTCAAAACCATTTGTGTAGGCACACCTTCCTCCAAAACACTGTTGGAGGTGGATGATGAAATTTGACTTGTTATTGGTTAGCGGTACAGAAACAGGCTTCTGCATTCTAGAGTGGAAGAGTTAGAAAAAGACCCTATCTTTATCTAAAAGAAAAGGTCACGCCAGAACCACAACCTTCCTCTGAGCCAGCTCCACTCTTTCCAGAGGTAGAAACTCCTCCTCTAGAGCCAGAACCTCCTCTGGAGCCTCCTCCAGAGCCAGAGCCTCCTCCAGAACCATAGCCTCCTCCAGAGCCAGAGCCTCCTATGGAGCCTCCTCCAGAGCTGGAGCCTCCTCCAGAACCATAGCCTCCTCCAGAGCCAGAGCCTCCTCTGGAGCCTCCTCCAGAGCCAGAGCCTCCTCTGGAGCCTCCTCCAGAACCGTAGCCTCCTCCAGAGCCAGAGCCTCCTATGGAGCCTCCGCCAGAGCTGGAGCCTCCTCCAGAACCATAGCCTCCTCTGGAGCCTCCCCCAGAGCTGTAGCCTCCTCCAGAGCCAGAGCCTCCTCTGGAGCCTCCCCCAGAGCCGTAGCCTCCTCCAGAGCCAGAGCCTCCTCTGGAGCCTCCTCCAGAACCGTAGCCTCCTCCAGAGCCACTGCCAGAGTCCCAACTTCCTCCACCGCCTCTTTGAGAGCCTGGTCCTCGGCCTCCAGAGCCATAACTGCTGCTTCCAGAGCTGACTCCTCCTCTTCCTCCACTGGGTCCTTTACCTCCAGAACTAGAGCCTCCAAACCCAGCTCTGGATGCCACACTTGAAGAAATGGTGCTGCTCGTCACAGCTGCAGGAGAGAGAGTGTTACCAGGCCATTGTGATCACTGAAGTGTCTATCCTTCTCTGCCCACACACTGCCCCACAGGACATGACCATACCCCATGACTTACACACAGTCACATCATTGCTGATTTCTCCAGACATCCTGTCAGGAAGAGAGAAACAAAGTTGTAGCTGAGCACTTGAAATTCTGCATGCATCTTGTTTTTACAACTTCTGTCTATAAATGTGCAGCTTAGCCACTAAAATCAGCCACTGGGTGCTTCTGGGTGACAGACCTCACAATTCGGCATGGTCTGGTACCTCAGTCCATCTCAAAAACCTTTTTCTTTGTTCTGATTAAAATGCACAAGTGCATTATTGAGCCAGGGTGACTGAAAAGCAGATCCATTGCTAACTGTGGAACTCATTTTGTATTTAAATCCATCTTAGGGCTGGAGACATGGCTCAAGCTGTGAGCACCTGCCTAGCAAACACTAGAGGCCCTGAGTACAAACTCCAGTACCACCACCACCAAAATTATTATTGTTAATAATAATAATTTAATCCATCTCAAGGAAACTGTATAATACATGCAACACCCAAAGTTTTGAAATGTGGCAGCACCAGGAACATTCCATACAGAAAAATCTGCAGCTCTTTGCAGCCTGCCTATTTCTCTCTCCCTCTTCAGAATCCACTGAAGCCTTTCTTACTTCCCCTTCTAAGCTGGGTCAAGGGCATTTTCTGTCAAAGACTGTTTTGCTGATAACCCAAGGTGACTTTTTCCCTACTAGTTGCATCAGCTATGTTAGGTCACTAAGGACTGATGACAAAGGATTCAGATACTACCAAAAAAAAAAAATGTCTTCTTTTGAAGGTTAGCAACTAGCTCTGTTTGTTGTTTTGAAAAGCTTCACAGAACCAAGTCTGTCCTCTCTGGACAAGGCAGGCTGCATTATTCCTATTCTAGATCGTACTGTAGAGAGAGGAGAAGGCCTCTCATCCTGTAGACTTCGAGGCCAAGGTTTTGGATTAAGACAATTCTGTTTCCACATTTCCTGTCTCAATTTAACATATTATGATATGCTTTGCTATTCTTTCCATATTGATAAAAGTACAACTGGCTTTCCCCATGAGGCCCTCACAGGACAGTGACAGACAGGATCATCATCCTGTCTTGCATTCAAGGCTTTGTGCCCTGAAATTCTTTCTAAGAAGAATAGTTAATAGAAGTTCTCAGCCATCAACTTATAGACTGCCACCTTATCTGCTTTTTCCTGCCTTGACTCTATCTCTGGATCAAAGAGAAAAGCGGAGGAGGATGGCTATGGGTACCCTTACTCCCTCCCTCCGTCCCTCACCTGCACTCCTCGCCCTCCAAGAGTTTGCGGTAGGTGGCAATCTCCACATCCAGAGCCAGCTTGGTGTTCATCAGCTCCTGATAGTCACGTAGCAGACAGGCCAGGTTCTCCCGGGCCTGTTGCAGGGCCTCCTCCAGGTCTAGGAGCTTGTTCTTGGCATCTTTAATGGCATGTTCTCCACGCTGCTCCGCATCTGCAATGGAGTCTTGTACATTCTTACACTATGAGAAACAAAGGAAAGGTTTCTGTTGGCACAGAGTGGAGCATCTGCCTGGCAAACTGTCCCGTGTGGGAGGTCAGAAGCACTGGCATTGGAAGTATTGGGCCCACTACCCCTGGAGTTAATGGAGGTTGCAGGCCAATGTGTTAAAGTTTGTTTCTGGAGCATCTTCCTCCTGCCTCCCTCTGTCACCTTATTGTCTGACTCAAAGTTCCCTCCCACTCATTGCCCCTCTGTGAAACTGAAGGACAACACACAAATAAGAAGTTACATCTGCAATCACCCCAACTTTTGCCATATTTTCTATTGCTCCCTCTACTCATGTAGACAATCAAAAGGTGATCACTATTCTTCCTATTCACTTATCCTTACTGTAGAATTTCTCTTGACCCACTCTAAAACCTGTTATAGCCTGAATTTTCTATTTAGCTTAGAGCAGATTGTGATTGGAGTTCATTGAGGAAAATTTCTGTGTCTCCACATACAGAGACAGAGAGAGAGAGAGAGAGAGAGAGAGAGCCATACACAGATATCCCTACTCTCCTCTGAACCCCTCAGCCAGAGAGGCTGCCTGCCAGACCTTACCTGCTTCTTTACGTGTGAGATCTCCCCTTGTAATCTCTGGATCATGCGGTTCAGCTCACTGATCTCCATCTTGATATCCTTCAGGCTGTCTCCGTGTTTCACAGCAGTGACCTGGAGCTCCTCATACTGTTTTAAGAAAGGGGGAAGAGTTCACAGGGAAATCCATCCTGGAGAAGATTTAGATTTGAGCTAAAGAAAGGTTGGTAGCTGGTCTAGGGATGGTCAACACAGCTAAAGATGGTAGCTGTGTTCATAGGATTTGGGAGACCACTCCACACTCACTCTGGAGAATGATACCCAACTCCCATTAGGCAATCACATAGTCACCTTCCTCTATACATCCTGGCTTGAGGTGAAGCCCAGCTTGCTGTAAGGAACTGTGTATGCTATTCCCCCTATAGCTCTAATACTTGCCTTGCTATGGTACAGTGCCTCGGCCTCCACCTTGCTCTTCTGGGCAATTTCCTCATACTGGCTCTGAACTTCAGAAATGATGCTGCCCAGGTCCAGGTCACGATTGTTGTCCATGGAGAGGATGACGTTGGTCTCGGTGACATTCTGCTGTAGCTGGGCTATTTCCTACAACGTAAAAGGCAGTCTGACCATGTCTTCCTGTACACATCCACGAGCAGTGAGGAGGTCTTCTCTCTTACACTTAGCGTGGAAAATGGCAGAGCCATCATTCCTGGGGAGGAGGTATCTACATTTCTGAGACACGTCGCCCCCAGTTCACAGCCTCTACCACTTACCCCAGGGAATGCCCCTAGAAAGAAGCTGGTCCAGGGAAAATACTTTTTTCTTTACTTCTTATGAGGGAGGTAGGAGAATGAGTACATTTTGACCTGTGACGTATATTGGGCAACTGAATGGGCACAAGGCAAATCCTTTCCTAAGGTAGGCTGGACTTTCAGGGGATGGAGGGGGAAGGGAGTCTTGATTCCTGTGATATCAGAGGAGGAAATTCCTCTCTCATCATCTAATGAGAAGCCCCCTAGGGAGCTGGAGCATGGGACCAGTTGAAGTAAGCCAGTCCATAATTCCAGCCTTGTTGTCTTTCAACAGCTGGCTAAAATTTTTCCTGTTGTGGGAAGAAGAGGAAATTAGAGTCAATCCCAAACAAGCATCCTTACAGCATCATAGAGAGCTCTCAGGAATTGAATCTCTTGCTGTAGAATGTCTACTTTTGTCTGCAGTTCTGTTTTGCCTGTGAAGCAGCTGTCCACATCCTGAAAGGAAGTCAGAGTCCTTTAGTGAAACACACATGCACACATACACACACACACACACACACACACACACACACACACACACACACTTTTCATGTACGTGTCCCAGCTTGTCTCTGCTGCTCTCCTCCACCTAGTGTGGGTTAGTGGCTTCCTCAATACCCCAGGAACCTCCAGATAAGCCCCATGTCAATGGGAGCTGATTGAGCAGGCACTCTACCAGGCACCCCCATGGGAACTTCATATCCATACTCATACGCCTTCATGACCATATGAGTTTGCAAGGAGCCAAGTTTCACCAAACTATCTCTCCCCTAATTGAGACACAGTGGATTCTCATGATGGGATACCATGGCCTCTGTGGCCTTCCACAGCCTCCAAACTTCTTGTCCTGTTTCTCCCTATTACCTCCCTTACGTTTCCTTGGATTGTACACCAAGACCCCTGTAAGAACCTGAAATTTCACACCTTTTAGCCTCCTAACTGAGCCTTTAATCACACAACCCAACTGTAAGCAGATGTTCTGAAACCAGTTCTGTTCCTCTCCAGCTCCTTAGAAGAACTAAATGATTTCTATCTTTGCACTCTTCATGATTTATATAATGAATTTTAAGTGGATTATTAATGAGGAGCAAAATATGCAGAATATCATGAAAACTTGAACTATAGAGACCCTTTTGTTCCTAAGTCAATACCATGGACATACTCACCCCTTTATCTGATTGCTACTGCATGCCCTGGTTTTTAGCCTGTATGTTTGGACACAGGCAAGGATGTGAAGTGCCCTACTTCACATACTTCACATACTTGCCCCAACCATACCATTCACTCACTCACCTTTTTAAGTGTCACAAATTCATTCTCAGCAGTTGTGCGCTTGTTGATTTCATCTTCATACCTGGTGGTACAAAATGATACTGTGCTTAAATTAGCTCTACTTTATTGTGCTTTCCCTTTTTCTACTGGATTCACCCAAATCATCTATGAATATTAAATGCTCTTTACATGTATAAATTGAAACTTAATCTCTCATATGAGAATGGATTTCTATAGATCCACTCTCAAACAGAAAAAAGATGATGTCTGAACAAGTTACCAGTGGCTCACATCTGTAATGCTGGCTATTCAGGAAGCTGAAAAACTGAGGATCATGGTTCAAAGCCAACCTGAGTAGAAAAATCTGTGAGATTCTTATCTCCAATTAAACACTCAAAAATCCAGAAATGGAGCTGTAGAACAAGTGGTAAATTGCCAGCCTTGAGCAAAAAAGTTTAAGGACAGTGCCCAGACCTTTGAGTTCAGGGCCCTTTGAGTTTAAGGCCCATCACCAATACACTCTCTGTCTCTGTCTCTGTCTCTCTCTCTGTCTCTGTCTGTCTCTCTCTCTCTGTTTCTCTCTCAGATTCTAATGTTCACAACAAAGATATGTCCCTCTCCTTCATCACCACAAACGTAGTGGGGATATGAGTAGAGAGCTCTGCTCCTCAATATGTATCTGTACTTAGTATTTCCATGGCCACCTACCTCTTCTTATAATCCTCCACAAGATCCTGCATGTTGTTCAGCTCCAAATCTTGTGAACTACTTTCTGCAGAGAGCTCATCCACCCGCTTCTTGAGCATGCCAATGAAGGCCTGGAAGATGGGGTCCAGGTTGGTAGAACGGGAGCCTACATCCAGCTGCTGAAGCAGTTCCCATTTAGTCTGCAGCACCTGGTTCTGCTGCTCTAGGAAGCGCACCTGCCATGGCCAGAGGAAGAAAAGCATATAAGATCTGGATGGCCCTCTAGGCCAGCAAGCCAAACTCATCCCAGAAAGCAATGGTGTTGCTCCTGGAAAATAAGGAAGTAGAAAGACTTCATACCAGCTGGAAAGTGCTCACTGGGCAGAGCTCCTGAACTCTTTTTCCAAACACTTGGAAAGTTCTACTGACTCCTAATGCTGCTTCTGGTCATCTCCATGCACAGAACTCTCCTTCCTACTTCATGCCCACTGCATGTTTCGCAGCCACTTCTGAGACTCCAGGCCATTTCTCTTCTGCATCCTAATTGCCCTCCCTGCCAAGGTTCCATAAATCCTGAAGATGTCAAGCATCTGCTGGCACTTCTACTTAGTGAGCTGAGAATGCGAGACCTGGAGGGCAAGACTCCTCAGACTTTTTTTTTTTAATCCTTATTAATTCCTGCCTAAGGAACCAAGACAGGTTTGTCTGCCTTGAAACAGAAGAAAACCCAAAAACACCCCAAAGTAACGCAAATAAAGACTTCATGGGTCTGAAACTACTTCTCTTGTAGACTGGAATTTCATTCATCACTAAGCAACTATTTCAAGTTTTGCTTCTCAGAACTTATTTCAAGTTTTGCTTCTCAGAACTTAATAAGAGAATCACAACCTAGCTAGTTAGGATCAAAGCTTGAAGCAAGCCCAGGCAGGAAAGACCCTGGAACTCTTATGTCCAATAAACAACCAAAAAGCTGGAAGTGGAGCTGTGATACAAGTGGTAGAATGCCATCCTTAAGTGAAAAAGCCAAGGGACAGTACCCAGACCCTGGGTTCAAAACCCAGTATGGGCACCAAAAAAAAAAAAATCTACCTGAGAAGAGGCTAGAAAGAGAATCTTATCTCTTTCTTTCAAAACCTACTGTCACTCAGTTTGACCTGCTCCATCCATTCCTTGCCTCTATCCATTTTGTATATGATTATCAGAAGTCTCCACAAACATTATTTATTTGGACTGAAATCTAAAATGCAACTGCTAACCACAGGCCGTGGTGGAAGGCATGCCTGCAAAGCTATCAGCTCTTCCGTATGGAGTATGAATCCAGTTACCACGGCCACACACCAGTGGCTCCTAGAAGTGACGGATCTCTGATCATTTCCTTATCCACCAGCACTGAAAACAGCAGCTCCTGGAAGTGGCCTTTCCTCACTCACCTTATCAATGAAAGTGGCAAATTTGTTATTGAGGGTTTTGATCTGTTCCCGCTCCTGTGACTTCACATTCTGGATCTCTGGGTCAACTTTCACGTTGAGAGGCTGCAGGAGGCTCTGATTGACAGAGACCTCATGGATGCCTCCACCAGGAAGTCCTCCAGGACCAAAGCCACCAGGTCCCCCAAAACCTCCACCTCCAAAACGGCCTCCACCAAAACCACCTCCACTGAAGCCACCACCTCCACCGAAGCTGCCTCCTCCGAAGCCACTGCCACCTCCTCCGAAGCCACTGCCACCTCCGAAGCCACCGCTGCCTCCAAAACCACTGCCACCTCCAAAGCCAGCGCCGCCTCCAAAACCACCTCCTCGGCCACCAAATCCACCACCGGAGCCAAAGCTTCCACCGCCTCCAGCCACAGACATGGAGATTCTCTTGGACCCTCCAAGGCCAACAAGACTCTGACTGCTAGAGCAGCCTCCACCTCCACCCCCTCCACCATGACGGCTCAAGCAGGAGAAGCTGGAGGTTGTTTTCCGGCTGCCTCCAGAGATCACAGCAGAGCCACTGCTGAAGCCCCTAAATCCTCCGCCGCCTCCTCCACCTCCTCCTCTTCGAGATCTGCATGAAATCTGACAACTCATGATGCCTTTTCCCAGTGAGTAAAGTCAAAGGTTCCTGAGACGAGAAGAGCCTGGAGACTGAACTGCGCTGTTCGGAGTCTGTCAGGGTCCCCTTTTATACCTGCCAACTAGGTGTTGGTGAGCATGGGTGTGGGCTCACTTATGCATGGGTTTGGTCTGCCTGGAAGCTATTCCTGGTGAGTGATTATCAAGCTACTAGACATTAAAAAAAAAAAATCAGCTTCATTCCAGAACTTGCTTTGGTTGCGAACTTCTGTTTATCTATACATCTGTCACGTAATTTGATTTTTGTAAAATCATCAGAAGAAGAGATTAGGATTTAGGTTTCTCAACCTGAAAATGAAGAGCCTTTCCATACAACGCTGCTCCCTACTCTGGACCCATCTTTGGGTAGTTGGCTACTTCCCAGGCCCACACAGGCTCGCCACACAGTTCTCCATCCAGCCTTATGGCTCTCTGTACTTGCTTATGGTCTAGGAAGAGCATCAGTCAGCATCGGTTGAGTTGGGGAGGTGGGGAATTCTGTGCAGCGCATGATTGTGAGGTATCCAAATCAGCATCCTCTTACAGAGAGATTCACCTAGGACACTGCAAAAGAATAGTTATTTGCCAAACTATCATGGATCTTTCAAGCCTACTGTGCCAGAAATGCATAATGTGCTGGGTATAGGAGTTATTTTCTCTCATAACCAGGGGCTTAAATAACCAGGGGCTTTCTACATGAAATACATGGAGGACAAGGGGTATAAGGAAAGATTCTCTGTTCCCGGGACTGTATGACTCACAGGCCAAAATGAAAGGTTACAAAGGTTTTACACAACTTTAAGATCCAAGTGTAGATTGACTCAGTTGTTCAATAACCACGCTGTGGCCTGGTGATTCTGAGAAGCAATTAGAAAGGCAGGCTCTTTGCTGACAACCAGAGATGGATGAATCTCAGAAGAGCCATCCAGTCTAGCCAGAGTCTCCAGATGCACAAACATTCACACCCAAACTTAGCCAGTCTCTCCTCTGTCCGAGTAGCTAGCTGGGAGAAACACTTTAAAATAACAGATCAAATTAGAAGTCAAAAGCTCTGGGTTTGAGTTCTAGTTTTGCCATCTATTTGGCCATATTATCTTGAATTAAACTCTGGAGGCTCTGTGGAAAGCCATGACCATGCCATATACATGTTAGTTATCCTTCATCGTTGTCAAATGAAAGAAAGATGTGTGTTAGTCTCCCTTCTGATGATTCTGACCAAGCACTCCATAGAGAAGACAGTCTTACTTCCAGAACTAAAAGCTCAGATCCTAGCACAGTCACCATAACACAATGTCAAAGAAAAAGAACAACAGTTCTGAGTTGAAGTCACAATTTCATTTATTTTAGGACAGAGACCTTGGGTAATTGATGGTCTTCTTTAAGCCTCAGTTTCTCAGTTTCCTAATCCTTAAGATGTGACAAAGATGGAGGAGGACTAAGGAGAGGGAGAACAATGTTGACAATGGAAAAAAGAAGATCATATACACATATGCCAACACAGTTGGTAGTTAATAGCAGAAACTCAATCAATTTTGTCTCCCTTCCTACTCTTCCCTCCTCCACACCAAGTTTCCTCCCCTATGTGGTAACTGTCTGGCAGGTGTAGGAATGGGAATAGAGAACTGGGAATCAGATATTTGATTTGTAGAAAAGAAGAATGCTGAAGAAAGCAAATCAACAGCTCCTGGATTTTGTTTTCCATTCTGGCTTATATAATTACAATCATGCAAATAACTCATAAAGCTAAAAGCGTTGGAGAGACTCTCAATCCAAAGCCAAATGTGTCATTATCTATGGATATCTGAACACCGCCCTAATTGCCCATTACTCCACTATGACTCTACTGAAGGCCCTGCCAGCTTCAGAGGGGTCTTAATCCCTCTGTGATGGAGAGACACAAACAGTGAGTATGCGCTGTGCCCGAGGCCTGTGCTGGGCACTGGGCTGGCATAAACATATTCATTCTGCTGTCACCTGGCATTCTCTTTCTCTCTTGCTCTACTCTCTCTCCCCCCTCTCTCTCTCTCTTTCTCTCTCTCTCTCTCTCTCTCACACACACATGGTGAAAATCGAGTTAAAAGAACTGAAAGAGAATCTTCCTCCTGTTTTGAAATCAAGAGGGCAGAACTCATGCAACTTGTACATTATTCAAGATTTTTGTCTCTGTATTTGTTCTAACTTCACCTTTTACATGATGTTTTCATTTTTATTTTTATTGTCATTATAAATGTGATGTACAGAGGGGTTACAGTTACCTAAGTCAGGTAAAGAATGCCTTTTTTTTGGACAGTATCACCCCTTCTCTCACTTTCTCCCAGTTTTTTTCCCTCCCGTCCCCACCCAAGTCATATAGCTCATTTTCAACATAGTGTCTAACGAGTACTACTGCTGTGTTTGTTCACCCTTTGTCCCTCCATTTCTGTGCTCCCCTTACTACATGATCTTTTTTTAAAAAAAAATTATTGTCCTTACATAGTTGTACAGTGAGATTTCAATTCAACGTGCCAGCTGGTGAGTACAATGCATCTTGATCATTGTCATTCTTTTCATCATCCCCCATCTCTCCATTCCTCATTTCCTCAATTTTCCTAGTTCCATTTTCACATAAGTAAACTGAATATTATGACTGAATTATCCCACCTTTCCTCTCTCCATTCAGCTGGATCCTCCCCTTGAACTCCCCCAACAACACATTTTCTAGCTTCCTAGTATTAATTTTGTTAAACTGTAAGTTGTTCAAAAAAGTTACATCATTGGAATCCTCTCTTGCAGATACTATACTTTGGTTAATATAATTTTTATGTGCTTTGTATTCTTTAAGGATTCAAAAAATGGGAGCTAAGAATCCTTCTCTGGCAGTGGTTAAGTGCCACTTATATCCACCGTGGCACTCATTTTCAATTACAAAAGGAGAACATTTATCCTAGGCCCATATTCTTCCCATAAGAGGATTGGCCTGTTAGTATAAAGAGTTTTAAGCTTGGTTGTCTCTGAGAGCAGAGCAAGAATCCTTTAAAACAAAAGCTATCCTCCAGCTCCCTAGTTAGTTCCTTTCTCAGGGAGCTGCCAGCATGCCCCAAATCCTGAATGCTTGTCCTCACAGGTTTTCAAATGCACATCTTTAGCCCATTTGGTCCACATCTTTAGTCCACGGGGACAGAAAAACCGAGTAGGACAGAAAGCAGAGTCATCGTGTTCAACAGAGTGTGTGGCGGTGGGAGGGGTGTGTGTGAACTGTTCTGCCAATGGGAAATAAAGTCTCCATCAGGGTGGTTGTTGATTCTCCATCTTGAGATGAATGTCCCCTTCCCCACACTACCTTACCCCACATGACCTGGGAGCACATCCTCATCACAGCCTCCCTCACAGCCTCATCAGCAGTGCCCTCCTGTGAGACAGTGAATTGTGGCCCTAGACTTCTGCAGGGCAGAGTCAGGGTCGTGGAAAAAGCCTACAATCAAAACCTCTTTTCTGTGGATCTTGGTTTGGAATGGCACACTCTCCCGATGTGTGCGTTTAATACAGCATTGCTCTGAGTGTCTGTTCCCTGAAGAACCCAAGGGTTTAAGTCTCCGATTTCTGTTCCACTGTACCCACAGACCTAAGTGCTGTCTCTGCTCCCCAGAGACAGCCCATCCATCCATTGAGCAAGAGCTGCCAAACCCTCTCAAAATAGAAACAAAGTATTTGCATTTAAAAAACACACAGACAGACAGACCGACACACACACACACACAAATTTAAACCCTTCTCCAGTCCTTGCCACTGGGCTCAGGCTGCCCAAGGGGGTCAAAATCCAGAGCATCCAATCACATGAAGAGTTTCCAACAGCACAGAGCCAAAAGTGTCCCACATCCCAGCCGGCAGCAGAGCCCTGGCAAGGTGGCACTGCGGATCTGCACTGCCCACCGCCTCCCAGGGCATCTCATGGAGCACTAAGCTGAGGCTGGTGTGAAAGTGGTGGTGTGCCAGTGGCTCCAAGGCTGCCAGTAGGACACTTGCTCAACACCTCCCTCCAGGGCATTTCTTTGTAAATGATTATTCTAAAGCTCCTTACTCAGTCTCTGTTCCAGCCCCTGACCCAGTTCCCCATCTCAGCCATGCCCTCCCCTTCTGCCTTACCTAACCTGTCCTTTCAGTGGGGAGGGGAGAGAGAGCACGTTATCATTCAACTTATATTAAAACCTTTTGACAGGCAGCCTAATCATCTGCTACACACACATGCACACACACACTCACATATATATGCAACATTCATGTATCCACACATTGTAGGAAGTACACAATGTTACCACTGTGCAGGCTCATCCCAGGACAAATGTGCCACACTTATCAGGGTTTGCACACTGATTAGGAGCCAAGAGGACAGAGGCTGGCCCAGCCCACAGCTGGTGTTTGTTGGGTGAATGAAGCCACCCACCCAGCACATAGTCAAAAGCCAGTCAATGAAGGGAGATCAGGACAACTGGCTTATAGGAGGTGTTCAGTGAATGTTACTTCTGTTCCCATGGCTGAGAACATACATGTCACATGTGCTTCTGATTTTTTCAATTGGGCTCCAGAGGATCTGACCCACAACATGGGAAGTTATGCATTCCAACTTTATTCTCAGTGAGACGAATACACAGCTACATCATCTTCAGCTTTATTTTCTGCCTTTCTACAACTCTCTGGGTCTGATGTCTCTTGCTAAAATGTCATCCAGTTAATGACACTAGGTATGTGTGTGTGTGTGTGTGTGTGTGTGTGTGTGTGTTGCCTTTTCTTCATTCACAGGGAGAGAGCTGCAAAGAGGTTTACCATTCACAGCTCTGATGTTTCCAGCTACACCCCTACTTCTAGCCAAACTGTTTCTTTGGGCTAAATTTTCCCCCTACCACAGCATCAATATCTTACTTCTCAACCCTGGAAGGACCAGATAACCATCAGATATTCCCTTTCATCCTGGTTGTGATTTTAGAACAAGGGGTTATCATAGTCATATGGCACAGCTCAGCCAATTTCCTGAGCTTCTCCAAGTTTAATACCACCTCCTTCGTACCTGACCCTCAATCATGGGGAGCCTTCTAATTCATGCAGCACTGCTATCACTGACAGGTGCTCCCCCCAGACACTTGCCATTTTTTGGCAGTACCCCTTGCCAAGGGCACCCAGAGTTTCATCAATACATTGAGTTCTCTCTCCTCCATCTCCATCCCATCCTCTCATTCCCTTCATGTGCTCTCTTGTGTATCTTTTTAAACTTCTTGTTTATGGAGATAGCTGGAAGAGGAAGAAAATGGAGAAACACCCCTCCCCCAAAATGAAACAGAGACCAAGCATTAAAACAACTTTAATTTTTTTGTGTGTGCACCTGTCCTGGAACTTGAACTCAGGGCTTGAGCATTGTCTCTGAGCTTCTTCTGCTCAAGGCTAGCACTCTACAACTTAAGCCAAAGGGCCACTTCCAGATAGATATAGATATAGATATAGATAATTTTCTTTAGGTAGTTGTACAAAGGAGTTACCACTCAACACATCAACACAGCAGCTTATGAGTACAGTACCTCTTGATCAATGTCACCCCTTTCAACATTCTCACCCACCCCTCCTACCCAACTGCTTCCCTCACTTTTCTTAATTTTTAGGGTTTTTAAGTAGTTTTTATTGGAGATAGGAGTCTCACAGACTTTTCTGTCTGTGCTGGCTTCAACCATGATCCTCAGATCTCAGCCTCCTTAGCAGCCAAATTTACTGGCATACACCACCCAAACGGAGCAGCAATTGTAATTTTAAAAGACCAAATTCAAGAAATTCCTGCAACTTGGTCTAGCGTTAAAGTTCTTGGAGATACTTTTAATCCTATAGAGCTCATTTTGGAAGAATTAGCCACAGGGTTGGTTATGAATGACTTGGTCAATACAAGAACTTTTATAAAAGTAAAAGAGAGAGAGACAGAGAGAGAGAGAACCATTGGTACTTTAATCTCTGTGGATGTTTCCGTTCCCCCTCTGTATCAGAAACTGTGAATCTTTCAAACTCTAGGTCAAAGCCTTTTAAATCCTACAAAAGCAAATGAAATCATTGCTAATTAAGCAGGTAATGTTTAATAGAGCTAGTATAGTCATTCATCCAGGATGTATTACATTTATGACCTGAATTAAATTTTTATGAGCCATAGGCACACTTCATAACCCATTGGGTATTCAAGGGAGTACGTTAGCCTCTACTTAGCAGTCCTATAAAAGGAAAGCCATGTGATATGCTGGGAAAAATACGTTTAGGCCAAAAGGTCAAATCTCTCTGCTAGAAACCAACTAATTCACCTTGGCATGTGGCCTCCCATCCCTCAACCTATAGACCGAGGGGCTTGGAAACCACCAAGTACAGAAGGACTATCTGGGAAGGAGACATTTACTCATCACAGACCTTATGATCTTCTGATCCCTTACCACTCTGAGACACGTCTTCAAATGTTCTGGGTTTTGGATTTCTCTCCCTGTGAGATGGAGCCACTCGACTATGGATCCAAAAGAGTTCTTTAGGAACAGATGTCAATTCATTCTTCCAGGCTGCTCATGATTAAGACTGGGGAGCTAAGAATGAAGACTGCTCTGGGGTCCCAATTGAAGGTTTAACTAGGAAAATCAATGTCTAGCCCCAGCACCTGCATCCTCCCATTTCCTCATTCAGGTACAAAAGAGGAAATGACAGTCAATGCTGCTTGGCTGACAGGTGGCTTTGCCATCAGGCAGAATTTTAAAAAATTGTCTACAGGCTGGGCAATTAAAATCCTTACATCTTGATCCCAGACTCTTAGTTCCTCAGAGATTTATTTCTGTTCAAAAATGCCTAGAAGTTCGTTTTTCGACATAACATCTTGTACATTTCATTGTTGCAATGGGTCCACCTGTATCCCTATTTAAACAATTTGTTTTTTCCCTTCCCCTCCCCAAATTATACCAGCATCAAATACAGTGAAAACAGGAGTTATACCATAGGGGAGAGGCATGCAAAGCAACAAAGAAACATCATATAAATATGTAAGAAACAATAGCAAGAAAGAAAAACCATTTGAGTCCTTATCTTGGGTTTCATTTCGCCTAACATCAACTTATCTGAATGTTTCTGCTTGTCTCAGACATATACTAGTTATTGCAAATAAGGCAGGGGAGGGGAGAGTTGGGAGGCCAGAGATAGTAAGGAGAAACAAAGAGGAGGCAACAATGCTTGATAAGAAATGCACTCATGGGGCTGGGAAGGTGGCTCAATGGTAGAGCGCTTGCCTTGCACGCATGAGGCCCTGGGTTTGATTCCTCAGCACCACATGAGCAAAAAGAAAAAAGCTGGAAGTGGTGCTGTGGCTCAAGTGGTAGAGCGCTAGCCTTGAGCTGAAGAGCTGAGGGACAGCGCCCATGCCCAGAGTTCAGCCCCACAACCGACCAAAAAAAAAAAAAAATGCACTCATTACCTTGTTCATGTAATTGTAACCTCTCTGTACAGTATTTTCACAATAAAAAAAACTTATTAATAAAAAAAGCCTAGAAGAAGAGTGAGGGAAGGGATGGGTTGGGGAAGGATGGGTGAGAATGTTGAAAGGGAAAACATGAAACAAAATGTATTGTATTCATAAACTGCTCTGTTAATGGCAACTCCTTTGCACAACTACTTAAAGATATTTTCTTTTAGCCAGGTGCCAGTGGCTCATGCCTGTAATCCTAGCTACTCAGGAGGTTGAGACCTGAGGATCACGGTTCAAAGCCAGCCAGGGCAGGAAAGTCCATGAGACTCTTATCTCCAATAAAGACCACTAGAAAACCGGAAGTGGCCCTGTGGCTCAAGTGGTAGATTACTAACCTTGAGCTGAAGAACTGAGGGACAGCGCCCAGGCCCAGAGTTCAAGCCCCATGACTGACAAAAAAAAGAGAGAGAGAGATTTTCTTTTAAAGATGCCTAGCTAGAGTGAATCCATGTGTAGCGGTTTCATTGAAACATCATTTCAAACAAAACAGCTCAGATCTAGCTCTGTGACTTTTCCTTGAATCCTTTCTCTTCCCTGGGCACCAATCTCTCCAACATACTTGGGGCAGGCAGAGAACTTTACCTCTCCTGAGGCTCCTTACCCACCATGAAGGAGAATTCTGAAGGAAATTCAAAAAGATTGGAATCTCTGAGTATGTACAATCCCTAGGCTTTCCTTCCTTGTGCAGCAATCCCTTTGCTGTGATTGCCATTTGTCCCAATATTCTGCTTTATTTGAGTCTGCATGTTCAAGTATTATGTCTCTTCCACACTGAGCAAGCCCCAAAGTTGCAAATGTCATCAAAAGAAAAAAAAGTTGATGTCTGCATTTCTCTCTATAGAAGGTTTAACTACATGTCATTCGCTCACTGGCAAGCAGAAATAATGCTTCTCTAGTAAGAAAGAGGAATCATAATGTGAGAATTTTACGATGGAGATGTTTGGCAGGCTTGTTGAGGCAAATCTGTGAAGCCAGGCGGTTGCCAACATTTTCATGGCCCTCTTCTGTGCAGAGGCTGACCAGGCACAAGTTCTACCATCCATAGAGGGAAAAGTCTCAGGTTTGATCAAGTAGTTCTCCCTGGGCAGAAAGGCAGCATCTCAAGTTATCACCCCCACAGCATGGGCGCAAAATAGCTTACCCACCTTTTCTTTCCTTCCTTGGTAGGACCTCTTACTTCTTCTTTACAAGGTGTGTCTGTTTTTGCTTTCCTGGTCTCAATCTACTAAAACCGAGCCCATTACAGAGCCTTATTACAGAGAGAGAAACTGAGCCAGAAAAGGATTATTCCTTATGGCACAGGGACTGTGCTCAGGACATGTGTTTGTTGTGTCTGTCACACGGGCATCCCTGCAGATGGCCAGTGGTGCGGCATGCCCACTCTCCTGGCTTCCATGACCCCACAGGATGCTGGTTTTCCCTTAACCCATCCTCACTCACCCTGTCACCCCCTGTCTTCCTTTATCTCAAGTGGTTGAGTCATGCTTGTGGGACTCCACGCATAAAAATCTCCCCAGCCAGGTTCTCAAACAGGAGTCTCTGGAGCATCCCTAAGGAGGCCACAGCTGGACTCCAGGCAAATTTCTGCAAAGTCGGATGCTCACAGGGAGGTACAGTTTCACTGAGAAACGGGGGAAAGGATTTCAGATTCTCACTGGCAGTGCTGCCCTCAACTGATCTCACTTCCTCATGTTTCTCACATCCTGCCCCAGGCTCTGGCTCCCAGAACCGGCTTCAGCACAGGACGTTGCCCAACCAGCATCCTGACTGGCTGTCCCCTCCTAAGCCACTGCTTCTCATGCACATACCAGGACACAGGTGGAGAGACCTTTGCAGTAGTGGGATTCTCTAGGAGGTTTCTGTTACCAATCCCAGTGGGTGGAGACAGTGGGCGGGCCAGCACAGGGGGGTGGGGCTGTCATGGGGCAAGAGTGGGGCCACCAGAGAGGAGGAGTTTGACGGACTATCAGGTTGAGTGTGACCCAGAAGGGTAAGCCCCTAACTCCTCTGGTGTTTCAGGACTCCACAGTAGGTGGGACAGGGAATCTTCCTTACCCTTGCATGCAGCAGAGACACAGCTCTTTGGTGTATCAAAAACAGCTGGAACTAATTATTGGAAAGAGCAGAAACGACAGGGCTTATGAGGAGCAAGTTTCAGAGGTCAGGAGAGCCGCTGGTGTATCCCCAGCCAAGAGCCATGCTCTCAGGACCCAGGGGGAGGTAAGGAATTGGTCCAGGACTGCCAAACCACCATAAGAGTGCCCAGAATTCCTGGGGAAGGAGTCCCCTGAAGTTGAGAGCAAAGGCTGGGAATATATTGTTATCAGTATTGTTTTCTAATATGCATTATTCTTTTCTTGACTTGTAGCCTCTACATTTCGCTAACTACCCTTTGTCCCTGAAAATAATCCTGTGCTCCAGTCTCTTCTCTGGCCCCACAGTACTGTCCCCTAACATCCTGGCCACCATGAACCATTTTGACATATCTTGAACATCCCAGACAGCAATTTGGAGCACCTCCTACTAGATTGGGCCTGACATTAACTTTATCTCAGAAAAGTGAACTTTATCATCTGCCAAGGGATGAACAGTCTCCCCCAACTGCCCTGAGCCTTCAGGAAGGAGAAACACCAGGTGGCAGAGGGGCGGGATATAGGTCAGATCTGGTGAGAAGATTGGGTTTCCTCTCAGGTGCTCCACCAGGGGAACAGTGCTCAGACTGGTATGCGAGAGGAACAAGTCCCCTGCCAAGCAGACCTGGACTTCTTCAAAGGACTAAACATCATGACTCCTTGTCATTCTCTGTGAGGGTCCTGGAGGGAGAAGGAACTGGAAGGAGCTTGGATGTAGATCGAAGACGGAGTTGTCCTGCTCTGCATCAAGCAGTGGGAACCCTAAACTTTCAATCCACAAACCATGGAACCTCTTTCTGTCCTTAGATCTTTTCCTTGCCCTCTGTCCCAGTGTCAAAAAATGGCTACAATATCCAATGGAGAAGTCTGTGGTGGGACTGTCTGTTTAGGGGAGAAAGTGATTTCTTATCCTTGCATGGTATCTTGTAACGAACACAGACTAATTTGTGCCCTGGGACTATGTATAGATTTGTCTAGCTTACCTGTCTAGCATCACCACTTATTAACCTCTTGTCTTTACCTACCCCTTGATACCTCCATTTGCCCATGGGTGAAGTGGGTTAATAGCTCCTCAGAGGGGCATTGTGTAACGGATAATGCTCGTAACACTCAGCATCATCTTCAGCTCAAAACAAATGTTTCCCTTTGCTCATGAGCTATATAGGTGCTAGGAAATGTCTAAAGCTTCCAATACTGTATGATAATAAAAATGGCAAAAGTGCCAGGAACCATAATCCATAATCCTAGCTACTCAGGAGGCTGAGATCTGAGGATTACAATTCAAAGCTAACCCAGGCAAGAAAGTCCATGAGACTTTCATCCCCAATTACCCACTTAAAAAAAATGGAAGTGAAGCTATGCCTCAAGTGGTAGAGCACTAGCCCTGTGCAAAAATGTTCAGGGACAGCACCCAGATTCTGAGTTCAAACCCCAGGTCTGGGTTTGAAAAAAAAAAAAAGTAAAAGCAATTCTATCTTGTCACATGGCCATGCATTCCATACCTGTGGCATACAAACCATACTTCCAGGCCCTTCCTACCTGCTAGAGCACCTGTCTCCTCTCTAGCTGGCCCTCAGCTCCTTCCTGCCCATGGATTAATTACCCTAGCATTCATTATAAGACTACTGATTGTAGTTTTAGAATATAAGCTCTCCCCTCCCCCTATGAGTAGATTTTTTTGCCTATCTTCTTTTTTTTATTTTTTTTATTGTGAAAATACCGTACAGAGGGGTTACAATTACATGAGCAAGATAATGAGTTCATTTCTTATCAAGCATTGTAGCCTCCTCCTTTGTTTCCCCTTCCCATCCCATCCTCCCCCACCCCCCCACCCAACCCTCCTCCCCCCCTACCAAAGTTATAAAGTCCGATTTCTACATAACAACTTGTACATCTCGTTGTTGCAATGGGTCCACCTGTATCCCCATTTAAACAATTTGTTTTTCCCTTCCCCTCCACAAATTATGCCAACATCAAATACAGTAAAAAGCAGGGGTGAGCAGATTTCTTTTATTGAATTCTTTTTCAAATGTTTAACTTTTTAAATTTTGTGAAGTACGGTGTGATAATTCAATACACATACATAATGTGTAAGGATCGATTCAGATTATTGGCATTTCTATCTCAGCAGGTAGACTCTTGAATGCTTAGAAACACACAAGAATGAGAGACCTCACATTGGTCCCTAAAGAAGCAGCCTTCCCAGGTATCCCAGCTAACACAGTCTCCTCTCACGGAGGAGCAGCAGTGGTAGGGACCCAGCTCCCTTCTTGACCACTGCAGGTCATTCCTGAATGGGTCATTTGGCTTTGACATCTTCTTCTGAAACTATTAGAGCAAATACTGTTATGCTGTTTCACATGCAAGCAAATGGAGCCTCTACAAGAGTGAAGAGACCTGATCAGAATCACAGCTGAATAACCAAAGCAGGTCTCCACTGTATAAGCTGGTATACCAGTGTCTTCAGATTCTACGTCCTTCTGGGCACCTCATTCCATCTACTCTACCCTCTCCCGCCTAAATCCCTGTTCCAGAGGCTAAAAACAAACATTGCTCTGTCTTTATCTGAGTTGTACTGACAACTCAGAAACATGAGCTGCTACCTTTATTATGTTGGGGGTAGGGAGACAGTGCTGGGGTCCTAAGTTTAAACTCAGGGCCTGGGTGCTATCTCTGAGCACTTTGCTCAAGGCTAGCGCTCTGCCACTTAAGCCATAGCTCCACTTCTGGATTTTTACTGTTAACATGAGATGAGAGTCATGGACTTTCCTACCTGACCTAGCTTCAAACCGTGATCAGATCTCAGCCTCCTGAGTAGCTAAGGTAACAAACATGAGCCACCAGCACCCATTTTAACTACCTTCATATTTTTTTTTTGCGGGGGAGGGGGGGTCTGTCATAGGGCCTGAAATCTGGGCCTGGGCACTGTCCCCTGGGCCTGGGCACTGTCCCTCAGCTCTTCAGCTCAAGGCTAGCACTCTACCACTTGAGCCACAGCGCCACTTCCGGCTTTTTTTCTTTTTGCTTATGTGGTGCTGAGGAATCGAACCCAGGGTCTCGAGCATGCAAGGCAAGCGCTCTACCACTGAGCCACCTTCCCAGCCCACTACCTTCATTTTTTAAGAGGAAAAATTATCTGAGTCAAGTGTCTTTTCAGTCACCTGACTAATGACTACTAGAACAAGAGCCCAGCATAGCAACTACCCCTACCAATTCAAACAGCACAAAATTTCACAGCTAACACAGGCCTCTGCTAAGACCCAAAGACAGGGATCTAATAAATACTGCAGTCAACACTCAATTGCCCATTATGATGAAAAATAGGAAGCAAACAGGAATTGTGTCTTTTACAGGCTTCTTAATCTGTCATTATAACACTTCCCTCAGGGCTACCAAGGCATCAGACCAGCTGCACCTTCCTATTCACACCCCTGTAGATGGGCCAGGAAAAAGGGGCTACTAGGTTGAGTTCAAGATCATCTAACTCTGGCTTTATCTGGCCCTCCATAACTGGAAGTTGGCAACTATCCTGCACTGGGATGGGCTACATATCCCCTGGCCCTGCCAAATGAACTGTGTACTTCTCCATGTAGCACATGGTAGGCCACAAACGCCAATGAGATGGCTGTGAGCTTCCTGCCCTACAACCTGGCCTCAAGGCCTGGTGTGTTCAACCATGTATGATTTGTTGGTCCAGTGTCAAATCAAGAGAAAAAATAAGTGAGTAGATACAGCCAAAAACCACAAAAGTGAGGCACTTCTTTGAGAACCCAGAGAGGTTTCTCTAATCCCTACTGGTGAGTACAAGGGGGAGGAAGATGTGTGAACATTTCATGGGTACTTGCTGATAGTGGATAATTTCAACTACAGATCATCTTATTCTTCCCTTGGGAACCTGAGGAAAGCATCATGTTGTTCATTCACCTAGAACATTCCTCCAGCTCTCCCAAATGTACACCCAAAGGAAATCAACTAGGGAAGAAACTTAAGACTAATAACAAAAGGACCCACCATCTATTCCATTGCACACAGAGGAGGAATATGGAGTGTAAGAATATATGGAATTTAAAGTCTAAAAAGCTAAGCCAAGGACCAGCCCTTCCTCTACCCCTTCCCATATGTCATAGTTGAGGTCAAATTAGCATTTAGAGTTGGAATAGAAAAATGACTGCCATTTAAAATGGAGATTGCTTCTCAGGACTAACCTAGACAAAGATTCACTTGTACTGGAATTAGTTGTATCTTGGGAATCCCACCTAGCTGCCCCTACCTGGACCATCAACCCTGACCCAATTCAGATGTGCTTTTCTCTAGACTAATGACCTGACCTCATGTGGGTCCTTCCTCTGAAATGTCTCCTGGACTGCTCTCTATCTGATTCAAGACACAAGAATTCACTGATCACCTAAATACACTCTGCTGTATTATTGGGATGAAAAGTCCTCACCCTCAAGGCAAGAGAGACTTATAAGCAGTGGAGCTAAATAGATATGCAATAGGAGTCAGCAGTTCTATCTTGGCAAATGCTGTGATTTGTAGCACTTGCCAATTTCTGCGGTGTAAATAGACCTGTAGTTAGCTTTAAGCTATCAAAATGATGTCACTGAACTCAGAGTTAGGAAAAGAGGCACACCGTTGGCTTTCAAAAGCTGGTATAATTTGGTGCCAGCACTCTATCAGACAAAGCTATGTAGAACAAGGAAATGGAAATGTGATCTAACAGTCGAAAAATGCCTCCTAGAGAATCACTTGTGAATTAGCTATTAAATCATGGGCAAGTGCTTAGTCATGGACATGGAGAAAGATACTTTAGGATGAAATAGGGGCATTTCAAAGACCTCACAGCATGAGGATGGACAAGACTGGTGTGTTTGGGGAATGACAATGCTACCTCTCCTTCCTGTAGACCTGGCCCGGAGGCAAAGTCAACTGACACTAACAGCCCCAATACATGCCTATGAGAAGTATCCTCTGCAGCTTCTTGCCTGGGACCATGATGAGCTTGCCACCGGCTGCCAACCGACTCCCACACATGCACCCAAGTACAGTCCAGCCTGAGCCACACGGTCTCAGGAGAACCTTCTTTATTGTCTGCATCTTCCTGGTGTCTGGGAAAAGAACAGTTGGCAGATGACTGCATCATTAATAGAAAGTTTCAAGCTGAAGTCAGATATTCTGTGTATTTACGCATTGACATCCTATATGGGGTGGTCTCAAAGGACAGATCTTAAAAGAAAGAGGTAAAACCAAAGGCTACCACCCAGGGGCTTATCTGATAGCACCTTCCCATGACTGAGGCTGAATTCCTAAGGGCTTTTTTACTCATGTTCTTAATGCCAAGAGTCAAGGGTCTTGCAACATCCCTTTAAAAAGTCTGACAGGCAAGGCCATCCTCACTTAACAGCATTTCCTGACCAGTTCTCTTAGAATCTACCATTGGAGCACCCACTTATTCCCCATAAAAAAAATTCTCCGCTGATGATGATTATATAACAGATGACATTGACCTGTAATAACCCCACCTACAGGAAGCATTACCCCCTAAGGGCTTTCCTAAGGGATTCAGCTCTAAACCTAATCCATATCTGTCCTCTATCCTTGCTGGATACTTGTCTCCCCAGAGATAGCCACTAAACAGCCCTCTCTAGCAAAGATTTTATATAGCAGTCCTACTATTGTCAAACAACTAGGCCTAGGGTGAAACTTTTTTTGAGTGTCTCTTGTAATGAAAGTGACTCTCACACCTCACCTTCCATCAGCATCTCTGGTCTTCCTTCCTGTCCCTTTGTCTGCTTCAGACCTGACCTCTGATCACAAGATACAAAATACTCAGGGCTAAGCTCAAGGGGCAAGCCCAGGGACAAGACCTTCTCTCCCCCTACAGAGACTGTACCAAGAAGAACTGAGCCTCTTCCTTACATCTTTACAACCAATGAACAGAACCAAGGGAAAGTCTTTTTATTTCTATTACCCCTAAAGAGCTTTCTGAAATGCCCACACTACATCATTGTTCTTCTCACTGCCCCTGGGTGCTGCTGTCTTGTGGTAAATCATATAGGACCCATCACTGTGTGTAAAGACTCCTTTGAACCAGCAGAGGACACTCCATACTGCCTAGTTAGAACAGGGATTATTGACAGATTGGGAACTGGGTGTGGGCACCTGGGAGGGGTGGGAATAACCCTGCACGAACCCGGGAAGGTCACAAGTTGAGGAAGACTGCTGCGCCATGTTTCTGATAATAGATTGACAAGGAGTGCCAGGTTCCCTCTAGCAGATATAGGAGGAGCCAGCACAATGACACAGTGTTGCAAAGCCTCATGGGTATCCATTCTTTCAACAAGCAACTGAAAATTGCTGGCACCACCCAAATGTCTTATGGACATCTTTCCTCTCCCTTCTATCTAGCGCAAGGTTCCAGTCAACCAGAGCTTCAGAAAGTAACTTATGGATTTCATTTCTGGCTGCCAAATGTTGGTAGTTATTTATGGCCAAGGCCTCTTCATGAGGGAATGGGCCTCTAGTAATTCCTTCATCCCTTTTACCTGCCCACAATGTGGCCATTTCTCTAACCTCTTCTCAATTTGTAGCTCCTCCACAATACTTCACATTGACTTCTCTTGCAGGCTGCTTCTAGCAATATGGTCCCCTCTTTGTTTCCATGACAATGTGCTCTTTCACTGTTCCCCATTCTCCGTGATTGTTCCCTTACACTGTTGACTGATTTCTCAGTTCTGTAGCTGACCAGTAGAGTGGTCCTTGAGCTCTATTCTTGAGCCTCCTCCTTCTTTTTAAGAGGATAAGTTACTTTAAGGGCAAATTAATCAGAAACTAATAAAGTCACTCAATTCAAGAGTCTACATAATATTCTCTCAGATAGAGATATGGTTTTTCTATAGTCAATCCCTAGACAGCAAGAGACAAGAGACAGAGACAGAGAGAGCTGAATACAGGAATTACAAATCAGAGTGACATTAAGATTCCATCTTACCTCCATCATCAAGAAAATAACAAATACTGGCAAAGATGGAGGGAAATCTTTATATGCTATTGGGGAGAATTCTTTATATGTAAGAATGTAAATTAATGCAGTCACTATGGAATAAGTAGGTAGGTTCCTCAAAAAAATGAAAGTTGACCTACTATATGATACTATTATATAGGTATATATCTAAAGAAATGTAAGTCAGAATATAATTGAGATACCTGCACACCTATGTTTATAGCAACACTAGTCACTATCACCTAAATATGGAATCAGCCTAGGCACCCATCAACCAAGTAATGTATAAAGTACATAATAAATTATTGTTCCATCATAAAGAAACATGAAATTATATATTTGTACCTAAATAGAAGGAATTAGAGACCATCATATTATATGAAATAAGCCAGACTTGAAAAAGAAAAATATATTATGTCTTCCCTTTTATTGGGAGTCTAGACCTAAAGAAAGCTTTAACATATCAGGACTGTGGTTCAGTGGTAGAGTGCTTGCCTTGCATGCATGAGGTCCTGGGTTCAATTCCTTAGCACCACATAAGCAGAAAAAGCCAGACATGGCACTGTGGCTCAATTGGTAGAGTGCTAGCCTTGAGTTGAAGAGCTGAAGGACAGCACCCAGGTCCAGAGCTCAGGCCCCATGACCAAAAAAAAACACCTTTAACATATGTAAATGATGGGCTTTTTGGGGGGAGAGGGTGGAGAAACAATGTAAGAAGAGAGAGCAAAAGGAGATGGTGCTGGGGGGGAGTGAATATGATCAAAATATTGTATATCCATGTTTGCAGATAGAATCATGAAACCCAATAGAGTAGCCAAAAAGGGAGAAGAGGAATAAGGAAGAGTAACAGGGGGTTGAATTTGATCAAATTATATTATATTCACATATAGATATAACACAATGAAACTCTTTCGTACAACCAATATGCATTAAATTTGCCATAAAGTTGAAAATATTTGCTTCATGTTCTTTCCAGAATTCTCAGAAAAAAACTTTCCCAGCCACAAAAGTATCTTAGAGAACCAATGTTGCTTTCAGGATCTTTTTAAAATCTGTGGGCTTTTTTAAAATTATTTTTTGCTTCTCACTGACATTTAGTGATCAGGATGCAGATTCTGCTAGACTTCCTGCACTGCTTTTGAATATCCTTACTTGTACATGGATGGATTCAGAATCCAGCTCCCCATCACCTCTGATGCAAAGCATTTTTGCAGTGTTCAGGGATATTGAGTTGTGGAGGAATGGGACCTCCCCATAAATAGATAAAAGATTGTATTTTTCTCTTCACCAGGAAATATACTGACATTTTTGTTCATTTGTTTTGGTGGGGGGCGGGGTATCTCTTTGCAACAGTGTGTCATCAATACCAAAGCTACTGCAAGTAGAGACATCACAGCATTCATCTACACTTGTAGCTGGTTGAACTCACAGTGATTCTACCTCTAAGTGCTAACACCTAATTTCTAGTGTAGCCTTGCCTGAGGTCTTACTGAATGAGACATATTTAATGATATTGACTATTTTTCCTCTGTGCCTCCTTTAGATTGCAGCTCCTTTAGATTTAAGTTCCTTGTGATCACAAAATATTTGTTTTGGTTTTCTTCACAGTGAAAAGTTTGACTTTATTTTTGCTATGGAAACCGTGGAACTACTGACCTAAATAAACAGTATTCTTTTTCACATGAAACATTTATTAATAACCATAAGTCTCTCTTAAGGTTTCCATTCATTTGTCATCTGTGTGTGTGCATGCATGCACACGTGTGCACACACATGCACACACCAGTACTGGGGATTGAACTCAGAGCCTTATACATTTGTTTGGCTTTTCTGCTCAAGACTTATGTTCTACCACTTGAGCCACACCTCCACTTTTGGCTTCTTGCTGATTAATTGGAGATACGAATCTCATTGACATTTCTGCCCATTTCTGGTTTCAAATTTTGATCCAGCCTCCTGAGTAGTTAGGAGTGAGCCACTGGCACTTAGCTCTCCCTACTTTGTTTTGTTTTGTCTTTTGTAATTTTTATTTTTTTATTGTGAAAATACTGTACAGAGGGGTTACAATTACATGGGCAAGATAATGAGTACATTTCTTATCAAGCATTGTAGCCTCCTCCTTTGTTTCCCCTTCCCATCCCTTCCCATCCTCCCCCCCGAGCCCCTCCACCCAATCCTCCCCGCCCCCCCCACCAAAGTTGTAAAGTTCGTTTTCGACATAATGACTTGTACTTCTCATTGTTGCAATGGGTCCACCTGTATCCTTATTTAAATGACTTGTTTTGCCCGTTCCCCTCCACAAATTATACTGACATCAAATACAGCGAAAGCAGTGGTTATACTGTGGGAGAGGGGCATACAAAGCAACAAAGAAACAATCTTATAAATGTGTTAGAAACAATCGCGTGAAAGAAAAAAACATTTGAATACATCTCTTAGGGTTCATTTCCCTAACATCACCTTATCTGACCTTTTCTGCTTGACTTAGAGATATACTAGATATTGCAAATAAGGGAAACCATGGGACCTATGTTTCTTTGGGCCTGGTTTACTTCACTTAATATAATTTTTTCCAAGTCTTTCCATTCCTAACAAATGGGGCAATGTCATTCTTTCTGATGGAGGCATAGAATTCCATTGTGTATATATACCACATTTTCTTGATCCATTCATCTACTGAGGGGCATCTGGGTTGGTTCCATATCTTAGCTATAGTAAATAATGCTGCAATAAACATAGTCGTGCTGGTAGCTTTAATGTGGTCTTGTTTGTGATCATTTGGGTAAATGCCCAAAAGTGGGATTGCTGGGTCATAGGGGAGCTCTTTGTGGAATCTTTTTTTTTTTTTTTTTTTTAATTTTATTTTATTTTATTTGAGAACATACTGTACAGAGGGGTTACAATTACATGGGCAGGATAATGCATACATTTCTTACCAAGCATTGCAGCCTCCTCCTTTGTTTACCCTTCACCTCCCTTCCCAGCCTCCCCCCTCCCTCCCACCCAATCATACCCCCCCCACCACCCCCCCCCACCGACATTGTAAAGCTGGTTTTGACATGACATTTTGTACTTCTCATTGTTGCAACAGGTTCTTTGTGGAATCTTTTGAGGAACCTCCATACTACATTCCAAAGTGGTTGAACATCCCTACTTGTTTTGAATAGATCTGGATAATTGTGTTAAACCTTCATGGTTTTCATCCCAGTGAAGTTCTTCTTGGAAGGTTTTAGTTCTTGAAACTCCACTGGTTCTAGGTCAAGATCCTTTTTCAGAATTATTTCTCCCAAAGTGCTAGGAAACAAGCCCTGAGCCAGTGAGGACCCAGGAATCCAAGACTGCACTAACCCAAACTAGGATGTGAGAGGCAATGAGTCTCAGAAGAGCTGCCAGATCTGCAGTTTTCTCAGGAACACCCAGTGGTTCTCAAGCCTGAGATGGTAGGACAGGAGGCAGTTGATGTAGATGGAAAGGTGAGAAGTCCATTGCTCTCTAGAGTTAGATGAATGGAGGAGGAGGAAGTATCCTAGAGGGGAGGCTGTGTAAGAGCCACCTCTTACACAGAGTTGGGGGGGCGGGGGAAGACTGGCCAATTGTGAAAAGAAGACTGGCCACTGACCAATAGCTGTAATGTTGCAGATCTTCAAGGAAGAAACTAGCCCAAAGGAAATCCCATGGCTCAATTGACCAACAAGCTGAGGGAAGGATTCCATCCTTCCAGCGACATCGCTATGAGGGAGACACATGGGTCTAGACCAAGGAGAGAATATGTCTGTAGATATCTTAAAGAAAGGGCAAAGCATAGACATTGGGCATAGGCTTTAGCCTCTGGGCAGAAGCCACTGTCCAATTCCAAAGGGCTTATCTATCACAGACGTGCCTTAAAATCCCAGCAGGGTAGACACAATCAAGTCTTCAGGGCTGGAAAGGCCAAAGCATCAGGATTCCTGAGAAAGCAGAATGCATACACTGTTCATTTTAGAAGGATATTCAAAAAGCCACAATTGTCACAAAGAAAGGAAATTCATGGTAAGTGACAGAAGAATTTTAACCATACAGTTGTTGTTGTGGGCTTCCTTCCTTCTAGACATTACTCCTTGGTTAAGTAGCGAGCATCAAATCTACACTACAACCATTTAGAGATGAAAACAATGGAGTCTGGGCTTTTGAGGGGTTTCTCTAGATCTAGAGAACCTCAGTAGCTCTGCTAGAAAACATCTGGAGAATTTGGACTTAGCGTGTGTGTTTTAAACTCTCTATTTGATGCTGAAAGGGAGGGAGGAAGAGTGGTGAACAAACATGCTATAAGCTATAGAGAAAATGACACTTGTGGGCAGGGATGGGAGGGGGAAGTAGGGGGAAAAAAAGAAGGGATGACATTGGCGAAAAGAAAGAAAGAAAGAGAGAGAGAGGAAAGAAAGAAAGAAAGAAAGAAAGAAAGAAAGAAAGGAAGGAAGGAAGGAAGGAAGGAAGGAAGGAAGGAAGGAAGGAAGGAAGGAAGGAAGAAAGAAGGAAGGAAGGAAAGAAAGAAAGAGGGGAGATGGGAAGGGGAAACAAAGGAGGAGGCAACAATGCTTGATAAGAAATGTACTCATTACCTTGTTTATGTAATTGTAACCCCTCTGTACATTATTTTCACAATAAAAAAAGAAAGAGAGAGAGAGAGAGAGGGAGGGAGGGATAAATGTACTCATTACCTGACTTGTGAAATGGTAATCCTTCTGTAACACTTTGATAATAACAATAAGGTTATATTTTAATAATAACACTAAAGTTATATTTCTCTATTTGAGCATAAGTCCTGCATATATTTCAGGCTTTCCTACTTGGGGGTGGTTCTCTGTATTCTCCCACTGCCCCTTCTTCTAGCCCCACTCAGTTCAGGGACAGAGAAGATGTGCCTGTTGACCAGTCCAGCATTTCTCTCCACCAGTCCTCTGGCTGTTTTCTCAGTATTCCAAAGCCAGCAACATGGAAGCTTTCCTCCCCTCTTTCTTTGTCTCACCCCACACCAGCCTACATCCTATCCATCATCAGATCCTGACAACCTGACTGCAATTCATCTCTAAAATGCTTATCCTCATTTCTGATTGCTCTGTCACCTTTCAGGACTGTCACTCAAGAGCAAGCCTTGATGGTCTTTTACTTGCACATTTACAACAGCATGCTAGAAGTCTTCCTGCCTCTAATAAGGACCTATCCAGCCTTCCTCAAGTGATCCCTCTAAGACTCCATCTGCCCATGTCACAGTCCTATGAAGTCCCTCCACCAGCACCTCCTCACCTGACGATTGTTCGAGATATGAAATACCTGGTGGGAAGCATAGACTCATCTATGAACAGCTCTCCTGAAGGTACACCAGGTATTTAGGATAGTCAGGAACAAGACAGGTTGCAGCCCCTACCTACTTCCTATACCACTAGTAGCAAAGCAGCCCCCTTTCCTCACATTCCTAAGTCCCCAGGACCCAGTAGGTTATAATGAGAAAATAAGTCTTGAAATCTCATCAGAGAACTTCAGACCCACAGCTCTCAGTCCAGTCTCCATAGAACATCAACAACCCATAGTATTTGTGCAGGAAATGTTTTTTAAGCAGTTCTGATGCAGGATTTTCACATATCATCATTCAAACAATAATGCATTTGGACATTTGACCTTACTCAACCTACTTCTATGTCATGCTCCGACTTACACAGGACTTTCATTTAATCTTTGCAACTCTACAATCTTCAGTAAGTATCACTGTGAAGAATAGTGGTCTCTTTCATATTTCACCTCACAAAAGACACCCAACTCCAAACAAGACAAACAAGAAAACTGCAATTCTGATTTGTGACTAAATGATATTGTAACCTAAGAAAGGATCTAGGAACTCTGGGCCAGAGTGCAAGAATAAAATACTATTCAAATTAACAGAAAGCTTAACAAAATGAATATTAAGAAGCTAAAACATGTTTTGAATGGGGCCGGGGGGCAGAGGAGTTAGTGGGAAGTGAGTGGTGAATAAAAGGGGAATGGAATGGTGGATGATCACAGTCATAATATTCAATATACATAAGTGAAACAGGAAATGGGAAACTTGATATGCCCGGTAAAGGAAGGGGTGATACTTATCAATGTGCACTGTACATATAATAGACGTGTTAAATTGTGATCCCCTTGTCCAACCATTTGTAGATTTTTAAGTTGTGTGTGTGTGTGTGTGTGTGTGTGTGTGTGTGTGTGTGTGTGTGTGTGTGCTGGTCTTGTGGCTTAAAGTCAGGTGCTGTCTCCGAGCTTTTGTGCTCAAGGCTAGTGTTCTACCACTTGAGCCACAGCTCCACTTGTAGCTTTTTGAGGGGAAGGGGATGGTTACTTGGAGAGAAGAGTCTCACAGACTTTCCTGCCCAGTTTGGCTTTGTGCAATGAGCCTCAGGTCTCAGCCTCCTGAATAGGTAGGATTGCAGGCATGAGCCATGGATGCCCAGCTTAAAAAATGTTAAAGATTATATCACTAATCATTGAACAGTGTCCAAGACAGCAGTGCTATATTCATCAGGCCCAGGCTAGCAGTCAGGTCCTTTGTGGAGGAAGGTAAGTCATCACCCTCATGGCCACCCAACTCCCACTGTTCTAAATCCACAAACACCCAGAAGCCTTTTGCGACTAAGTTAGTTTCCCAAGTATCTTGATAACAGTATGAAATAGCTCTGGCATTTCAGTCACTGAAAATATAGTTTCCCTCATGAGCTAATGCATGGACATGCTGGTTTCCACACCCATCTCGTGTATATTTGGTTCACATAAATCAGTTGTCATGGGCACATTCAACTTCAGGTGCAATGACAAAATAGATTTCACACCCCCACAGGATTGTCACTGAACAGACAGCCACTTTCCTTTACCTCTTTACCACTCCTTTACAATGTCATTTCACTATTTCTGTACAGTACAGTCACAATCCACAAGGTATTTTCACACTATATTTTTTATCCTCCTGAGTTCTAGAGGAAAATATTCTTCTCCACAAAGGAGGCTCAGGTTAACTGAGCAGCTTGTCCAAGGATGCCAAGATCTGCAACCTGTGAATGATTTTTCTTTGCCTGCCCTTTAAATGTCCCAAGACAAGGATTCAAATGTTTTTTTTCTTTCTTGTGATTGTTTCTAACATATTTATAAGATGATTTCTTTGTTGCTTTGTATGTCCCTCCCCCATGGTATAACCCCTGTTTTCACTGTATTTGATGTTGGTATACTTTGTGGAATGGAAGGGAAAAAACAAATTGTTTAAATAGGGATACAGGTGGACCCATTGCAACAATGAGATGTACATGACATTATGTTGAAAAACAAACTTTACAGCTTTGGCAGGGGCGGGGTGGGGGGTAGGGGGGAGGAGATGGGAAGGGATGGGAAGGGGAAACAAAGGAGGAGGCAACCATGCTTGGTAAGAAATGTACTCATTACCTTGCTCATGTAATTGTAACCCTCTGTATGATTTTTTACACTAAATAAAAAAATAAAAATAAAAAATAAATGTCACAGTGGAGTAAACAGAAGTTCTCTAAATCAAAATCCCTATCCTTTCTACTCCTTCCTAATGCTTTTCAAACTTTCATAGAAGTCCAGATAGAAATAGACCTGATAAAGATTTTTCTCCTGGATGAACCCATAGCTGAAAACTGCCCCCTAAAAAATGACAACAGGGAAATTTCCAAAGGAGAGTGCTCCAAACCAGGCCAAGATAGCAGCAGTTAGGATTCCAGAGAAAGAAACACTAACCGCTAGGATGATCAGTTCACAGCATTAAATAGGTGAACTTATATGAAGAGGAGACTGTGGCATGCTTCGGAGGCCAGCAAGACAAGAGCTGTTTCACCTAGATTCAGTGAGCACGTTGGGTCATAGAGTTTTATATGAAGGTTTAAGAAATTTGTTTCAGGGCAAGGGCCAGTTTCTAGGTGTTTCGCAAAAGGATTAACTTTTCAGTATTTTAAGCAACAACCTAGACAAGTTTATTAGTGTCAGGGAATACTCAAGGGTGGGTTCAGGACTTCAGGGAGCATCAGCTGGCTGGGTCACAAAGCAGTCAAGGCACTCTTTGTTCCTCTGTAGGACACAAAGAAATGAGAAGAACTGGGGGACCTACCAAAGGGGTGACTGGAGAAGAAGGCTAGAGTTCGCTGGAGTGTATTTACATAATACTCTTGTCCATCTAATTGCTCTGTATTCTTCTTAGCCCTGACCAACCCAGCTGGTAGGAAAACTTTTCCTAATGAGGACCTAAGAAAATGTTCCTGGGTGTCGACTGATTTTTTTTTCGTGGTCTTGTAAAGCTGATGTTTCCTTGTTCCTTTGAACAAGTGTCTACCGAGGTGTCTGAAATACAAGAAGCTATTTGATCATCACCAGACCAGCAGCAGCAGCAGCAGCAGCAGCATTGTGAAAAATCAATGCTTATGGAGTGCTTGCTGTGAGCTCAGACACATCCACTCATCTCATTCAGTCGTCACAATAATTTCTGTAAGGAAGATGTGATTATTCCCATTTCAGAGGTATTAGAATTGAGGTGCAGAAAGTTCTGTAACTTGTACCTCTTCATATAACTGGAACTCGAGAACATGCATATCTAAGTTCTAGTGCCCAATGCGTGGGCCACTCTGCATTTGCCCTGGTGTGACTTTACAAGTTCACTCAGGGGAGGGAGAGGGTCAGAAATGTGTGCATGGGGGGGGGGGGGTGCATTTTGGAAATGATGCAGCACTTAGAGTGGTGACAGGAAGGCCTGGCATATCTGATTCTCTATTACCACTCTGGGTTCTTCAACCCCTACTGCCCAGGCCAAAGAGTGCATTTGGTTACAGTGTCTGCTTACCCTGCATTACCTGTGCCCCTCCCCCGGAACACTTAATCCTTTCCTTCTGCTCAATGTCAACTCCTCCATCCCAACCTCCCTCCTTCCTTCCCAAACTATTTGATCATGTCTGTTTCCAAGAAAGTCTTCTCAAATGAATAAAATCTGTCATCCCAGCCTCCCCCTTTCTCCATTTCTCTCTGTCTGTTTGGGAAAGAGCATGATCTCTGGGATTCTACCCTAGCTAAATATTGCCTGACCTGCCTTTCCATCTTATTCATGTGTGTTCATGTGTCCCTCACAGGTCACCTGGCCTGAGATTTTTCTCTCTTTCCCACAAAACAAGATCAACACGGCCATAAACAGAGGAGATTGAGACTGGGAATTTCAAATGCAGAGTTTATTGCAGCAAAACAAGGAAGTGGGGAGTGTAAGACTTCTCCACAAAAGCCAAACAAGTTGCATACACCTTATGTACAAAACCAAGCTCTACAGAGCTGGGCTGTAGAGACAGGATCTGGAGAAGCTGTCCAGATACAGGTGTTCTCAGTGTGACCAGGAAGCCCTGGGTCTGATTGGTCCTCCTCTGGCTGGATTAGGAGGGCCTTTGAAATATCACCTGAGTGTGGTAATCATTGCTGAACTGTTTCTCAGGCAAAACACAAAGCAGGAGCATCACCAGGGCAGTAAGATTGCCACTGATCTGAGAACTTCTTTGGGAAGCAGAGAAGAAAAAGAAAGGCTGGGAGTGATGGGAAGGGAATAGGATGAACCAATGCCATTAACTATAGCTCTCTTGTCTCCATTAAACTTGGGGCAGTTGACTCTGGGCTTGCCAAGTTTATCTGGCAAGTGATGGAGAGAGTGAGAGAGAAGAGAGAGAGAGCTAATGGGGGAGAAGACACCACTTTATCTGGTTGCCTGGGAATAACTGGTGGAAACAAACTTCACACTAGAACCACCAGAGCTCTTGACACCCCCAGAGCTGGATCCCCGGCCTCCGGAGGAGGAGCCATAGCTACCTCCTGAGCTCCCACCGCCGGAGCCCCGGCCACCAGAACTGCCTCCACCTCCTCCAGAGCCACCTCTGTGGCCTCCGGAGCCTCCATAGCTTCCAGAGCCACCGCCGCCACCGCCAGAGCCGTAGCTGCCACCTCCGGAGCCGTAGCCCCCACTGCTACCACCGCCTCCAGAGCCACCATAGCTGCCGCCTCCTGAGCCTCCATAACCGCCTCCTCTTCGGCTGCTACTTCCACTCATGCTGGTGTGGCTGGTGCTCACCGCTGCACAGGGGAGAGAGATTCCATCAGCATCCATTCCATGTCCATTTCCCAACCCTCAAAACCTGCACACTCCCTGAGAAATAGGCTTGTACTTACACACACTCACATCCGGGGTACATTCTCCAGACATCCTGTAGGAGAGAGACAGAAGAAAAAAAAAAGCAACCCCCTTAGGACATGATTGCTTTACAAACTTGTTCTTCTCTGCCACCCAGAGCCACCACAAACCTCTCCAGGCCAGCTGCCTCATATCCCCTTGATCTGAAACCTACTGGAGAAGGGGAACACCCTTTAGCTTCTGTCCTTTCCCCCCTCAGCACTGAGTACAAACATAAATCTCTATATAAATTAAACAAAAGTTTTCTTATAGCTAAGAGTAGCCACATCTAAAGGCATTGATTTTGGTATCAGGAAAAGAGGCCATAGGAAATGAACTAGTAAACTGAAACAGGAATGGAAACTTAAATTTGGGAGCGTGGCTCCCAACAGGAAGACAAGCCTTGGCTCTAACCAATTTCCCAAATCAGAACATGCTGCAGCCAGGTGGCTGTGTTGTTGCCCCCAATCAGTTTGCAAGAAAATGAACCTTCCAAGAAAGAGTGTTAAGGGGCTAGGTCCTTTACTCACCTGATCTCCTCTCCTTCCAGGAGAGTTCTGTAGGTAGCTATCTCCATATCCAGGGCCAGCTTAGTATTCATCAGATCTTGGTAGTCACGCAGCAGCCGAGCCAAGTCCTCCTTGGCCTGTGTCAGGGCATCTTCCAGCTCGTTCAGTTTGTTCTGAGCATCTTTCAGGGCACTCTCACCACGCTGTTCAGCATCACTGATGGACTGCTGGAGGTTGGCGATCTGAGAAAAGAGATCCCAGTAAATTCCCATTGCAAATGTAATCCCTCCATCTCAGGAGTAGGGGGGAATAGACTAAGCTCCACAGAATCACTGGACTCTGTCATCTCTGAAGAGTATATCACTACATGGACATCCTTTAAAAAGACATAAGGGGTGATAGACAGTAGCCTCTATTGGCCCAAGCCAAGACTCCTCTAGCTCTTCTTCAACACTCCTGCCCTGAAACCTACCAGCCTACATGCTCTTCAGTTTCTAAGTCTGCTTTAGATCATGGGTTAGATCATTCATTCTATCACTCTGTTCCCTAACTAGGTCACTTTCACAGATTTCCCTTAACAGAATTCCACATGGTAGCTAAATTCTGGAAACTAATCCTAGTCACCAAGAGATATGAGGATAATGAAGGTGTATGGATTATGACTCCCAGCCACCTGAAAGTCATGGTCACTCCCATCCCATGCAATTAAAGAAAACTAAAAGCAAGTACCTGCTTCTTGACACTGTCGATTTCAGATCTAAGTCTCTGGATTACCCGATTCAGCTCAGAAATCTCCATCTTTGAGTTCTTCACGCTGTCACCATGTTTCCCAGCAGTGATCTGCAGCTCCTCATACTAAAGACAGTGGTTTGTCTCAGTTACATGTGGGTAGAACCCAGTATGCATACAAATAGGAGAGAGAGACAGCACAGGGCAGCATATATCAGGGCAACTGGCTAAGCCTTCCGGCACTCACTCTGCTCTGGTATACACGCTCAGCCTCAGCCTTGCTCCTCTGGGCAATGTCCTCATACTGGGCCTTGATTTCTTCAATAATGCTGTTCAGGTCCAGGCTGCGGTTATTGTCCATGGACAGGATCACATTGGTTTCACTGATGTGAGTTTGCATCTGTGACAGCTCCTACAATACACAGTCACTTGTTACATTGATAAAAACCAAATGCTAAAAACGCTTTTAAAAATGCTAAAAACCAAACCACTTAGACTGAGTAAGGGGTCAGAAGATGGAAGGTATAGTTCTTTTCTTCTGGGCCCCACTGCTAGCAATGGGGTCAGCCTTCAAGACTTTCCATTTAGGCAGCATTGGTTGAAACCAAAGGACTTACCTCTTGGTAGAGTGTTGTTAAGAACTCAATTTCATGCTGCAAGTTGTCCACTTTGGCTTGAAGATCTACCTTGTTCATATAAGCAGAATCCACATCCTAGAGGAGCAAAAGGCATCAGGAAGCCATAATCTTTCCAGAATGGATCCTTCTTTCTAGCTATGCAGGGTTTTTTCAAGTAGAAGTACAGTTTGGGGTCTAATCCACACCTACACTGTGAATCAGATAGCTCCAATAGAATTGTTATCTATCTGATCAGGTAGATCAGATCAGATCTGATAAATCAGTTCCTGAATTGTCCCACCTCTTTGTATTAGTCCAGGAGCTAGCCTGACTCCTTCTAAACTTCCTCCCTCCCTACACAAATATGGATAGTCTGAGTGCCTGGATTAGTGCAAAGCCAAGGTAATGTGAGAAAATACCTCTACCTCAGGTCCTCAGCAGGCCCACTATCTACTTCCAGAATATGGCTTCATTTTGCTTACAATTGGAGAGTCTCTCCTATTATTTATTTTACAGGTGGGTTTCCACTAAAGAATTGACCCACCTTCTTGATGGTCACAAATTCATTCTCTGCATTTGTCCGTTTGTTGATCTCATCCTCATACCTACAGGAAAGTGGAATGATTAGGAGGCTGAAAGACAATGAGGCCAGAAGCCCAGCATTCTAAACTAAAGGTGGCATTGCCTTTCTAGTTCAAGTTGGCACATCTTGTCCACCTCTGTCTTCTGAGCAACAAAACATTAAACTATTTCCACCTGCTGAGAAGATAAAACATTATGAAAATGCCCAATTGGTTGACCTCTAAGCCTAAAGAGAAACACAGTTGCCTCCTAATTCATATTCTTAGCTTGTTATTTTCTGAGAATATGTTTAGAGCAAGAATTAACAAGTGCCCAGGCAGGGCTCCTTACTTGTTCCGGTAATCCTCTACCATATCTTGCATGTTCTTCAGTTCTGAGTCCATCCGATTTTGGTCGCCCTTCAGTTGGTCCAATTTCTTTCTGAGATTGCTGATGTATGACTCGAAGTAAGGCTCTAAACTGTGGGTTCTGGTGGAGGTATCCACCTGCTGGAGCAGCTCCCATTTTGTTTGCAGCACCTGATTCTGCTGCTCTAGGAACCTCACCTAAAACACAAGACCCATTACTCTAGTGCAGAGATGGGCTACCATGGCCCATGAGCATAGCCAATGCCTTATTCAAATAAGAACTTTAGTTTCTATCCCTGGCTATAACAGAAATCAAAAGGCAATTACCAAGTCATCATCTTAACTACAAAACCCTACTCACTTCTTAATTCAGAGAAGCATTGGAAGGAAGTAGCTACCTAAAACCAATAGCTAGGCACATGTCAAATGATTGTGACTATAGTTTTAAACAGATGTAAGATATTTAAGAACTCTGCCTTCCAATGTTTTTAGGTAGTCAGCCATAAGAATTAGTTTGCATTCCCTGAGTATGCACAGGGTTCAAAAGTATGGTTTGAAAATCCAAAACTGAATTTGAAATTTATGGTAAATAACCTTGGGTTAACATGATTGATGATTAAGCAGAAAAACAAAAGCTGGTCCACACGTTTTGTTTTGTTTTGTTTTCAGAACAGATTCTTCAAAATATAAATGTCAAAAATCTCTCCTTGATGCAGTACCAATGTGCAATTCTCAGAGGGTGGAGCTCCATTTTGAGAGCAAAAGATGTTCAGCACTGACTCATCCCATCCTTTCTGCCATCAAGCATTCTCATTGCCTCTCAGTTCCCTTTTCATCAGCTAAGAAGATCCTTCCAGGGTTCTAATTTATATACCCTAGAAAGTTTCATTAGCCCCATTTCTATTATCTTCATTCAAAAGAAGTAGGTCCCCATTCAGTTCAAGAGCTCAAGTATTAACACCAGAGGCCAAGCACTAGTGGCTCACATTTGTAATCCTAGCTACTCAGGAGGCTGAGTTCTGAGGCTCATGGTTCAATGCCAGCCTGGGAAGGAAAATCCATGAGATTCTTATTACCAATTAACCACCAGAAAACTAGAAGTGAAGCTGTGGCCCAAAGTAGTAGAGAGCTATCCTTTAGCAAAAGAGGTCAGGGACAGAGCCCAGACCCTGAGTTCAAGCCCCACAACTGACAAAAAAAAAAAAAAACCACCAAAGAGTAAATGTCAGTTTGATTCATATTTAGGTCATCCACATACTCCTTTGTCCAAGAAAGAATATAGTTATTAGCATAGTTTTAACATAGGTCCTGGAAGTCTATTCACAAAATATCATTTCACAAATCTCCAAACAAAAATATAACGTTAAGCCTACTCATGTCTTGGCTGCTCCAATCTCAAAGGATCTAGGAACAGCCCTGCTAGAGCACTGAACAGAGAGTCTCACCTTGTCGATGAAAGAAGCAAACTGGTTGTTGAGTGTCTTGATCTGCTCTCTTTCTCGAGACTTTACTTTTTGGATCTCAGGGTCAACCTCCACATTGAGGGGTTGAAGGAGGCTCTGGTTGATGGTGACTTCTTGTATGCCACCAGGGGGGTAGGCAGGCCCAAAACCACCGCCATATCCACCACCTCCAAACCCACCACCCCCAAAACCACCCCCACCAAAACCACCCCCACTGCCAAAACTACCACCACCAAAACCACCACTGCCGAAACCACCGCCAAAGCTACTGCCGCCACCAAAACCACCAAAGCCACCACCAAAACCACTCCGTCCACCTCCTCCAGCCACACAGGAGGAGATGCTCCGGCCACCACCAAGGTCAGTAACGCTCTTGCTTGAAAAACCACCACCACCACTATATCTTCCACAGAATCCTCCTGAGAATCGCCCACCGCCGCCTCCACCTCCTCCTCCACCACTGCGGCGTACAGAGCTGCTGGTGGACCGGCGGTGGAAGCTGACCACACCGGCAGAGCCGGAGCTAAAGCCCCGGCTACCCCCACACATCGACCTGGAACTACACTGTCGACTCATGTTGCCTTCGAGAGAAGTAGAAGCAAAGAAGAGAGAGGGAAAGAGCTAAGTACTCCTCTGCCCTGAGCCCAGAGATGTCCCCTTATATATACAGGGAAGAAGTTGGGCTTGGTCTCCAGAGTCAGCGGAGATGCAGTGCCTCAGAAGGGCTTGGCTTGCCTGCAGCCATACAAGATTTTTACGAGCCTCAACAATACGATAAACACTACACACCTAGCTCTTAGGATGTTTTCTCAAAATTGCTGTGCCGGCAAGATTGGTTCGTGTGGTAATCATTTTATCAGACGGGATCTCTCTTAGAGTGCTTGTGACTTTGGGAAACTAGGACCCCACATCTGCTCCTTGTGTTGCTGGGAGGATTTCATAACCCTGGACAAAAGAGCATACAAGTCTCCATGCTTGCCTTGCCTTCAGGAGCTGTAAAACACATACACACACACACACACACACACACACACACACACAATCTCATTGTGAGCAGCAGTGTAATTCCCCAGGTTGAAGGAACTCTCTGGCCCATTTCCTAGATGTGCCCTCCAAAATCACCAAGTTACAAAGAGTGGAGGCTTCCAAAAGTCAAAAACAGAAGTTTTTTAAATTAAAGAATACATACAGGCATATAAGCTCATATTAATGTGGTGCATTGATCGACTAAAAGAAGAGAATCTATCATCCAACAGGATAAATGGATAGGTGCTTTGCAACCACCTGAAGAAAAAGACCTGTTCCCTATGTGGACACATGCTCATGCACACACATGCACACCAGTATTGGGGCTTGAACTCAGGGTCAGGGTTCTGTTTCTTAGCTTTTTCCTCTCAGGTCTGGTGCTCTACCACTTGAGCCACAGCACCATTTCTAGGTTTTTGATGGCTAATTGGAGATAAGAATATCACAGACTTTTCTGCCCAAACTGGCTTCGAACCATGATCTTCAGATCTCAGTCTCTTGAGTAGCTGCAATTACAGGCATGAGCCACTAGTGCCTGGATTACACCTTCTTGTCTAAATTTTCCAGTTGTTTCTTTTTTTCAGAGATGCAGTGGATATACACAGCCATCAGAGGTATAACAGAGACAACAGCAACAGAAAACAGGTACCATGTGAGTTCCAGTTGAAAAAGCCTGTAGAGCAGTGAGATGAGTTGATATTTGAAACATCTTGTAAATCAAAGTAGAGGAGGTAAGATTTGGCCTTAGGAGAGATAAATGCAGATTTTTGAAGGGAAGATAATGAGAGTTTGAAAAGCCTGATCTGACTTTATGTTGTTTCTGCTCATCATGTTGATGATGATGATGACAATGATGGTGATGATGATGATAATGGTAATGATAACGGTGATGATGATGATGATGATGATGATGATGATGATGATGACAATGACAATAGCTACCATGTATCAAAAACTGACCATGAGCAGCCTCTGTTCCACATATTATATATATATATATAAACTCAATTTTCACAAACACTTTGGGATTGACATTATTCTATCCAATTTTAAAATGAGGGAACTGAGGCATGGGGGTTGAAGATTCTGCCCAAGTCTATATACACAGTTGGTAAGTGGCACATCTGGGATTTAGACTGAGGATGCCTAACTATATACAGTGCACAAGAGCCTAGCCCTTGTGGGATATGACATCCACTCAGTTGAATTCACTTTCTCTACCTGATGTAATAAAGCCAGATGGCATGGGAGGCTGGCCCACTGCAGAGTGCTCTGAGGGCAGGAAGACTATGTCATTGAGCCCTTGGCTCCTGGCACCTGAACATCCTTGGGAAATGCTCCTTCCATTACTCTGAAAAACAGATTTTGGTGATGTGGCGTTCACGAGACTTTGCTTCCAGGCAGATACAGGAGTACCCAGCATGCATTGCAGCCAGCCCAGACACACCAAGAGGCTTGCTGAAGAGCAGTACTTGATCAGTATTAACAGTCACCTTGAGATCTGGCAAGACCTGAACCACACACAGACTTCCATTCAGGGATTTCTTCGAAGCCTGTCATGCGCCCCAAACTTACATATAAAGACAGAGTGGAAGCCTCCATGGGGAAAAGCCTACTCTAACATCAGCGGGTTCCAAGGGACTCTGGGAGGGGCTTTGCATAACAGGGAGAGTCCTCACTGAACAACACAAGAGAAGGGGGCCTGCTGGAGATGGAGGATCTGTGAAGACCATCTGGTCCCCTTCCAAGGTAGTTCCCTGTCAGTCTCCCCTCCTCCATCCTCACCCTTAATCCTCATCCCTCTCTTTCCACACATTCACCCTACCCTCCTCCAGAAAATGCCCCCTTGCCTCTCCATTGCTCCCCCTGACCCTCCTGTCTCCATAGTACTGGGACTCCATTCTAGCATTGACATCCTTAGACTGCTAAAGCAACTATCTCTTGAGGGAATGAGTAATCTGGGACTTGGGAACAATGGGGACTGGGATAGTCCTGGCATGGTAATGAGTGTTGCCTAATTATCTTCTGACAGGCAATCAAAATTCTTTCAGTTCAGCATACTCCCTATGAGACATATCACTCTGCACAATCGATTCCTTCTAGCATTTTGGAGGGGTGCACATACAAGTGTGCAGCTTGTGTGCATGTGTATCCCTACCAACCACCAGTCTCTACAATGATTCCTGCTTCTACACTAGGACTGACAGAAAGAAAAAGGGACAATAGGTAAGCAATTAGTAGACAACTTATAAAGCTGCAGACATTTTCTAAGGGCTACTATGGGAAGGGAGAGGCACAGGATCTAGAAAAAAATCATCATCCATTTACATCTGCACATCTCTCCCCACAGAGCTTGCGCGCACGCACGCACACACACACACACACACACACACACACACACACACTCAATCTTCACACGCTGAGAACTAGAGAAGTAAACCCATTATACAAAGTGGAGGCTCGCAGACACTATGGGAAGCTCTAGACTCTCCAGCTAGGAGTATACACATCTGGGATTAGAGCCTGGGGTTTTTATGGATTGTTTCCTGAAACTGGAGAAGAGATACAAAGACAGACAAGTGGAGTACCCTATAAGTTAGTATCAAAAAACTCACTGAATATTTTCCATCCATGGAGCATTAAGGACACACCAGCCTGCCAAGCAGAGAAGATAGAATGTCAGCTCAAAGAAACAGATATTTGTCCCAGTTGTACAATCAAGTCCTGGGAATCCTCCAACTTTTGAATCAAAATCCTTTTCTCTTTCCAGGGCTGGCTTTCAGTGCCACCCAGCCAGGGAGGAACTATAATGGGGCTCATTCATCATTTCCTGCAATGCCCCCAGGAACATAGTAGGTATGTGGAGATATTTCACACACACACACACACACACACACACACACACACACACACACACACACACACACACACCTCCACTGCTGGTTTATTTATATACTCACATTTACAAAATAAAGACAGAAGTGAAAAGGGAAAGCGGTACTGACTTCTGCAAGTACTATATCTCATTTAAATGATATGAAAAGTTATCGGGCTGTTAATGTCACCATTTAAAGAAAAGATAACATAGGTTCATGGAGGTGAAACTCTGTATACAAGATCACCCAGCTGGTAACTGACAAGCCAGGCTTCTCCAGCCCTGAGTTCACACCTCATGGCCTTGGCCTGCCTTATCACCAGCATCACCTACACCTTTTTGGCTCACCCGTCATCAGCTTCACACCATGACCCTTCCTCCCACACTTTGCTGATCATCATTTTCTTACTTCCCTTTTCCTCTCTTTTCCCAGCTCTTTTTCACTTTAAGGCAACAACTGGCTCCTCCCATAGTGGAGTTCTGGAATCCCCTCAATCTCAAATCTTCAGCATTTGGTCCCAAATCTAATTTTCTGTCCCTTGACTCTCTTGACAACCAATACCTTTCTCTCTTCTTCTTTTTCTTCCACTCACTGCTGTATTGGTTTATTTTCCTATTCTCTGTTGCCGTTTGCCCAAGTACACATTGATGTATCAGTTGGCCATTTGCACATGCATACAGGAATGTGTGTGTATGAGTATGCATCCGTATGAGCATGTGTGTTTGCTGATGACCCTCTCCAATTGCTTAGGAAGTCTTTGGGAAGCCATACTAGTCCCACACATCTATGGTCCCCAGCATTTTTGGGGTACGGCCAGCAGTACTGGCTGACAAGACTGCCAGAACACCTGCCCAAGGACTCACACACACCCCAGAGCCGATGGCAGAGAGGTTGCACAGGCAAGCTGTGGGGCATAGGCAGAGGCAGGCGTGGTGATGTTTTGAGAGTTTTTTGAAGCATGGGACTGAGAAAAGAATTAAAGAGAAACATGCAATGACAAGCCACCTAGCCCTGCGGGGCTCTACCAGGGAAGGGACGTGGGAGAAGAGAATTTCAGGGGAGTGGGGAAAGCCTAAGCCTGGGAGGAGTGCAGGGGAGTCACAGACAATGGGGAGGCGGGGTGAGATGTTGAAAGCTGTCAGGCAGCAGAGGAGGGGCCAAGACTTTTTATGCAGGAAAGAAAAGTGGGGAGTGAGGGGCAGCCCCATTGAAGACAGACAGCAAGGAGGGCTCACCCAGGAACCAGCCAGATAGGAGCAGAGCAGAGGCCAGGGGAGAGAAAGTCAAAGATGGAGGAGAGATGCAACACAGCTTATCTTAGTCTGTGTTCTCTCCCCAGTGCTCATTTCTAGCTGGGTGACTCCAGGCAGGTCATGATTTTCTCTAAGTTTTCTCCTTTGTAAAATAGGGACTATACTTTCCGAGGAAACCACAGGGTGTCGATAATCAACAGTGGAGGAAGGATCCACTCTTACCCTGGCAATTGGAAAGACCTAAAACTTGGGATCATAATCAGAGAAAACTTCAGAACAAGCCTCTGTCTCACTGAAAACCGTGGACAGGCTAAGTTGACATTCATGAAATGAGATCTTGTAAGAGAAAGCTCTGGGACCTGTAAAGCCTGTAAATCTGTTGTAGGGAAGCTCGGGGTGCACCATCCAGGAGGGAGGTAAGGGAGCTGGAAGAAGCCCTGGCTGGCACTATGGAATGTCTGTACTTCAGGGTAGGCTGAGCCCACGGAGGTAGGCATGGAAGTCCAGCAGCACACCCACAGTCCCCCATCCGCTCCCTTCTCGAGAAGCCCTGCCAAGCTTGGGAAGGGGACATTCAGAAATGATTTGCACATTGGAGCATCTCCCACCAATTCCAAATTCCCAGCCCAGCCCTATGACAGAGCTTTGATCTACTCGAAGACATCCATCCATGTTCCTGAACCAATTGGAAAGCTGATAAAACCAGGGCAGCAAGTCCAACAAAACTGTGGGAGTTACGCAGAACTTGAAGAGGGACTATCGGAGCACCTGGCTTTTTAAGTTGAAGACAATCTGGGCCAAAAGGCTGGGCCAATTGAGGGTGAGGCCTTATTCTCAAGACTCTACTTTAGACAAGGAATTTTCCCAGCCCAGAAATGCACATCTTATCCAAGGTCAGACTGAGTGAGAACTTTCTTGAGCCAATGAATCTCCTCCATTTCATTACATCCTGAGATAAAAATCTCTGCAGCTGAGAAGCTGGTGGATTTAAATTTAGATTTCCAGTGTGACCCGCCCTTGCTACCACCTCTCAGAGGGAGGAGCAGCTGGCATAATTCCCCTGGGATTTCACTGCCCCAATATCTGGGCTCCTTCCCACTGGTCCCTGTCCCCGATTGGATGAATGAATGGGCTAGTTTTACTCTCCCTGTCAAGACTGGATGAGTGTGTGTGGTGGTGGGAGGGGGGTTGTTCCATTGTTCCATTGTCCTAGAAAAAAAGCACACAGCTCCCACATGTGGTCTCCCCAGACCTATAGCAGTGACAGTAAAAAATGAGATTAATCTATGAGGAGTATTTTTGTATCTGGATTATAGAGTTGCTTACTGTTTTTATTGAGGGCAAACTGGAAGTGAGTGGCATTTGTTTCTAATGAAAGTGTTTTCTGTCCCTATCAGGAAATTTCTTCTAGCATTTTTCAGTGCTAGTTCCCATTGCGTAGGTCCCTAGAGAGCTCCCTTCTGCTAGAGAACTCCATTTTGCCCAGGACATTAAACCAAGACTTTTGATCTTTAAGACTTTAAGAGCCCTTTCTGGACTGACTCCTCTCCTCCTGCCTTTATTTTCCATTTTCCCACTTGGGGCATCTCTCATGTAATATTACCAGGATTTGTATCCATCTCACTCTCTCATTCTCTCACTCTATTTCTGTCTCTTTCTCTGCATGTCTGTCTCTTGCTTTCTCTCTTTCTCTGTCTCTCTCTCTGTCTCTCTCTCTCTCTCTCTCTCTCTCTCTCTCACACACACACACACACACACACACACACACACACACTTCCCCATCCCCTCTGAATGAGATGATATAGTCTTCTGAAAAGACTATGATGATCCTGATTCCTGCCTAGGAAAAGGATGGGAATGGTTAATCTCTGACCTCTGGGTGGCCCTACTCTTGTGTTATTTCCCAGAGCCAAGTCAGAGTCTCTTTTTGTTTTAGTTTATGTTGTTGTTGTTTGTTTGATTGATTGATTGATGGTCCTGGGGCTTGAACTCAGGGCCTGGGAACTGTCCCCGAGTTTCTTTTGTTTAAGGCTAGTGCTCTACCACTTGAGCCACAGTGCCACTTTTTCTGAGTAGTTTACTGGAGATAAGAGTTTTATGGACTTTTCTGCCCAGGCTGGCTTCGAACTGTGATCCTCAGATGTCAGCTTCCTGAGTAGCTAGGATTACAGGAGTGAGCCACTAGCACCTGAAGTCAGAGTATCTTAGAGCAACACAAGCACCATCCCAGGAGTCAACTATCCATATCTGTTCCCAATCCGCAGTGCTAGAAATTGATCCACAGATTGTAATCAGTCTGACAGTGCTAGAAAACTGGGGTTCATTTGTATAATCCTAACTAGGCCCTTGCCCTCTCTCTCTCCATGACTTCCTCCTTCCATAGTATCTGGTCTTATTCTTCCCATTGAATATAGAAAGAAAAATCCCTTTAATCTCCCTCTCAGCCTCTACCACATGAAATCTTAGGGCAATAAGATATGAAATGCCACCATACACATATCCCCACCATCTTCCACCTTCTCCTTCCACCTCCTGCCAAATAGTTAACTTTATAACTCCCCATGTAGCCTCTTCCATCTCAAGATCAATGGAAAGGTGCACCTTACATGAAGCCAAATCTGCTGGAGTTCCCACCTGCCCATGTGGGTCATCCACTGAGATCAGCCCTCTCTTCCTCCTCCTCCTCCTCATCATCATCATTATATCATCACCATCCCCTTCCTCCTCTTCCTCCACCCTTCTTATGGAGACCCTTCTAATATTTGCAGGTAGCTGTCATATCTTTCCCAAAGACTGCTCTCCAAGCCCGCCAACCACTCAATGTAGCTAGACTTCTGGTACTCTATCATTACTGTCCTGGCTCCTATCACTGAATAAACCCCTGTGAATCCTTGACAGTAATTCAGAGCCCCCAGAGTGGTCAGATGACTATAGAAGGGTCTGAAAGAAATCTCTTCCTGGTGCTCTCCTTCCTGGTTCCCATGCTTGTCTCCAGAAGTTACCACGCCCTACAGATTCATATGTTCTCACCAACAGCAGAATACTGTCAATCACTTTTATGCCTACTGCTATCTAACCACATCTGCCCTGCCTAGTCTTGTGCTTGTGATTTTCTACTTTAAGTATAGGACACTACATCTGACCTTCCTCTTTCCTTTTCCCCTGGGTCAGCTTCTGCATATCTTTCCCTTTCCCAGCCTGCTTTTAACAGACCTGTGGCCAAGACAGGTTGCAATAGGAAGAAATTTCTCAGCAAGTAGGTTGGGTGTGCCTGGGAACATAATGTCTTATCAATATGGTTGCAATCATCTTTGAATGAATCCCAAATCCAAATTACATCTATGTTTCTTTAGGGAATAAGAAGGCAAGTCACAACTTTTATGTGACTTTTTGTACAGACTCAGAAATACAAATGGGCTAAGGTGATGGCTTAACTGGCTCCATTTCTTTTTAAATTTCTGCATTCTATCTTCTGTTAAGGCGTCAGTTAAAAATGTGTCCTCTGCCCTTTACCCCCACTCAGTTAACAGGTCTCAGCCTCTTACCTCCCAGCTGTTTCTCCCTGCTGCTCCCTACTGGCTCACACATATTCACTGTCTACCTTTGAGTCTCTGGGCAGACTAGTCATCTCTCCTAAGGACCCTCCATGATGTCCCTGCCCACACCTGCTCTTAGTCTCTTCCCTAGCTCTGTGCCACCTTCCTGTCCTTCAGAAGCCCACTGGGATCAAACTTCCCTTTCCCAACAGCTGTGGGCCCAATGGTTCTCTTCCAGTGGGTCTGCCTATGCACTCAGGTCTTGTTTCACCCTCAGGCTATATGGTCCATACAGGAACACACTCTAGCTTTTCCTCCCCCTCAACATTTCTCTCCCCCCACCACCCAATATTATCTGAGTTATGGGCACTTTCAAGATTCAGAAACATGTTCCTCATCACTTCATTTCCAGGGCCTAAGCCACTGCCTGCCACACTGTAGGAGCTTAATAAATGCCCACTGAACAAATGTGTGCCTAATTCTTAAATGATGGATCACTTTTAAGATTATGTCTTTGATGCTCTCCAATATGGTGTGCTGCAGAAAGGCATGATGGTGTACAACTGTAATCCCAGCTACTCAGGAGGTAAAGGCAAGAGGATTTCTAAAATTCAAGGCCGGCCAAGGCAATAAAAGATCTCAAAAATGGAGCTGGGAAGGTGGCTCATTGGTAGAGTGCTTGCCTTGTATGCCTGAGGCCCTGGGTTCGATTCCTCAGCACCACATAAGCAAAAAGAAAAAAGCTGGAAGTGGCACTGTGGCTCAAATGGTAGAGCGCTAGCCTTGAGCTGAAGAGCTGAGGAACAGCGCCCAGGCCCAGAGTTCAGGCCCCATGACCAGACCCAAAAAAAAAAATCTCAAAATTAAGACACAACCAAAAAGGCTCAAATGGTAAAGCATTTGCTAATCATGTGCTTAGCACCTGTGAAGGGTTAACTCCATTTTTTGAGGCAGTGACCATTTGTTGCTTGTTTAAACTGAAAGGTTAAACCTAAGATAAGCAAATCCTGTGAGCAAACCTAGACCACCAATTATCTCAGCGAGCAGAGCAACACGTGGTGGTAATCCAAACACCTGGTTGTTTGGCTTTATAAGCCCTGTAAATCTTTAGCTCAAGACTCTCCTACCAGGCGCCGCTGTGTCGGAGTGTAGGATAAGGCCCGAACTGCAGCCCATCTAAATAAAACTTTGCTTTTGCATTTCGGAACGTCTGACTCTCAGTGGTCTTCTCGGTGGGGGTCCTGCGACTTGGGCACTACACCTGCCTCTGGGTGTGATCCCTCAGTCCCACAAAAGTAGACCATGTGTTGTGAGTGTAAAGGTAATAAACTTTAACTTCCCAAATATGAATTATTTCAAAGACCTGAAGAAACTAAAGAAATAACTCAACTCTGACTACACCACTTTGAGATCACAGGAAACTTTATTGTAGAAAGAGCAGAAATGCCAAGGCCTTCAAGATACAGCTTTCAATTAGGAAATGAAGTCACAAGCCCTCCCCAGGGGACTCCCAGATGTTTCAACAGAATCAGGGACTTGGAGGTAGTGTGAGGACTCAGCAAGCAGGTGAAGGAAATTCCAAAGCTTGGAAGCAAAGCCCCCCTCCCCTGCTCCCTTTCAGTCGATCATTGGTTGATACCTTTTCCCTTCACTCCATCCAGCACTCTTGGACATCTGACATAAAACCCTAAATTAGGAAGGGAAAGCCTCACAATGTGCTCAGAGCCATGGAGAACAGAAGGTAGAAGGAACTTAAGGAGGCCTGGGTAAAAGGATTAACCTGCCTGCCACAAATACGCCAGCTCCAGATTCACTTCCCAACAACCCAAGTCAGCATCTCATTTTCCTGGGGTCCCCAGCACCAGAGGGGAGCTGCAGGTGCCCAGCTATTTGGGCCAACTCTCAGTATAGCCATTATTCTGGAAGAGACAGGCTTCAAAGACTGGAACTGTCTGGAAGAACCTAACTGCCCATCACTTCCCCCCTGCCAACAGTCGTCCCTGGAAGAAGGACTGGGGCCTCCATACCCATGGAAATACTCCCACCCGGGCTGTTAACCCAGAGGATAATGCTTCATGAGACAGAGACTCAAGACTGAAGACGAGGCATAACCTACAAGTATCAGAGGTAGACAAAGACTGACCCAACACCCACCCTCAAATGCCACAAGACTAAGAGGTGGACATTGGCCCTTGATGCAGGGGTTTCCCTTTGCCAAACCAGCTTGCCTAGAAACCAGCTGCCCCCACCCCGACCCCCAGCGATCTCTGGGTAGTCCATCCCCAGAGCTGCCCAGGGACAGGAAAGGCAGCCTGGGGTTGAGACACCGAGTGTAGTCCCTCGATTATGCATCCATCCACGTTGTGGATGTTCTGCAGGACCCCTTGTTATTGTAACCTCCATCACTGAACTTGGCTTCTTCGTGTCCCCCAAGAATGAGAGCCAGGCCAGCAGCAGGGAGCCCCGCCTGGGAATCTGACTGTGACCCCCACCCCCAAACCAACTGCAGCGTGGGGGGGGGGGGGGGGCGTGACTTATGCACCCTGTTTCCAACACCTAGAGCTGAATTTCTTGGCAAAACAGATGAGACCCCATCAGGAAAAGAAAGGCAAGCGAGGGGAGCCGGGAGAGGGCGGGGAATGCCTGCGGGAAGACGCGGGTTCTACTCCAGCACGCGCCTGCGGGAGCTGCTGGTGGACGTCTGGATGATCTGCGTCCGACCGCCGCCGCCGCCAAACTTGCTGCTGCTTTTGCTACTTCCGCCGCCGTAGTTCCCGCCGCCGCCGCCCCCTCGGGAAGCCCCGCCTCCGTAACTTCCGCCGCCGCCACCGCCCCCTCGGGAAGCCCCGCCTCCGTAACTTCTGCCGCCGCCGCCGCCGCCCCCTCGGGAAGCCCCGCCTCCGTAACTTCCGCCGCCGCCGCCGCCGCCGCCACCGCCCCCTCGGGAAGCCCCGCCTCCGTAACTTCCGCCGCCGCTGCTGCTGCTGCCACTGTAGGTAGTTTGGGTGCTATGCACCGCTGGGGTTGGAAGTGAAGGGAAAGGGGGGACAAGGCAGACGGGTCAGATCCATGGGTAGGGGGTCTCAGCTGCACCCACCCCTCTCCTTACAGCCCCCTACACCCTTGATCACTGGTGACAACCAGCTTGCCCACATATACAAACACGAAGTTACCCGTATTCTCACTTGAAAAGTAGCATCCTGAGTCAGGCTTGCTTCAGTGGCTCAGGCCTGTAATCCCAGCCACTTGAGAGGTAAATAAGATCTTGATCTTATTCCCTCGCCCCAGAAGGGGTTGGGGGGGGGGTGAATTTAAGACCATCTCTGAAAAAGGAAACTGAAGGCAGTAGCCCAAGTGGTAGAGTGCTTGCAAAAACACCAGTACCACCACACACACACAAATATATATATATATACATATATATATACACTATATATATATACACACACACACACATATATATACATACATACATACACACATATACATATATAGTGGGAAGGAGAAAGGAAGAATAATAAAGAGGGTGAGATTGGTGGGACTATATTGTAGAAATGTAACAGTGAAATTCTTCCATGTATAACTAATGTAAATAGAGTGGGGAAGGGAGTTCTCTCTTGTACTGAGGCTTAAACTCAGAGCCTGGGTGCTGTCCTTTAGCTCTTAAGGATGGTGCTCTCCCATTTGAGCCATAGCTCCACTTCCAGATTTCTTTGTGAGGGAGGATGGTTAATTGGAGATAAGAGTCTCATGAATTTTCATGTTCTGGTTGACTTTGAGCCTCTATCATCAGATCTCAGCTTCCTGACTAGCTAGACATACACAGGTGTAAGCCACCAGCACCTAGCTAACAAGCTGGTTTAAAAAAAAAAAATGGTGGTGGCACTCTCTGAAGAGTCTATTCATTGTTTACTGAATAGATAACCTAAACATTGTAGCCACTGATTATTGCATACCATTAGAAATTAAGATAAGCAGATCTAAAATCATCATCATTGATTCTAACAAATTCTTCCAGGATTTGCAATGATAAGCTGTTGTTTGGATAGAGAACTGAAAACTAAAATGTCAGACACCAGTTCCCGCTGGTCTCCTGGCAACTGTCCCCTCAGCCTATCCTCTTGCTCAACACCAACTAGTCTCTATCTCTGGACTCTGCTGGTACTTACATATGCTCACATGGTCCTGCAGCTGTCCAGACATCCTGAAAATGAAAATACAAACATCAGCCAGGCCTAAGAAGCCTGAAGACACTAGCCAGAAGCAGCAGCCTGGAGACATATGAAGATGTGGGTGTGAAAGGGAAAGCCACCCCCAACCTCAGAGGACAAGGAGCTATGAGCACTCTTATGAAACCTTTTAGCACTGGAGTCACAGCTGGCTACAGTGACTTGGGTTCAGGTATGGAGACGTGGTACTTGGAGGATGAGGAATGGATGACACATGGCTTTACACACACACACATCCCACATGCTCCCAAATCCTACATCTTCTGCTTCTAACTCAAACACTTCTGCTCCACCTGGAGTACTAATCTTCCCAGAAAATTAGAACGCTTCTCTTCTCTCCAAACAGTGCATCTGGATTTGCCAAGAATCATGGCTGCCACACCCACCTGCTCTCCTCACACTCCAGGAGCTTGCGGTAGGTGGCAATCTCCACGTCCAGGGACAGCTTGGCTCCCAGCATGGCTTGGTAGTCTCTCAGCAGCCGGGCCAGGTCCTCCTTGGACTGCTGGAGGGCCTCATCCATGCCCTGTAGCTTCTGCTTTGCATCCTGGAGGGCCCGCTCTCCCCTATCTTCTGCCTCCCCAATGGCTGAGTGCATCTGTTCAATCTGTATCAGAGAGGGTTTGTAGAACCACAACGGTGTTGAGTTTTCAGCAAGGCATTATGGGAGGCAGCTTGTCTGGCCAACAGACCCAGAGTACCCATCCCACCTGCTTCTTGACGTTGCCGATCTCTGCCTGCAGCCTCTGAATGGTGCGGTTGAGCTCAGAAATCTCCATCTTGGTGTTCTTCAGGTCATCTCCATGTCTACCTGCTGTGATTTGGAGCTCCTGGTACTAAGGGTCAAAGGTAGCATCCTGGTCAGCACCTGGTACTGACCAGGTGAGCAACTCTGGGAGAGGAATGAGCTGCTTTGCTCTCCCCTGGGAAGTTCCAGAAGAAGCCCACTCAGATCTGTGGTTACACACACACACAGTCATGCCCATACCAAGCCCCTCTCACCTGAGCTGCAAACACACACCTCTAAGCCAATCCTCCCTCATCCCCTACCACCCCCAAATCTGGGCAGGATCATACCTCAGCCAAATCAACCTGCTTTTTGAGCTCTATTACTTCTTTTCTTTTCTTACATACCCAAGCCTTCATACTAGTCCTTCCTTAGCCATACTGGGGCCTTTTGCTTTTTCCATCCTATTATAGTCCTTCCTACCTTTTTCAGGTGATTCTACTAGCAGGCAGGACTTCCTATCTTCAGAGGTCCTCAGCATGTTCCACATACTCTCCTCAATCGCTGTCTATCTCTGTCTGTTCCCTCCCTTCTCTTTCTTCCTCCTCTTTTCCTCCACCTTTTCTTCTCTCCCTTCCTACCTGTCTCCCTCCCCTTCTCCCTTTCTCCTCTTTTTCCCTCTCCCCATCTCCCTCCTCTCTTCCCTTTTCCCTATTCCCTCTCTCTTCTCTTTTCTCCTGCCCCCTCATCCCGCATACATCAGAACTCTACTCATTGGGTATGGTAGGTGTGGGGAGAGTTGACTGGAGAGGACGTGTTCGATTTGATATTTTTACTGTTGAGTACCTCCTCAGTCTGATGCCAACACCCATTGCACCCCCAGAGCACCTGCCTTCTAGCCAGAGTGATTGGAGTTGGTCAAGGGTAAATTGCAAAGCAGATCACCAAGTACCAGTCAGAATTTAATGCCTGGCTGCCAGCCTTTGTCTCTTCAACTACAGAATCTTCACCATCCAAAAATGCCTAGGCCAGTTTATGATAAATAAGCAAAGAAAAAGCTACACATACATTCATCTAGTAGGTGAAGGTTTGGTCTTATAATGGAATAGCATGCTGTTAAAAAAAATGTTGTGGGTAGAAACAACAGATCTTTTGTTTTCAGTTTTCAACCTTGTTGTACTATATCTAATTCTTTCTTCTTATTTTATTTCATTTTTATTTTCCCATTGGTTTATCCTTGGCAATCTCTGTCCTTGGTTCTTGTACCCTTCATCGTGTATATACATTTATCTGATTTGGGGAAGGAAAGGGAAATAACAAAATGCTGAAAGAAGCACAAGGCTGACCCATTGCAACCATGATATTCACAAGACTATGTTGGAAATGAACTTTACCACTTTGGGAGCAGGGGGAGTGGGGGAGGAAGGGATAGTAGGAGAAAACAAAGGAGCAGGTAACAATGTTCAACAAGAAATGTACCTTACTCATGTAATTGTAACCCCTTTATACAGCATCCTTACAATAAAACAATAAAATTTTTTTAAATGTTGTGGGGCCAAGTATCGGTGGCTCATGCCTATAATCCTAGCTACTCAGGAGGCTGAGATCTGAGGATCGTGGTTCAAAGCCAGCCCAGGCAGGAAAGTCCGTGAGACTATTATCTCTAATTAACCACCAGAAAACCAGAAGTGGTACTGTGGCTCAAGTGGCAGAGCGCTAGCCTTGAGCTGAAGAGCTCAGGGACAGGGCCCAGGCCCAGAGTTCAAGCCCCATGACCAACCAAAAAAAAAAATGTTGTGGGATATTTAATGGCACAGAAAGAAAAAATTCAAAATTATGTTTTAATAAGTACCATGATGAGAAAATAAAAATAAAAACATTTAGTGGTTAAGAACATAGAGTAAACCTAACTAGGTTTAATTAGGTGCTACTTGCTAGTTTACAGAACATAGGTAAATTACACAATCTCATACCCTGCTAAATATTTCCATAAAGCATTTATGTAAAGCCAGACACCTGTAATCTTAGCTGCTCAGGAGGCTAAGATCTGAGGATCAAGGTTCAAAGTCAACCTTGGCAGAAAAAATTCCTTGAGTCTCATCTCCAATTAACCAGGAAAAATGCTGGAAGAGGAGGTATGATTCATGTGGCAAGGTGTCAGTCTCGTGCAAAAAAAAAGCCAAGCAACAGCATGAGATTCTAAGTTCAAACCTCAATAGAAGCACCAAGCAGGGGAAAAAGTTTGTATGGTGTCTGGTACCTACATAGGAGTTCTCCAGAACTATCTGCAACAGAGAACTGGAAGGAACTATCTGAGCATATTCACAGTGATGATAAGTTATGGATAATCTCTGTGATTAAGTTTCTACCACCAACGTGCCCAGGGATGCTTTGGCAGACAGTATGAAGTTCTGTGAAGTATCCGTTTATTTGGGGGTGCAAGGTCTGCTGGGCAGAGCTCACCTTGGTCTGGTATAAGGCCTCTGCTTCATCCTTGCTTCGCTGTGCAATCATCTCGTACTCAACCCGCACGGCATCAATGATGCTGTCCAGGTCCAGGGAGCGGTTATTGTCCATGGACAGGATGACATTGGTGTCACTGATGTGGGTTTGCATCTGGGACAGCTCCTGCAGGTCATGGAGGAGTCAGTAGAATTGTTCTACTCTCCTCCTAGAGTCTCAGTATCCCTCCACTGCTCCATCAAATTTCTCTGGTGAGGCCAGAGCCTGCACCAGGAGGGAGTCTTGCAATTGGGGATCTTGGAGGGAGAGTTCTTTGAATTGTATGCTGAGAGGTGATGGGGAGAGTCTCCTTTATCTCAAGGTAATGGAGCCCTGGCTCAGCCTCCAGGAACCAGGAAGGTGCCTGGGCTCAAGGCCCCTGTAAGGCCACCTCCCTATCATACCTCTCCTGTACCCTCTATCCTGCTCCCTCTGTTGGCTTCCATTTGAGCCGGGCCCTCCGACAGGCACACTAGCTCCTTGAAGCTACATGAGCTCCCAGAGACAGTGGGGAAGAGTCTGGTTGTAGAGCCACTGACAAGCTGAGTAGCCATCAAGTGGGTAATTTAATCTCTCACTTCCTGTTTGGTATAAAAATGGAAATCCCCATAAATTGAGCTTCTAACAAGCACCCAGCCAATAGTGTGGGTCATCAAGTTAGACACAGCAGATAGGAGGGCGGCGTGTAGGAGAGTACTTCACCTCCTCAAAGATTCCCTATTCCCATCTCCTACAGCCTGGAATGCATGAAGATTTCTGCTTGGTTTTGTCCTGATATGTCCTGGTGTTCATTTCATGTCCCAGACAGACTGGGAGACACAGAACAGGGGAAACTCTCACCAGGAATCCTGAGGGATTAGGGTTGGGAGGTCAACTGACTCCAGGCCCTCACAGTTGGGGTAGCAGGAGAGATGAGCCTTTGGTATACTATGTTGGGCTTCAGTCCTCTCCTCCTCCAGACCAGGATGGGAGAAAAGGAAGGAGCTTCTCTTAACAGCTGAACTCACCGTTTCATAAAAGAATTTCAGGAAATTGATCTCCCCATACAGGGTATCCACTTTGGACTGCAGGTCAGTTTTGCCCATATAAGCAGCGTCCACGTCCTGGACAGCAAGCAAAGATGGTTTGACTTTAGCACCCAGGCACACCACTCACTGGGTGACCCAGACAAGGGGCACCGCTTCTCTGGCTTCACTTCCTGGCCTGAAATGTGATCACCTCATTTAAATCTGGGTCCTGAAAACTGGCTTTGAGAAAGGACACCAACCTCCATAGCTCAGCCAGCCACGGCCAGCACCCCTGCTCCCTCCCTGTATTGCAAGGCTACCATAGCCAAACTCAAGCACTGTCACTTGTTTCATTTCTCTTTCAGAAGCCTGGAGAGGCAAGACTGGAGGATTCTCACAGAGACCCACGAAGGTGAGTCTCACACTTCTCCTTCAGTGGAAGAACCCCACATCTAGGCAGCACGCACCACGCTGGCCCCAGAGGCCACCTTGCCCATGTCACCGAGCACTCCACGAGGTGCCCCAGTCTCCACCCAGTCTCCTACATCCACAGTCCCTCCCCGCCTCGGGGCTACCATTTCCCTCACCTTCTTCAGAACAACGAAGTCATTCTCAGAGTTGGTCCTCTTGTTGATTTCTTCCTCATACCTGTGTGGGAGGCAAGAAGTAGGGACAGGCTGTTGGGCTGTCCTTGGTGCCCTGAGGCTTCTTTGCACAACAGAAAGCTCAGATTTCCCCCAAACCCCCACTGTCTTAGACTCAGCCCTGCTCATAACACCACGGCCTGATGATACCAGTGACAACTTCTAGCTCTCCAAATCAACGAAGAGGATAGAGAAGCCACATGGAAAACCCAGGGCCACAAAGAATGTCCCAGAATCCCATTTTCATCCTGATGTGCTACCTTTGTAAATGTGACAGGATCTATCTTCTTTTACCTTAAGAACATGAAGTAGCGACTTAATATACACATATTTTTATATATATATACATACATACATACATAGATCTATATTGACAGATAGATAGATAGATAGATAGATAGATAGCTTTTTCATTCAAGGCTGGTGCTCTACCTCATGAGCTCCATTCTTGTTTTTTTGCTGGTTAATTGGAAACAAGAGTCTCATAGACTTTTATACCCAGGCTGGTTTTAAACTGTGATCTTCATCAAATCTTAGCCTCCTGAGTAGCTAGGATTACACGAGTAAGCCATTGGTGCCCAGCAACAGTCACTTTTGCTAATTTTTTTGCAGTATTGGGATTTGAACTCAAGGCTTTATACTTGCCAAGCAGGCATTCTACCACTTAAGCCACACCTCCAGCTCTCTTTGCTCTTGTTATTTTTGAAATAGAATCTTGCTTTTGGCTTATGATCCTCACATTTGTGTTATCTGCTGTAGGGTGACAGGCAGTGTACAACCATGCCCTGGAAGTGGTGCTGTGGCTCAAGCAGTAGAGCGCTCGCCTTGAGCTGAAGAGCGGCAGGGATAGTGCCCAAGCCCAGAGTTCAAGCCCCATGACCGACCAAAAAAACAACCATGCCCAGCTTTTTACTGTTGAAGTGGGTTCTCAAGAACATTTCTGCCGGGGGGGAGGGGGGGGGAGGGAGGATGGCCTAGAATAGTGGGTCTCCTCATCACTACCACCTGAGTAACTAGGATTTTAGGCTTTAGCCATTGGCATCCAGACTTTACTAATATTTTAAGAAAAAATATTTCACCTATAGTCATGCCCTTTGGCATCTCTAATATGAGTTTTACTTTTCCCTTGATGACTCATACTTTGACTCTTCAGTGGCCCAACACAGTAAGCATGTCAAGGCATTGTTAAGAGAAGCACCTGCATTCATAAGGGAGGAAAGAAGAAGGAGGGAGAGAAGGAGGGAGGTCACCCTTGCCTATAGTAGTAGTAACTGGGTCCAGTATTTAGTGCTTAGTGCATTCAGGTAAAGCACTGGGAACTTACTAAGCATAATTTCATCTAAAGCAGTGGTACTCAAAGTGCAGTTCCCCAATCCACCAACATCATCAACATCCCTAGGAAACATGTTAAAATGCAGTCGTTCTGGCCTTATCCCAGACCTCCTGAATCAGAGACCCTGGGGTGGGGCTCAGCAACCTAATTTCATCAAACTGATGCGTGCCGAAGTTTTAGAACCACATATCTCTTCATCACAATGCTCAACAAGGACAGGACTTGCTATCCCCTCTTTACTGATGTGAGAATTAAAAACTTAAAAGAGTTGAACCCTTAGGCAGGACTTATTTGTCTCCAACATCCATGAAACTACCCTGTCCTTCCCCACCCAATATAATTGTGTGTGTGTGTGTGTGTGTGTGTGTGTGTGTGTGTGCGTGTGCTGGTACTGGGGCTTGAACTCAGGGCCTGGGCACTGTCCTTGAGCCTTTTTGCTCAAGGCTGACTCTCTACTACCTGAGCCACACCTCCATTTCCAGCTTTTATTTTTTGCTAGTTAATTAGAGAGAAGAGTCTCACAAACTTAACTGGGGGGGGGGGGGAAGGACTGGCTTTGAACAGCAATCCTCAGATCTCATGCAAAATGGTGTGCCCCCTCTCCCCATCTCATGTATACAGTACAGGTCCACCATGGCTCCAGTCCCACCTCTCACACCTCAACACTGACGCAGAATTCCTTGTCTCTGGGAGTCAGTTCCCAGCCGCAGGTCTCCTCTAGCCCTTTGCCGCACCTGTGGCCTTACTTGTTCTTATAGTCTTCCACGACGTCCTGCATGCTCCTGATCTCCGAGTTTTGGCGCATCTGCTCAGCATTGAGAGTATCCACCTGCCGCCGCAGCTCGCTGATGTAGCTCTCCAGGAGGGGCTCCAGGCTGCTGGTCCGCATTGAGGTGTTCACTTGCTGCAGCAGCTCCCATTTTGTCTGTAGTACCTGATTCTGCTGCTCCAAGAATCGAACCTAAGAACAAGGATCCCAGTCCATCTCACGCTGTGGCCGGCCCAGCTCCCCCACGGAGGGGAGAGGGGTGCATCAGCAACCCTACAGCACACCTGGATCTCAAAGAATCAGGATGGCTCTTCCAGGGGTCACAGAGCTTCCCCTTCTCTGGGACCAGGACCCTCATACAGGAGATAGTTTCTGATAGTTTCTGACCTCTGGCTCAGTTTCTGATAGTTTCTGACCACTGGCTCTAAGTTCAGCTTGCCTAAAAGGAATATTAAACTTGATCTGGATTTGAAGGTGCATTACCTAGCCTTAATACCTCTTTTGTTCCCATACAGCACTTTACATCATAAGTATGCTCACCCCCACGCTTCATTTATCCATGACATATAAGTACAGAGTGGTGAGGAAACCTCTGAACCCCTGAAGACACAAGGCTCCTTTCTCTTTCTGGTTGGCATGTGTGACGTGATTGAGGACTGGAGGAAACTGGGCTTGGAATATCAAAACTGATTGCTGGTCAGGCACCAGCGGCTCAAACCTGTCATCCTAGCAACTCCGGAGGCTATGATCTGAGGATCGCTATTAGAAACCAGCCAGGACAGAAAACGTCTGTGAGACTCTCATCTCCAATTAAGCACCAAAGAAGCTGAAAGTGGTGCTGTGGCTCAAGCGGTAGAGTGAACCTTGAGCAAAAGAGCTCAGGGACAGTGCCCAGACCCTGAGATCAAGCACCAAGATTGGCACAGGGGCACACAGGTCCTAGGGCTTAAATTTAGAGCCTAGGAGCTGTCCCTGAGCTTTGTTTGGCTCAAGGCCAATGTTCTACACCTTGAGCCACAGCTCCACTTCTGGCTTTTTTGTTAGTTAATTGGAAATAAGAGTCTCATGGATGTTCCTGCCAGGCTGGCTTCAAACCACAATCCTTAGATCTCAGCCTCCTGAGTAGATAGGATTACAGATGTGAGCCACTACAGACAACGCCTTTGAAAGTGGCACTGAGGAAAGTACCCAGAATCCCCCAGCTCTGAGACTGCCCATCGAAGAGGCCAGCCCTGTTTCTTATGGCTTATTTTCCCTAGTTTTATCAAAGCAAAATATCAGGCAAGCAGCTCTCACAGGCTTGTCAGCACAGCTGACAACACCCTGGGAGAAATTATTTTACCCTGTGCTGCCACTCCTGGCCAGTCCTATGCTCACTACTGCTCTGCGACACTGTGGGGACCAAAAGAAAGTAACTGGTGGCAGCAGATATGGTTGGAAGGCCACATCATGTCAGGCTTTATAGGATTCTGGATTTATTTCACATGAGACTGAAACCAGGGAAGGATGTAATGGAGAAGCATATGCTTTCAAAGGATAACTATGCTGGAGTGCAGAGGATGGGCTGTGCTGGGTTAAGAGGGAAGGCAAGAAGACTAGCTTAGAAGCCAGTCAGAAATCACTGTAATGGAAGCCTTCTCCCTTCCATGCCAGAGGCCACCTGGCTGAATAATCTCTCCTCATGGTCATCAGAGGGAACACATTAAGGGAAAGAAAGGAAACCAAACATCCTATACCTTGACATCTTCCCACATCCCCATACCACAAGGGCTCAGACAAAATGCCACTTTGTACACGGGAGCCTCACTCTCCAGAGCATTCTCCTAGGCCCAGCCTGCTGTTCCTGCCCCAGCTTTATATCTTTATAGCCATTTCCCTCTTCCTCTGTACTGCCATTTTCTCCAGGAATTTTAACTATTTGAAATTCCCTAAAGGCATCATGCTTTTATGCCTGCTGCCTAGGAATCTCTGCCCTGGAAATCTGTTTTATTCTTCATCTATCTTTAAGACTCAGATCAGACCTGAGGGTCCTGAATAAAACTCTCCAAGAATCCAGCAGCAAGGGTAAATAAATTTATGGCATTTTCCTTTGAGTAATGGCAGTCCATAGTCCATACAATGGCTATTAACATACTTTTTCCATGCACTGGTATCATTCTCTCCCCTTCAAATACTGGGTTCCTGAGGGCATAGTTATGCCATAGTCACCTCTATAGCAGTTGTCACAGTGGTATATAATAGATTCTTAGTAAATATTTGTGGGCTGAATTGGTGGGCAGATGGGTGAGCAGTGTGGTGTAAGGGTAAGTATGTAGATTGGTGAATGGATGGATGAATGGAGGGTTGTGTGTGTAGGAAAAGTGTAAGTGGATGGTTGAAAGGAAAGGAAAGGTACGGATGGATGGATGGATGGATGGATGGATGGATGGATGGATGGATGGATGGGTGGATGGATGGATGGATAGATGAATGGATGGATGTGTAGGTTTGTGTAGGTTTGGGACAGATGGAGGAAAGAAAGTAAGAAAGAAGGGATGGGTATGTGTGGCTGGGTGGATAGATGATAGATGGTAGAAGGCAAGAGGGGCCAGGCACTGGTGGCTCACACCTGTAATCCTAGCTACTCAGGAGGCTGAGATCTGAGGATCATGGTTCAAAGCCAGCCCAGGCAGGAAAATCCATGAGACTCTTATCCCCAATAAATACCAGAAAACAGGAAGTGGTACTGTGGCTCAAGTGGTAGAGCACTTGCCTTGAGCTGAAGTGCTGAGGGACAGCGCCCAGGCCCAGAGTTCAAGCCCCATGACTGACAAAAAAAAAAGAAAGAAAGAAAGAAAAAAGAAGGCAGGAGAATGTATAAAGACAGATGGAAAAGTGAATGAATGTGGCTGGGTGGATGGATATATTGGTGCACAGATGCATGGGTAGATAGAAAGTGAATAATGATGCATGAGACTGAGGTTACTGCACTGTGTATCTATTGCATATCTTCACACCGAGTACCTACTCTCCTGCAAAATAGGAAGAAAGCCTCCCAGAAGCCTAAATGAGGACATATACAACTGGAAGTCACTGTCATCAGTCCTCCAAGTGAAATAGCACAGTGTGGTATAGAGGTTACAGAGTTCCTATCCAAGACCCTGCCTGGACCTAATGTTCTCACTCACCTTGTCAATGAAGGAGGCAAATTTGTTGTTGAGAATCTTAATCTGTTCCCGCTCCTGAGTCTTGACTCTCTGAATTTCAGGGTCCACTTGCAGGTGAAGTGGCTCTAAGAGGCTCTGGTTAATGGTCACCTCATGGATGCCCCCTGGAGGATAAGCAGGACCAAAGCCCCCAAACCCCATATTGCTAGCTCCAAATCCAGCACCTCCAAACCCTCCACCACCTCCAAATCTGCCATTTCCAAAGCCACCACCTCCAAAGCCACCAGCCCCCCCAAGGCCACCACTTCCAAAGCCACCACCTCCAGAGCCACCACCTCCAAAGCCCCTGCCCCCTCCAAATCCTCCTCCTACTCCCCTACCCTGGCAGAAGCCACTAGAGCTTCTCCCCAGTAGGTTCATGGAGATGCTTTTACTGCCACCCAGATTGTAGAGGCTCCTAGAACCAAACCCCGATCCATAGCCCCCATAACCACCACTGCCACACCTCCCTCGGGCCTGACCCAGAGATGCTACAGCCCGACTCCCACCACCAAAGCCTGAGGAAGACCTGGTGCTATAGGCCCGTCTGCTCCTTGAGCTAAAGGCAGACTGAGAACTAAATTGGTGACTCATGGTTGCTGGAGCAACCAGAGGCTTGAGCACAAGTGAAAGCAAAGGCCCAGCTGGATGGAGGCAGAGATCAAGGAGGGAAGGAGCTATGACTCCTTTGGAAGAGGCCTGGCTCAGTCCCTATATATATATGCACCTGTGCTGGGCTGGGCTGCCCAGAATCCTGGGAGGGGAGTATTTGTTTAGTTTGCCTGCCAGTAACATCTGTTTGAAACTTCACACCTATGTGTTGCAGAAATTACATTGCAGACAAACTTCCCCAACTTGATCATTTATCACTTATCTCATGCCACTGAGAGATGGGACTTCAATCATCTCTGAGCATCTAGTTGCTGGAAACTCCTGTAGAGTTTCTTCTCCAAATCGTTCGTTGATCTCTGCTAAGAAATTCGACCATCCATCTGTTTGTTTGGGGGTGTGTCTGAAAGATCTGGGGCAAAGTGGGGAGATAACTGGTTACCTTGAGAGCGTAGCTGGACTCAGGTGGAGGAGACATAAGCCATGCTTACACTGTCCTCCTGGGAAAAAGGGATTTTCTGCTTCCCATCAACAATTACGTTGAGCATCTACTAAAATAGAATATTGACTTCTAGACCAGGAGGGAAACTATCTAAAAATATCTTTTGTTCTGTTTTATCATTTCTAAGCTGTGATAGACAAGAGTTTTGTAGAATAAAATTGAATAAATGGCCCTTTAAAGGAAATTTAAAGACCAAAGCCATCCAAAATACAAGCCCTATTTTCAGATTCAGTAAGTAGAAAATTACTCTGCTATTATAGATGACAATAGTTATGTTGTTCCTAAGTGGTTACTCTTGAATTCTGTACTTCAGAGAGCCTGTAGTAAAGTGCTCAGGGACCAACAATAGCCTATGCCCACACTCTGCAAAGCAGAGGCCTGGAGTGAAAGCATACTTAAGTGCGTTTGTGTCAGCCAACAAAACCATGTGTTCACCCTCTGGACCCAAACAGCTAGTGGCTTTCATCCAAAAGATAATAATGACTGTTTTGAACTTGCAGGGAGAAAAAACTAAATGTCATGCATCAGAAAAGTGGTGGTTTGTCCAATAAGATACAAGTATTTATCTCAAATCATCATCCTGGAGACTATGTGGCACAAATCATAGCACTTAGGCTATAATGTTAAGTGCATAATAATACACATTGATCTGTGCTTGTAACTCATTAAAAAAAATGATGAGTGCAGGAACTGGAGCTGTGGTTCAAGAGGCAGATCACCAGCCAGGAACAAAAAAAAAGTCAAATAAGAATTTGACACCCTGAGTTCAAGTCCCAGTGCTGACATTAAATAGCAGTAATAGTAATTAGAAATTAGAAAAGATGAACTTAAAAAGTGGCTTGCAGCTGGGTACAGTAGCTCATGTTTGTGAACCTCACTACTCAGGAGGTAGAAGTTGAAAGGAACAGAATTCAAGACCACCATGAGCAAATGAGGACCTCAACCAATAAAAGGCATGATGCACATGCCTATCACCCCACCTACCCAGGAAGTATAAATCAGATTACAGTCTGAGCTGACCTGGACATAAATGCAGGAAAAGAATAATATAACTAAAGCAAAATTGGCTCAAATAATACAGTATCTGCTTTTCAAGTACAAAGCCCTGAGTTTAAACCCTAGCTCCTCATTTTTTAAGTACCTTGAGAAATGAGTTAATCTATTGCAAACTGTAGTGTGTTTTCTTCTAAGTCTTTAAATGTCCCTCTCCATTGTTGTCATATAATAAATAATTTCCAAAACTTGGGACTGAAATCACAATGACCCAAAAAAGTTGAGTCAGAAATCCCAATAGAGGCGAGAAAGGGTAGGCTACTGATAGGAAAGAACGAGAACCAAAAAAGGGGGTTGGTAAGCAGCCGCCAGAAGTATCCTAGGGCTGGGAGAGGCTCTGAGGGCTCCTTCAAATTCCATGTCTTCTCATCACCTTCCTCTGCTTTCCTAGCCTGGTAACTGTTTAGGCGAGGTGTCTGCAGGAGTATAGGATGGAAGACAGAGTGATCCTGAGGTACTCACAGAAGAGCTGTTTCAGCTCCAGCTCCGCTTCCTCCTGGCTACATAATCTCAGCCAAGCCCCCTACTCCAGAGCCCCACATAGTAAAGGGATCTTCCTATTTCTCAATGGTTCAGTGCTGTAAGCTGTGTGGAACAAATCAGGGCAAGCATAAAAATAGCTGCACACGATCCTAGCAAGATCATAGCTACCTGATGTGTCCAAGGTTTTCAGCTTCCTCTAAGATAATTCTAGGCAAGTCAAAAGAGTGGGTCATTCCATCCTAGGCTCCTGTGGCCTACACAGCTCCACTCCTAATTTTAACACTTTTGGGGAATCAGTAAGGGCTCCTCCAACTCCAAATGATAAAGAGAACAACCAGTGGAGCCAGAGGAAGAAAAGGGATAGTGGAGTTGGGAATGGAATGGGTGGAGTGTGAGAAAGTTGCCTGAAGGCGATGAGAATCCTCAGCCAAGGAGAGGCCCAGAGAATTAAACTGGAAGAACAGACAGAGGTCAGGAGGGAAAAATGAGACTGTTATACAGATGGGACAGAAATCCCAGCAGTAGGTGAAATGTCCTTAGGGTTTCTCTCTCTCTCTCTCTCTCTCTCTCTCTCTCTCTCTCTCTCTCTCTCTCTCTCTCTCTCTCTCTCTCTCTCTCTCTCTCTCTCCCTCCCTCCCTCTCTCCCTCTCTCCCTCCCTCCCTCCCTTCCTCCCTTCCTCTCTCTCTCCCTCCCCTCCTTCCATCTCTCTCTTTCTCCCTTTCCCTCCCTCCCTCTCTCCCCTCTTTTTTCCCTTTCTCTCTCCCCTTCTCTTTCTCTCTCCCCTTCTCTTTCTCTCTCTCCCTCCTCTTTCTCTCCCCCCTCTTTCTCTCTCTCTCTCTCTCCTGCCTAATGCTTTCCTGAAGAACATGCAGAATTAACCTCTTCATCTCTATCTCTACTCCCAATTAAATAAATAGGAAGCCTCTTGATATTAGAACCAAACATCTTGCCCCCAAACCCCAACCCCATAAAATTGCTGGTCAGAAGACCAATAGCCTAATAGCACAGACCTACCCAATTGAGTTAAAGTTAAGGCCAACACATGGCACAGTTGTGGCCTCCACATTTTGTAGTTATGGAGTTGAAACCCAGCTCTCTACTGACTAGCTGTGTGTCTAATCTCTGTGAGCTCTGTGAACTCTGTGAGCTCTGTATCAAGCCTGTGGCTTGGTGCTTGATAAGAACTAAACATAATTCTCAGTATGTGTTTGGTGGCAATGGCTACAGCACTTACGAAGTGCTATGAGATTTTAGAAAGTGAAGCAGCTGCAGAAGCTGTCGCAGAAGCCAAGACCTAGCCAAGCTGGCCTTGAAGGACATGGAGTACTCTGGAGTAGGAGATTGGAATGGGAATGACCCAGGGAGTTATGTGGGCCAAGGCCTAGAGGAAGTAAAGGACACTGCTAGAAGCCGAGATAAAGCCATGGGGCCACTTTTGCTTCTAGGGAAGAGGTAAAAACATGGAGCTGAGCTATGAGTACCAGCAAGGTATTGGAGAGAAATTCAGCACTCACCCAGATTTGTATTTATTCTCATGCTGGGTATAAGAACATATTCAATTAGAGTCACATAAAAGAAGAAGCACCAGGTAGCAGAGTTCAGAAAAGTCCTTTCATTTTCTGTTAGCAACTGCCAGCATCCAGTGCCAATATCCCAGTCCATCTCCTGTGGTCTGGATGAAGGCTTTTCCATGGAAAGGTAGGTGAGGGTAAGAAGGCATGGGCACCCAGCAAATGCACTGAGCCTTTGGTGGAAGGTGACAGCTGTTCCCTCCTCCTCACAAGAAAGAAAATCTGAGATAGTATGCAACAGGAGAGATTTTTGCTTGTCCTAATGAGATACCTAATCTCAGGGCATCCTTAGGGTGGATAAGTTTGCTAGGATAAATTGCTGTCCCTAAAAGGAATCTCTCAACAGGCTGCATAACACAGCCATGGTCACAGTCACCTGGACAGCTTCAACACACACACACACACACACACACACACACACACACAAATACACACACAGCAGGGTGGGTTTAAGGTCTGGCAATATGATCTGAGACATGGAATTTTTCAAAGATCCCAAGTGGTTTTAATGGACAGATAACTTCAGTGACCGCTGACCTGGAGGAAATGTAAGGACCACTGAGATGATGGCTTGGGATTCCATTCTCTTTAAGCATAGTAATAACAATCATTCTATTAAAGAGAGGGTTTAGCTGGGAGCTAGTGGCTCACACTGGTAACCCCAGCTACCCAGGAGGCTATTGAGGATCATAGTTCAAAGCCAGCCCAGGCAAGAAAGTCCATGAGATTCTTATATCCAATTAACCACCAAAAAACTGGAAGTGGAACTGTGGCTCAAGTGGTAGAGAGCTAGCCTTGAGCCAAATAAAGCTTAAGGATAGTGCCTAGGCCCTGGGTTCAAGCCCCAGAACAGGCTTAGTAGTAGTAGTAGTAGTAATAATAATAATAATAATATTTTTAAAAGAAAATTTATTATTAATAATATTTTTAAAGAAGGAGGGATTGGAGAGAGCAGGGGAAAGGGTGACATTGTCTAAAAAGAAATGTATTCTTTACCTGACTTACATAACTGTAACCCCTCTATACATCACCTTTATAATAATAATGATAATAATAATTTTAAAGAGGGAAGGATTGTTGAATCAAAATACCTTTTTATAAGTACTTAAAGATATGATGTTTAGGGTCTGGGAAGGTGGCTCAGTGGTAGAGCGCTTGCCTTGCATGCCTGAGGCCCTGGGTTCGATTCCTCAGCACCACATAAGCAAAAAGAAAGAAGCCGGAAGTGGCGCTGTGGCTCAAGTGGTAGCCTGGAGCTGAAGAGCTGAGGGACAGCGCCCAGGCCCAGAGTTCAGACCCCATGACCAGACCAAAAACAAACAACAAAAAAAGATATGATGTTTAAATTTTAAATAAAGATAGGAAAAAAGGAAACTTGGAGAGATGAAGAAGAAGAGGAGGAGAAGGAGGACAAGGAAGAGGAGGGTGGGAAAAAGGAGGAAGAAGAACTTGTCCAGGAACACAGAAGAGAATGAAAGGCAAAGGCACCCAGCAAATACTACAAGTGTTACTGAGAGGACAGCGTCCTTGCCCCCCTTCTCTTCCTTCCTATCTCTTCATATCCCTCTCTTTCCCACCTTATACCAGCAAGTATACTTCTTAAAAGGAAGGTGGGAAATGGGTTGTAGGCTCCAGGCTGCCCCACCTGACACTGAAATGCAGTGCTGCCAAGAGGGTGAGGCCGGAGCAATTATCAGCCACTCAGATCACAATCTCAGCGAGCAATTGGAGGCAGGGTTTGAGAGGAGCTACTGGTGTGACCAGCAGAAGCAACCCCCACAGATGAAGTGTTCCCCACCTCACCTGGCATCTCGCAGGGTCTGGAGGTGGAAATCAAACAGGTGGGGCAGAGGTGTGGGGCAGAGAGCAGGAGGAAGAATCTCAGTCACCACTCCCCACTCAGGAGGGAGAGGAACACTTACAGCCCTGGTGTGTGTTGGGGGAAAGGGGTTACTTGACTTGAAGTGTGAACTTTTTGTCCTGTTATCAGCAGATGAGAGAAGAGAGAAAATCGCTCCTGGGCTGAATAGAAAGTTCCTAACCTTGGCTTCCCACCCAGCTGTGGCTACTCTTCTCCCTACATGAGTGTCAGAAGCAGACATATGTCCGAGTTCATCAGCCCAATGCCTTCTTTCACAAGGATCGACAGGTACAGAGAAAGGAATGTGCTCAAAGTCACAGAGAAGGTTGATGGTACAACTAAGACTAGAGCTTGAGGACCCTGACTCCCAGCCCTAACAGAATAGAGGCCAATGAGGAAGTCCTAAGCAGCCTCTACTCCTGCAGCCTGGAAGACACACCAGTGGGGGAGGTGGAGGGGATGTCTACCTCCAGCCTCTAGCAGGCCCTGTATATAGGTCCAGTACCCAGGACCATCCCTGAGGAATCCTCCTGATTTCTGGGTTTGGCTCCTCAGGCTCCTTCTCCAGCCCCAAACCAGCCAGGACCTTGCCTTCATTACCCCTCTGATGAGAACACCACAAGGCTAGAAATGAAGATCATTCTCCTCCCAGCTCATCAAACTTAACAGGTGTTCTTAGGCCTGGAGATAGTCCAAAAGTCTCCGTGAGGTCTCAGCGTGGCAATGCAAATTCCCATAGGAAGGTCCAGAGATAACAGTGTTCCAGACAAATGAAGGTTCTTCCATGCAGCAGGCTGGAAGTCATGACTATTTATACATCCTTTACAAAGTTGGCAATCACCTCTTTCCCTGCGGCAAAGAGAGAAGTTGAGCAGGTGTAGACACAGAGGAAAACAAGGCTGCCAGTCAGACCTGGATTGAACTCTGGGAGAAACAGTGAGGAGGTCCCAGCAGTGAAATAGGTTGTCTGGGCAGAGGACACTTCTATGTGTTGGATTGAGAGGGAGCCCAAACAGACTCAAGTTACAGGCCTCGTTAGAAGTGGGGCGAGGAGTTAGAAAAGACCAAAATCCCAAACCCTTTGGGGGGAGCAGTAAATGAACCCCAAGGTAAATTCCCAGTTCATGTCTTGCCTTACCCATGATGGAGAAATTAGAGCACTATATAGACATATACATTAATCATTTGTTTTTATTCTCTCCATTCCTCAAACAGTGGCCACAAACAGTACTGACCTTGTCTAGAGCTCTCCCTATGTGCCAGAGGCAGAGGACATTACTGAATCTGTACAACCATATTGTATTGATGATTTCTGAGAGGTTGGGAGAAAATGAGGTGACAAAGCTGCTGCCTTCCATAATCATACAGCTTGTCTTGCTGGGCCCAGATCACCCCCTGGGCAGCCTAATTCCAGAGTCTGAGAATTTGCCACTTAACTACATTACATTCTACTCTACAGGGCAACTGAGGGAGGTTTTGGAACTCAACAACTGGAGTTAGGTTCTTAGCTCTACTCATACTAGTATAACCTTTCACACACTCATTCATCTCTCTGTGCCTCAGTTTCCTCACTTGTAACATGCAGATAAAGAGCACTGTCTGTGAAAACCACGTCAGTTAATTCATGAGAAGCTCTTAGCTTACAGGAAAATAACAAAAAGCACCCATTTTAGAGATTCTTCTCTTACTACACAAAGCAAAATTCTATCAAGCAAACTGTGTTTTCCACTCAGTTTCCTGTAACTAATTACAGCATCGTTGTAAGCAGCAAAGCAGCCCTGTGATACCCTGCAAACCACACAAAAGGTACAGGACAGCTCTGCTTTCATCATCTATGCAAAAAATGAGCCAGGCATGATGGCACATGCCTGTAATCCCAGCACACAGGAGGTGAAGGCAGAAGGAGCTTGAGTTCAAGCCCAGGTTAGGCTACACAAGTGAGACTGTCTCAAAAAGAGGAAGGCCTATGAAAAAGGAGTACAGCAGTATCCTGATGAGTTTCAAATGAGTCCAGACTATTCTCTGTCTCTCTCTATCTCTCTGTCTGTCTCTCTGTTTGTCCCTCCATCTGTCTCTCTCTGTCTCTCGTCTCTCTCTGTCTCTCTGTCTCTCTGTCCCTCTCTCTGTGTCTCTGTCTCTCTGTCTCTGTCTCTTTGTCTCTGTCTCTGTCTCTGTCTCTCTGTCTGTCTCTGTGTTTCTCTCTCTCTCTCTCTCTCTCTCTCTCTCTCTCTCTCTCTCTCTGTCCCAACTTCTGGATATAACTAAAGGTGATCTTGTTTCTCTTCTTCTTCTTCTTTCTTTAGAAAACGTGTTCATCTCACAGCCTAAAGTTTAGACTAATGTCCTAGACCAATATCTCCCAATCAACCCCCATCACACCCTGGAAACTATACTTCTCTTTGTTTGTATGTGATTTTTTTTCAATTCCATACACTAGTGAGATCACACAGTACTTGCCTTTCTGTGTCTGGCCTATTTCACTTAGCATAATGTCCTCTAGACCTATCATTGGTGTCACAAATGGCAGGACTTCTTTCTTTAGTATGACTGATTAACAGTCCATTGAATACCATATGTATCACTGCTTTATTCATTCATTGATGGATGCTCAAGTTGGTTGTGTATCTTAGCTAATGTGAGTAACACTGCAATGAATTCAAGCTACTGATTGGGTGTCTTTTGGCAATCTACTCCCAAAGTGAGATTGCGAGAACATATGGTAGTTCCATTTTTTTTTATTTTTTTGAGGAACCGCCATACTGTTTTCCACAGTGGTTACCCTGTGCCAATTTATGTTCCCACCAACAGTATACAAGGAGCCTACTATCACTAATCATCAGAGAAATGCAAATAGAAAACACAATGAAGTATCACCTCACCCTGGTCCGAATGGCTGTTACCAAGAAGATAAGAGATAGTTGAGTGTTGTCAAGGTATGAAAAACAGGAACCTGGCATGGTGGTTTGTTTTTAGGAGGTGAGGCCCACAGTCTCTGAGATGCATGCAGGCCACAGCTGTGGGACAATCCTCACACTCCACTCTCTCTATATTAGATGTTTTCCAGGTAAGCTTTTCCCTGTAGTGCTAGACAAATCTGTGTTGAAGCTGCAGTTATCTATTGTGTTTTCCTAGCCTGGTAAGCATTTGTTTATCTTGCAGTCATATGTTTACTCAGCTAAGAGTTTCTATGATAACAAGGTGTGTCTCTTCTCTTCTTTCTCTGTGTTTATCTAACATCCTTTGTCAGTCCTTCATGCCAACGAGGGCTAGACTTTAAAAGTGAGGTATGCATGTGCTCCTTGGCATATTTGTTCTGTTTCTCTAGTTTTCCAGGGAGCTCTCTAGCCCTGCATTGAATCTATATTTTGTCTGAGTACATTAATGTGCTGCATCATGATGTTTCAGTCAGTGATGGACCATATGTAGTGCTACTACGATCCTGGAAGATTATAATGGAGCTGAAGAATACTACCACCTCTTGATATCGCAGCCATCACCATGCACCACCCCTCATTGCTTGTGTGTTTATGGTAATACTCATGTAAACACGCCTTCTGCACAGCCACTTATATAGAAGGCCAGCACACACAGTATGTGTGGTGGGTAAATATGGCCCAGCTCCTGGGGACTACCTCTTGGCCTGACTACAGAGTAAGTGGCTTTTCAGTCCCATCCTCCTGCTTCGAAGCTATCATGCTTCATTGCTGCTGTCTGGGAAGGTGGTACTCCAGGGAGAAGGTCAATGGAAGCAGAGGGAAAGGACCCTGCAGACGAGTGGAAGAGTGCACAAGGCTGGGGTGTGATAACCATCAAAGGGAGCCATCCTGGAGCCACTGACTCTAGGAGGAGCCAAGTGAGACATGGACAAAGCTGCTGCCAGGGCTGCCATGTTTCCTCCTTCTCCTCTTTGCAGAATGTACTAGCCTAGGGAACTAGAGAAACCCTGCTCATGGTAGGAGTTCAGCACCCATGGCTGAACAAGGCACTTGAGTCCCTCTGCCTTCACTGTTCACTGCCCCAGATCTGTCACCCAGGTCACCTCCTCCCTGTGCTGCTATTGATAGACAATCTCTGCAATGGGCATCTAGGGTCAGGAAGCCTCCATTAACCTCCACCTAACATGCCAGCCCTTCCACCCACAGAGCCTCTATCTTCCCAAGCCCCTGCCAGGGGACCACGCCATGCTTTTTCTGCAAAGGGTGGGGCAGGGCACTCCTTGTTAGATGTTCATCAGTTCCTGGTACTGAAGCAGCAGCTGAGCTAGGTCCTTCCCAGCCCTTCTTGGCCGCCTTTAGGGAAGCCTTGAGGTCCTGAAGCTTGACAATGGTACCCTTAAAGAGTCCCATTCTCAGAATGTTCTGTACCAGCAGTAGCCATCTGTGGGTTGAGTATGGGCCCTAGGTATGGGGAGACAGGAGTCCTATTTAGATTATTTGGCATTCACTGATGGTCTGCCCCAGGCCTTGGAGATTGTGCCTGAATGATCCTCATATTTAGAAATCAAAGACACAGCCCAGAGGTTAAAGAATGCAGTCAGTAGACAGGGAAGCGGTGCTTGGGGCTAGGTCCCAGCATGCCAAGGAGTGGGATGAGCAGCACTTGGCCTGTTTAGTCCAGCCCAGCAGGAGTCTTGCCCTTCTGTGTCTCCATTCTCTCACATAACTGATAAGGTACCAGAAAGCTTCTCTCAGAGAAACCCCTCAGCCCAGCTGCCTTTGTATCAATTCTCCAACCTCCCTGACTTGGTCTGAATCCACTGTTTCTAGTGTGTTTGAGCCTGAGGCTCCAAGAAGGAAGGAGCTAAATCCACATGACATCCTTTGTTCAGTGTCTCACCCACAGTGGTGCCTGGTAAGTCTCAGTGTGCCTGGATCTGGGACACAGTTTTCCTTTTCATGAGAAGTGTGCTTGCCCAAGAAGAAACAAGCACCCAGAGGCTCTCTGTTGCCTGTTCCAATCACAATCACCCATGACTTCTCCAGAAACAATATCCCAGTAGCTTCCCTCTCTCCTCGGGCCTGCGTTTTTAGTTGATTCCTTGATCTTGGTATCCACTCTTTCTTTGTATCTTTTTTCCATTCTTTCTTTTTTATCATTAAGTCATTATACAAAGAGGTTTCAATTCAGCCTGTCATATTATGAGTACACATGTTCCAGATTTCTGGTATTCATTTGGTAAAACTGTAAGTTAGTTGTTCAAAGGAGTTACACCATTGGAATCCTACCCTCCATATACCATACTTCCAGTCAATTTATTTGTGTATAGCTATGATCCTGTAAACGTTTTCATATATGTTTATAATTTACATCTAACTTCCATATATAAGAAAATTCACTGTTGTCATCTTTTACTAATATCAATTCAAAATGATCAAAGACCTCAGAAACCTTGAAAGTACTACAAGAAGAAGTGGGAGAAACATTAGCACTTATTGGCATAGGCAGGGGCTCAGCAAATAAGAGAGAGAATTGACCATAGGATTGCATCAAGTTTCTGCACAGCAAATGGCATAGTTACTATGCCAAAAATTAGTTACTATGTTAAAAATGACAGCCCACAGAATGGAAGAAGATCTTTGCCAGCTTATACATCTGATGAGGGCCTAATATCCAGAATATACAAGGATCTCAAGAAACTAAACCCAGCCAGGTGCTGTTGGCTCACACCTGTAATCCTAGCTACCTAGGAGGCTGGGATCTGAGGATCACAGTTCAAAACTAGCCCAGACAGGAAAAGTCTGTGAGACTCTTATATCTAATTAATGACCAGAAAACCAGAAGTGGCACTGTAGCTCAAAGTGGTAGAGCACTAGCCTTGAGCAAAAGGGCTCAGGGACAGTGCCCAGGCCCCAAGTTCAAGCCCCATGACCAATATACATACATATACCTCCAATGAGTCAATAACTCAATTAGTAACTGGGCAAAGGGCCTACATGGAGACTTCTCAGGCCTGCATTTGTAATGTGGCAATAATTTGGTACTAAACCCATGTGATCAGCAGGGTTGGCATAATGCAGGTGGGTAGAGCCCTGGTTTTCAGATAAGGAAACTGAAACCCAGAGATAGCCAAGGTCACACAACAAGTTGGTAATAAATAAAACAGCAGGCAGATTGGGTTTGCTACATAAGCTCAGTGCTCATCCCACTGTGTTTTTCACTTAACAATCACAAGGGAGATTCGAGCATCCTCTAGCAAGATGCAGTCCCAGGCAGAGGTTTTTAGTCCCAGACACACTGAACTTGCTCTGCAGAAAAACATAACACTATAGAGAAGGAGCTAGGTGCCAGTGGCTCATGTCTGTAATCCTAGCTACTCAGGAAGCTGCAATCTGAGGATCATGGGTCAAAGCCAGCTCAGGCAGGAAAGTCTATGAGACTCTTAGCTCCAATTAACCACCCCCAGAAAAAGCTGGAAATGGAGCTACAACTCAGCTGGTAGAGCACTAGCCTTAAGCACAAAAGAACCAATAGAGAAAGTATCGTCAGGCTAACTTTTCTTATAAGCAAGGTTCTTAGTGTCCAGAGGACCTGGCCCTTTGCCTAACCTGGCCCTTGAGTGCCACCTTTAGACTTCACTCTTGGCAAAAGATGTCTCAGACTTTTGTTTTCCCCAAACTCAAGGCCAAATGTGTAAGCAGTCCATCTATTCCTGAGCCCTCAGCATCTCTCCCTTCCCTTGTTGGATCACCAGAAGAAAGGCCAATGCAGCACCTCCTTACTTAGGCCACTGTGGCTCCTCACCTTCTACAAAACCTTGGTGCCTTCCCCATATGGAAGAGCCAGGGTTCTCTAAGCTTCTCATTCATCCAAACAACAGGGACATGGCTAAGAGGAAACTCAGGTCCCAGCCCAGGCTAGCCCCTGTGTCTCCTCCTCACTGGACCTGTGCTTCTTCCTCTGCAGCTCAGAGTTGAGCTGCAGGCAGCCATGAACCTCGCTGCTCTCCTCTATCACCACCTTTACTCCTTTAGGAAGAACCAACTGCACTGTCATCAGGGAGCTTGTAATTAGCCTCAGGGGAGCCTTTTCCAGAGACAAGGGCCCAGGAGACACATACTGCAGTGTTCATAGCAGTTTTGTCCTACCAGCCAAAAGCTGTTCTAACCCAATGTCCATCAGTCCTAGAATCAGCAATAAACTGAACTGTAATCACCCACTGAAAGAGCTATGGATTTTAGGGTAGACATGAGAACCCTGACTGAATACTTGGCAATATTTAAAGAATTAATGCTGATACCGTGAAGGACAGTTATTGTGAAAAAAATGTGACTTAAAGATCCCTTATCTTTTAGACAAACTTGCAAGATTATGCATGAAAAGATGCGCGAGTTGGGATTGCTTAATTGCTGAGCCGGGCAATGCGTACATTAGTGACATTTATTGCATACTTTCTATTTTTGTGTTTGACATTTTCCATAATAAAGCTTTTAAATAAGCAAAGCACCCAAGGCTAATTATGACGCTCTTCTTCTCCTTTATAAATAGCAACTTTACCTTTACATATCCGTCTTTTATTTTTCTTTTCAGGACACACTAGGGAAAACATCCATGCATATAGGTAGAATTATAACAGACAAGAATCTAATAACAGTAACAAGTTAGTTGGCTAACAGGTCAGAATTCAAAAATAATTTGATAGTCTGGAGCTTAAGTCAGTGCTAAGGGAGAATTAATGGAGATTATCATAAAATCCTTCATGCGCAATCAAATAAAACATCCATCTAGCTTGGCACCAAAGAGGCACCATTTCACAATGGCTGTGGAAGTGGTGCCAGCTCGGGGTGAGTCAGCAGCAGGAAGGGGCTGCCAAAGCCATAGACAAGATGGAGAATACACAAAGAGAAGCCCTGTGCCTATCCTGTCCTGGGCTCATCTGATCATACCTAGATGGGCGCACAGATGACTCTATGGGAGAACATGGAGGCATTCGAGCTGGAGAAGGAGACTCCCACACACAAGGGGTTAGGGTTGCCCACCCCCACCCCATGACTGTGGTGGGAAAATTGAGACCCGTAAGTGAAATTAACAAGGAAACTGCTTAACATTCTTAGAAAGAGAGAAGAGACTGGGAATGTGGCTTCGTGGTGGAGTGCTTGCCTAGTGTGCATGAAACCCTGGGTTCGAGTCCTCAGTACCACTTAAACAGAAAAGGCTAGAAGTGGTGCTGTGACTCATGGTAGAGTGCTAACCTTGAGCACAGAGAGGCTCAGGACAGTACCCAGGCCTGAGTTTCTTTGATTGGCAAAAAGAAAAGAAAAGAAAGAGAGAGAGAGGAAAACTGGGTGGTGTCCATCCACTGTACATGTCTAAATGTTCTTGATGGCTTCTGAAGTTATTTTCAGACTTGAGTGGTCTATTTCTCAGAAATGAATTAGCAATAGCAACCCTGGAAGTAATGGTGGTCATTATCACCCATTTATTAACTATGTATCTTGGAGTTGTTCAGTATATTATTTAATCAGTCCATCAGTAAACAAATGCTTGTTGAGTGCATATTTTATGTCTAATACTGTGTACCCCATAAGCATCACCTGATGTAGTAGTCCCTTCCTTTAAAGACCTTGTTGCTAACTTAATTTTGTAGCTCAACATTAGTATGCATTTCTCTCATTTCATAAAGTGCCTTTAATCAATATATATTTATGCCTTGTGACATCCCTGTAAGGAAGGTATTCTTTCTACTGCCAAATTAGTGAATAATCATTACTTTTTAAATCATTCCCTATTGGAGTGTCCAATTTTTAGTGGCACTCATCATGAAGCTAGCCTCATTCAAGAAAAGATTAACTTTTGAATTTTTCATATCTCTCATCCCTGTAATAAGGGAAGTTAAATATATTAATTCACATCAAAAAGAGAAAGTAAATGCTCTAATTCCTCATTACAGATTATCCCCAGCAACAAAACATTAATATTTTCAAGTTTTATTACCTATAAAGACTTTGAGGACTGGGAAGGTGGCTCAGTGGTAGAGCGCTTGCCTTGCATGCATGAGGCCCTGGGTTCAATTCCTCAGCACCACATAAGCAAAAAGAAAAAAGCCAGAAGTGGCGCTGTGGCTCAAGTGGTAGAGTGCTAGCCTTGAGCTGAAGAGCTGAGGGACAGTGCCCAGGCCCAGAGTTCAGGCCCCACGACCGGACCCAAAAAAAAAAAAAAAAGACTTTGAGACCATAATTTCTGGTATTGATTTATATGGAGCACACAACAAAAGGGACAAAGCTAGGCCTGTTTTAAAGTTGGTGTTTAGGAGTAAATGTTTACTTTGATATTAGGCAGGAATCTGTGAGTCCAAATGTAAAATAACTGCAGATAAAGCAGGGACTTGGAGAAGCTGGATTGGAGGGAGGCATGGTAGTGTCAGGTTCCAGAAAGAGAACCATTCTCCTGGCTCTCTGGACCAATTCAGTACCAAGGACAGAGCAAGGCTTTGTGGATGGGATATGGGGCCTCAAAGGCCTCTGAGTAAAGGCCTCCATTATGAAGAAACAAAGGTACACTTGTGTCACATGAGCGTGACAAACATGAATTCTGGGCCCAATTACCCCTGTACTAACTTTTGAACTGGCCTCTGACACAATGTGACTTTAACCACTCTGTGCCCCCTTTTCTTTCTTTAGAAGGTGAAAACAATCACATCTACTTCATCAGATCACTGTGAAGGCTAAATGAGCTCTATGTGAGGCTCTCAGAAGATCCATATGAATTATTTGGCCAGCTAAAGCCCTATGGCTCAATTACCAGTTTTGGGAGGAAACATATACATGAAATAAATTTATGGACAAACATAGACTGTGTGACCTTAACTGTGAGTAACCCCACCTTTAATAAAACAGGCTTCCTGTCTTGAAACAACCCAATGGTAGTCACAACAGTGCAAAAGGAGCCCCCGTGCCTGTGCTTACTAATTTCCCCCAATTTCCCAGGGGATGGGAGGAAGTCAGCCAGAGAAAGTGGGAGCTTATCTCAGTCAACCAAGAGTCACTGCTTCAGAGACCTGGGACACTGGAGTGGGATTCTCAGAGATTCTGCTCCAGGACATTGTCCAGACAAGAAGGGAACTGGGTAAAACAGAGTTAGCATAACACTATTTGCCCATCCCTGGGTTGCCTTTTCTGAATATCCAGGCAAGAGTTTACTGCTAGTCAGACGCAACAAGCCAGGGAATCCCACACTTCCAGAATCCCTGAAGAATTTCTCCACAAATTCTTGTATGTGTATGGAGAACTCCCCCACTTTTCCTGGTCTTTTACCTCCAGGTCTTCAAGGATCCCAGAGTCTTCTCCACTTTCCCCAGGCAACCAGCTCTTGTCAGAAGAAAGGCAGTCTCCAACCTAAATCCCAGTCTAGCAGCCAGCTAGTCAGCTCTTACATGCTCTCTCAGGTCAGATTCCAAGGGAAAAGTCTCTGAAACTGAGATTTATGTGCAGGAAGTTTATGGACTGTGCTTAGGATCAACTTGTAAGGAAGAGAATACAGCAGCTTATGGTTGGGTTAGCTGCAGCAAAGAACTCAGCCAGTACTCTGGATACTGAGAGTCTGTGACCTGCCATTGGATAAGACTGCTTCTTTCATTGAAGAGTGTTCCTGGAAAGATTCTCTGCTAGCGGGGAAGAAATGCCTCTGATAACAAAGAACCTCTATTGGAGCCCTTGCCTCAGACAGGCAAAAGGAAAGGAATGGCAGCTTCGCCCTGATATAAAATCCAGGATAGATTACATTTGCTGCTGAATGAGTTACTAGAAACTACGGTTGGTATAAGGGGCCACATTCCAGAGGAAGAGGCATCAGTCAACACCAAGACCCCTGGAAAGTAAGAAGCAAGATGGATAGATTGAAAGCTCAGGTTGTAGAACTCAAGTCATGAGACTCCATTGAAGAACGTTTTCCCTGTCCTGTCCACACATGGTATATGACATGTGTGCCAAACCCTCTCTATCCAGGTCACTCTTCCCCTGGTAGGTTCTAGTTTATCTTCATCTCTTCAAGGAGATCCGAGCTAAATCTAGTCTAAATAGCAGACCTATTATATGGATTATTGTAAGTAGTTAACAGGATGTGTTAGCCACAAGATCATGTAGCAGAATTTTATTTGGTTTTGTTTAGTTTGATTTGCTTTGTCGTGCTGGAGATCACACACAGGGCCTAATGCATATTAAGCAAACACTGTACCACTGAGCTACATCTCTGCCCCAGAGTTAGATATAATATTACCCTCATGGAGATCTGCATTTAAAAGATATGTTAAAGGTATTTTACCACAAATACCTAATTTTGCTCATTGATTACTTAGAAGAACAAAGTATTCAAAAAACAATAAATGGAGACAATTCACAGAGGGTAAAAATTAGCCATATGCATTTTGATAATTCTCATCTTCATTAGAAAGTAAATACATGGAAAATAAGACCATGAAAACTCTCAAAAATAACCCTACGGTATTCATAAAACTGGAGAAACAAAAGTCTGATACATACATTGTAAATGTATGTATTAGTACTCACAAATAAAGTTCACATCACTTCTTAAAACTCTTAAGTGTCCCAGCAATTCCATATTGAGGGTTCAGAAACAACTATGTTCGTTGCAAAGTTGTTTATTAGGAGAAGAAAGGAGAAATAGCATACCCATCAAAAGTAGAAATAGCATACCCATCAAAATGTGTTATTCATATGAGTAAATATTATGCAGTCATTAAGAATGATGATCTTCACCATGGTGACCAGTTGCAGGGCGGGGTACCTAGAAGTCAGTAACAGGGGCCAAACTGGAGATGATGAGCAGATGGAGCCATGGTTAGCATTGGCACAGATTCCACTGGACTGTGAGCAAGCAGCAGCCTGGGCCTAGGTTGGTCCAAGATTACTCACCATGCCAGAAAGGGGGCAGCAACAGGAGATGTGATGGAATCCGCAGAGGAAGAGATCTTCGCGCTGTCCACCTCTTCCGCATCTGATGCAGAATTTGATGCTGTGGTTGGATCCATAGAAGACATAGTTGTGGATACCAAGTTCCAGGAACTGCAGCAAAGTTTCATGGACAAATACTACCAGGAATTCGAAAACTCGGAAGAGGATAAAACCACCTACACATCAATTTTTCGTGAGTATCTTTGTTCCATAGAAAAATACATTGAAGAGCAGATGCTGAAGCGGATTCCCAAGTTTAACATGGCAGCTTTCACTGCAACGTTAAAATACCATGAAGAAGAAATCACTGGTGACATACTGGACATGCTGCTCACCTTCACAGACTTTCTGGCCTTTAAAGAGATGTTTCTGGACTACCGAGCAGAAAAGGAAGGCCGGGGCCTTGACTTAAGCAGCGATTTAGTGGTGACTTCTTTGTGCAAAACATCTACCAAGCCAACTTTCCAGAATGATTTTGGGCACTAGCTCTCTCCTCCAGAAATGGGAGCTTTCTAGATGTTGTGGGCCCAACAGGCTGGGATAATGTTGTTTTACATGGTGATAGAAGGCTATCTGGGAAGAATAGGTCCTGTCCTGCAGCTATTCACCAATATTGAGTATTGACAGTAGACCTAACCCTCCAGAGGCCTTCTCCTAAAGCACTGCCATGTTCAGAAACCCTAGTGCTGCCACCAAAGTAACCACCTTTCCTGAATAGGAATCTGACTACCATTCCGCTTAGGAGACCCTTTATCTTTGGCATACGAGTTCCTGTATTAATACCATGGAAAGCAATACCATTACAAACCCTACCTGTCCCAAGTACCATAGGTAGGGTTTGTACCAACCTCTGTGCTCACAGAAATCACATGGGTAAGTGATTTGATCCCAGGGGCCCTCCTGGATGGAGTTTTTAACTAATTAGAAGCGTTTATCTGAGATACTTATAAACAGGATAGTTTTTTTTTTTTGGGGGGGGGGGGGAAGGGGAGAGATGTGTTTTGTTAAGTTTGTTTGGGAAGTATTGGCGATAAGAATTCACTGAAAGAGATGTCTGTAACCAAAAGCTACAAGTGAAAATTCATCTTCTGGTATTGGGTTTGTAGTTATTTCTATCATTGTCCTCATGTAATCTCTAGACGTGATCTCATGATAGATGTTTCTAGAAAAGCCCTTTTTTTCTTAAGCACTATTTCTGAAAAAAAATAATTTATAGATAAACACTAAGGGAAATACAGTAGATCTAATCTAAGAATTTTCATAACCTCTGTGGTCTCATCTAGATGTTTCTAGAAAAGCTTTTTTTTACTGTCACCATTTCTAAAAACAATATAGATGAATACTAGGGGAAATACAGATTTTTTTATTACCATCTACTTAAATATCAAAGCATTAGACAATGTGTGCCTTTTTTACTTGATACTTCTATGAAGACAAAAGCTTTTTTATTGAAATCACTGTTTTACCAATTGATACATGTTATGTATCAAATAGAAAGACATGGAAACAAATGCCCTTTTCTTTTTTTATTTTTGACAGTCCTTGAATTCAGGGCCTAACCATTGTCCCTGAGCTTCTGTTGCTCAAGGCTAGCACTCTACCACTTGAGCCTTAGCTGTACTTCTGGCTTTTTCTGTTTATGTAGTACTGAGGAATAGAACCCTGCACTTCATGAGGCTAAGCAAACACTATATCACTGAACCACATTCCCAGCCCCAGAAATGCCCTTTTCTTATAGCATATTAAACGTGTTTGTATAGCTTTGTTTAAGATCTTTTCTGTATAAACCAATTTGTTAGGTTTTTGGTTGAAGGGGAGAGAGTTTGCTCTCTCCTCTTGCAATTGTTTCAGTTGCAATTTTTTTTGGTCATGGGGCTTGAACTCTGGGGGTGGGCACTGTCCCTGCACTCTTCAGCTCAAGGCTGGTGCTCTACCACTTGAGCTACAGGGCCACTTCCGGGTTTCTAGTGGTTTATTGGAGGTAAGAGTATCACAGACTTTCCTGCCTGGGCTGGCTTTGAACTGTGATCCTCAGATCTCAGCCTTCTGAGTAGCTAGGATTACAGGCGTGAGCCACCGGCACCCGACCAATTGCAGTTTTAAATCTAGCCTTCCTGTAGAAATTTTTCTTAGGGCAGGGCTGAGGATGTAGCTCAGTAGTAGAGCACTTGCCTAGTATGTGCAAGGCCCTGGGTTCAGTACCCTTTTGAAAAATGGTGGTGTACTATTCTTGCACAATTCCAGTAAGAGGATGATGCAGGGAACTCTAATGGTCATTTCTCTAGCTTTTTACTAAATAAAATATTACTGACCAGAAAACATGCACACCATAGCTGTAGAAAAAAGAAAAAGAAAGAAAACTACCATTTTTAATTCTTTTAGTTTGACTTTCTAAATTAAAGTCTTTTCGATAAAAATTTGAGTCTGCACTTGAAAAAGAAAATGATGGTCTCTTTATATGTAAATTCTGTGAGTATAGAAACTATTTGTATTCCCTGCATCCTTGGGCCTGGCACAGTGTCTAGACAGTAGTAACAGCATAATAGACTCACTAAAAATCAGGCTAGGAAAGCAGTATAGATTATAGATTATATGCCTTATGAAATATATAGGTGTGTGTTCATATCTTTTTTATTTGGCTAAATTTTATGCATTTTTGCTATAAGTATTTTTGTTTCTATAACCTAGAAAACGAACTTTGAAAGGAGAAGAAGAAGAATGAAGGATTAAAAAATAAAGAATAAGGATGGAAAATACAGAGCAGTGGCTACTGGGAGATGGATTTGTGCTTTTTGTTGTTGTTGCTCTAAAGACAGAACCAGTAGCATTTCAGAATATCAGTCTGAGAAGTCTCTTATCCCCCTGTGACCATTCCACACAGGTAACAATACCTACTCTCCCTACTACTCTACCTACTTTGACTGCCTGGAAAAGTAAATGGTCCCCAAGTTCTTTCTCCCAATGGGAAATGGACTTGAAGGATTCTGCAAAGACTAAAAAAATCTCAGAATTGCTAGTCTCTCACAAACTTTTAAAGGCCCCATCTTCCCCAGCCCCTAGCTCATCCTCAGACACAATGCGTCACCCTAGAAGCTTCTGTGGTTCTGTTCCACTGACACACAGTCTGGTCTCAGCCTGTGTAAATAACATGGAACATGGTACTAGTCCAGGACTTCTCCTTAGATTTAGTCTGGGCACCTGAACTCTGTTCCTTTGCCCTTCTTACATGCTGTCTGACACTTTTTCCTTCCCAGGTCTGCTCCGAGCTTGCTCTCCAATCTGCCTTTCTGGGCTCACTCTCTTCCCCAGTTCAAGTATCCTTCAGTCTTTCACTACCTCATTTGGTTCCCTCCTCCATCATCCCTCCTCACAACAGTTGGAAAGGAAATCTGCTTTGAACTCTGCCTTGGAATGTGAACAGTCCAATGTTCTTTCCTGTTGCAAGGAAGGAAGTTCTGTTCTCTCTATCCATCTCTAAACACCCTTCAATTAACCTCACAACTTTCACTGAGCTGGTCTCCCCCAGCGGGGTCCTGAGATAGCACTGGAGACTGAGATTTTATTCACATGAAACAGATGGATAGAGACTTGAAGTGTAACCTGCCACTGGTGGCTCATGCCTGTAATCCTAGACACTAAGAAAGCTGAGATCTGAGGATCATCATTTGAAATCAGCCCAGGCAGAAAATCCCATGAGACTCTTGTCTCCAATTAACCACAAACAGCCAGAAATGGGGTTGTGGCTCAAATACTAGAGCACTAGCCTTGAGCACAAAAAGCTCAGGGACAGCACCTAGGCACCAAGTTCAAACCAGGACACACACACACACACACACACACACACATACACACACACAGAGGCTGAAGTGTGACTGTTCCCAAACCCTGCTGCTCCTAATGTGAGTTTTGTTGAGCCAGTGTGCTCAGCTTCTTCTCTTTATGTTAGGCATCAGATAGAACAGGGCTCCCAAAGTATGTCCATGGTTTTTGGTGTGGGTTCTTGCAATTGACTAAAAAGCCAGTAAAAGTAACAGTACATAAACTACTTGCCTCTGTTCCTACTATCCAGACAGTTCCGCCAAAGGCAAGTAGTGAAAGTTAGAAGGGAGATAGCTCCTGCTCATATCCCTTGAAAAGATGAGCAAGGATTTGTGGCCTCTCAAACTAAACTTGAAAATATATTCTCCAAGTCTTCACACCAGGGCTGCTAAATTCTGGAGATCAGACAGGATGGACTGCAGCCCATCTAGGGCTTAGACCCATCTAGGGCTTAGATATATGGAGTCCAGGCTGTGGAATTCTCCTTAGTCATAAAGCAGATGTGCAGATACCCTCCTTCATCCAGGCCTATCTCGCTTCTGAAAGTAAACATAATCTGGAATAAAGTGCAAGCCAGAACTTCCCAGACCCAAATGCAAGCACTTGGAATTGGTTTAAGATATGGGAAAATGAACACAAACCTTAAGTATCTCCTTAAATATGTCCTTCCTGTTTCTCTTGATAGCTGCCTCATTTCCATCACCCTTCCTGGGTTTTGGTTTCAACTTTCTGAGAACAGCTGAGCCATTTTTGGAAGAAGAGTAGCCAAGCATTGTCCCCATTTCTAATTTTTCATCCAGCTGGAGTTAGCTACATTAGCATAACATGCTCACCCTCTCTTTCCTGATAGCTGTGTTTTGAAGGAAGAGGCTTGTGTGCAGAGCAATGTCTCGCCCTCCTCTCTCAGGGTCTGGCTGACCATAGCAATCTTACATTTTGCTATTCTGTGTGCTGAGAGGAGTCTGATCTCCTTCAGTGCTGCCCTGTGCTGCCTGTACCCAGATGGGGAATCTGGCCCATTCCTAAGATCCAGTAATAAGAGACCTATGTTACCAAAGCCTCTCTAGTATCTTCATGTCAACAATAATGGAAACATTGAATCTGTGTTTGTTCATTCCTCTTCTTTTTTTAACTTATTTTTTATTGTTACTATAAAGGTGATATACAGGGGGTTAATAGTTACCTAAGTCAAGTAATGAGTACATTTCTTGTCAGACAGTGCATCCCCTTCCCTTGCTCTCTCTGTTTTTCCCTTCCATCCCCACCCACAAGTTGCATAGTTCATTTTCAACATAGTGCCTAGTGAAAACCGCTGCTGCATTGGTTCACCCATTGTTCCTCTATTTCTGTAACCCCCTTACTCTCCCAAAGACAAATACATGAGCAAACAAGACAAAAGGGAAACGAAAACAGAATCAAAGAAGAAAACTTCTTGTTTCCATTTTGTGGAGTTCATTTCAATAAATATTATTTTCTATGATCAAATGTGCATAGGCATGGCACTTTTAGTTCCTCTTCTTCTTTGTTAATACTACTAGAGATCAAACTAAGGGCCTGATACATGCTAAGCACATGAATAACTGCTCTAAGCTAAGGGCTCAACCACTGAACTACATCCCCAGCCCATCATTTGTTCATTCTTTTGTTTGTTGTTTTAATTGGCTTAGAATCTGTATAGGGGAAAAAGAGGATGCTATATTGACTCCCTTAGATCTCAGGAGCTGTTTACAGAAGGAGAATTTGTTTTCTGGCTAGGTAGAGACAGAGCAAAGTTATTAAGCCCCAGTGGAATGTATTCTCTTGACAAGCTACAGTCTCTCTGCTTCTGAGATTGGATTATGGAGGCCTGGAGAGGGGGCAGAGTATGGTTGAGATGAATTCCTTGGGAGTGGGAAGGTTCCCACTTTAACACCATGCACACTCTGGCATAAGAACCCAACCAATTGAGTAAAGGAGAAACCACATCTATTCCCTGCCCTTTATACTCACTCCTGACTTCTGGAAGACCACCACCCACAGCTGATTTCCCTCTACTCTTGGGCCTGGTTGGTCTTTAAGTAAGAGTCACACACCAACTTTTACATCTAGTGCAATTTATTGAGAAAAGGAAGTGCAACATACTCATTATCAGAATTTCCACAACCCAGGAGATAAAGGGGACAGAGGTGAATAAAGATATGATGCCCAGATTGAAGAAGGGCTCCCCAAGAGCCAACAGTCTGGAGATGGCACTGACCCTCTGCCCTGCTCCCCTCAGGTGGAGATCTTGAGCAGATGCCATCTTTAAACCAACCTTTCCCAGAATGCACATGGCCAGGCTGCAAGGTGGGCTTGGACTAAAGTGCTGCTGTCCAAAGTGAGTTCCATCACAGGGGCTTCTAATCCCAGACTAGTAACCAGACTTCCTTGGCTTAGAAAAAACTTGGAGATGGAGGAGTTAAGAGTTCAGCTCCTTCTCCAGGAAACTTGAGGAAAAGTGAAATTGAGATGTCTGCACCTGATCATGCCAAGCAGAGTAGGACCTGCCAAGGCAGGCTGGGAGGGAAGCAGGTGGGTGTGGAGGGCTGGCCTGGGATATCACTTGGGGCACTGCTGGCTGGAGCTGGTAGTGATCTGGGAGAAGTGGTGACTGCTATTGCCTCCACAAGCAGACTTGTAGCCTACTGAGGTCTGGATGCAGGCAGAGCCAAAACCCGCTCCACGCTGGCTCACACAGCTGCTGCCTCCACTGCCGAGCCTGGTCCCGCTGCTGCTGCTGCTGCTGCCGCTGCTGCTGCTGCTGCTCTGGTAGCTATTCATGCCAGCCCTGCCCCCACTTCTCCTGTCCTGTCCATAGCTGCTACCGCTGCTGCCTCTGGTGCCGCCACTGCTGCTTCCTCCTCTGTAGCCACTGCTGCTACTGCCATTGACTCCTCGGAAACCTCCAGAGCTGCTGCTCGTGCTGGTGGTATTGCTGACCACCGCTACGAGAGAGCATACACTCAAATTAGGAGAAAAGAAGGTGGAGATCAATGACCAGTGTCCCCTGCTTGACTTAGATAAAGCTCAGCTTCTCTAAGACCTTAATTTGCAACTAAGAAGTGTGAGCCTGGTTCTCCGGCATCCTTGTCCAAAAGCAGGAACCAGAAGTGCCCACAGAAATTTCTGATTCTCCGACTTAGGACATACCCTACAAACATGAGGCAGGGGGCGGAAGGTTTAAGTTTTGGCCCCAAAGATAGTTCAGCCTATACTGGGGACAGAAGATGTCAGTGGCCAACACCCTGGTTGCAGTCAGGTGACTTCATTAGATGAATCAGGCTTTCTCCCCTGAAGCTCAGTCAGTAGGGATGTTTCTAGCTGTTCGTTTTACAGCCCAGGGAGGTTTTGAATGTGCTACTTACAGATGCTCACAGAATTCAGGTACTCTCCAGACATCCTGAAAAGGAATACAATATGGGAGTTATTTCTACAGTGGTTCAATAACCAAAAACTTCGGGAGTCACATCTTCCCATGTGCCCTAGGAGGCATCAAGTTCCTGGGAGAAGGAAAACTATTCCAAGTCTCTTTTCCCATCTCCCCAGAAAAGAGGGATGATCCAGAGTTGAGATTTCTGGTACTCTCATTACTATATCTTTCCATCTTCCTGCCCTATTTCCCTTCATCTTAAAGATTTCTTGCATTAGCCTGGGTGCCTGTGACTTATGCCTATAAGCCTATCTACTCAGGAGGCTGAAACCTGAGGACCATGGTTCAAAGCCAATTGGAGCAGGAAAGTCATGAGCCTCTTATCTCTAATTAACCACCAAAAAGCCAGAAGTGGAGCTGTTGCTCAGGTGGTAGAGTATCAGTCTTGAGTGAAAAGGCTTAGGTACAGACAGCATCCAGGCCCTGAGTTCAAATCTTCCCCTCTCCCGCCCCCCCAAAAAAAAACAGTTCCCAGTTTCTTAGTTGCATTAGCTATATTTCAAATGTTCAAGCAGCTAATGGAGTACTGTATTGGACAGAACAGGTATAGAATATTTTCAGCTTCAAAAGTTCAGGTAGATACCCCTAGTCTATAACACACATCATAAACCCAAAGCCCTTTTCCTAACACATTGCACATTGTTTGTAATTAAATATTGATAGTCTGATAAACTGGAGAATTAGATGATGCTGACTGATTAGAAGCCTAAACGTTTAACAGTCATTCAGGAGAGTCCTGGACATTGGTTGTCTGGGTAATCCTCTCCTTATCAACTTGTTCATTTAGGTCATTAGCAAAGATATTTTAAAATATTATCTGACAGGCAAGTGTCAGTGTCTGTAATCCTAGCTACTCAGAAAGCTGAGATCTGAGGATCCAGACTGAAAGCCAACCAGGAAAGTTCCTGAGACTATTCTCTCCAACTAATCAAGTGATAGAGTGTTAGCCTGAAGCAAAAGAATTGCAGGGACAGCACCCAGGGCCTGAGTTAAAGCCCCAGGACCTGTGCACGTGCACACACGTGCACACATGCACACACACACACACACACACACACACACACACACACACACACACACAATCTTATCTAGAGAATACTGGCCTTGGCCCCTTACCTGTACTCTTCACCCTCCAGGAGCTTGCGGTAGGTGGCAATCTCCACATCCAAGGCCAGCTTGATGTTCATCAGCCCCTGATAGTCATGCAGCAGATGAGCCAGGTCATCTTTGGCCTGCTGTAGGGCGCTCTGCAAGTCTTGAAGCTTGGCATTGGCATCCTTGAGAACCATCTCACCACGCTGCTCAGCTTCTGCAATGGATGTCTGCAGGTTGGCATTCTGGGACAGAGAGAGGGTAGATAAATTATGGTAGGAAACAAATACCTCATTGCTCCTGAGAAGAGATCTCTTCCTCCATCCAGCATCCGTCCTACCTCTTCCTCAGAAATCCCATTGGAGCATGCTCAAAAAACAAGTCACTGTTGAAATGGGCAAAAACACATCCTTGGCCCACTGAAATCGACTTCTAACTCAGCTAGTACAGGAATGCTTTGCTGTTGGGAGCTCTCTTACTGATCATGTCATTCCTGTGATACAAAGCAGTCGTGAAAGTTATGCCGAAGAGCTCCACTGAAGGCAGAATCTGCTGAGAGCTGAGTATTTGAGGGCTAGAGAGAGCAGAATGGGCAGCCATCTCTCCTTTAAGGAAGCATTCCAGGAAATCAAGCCTCCAGAAGGACCATCTGGGAGAACAGAAGCTCCCAGAGTCTGACACCATGAAATGATAGACAAAGCACGTGGCAGAGGAGCCCAGCCAGTGCTCTTCCTCCTCCCCAAGGCTCAAAAGCTCACCAGGATCACTCCATTCAGTCGAGACCCACCTGCTTCTTAACATTCTCGATCTCTGCCCGCAGCCTCTGGGTCATCATGTTGAGCTCCATGATCTCATTCTTGGTGCTTCGTAGGTCGTCCCCATGCCTGCCAGCTGTGGTCTGCAGCTCCCCAAGCTAACAGAGGAGAAACTCATCAACATGACTTGGCAAAGAATTGGCACACTCTTGGTAAAGCTCATTGGGTCCTGATGACCTTGAGAGAAGGATTTGCACCTTAGTCTGGTACAGGGCCTCAACCTCCGCCTTGCTCCTCTGGGCGATCTCTTCATACTGAGCACGGACCTCGGCTATGATGCTGTCCAGGTCCAGGCAGCGGTTATTATCCATGGACACCACCACAGACATGTTGCTGACATGATTCTGCATCTGGGACAGCTCCTACAGGGAACATGGATGGTCGTTAAGACAATGTCTCCCATCCTCCTCCCAAAGGAGGTTAAAAACGAACCCTCTACTGGCAAAGATACCCCCCTACCCCCAAGGAGGGAGCTAAAGAATGGGGGCAATTAGAAAAATAAGCTTACATTTCAGACCTGGCTACAATCTAAAGAATGGCAAGTCTAGAAGGCTAGAAGAAAGTGAAATTGCATAGATACTCAGGTTGTCAACTTGAAAACATCAGCCAGTGAGCCTGCTTGTATAGGTCTCCATGGGAGCACAGGAGGGAAGAGTATTATGAAGTAACAGGCTAGTAATACCAGACTAGAGGAGTAAAATGGGCTAAGGGAAGGAGAGTCCCTCCCCATGGGCCAGGTCAGTCCCCAAAGCTATGCTTGAGAAGATGTCAACGGAGATTCTCTGCTGCTTAGCAAACCAAGGAATCACCATGTCATAGAGGGTCCTCAGGAAGTTGATTTCATCTATCAGGCTGTCCACTTTAGCCTGCAGCTCAGCCTTGTTCATGTAAGCTGCATCTACATCCTGAAAGAGAAGTCAGAAACCCAGGGAATGACCTCCTGCTCCCTCCCGATCCACAAAACTTTCTAGCTTTCATCTTTCCTATTAGTCCCTCCCCCAGACCTTCTAATTGTGGGTTCTTACCTTCCCTGTTAAAAAAGAAGAAGGAGGGAGAAGAAGGAGGAGGAGGAGGAAAAAGGAAGAAGAAGAGGAGGAGGAGGAGGAGGAGGAAGGGGGAGTAAAGGTGAGTAAAGGGGAGGGAAGGGGAGGAAGAAGAGGAAGAAGGAGGAGGAGGAGGACAAGGAGAAGGAGGAGAAGGAGAAGGGGAGGAAGGGGAGGAAACAGGAGGAAAGGGGAGGAAGAAGAGGAGGAGGAGGAAGAAGAAGAGAAGAGGAGGAAGAAGAAGAAGAAACAGCAGAAGAAGATGCAAAAGAATAAGAAGATGGAGAAGAAGAAGGGGAGGAAGGGGGAGGGAAAGGGAGAAAAGAGGAGGGAAGGGGAAGGAAGAGGAGGGAAGGGGAGGAAGAAGAGGAAGAAGAAGAAGCAGAAGAAGAAGCAGAAGCAGCAGCAGAAGAAGAAGAAGGAGGAGGAGGAGGAGGAGGACAGGAAGAAGGGGAGGAAGGGGAGGAAGGGGAAGAAAGGGAGGAAGGGGAGGAAGGGAAAGAAAGGGGAGGGAAGGGGAGGGAAAAAGAGGGAAGGGGAAGAAGAAAAAGAAGAAAAGAAGAAGAAGAAGAAGAAGAAGAAGAAGAAGAAGAAGAAGAAGAAGAAGAAGAAGAAGAAGAAGAAGAAGAAGAAGAAGAAGAAGAAGAAGAAGAAGAAGAAGAAGAAGAAGAAGAAGAGAAAGAAAGAAGAAGAAGCAACAGCAGAAAAAGAGGCAAAAGAAGAAGAAGACAGAGAAGAAGGGGAGGAAAGGGGAGGGAAAGGGGAGAAAAGAGGAGGGAGGGGGAGGAAGAAGAGAAAGAAGAGGAAGAGGAAGAAGAAGAAGCAGAAGGAGGAGGAGGAGGAAAAGGAGGAGGAGGAGATGGAGGAGGGGAGGGGGAGGGGGAGGAGGAGAACAGGAAGAAAGGAGG